>NW_027361678.1:9645000-10990000 GCF_039654945.1 Dendrobates tinctorius
GTTTTTGTATCCTCATCTGAGAGCAGAGGAATGCAAGTTAAGATAACCTGATTCCAGCGGTGTCGCTTAATTTACTGGGTGCAGCAGTTGTGTTATAATCAGAGATTTCTCTGCTGTAAATGTGGCAGAGCTCACAAAGTTAATCCTCCCATACCTCTGATTATCAATTTTCTGTGTGCATTTTATATTGACAGTAAGTTTCTAATCAGTGCTGGGGACGTGGTTGGACTAGGATGTACTTGGGCAGCTTGCCTGACAGTGATAATCTCCTGCTGAGAAAGAACTGATTGTATTGAAACAGAAGCACACAGCCTAATAAGTGACACATCGCTGTAATCAGTGCCTCAGCCCCTACCTCATGTTGCCCTCAGATTACATATCAAAAACCTGCTGACCGATTCCCTTTAATCCCTTCACAACATCTGATATAAGCTTATGTCATGGTCGAGAAGGGGTTCCCTCAAAATGACATAAATTATCTCATGGCGATCATGCGGGCACACGAGTTGTGCCCGCAGGTTCGACAGCCGAGCTCTGGCTGTCACAGCCAGAAGTGGTGCCGCACATCCATGGGCTATTTAACCCCCTAAATACCATGATTGATAGTGATCGCAGCATGTAGAAGGAAATTGTACCATTTATTTTCTCCTATTATACCCTTTTGAAAATTAAAAAACCTGGGGCCAAAGTAACATTTTAGTGGAAAAAATTGTAATTTTCCATTTACTCAGCCTAATGTTATACAATTCTGTGAATCACCTGAAGATTAAAAATGCTCAATACAGCCCTAGATGAATTTCTCAAGAGGTGTAGTTTCCCAAGTGGGGCCACTTGTGGGGGTTTCTGCTGTTTTGGCATGTCAGGGGCTCTTCAAATGTGACATGGCAGCCGCAATCTATTGCAGCCAAAATTGAGCTTCAGAATTCAGTTGGCGCTCCTTCCCTTTCGAGACCTGCCGTGTGCCCAAACAGCAGTTTTCCCCCACATATGGGGTATCATTGTACTCAGGACAAATTGCACAAAAAATTGCATGGTCCATTTTCTCCTTTAACCCTTGTGAAAATGAAAAATTTGGGACTGAAGCAACATTTTTGTGGGAAAAAAAGTTTTTTTTTTCATTTTTATAGCTCAACGTTATAAAATTTTGTGACGCATCTGTGGATTCAATGTGCTCCCCACACATCTAGGTAAGTTCCTTAAGCGGTGTAGTTTCGAAAATGAGTTCACTTGTGGGGGCATTCCACCGTTTAGGCACATCAGCGGCTCTCCAAACCCGACATGGCGTTTACTCTCTCTATTCCTGACAATTTTGCGTTCCAAAAGTCAAATGGCGCTCCTTCCCTTCCGAGCCTGCGGTGCACCCAAACAGTTTTCCACCACATATGAGGTATCTGCGCACTCAGGAGTAATTGCTCAATAAATTGAATGGTCTATTTTCTCCTAATACCCTTTGAAAATGCAAATTGTGAGGCTAAATCAACGTTTTCATGGGAAAAAGGAAATTTTTAATTTTTTTCCTTTCACATTGCTTTAATTCCTGTGAAGCACCTGAAGGGTTAATAAACTTCTTGGGTGTTTTAACCAATTTGAGGTGTGCATTTTTTAAAATGGTCACTTTGGGGTATTTTCTGTCATATAGGCCCCTCAATGTCACTTCAAATGTGATGTGGTCCCTAAAAAAATTTGGTTTTGTAAATTGTGTTGGAAAATTGAGAAATCGCTGGTCAACTTTTAACCCTTCTAACTTCCTAGCAAAAAAAAAAAAATAAATAAAAAATTGTGCTGATGTAAAGTAGACATGTGGGGAATGTTATTTATTAACTATTTTGTGTGATGTAACTCTCTGATTTAAGGGCATAAAAGTAAAAAGTTTGAAAATTGGGAAATGTTCAAAATTTTCGCCGATATTCCGATATTTTCACAAATAAGTACAAACACTATCAGCTTAAATTTACCACTAACATGACGTACAAAACGTCATGAAAGAACAGTCTCAGAATCAGTGGGATCCGTTGAAGCGTTCATGAGTTATTGCCATATAAAGTGACACTGGTTGGAATTGTAAAATTTGGCCTGGTCAGGAAGGTGAAAACAGGCCTGGGGTGAAGGGGTTAAAGGGGCCAATTCTCCTCTTATTGGACTAGTGGAGAATAACTTTTTGACATTCATAGAGTCATTGGGGCATCAAGATATATTACATATACGATAGTGGGTTTAACCTCAAAAGACATAAAGTGCTTCTTCTCCAGGAGACTCTTCCCCGTTCGTTGAAGCTCTTCATACTTTCCCCGATGCCGGTCGATCTCTCTCTTGTATTCCTCGTGCCGTTTAATCAGCTGCTCTGCCCCGGCCAGATCACTTGTCAGCTCCTCAGATATCATTAGCGCATGAATCTCTCTTTCCCAGACTCTGTTAATGTGGGAGAGATCAACATGAGCAATATATCATCAATGCAAACTCAGCAGACATTTCTACAAAACTGAAAATGGCCAAAATCTGTGCAGGTAATAAAAACTAAAAAATTTCCTATTCATTAGTAAATCATAAATTAGAACGGTAGCTTCCCTTCATCTGTTACCAGGTTTTTGCTACCTAATCTGACAGCAGCATGATGTAGAGACAGAGACCCTGATTCCAGCAATGTGTCAATTACTGCACTGCTTTCTGTAGCCTTGATGGAATCATTGGTATCATCAGGAGATTATCACTAGAGGACTAGTAAAACTGCTGACATGTAGTCCTCCTCATACATGAGCTCGGTATAACTCCGCCTTCACCACTGATTGGTAGCAAGCTACCAATCTGTGGTGTGGGCGGGTTGTACAGAGCTCAGCATTCAGACATCTGCTAGATCTGCAGCAGAAAAAAAAGTGATTTTATCAAAACTAAAGGAAGTAGCCCAGAAAGAGATGCATCACGGGAATCAGTGTCTCTGTCCCTATATCATGCTGCTCTCAGATTGCATAGCAAAAACTTGGTGGTAAATACCCTTTAATCATTGCATTCACTGTACCCCGGAGTCAGTATTTAGTACCCTAATAGACAAAAGCTGCACCCCACACTTTAATAGTGCACGCTTTACTTACTAAAGTAATCAATCCCTTTTTCCTGCCTGTGCACTTACATGAGCTCGCCACATTCGCTGAAATACATCTGCACTTGTTCAGCTTGGGTCAGTTTTTCTTTCCTTTCTTGGGATTTGGTTATTAGATTTCCCCAGCTCTTGGCCACTTCTTCCAGTCTCTCAGCCACCTTCTTCTGCACCGGAGGGTGTAGCTGACATACAGACTGTCCCTGTTTAATGACTTGATCCATTTCTTTTTTAATGGCCGCCAGATCCCTCTGTAATAAAATGTTACTACTACATTAAATATAATTGGTATGGAGAAACTTAATAATGAGACAAGCAAATATTGTAAGGTTCTGGAGAACATGATCATGCCAACACATCACTGACGTCTGCCTCCATCGCAGCCACTGATGGGCACCAACAAGGGCATCGAGATTATATCCTTGAGTAGCTTAATGGTTTGTTGCCCATTTAATGTTTGGTCCAATTGTGTGTTTAAATTTTCAACGTGAACAGCCAATATAGGAGAGGATAAAATTCCCTAGAACCTCCTAACGGGTGGACATGGCAGCAGCGTACCAGACAACAGTGCTGATGCTGCAGTAAGAACCTGACAGGAGCAAGATTACCGTATATTGTTTAGCTTCCTTTCAAGGAACAGTATTGTTTCATATCAATTCTACATCAAATTGCTGAGATCTGTTACCAAATTTCACCATACAAACTGTATACATTGCAAAACTGATCTCCTATACTGGATGATGCAGTTGTATTTGCTTTGAAAATTTATGTCAAAATGGTTAAATAATTCTGATATTAGGATGAGCATTTGGTGACTCCGGCACGAGAGTCAGCTAATGAGTCAAAGTGTATTCAGTCTCCGCGTACCCAACCTGACTGAAAGCTGCAGCTTGTATCGAACTGTGAGAGATCCAAGCAGGGAGGAGGGACACTGAGGAGCTAGGTGGATAGACATGGAATAGTACTTTTACAAAGGATTATACAGTTGTTTTTATGTTTATTTTCATAGTAAGTACAACATACTTATGTCACAGAACTGTTTAATAATGCAAGTAGTTTATATTGTGAAATCTGGTGACAGATTTGCTTAACTGTGGAATTGGAGAATAATGTCATGAATGACCATCATACAACAGCCTGTATGGAAATAAAACCTAGTTATCAAAAGGGTTGTCCAGATCAAAAGTTCTGCACTCACTCTGTGTGACCAGAGGCTGCCGTATTATGACAGCATGCAGAATGACTACAGACTTTTGTCCTAAGCCTGGACAACCCCTTTAAATGGTCTACACCAGTGATGGCGAACCTTTTAGAGACTAAGTGCCCAAACTGAAATCCAAAACCCACTTAGTTCTCGCAAAGTGCCCTGAATACAGAAGTTTTAGATTAGAAAAACAACTCATACATTAGTGCGCTATAGTCAATATCAAAGAGCTTGTAAGCGCTGCACTCTAAGCCTAAGATACTAGCCAATAATTGTAGTGAAGGTCTGTTCTTGAGAATGGAGAGGATTTTTAATCTAAAATAAAATTGTAAAGTTGTTTGTTTTTTACAACCTCTTTGCAATTGTAACCCTTTATCATGATGAGAACAAACCCTTTAAGGCAGGGATATCAAACTCAAATACACAGAGGGCCAAGGTTAAAAGCTTGCAGAAAGTTGCAGGCCAACCTTGATATTTGTAACAGCAGTAAAAAGCATATGGCCAATGGCCTAATTTAAATAGGTAATAACAAAGAATAAAAAAAAACCTTGAATAAAACAAATAAAGTATGATGCAAACAAAAGTGCTCCCAAACACAGTATGATACCCCAACAGTGAACTCCTCCACACGCACAGTATGATGACCCTACTGTACCCTCTCCCTCAGTTCCCCCAATAAAGAATGGTGACCCCATCACAGTATGATTCTCCAACTGTAATCCCCACACAGCCCACCATACAGTATAATGGCTCCACATAGACCTCCATACAGTGTAATAGCCCCCACATAGTCCTGCATAAAGTGTAATGGGCTCCACATAGTGCTCCATGCAGTATAATGGGCCGACATGATGCTCCATACTGCATAGTGGCCCCACACGATGCTTCATACTGTATAATGGCCCCACATGATTCTCCATACTGTATAATGGCCCGACATGATGCTCCATATTGCATAATGGCCCCACACGATGCTCCATACTGTATAATGGCCCCACGTGATTCTCTATACTGTATAATGGCCCGACATGATGCTCCATATTGCATAATGGCCCCACACGATGCTCCATACTGTATAATGGCCCCACGTGATGCTCCATACTGCATAATGGCCCCACACGATGCTCCATACTGCATAATGGCCCCACACGATGCTCCATACTGTATAATGGCCCCATGTGATTCTCCATACTGTATAATGGCCCGACATGATGCTCCATATTGCATAATGGCCCCACACGATGCTCCATGCTGTATAATGGCCCCACGTGATTCTCCATACTGTATGATGGCCTCATACAATGTTCCATACTGTATAATGACCCCACACGATGCTCCATACTGTATAATGACCCCACACGATGCTCCATACTGTATAATGGCCACACGTGACGCCTCATACTGTATAATGGCCCCATGTGACGTTCCTTATTGTATGATGGCCCCACGGGATGCTCCATACTGTATAATGTGCTCACATCGTGCTCCATACAGTATAATGGCCTCACAATAAATAAAATTAAATACAGTATATACTCGTGAATAAGCCAACCTGAGTATAAGCCGAGGCACCTAATTTTGACACGAAATCATCATTATTATTGACTCTAGTATAAGCCAGGTATGCATTGTCTCATAATGTTGTGTTTAGGGGTCTGCAATTCGCTAAGTAGTCAACCTTTCTGGTTTCGTGGTTGCTTAGCTAACTTCCCGTAATCCTCCGCGGTGACCGAATCATAACACCCTATTCTGGTATGCATGGTTTCTCATCCCCATCCTTGTCTGCATGGCTCCTTATCCCCATCCTTCTCTGCATATCCCCATCCTTCTCTGCATGGCTCCTTATTCCCATCCTCGTCTGCATATCCCCATCCTTCTCTGCATGGCTCCTTATCCCCATCCTTGTCTGCATGGCTCCTCATCCCTATCCTGGTATGCTGGTTCCTCATCCCTATCCTTGTCTGCATGGTTCCTCACCCCTATTCTGGTATGCTGACTCCTCATCCCTATCTTTATATGCATGGCTCCTTATCCCCATCCCTGTCTACATAGCTCCTCATCCTTGTCCTGGTATGCATGGCTCCTTATGACCATATTTGTATGCATGGCTCCTCATCCCTGTCCTGGTATACATGGTTCCTCATCCCTATCATTGTATGTAAGGCCCCCATAATAAAAGCATTAAAAAAAATCCTATTTACCTTCCCTGCGCGCCCTCGCAGCATCTTGTTCCGGTGCCAGCAGCTCCTGCGGCCAGCCGATCATGTGTCCCCGCTCATTAAGGGAATGAATATTCACTCCACGCCTATGGGAGTGGAGAGAGGTGACTATTCATTTCCTTAATGAGCGGGCACTCTTGACAGCCCAGCAGCTGCTGGAAGTCGGCGGCTGCAGCTGAAACTGTGCGAGCTATAAGAGATGAATATTCATTGCCAGTGCAGTGAATATTCATTTCTCTTTAGCAGCGGGCACAGTTACAGCCGCAGCCGCCGGCTCCTGCCTCCTGCGACCCGCTGCTCCACCACTCCCCCTCCCCCGCCGTCTTCTAGTTTTGAGGAGATGGTGCATGCCCAACAGGAGGGCTCTGCATGCCCCCTCTGGCACGCGTGCCATAGGTTCACCACCACTGGTCTACACCAATACAAAATTACTTACAGTAATATAAAGGCGAAGTAACTATTATAAATGTAAGTAGTTACGTCAAGATTGACTAAAGATGGAATTTGTCAGTAAAAGTCACTCACTTCAAAACCCTCATGTTGGCTTATCAAAGTCTGCACCCCCATCAGGTCATAACCATAGTCATCCGTGTTCACCATGACTTCTTTCTCTTGTATCCAGCAGAGTAATTCATCAACCTCATGATCAAATTGATGGACCTGCTGAGCTTTGGCCAAAATCTAATAATAAATAAGAGAAGTTGAAAAGGAAACACTTGTAACATCAGTTCTCATACATTAAAAAACATTTCTCCAAAATATAAAACACCATAGTGCTTATGCAATAAAAAGGGGTCTTAGCTCCATCCTATCCATTCAAGAAGAAAAGTAAGTTTACCCATAATCTGAAAAGCGGCATTCACTAAATAGTTTTCATCAAAACTATTGGCATTTTTTACATCAGTCCCAGCTATGAATAAGGACTGTTAACCCAAAACACGTAACCTTATGGATTCTTGATCTTTTTTCTATCTTTTTCTCACCATGTTTTTAATTGCACAGTAAAATTTATGCTTTAACATTTCCCCAGTGGTGCTGGAGACAAATCCTCAGGGACCCGTCTTCCATTTCGGACTTGGATACCAGCCTGGTGAGTTCCTACACTCCCTGCAGCTCATCTTGACCAAACAAGGTCTACCATGGTTCCTATGTGAGTACAAGTGTTTTTCACACTGAATTGCCCACCCTTGTAAGTGAGCCTATTACCTTTTTTCCCTTCCCTACCCAGGGCCGGCGTCAGCACCCGGCGGACCTGGGCAAGTGCCGGAGCCCTGGCAAGACGGGGGGGGGGCCCAGTGGATGCTAAGCTTATAATAAAGCTGGACCTTTTTAAAGAGGCTAAGGTTCCTGTAATTATATAAAGCACATACGGTACCTTAGCACGGTTTTCGATTGACTGACAGAGGGAATCCCAAGTGCGGTTCACCTCCTCTGCTTTCTTCTTTATTCCTTCAGCCTGGCCGTGAGACTCTTTCAGCAGTCCTGATGCCAACTCATTTAGAGACCACACTTTGCTTTTACCCAAAGTCTCTACTTCCTTGACAAAGTTCTCAAACTGTTTCTCTAAGACCTGTAAAGAGAAAAGGGAAAACACATAACCAGAAAATCTAAAGGTGTGTTTCCACTGACAAGTAACCATTTACCTCCAAGAACTTACCTCTCTATTCTGCAGTCCCTCCCCAATACTTGTGCAGACCCTGAGATATGTATGGTAGGCAATCCATACCAAAAAGTAATATACCGCCTGAACAACCACTCAGCTATGCTTTACTGCAGTGTTACAGCCAGCAGGTGGCAGAGTAGTTCTAGAGGACACTGGCGAAAGGCGCCACAAATGCAAAACAGAAAAACGACAACTACACAATAGTAGAAATACAATTTCCTGCATTATAATTAGAGATGAGCGAATTTGTTTGGATTCAGTTCCGAACATGATCGGATTTGAATATTGTTTTTGTAATATATGTCAAACATAGCCGAACCTCATTAGAGTCAATGGGAATAAAAAATTACCGAATATGTTCGGAATCGATCATAAGTCATACATTCGGCACGAATATTGTTTGAATATGGCCCGAATATGTCAAAATCAGATTCGGGGACAAAATCCAAACAAATTCACTCATCTCTAATTATAATATACAGTAGATAATAGAGATGAGCGAATCGCTTTCTGCAACCCCAATCCACTGGCCAGGTCGGTGCTCTCTGGCCATGGACAGGAGGATTTCCTCACCCTCCCGGATCAAAGGCTTGGCTTATTGTTAGCCAGTCAGGCGAGTCATCACCCATGCACCTGGCTGGAGAATAAAATGAGACCTGATGCTAGGCCGGAAAATCAAATGCTGCGTTGGGGAACTCGGAACTAAAGAAATTCGTGGAGCTTCTGTACATGATCCGACAGCACTGGTTTGGGTTGCACAAAGCGATCCGTTCATCTCTAGTAGATATTAATGATAGATGCTTTACCTGTCACACCCTAAAGGGTTTGTCTCGTCTTCTGCCTTTAGGGACACCCCGCTATCCAGCTTCCCAGCTCCCTGTTTGTTGGGGACAACGCACTCTTGATGACTGACAGTTCGAACCAACGGCATGGCTGCGCCACTGGCCCAAACTGCGTGCTGTCCCATTCTGCAAGCAGAGGTAACATTGCCCCTGCAGGATTGGAGGAGGAGTGCAGAGGCACTGAAGCTTCAAAGCAGCACATGTAAACTCCATAGCAAAGACCTTACATAGGAAACCGGCCGCCGCTGACAAGCTGCAAAGGTTTCCAGTAACCTGGGCAATGAGCCGGACACTATAGCATTAATATCGCTAAAGATTGGGAACTTTAAAAGGAAGTAAATTGCAAAGTGGCTAGTTTTTACACCCACTTTTCAATTTTACCCATCTAAGTAAAAGGCAAACCCCTATAAGCAAATTCTGTGTATTCTTAATACAGCACAATGATTCCTGCAGGCGATTAACACACGCTCCTTTACCTTAAAGCTTTCCACATCTTGTCCAAAGTCATCAGATTCAGCCGTAGTCTTCTTGCTAAGCAGCCAGGCCTCGACGGTATCGGCTTCTTTTAGATACTGGAACAGCTGATATTGCTGCTGTAAGTGACCTCTGCGCACCTCGGCTTTCTCCAGCAGGGAGTGATATTCCCTCAGAACTGACTGTAGTTTTGGGATCACTGTGGAACTACAAGAGACATTGTTGGCAGCAGATTTTTCAGGATACTCTCCAAGCATGTGATAACAGAGCTTCTTTATTCAGGAACAATATATGATAAGTTTAATAGATCAGGAATAAATCATTTGTATGTCTCTATCTGTGCAGCATCTACAGCATGCTGCTTCTCTTATACACAGACACAAGAAAAACAGGAAATACAGTCACATGTTCTCCCTGTTTGAGCCTCTGGGAGTTTTTTATTTTAACTTTATAAACAGCATACAAATCTAGCAACTGAACACTCAGACAGGAATGAAGTTGTTGCACCAAACATATTCCAACACCCCAACTCAACAACTACTTATCCTGTTAGTCCCATTGCGGTTCTGAAGTGCACGAACTTGGCTCTTTATAATGGCTTTGTCATACCATCAGCTATCATCTTGTCAGACTCGCAATAAACAAACTCGAGTACACCACATTCCACTAAGTCACGTAAGTGGTGATGTTTTACTTCAATGTGCTTAGTCTTTGCACTAATCTTCTCACTGCTGGCAAGTTTAAAACATCCTTGGTTTTCCTCATAGATAACTGTTGGTTGAGCTAATGGCTTGCCAAAATCTTCCAAAAGTAGTTTCAACCAAATTACTTCTTGACTTGTGGAGTACCCCCACGGGGCCTGGGGGTACTCGGTACCGGGCCCATCAACTTCAATGGGGGACGGTGTCACGGCGGCGGCGACCCGGTCCGTGGCCCAGAGGCATCCAGTAATAAAATAAGGGAAAGTTGTGTGGTATTTATGTGGTAAAAATGAAAGCAAAGTTTATAGATGTTTAAATACGTGACGCCACCTCTGGTATTCTGGTCAGAGGTGACCAGCGCTGCGGTGTTGTTCCCCTGAGACTGTTGGTGTGTCGTAGCTGAGGTAAAAATAGCTCTCCACAGGTAGAGCAATAGTCCCAGAGTAAAGATGTTAGATTAATAGTTAAGATGGCTGTGAACGTTGGGGTGCAGAGAAATGAGAGAAAGACACACAGAGGTGCAGTTTCTTTATCTTTTACTGGTAATTGGCTGTGATCCGGAGTACCACATACAGGTGATGGAATGAGTCCGGCTCGCCTGGGGGCATTCAGGGGATCCACCTTGCCAGGTGGGGATTTAGGACCTTCCTTCTGCGCTTTGTGTGTGGGTCTCCGCTGTTTATAACTATGCTGCAACCCTCAATTGTGTGATGATTTCACTAACCTGTACGGCTGTCAGCATGAGCCTATTCCACAGGTACCGTCCTTTTCACCGTCGGCCCCGGGCTCCTTATCTGCGGTCGTGCCCTCAGGTGTTCAATGTTGCACAGGAATTTACAATTTCATATTCTGTGATCAGGGCGTAAAGCTCCTGACACCAAGGTCTCTGACGTCCCTTTTCTCCCTATTAGCGCTTCGCTCAGGGGTCTGCTATATGCAGTATTTTAGCTTTCCAGAGCCTCTCCGTCTCTGCTCGTGTCCTTTCCTTCTTCACAGATCAGCTGCCTGTCTTGAACTGACAGGATCTTCCAGAAAGATCTTTTTACCTCACGTTTTAACTGCCTTGTTATTTTCTCACAGCTGCTCTCGTTTCCATGACAACCCCCTCAGCTGACTTCTAGCGGACTCACCAACCCCCTCTGCTGGCCAGAATTTATAAGGCATCTCCCTTTTCTGACCTGCAGCAGGAATTGTGATTTAATCTATTACCTGGCATGGGGGTCCCTTTCTGCCTCCAAGCATGACTTCACCTCTTAGAGGGAGGCAATGTCATTATGACAACCGGACTCTGGGGTGTCACACTTGCATAAGCAGCAGACATATATTCTGTATAAGATAATGCGACTGACACTTGTTTTCTGCTGGACCAAGAAATTGAATTTTCTACTAACTTGAACAAGAAGCCACTTGTTGATTTCTGGTCACTTGAATCTCCAGCCCAATCTGCATCCACATAACCTCTGAGAAGTGAGATCTCCTGATGCAGATATCTTAAGATTTATCCTTTGAGTTTCTTTAAGAATTCTGTTAATTGCATTCCTGTCTCTTTGGCAACGGCTTGCTTACACGTCGGCAGAGAATTCCGACTGTGACTGTGATATCCGAACAAATTGTGGTTGCTATGTATAGAAGCCCCCCAACTGCTGGTCTGTAACTTTCATTGTTGGGTAACAGATCTTCTTCTCCTTCCAACTTTAAGTAGGACAGAGCCATCGGTGTTGACGAACCTCTGGCTTTTGACATTCCAAACTGGTTTAGTATCGCAGAAATTTTAGAACTTTGGATTCCCAAATAATATGTCACATTTCCAAGGTACTTAGTCTCAAAGTGCTGGTTGATAATTTCACCTAGCTTTGCAATTTCCTTTTCACCTTGATGACCCATGTTTATGTGGCGCCCCCAGGAGTATGGCCGCCACAGTGGCTTTGCCTTCCTCCAGGGAGGGTAATGCCAGGCTTGGAAGCAGTGAAGGGTCTCTCTCGCAGTTAACCTATACATGCAACACAGTTCCACTCCAGGCCAGCAGGGGGACTCTGAACCGGATTTGAAGGGAGGAATGTTCTCTGAGGGCCAAAAGGAAGGAGTGGTCAGTTAGTGTGAGGAGGGTGAAGTGTACAGACGTGTGGAGAGAAGCTGGAGGATGAACTGAGGAAAGAGAGCTCCCTCACAGCGAGAGCGCATGAACTGGAGCCTGGTCTCCACAGTTGTACGGATACTAATGGTCCTGCAACAGACACCAGAGGAGTAGGAGGCTGTAAATGCCCTACCCCATCTAAGACTCGGAGGCACAACAGCACAAAGTGAGCCAAGAGAGGAATAGCGGCTACAGCTGTCTGCCATACGAGGAGTGCTAGTAGAAGAGAATTAGGAGGAACTTCAGTGTAACTTAGTACTAGGAGTACTTCACTCAAATAAGCGCTAAGAAGGAGACTGCACAGCCCATCTGCTGAGAGAGAATCCCTGAGCTGCTTCCAGGCTAGCCTGCTCCAGTACCATCTGTAATCAGGACCCTGGACTGCATTTATCAAGTAAAGGTACAGAAATTGCACCCCGCTGTGTCTTTGTCTGCTTCCTACCCTTCCGGCACTACTACATCCCCATGCCAACCACATCTACACTGCCCTGGGACTACAGCTTCACCTGTAGGGAGCTTTTACTTCTTTGCTGCACCATACCATCAGTCCCAGTGGATCTGCATGCAGCGTCGGCTTAACATCTCACTTGCCGAACACCACAGGTGGCGTCACGAACTATTCCATTAACTACATTCCACCATTCAATCTCCCCTAATACTTGGGCGCCCAGGGCCACGAACCAGGTCACCGCTGCTGTGACACATCCCGCTGACACCGGCCCGGTACCGAGTACCCCACAGCCCTGGGAGGGCGACCCATTTACATCATCTACATATAGGAGAACATACATCCACTCCTTCGTTACATTTTTCTTATACAAACATGGATCAGCTTGAGATCTTTTAAATCCTACATCCATCAAAACTTTGTTCATTTTCGAGTTCCAAGCTCTTGCCGACTGCTTAAGTACATACAGAGATTTTTGCATTTTACAAACAAGGTGCTCTTCACTCTTTTTAATATATCCCTCGGGTTGGCTCATGTACAACTCTTCTTCAATGTCACCATGTAGGAAGGCTGTTTTGATGTCAAAATGTCTCAGTGTCATCTGCTGAACTGCAGTTACGGACATAAAAGTTCTGAATGTGGTTTGCTTCGCAACTGGAGAAAATGTAGCATCATAATCTTCACCATACTTTTGCGAGCACCCTTTTGCGACCAATCTTGCCTTAAACCGGTGAACTATACCTTCTTAGTCATATTTGTTTTTGAAGACCCACTTACATCCGATAGCTCTTCTTCCTTGTGGTAGCTCAGTAAGCTCCCATGTCTGGAGTTGGTGAAGGGACTCCATCTCTTCATTAGCATCATTTATCCACTTCTGCTTCTCGTGAACAGGCAGTTTTTGCATCTGTCGCCATGACTGTGACTCTGTTTCAGGAAGTGTTCTGACCTTATAAGAAAGGTGTCTAGCTGGGATACCTTTGTTTGGCCTTTCTGATCTCCTGACTGGAGGCTGACTTGGTTCTTCTGTGTCTGTGTCACTCTGGGGTTCTGTGTCACTCTGGGACCCTAACCTGTTGGCAGCAGATTATTTAGGATACACTCCAAGTGTGTGTCAACAGAGCTTCTTTATTCAGGAACAATCAGGAACAACATATGATAAGCTTAATAGATCAGGAATAAATCATTTGTGTGTCTCTATCTGTGCAGAATCTACAGCAGGCTGCTTCTCTCATACACAGACACAGGAAAACAGGAAATACAGTCACATGCTATCCCTGTGTGAGCCTCTGAGAGTTTTTTTTTAACTTTATAAACAGCATACAAATCTAAAAAGTGTACACTCAAACAGTTGTTGCACCAAACTTATTCCAACAGACATACATAATGTACTTTACTCTGTAGCGGTTTTTATTTTTACTAAATAAACAAACAAATAATTTGGATATCACATTACGACAAATTAGGATCTAGCTGAACAGCGCAGCACTGCTGTGCAGGGAAAAACAAACAAACAAAACTGTGCACTTTACCAGAGCTGTGGTCCCTCCATTCTTAAGATCAATACCGGTCCCAGAGATAAGGACCCTACAAATAATGAAGCGAGCCTTCATTTAGACATATTTGTGATACCTTTCTGGGTTCTCGTTATCACTTTCCAAACTTTTTCCGGTTTCTTTCAGCTTGTTGATTCTTGGGGAGAAGCCTTCCAGGTCCCGTATGGTGGTATCTAATTTCCGCACTAGCGCTTGGGTGGATTCTTCATTTTTTCCACTGTCTGAAGACTTAATTATAATACCCCTCTCTGCCATCCACACTTCTGATTCTAAGAGCTGAAAATAATCACAGGCGTTTCAGGGGGTTCAGAGCAAGAATGAATACAGCAAAGTATGCAAACAAGGGGGTGCCACGTAGCTGTAGTATGATCTCAAAGGGCATATCATAACCATTAGAGATTGACTGTCGGCGTAAATTTTTAGGTGATAAATCAGTAGGAAGCATGAAAATAAAAAATATGCTTCTTTCTCCTCCTGGAGTGATCATTCATTTTAAAAAATGTCAATTCACGAGTAAAATCAGTATCGAGTGAAGAGAGATTATTACATTACTAAGATAGAAAATGACAATTGGTGCTCATAAAGCTCTATGGAGAACTGTAACTGTTGTTTCAGGAGAACTTGCAGCAGAAGGTCTGTGTCTGCCTCTAGCTCCTCCTTCCACCTGCATAGAATGTTATGAGCTCCAACTGTCATCAATTTCAGTAATGGGAAAATATGTTTTCAGAAAAGACAGGTTTCTATATATTACTGAGACAGAAGATGGCAGTCACTGCAGATATGATTCCTTGTAGACAGAAGGGAGAATGGAGAAGCTCTGCGACTAGCAGCTCCCTCCTAGGCCTTCCTCCAATCTACATTGCATCTTATTAGCAGCAACTGCCATCTCCTATCTCAATAATGCAAAAATGTGCTTTCGATGAAGACAGGCTCCCATTACTGAGATAGGAGATGACAGTTGGTGTTCATAACATTCTATGGAGAAGAGAGGAGATAGAGGCAGTCAAATATTCTGCTGTACGTTCTCCTGAAATGACAATTAGGCTGTGTGCACACGTTGCATTTTTTTTGCGTTTTCACAGTGTTTTTCTGCTGCGGAATCGCCGCAAAAACGCAAAAAAGCACATCTCATGCAATCCTACGGGATTCCGCAATGCTGTGCTAATGCTGCAGATTTTTCCGCTGCGGAATCTTTCCGCATGTGGCTATGCCCACCATGCGCAAAGTAAGCGAAAAATGTGCAGATGGTACCCAGGGTTTGGAGGAGAGGAGACTGTCCTCCAGGTCCTGGGTACCATAATCCTGTAAAAAATAGAATAAAAATATAAAAAATAGTGATATACTCACTCTCCGGCGGCCCCGGGAGTCCTTCCAGCCTCTCACCACACTCCCAGCATCTTCCGGTCCCAGTAATGCTTTGCGCGAATGACCGCAATGACGTTGCACTCTCGCGAGCGTGACGTCATTTCCGGTCCTTCGCGCAAAGCATTACTAAGACCGGAAGATGCCGGGAGCGCCGCAGAGCAGATCAGGGGCCGTCGGAAGGTGAGAATAGCAATATTTTTTATTTTTTTTATTATTTTAGCATCCTACCTATCTCATTCCAAGCAATGCTAATCGCTTGGAATGCGCAAGCATTCCGCAAGCAAAAAACGCTTGCAAAACGCTTGTTTTCCGTGGGAAAAATGAATGCGAATTCGCATGCATTTTACCCGCGGCGGGAGTGCGGAAATGTTTCGGAAATTTCCACAGCATTTCTGCAACGTGCGTACATAGCCTTACAGTTCTCCACATAACTTTTACAAGCACCAACCGTCATCTCCTATCTCAGTAATGGAAAAGTGAATTGAGAATGAACGATCAGCCGAGGAGCAGAACGAAGCAAATTTCTCTAATTAGATATCTTACAAAGTTGGTTATTTTCATGTGTATTATTGATTTATGAAATAAAAATTAAAATTACGGTTACGCTTTTAGGTTTAGTATTTCCCCAAACTTACCTCTGTCAAAAACTGTTGGGCTTCGCAGGCCTGGGTGAGTCGCTTTCGTCTCCTGTCTGCTTCAGCTTTTAAAGTTTCTGCAGCCACTTCCAGCTGGCGCAAGCGATTGTCAATCTCATGGCTGGCAAAATGGTTTCCTCTCACCAATTTCCGGCCAGTGCCCATCACCGCTTTAGTCAATGCTTCTCGACTGCTGATTTCATTTTCTAAGTTCTGCCGACCAGAAAGTGTAAATGTTCTAGGCTCGTTCTTACAATGTCTTTGCATTTTATTGCAAGATTTATTTTGCACGGTTTATGTAATGTTACCTGGTGCTTCTCTAGTAACGCCTGAGCAGTGGTCAGTGACTGTCCGCACTCCTTAGATGAGGCAAGTGGCATCTTTTCTTCGATCCATGCCAGTTCATCATCAATATCGCGGAAGAACTGATCTAATAATTTCCTGCCTTCTATAGCTGCTCTGCACTCCTGCAACGGCTCATTAAGACTCTTGTATCTGATGAAAATAAAACAGTTTTTTAAAAGGAGTCTGTCAGCCTAACGTTGAGATTTGTATTGGGACTATATCTCTGCAAATCTAGGTGCTGTCAGGTTT
Organism: Dendrobates tinctorius; assembly: GCF_039654945.1. NCBI lineage: Eukaryota > Metazoa > Chordata > Amphibia > Anura > Dendrobatidae > Dendrobates > Dendrobates tinctorius. The sequence goes on from NW_027361678.1 coordinate 9,661,924, forward strand.
TTGCTGCCTCATCTGAGAGAAGCATAATGTAGAGAAAGAGACCCTGAATCCAATGATGTATCACTTATTTTACTGGGTTCAGCAGTTTTGATACAATCAGAGGTTTTAGATGTAGCATGCGGTGGGGGTGTGGTTGGACCTATTGATAGCTGCCAGTCAGTGGTGAGGGTGTGGTTGGACCTTTTGATAGTGAGTTTCCAATCAGTGGTGGGGGTGTGGTTGGACCTATTGATAGTCAGCTGCCAGTCAGTGGTGGGGGTGTGGTTGCACCTAATGATAGTCAGCTGCCAGTCAGTGGTGAGGGTGTGGTTGCACCTATTGATAGTGAGTTGCCAATCAGTGGTAGGGGCGTGGTGGGACCTATTGATAGTCAGATGTCAATCAGTGGTAGGGGCATGGTGGGACCTATTGATAGTGAATTGTTAATCAGTGGTGGGGGCGTGGTTGGACCTATTGATAGTGAGCTTCCAATCAGTGGTGGGAGCATGATTGGACCTATTGATAGCTGCCAATCAGTGGTGGGGGTGTGGTTGGACCTATTGATAGCTGCCAGTCAGTGGTGAGGGTGTGGTTGGACCTTTTGATAGTGAGTTTCCAATCAGTGGTGGGGGTGTGGTTGGACCTATTGATAGTCAGCTGACAGTCAGTGGTGAGGGTGTGGTTGCACCTATTGATAGTGAGTTGCCAGTCAGTGGTGGGGGCGTGGTGGGACCTATTGATAGTCAGATGTCAATCAGTGGTACGGGCATGGTGGGACCTATTGATAGTGAATTGTTAATCAGTGGTGGGAGCATGATTGGACCTATTGATAGCTGCCAATCAGTGGTGGAGGTGTGGTTGGACCTATTGATAGTCAGCTGCCAGTCAGTGGTGGGGGTGTGGTTGGACCTATTGATAGTGAGCTTCCACTCAGTGGCGGGGGCGTTGTTGCACCTATTGATAGTGAGTTGCCAATCATAGTGGTGGTGTGGTTGGACCTATTGATAGTGAGCTTCCAATAAGTGGTGGGGGCATGGTTGGACCTATTGATAGTGAGTTGCCAATCAATGGTGGGGGCATGGTTGGACCTATTGATAGTGAGTTGCCAAACAGAGGTGGGGGACCTATTGATAGTCAGCTGCCAGTCAGTGGTGAGGGTTTGGTTGGACCTATTGATAGTGAGCTTCCAATCAGTGGTGGGGGTGTGGTTGCACCTATTGATAGAGAGCTGCCAATCAATGGTGGTGGCATGGTTGGACCTATTGATAGTGAGTTGCCAAACAGAGGTGGGGGCGTGGTTGGACAAGGGGGTACGTGGCAGCTAGTCCAGCAGTTATAATCTCCAGCTAATGAAACACTCATTATATTAAAACAACAGCACACAGGCTAATAAGTGACACATCACTGAAATCAGTATCTCAGCCCCTACCTCATACTGCCCTCAGATTACATAGAAACCTGCTGACAAAATCCCTTTAAAATAAAATTAGAGTGTATATATTTGGAACTTCTGAATTTTTTCATTGTAATCCCAGGGGCATTTATTCCAGCGCCCCTCAAAAAATCTATGATGCTGGAATCAACTCTTTGTACGACATTGTTTTCATTTGGATGTTCACCAATTAGCCCGTTGGATTTCAGGATTAGAAAATTTGCCCCAAATATACAATTATTATCAGAATTTAATAAGTGTAAATGCTGGTATAATCAAGCCCCAAAATAAAAGCAAAAAGTACAAACTCATAACCAATAAGAAACCTGTGAATTAGAATCCGAACTCTGTCTTCTATTTCATCTGCCAGGAAGTGACCGTCCTGTCGGAATTCACGAGTTTTATCTGCCAGACCTTGGAGTCTCTCTCCGTGGCTAGTGACATTTTCTTCAAGCTCTCCAAGACTCTCAAGTGTCATGAGCTCTTTGCCTTTATTAGCAGTGTCCAGCCTGGCTTCCACTTGGTCCAACCACTTTTCAATGTCCTCTAAACTTCGCTGGAATTGCAGTGCCTGGATGATACAAGATAGAGGAGTGTCTGGCTTATAATTCATGGCATTATAATATAAAGACAAGAGCTCCACAACTGGAAAATGTTTTGGTGGTGAAGCTGACATTATTCTGTCACCTTAAAGGCAGCCTGAAGTTTGTTTGCCTTTTCTGCACATTTTTCCAACAGTTCAACCCAGAGTTCCTCCATTTCATCAAGTCTTGTTTGGATGATACCGGAAGCATAATGATTAGATTGCAGCATCTTCTCCCCATCCTGAAAAATTCAAGATCACTGAGTAAAGTGTGTGATATAAGAGGACCTAAAAAAGTGCCTTCAGGCATGTGCAGAGACATTTCATCTCCCCCTGTAAAGTAGGTCATAAGAGTATATTCACGTGACGGGGACCAAAGGTTATGATTCCACAATAACCATAATCACTCAATACAGTTTTTTAACATGTTGACTTTTTTGTTTTATTGAACTCGGACAGCTTTGGCTAAAACCAAACGTTATGGTTTCCACCACCATAAGTGTTGACAAGACATCTACTTGTGCTTGAACCAAAAAAATCACTAGGTGTCACAGGCTTTCCCCCGACGGAGCGCAGCCAGAAGATCGCAGAATCTGGTTGCTCTTACTCCGGCGCTGAGAAGAAGTATGGCGCCCCTGAGGCTCAGTCGCCACAGAGGTACTGCACCTCCTCCTGAGGTGTTGTGCCCCACCATCCAGGTAGGTTGGAGGCTCCTGACCACGTTCCAACACTTGCACCCCACACAACACAGTAGTTCAGCAAAGCCACATTGCGGCTCCCTGCTTGGAGTGTAGCAGAGCACCTTTGGTGGCTCCCTGCTTGGAACACAAAACGTGCTGGGAGGCGGGTGGAGTTGAGAATACATAAAAGAGCGGGAATGTTTAGGATTACAGGTCAGTCTGGTAGAGGAAGCCACTCAGAGAGGAGTGAGGAAAGAAGATCCCTGAGAGAGGGATGGAGGAAGGAGGTGCTGCAGCAGACCTCAGTGACCTAGGTCTGCTGGCACGGAAAAGGAAAGAAGGAGAAAGACCTTGAACTGAAACCTGATCTTCCATAAGAGAGACAGATTAGTATGGAACGAAGGAGTAAAAGGGAACAGAGGACGTGGGTTAGGAGAGAACCCTGCCTAGAAGTTCTAAGCGCAAGGCCGGGGCCCGGTCCCCGAGGTTGTATGGATGCTAATGGTCCTGCAGCAGACACCGGTGGAGTAGTGCGCTGTAAATGCACTACTCACATCTAAGACTTGGGGCACAACAGCAACTTGGATAGTGAGCCGGGACTCAAGAGTGAGGAGTCCCCGAAGCAGGCTACAGCTGTCTGCCGTACAAGTAGAGTTCTTGGGAACATCTGTCAGGAGGCACTCCAGTGTAACTCAGTACAGGAGATCTTCACACTTAAAGGCGCTATAAGAGGAGACATTCAGAAAGGTACATGTTGGCGGAGCGTTGGAAGGGAGCATTCCATCTGACCTGGAGGTTGATTGAGCCTCTGACCCGGAGGACACAGTACGGAGGCAGGCACCTGTGTGTACTACAGACTGTGAGTAAAGCTTTGGAACTACAAGCCCTGGTGTCCTCCATTGATTCTTGCGTCAACACACCCAGCACTGCTACATCTGGGTACCAGCTTCAACACTGCTTGTGCCTCTCCTCTAACTCCACATCTACACTGCTCTAGGGCTATAGCTTCACCTGTGGGGAGCTTCACCATCTTGGCTGCAACACACCACCAGCCCCAGAGGATCTGCAAGCAGCGTCGGCTTAACATCTCACTTGCCGAACACCACAGGTGGCGTCACGAACTATTCTATTCTGTACATTCTACCATTCAAACTCCCCCTATTAATTGGGCGCCCAGGACCACGGACCAGGTCCCCGCCGCTGTGACACATCCCGCCGACACCGGCCCGGGACCAAGTACCCCACTGCCCTGGTAGGGCGACCCAGAAGCACTTGTTTATTTCTTCCGGCAGAACAGGGGTTTATTGGCCATTTTAGAAATCCCTGTGCTCACAGCTGTGCTCAGTTAGCCACTCCTTTTCCCTATATAATCTAGGCTCTATTACTAATCCTCGTCAGTTAGCTATTGCTGCATGGCTAAAGGAGTGAGAGAAGTTTGTATGAGAAGGAGAGCTGGAGGAGTTATAAGCGACTATGGTTTGATTTGTATCCTTGATAATTCCTTATCCTTCTCTATTTTGGTTTCATCCTCTTCCCACACACCCTGGTGGATACCTCTGTTATATATGAGTGAATATTTAGTATGTGTGGAGTTTTAAGTTTCCCCTTGTCTTTGTTTCCCTGTTTCTTGGGTTGGTGTACTGCGGTGCACAGCAGAGCCCCTGCTTCCCTGGGGGGGGGGAAGAGAACAGAAGGAGGGCTAATATTTGCCATTTGCTTGGTCCCCAAAAGTGGATCATACGATGGAGAGCATACATTACCTATGCCAGGTAGTAAGTATTATGTGGATTGATGCAAACACTGAGGGTCAGTCTAGAAATATCAGTTTTAAGTATTTTCATGTACTTTTATGTGTCCGATTTATTCACTGCTGGTGCATTTTATTCTTGTAGTCTGTGTGGTGGAGATCGGAGGATTTTTTATTTGTATGCCCAACATACTGAAGTATCGCCATTTATATTCTAGAAGTGCTGAACTGATATTTTGTGACACGTGGGTCATGTGTGGTACTAGTGTTTTCTGCGTATTGAAACTAAATCATCCCCTGCAGTAAACAAAGGTGCGGTAAGTCGACAGCACAATGAGTTGGAGCAAGAAGAGCTGAGCAAAAAAGCTGAGATTGGCAAAAGAGTCTGTAGATTTGATAAAGTGCACCGGTATCACTAAAGTTAGCTAAAATTAACACATAGCCATCCCCGACAAGTTTAGCCTATACAGGCATCCTCAGGGAGCTGGGGCTACAATGATGTGTTGATTTTAGTAATATTTGTGCACTTTATGAAAGACAACTATCCAGATGATGCTGCACTAAGCCATGCTATAGTAAGGATGGTATAGGTCTTGAAAATAGGTAATTAGCAAAGTGGATAGGACGCTATAACGTATGAGTTTAGTTTAACGCTGTGTTCACACGTATCGTTTTTTTGCGTTTTCGGGGCGATTTTAAATGCGCGATTTTCCAGCAAAAGAAGCATCCCATGCATTCCTATGTGATTCCGCACATGCTGTGCTAATGCTCCGGATTTTTCCGCGGCGGAATTGTATCGTGGAAAAATACGCAGCATGTTCATTCTTTGTGCGGAATCGCGGGAAAATCTGCACACATAGGAATGCATTGTTCTGCTTACTTTCCGCATGTGGCTATGGCCACCATGCGAAAAGGAAGCAGTACATTTGCGGATGGTACCCACGGTCTGGAGGAGAGGTCCCTGTAAAAAATAGAATTAAAATAAAAAAAAGTCATATTCTCACCTTCCGACAAAACTTATGTTTTATGTACACGTAAGGATGTGGCGGGGACCCTCCTATGCTTTTCTCCTCTTTGGTCTACTAATTGTGTGCGATTCCCTAATGTTCATTAATGTGAATGTATTTGAAGTGTGTCTTGTACTTTAATGTAAATGTACTATGTGTTGTATATAGGATTAGGGATAGAGAATAGGAACTAGCAGTAGCTAGTGGGCACCAACTTAGGACCGTTCCAAGAGGGATCCGGGGTCTATGACTGGGGCAGGTGGAGATGAGATGGTGAAACTGGAACCTTTTCCTAATGAAACCGGACAAGGGAATGGTAGGAAGCTGGTGGGACTGAAGGCACGGACGGGACAGAGATTGTCCAGGAGCGAGGCAGGGACTGCCAGAATAGAGACAGAGTTGTTAGGAAGAACAGAGGCTACCCAGAAAGCAGGGAAAGTGCAGGACATGCTGCTCTGTGTATGTTGTGCTGAAAATGTGATGGATACCCTCCTGCTTAGTAAAGTTAATCTGTTGGAAAAGAACTTTGTTTCTGGAATGGTTTGTGGAGCTCAGGAACGAGGGAACTCTGACAGTAAACGTGAGTGCACTGTGGCGCACGCTGCACCTGCAGCAGAAGGGACATTGTATTTTATCTGTGGGGTGCCAGGGTGTGGGAACCGTACAGATACCGGAGTATCTCCCTGGCCGCCTTACATACAAACCAAGAAAAGTATAACCCCTTAATGACCGGAGGTATTTTTGCGTTTTTGTTTTTTTGCTCCCCTTCTTCCCAGAGCCATAACTTTTATTTTTCTGTCGATTTGGCCATGTTAGGGTTTTGTTTTTTGCAGGACAAGTTGTACTTTTGAACGACACCATTGATTTTAACATATCGTGTATTAAGAAACGGGAAAAAAATTCAAAGTGCGGTGAAATTGCCAAAAAAAGGGCAATCCCACAGTTGTTTTTTGTTTTGCTTTTTTACTCGGGTCACTAAATGCTAAAACTGACCTACCATTACCAGTTCATTACGAGTTCATAGACATCAAACATATCTAGGTTCGTTTTGATCTAAGTGGTGAAAAAAACCTCCAAAATTGCGCCATTTTTCGATATCTATAGCGGCTCCATTTTAAGTGATCTCGGGTTGGATGAGGGGTTTTTTTGCGTGCCGAGCTGACATTTTTAATGATACCATTTTGATAAAGATACAATCTTTTGATTGCCTATTATTGCATTTTAATGCAATGTCGTGGTAACCAAAAAAACATAATTCTGGTGTTTTTATTTTTTTTCTTGTTACGCCGTTTAGCGATTGGGTTTATCCTTTTTTTTATTGATAGATTGGGCAATTGTTAATGCGGCGATACCAAATTTGTGTATGTTTTTTTAAAAATTTATTTTAAATGGGGCGAAAGGGGGTGATTTGATGATTTGAACATTTATATTTTTTACATGTTTTTAAATATTTTTAAAAACATTTTAGTTTTACTTTATGCATGCTTCAATAGTCTCCATGGGAGACTAGAAGCTGTCACAACCCGATCGGCTCTGCTACATACAGGCGATGATCACATCGTCTCTATATAGTAGAATTACTCACTTGCTATGAGCGCTGACCACCGGGCGGCGCTCATAGCAATACGGCATTGACAACCATAGAGGTCTGCAAGAGACCTCTGTTGTCATGCCAGCCAATTGGTGACCCGCGATCACGTGACGGGGGTCACCGATGCGTGGATTTTCGGCACGATTGCCGGAAGCACATGTTAAATCCTATTGTCAGAGTTTTACAGCGACATTTAACGGGTTAATAGCAAAGGGAGGATTGCGATTCCACCCGCGGCTGCTCTGGGCACATGTCAGCTGATCAAAACAGCTGACATGTGCCAGGAAAGATGTGGGATCACCGCCGGAGCCCACATCAAAGGGAGGGAGTCCAACATTGGCGTACTATTACGCTTGATGTCGGAAAGGGGATAAAATTGTTACACTTGTTAAAATATCCATTTTCTAAAGAATACAGCATCTATTTATCTACTTTTTACCAAAACCATTTAGTTTCCTCATAGGACTCCAGATCCAATAACAATGCAGATAAACAGGGGACATTTTAGACGTGCAGATTTCTTGACATCACTTTTTCCTCTACATACAAAGCACTGCTAGCATTTCCTTACAGCTCTTATGCCGTCCAGTCGATTCCGATTTGCTTTAATCTCTGCCTCAAATGTTTGATGTTTCTGTAGCTTGGCCTGAAGGTTGCTGGGGTCTCTCCAGCTATCATCCGTGGCAATGCTGTTCTTCTCAAGCATCCAGGCACCCACCTAGTATAAACGATAGACATATGATTTGCTTGGTAATGAAGTTAAATTGAAAAGTACCCAAATGTACATTTGGCTAAAAAATCGCACTAAGATTTGGACAGTTTGGCTTCTACATCCTTTATTTATCAGTGAACATAGCTGAATCTTGAATAATAGTAGAGATGCTCATGACCTCAGCTCCATTCATGGTTTATGGAACTACAGAAAAAATCCAAGTACAATGCTTGGCTATTTCCAGCAGTCCCTTAAAGTGAAGGTGATCAATGAGTGGAACAGGCTGCCACGAGAGATGGTACGTTCTCCTGCAATGGAAGTCTTCAGAGGCTGGCCAGACATCTGTCTGAGATGGTTTAGGGACTCATGCATTGAGCAGGGGATTGGCCATGATGACCCTGGACGTCCATTCCAACTCTATGATTCTGTGAGATGATCAATGGAGCGGAGGTCAAGCACGTGATCATGCAGATGTTTTTGACATGCAGGAGTCCCAGCGATCAGAAAGGTTCCGAAGGAAAACCTGGCAGAAAGTGTTAATTTTTCTCTGTATTGTTGCGTTTTTACCTGGATTGTCCTTGGTTTTCACAGAGCAAAATGAGTTCTTCACTTTTGCCTTCACCTTTGGCTAACAGTTGAGAGTCTAAATGAATTGACAATGTGTGTTCTAAACAAGATACCACATTTACCTTAGCTAGCACACCATTTACACTCAGCTGAAGTGGTCAGCAGAAAGAGAAATTACAATTCTGACCATGCTCTACTACCTAGTTCTTCTGCTGAGAGGCACCGGACCCCCGAGTCCCTGAGATTATTGTTGTTCTTGAGTATCCTAATGACTATACTAGCTTTCGATATTTCGACATGACCAGACCTCGTATGAGCTCTTGAGAAATTTCTGCAGCTGTCTGGACTCCTCAAGTTTCCACTTACGAGCCTCGGACAAGTTCAGGAGTTTCTTTTTTCTGGAGAGGAAACAGATAATACTTTAAAATCTGCGAAGCAAGTGATAAAAAAACCCCGCATAGCTAAAAGATGAATGAAATACTGGATGGAACATATTTCACATGAACATATTTACTATTTTGAATTTCCGGATGTATAATTCTAATAAATGCCATTGAATACACATGAAATCAAAATTGTTGGTACCCCTTGTTTAATGACAGAAAAACCAGTGTCTGAAAGCTTGGCCTCAGTCGCAGGTCATGGGTCTTGCAACAGGATAATGATCCAAGACACACAGCTAAGAACACCCAAGATTGGCCAAGAGGAAAACATTGGACTATTCTGAAGTGACCTTCTATGAGCCCTGACCTAAATCCTATTGAACATCTTTGGAAAGAGCTGAAGCATGCCGTCTGGAAAAGGCAACCTTCAAACACGAGACAACTGGAGCAGTTTGCTCTTGAGGAGTGGGCCAGAAGTCTCATTGACAGTTACAGGAATCGTTTGACCACGTGTGTAGGTGTGCATCTGTCGGCCATATGATCATACTGTTAAAAAAAGTCTATACATACATGTATCTACACAAACATATCTGCTATTCCAAACAGCAAATTGAAAACATTTTTTGGGGCATCTATGGCATAAACGGGACCATGACTATGTCTGATGTCTCACACAGCTTGCCCAGCACAGAATATTCTTACCCATTAATCTCAATCATACAAACCTTAGCACAGCAATTAGCTAAAAAAAAGCTGCTCGTCAAGTTACTTGGGCCTTTATTCTTACCTCTCCAGCACGGCCCGGCATTTATAGGCAATGTTCTCAGAGTCGTAATGTTGATTGTCTATTAGCTGTTTGGCAAATGCTTCCATTTCATCAATTTTGCCCATCTGGGCATCAAGAGCCTTTTGAAACTTCTCATGCTTGTTCTGAAGGCTTTCTACACTGGTGACCGAGTCCTACAATAAAAACAATTTTGCTTTAAACATTTAGAATTACAAACCTTCCAGAGGAGAACCCACCCATGGTCAGATGTGGCTAGTTTTTGTTTGTGACTGAACTGTTTAGATAGGTGAAAATGGTGCAACCATGTGATCTCCTGCTACCCCAAACTATATGCGATCAGATGCTTCTCATCTAGCCTCTTTGTACTAATGAGTGGCAAATACCATGTGTTACAGCAGGGCCGGCACCCCTTCATGTTTCCTCTTCCTCTCCCCAGCACGGACGCTGACCTGTGCACTTGTCTATCCATGCTCCCATGGCATCTGCTTTTCCCCCAGGACCTGCACATGGTACACAAGTCTCCTGGGAGCGTGCTTAGGGCACCCGTGCTGCCAGCCTCTTAAAGGGCCAGTGCGCGTGTTGCTATAAATATCCCGAGCCAATAGCTGGGAGACGTTTGGTATATATGGCATCTTCCCCTATTGGGAGGTGCCTTAGCAACTTTTGTTATTCAGTGTGTAGCCTTCTTGTCCGATATTCTTGATCAAAACAGCTACTATGCAGCTCTATGTGATTACACAGTTACTGAAACCCTGTGTATTCTGATCTTGCATTCACGCCCTTATTTGCCCTGTGGTCAGATGGTCCCCAGTGCTGTATCTCCTACTGACATCCCTCTATTATAATGTACCCTACAGTGCCCGAAACATACAAACCTGTACACATAACCTTACTATGCAATCATCTACATATTACTACCCAATTAATAAACTTCAGAAGCAAACTGCATCCTCTAGAATTGTGGGATGCAAATTCCTGGTGCTTGTGCCATCAGGGCCAGTGATACCCCCAATTTATTTTTTATATTTTAAATGAACAGAAAATTAAACATTTCATAATTAAGAAATAAAAATAAATATCATCACAAAGGCCGATCCTGTAAGCTGAGAAGAATAGAAAGATAGATGGTAAAGAGTATTCTGCTATCATACATCTTGTATACACATAATGGTTTGTATATTTTTTTTCCTTAATCAAGACTTTTTACCACATTGCTTCATTCTTTATTTTGGATGCAATAAAAATTGTAACAAATGCCTACAAACATTTTGAAAAATATTTTTAGTTACAATGTAAAAATGTCTTCAATTTTCATGCTGATTTCACACACAATGCTTAAGACTTTATAAGCTTCCATCAGAATCGCCAATAAATGGGATTGCGATGGCAGCTATGATGGATCCATTGAAGACACGGGAAATACAGTCCAACTTTGGGCTCCATTTGACCTTTTTCCTGACCATGTCTGTGTAAGGAGGAAGACCAGGCTGCAGGTACCTGTGCAATGCCGGGTCCGGAACTGACGAGGTTGCATCCAGTGTTGCAGTGGGAAGGAAATGGGAGCCAGACAGGACCCATGATTTGGGGATAAGGGGCGAGGTAAGCAAGTGACAGAGAGAGTGTAGAGTGGGAAAAGCCAGAGAGTTACCCCCGGAGGAATGAGAAGGCAGGGGCCGACTGCCCACTGTGAAGTAAGGTGAAGCTTGGAGCAGTGACCGGAGAGGGGTTCAGTGAGAGCTCCTGAGTACCAGTGAGCGCTCAGAGGGACAGGCGCCGAGTGAAGCAGCACGGCACAGGTGCACTGAGAAATGAGCACCAGGAGCAGCATCGTGGGGTATGTATCCAGCTATCGGCAGGTGCACAGCAGAGCACACGCCGAGTAGAGACTTATGCAGAGCTCCACACTTCGGCTCTGCAGACTAATGGCCTAGGGGGCTCAATGGGCAGAACTGGTGACCGCCGGTTGCTGCCAGAAGTGGGACTGTGTGTTGGGCGGGGAAGCCTGAAGACACAGTGTCAGCCTCCGCCGACATTCCATCATTCATCGGACCACACGCGACTAAAGTACAGTGGAGTCACGATAAGTTGAATTTGATAGCAAGACTGTTGTGTTGTATCACAATAACACTGTTTTCACCTGCTTGTCCCCTTCCTGTTATCTCCCTGTTATTCCCCTGTTATCTCCCTGCCAGTTTATTGCTGTAAATTAAATTGGACTCTTGTTAACCTTTGCTCTGCATCCCTGAATTACTGCATCCTCTTAATACTTACATCTGGACACAATAGTGTAGTTTGCCGCGCTGTTGAATCAGGCTTGAAAAACGGACACCGATGGAAAAGAGGACAAACAGGATTCAAACATAGGGTCAAATGAATGGAGGGGAAGAACATGGCCGCGACCACCATTTTATTTAACAGCGCTGCGCTGCTGTATTTCGAGAACTTCCGGCCGGCACTGGCAACAGCTGACAGGCGGGTGTGAAGACATTCACAGCGGGTATCCCATCAATCAGAATTTGATGGCCTATCTGACGGGTAGGTAACCCCTTTGATGGCTCTTTTAAGAGTTTAATCTAAAACAATTTTTTGGGGAGATTCAATGGAAACCCTGACAAAATTTGGAGGTCAATTGCAATGTGAAATTAGTCTAAATTACTTTACCAGTGGTTTATACTACTCTGTATAAGACTGCTTTATCCATTGTAGTTTCTATCAGTTTTCGAGACACTAATTCAAATAAAACAACCAATATGGCTGCAAAAAATGAAAAAAAAATGCTAATCAATGATAATTCTGTAAAATTAATATACGGTACTTCCAAAAGTTCTCCATACACATTAGACTAATGTCGGCTGAACCCAACAATAACGACGGGTTAGGCCAACAGACTAATATGTATGGGGGCCTCCTGACTGGCCATGATAGATGATGTTGGTGGACAGAAGGATCCATCATGTGTGATTTCAGGTCCTTTGGTTGTCCAAGAGATAAGCTACCGCCAGAGGACACGTAAGCCCTCGACACAGAGACAGCGTGCGCTCCTGTATATGGGGGAGATCAATGTTAGCCGACATCTTTCTAAAGTCAATGGGACCTTAAACCTTATGATTGTTCCATCTATTTTACAAATATATAGCCATTCTCGATAACTGTCTGAACTTATGGTTTTACAATGCAATGAAAGATATGGGCAGCAGACTGGGCTCTCCTTCAATATATACTATAAATGCCTCTAAAACTCAAGGTCATCAGACCAAACAAACATTCATCCACTTTCCTTTTTTTTGTGATCTAACCTTTAAATGGAAAACCACATTTATTGCAAGAGGAATAGTGGTCCCGGTTAAGATGATCCCTGAGCTCACGCAGACGGTTTGTTGTTCCTGCTCTGCTAATTACATAACCGGTCATAGGAATATTGCATTTTAATCCCCAAAGTGAGACCACCCACTATTCAGACAGCAAAACAAACAAAAAAAAAGCCATAACATTTTCTCAAGTGGGCTGTTTTGGTTTACTGCCTTAGAAATGGCATTAAAAAAAGCAATAAACTTGGTTAGAAGCGATAATTCATAGTTATGGAAATGATGTAATATCTGTTGCTGTCTGGATTGGAAAGAAAGAGCTTGGATGTTGCCATAATATGGTCATATATATGAGATCCAGACTGAATTGTATAAAAAAGACATGATATAATGATGAACATGGAGAAGAATACAGGTGCCAAATAGTGCAATGACTTTCCGCTCGATGTAAAGCATGGATGGGCCAAGTCTGCCATAGTAAGACCTTGTCTATAGAGTCATTCTGTGTTCGTCACCATCAGGGACCCACTATCTAAAAAGTCCATTCACCCCAGTAGGGCATGCGGACAAGGCATGACAATCCCTGGTGGTGTTTGCTACATAGAGTTGTTGGACCACCCAAGCTCAGTTTAGAGACATCTCTTATATTAAATGAATTATGGATTCTAGTGAGGCATCTACAGGCTTGGGTGGGCCAAATATAAAATAAAAGGGGTTGTTCTTAGGTAATACGATATCCCTTATTGATATGACTCAGAATAACATTGATCGCTAGAAGTTTTGTAGGAACGTGTGCTGATCGGGGGGCCTGGACACTCCTGCACACTCCGCACCTTTGCGATGGGCGAAGTGTGATCCCAAAGACTGGAGACTGGAGTCCGTAGATGTTCAACCAGTTTTTCTTTATTAGGTTCCTTCTCCAACACCAGCAGTATCAGACAACTTCTGCACACCTGCCTGGATACCCATAAACACGTCTCCTCCTTCCACTTTCCTGGTGCGACGGCTCTTCGGTCTCTTTCACTGCGCCTGCCTTAGTCTACCGGCCACAGCGATCACCTTGTCAAGCCCGTCCACCCGCTGCTACACCTACTTCCTCTTCAGTGTCCAGCATTCTGGTACCCCAGGCTCCTCCTGTCTACTACTCGATCTATTATTAGATAGAAGCTGAGGTAACAGTGAATAAGGGTAATGTTATATTTGCACGAAGCAGAACAGTGGGCCCAGAGTTAGTGTTACTATCATTATACTGGATCCCACATGTACTGTGTATACTGTATGGCACTCGTTATCAGAGGTTCCACATGTACTGTGTATACTGTATGGCAGTGGTTATCGGAGGTCCACATGTACTCTGTATACTGTATGGCAGTGGTTATCAGAGGTCCCACATGTACTCTGTATACTGTATGGCAGTGGTTATCGGAGGTCCACATGTACTCTGTATACTGTATGGCAGTGGTTATCGGAGGTCCACATGTACTCTGTATACTGTATGGCAGTGGTTATCGGAGGTCCCACATGTACTGTGTATAGTGTATGGCAGGGGTCATCAGAGGTCTCATATGTACTGTGTATACGATATGGCATGTGTCATTTGGGGTGCCACATGCTTATCATTGTGGATTATATAAGTGAAGAACCAGAAGACTTTGGCCCGGATGGGCAGGTATCTGTGCACTGTATAATATATGAATATGTATATGTACACCTATTGCACATTCACGTACCCCGAGATCTTCATTGGCCAGAAAAGCCTCTTTACTGTTCAGCCAGCTTTCGTTTTGATCAACAATACTGATAAATGTCTGTAAAACAAAAAAATATGGTTATTAAAATAAAAGTCTGTGTACATCCAGCTCTGGCCAGGACATGAGATGGATTAAGTCTTTAGGCTCTTTTTGATCTGATGCCCATTGGTAACGTATCATTTCTATTGTGTTCATTGAATTTGTTACAATAAAATACTATAAAAATAAGATTGTAATGGTAGTGCCCGCATTAAAATATGGACACATAGAAGTAATTATCAGTTGTGATAGAAAGCCAACAAGTTGAATACAGTTCTATACAACCTTGGCTGCAGAGAGCTATAATACAGTAGCCACGGATCACTAGTGGGCGCCATTATATTTGCGAATGACGATTATTTTATACCAGGATTATCCGATGCAAACGGAGTGCTCATTACTCCGCGGTATGTAGGGAGAGAGAGACCTTGTGGTCATTGTTGTGAGTAGAACTTTCAATGGCTATATATGCCATGTTCCAACCTCTCGGACAAGCTGCCCATCTTCTTTTTTGCATGTTACCACCCAGGTTTTAACAGATTAATTCTGCAAGTAAGTTTTACCCGTAGATCACGAGCCTGACGCAGTTTGATATTCTGTTCTCGCCAGGATTGAATTAACAAATCCCAAGCCTCTTCTGAGTGAGAAAGAACGAGTCGTATTTCATCGGTTGCATAATGTCCGAGGTTACACAGCTTCTGTCCGAATGACTTCACCGAGTTGAACCTTTCTGTCCGGGCTTCTATTTCTGACTACAATAAGGAGATACATAAAAAAAAATTTGTTATTAAATCATATTTCCGTTAGGGGCTTGGACATGATGACCCTTGAGATCCCTTTCAGCTGGCACTGGATAATCCATCACCTCCTGTGTTTGATGCCGCTCTAAGGTAGGCAATTTACATTATATTGCGTACACTCTTACATACATATATATATATATATATATATATATATATATATATATATGCGCACTTCTTTCAAATATCCATTTTATACTCTGTGTCTTCCCAACATCTAGAATAGCAAACCCCCCTTTTTTTGCATTAGGCCACAATTAGGATAACTTATCCCCCAACAGGTATGCTATATTGGCCTCACCTCACACTCCTATATACCACATCTTGCCTGCATTCAATAACTATTATTACCCCTGTTGTTAGAGGCCTTTTTCCACATAGTGACCTTTACCACTATATTTTGAGCAGTCAGGTGGGTGTCCCTTTTCCCCTCCTTTTTTTCTTTCCCCTTCCCTTTTCACATCCATGGTGTTCTATGGAAACAGTTTCTCTAATTGATATAGGATGAAATATATGAATTTTTCATGTTTGATTTAATTTTTTATTGTTTATTTTCTTTCTTTTCCACATCGATGTAATGTTATACTTTTGTTTCAATTAACATACTCTGCAGTTTACTGATGAAGGTCCATTAATGACCGAAATGTTTTGTACCTTATTTTGGACTGCATTAAAATTCTTCAATGGATTTCCATGAATTGAGTGCAAGTTTTATTTTCATACTTTTATTGTCTTGGGAACCTACTTGAGCACCATTTCAGCTGTGTCACAATATATCTTCTATCCTTTCCAAACCTGGTCCACCTCTGAAATCAATATATTTCTTCCAACTACCGTAGTATTTATCAGAAAAGCATGCATCATCAGACTGTTTACTCCATTGACATAAAGTAACTAATCTAAAGAGACGCAATGCTCAACATTGGGGACCACAGAGGACTTCCAGACGGGCTGCAGAGAGGGATCATCTAAGGAGACCCCTTTGACACAAGGGGCATTTTATTAATAGTTAAAAATATACTATTGATACTTTTCTTTTTAAAGCATTCTTGTGTTGAGGCATTTCTTCCCACAACTGCCTAAACTTTGCACAAATATGAGTGTGTATGTATGCGTACATATACAGTCATGACGGAAAGTGTTGGTACCCTTGAAAGAATTTTTCCCAGAAAATTATTGCAATTACAAGTTGTGTTATACACATGTTTATTCTCTTTGTGTGTATTGGAACAACACAAAAAAACTGAGAAAAAAAAATTGGACATAATTTCACACAAAACCTCAAAAAAGGGCTGGACAAAATTGTTGGCACCTTTCCAAAATTGTGGGCAAACAACTTTGTTTCTAGCATGTGATGCTCATTCAAACTCACCTGTAGGAAGTAACAGGTGTGGGCAATATGAAAATCACACCTGAGACAAGAGAAAAAGTGCAGAAGTTGACTCAGTCTGTGCATTGTGCGCCTGTGTGTGCCACACTAATCATGGAGAACAGAAAGATGTGAAGAGATCTGTCTGAGGACTTGAGAATCAAAATTGTTGAAAAATATCAACAATCTTAAGGTTACAAGTCCATCTCCAGGGATCTTGATGTTCCTTTGTCTGTGGTGCGCAACATACTCAAGAAGTTTACAACTCATGGCACTGTAGCTAATCTCCCTCGATGTGGATGGCAGAGAAAAATTGATAAAAGTTTGCAGTGCACGATAGTCCGGATTGTGGATAAGCAGCACCAATCATGTTCCAAAGAAATTCAATCTGTCCTGCAGGCTCAGGGTGCATCAGTGTCAGCGCCGAACTATCCGTCAACACTTGAATAAAATGAAACGCTAGGGCAGGAGACCTAGGAGTATTCCACTGCTGACAGAGGCATAAAAAGCTAGACTGCAGTTTTCCAAAATGTACGTGAGTAAGCCAAAAACCTTCTGGGAAAGTGTCTTGTGGACAGATAACACCAAGATAGAGCCTTTTGGTAAAGTACATCATTCTACTATTAACAAAAAAGGGAATGAGGTCTGCAAAGAAAAGAACACAGTACCTATAGTCAAATATGGTGGCGGTTCAAAGATGTTTTGGGGTGGCTTTGCTGCCTCTGGCACAGGGGGCCTTGACTGTGTGTAAGGCACTATGAAATCTGAATATTACTGATGGATTCTGAGTCAAAATGTAGTGCCCAGTGTCAGAAAGCTGGGTTTGTATCCTAGGTCATGGGTCTTACAGCAGGACAATGACCCCAAACATACATCAAGAAGCACCCTGAAATGAATGAAAATAAAAAGTTGAAGAGCTCTGAAGTGGCCAGAAATGTGTCAGGATCTAAATCCCATTGATCACTTGTGGAGAGATGATTCCTTAAAATATGAGAGACCTGGAGCAGTTTGCAAAAGAAGAGTCGTCCAAAATCCCAGGTGAGAGGTGTAAGAAACTTGCTGATGATTATAGGAAGCGATTGATTGCAGTTATTTATAACAAAAGATGTGCGACCAAATATTAAGTTGAGGGTGCCAACAATTTTGTCAGGCCTATTTTCGGGGTTTTGTGTGAAATTATCTCCAATTTGCCTTTTTTCCCCTGTTTTTATGTTGTTCCAATACACACAAAGGAAATAAACATGTGTATAACAGAACATGTGTAATTGCAATAGTTTTCTGGGGGAAAAATTTATTTTTTTAAATAATTTTAAGGCTGCCAAAACCTTTGTATAGATATACATATAAACACACAGACACACACTAAGGGATCTTCTCTACTTGCATTTTTACTTATCCCACTTGTTATCTTTGGAGCCTCAGTGCAATAAAGCAGAAGAATGCCAACAAGGAATTTGCCTCTTCTTGTCAACACAATAATATTGGCCTGTTCTGGCTATTGTGAGCATATTTAGCAATCTTTTGTGTCATGATAAGACATGTACAAGGTGACTAAAGAAAAAAAAAGAGCAGTGAAAATTTTGCCTGTAAACAAAAACAACCGAAAAGAGGTTTATTATAAAAAACACACACACCTCAAAGTACCTGCTAGTGCTGTAACCACACTTTTGCCTTGGATTATTTAGGATTGAAATGCTAATCTGCATCTTTTCGGTGCAGAATGTTCATGAAATATGAGCATGCCGCAGATGATAAAATCCACGCTACAGTCATTATCCCACACAGGAGCGATTGGGGCATATTGTTCCCTGTACACATAATGATGGCACAATAGTTGTGGATCCCGTCTGGATATACTGGGTGGAATCTGCCCCAAAATCCCATTCAGTACGCATGGCAAAGCACAGCACATGATTATCTATGCACCTTCCTCTCTTGGTGTTCCTCAATTCTGGATTCAACATCTCCCATGACTTTTGGCAAGCCTGCTCCGTCCATCAAGGCCTGGAGTTTCTGCATCCAGTTCATTATCTCGCGTATATCAGCGTTGAACCTTTGCAGATGGTACGAGGCGTCTAATTTCTCCTTTCTGCCAAGGAATGAATCACGTTCAATAGACAAAACAGAACACTCGGTGCACGATATTACTGCCGGCAAGAATACGGCTATAAACAAAGGCTCAACTTTTTTTTATCTGTGAAACTACGAGGGAAAAATCAGTAGTGGAGATTTCGATAAGATGATTTCTAGCTTTGTAGAAAATGATTAATTGGACACGCTTTTAAAGTCATGCACATTTTAGACGTACCAGTCCCATAGGCAGTTTACCTCCATGACGCCTGCGTGCACGCA
This sequence comes from Dendrobates tinctorius, assembly GCF_039654945.1. NCBI lineage: Eukaryota > Metazoa > Chordata > Amphibia > Anura > Dendrobatidae > Dendrobates > Dendrobates tinctorius. Next base: position 9,681,008 of record NW_027361678.1, read on the forward strand.
GACAAGCTGTCAGTCACGGACTTGGACCACCCACTAGACACGGAATCCCACAATAGGCAGGGATATATAAGGATATTCAGATCAGCAACTTTTCCAATAAACGTTCTGTTTACGCAGGCAAAGATGCTGAGCACACAAATTGGCCGCCATGCTGTGAATGTCACGTCTGTGCCGAAGCCAATGCCAGACATTGGGAGCATCGGCGGAGACTTTATGGAGGACCCGAGGAAGCAGAGTATAATGCAGTTTGTGTATACTGACCTCCATAGAGGAACAACCCCTTTAACTGCCTCGACACTCTATTCTCAAAGCCCCCATAAACATTAGACTGTCGGCGGGTTCAGAAGACATTAGTCTAATGTGCATGGGGACCTTTTGTGAATGCAATGGACATACAGTTACAGTAGTCACAGAGATGATCAACCACCTTCCAGCCTCCTAAAGGGCAACTTTGCTAAAGCCTGTCCTTGATTGTCAGCACCAGAGACTGTGTCTGGTGCTTTATAAATAGATCAGTACCTCTGATTAGCCTGGATTTGGAGCTTCTGCCAATTGTCCATCATCTCCTTCTCTTTTGAGGTCAGACGTTCGCTCATTGATGAATTTCTTCGGGACAGGCGGTTGGCTTCTTGGTGCAAGGACTGGAAGGGAATATTTATGTAAAATAAATAATTTGAGTTCCTGCAGTTATTTGGCAAGTGTCACCATTTTCCGAGAAGAAAATGGATGGGATCCCAACAAGTGTAAGAAATGATTTGTAAACAGACGCTTATAACTGTGGTTCTGTGCTCTCCAAACTTAACTCTTTTGTTGAGCTTTAACCTATATTCATTATCATACAGTAAGAGCACAGGATGGTAAAACTAGAAACAAAAAATAGAATATAAAAAGAGAAGATTCTATAGAAAAATCCTCTACACTACAAGAATCAATCAACTGGTGCTGAACTCTCGGTATACCATATACAGGTGCTTCTCACAAAATTAGAATATCATCAAAAAAGTTAATTTATTTCAGTTTCTTCAATACAAAAAGTGAAACTCATATATTATATAGAGTCATTACTAACAGAGAGATCTACTTCACGTGTTTATTTCTGTTAATGTTGATGATTATGGCTTACAGCCAATGAAAACCCAAAGGTCATTATCTCAGTAAATTAGAATACTTTATAACACCAGCTTGAAAAAAATGATTTTAAAATCTGAAATGTTGGCCTACTGAACTGTATGTTCAGTAAATGCACTCAATACTTGGCTGGGGCTCCTTTTGTATCAATTACTGCATCAATACAGCGTTGCATGGAGGTGATCAGCCTGTTGCACTGCTGAGGTGTTATGGAAGCCCAGGTTGCCTTCAGCTCATCTGCATTGTTGGGTCTGGTGTCTCTCATCTTCCTCTCGACAATACTCCAAAGATTCACTATGGGGTTAAGGTCAGGCAAGTTTGCTGGTCAAGCAAGCACAGTGATATTGTTGTTTTTACACCAGGTATTAGTACTTTTGGCAGAGTGGACAGGTGCCAGGTCCCTGCTGGAGAATTAAATTTCCATCTCCAAAAAGATTGTCAGCAGAAGGAAGCATGAAGTGTTCTAAAAATTTCCTGGTAGATGGCTGCACTGACTTTGGTCTTGATAAAACACAATGGACCTACACCAGCAGATGACATGGCTCCCCAAACCATCACTGATTGTGAAAACCTCACACTAGACCTCAAGCAGCTTGGATTGTGGCCTGGATTACTATAATCTGAAAATATCACCTTGGACCACTGAGCAACAGTCCAGTTATTTTTCTCCTTGGCCCAGGTAAGACGCTTCTGGCGTTGTCTATTGGTCATGAGTGGCTTGACACAAGGACTTCTCCTAGTCGCAGGAGACATTGCTCCCAACCCTGGTCCCCCATGTTATAGAAAGTCAAACCCCCCCACTGCTACACTCAGAAACCCCTCTAATCTTATTAATATTCCCTGCATGCCATCTGTCTCTCTTAATTGTGCACTTTGGAATTCTCGCTCAGTGTGTAACAAACTCTCCTTCATTCATGACTTCTTCCTTTCTAATTCTCTTAACCTCCTGGCTCTTACTGAAACCTGGATCCAGCAGTCAGATACTACCGCTGCTGCTGCTCTTTCATACGGGGGGCTACACTTCTCTCATACCCCAAGATCAGACAATAGAGCTGGTGGAGGCGTTGGTCTGCTCCTATCACCAAAATGTACCTTTCAGGTTATCCCTCAAGTACCCTCACTTGTCTTCCCTTCTTTTGAGGTCCATGCCGTCAGACTCTACACCCCTTTCTCCATGCAAGTGGCGGTGGTGTATCGTCTTCCCGGCCCCTCCCATCAGTTCCTGGATCATTTTGCCACTTGGCTTCCACATTTTCTCTCCTGTGACATCCCTACCCTCATCATGGGAGATTTCAACATCCCCATTGCTCTTCCCCTCTCCCCATCTGCTACTCACCTTTTATCTCTAACCTCCTCATTTGGCCTTTCGCAGCTTACTAATTCTCCAACGCATGAAGACGGAAACTCCCTCGACTTGGTCTTCTCTCGGCTTTGTGCAGTGGATGATTTTGCAAACTCCCCTCTCCCGCTCTCTGACCACAATCTTCTTTCATTCTCTATAAAGAACTGCCAGGCTGCTCAGGTCACCCCCACTGTCCAGACTTATAGAAACATACAGGCCATTAACACCCAGAAACTTCTGAAGAACTTGCAGTCTTCATTGGCCCCTATCTCCTCCCTCTCATGTCCTGATTCTGCATTGAAGCATTACAATGAAACACTTCAAACTGCCCTGGATGAATTTGCACCCCCTATAAATAGAACACCACAACACAGACGGTGACAACCCTGGCACACGGTGCAAACACGTTTCCTGCAGCGGTGCTCCAGGTGCGCCGAACGTCTGTGGAGAAAATCCAATCTACACGAAGATTTCATCCATTTTAAGTTTATGCTTAGAACATACAACACTGCCCTTCACCTCTCCAAACAAACCTATTTCAACACCCTCATCACCTCACTGTCCAACAACCCGAAACGTCTCTTTGACACTTTTCATTCTCTACTCAATCCAAGAGTACAGGCCCCAACCACGGAGCTCCGAGCTGACGATCTGGCCAATTACTTCAAAGAAAAAATTGACCAGATCCGACAGGAAATTATCTCCAAATCCCCTCATACATGCACTGTCCTCCCTCCCCCACTGCATCTAACTCACTCTCTGATTTTGAACCAGTCACAGAAGAAGTAAGCAGGCTCCTTGCATCTTCTCGCCCAACTACTTGCACCAGTGACCCATTTCCGTCACATCTCCTCCAGTCCCTTTCCCCTGCTGTCACCCCTCACCTAACTAAAATATTTAACCTCTCTCTCTCTTCTGGTATTTTTCCCTCCTCATTTAAGCATGCCATCATACATCCACTACTTAAAAAACCATCCCTCGACCAAAACTGTGCCGCTAACTATAGACCTGTCTCTAATCTTCCCTTCATCTCTAAACTCCTGGAACGCCTGGTCCACTCCCGTCTTATCCGCTATCTCTCAGAAAACTCTGTTCTCGACCCTCTCCAATCCGGTTTCCGCTCTTTACACTCCACCGAAACTGCCCTCACTAAAGTCTCTAATGATCTGCTAACAGCTAAATCAAATGGTCATTACTCCATGCTAATTCTCTTGGATCTCTCTGCAGCATTCGACACTGTGGATCATCAGCTCCTCCTCACTATGCTCCGTTCCATTGGCCTCAAGGACACCGTTCTCTCCTGGTTCTCCTCCTATCTCTCCGACCGCTCCTTTACTGTTTCTTTTGCCGGTTCCTCCTCCTCTCACCTTCCCCTTACTGTTGGGTTCCTCAAGGATCGGTTCTAGGCCCCCTCCTCTTCTCCTTGTACACTGCCCCTATTGGTCAAACAATCAGTAGATTTGGTTTCCAGTACCATCTCTATGCTGATGACACCCAATTATACGCTTCTTCTCCTGACATCACGCCAGCCTTTCTAGAAAACACTGGCGATTGTCTAAACGCTGTGTCTAATATCATGTCCTCACTATATCTGAAACTGAACCTGTCAAAGACTGAACTCCTGGTGTTTCCTCCCGCTACTAATGTACCTATACCCGACATTGCTATTTCTGTGTGTGGTTCCACTATTACTCCCCAGCAACATGCCCGCTGTCTTGGGGTCATACTTGATTCCGAGCTTTCCTTTGCCCCCCACATTCGATCACTGGCTCGCTCTTGTCATCTGCACCTCAAAAACATTTCTAGAATTCGACCTTTTCTTACTTTTGACTCTGCAAAAACTCTTACTGTTTCTCTTATTCATTCTCGTCTCGACTATTGTAACTCTCTTCTAATCGGTCTCCCTCTTACCAAACTCTTCCCCTCTCCAATCTGTCTTGAATGCTGCAGCCAGGATCATATTCCTCACCAATCGTTACACCGATGCCTCTACCTTGTGCCAGTCATTACACTGGCTACCCATCCACTCCAGAATTCAGTATAAACTTATTACCCTCACCCACAAAGTCCTCCATGGCTCAGCACCACCCTACATCTCCTCCCTTGTTTCAGTATACCACCCTACCCGCGCCCTCCGTTCTGCTGATGACCTGAGGTTAGTATCCTCAATAGTCAGAACCTCCCACTCCCGTCTCCAAGACTTTACACGTGCCGCGCCAATTCTTTGGAATGCACTTCCCAGGTCAATACGATTAGTCCCCAATCCCCACAATTTTAAGCATGTCCTGAAAACGCATTTATTCAGACTGGCCTATCGCCTCAACACATTAACCTAACCTATCCCTGTGTGGCAGAGCCAAAAGTTTTACCATAACCAGGTTCCCAGCATCATGTTCCCACATGCTTTATGCATCCATTAGCCCTCTGTGTCTGTACTGTTACACACTTAACATTATGGCTGGTCCATACAATCAGAGCAACTGTTACCACCCACCTTTCGTGTCTCCCTCTTTCCTCATAGACTGTAAGCTTGCGAGCAGGGCCCTCACTCCTCTTGTTATTTGTTATAATCTACTGTATGTGATTATTGTTATGCTGTAATGTCTATTGTCTGTACAAATCCCCTCTGAAATGTAAAGTGCTGCGGAATATGTCGGCGCTATAAAAATAAAATTTATTATTATTATTATTATTATTATAAGGAATGCGACACTTGTAGCCTATGTCCAGGATATGTCTGTGTGTGGTGGCAGTCCACTCCTTGTGAATCTCCCCCAAATTTTTGAACGGCCTTTTCTTAACAATCCTTTCAAGGCTGCGGTGATCCTGGGTGGTTGTGCACCTTTTTCTACCACACTTTTTCCTCCCACTCAAATTTCCAATAATATGCTTGGATACAGCACTCTGTGAACAGCCAGCTTCTTTAGCAATGACCTTTTGGTGGCTTTTCCTCCTTGTGGAGTGTGTCGATGACTGCCTTCTGGACATCTGTCAAGTCAGCAGTCTTCCCCATGATTGTGGAGCCTACTGAAACAGACTAGAGACCTTTTTAAACACTTAGGAAGCCTTTGCAGGTGTTTTTTGTTAATTATTATAACATATTGAGATAAATATTTTTGGGTTTTCATTGGCTGTAAGCCATAATTATCAACATTAATAGAAATAAACACATGAAATAGATCACTCTGTGTGTAATGACTATCTAATCTATGAGTTTCACTTTTTGTATTGAAGAACTGAAATAAATTAGCGTTTTGAGGATATTCTAAATTTGTGAGAAGCACCTGTAGTTCTTACCTCTTTCTGGGACTGAATGACATTGATGTCACGAATAGTTTCGTCGTGTCTTCTGATTAAGTTGGCGACACTTTCTACATCTTTGCCATAGTCAAGTGCTTGCATGAGGGCGCTCTGCAAGGAGACCAAAATACTAATTTTAATACTTTATCTCATATTAATCAAAATTTCATACATATACATACACACACATCTATATCACACATATATATATATATTATACACACATATTATACACATATATAAATTACATACACACATACATATATACATGAATATTGCACACACACACACATATGCACACACACACATATATTACATACATACACACATATATATGTTACACACATACTGTAACATACCATAGATATAATACATACATTGAGATCATCCAGACAGTAATGGAAAGTTTTTATTGAATGCAGAGTCTAATTGTGTAATCTCTGAAATAACTTTAAGATGATTTTGAATTCTTTTACATACAGTGGCAGAAAAAAGTATTTCGTCAGCCACCAATTGTGCAAGTTCTCCCAGTTAGAAAGATGAGAGAGGCCTGTAATTGACATCATAGGTAGACCACAACTATGAGAGTCAAAATGAGAAAACAAATCCAGAAATTCACCTTGTCTGATTTGACAAGATTTATTTAGCAAATTATGGTGGAAAATAAGTAATTGGTCACCTAAAAATATGCTAGATTTCTGGCTCTCACAGACCTGTAACTTCTTCTTTAAGAGGCTCCTCTGTCCTCCACTCATTACCTGTAGTAATGGCACCTGTTTGAACTTGTTATCAGTATAAAAGACACCTGTCCACAACCTCAAACAGTCACACTTCAAACTCCACTATGGTGAAAACCAAAGAGCTGTCGAAGGACACCAGAAACAAAATTGTAGCCCTGCACCAGGCTGGGAAGTCTGAATCTGCAATAGGTAAGCAGCTTGGTGTGATGAAATCAACTGTGGTAGCAATAATAAGAAAATAGAAGACATACAAGACGACAGATAGTCTCCCTCGATCTGGGGCTCCACACAAGAATAGTGAACAAAAATCTCAGAACCACACGGGGGGACCTAGTGAATGACCTGCATAGAGCTGGGACCACGGTAACAAAGGCTACCATCAGTAACACACTACGCCGCCAGGGACTCAGATCCTGCAGTGCCAGATGTGTCCCCCTGCTTAAGTCAGTACATGTCTGGGCCCATCTGAAGTTTGCTAGAGAGCATTTGGATTATCCAGAAAAGTATTGGGAGAATATCATACGGTTTGATGAAACCAAAGTAAAACTCTTTGGTAGAAACAAAACTCGTGTTTGGAGGAGACAGAGTGCTGAGTTGCAACCAAAGAACACCATACTTACTGTGAAGCATGGGCGTGGCAACATCATGCTTTGGGGCTGTTTCTCTGCAAAGAGACCAGGACGACTGATCCATGTACATGAAAGAATGAATGGGGGGCCATGTACCGTGAGATTTTGAGTGCAAACCTCCTTCCATCAGCAAGGGCATTGAAGATGAAATGTGGATGGGTCTTTCAGCATGATAATGATCCCAAGCACACCGCCAGAGCAACGAAGGAGTGGCATCGTAAGAAGCATGTGAAGGTCCTGGAGTGGCCTAGCCAGTCTCCAGATCTCAAACCCATAGAAAACCTTTGGAGGGACTTGAAAATCTGTGTTGCCCAGCGACAGGCCCAAAACATCACTGCTCTAGAGGAGATCTGCATGGTGGAATGGGCCAACATACCATCAACAGTGTTCGCCAACCTTGCGAAGACTTATAGAAAACGTTTGACCTCTGTCATTGTCAACAAAATATTGAGATGAACTTTTGTTAATGACCAAGTACTTATTTTCCACCATAATTTGCAAAATAAATGTTGTCAAAACAGACAAGGTGATTTTCTGGATTTGTTTTCTCATTTTGACTCTCATAGTTGTGTTCTACCTATGATGTTAATTACAGGCCTCTCATGTTTTTAACTGGGAGAACTTGCACAATTGGTGCCTGACTAAATACTCCCCCCCACCCCACACTGTTTATGAAGCAGATTCAGCATGGAATAATGTTTATGATAGTCAGGGTATATTCCTGACCTTTTTGCCCACTGATATGAAGTATGTTACGGTTTCTACTCTATTGTTAATCTAAATCTCTTTATTCTGGAACAAATGGAATGTTAAATTACATATGAGGTAAGAACCTGTTAGGACTATGTAGTCCTCTCTTGTTTGTTTCCCCTTCCCAAATATCTCCCTTCCCCCTTCCCTGCTCCCTCCCTGACCCATATGTTTTATTTTAAAAATTCAATAAAAATATTGGAAAATAATGTTCATGAATCAGCAGCAGCCGCTGCACGATGAATGGAGCTGCGCAGTGCAGCTGCGCTCATCTCACATCCAACCTCTGCTGAAGTTACAGCCTAGAATTAACCCTTTGCGACGCATAGGGTGAAATTTGCATTAAATTCTCACATGAATCTTTGCTGCTAAAAAACTACAGTAGATTTGTCCCATCCCTGTGTAAGTGACCTAAAATGTTTTTGACAATATTGTGAAATAGAGGAGGTTTTTTTTTTAACACGCATCACTCACTCCTCTTTTGTAGTGGAAGACCAACAAAAATCCTGATGTGAACCTACATAAGTAAGAACAGATACCATTCCCTGACTTTTGTTGTAACTAGATATCAGGCTGATGTTCCCACATCTGTGCTGCGTATTAGAAAATTGAAGGTTATATTCAATGTAAAATTATCCTGCCACAAATCCTTTTTTTCCATTGTATTAATACATCTGCAATAGATAATGAAGAAAAAAAAGATTTGCTCTGCCAGCACAGATCTATGATCAAGGATTTCCCACAGGTATTTATACATGGCTGATGGAGAAACTCAACCACACGCTAATGGCCCATTTGAAGAATTATGCAAGAATGTTGAATCTTGGCATTGGGAAATGAATAAATGTGGTCAAACACCCTCATTGCTTGCAGTTCTTCTTATAAAGGTTTGTTTCTAATTTTTAACTATTCTCCGTCTTCAAGGATGCTTGTAATTCAACCGAATTGGTATCTGATATTTTAGATACCAGCATCTTTAATAGCGTAAAAGCATCAGAACAAAAGTAACTATTGATTACAATCTGACATTTATTGCACAGTCTTTTTGGTTATGCTTTCTATGAAGAACGTGTCTGGCTCGGTTTTGTTCTTATTACAATATTTCAAAGGGCAAATTCAAAATAAATATTGGGCAAATCGGGTCCGTAAGTTGCAGATGTGACTGGATCTGTATGCAGCTCCATACTTCTGTCCACATCGCAAATGGTTGCAGGAGTTGACTGCCATTGCATGTACAATTCTGGTCATGCATACTAGCAAGTAGGCTAAAATTGGTTAGTGTACCGCCAATTGCATACACAGCACACAGACTCAAAATATGTCCATCTGAACAAGGCATAATGTAAGTGATTTTACACTATAGCAGAACTAGGGTATATGCAGAGGCCCATCTTAGGGCTCGTTCAGGGTGCTGTCTGTGTGCACAACGGACAGCACATAGGCAGCAAACTGCACAATTTAAGCCTATGTGCCAGTCAAATAAAGAAATCACACTATAAAGGAATCACACCATAAAGAAATCACGCTATAAAGAAATCACTCCATAAAGAAATCACGTCATAAAAAAAATCACGCTATAAAGAAATCACACCATAAAGAAATCACACCATAAAGAAATCACACCATAAAGAAATCACGCTATAAAGGAATCACACCATAAAGAAATCACGCTATAAAGAAATCACACCATAAAGAAATCACGCTATAAAGAAATCACACCATAAAGAAATCACGCTATAAAGAAATCACACCATAAAGAAAACACGCTATAAAGAAATTACACCATAAAGAAATCACACCATAAAGAAATCACGCTATAAAGAAATCACACCATAAAGAAATCACGCTATAAAGGAATCACACCTTAAAGAAATCACGCTATAAAGAAATCACACCATAAAGAAATCACGCTATAAAGAAATCACACCATAAAGAAATCACGCTATAAAGAAATCACACCATAAAGAAAACACGCTATAAAGAAATTACACCATAAAGAAATCACACCATAAAGAAATCACGCTATAAAGAAATCACACCATAAAGAAATCACGCTATAAAGGAATCACACCTTAAAGAAATCACGCTATAAAGAAATCACACCATAAAGAAATCACGCTATGAAGAATTCACACTATAAAGAAATCACGCTATAAAGAAATCACACCATAAAGAAATCACGCTATAAAGAAATTACACCATAAAGAAATCAAGCTATAAAGAAATCACGCTTTAAAGAAATTACACCATAAAGAAAACATGCTATAAAGAAATCACACCATCAACAAAAGAAATCACACTATAAAGAAAGAAATCACACTATTCACTACTCTGGTCAGTTTTACAGACAAGAATGATGGATGCAATAGCAGGTAGCTTCTGCAATCATCCACAGAGCTGCACATGTGACTGGCCCAATAGTTTCTTTTACTATCTGAGCAAGGCCTTACTCTTAGAGCTCATTTAGACGTCAATGATTTTCTCATATGATAAATTTGGTCCACGTCTCAGTGTTTTTTTTGTTTTATCAGAGCTTCATCAGAGCCTGGTCAGTGTGACACATTTTACCATCAGAATTTGGTCTGAGTTTTACAAATTTTTCATGGAAGAGAAACAAAACTAAAAAAAAAAGTTTATCTATTCCACTATATCAGTCCATGAAAAACAAACAGCACACGGATGGCATCTGCGCATCCTCCCCTTTTTTCACTGACCCATAAACTTGACTTTCATTGCAGAGTTTAATCCGACACTCGGATCAATATCGGACACGTCTTCGCGATTTTGCATGGACCACTCAGTCCACGAAAAATAAGACATGTGACCAGCCCCATAGACTGTCAGAGGTCAGAGTGCTTTCCATGAAAAACATAAATCATGCATGAACCCAAAAAATGGCGTCTGAATGAGCCTTTATTGTGGGTTTACACTAGCTGACCTGCAGTGATAAACGACCACTGACCAACTACTTGTTTGCCGATTGGTGATCATGTAATAACCTGCTTAGACAGGCAGACCACATTTCCTATCCTATCAGTAATAGATCATTCAGTGCATCCAGGCTGCATTGCTCTTGGCAGTCCACATCTTATCTACTCAGGACGATCTACTGCTGAGAATGATGATTTTTTTTTAAGCCTGCTTAAAAATCATCTCATGTGATGAAATAGTGTTGTGATCTTTCTTTGGGTGATTGTCAGCCTGTTGGCCATTTATCAGGACGCAGACGTTCCTAGTTACACTCCTTCACGTCAATCGTTCAGTATAAATCATATATATAATGGCACACAAAAGCCAGACTGCCGTTACCAAAGACACCAACGTTGCCTACAAATCATCTGCTTTTAAGGAGTCAACATCAATGTCTGGTGTTTATTATCTTGGGCAGAGGGTTATGACCATGTAAGAGGAAGAATTGGGGCCATATCACAAATATTGTGTCCAAGGGTCTATAACTTTTGCTGATCCGAACAAGTAATAATGGGAGACCAACACATCTCCATTGTGAGACAGGAGCTATTGAGGTCTGGAGAAGATGGGGTTTTTTGGAGCAGAAAGCCTGTTCTGCATGATTAACATTACTTCAACATAAAATGTAAACTAAGCTTCATCAATGCTTCCTAAGTTCACTTTCTAGCTGAATAGCACACTTATTCACCGGACTAGCAGTGTTCAAACACCATAATACACAACTGTAGGACTAATACAAAAAAATCACATTCATTACAGAATATTTTTCCACTACAACTGCTGAAACAACAAATATTTTTCTTGTGGTGAAATGTCATTACGCCAATTATCATAACAGTAGGGATTAAACACAGCTCATTCTGTTACACAGCAGCCTCATACAACTTTTCAGTAGAATTAGTGGATGTGGTCACACATCCATTAGCTAGAAGATGTCATTTCTTTTCTGCTCGCTATTAGGCTACTGTCATCTGAGAAAATCGGTCTGATTATGCTGGCCACACCACGACCACACTCCGACGTGATTTTCTTGAATGTGGAAAAAAAAAAGTCCATCTTCTCCATTCTGTTAGTCCGTGAAAATCAGACCCCACACGGATGTAACTGGCCTGCATGGCCGAGTGCAAAATGATTTACGGATGTAAATTGTGCCTGCTGTGAGCTTTTACCTCGGACAGACTCGGTTCGAGGAAAAAAATTGGATTTGTGCACAGCCCCATACAGTAGAATAACATTGGTCCGAGTCAGATCCGATGTTTTGGTCCGATCGCACTTGGTTCGAAAATACGGTTGTCTGCATAAGCCCTTAGCCTCACTCTTCTGCTTTTCCTCTACCTTTTCACTCATCCTCTCATTGATGTTGTCAATTTCACGAATCAAGGCATGAATCTCCAGGGCTCCCTCCAAAGCCATACGATATTTCTTTAGATCACCATGGAAGCTATTCCATCTACGGGGGTTAAAAAAAAAATCACAGTAACCAAGTTAATATATCATATACATGTTTGAAAGAAACTTTAGTCCATGCAAAGTTGAACATTGATTGAGTTGGTGCCCACATCTTAGAGTATGAAATATAGCTAGGATGTATCATATTAGTCTGAGTAATGAGAATGCAACCTTGTGGACTCATGCAGACCCCAAAAAATTAAGTAGACCAAGATTAAAGCAGTGCTTCTGGATCCCCCACTGTGTCGGGAACTGCTCCTTATAAGTGAACACAACTGAAATGTAATGGGTGGCCAGGAGCATCGCTGCCAATGGACTAGGACTAGAGTTGAGCAAATTTTTCAAAACTCGGTTCCGATTACGATTTTGTTTTTTCAATATTCGCCCAACACAACCGAATGTCATTGGAGTCAATTGGAGCAGAAATTATCAAATATATTCGGAACCGAGTATCAAACATAAATTCGGCAAGAATAGGGAACCAATATGGCATGAATATGGCAAATTCACATTCAACGACCGATCCTGAACACATTTGCTCAACTCTACTAAGGAGCCACAAAGCTCCATGTATGCTCTAACTACTTTATTCTGGGAATCATTGGGAATACAGTAGTATTTGAAAGTTTGGGAACCCGTTCAGAATTTTTTATATTTCTCTATAAACTTGATCTAAAACTACATCAAATTTTCACTCAATTCCTAAAAGTAGATAAAGAGAATAAAATCAAACAAATGCGTCAAAAACATTAGACTTTGTCATTTTTAAATTAGGATAACGATTCAATATCACAAGACAAAGTTTAGTATTTTTACTAATTTGTTTTATTTGCTTCCCTTTATCTACTTTAAGGACTGGTGTGAAAAGGTGATGTAGATTTAGGTCAAATTTAGGAAAAAATATGGAAAATTGTTAATGGGTCACAAACTTTGAAGCCTCACTGTACCAGCAGTCAGACCACTAATAAAGCAATGGTACATTTTAGTGATATTTCACTTTGTATAACGTGAAAAGACTCTAAGGCTGGGTTCACGCGGGCGTATTTCACAGTCTATATATGCACCACCATGCCTGGACTCACCGCTGGTCTTCTGATCAGAGCTTAGAGTCTCAATTGTGTTTATGAGGCCATAAGTTTGGGTCTGGAGACTTTGGTCAGTCTGAGCATTGCAGTCCATACACTCTTAGACAGAGACAGAAAAGGGCCCCTGTGCAAGAACAGTATATGAGCCCTTTGCAGTCTAATCGTTCATCATAATGCAAAGTTTGCTCTGGAGGTGGAAATTGGTTCCCTTATCTCCTGGGCCCCTCTGTACAGGTTTCACCAACGATACGTTTGCACAAATCGATATACAGACCATGAAATACGTGTGAACCTAGCCTTTGGATGGCCTTAGTCTCATCCATCCTGCAAATTTAGGCTTAGGCTTCTGCAACTGTTCCAACACATCTTCCGCTTTACAAATTGCAGCTGCTTATTCACGTTCCAGTTTTTTCTTATTGACTCATATTGCTTTTAGACTGTAAGTTCATATATGACCGCTCTCGATCCTATATGGCGTGCCTGGTTCTCAATATCTGCACATTGTAGGGTTTGTGTATGGGGTCACTACACGTCTGGCAAAGCTAATATATACATTTGTGCCATGGAACTTACTTGTCATTCAGTTGCTTCTTCCTCTGATGAACAGTCTTTATCTCTTCCAGGTTCTGTCTCTCCAGCTTGGAGGCAAGTGCATTGATCGCTTTTATATGGGCATCATCCACTGTTACTTCCTGCAACATTCCCAGCAACAATGATAATTATCGCAACGGAACATGTGTGCAAAATGTGTCTTTTCATTTTAAAACAACAAGGTTAAATTTATAGATCGAGAGAAAGCAATGCAGTAATATGACGATCGTGGTCACAGAGGGTACGAACGTGATCAGGCCTGTACGGGAGGGGGGCTTGCCGACACCAGCGTCTGATTCACCTGGAAGGGGCCCGGGATTGGGCACATACCAGGAGAGGGTCCAGAATGAAGGACTTCATACCAAGAAGGGGCCCAGGATGTGGACATTATTACAAGAATGGGCCAGTATGGGGACATTATTAAAAAAAAGGGGCCAAGAGGGGGGACAATATTACAAGAAGGGGCCAGGAGGGGGACATTTTTACTGGTAGGGACCAAGACAGGGTTCATTATTACAGGAAGGAGAAAAGACAGGGGATGATTCAGTGGTGACAATACGTACAAGTTGGTTATGATATTAAAAAAGCTTCAACGTGGAAAACTTACCCCAGATCCTGCTCCACGGAACTCATTCAACTTCTTTGTAAGCTGCAGACAGTGTTCGTAATCTTTTCCTACATCTCCAACATTAATCATCACTTCCTGGAAAGCAATTACACATATTAATAAGAAAAGTGTAAAATTAGGAATCATCAGTGATCAACTTGCCAGTGATCAGTTACTTACCTTATCTCTGATCCAAGCCTCCACTTGATCGACCTTCTGCAAAAATTCTAGCAAGTCTCGCTTATCCTCCAGCATTTTGCCCCGCACAGCTACGGCTTTCTTCAGTTTCTCCCACTCTTCGAGCAGTGTCCGATTTTTCTGACGTATGTCAGCGGATTTGGGATGTTGTTGAGATACCAGAGACATCCCCATCTATGAATGACATATAATCGTACATCTTTCCTACAGTCAGAAGATGGTGTTACTACTCCAAGTGTTTAAGTGTTTCTCTTACCTCTGTAACATCTTGGATTGTCTTCTCATGCGCAAGTATCTCAGCTTCAAACACTTGATGCTTCTGTAAAAGTTTCAGTTTGCTTTGTATATCGGTGGAACCTTGCTGAGTGTCATCATCCAACATCTGCAAGCGCTCATTAATCCAGTATTGTGCCTGGGGATGGAATGAGTAATTATTTTTGCATCACATTAAAAGAAAAGGGATTGTCTGGTACTTTAATATTGATGATCTATCCTTAAGATAGGTGGCGATGCGACACCCGGCTCCCCCAGCCGTTCCCAATGTTGCAGGTGAACAGATGTGCTTAGTAAGGCTCCATCAACTGCATCGTGGCCACAGTGGGGTACTGCATATCCACCCCTATTGATCTAAATTAGGGTGGTTGTGCAGTATCTGTCCACGGCCACTATACAGTTGACGGAGCTGTATTAAGCACATCCGGTCACTCGCGGCATTGGGAACAGCTGGTTGAAGGTGCCAGGTGTTGAACTCCAGCTGATATCGTATTGATAACCTATCCTAAGGATAGACTATCAATATTAAAGTACAAGACAATCCCATAAATATTTTCTGGTCATTATTCCCATCCTAAAAAAGAAAAAAAGGCCTCATTTCATTGAAGTAAACAGAATCATGTAAAAAATTGCTATTTCACCCCTGTACAACTAAATTCAGTAAGGCTTTGGAAACAGACAGGAAAACGATTAAAGGGGCTGTCCATTATTGTGATATTGATAGGATTGGTCATCAATATCAGAAATATACAAAACTTTTAAGAGTTACCGTAGTTGTTTCTTTAACTTGTAAAAACAGCCAAGAATGTCACACTCTTGTTCCCTGCCAGTTAACATCTACAGTAGCTTCATTTTTTATGTATGTATATATATATATATATATATATACATATATATATATATATATATATATATAAAACCTCATCCACAACTACCACAAAAGACTTCAAGCTGTCATTGATGTCACAGGGGGCAATGCACGGTATTAAGAAATGGGGTATGTGAACTTTTGATCAGAGTCATTTGGATATTTTGGGTTGTCAATATGAGAAAAAATACAGTGGTTTGACAATAAATGGCTTCACCCAACCACTAACCATGAGTGGAGAAAAAGTTTTGTGTTATCACTCATATTCTCTGAAAAAAAGGCCAAGAAAGCAAAAATTCTGTGTGAAAAAGTACTCGCCCCTTCCTCATCTCCTATTCTTTTGCACATTTGACACACTTAAATGTTTCAGATCACCAAACAAATGTAAGTATTAGACAAAGATAACACAAGTAATAAAAGAATGCAGTTAATTAATGAAGGTCTTTATTATTAAGGGAAAAAGAAATCCAAACCTACAGGGCCCTGTGTGAAAAAGTGATTGCTCCCTAAACCTAATAACTGGTTGGGCCACCCTTAGCAGCAACAACCATAATCAAGCATTTGCGATAACTGGCAATGAGTCTTTTACACTCAGGAGGAATTTTGACCACTCGTCTTTGCAGAATTGTGGCAATTCAGCCACATTAGAGGTTTCCAAGTATGAACAGCCTTTTTAAGGTCATGCCACAGCATCTCAATCAGATTAAGGTCAGGACTTTTACCAGGTCACTCCAAAGTCTGAATTTTGTTTTTCTTCAGCCATTCAGAGGTGGACTTGCTGGCATTTTTTGATAATTGTCCTGCTGCATAACCCAAGTGCGCTTCAGCTTGCTGTCATGAACAGATGGCTGGACATTCTCCTTCAGGACTGTTTGGTAGACAGAAGAATTCATGGTTCCAATTACCACAGCAATTCTTCCAGATCCTGAAGCAGCAAAACAGACCCAGGCCATCACACTACCACCACCATATTTTACTGTTGGTATGATGTTCCTTTTCTGAAATGCTGTGTTACTTCTATGCCAGTTGTAATGGGACAAACACTTTCCAAAAAGTTCAACTTTTGTCTCATCAGTTGACATAGTTTTCTCCCAAAAGTCTTGGGGATCATCAAGATGTTTTCTGGCAAAACTGAGAAGAGTCTTTATGTTATTATTGCTTTCATAAGGAAGAGTCATGAACACCGATCTTAACTGAGGCAAATGAGGCCTGCACTTCTTTGGATGTTGTTGTGGAGTCTTTTGTGACCTCTTGGATGAGTCGTCGCTGCGCTCTTGGGCTCTTGGGGTACTCTATGAAGATTCACCACTGTTTAATGTTTTGGCAAATTGTGGATAATGTCTCTCACTGTGGTTCCCTGGAGTCCCAAAACTTTAGAAATGGCTTTATAACCTTTTCCAGACTGATAGATGTCAATTACTGTGTTTCTCATTTGTTCCAGAATTTCTTTGGATCATGGCATGATGTCTAGCTTTTGAGGATTTTTTTGGCTACTTCACTTTGTCAAGCAGGTCCTATTTAAGTGATTTCTTGATTCAGCATAGGTGTGGCAGTAATCAGGCCTGGGTATGGCTATGGAATTTGAACTCAGCTTCTCAAAGATGTGATAAACCACAGTTGTTTATTGTTTTGAGGGTGGGAGGACAATCACTTTTTCACACAGGGCCCTGTAGAACAAGGCCTTCATTTATAAACTGCATTTTGCGTTTACTTGTGTTATCTTTGTCTAATATTTAAAATTGTTTGGTGATCTGAAACATTTAAGAGTGACAAACATGCAAAAGAACATGCAAAAGAATAGGAAATCAGGAAAGGGACAAACACCCTCTCCCACAACTGTATATATACAAATATATATATATATATATATATATATATAAAAATACGGTATATATTGTGAGAAAGTGACCCGTGTCACAGGTAGAGGTCACTGTATATTCTCCCCAGGATACTCACGGAAGCGTATAGAGGTCATAGGAGGGCATTGCCATTGCAGGCGTAGCTGTGATTGCAATGGTGAAGCAGTGACCGATGTCACAGGTAGAGGTCACTGTGTATTCTCCCTAGGCTGTGCACGGAAGCGGATGAAGGCCATAGGAGTGCATGGCACTCACGAGCGTACTGTAGCTGTGACTGCAATGCAGACTAAAAATAATAAAAAATAAGTGTTGGTCTTGGACATGTTAGTGTCCAAGGCAGATTTAGAGAAAACCTGCTCTGGGGTTTTTGTATTTTGAAACAGACTGCAGGATGATAATCTTGCAGTCTGTTTCATTCCATGCCGGGCTTTCCATGTGGCTGAAGGCCACAGGATCTTATGTAAAAGGCCCAGCAGAAAAGGGTTTGGGTGTGTCAGGTCTGAGTTAGTGTGGTGTGTGCTGATGTGCAGAGCAGTTGGCTTTGCAGAGCTATACCTGTGTGAGGCAACACAGGCCAGCGGAGCCAGCAGCCAGGGCAGCTGAATAGTCTGGCACCCGCAGCATACACAGTGTTGCAGTCGCCCAGGGAAACTGGTCTCGGATGTGGATCTGGAGGTAGACTGTCCTGTTCCCGAAGAAGGTAGCATATTTAATGGCTACAAACAGGTGGATATGGTGCTCGGCTACGATTCAGAGGATATCAAGGGCTGTGTACGGCTGTGTGAGTAAAAAGGCATTAACACAGCGGTGCGGTCACCCAGTAACTGTTCTCGGATGTGGACAGGTCTTGTGCCCAGAGGTGAACTGGAGGTAGACTGTCCTGTGCCCGAGGGAGGACTGGCATGTGTAGTGACTGCAAACTGAATGAGTAAAACTGTGAGTTAGGCTGTGAGTAGAGATATTGACATGGCGATGAGGTCGCCCCCAGTAACTGGACAAAGGGAGATCCAGCATGTTTAGAGACTGCAATCTAAAGCCGTGTAGTATGCAGTGTTATGAAATGGACACTACTATTATATGCACTTGTGTGAATGAAACAGGAATGCTATGCACTTGGGTGAAATGGACATTTAATGTGTGAAGTAACACATTAAAGAGACTTTGTGTTTGAACTTTGTGGGTCACTGCCTCCTCACTGTGTATATATATATATATATATATATATACACACACACACACACACACACACACACACACACACACACACACACACATATATACTGTGATTGCTCCAATTCCCAGCCCTCTCTTCATGCACCCTGTGCTCTGGTAGTCTGAGACACTCCCTATGCTCTGGGTCGATCCATTCCAGTGTAGGGGTAGTGTTTCAGACTTGTAGAGCACATAAGCGATAGTGAGTCAAGGAATCATAGAAACTGTGCCAGAAAGAATAAAAAAGGAGGGCACCAGGTATTTAAACTATGCCTTTATTATGAAGTGATGGGTCACTTTAAGGAGCTGTCTAAAGAAAATCCTATTAGGACATATGTATGTCAACTCATTAGGTATTTGTTAATGTGAGTCTTTCACTGAATATAGAGGGGACGGTATCCTACCACAGATGTAAATAGTTATACATACTGGAATTTCTCAACCAAAACAGATGAAGAAAAGAACATTTTTCAGAGTCATGCCATGAAAATAGAGACATATCCAAAACAAATCCAAAAAGCGCAGGGTATTACCTCTGCTAGGTTCTGGTTGAATAGAGCCAGGAGGAGGGCTGTAGTTAACTCTTGCCGTCTGGCCTGACAGAGAGCCTTCACCTTATTCCTCCGCTCTATGACCGCGTTCAGTTTGTATTGGACCGGTCTAGTCTCTAATCTTTTGTTGTCTTCCAGAAGTTTGCTGGCTTGATCTTCTAAAGACGTCACCTGAAAGATGCAACATTAGTCAGATTCCTATAGAACGTCACCGGATTTCTCATGTGTCAGAGGTATCAGTTTCCTGATAACACTGATTGAAATAGTTACCAGGCTGAACTATTTTTTCCATAAATTAATAAGTTTACAATTTTTTCTTTTAACAATTCTTATTTTAGTGAAAATGCTATATTTCCTAAAGTGCTGATGCAGAGAAAACTAAACATGTCAGGAACCTCACTAAACGGGAACCTGTCGTGTGCGCAAGCACTATTAACAAGCAGATATAGCTTTAAGCTGCAAGTTAATAGCGTGTTGTTTGGCTGCCACACTGAAAGTGCAACTACCGAGAGAAAATTAATGTTATACCTCCAAAGAGCCGCCGGCTTTCAGTCATAGAGGCGTGCCAGAATGACTTCAGTCACCGCTCAGTACACCATGAGCAGCAGCTGTAAGCACGCCCCGGAACTTTGCTCTGCACAGATGCACTGCACTGTGAGCTGTCAATCAAATTCCCAAGGGTTTGGTTAACGTGTACTGAGTGGTGTGTCACGTACTGGGTTGTGTTTTGCTGTTTCAATAAAATCAGTGCTTTATCTGCAGAAGATTATCACTACAGGACTAGGTTTCCCGTGCCTCCTTGTCAACTGCTGTGTAACCCCACCCCCACCACTGATTAACAGTTTTCTGCCTATGCACAGTGTACACAGAAAGCTGCCAATCAGTGGTGTGAGGTGGATTACTTGGGCTGCAGAGTTAAGGATGGACTGGATAGGTGCGAGAGTGTTAGCAGGTAGACCACGGATGCTGCATTAGTCAAGGTGGGAGATGATGAGGGCATGCACTAATATTTTAGTAGATTTCAGGGTTGAGGAAAGGACGGATTATGGAAATATTTTTGAGTTCGAGGTGGCAGGAGGTGACAAGAACACAGCCGAGGGTTACTCTGAAGGTATTGCTCCTGGTTCAGAGGAATAGCTAGATCAAGATGAGGAGTTAGGTGAGATGAAAGAAAGATGATGAGTTCAGTTTTGTCCACATTGACCTTTAGGAAGTGTGATGAGAAGAAGGAGGTATGGCTGATTGAGACTCTAGGATTCTGGACAGCAGAGGTAACATCTGGGCCAGAGAGGTAGATCTGAATGTCATCAGCATATAAGCGGTACAGGAAGCAATGGGGCTTTACGTATATACAATGAGCAGACCCATGCCTTTTAGACCACATAAACAGTAGTAGTATGAAATATGCAAAATGTGTACAATTCTCATGGGCACTAAAACCATGGTAGAATACCACATAGGGGTAAAATTACCTTTTCATCTTGAGATGAAAGAAGCTTCTCAAAGGCTTCATGCTTTTTGATCAATTGTTCAATTTCTCCAGCAGAAGCTCCTAGGTCACTTGACATCAGAGTTACCTGCAAACACAGATGGAAACCAATAATGAGTTTTATTGTTTTTTTTAATAGCATTTTGAGAATACTGTTTCTAAAGGTACACCCTATAACATTTATAATGAATGTCAGTGGAAGCTAAAAATACAAATTAAAAATTGTTTCTGCAGTCAGCTTAGTTTTGACAATGGAGACATCACAGTTATTGCCAGCTTTATGCATAGAGTATATCATTTTAAGAATAGTTTCATTCTTTTAGGGAAATGTTATCTCGCTAATACTTTACAGTCACAACATGTGCATTGAATTGAGGATTTTCTTATGGAGCAGATATTGAGAACAGCCTTGCTTTTCATCTTGTAAACACAGTGTATAATGATCAAAACCTTGAGAAGTTCATTAGTTTGGAGCTGGTCTCCTAAATTCACACCATCTGGATGGGGTTCGTAGATTGAAGAATGTTTACTTTGGTCGAAGAAACTGTTTTGTCTTCTACCAGTAGATGTATAAACACCCCCATAGTATGGTTTGTTATTAGTGATGGATAATAAATGTGTTCTTGGAAGTGAATTGATGCCAGAGATGGTCTTTATTGAAGATATGCTTTGGGTCTTAAGAACAGATGTTCTACCAATTACAGGAATATATTATGCCCATTGTTTATAGAATTCAGTCTTGCACGCTTTAGGAGTTTGTGAGCTTTATCGAGGAATGACTGTACGAAAAAGGAAATTTTTTCCCTCAATTAAATTAGCTACTGAGAACTGTTGCAGCACAGCATGTAAGGTAGTGGTTCCCAAACACACTACCACAAGAACTGCGAATATTGCAGTAAACGTCAGTCTTTGGTAACAAGATGACTTCATGTATTTTGTTTTTTTCTCAATAACAGTGTAGCATTGGCGTCCCTGTGTGTCCTCTTTTTTCCTGGCAGAGAAGGCAGACTCCCTCATCGCCCCGGCCCTCTATTACTCTTGCTGCTGCGGTCTGCCAGGGTTTGTGCACGTCTGGCAGATCCATGGGTACTGTGTTCAGTGGGGCCCACCAGTAACATTGACTTTGGGGGGCCCACTTTTCAACTGCATACAAATATTACACTACCCTCATTCACAAATTTACCTATATCTCTATTTAATAATAAACTGAGTGGTTTTATTAATGAATGATGAGATGTTGATTTTTCTGTACAAAGTGAAACAAGTGAATTATGCCAAGTACTGCCCACAAAGTGGTGTTTGGGGCCCAGATCTGCAGAGGGGCCTACCGGGGTATTCCCTTGTTCCCCTATGGGCCAGTCCGAGCCTGACTGCGTTTAAGGTGCGCGTCTGCTCCCTGTCTCTTATAGAGCATTGTCCTAAAGTGTTCCCAGCCAGTGGCAGGGAGACTCTTACTATTTAAGGCACATTCACCTGTTGGGAGGTGCCTGAGCAAAGTGCTCTGCCAGTTTTCTGCACGTTTGCTAGCTATCAGGTCCCCTATCCTTGTTTACCCTCCTGTGCCTGCCTGCTCCTACCAGTGGCCACCTGTTTTTGCCAGCACCTGCTAGTATTCGCCAGTACCAGCCATGCCCGCCAGCACCGGCCATACCTACCTGTATAGCAGCCGTACCTACCCACACCTGCATTGCTTTCCTGTATACCACCCGTGCCCACCAGCAACTGCTGTGCCTTGCCTGTATGCCAGCCATACCTACTTACACCTATTGTGCCTTCCTGTACACCAGCAGTACCTGCCTGCACCTGCCGTACTTTCCTGTAAGCCAGCCAACACCTGCTGTGCCTTTCGGTATACCAGACAACACCTGCCGTGCCTTCCTATATACAAGCCGTACCTAGATGCACCTGCTGTGCTTTCCTATATACCAGCCAACACCTGCTGTGCTTTCCTGTGTACCAGCCATGCGTGCCAGCATCTGCCTTGTCTTCCTGTATATAAGCCATTCCTGCCTGTACCAGCCAAGTCTTCCCATTCCTGGCCATTCCAGCTTCCAGCCCCTTTGGGGGTCAGCTGCTGTGTATCCGAGGTGTGTCCTGGAGTAGCACCTGGCGCCCATCTATAGCCAAGTCTAATCCCATCATCAGGGGCTCGTTTCCAGGCTCTCCTCGGTCCACAGCACAGTGGTTTTACCAACAAGTACGTTACAAACAGTAACTTCTATCACAGCCTGTAACGGAATATAGCAATTACCCGACATAAAATAATCAAAGATAATGCAAGAGTGAACAGGAGCCTTCATGAGTGGGTCAATTCTCATTTTTGCGTTCTTGCTTTTTCCTCCCCCTATTCCAAGAGCCATAACTTCTTTAAAATAGCTGTCTGAGAGCACCTCTCACTTGATCATCTAATTTACTGAGAAACGGAAATATAATCACCCAAATGACTGGAAGCGAGTGGCTGTATGGTAATTATAATTTCATTTTCTCCCCGTAGCCACTGCTCCATTAAACCGGTCAGCCAGGATATTAACACAATGTAGCAGCAGATTACCACTATACCAAGGGTGGCACGGTGGCTCAGTGGTTAACACTGCAGCCTTGCAGCGCTGGGGTCCGGGGTTCAAATCCCACAAAGGACAATATCTGCAAGGAGTTTGTATGTTCTCCCCTTGTTTGCGTGCATTTCCTCTGGGTACTCCGGTTTCCTCCCACATTCCAAAGACGTACTGATAGGGAACTTAGATTGTGAGCCACATCAGGGACGGAGTCTGTAAAGTGCTGTAGAATTAATAGTGCTATATAAATGAGTAAAATAATAATAATATCTGCAAGTAAATACCAATTTTGTAGGTGGCAGGTTCAATTTGGCAGATGCAGATAGCTCTTCCACTATGGACCACTGACACTTAAAGCAATATATATTTTCATCCCTGAGAAAAACAGTTTCCATGTCTACTGTGATAATGTTAAAGCGGTTGTCCAGACTTGGGGTACAAGTTTGCGGTCACTCTATGTGTCTGCAGACTTGTGAACCCTCACAGCGCACACAGTATGTACCGTCAGAATTCTCCAGTGCTAGGAGTTTGTGGTCATGTGACCACATGTATGCAATATACATACATCCAGCCACATTCCAACTAGACATGTTCAGCCTCTTTCAATTCACTTGTACTGAGTCAGGCCGCATATGACCAGTTGGCATGTGACCACACATATGTAATTTGTATACTTCTGGCCACCTTTCGACTAGATGTGTCCAGCCTCTCTCAATTTGCTTGTACTGAGTGAGGCCGCACACGACTAGTTGGCATGTGACCGCATGTATGCAAACCTCATACTTTCGATCACGTGTCCGCCTGCTCCCAGTACCGGAGTATTCTGACAGTGTGCACACTGCGCGCTGTGAGGATTCACAATAGAGTGACTGCAGACTTGTACCCGAAGTCTGGACAATCCTTTTAAACACATTGTTCGTATGCTGGTATTACATTTGTGTGATTGCATTTATTTATACATTTCTTTGACCCAGTGTAAGATCTTTCCAATGATGTTAATGTGGCATCATACGATTCCAATTAATAGGACAGATGCCCGTTACCAGCAGAGCTCTCATCTGCACCACTTACTCCCAATTCTGATTGGAGGGCCGAGGGACAACCCCCTTAAAGAAATGGACCATTATTTTATGAACGTGAATTTGCCTTATGCATGTATAAGTGAAGATTAGATTTGATTTTAAGCATTACGTACAGATCAGTGTATTGCAGACCGTGTTTGTGTTAGCCGAGAGTAAACCATATATTTGTAGATACGCTTGACAAGCTGCAAAATGGGATAGTCATAGTCGTGAAATATTGGCATGTGCAGACATGGCAGAGCTATAGACGTGCTATATTTCACAGTGATTCTTGAACCTGTAGTTGGATACTTTTCGGTAAAAAGACCTGATCTGGTCATGCGGTGTTTGTAACATAGTGCCGCTGCTCAGGTCATGTCCTATCAAAGGTCATAAAAAGCTGCTCCGGGGTGTATGCAAGCAGATTAGACTTTGGACGCTATTCGCAGCAGGGATTCCCGGCAGGGGGCAGATGGACTGGCACGGGAAGGAGTAACCAACAGCTGGAAAACTGAACTGGAAATCTAATCCTAAACCTAGCGTCTGTGTCTGGATACTTGGCTGTCACTGGATAGGGCTACACAAAACCACACCGAGCCATTAACTTGATAATGTATTTACTCTGCTCAGCGCAAGACTGACTATAGTTAACTCCATGACCGCTAAACACATGACGCCAATGAGTCGTAGTCACACTTACCAGGCAAAATTAATTTACTCTATTTGCAAGATAAACACGCCGACCATGCAAGGAGAAATAGGGGGTAATAGAAATTCGGTCTGCAATTTACAACTGTGCATGGGAATTGCTAATCAGATTATACGCGCAGGCATAGACTTGGCGCCATGCCACAAAACTGGTACATTTCAGGTCATTGAAATGATAGATAAGGTTTGGATCTTCTTTTTCTGGTGGTGGCGGGGGGGGGGGGTCATGAAATTAATGTAACATAAGACTGTGTTTTCGATCTATTGTATCTTCAGTGTATATCAGCATAGTAGCAGACAAAATAAACGTGAAGGAGGTCACTTATTTTACATGTGCATTTGGTCTCACGTCATTCTGAACTGCAAGAGAAATCCCAATAAGGACAATCATACTTCACTTTTCCTTGTATGAGTTCTATCAGTGTTTTCCACAAGTAGCACTCATACCTATGACAGTCTGTGGACAGGGGTGTTAGGATTGTGGTCATAGAGGGCGAGACCACGTCCAGACCCTTGCCGGAAGGGGACCTACCAAGAACAGCGTCTAATTCAGCTGGATGTGTGTCCGAATACACACATTCAGCAGAAATATATTGTGGCCAAAAGACCCGCCGGCTCTCTGCACTGCAATGCAGGCCAACAACCAATCAGAAGCCGGCAGCTGACATCATGTGCCATGCCGGCAACGCCAAAGTCAGCTGCCACTTAATGAGTCTCCTACAGAAGAGAACGTCAAGTGACGTTGGCGCGCAGGAAGGTAAGAAGAATCTTTTAAATTTTTTTTTATTTTTTTGAATCTGTCAGAATGGAAAGGGGAACACAATTACAGGAAAGGGCCCAGGATAGCGGATATTTTTACTGCAAGGACCCATGATAGAGGACATTATTACTGTAAAGGGACAGGATGCTGGACATTATACCAGGAAGGGGGACATTATCCTATTATACCAGGAAGAGGCCCAGGATGGAGGACATTATTACTGGAAGGGGCCAGGACGGGGGAAATTGTATCAGGAAGGGACCCAGGATGGGGGACATTATTACTGGAAGGGGCCAGGATGGGGGAAATTGTACCAGGAAGGGGCCCAGGATGGAGGACATTATACCAGGAAGGGGCCCAGGATGGAGGACATTATAGCAGGAAGGGGTCCAGGGTGTGGGACATTATTACTGGAAGGGGCCTGGATGGGGGAAATTGTACCAGGAAGAGGCTCTGGATGAGGGACTATATACCTGGAGGGGACCCGGGATGAGGCACATTATACCAGGAAGAAGCCCTGGATGGGCGACGTTATTACATGTAATCGCTTTAGATGGGGGACATAATTATATGGGAGGGGATGGCGATCCCCATATGATCTTTGACACTGCCAGAGCCAATACATCTGACCAACATGCAGCGTCCTTCTGACTCTAGTTATATCAGGAAATCAGGAGACTCGATAAAAACTTGATGCGGTTTTATTATCTGCGTAGGTTTTATTATCAAAATCATCCAATTTCTTCATCAGGAGCAGCAATTACCTGCCTCTCCTCACTATGAATGGAATAGAATAGAGCGACATGACCGCTGCCACATATCTAAGGGCTCATACTCACTTGTGAAAGACTCGCACGATTCTCGTGCGAGTCTCTCGCATGAAAACCTGGTACTCGGACCGGAGCGTGCGGCGGCATAGAAATACAAGTAGCCGCACACTCTGATCCGAGTGCCGGCGGCAGTGCCAGGTTTTCATGTGAGAGACTCGCACTAGAATCGTGCAAGACTCTCGCAAGTGAGTATGAGCCCTAAGGGGGACTACAGGGCGGACATATGCAACCTATGCAGCCACACAGGGGCCCAAAATGTAAGGGGGCCATCACTACCTCCAAATCAGGTGGAATTGTGCATTATGGTGAACTGTTGGACTGTAAAGGGTCCATATACTGTTGTTCTCTCCCAATCAGTGCCAGCAATAATATATTTCTGTGGATAGGTGACACTTTTTTGGAGGAGGAGGGTAAAAGCCCTGTAAACATTTGAATCCATCCTAAAAAGTCCTGATAAAATAACTCTAAAGAAAAAAATTCGGTCACCTCTCGGATACTCCCTTAAAACCCCTAACTTACACATGTTCTTAGCGTCATCACATAATTATCTTGGAGAGTGATTCATCTTGTCACCTGTGGTAGCTAAAAAGTCATAGCACATCTTTTTCCAATAGTACTGGAAATGAAAAATCCTTGAAAAGTTAAAATCAGTGAATTTGGAAAAGTTTTCTATTGGTTTATAGCTATAGAAATGTGCAGTCTAAAGACCAAACGTGATGTCTGGGGTTTGGCCAGAGTGAAGTGTGATATTTGGCAAAACTTTCAGTAGTGACTTTAATTTATGTTTTCAGCCAGTCCTCAGATCCCATTTTATAAGACGGCATTTATTTTCTTAGGCATGTGGAACGGCTGCTTTGTGCGCTCTACTCTCGGCTGGCTGTATGTCTGCTGACATGAATGCATGATAATATACCACACCAATTAGTCGGTAAAATTACACTCAATGAAAATCCCTCAGGACTTTACAGCGAGGGGCGATTTCACAAGAATGTTAAAGACACAGCAGAATAAAAGCCAGTGCGAAAGAGTATTATGTAAGGGCAGGACTTTATTTCAGTCTTAGCATTTGGTGAAGAAGAATAATGAGTGCTGAGTCCTGTGTAAGAACTGATCTGAGAACCCCAAACATTTAGGTTTGCTATGAGACAAAACCCAGTTTCTAATCTGCAAGCGATTGTCTTAACATTAAAAGTGTATTCCCATGTTCAAGATCATATCCCAATATGTAGTAGGTGTTATAATAAAATTAGTAAATACCTCCAATTAGAAATGTAGTGTAGTTCTTCTGATTAGCTATGTCGCTTACCACATGTACAGGACATTGCAGTAGCTTAGGTATCCATGCTTATGACCCCTCATATTGAAAAGTAGTTAGTTGTTAAGGATCGTAACCATGGATATTAAAGCCACGCTGAGGGGTGCTCGGCCTTTTGGCTCCACTTGCCTGTGTTGTTTCACACAGGTGGAGCTCTGCAGAGCCTTCTGCTCTGCACGCTTGCAAGACCAAACTGACACACCCAACCCTCTGCTTCAGGGTTTTTACAAGGAACCTGTGGCCGTAAACCACATGAAAAACCCAGCTGGGAAGGAACGGACCGCCCCACTACCATCCTGTAGTCTGTTTCAAAAATAAAAGCCCATGGCATGTTTTCTTAAATCTGCCTTGGATAAATAGCTTGTCCAAGACCAACACTTTTATTTTGCATTGCAATCACAGCTATACCTGTGACTGCAATGTACTTCTATGGCCTCAATACGTCTCTGTGGGCATCCTGGGGGGGGGGGGACACATAGCGACCCTCGCATATGGCACCGGTCACTGCCTCACACATACTACATATATGGAGGCATTTGTTAGCAGTGGCGCAATGAGAGTCTTATGGGCACCGATGCAAGCTATGGACCCCCATCCTGTTTATATATATATATATATATATATATATATATATATATGTCCTCCTTACTAGTATGTGGCCCTCATCCTGGCCCCATTATGGTACATATACCCCCCATCCTGGTATATGTCCCCATTCTGCCGCTGTTCTTTAATGAATTTTTTAATGAAAAAAATAAACCATTATACTCACCATTGGTGAACATAGAAGTCATTGGGCCCTATAGCAGACATATAATGCACTCCCCATAGTCCTCCATATAGTATAATGCATAGCCCATAGTCCTCCCTATAGTATAATACACTCCAATAGGCCTCCATGTAGTATACTGCTCCCCATAGTCCTCCATACATTATAATGCACCCACCATAGTCCTTCATATAGCATCATGCACCCCTCTTAGTGCACCATATAGAATAATGCACCTCCCTAGTCCTTCATATAGTATAATGCATTTCAAAGTCCTCCACATAGTATAATGCACCCATAATTCCCCATATAATATAATGCACCCTCCATATACTGTATAATGCACCCCATAGTCCTCCATATTGTATAATGCACAGCCCCTATTCCTCCATAGATAATGCACAGCCCACAGTAATCCATTTAGTATAATGCACAGCTCATGGTCATCCATATAGTATAATTCATAGCCCATAGTCATCCATGTAATTTAATGCACAGCCCATAGTCATCCATACAATATAATGCACAGACCATAGTCATCCATGTAGTATAATGCACAGTCTATAGTCATACATACAGTATAATACACAGCTCATAGTCATCCATCTAATATATAAAGCTCAATGTGGGTGTGTATGTATGTATGTGTGTATGTCCGGGATTGGCATTCGCACCGTCGCAGCTACAGCCACAAATTTTGGCACAGTCACACGTCTGGACCACGAGAGCGTCATAGGCTATGTTGTGAGGCAAAATTTTAACCCCGCGCGTTCCAATTCACCAAACAATTTTGCCCCTATCTACATAATGGGGAAAAAGTGTATGTATTGGCATCTGCACCGTCGTAGCTAGAGCCACAAAATTTGGCACAGTCACACTCTGGACCCCGAGAGCGTCGTAGGCTATGTTGTGAGGCGAAATTTTAACCCCGCGCGTTCCAATTCACAAAACAATTTTGCCCTTATCTACATAATGGGGAACAAGTGAAAGGAAAAGTGTTGGAGGCAAATTGACAGCTGCCAGATGGGAACAAGAGGGACTTAAAGAATGAGAGTGATGGCGCCAAAGAGTATATACCGTACAGTTGCTAAGGAGGGGCCCTGACATGGGATACTCACCACACACGAGGATATGAACACATACACAAAATGCGTCACACACTACCACGTGCTTCAACACATATACCACCCTCAGCACACATTTCACCACACATACACCAACCTCGCCACATAAAAGTCGAAACACAAAAGTCGCCACTCTGTCCCAGAGCTGTTTAAAAGATGAAAAATGAGCTGTGATTGGTTGCTATCAGCAACAGTTTTCTTTGTAGACAGTTGTGGTAACTGAGGCCTATTATTCTTATCATTTCTATGGTGTTATCGTCCTTCTGTAAAGCTGGAAATAACACAATTTATTAATGTGCCAACACAGACCACCCTCTGACACAGACTGCAGGGGAAGCCCAGTATCACACAGGATAGGATTAGATACACAGCTCAGCAGTCAGTATCACACAGGATAGGATTAGATACACGGCTCAGCAGTCAGTATCACACAGGATAGGATTAGATACACGGCTGAGCAGTCAGTATTACACAAGAGAGGATAAGATACACGGCTGAGCAGTCAGTATCACACAGGATTGGATTAGGTACACGGATCAGCAGTCAGTATTACACAGGAGAGGATTAGATACACAGCTGAGCAGTCAGCATCACACAGGATACGGTTAGATACAAGGCTCAGCAGTCAGTATCACACAGGATAGGATTAGATACACAGCTCAGCAGTCAGTATCACACAGGATAAAATTAGATACACGGCTGAGCAGTCAGTAACACACATGATAGGATTAGGTACACGGCTCAGCAGTCAGTATCACACAGGATAGGATTAGATACACGGCTCAGCAGACAGTATCACACAGGATAGGATTAGATACACAGCTCAGCAGTCAGTATCACACAGGATAGGATTAGATACACAGCTCAGCAGTCAGTATCACACAGGATAGGATTAGATACACGGCTCAGCACACAGTATCACACAGGAGAGGATTAGATACATGGCTCAGCACACAGTATCACACAGGAGAGGATTAGATACGTGGCTCAGCAGACAGTATCACACAAGATAGGAATAGATACACAGCTCAGCAGACAGTATCACACAGGATAGGATTAGATACGCAGCTCAGCAGTCAGTATGACACAGGATAGGATTATATAAACGGCTGAGCAGTCAGTATCACACATGATAGGATTAGGTACACAGATCAGCAGTCAGTATCACACAGGAGAGGATTAGATACACAGCTGAGCAGTCAGTATCACACAGGATACGGTTAGATACACGGCTCAGCAGTCAGTATCACACAGGATAGGATTAGATACACTGCTCAACAGTCAGTATCACACAGGAGAGGATTAGATACACGGCTGAGCAGTCAGTATCACACAGGATAGGGTTAGATACACGGCTCAGCAGTCAGTATCACACAGGATAGGGTTAGATACACGGCTCAGCAGTCAGTATCACACAAGATAGGATTAGATACACGGCTCAGCAGACAGTATCATACAGGATAGGATTAGATACACAGCTCAACAGTCAGTATCACACAGGATAGGATTAGATACATGGCTGAGCAGTCAGTAACACACATGATTTGATTAGGTACACGGCTCAGCAGTCAGTATCACACATGATAGGATTAGATACACAGCTCAGCAGTCAGTATCACACAGGATAGGATTAGATACACGGCTGAGCAGTCAGTATCACACAGGATAGGGTTATATACACGGCTCAGCAGTCAGTATCACACAGGATAGGGTTGGATACACGGCTCAGCATTCAGTATCACACAGGATAGGATTAGATACACAGCTCAGCAGTCAGTATCACACAGGATAGGATTAGATACACGGCTCAGCAGTCAGTAACACACAGGATAGGATTAGGTACACGGCCCAGCAGTCAGTATCACACAGGATAGGATTAGATACACGGATCAGCAGTCAGTATCACACAGGAGAGGATTAGATACACAGCTGAGCAGTCAGTATCACACAGGATAGGATTAGATACATTGCTCAGCAGTCAGTATCACACAGGAGAGGATTAGATACATGGCTGAGCAGTCAGTAACACACGATAGGATTAGATACACAGCTCAGCAGACAGTATCACACAGGAGAGGATACTTGGGTAATCATTTAGTTAATTTGTGTTGCAAATCTGTAGTGTTGAATATATGATGTGAAATGGTTTTTATGTGCAATATAATAATTACAATTTGTTATATCTAACCACAGTTGGTTACTATGCCCAGGCAATGCCGGGCTCTTCAGCTAGTACAAAATAATGCTCAGCTTATAGTCATGCATGCAGTATGATGTACAGCTCATAGTAATTCATACAGTATAATGCAGAGGTTATAGTCATCCATACACTATAATGTACAGACCATAGTCGTACATGCATCATAATGCAGAGCCCATAGTCATCCACACAATATAATGCACTGCCCATAGTCATCCATGTAGCATAATGCACTGCCCATAGTCATCTTAATAGTACTAACAGAGGACAGAATTAGTCTAATTTTACTTTTGAGCAGCTTAAAGACTTATGTGCAACATTTTAAAGGATCATGCAACTTTTTTTGCTTTAAAAATGTGCATAAAAAAGATAAGAAAAATAAGCAGTAGCTCTGATATTAGGCAAAAGTCATCAGCCAATTTGCCACATTTTTAAGAATTTGCCACAAAAAAATACAAAGAATACTGTAGGACAAAAAAAAGGCCACCTTTGTACCTTAAAAGGTAGAATGAAAAGTACTGAACTGAAATCCCCTTAGGCTATGTGCACACGTAGTTTTAGGTGCTGCGGTTAGTCCGTGCGGATTTGGGAAAATCCGCAGGTAAATTCTCAGGTCAAAAGTCCTGCGGTTTACCTGCGGATTAGCCTGCGGTTTAGCCCTGCGGTTTCACATCTCTACAATGGAGAAGGTGTGAAACCGCTGCGGATAATTGACATGCTGCGGATTTGAACCCGCAGCAAATCCGCACGGAAAAATCCGCAGCATGTGCACAGCGTTTTCCAGTTTACCATTGAAAACAATGGTACTGTACAACGCACCTAAATCTGCTGCGGACCTGCAGAGCCTGAAATGCTGCGGATCCACAGCAGAATCCGCCCCGTGTGCACATGGCCTGAAAGTAAAGTTGCATCAGTTATTGATTTCAGCAGCTATAAAATGTGATACAGTTATTTAAAGATAACTTCAAGAACATAGCCTCTAAATATAAATGCATTGCGTACCCCTAGTTTATAATGTCTTCTTATGTCCTCCGGCTCTGGTCAAAGTGCTATTTTAAAGCCACATATTTATACTGTTCATGATCTTAAATAAGCTTTGTGAAATGTTTAGATGCTTGCGCTCTATTTCTATCCCTCTCTTGGATGGAATCGAATAAGAGTGAAAGGACAAAGTTTGGGAAGCAACTTCTTATATTAACAGGCCCCTTATAGTAGGAATGTGGTAAACGGTATATTACTGAACACCGGAAATGGTTTGCTGATCTAAAGATTTATTCTCATTATTATATTTAAAGTCAGGATTAAATATTTTCTCTAAAATGAGAAAAATGTGCTCTTGCCTCGTGGGAATTTTTACTTCCTCTGGATCAAAATTGTAGGACAATTGGCAGAACTGGATGGATTTAATGTCTTTTCTATGTAAACAGTAATTAGCTGTAAAAACAGAAATAGTTGTAAAAATTATAAGGCCGGAGTCACACTACAGCGAGATACGGCCGAGTCTCGCAGGTTAAAACCAAGCTCTGGCACCGGCACTCCGTAGCGGAGCGTGCAGCTCCATGTATTGCTGTGCGGCCGCACGCTCCACTCCGGAGTGCCGGCGCCAGAGCTTGGTTTTAACCTGCGAGACTCGGCCGTATCTCGCTGTGTGTGATCCCGGCCTTAGATGTAACAGGTAATAAAGAAGTCTATTTGAAACAGATACAGTATGAAGTTTGGGTTAGGGCGGCTTCAGATGTCCGTACAAATCAGGCGGTGAAAGAAAAAAAGAGATTAAAAGAAGTGACCTGACCATTCTTTAGCAGCTTCAGGGAAAACACCACTGACATTTTCATGAACAGTCTTGTTGAAAAACTCAATGGTTGCGGTGGCATCGGCATCTAAAAGATTTTGTGCGCCCAGCACCTACCCTAAGCAAATCCTGTGTCTCCTTTCACCATAATTCATGATGAAAATCTGAGGATTCAACCTAAAGGTATGTGCACATAGTCTGGAGAGGTTTCACTCTTTTTCTGCTCCCAGAAAACTGGTAAAGTATTCATTATAGATTGGGGGTGCACCAGTAACAGAGGTACAAGGGACTGGTGTTCAAAGAGGGTTCAAAGGCAACTCTGCTACACAAGAACAAACCAGTAATAAAAATGCATTACAGTATTTTCAGTAAGAGACAATGTTACTAATTTTTAGAGATGGACGGACCCCTGGATGTTCGGGTCTTGTGAGTTTGGCCGAACAGTTAAAAAAAAGTTTGGGTACTAGAACAGTAGCGGCACCCAAACCCAGACCCCATTCACTTGAATGGAGTGTCCGAACATCCAGTGTTTGCCATGGTGTAATGTGCATGACAGCAAGACAAATATAGCTTCTGATCGGCGGTAAAATCATTACATAGCAGTAAGACATCTGCGGTTCCCACGCTGTCACTGTGCAGGCTGAGAACCACAGTGCAGTGCACAGTGCAAGTGCAGCATCAGTGACTAGTAGTGACATCATCAAGGATTCTGCCGGTCACTGAAGCTACGTTCCCAGCTGGGCCCCTCAACTGCGGTGACCTCGGTAAGATCCCCACTAGCTCAGTGAGAAAGTCTTACAGTGTAGTGCTGAGCCCAGAGAGTTCACCACAGTTCACTGTGAGAAATTTCTCATGACAAGCTGCGGAGAACTCACCGCTGCACCGTGAGGCTTTTTCGCACTGTGCTAGCGGAGATCTTGCAGCAGCTCATTCACCAGAGGTTCTCGGCCTGGATGGCTGCATCTTGGTACCGTTCAGGTTGAAAACTGTTTATCCCCAGGTGAGGGATATGCTTGTTTTTTATTTTTGTTTTATTACAGGAAACGATGACTTCAATAGAAAGGGCGAGGTCGTGAGATTGGTTTAATTTAAATCATTAAAAGGAGTCTGTGTCATTCCTTCCATTAAAGGACTTTTTTTCTGGCTGTGTGTTTATTTACCATATAGCTATAGGATCAGTAATTGACAAGTGTCTTATAGATGCCATCAACCCCACAAATATGAATCCTACTTGCCACCACTAGAGGGCAAGTGGGAAGAGCCGGGCAAAGCACCAGAATTGGTGCATCTAATAGATGTGCCTTTTCTGGGCATCTGTCGGCTGCTGTTTATAGGCTGGTGGGGGAGCCAATACCAATGGCCCCTTACCAGCCTGAGAATACGAGCCCCCAGCTGTCTGCTTTAATAAGGCTGATTGTCATAAAGGGGGGGATCCCATGTCCGTTTTTTAAATGATTTAAATAATTTAAAAAAACAGCATGGAGACCCATCTATTCTTGATAACCAACCTTGCTAAGCTAAGGTTTTCAGGCCCCAGTTGTCAGTTTTGCCTGGCACGTTATCAAAAGTACAGGGGAACCCATGACTTTTTTTAAAATTATTTATTAAGAGCACAGGCGCCGGCTGATAAATACTCCCATCAGCCGCTGCATGCTCTCGCTCTTATTAGCAGCAGATGTAGGCTGATGGGAGCAGTAGTTCCATCAGCCCACGCCAGTGGCTGAAGGTAAACTTTATACCTCTGATCACAGATGGCAAATGACAGCGTGGGAGACGCGGCTGTCTGACTGGTGGTAATGATTTTCCACCGATAAGAAGCAGTGTTTACTGTGCTATCATGCACATGACAGTACGTCAAACACCCGGTGTTCAGGGGGCTTGTGACGTCCGTCCGCGACTCTGGGCTGCAATAGGGACAGCACCCCAAGAAACCCCGAGACCCTTAACCCCTATACAGGGATGTGGAATTGTAGCAAGGCCCAGGGGGTGGCTGTCTAGAGGAGCAGTGGGCCAGTGCAGGACGGTCGCCAAGGGAAAAAGGCAGGGAATCAAAAACGTAGACAGAAATCGGGAGAGCAGCAGAGGTACCGAATCGGCAGACAGTGGCAGAGTAAACAGTCCAGGCCAAGGTCACAAAAAAGGGAGAGTGGCAACGGTACAAAAATGGCAGGCAGTAGCAGAGTCGAATATCCAGGACAAGGTCACAAACCAGGAGAGTAGCAGAGGTACAAAATCGTCAGGCAGTAGAGGGGTCAGAAATCCAGGCTGAGGTCAGAGTCAAACAATAGAAAATCACACAGTAGCACACAGGGGAACCAAGAATATATCTGGCGGCTTGCAAGACCAGTCCCACGGTACTTGAGGGATCAGGTCATCCCTCACAGGTTCCCGGACTGATGATGTCATCAGGACCTCCCCCAGGACCAGGCCAGATGGTGA
Organism: Dendrobates tinctorius; assembly: GCF_039654945.1. Classification (NCBI taxonomy): domain Eukaryota; kingdom Metazoa; phylum Chordata; class Amphibia; order Anura; family Dendrobatidae; genus Dendrobates; species Dendrobates tinctorius. The sequence continues at coordinate 9,717,602 of NW_027361678.1, forward strand.
TGCACCAACCCCTTCATGACTGACAGAGGAGCGGAGCCTGCGTCCACCAGATGCCTGCGCAGGAGACCCATCACTCGGGGGGTGAAGCACAGCGCCTCCCAGTGGCCAAGGTAGGAACAGCAGGCCCCGAGTCAGACGGCGACGTGACAGTCCGGGGCCTCCTGGTGGCCGAGGTCGGGACAGCAGGCCCCGAGTCTGACGGCGATGTGACGGTCCACCGCCTCCTAGTGGCCGAGGCCCGGGACAGCAGGCCCCGAGTCTGACGGCGACGTGACAGGGCTGAACCCAAACAGTAACACGGACTTCCTGTTGAAGTCCATGTTCAATGTCCATGCCCAAACAGTAGGTGTTCGGTAGTGACGCCAAACTTTACTGTTCAGGTTCACTTATTTCTACTAATTTTACATTAGGGCCCATAAGATTTCAGATAAACTTCTGTGACAAAGCAGCAGACTAGTTACACATTTTCTGGGCAATATCTGCAATCTGTGCAATATATGTAAAGGGAGTTGTGATGACACAGTATTTAATCTTAATTAACCATACACTATTTTCAATAAGGCAGAAGGAATACACTGTCATCTATATGTTGACTTTTGAATTTATTTGTTTCTTTCTTTGGTTGGTCAAGAGTCTGAAATGTTGTACGTTAAATTGATATTTGTAATTTGATAAATTTGTAATTATGTCAGCTCCTACAGTTTATTGCACTGTTATCTTTGCAAAACAGTGATGCAGGGTCACTGAACAATGATGCTTGCTGATATGTTGATTACACATTATACTAGGCCATGCAGTTTGTTGACTTGCAAACACTGAAGGATAAACTAAACAAACAAACAATGCAAGTTACTCTCATCACCCCTTCCCCTTGACCTGTGAATGATGGTTTGTAGAACAGTTGTGAACTATAAAAATGGGATACGCCTCTGTAACAAGACATCCGAAGCTCCAGAGATCCAAAGAACCAGAGACAATTTACAAAACCACAGCCAAGAACACTCTACAAGACAGCATGGCTCCATCACGAGGGACACAGATTTATCATTCTACAGGATGTCAACTTAGGGGACCATATGTACAATGAGCAAGGTTGGGCGCACTAGCTGTGCCAATTATCAAATAATATATACAGGTCAGGTGCCGCAACAGTGGAAAATGAACTATCAGAAAAGAAAAGAAAAGCACCACTGCAAGAAGCGCACACTGAACCAACAATATAATATGGAAAATGTGAAAATGTTTATTGATGCAAAAGAGTTATACATTAAAACCATGATAAAAACATGACAGGCATCCCACGAGTACAAAACAATTAAATGTAACATATGTAAACATATATAGCATAGTGTAATTGCCCATACCCAGTCTGACCCAACTATAGAGATATATCAGCAAACCTCCCTACAACTAGGCTCATGGGGACCATAAGGCCCTAATACTACAAAATCCCTGAATGAAGTCATTCAATCCATATAGCCATTCATGCTGGCTGGTTTGAGTATACAGGCCATAATAGGCCACACAGCAAAATCACCAAAAATAATAATGCAATACTCAAGTATGCCAAACCAGACAATATCCAAGACACAATGGGCGGTTGAAAGCTGTAATAAAAAAGCAGACAAGTGGGTGCCCAGCCCAGGACCATTACCGTTACTTAGGGGACCATGTCCCAGCTGAAAAAATACAGATCTGCTCAATTACCCATCAACGAACCCATGCATATGTTTGGGGAGGTCAGGATGTGGACCCACTGGTCACATGAGCCCCATGGATACATTTGGTAAAACCAGGCTTGGGACCCACTGGTCACCTAGCTCCATGGAGATATTCGAAGAAGCCAGGTTGTGACCCTCCGGTCACCTCGCCTTGTATCTCAATGGACTGTCAACTTTCTAAACTTGTCAGTACCTTCTCTCTGTGCGCGCCACAGGTGGGAGTAGTCAGCCCTGGAAGCTCTGAAGTCACTGCTGCTCTTATCTCGGCGAGTCAGCGGAAGGGTGAGACTGCAATTCTGCACCATATTGGGTATTTTGATGGGACTGTTCTATGTGTTATTTGTCTGTTTTGTGATTCAATAAAGTATTACCACACGGTTACCCTCACCATGCATTTTCTGAGTAGTATTAGAACCATGATAAAAAAAAGAGAGCGGGCGTTCAGTGGGATTAGCTCTGGTCCATGCCGTTTTGGCTAGCAGACTAGGGCACCCACTGACCCCACTGTCTCAACAAAAGTTTTACTGCAAATTAAATAACAGAAGAAAAACACAGTAAAATCTGCATCCAAAAATCTGAAAGCCAAGTAAGCGAAGGTAAGTTTGAATAATGATCATAGTCTCAAGTTTAAACACAATGCAACATGCCATACAGCAAAATACTGTAATGAAGATCATAAATGTAGTAAATATGTTTTTAGTGGGGATTTTACTCAGACTCAGACCCAGGTATACAGAGTGGGCTGCCACTTTATCCCATTACATATTAAACCATATTGTCATAATTCCACCCACAGAATACTGACACATTAGAAAAGTTCTTATAAAGGTGGTCTTTTTTTTTTTGGACATTCCTGTGGAAGCATCTGTACATTTAATTAAAAGGAACCTATAATTTGATTCATACTGCCCAAAGCATGGTATGTTTTTATGAATTGCTATGGAGTTTCAAAATATACTAAGAAGATTCGGATTCACCCCGCCCTGCTACAGGTGATTGACAGGTCTCTCCATAAGTACACACACGTGAGAGACCTGTCAGTTAACTGGAGCGGTGTGGGGAGAATTCAGCGGAGGGAACATTGGACTCCCTTTGTCTCTCCCGATTTACCGGAACAGATTTTCAAACTATGTTTTCTCTGAAACGCTGGTGTATCCAATGCATGATGCTTATAGTTTGGGTTAAAAGATCTTTCTGTGAATTGCATTTTCTGTTTGTCTGTAAGGAATAAATGCAAATTACTAACACATACTTTGGGCAACCTTTTTAGCTACTTTAAATTAATGAGGAATATGACTTCCCAGCTTAGACTTACAACCAAGCCGTAAAGAGAGTATCACGTGTAAACATGTAAGGATGCAGGCATCCGGGTCTCATCTCAGTCCTCCACCAATATAGTGAGCGAAAAAAGGCATGGATGACATAGACCGGCTCTATGTCTCTTTAAATTTTATTGATTCCATTGGTTAGATGTAAATGTTGTGGTATGGCGACTGGCCATTTGGTTAATGGGTGGTATGTATCATAGAAGTGCGTGGCCCTGTGATAGAAGCTTGGGCTTGTTTTGCTCAGCAGATCTACTGCTGAGGTGTACTATACATTTGGAAGGCTTCCAGGTGACTTGAAGAGATGGGTGTGTCCAGTCACCTACATACCCCACCCCAAGGGGTGTGTCTGAATACCCAAAATGGAACCTGTGTGTGCACGTACGGCAGTGCTGGCTAGAGTGAACCAGAGTGAGAAGGCCTGTGAACTACCTCTGGAGAGGATGCCTCTGAGGATAAGCGGTATCTGGGAACTGGTACGGTCGACACGGACAGTTAACACACACTAATCCGTATTAGGCTCTCCATGGATCAGCAAGGACCATGGGTACTGTAGAGCCGAACAGATGCGAGATGGTGCACAGGGTGCTGCATATCACCAAGTACCTGAGCTTCGGTTTATGCTGTGACCAGCCAAGTGAGTACTTCCCGTCCACAGATAGTGGAGACACGTTACAATGCGTTAGAGAAGAAGAATATTAGGATAGATATATGAAAGCAACGAATAAACACAAACTGCTGCATTTTGTTTTGCGTTACCCAAGGAAAATGATGAGGTTCTTATGGTATAGTCCACTTATGAGGGCAGAAATAATCGTAAGGGCGAGAACTTGACAGAAAGCCTGGATAGCACCACTAGTAAACTTCTCAACAAGGTTTTTGTTCTCCCAAACATATTACTATTAATCAACATAACGGTAAACTGGAGGGGGAAGAATAGGCAAGACCCGAACAAACTACAGGATAGAAGTAAACATTTCTTTCCACTTATAGAAATGCAAACAACAATATTGCTATAGTCATGAACAGACATTAGTCTATGTTGGGTAGGTTTACCGGCACTCCAAATTCCCCCCATATTTTCAGAGATTATTTTCTTTAGGCATGAAAATGAGATTATAACGAACGATACGCGTATCCACATGTAAAAACGTATGGATCTTCTTGGATCAAAACATTTGCTTGAAGTAGACCACATGGAAAAATAAGTCCAATTTGACATTACGGATAATGTTTCGCTCCCACAATGTAGGAAAAATAGGAAATGACTTCCAAAAACTAGAGAGATCTGGTTGGCAAACGGACTGAAAACTTTGAAGCTCAAAATGTAGAATTGAGAGGTTTTTTTTAGAGTACGATCATCACCTTTAAGGCCTTTTTTATAGTAGTCTAGTGAGGTGTATGTCAGTTCCCAATTCCCCCTTACGGTGTAATCTGGTCCAATGGGCGTCGCAAGTCTTGATCCGGTGTCTCTTCTCTCATCACAATCGCTATTCTCTTGCTGCTTACTTCAGGCTGATGATGCACCCTACATCATCCACACAATGTCCCCATATTGTGTTCCTGCGCAGGTGCACTTTTCTCTGACCCGCCTCCTGATGGGAGAGCAAAGTACTGTCATGCGCATGCACCATTAGGGGCCAAAGAGCACCAAAGACCTGGAAGTAAAGTCGGCGCATGCAAACTATGCAACTTTGCTCTGCTCTCAGAAAAAAACAAGACTCAGTGACCAGTGTTACACGATGCATGTATACTAGTCTATATCCCAGGTCATCATACCTTTGGGTTTTCTTTTGCTCTGCTCTCAGCAGAGCAAAGTGCGCCTACGCAGTAGCAAAAATAGGGGAGACTGTGTGGATGACATAGGACATGTCATCCACATGAAGCAGGGCAGGAGGATGGCGATTGTGAGGACCCGAGGCATCAGATCAAAACATCAGACTGTACCGCACCATATGGGGGTGTAATAAAAAGTCATTTTTGTGCTATGCAGAGGGGGTTGAGGACTTATATACAGCTTACTAGAATACTGTCAAAGTGGTCTTAGAGGTGGTTGCCATTCTTTATGTTGGGAAGGCCTGGTGACAGGTTCCCTATAGGAGCTGACTGCCCTGTGTCTGACTGTGAATTGGTGCTTATGACTGTTTTTTTATGTTATTTGCACTACATACTTACACCCTTTTGCCTTCATTTCTTATAGATTGAGGAATATACCTTCAGGAAACCATTTAGGCTAAGGTTCACATCATTCAGTGCTGTCATATTTGGGGGGTCCGGTACATCCGCTGTCATATATGGGGGGTCTGGTACATTTTCTGTCATATTTGGGGGGTCCGGTACATCTGCTGTTATAATTGGGGGGTCCAATACATCTGCTGTTATAATTGAGGGTCCGATACATCTGCTGTTATTATTGAGGGTTCGGTAAATCTGCTGTCATATTTGGGGGTCCGGTACATCTGCTGTTATATTTGGGGGTCCGGTACATCACTTCTTGGATTGATTTTGCTGTATTCATATGGATCCATATTATACCATTCCCTTTTGGCCAGTGTGTTGTATATAGGGTGGGTGGTCCAAGAGTGCAGCTAAAAGTGAACATGGTCCAAATCGCAAACAGTGCTGTAACTGTAGTTCTCTAGATTACGAAATCCATGCATAGAATAAATGATAAAGATGGGGCCAAGCTTGAGATTCCACAAACTCAACAATGGATGCAGATAACTCACATAGAGATGGTATAGATCTGTCCATTTATACTGTACGTCTGAAGGATATAGTTTTGTTTTCACACTGGTGCACAATATTTTCCTATTTTCCTATTACGTGCGAGTCACATAATTGGAAAGATTTTATCTTATGGGACAGGTAATTTAGAAGGAATTTTCCATTACAATATTTACAGATAGTTGTGCTATAACTTGCATAGCTAAGGATCGCAGATATCCAGTAAGTCGCTTGGGCAATCTATATTGTGACGGTAGCAACAAAAGTACAATGCTATGTATCTAGGGTGTACTAAAGGGAATCTGTCATCAGGATTTTTCCACCAAATCAGAGAGCAGCATGATGTAGGGGTAGAGACTGATTCCAGCAATGTGTCACTTGCTGGACTTCTTGGTGTAGTTTTGATAAAATCCCTGTTTTCTCTACTGCAGATCTAGCAGATCTCTGAATGCTGAGCTCTGTATAACCCCGCCCATACCACTGAATGTCCGCTTTCTGCCTATGCACAGTATAAACAGAAAGCTGCCAATCAGTGGTGTGAGTGAGGAATTTTTACAATTCTGACCACTGTCACTTTATGAGGTTATAGCTCTGGCACGCTTCAACTGATCCCACTGATTCTGAGACTGTTTTTTCGTGACATATTGTACTTCTTGTAAGTGGTAAAATTTCTTTGATATGACTTGTGTTTATTTATGAAAAAGCAGAAATTTGGCAAAATTTTTAAATATTTGTGCCCTTAAATCAGAGTCATATCGCACAAAATAGTTAATAAATAACATTTCCCATATGTCTACTTTACATCAATTTTGGAAACATAATGCTTTTTTGCTAGGAAGTTATGAGGGTTAAAAGTTGACCAGCGATTTCTCATTTTTACAACAAAATTTGCAAAGCCATTTTTTAGGGACCACCTCAAATTTGAAGTGAGTGTGGTCAATATGACACAAAATACCCAAAAGTGACACCATTCTAAAAACTGCATCCCGTTTTTCGCAAAAAAATTACTTTAGACCCAAACTTTTTTTTATTTCCGCAAGGGTATCAAGAGAAAATGGACCACAAAATTTGTTGCACAATTTCTCCAGAGTACGCCAATACCCCATATGTGGGGGAAAGCCACTGTTTGGCCGCATGGCAGGGCTCAGAAAAGAGGGAGCACTGTTTGACTTTTTGAACGCAAAATTGGCTGGAATCAATGGTGGGTGCCATGCCGTGTTTGGGGACCTTCTGATGTACCTAAACAGTGGAAACCCCCCAATTCTAACTCCAACCCTAACACAGCCCTAACCCTAACCCTAATCCCAACCCTAACCACAGGCCTAACCACAACTCCAACACCACCCTAACTCCAACCGTAACCACAACACAACACAACCGTATCCCCAACACAACCCTAACCCCAACACTAAAACCCTAACCCCAACCGTAACTCCAACACAACCCTAACCCTAGCCCCAACCCTAACCCTAGCTCTAACCCCAACCCTAGCCCCAACCCTAACCCTAGCTCTAGCCTCAACAGTAGCCCCAACCCTAACCCTAGCTCTAGCCCCAACACTAGCCACAACCCTAACCGTAGCTCTAACCCCAACCCTAAACCTAACTCTAACCCTAACCAAAACTCTAACCCTAGCCCCAACTCTAACCATAATGGAAAAATGGAAAAAGATAAATATTTTTTTATTTTATTATTTTTACTTAACTAAGGCGGTGATAAAGGGGGGTTTGATTTACAATTTTTTTATTTTGATCACTGTAATCAAAATAAAATCTCCTATTGTTGGCGGGTGCTAGCCAACAGATCTCAGCGGGCGCACTGCACATGTGCCAGCCATTTTCTCCCAGGAAGAAGACGCTGAGGGCCAATGGACAGAGCTGGAGGGTCCAGAGATACCAGAGGTACTGGTGGTCTTAGGGTGATCACAAGACTGGGGATGGTAAAAACTGTCCCGATTCATGTTCTTCGAGGTCTCGGCTACCCCCGGTAGCCGAGACTCTGGAGATTTTCCAAAGCTGGTGGGCGCTATACCATTATTTCTCAGGAAGAAGTACCCTTAAGGCTGAGTTCACACGTCGCGTTTTTTTCGCGTTTTCGCGGCAGTTATAAATGCGCGATTTTGCCGCGAAAATGCGAAAAATAAGCATCCCATGCAATCCTATGGGATTCCACAATGCTGTGCTAATGCTGCGTTTTTTTTCGCGGCAGAATCGCTTCGCTGTAAAAAAACTCAGCATGCACATTAATTTATTGGAATCGCGGCGATCCCGCACCCATAGGATTGCACTGTTCCGCTTACTTCCCGCATGTGGCTGTGCCCACCATGCGAAAAGTTAGCAGAACATTTGCGGATAGTACCCACGGTCTGGAGGAGAGGAGACTGTTCTCCGGGCTCTGGGTACCATATCCCTGTAAAAAATAGAATTAAAATAAAAAATATTGTTATTCTCACCTTCCAGCGTCCCGTGCAGCCTTCTCACCTCTCTCCACCCTCCCGATCCCAGTAATCCTTTGCGAGAATGACCACAATGATGTCGAGACCTCACGGGAGCGTGACGTCTCGCGGTCATTCGCGCAAAGGATTACGGGGACCGGGAGAGTGGAGAGAGGCGGGAAGGCTGCGTGGGACGCCGGAAGGTGAGAATAACAATATTTTTTATTTTTTTCTATTATTTTTTACATTTTATCTTTTACTACTGAGGCTGCATAGGCAGCCTCAGTAGTAAAAAGTTGGTCACACTTGTCAAACACTATGTTTGACGAGTGTGACCAACCTGTCAATCAGTTCTCCAAGCGATACTCCAGATCACTTGAAAAACGCTAGCATTCTGCAAGCTAATTACGCTTGCAAATCGCTAGTTTTTCTGAGGGAAAATCGCGGGAATTTAAAATGCGATTTTCCCGCGGAATGGAATTCCGGAAAACTTGCGGTAACTTCCGCAAGAGTTCCGCTACGTGTGAACATAGCCTAACGGCCACCGTTAAAAGGCGTATCAGTGGTCGTTAAGGGGTTAAACTGAGCTCATGACTATAGAGGACCTAACTGCAGGTTTACTAGTCCCTCTAGTGATAATCTGCATATATAACAGTGATTTATCAAAACTACAGTAAGCAGGCCAGTAAATGACACATTGCTGGAATCAGGGTCTCTGTCTCTAACTTATGCTGATTTTAGATTAGGTGGTAAAAACCTAGTGACAGACTCCCCTTATTTTTAAATAAATAGTTATATTTGTTTATTATCTTAAATGTTATTGAAAATGGTAGGATAGTAGGAAAAATGAAATCCTCCAACATTTTTATTATTCAGATGTACAAACCTGGTACCTTTTGCTTTACGTTTAGCAAGAGGTAAAAGTCTAACAAAAAAAGAGAATTCTCAAAAATTCCCCAACATAATATTAAGAGACGGTAACAGGTTTGCATGATAACCATTATTTATGGCAAAGAAAGTTACTCATTTTCAAGCCACATATTTCCTCTAGGTTGAGTAGTGGATAATGGAAGCCGTTTTCTATTATGAAGATACAAGGCTTCAAGACACTACTAACTTGTAATTCTGAATGTGTAACGCTGCTCTTCACCCGTGTAGGAAAAATCGTGCAGAAAAGAAAACATATAATTTTCATCTATATTGACATTCCTATTCCGTTCGTGTGCCATTCGTAGGTTCATTTCTTACATCTGTATGATATGACTTTTTATACATCAGCAGTTAATACAATTTCCAAGACCAAATAAATTTTCCCATGATAATAACTGGAATCTATTTGCAAAAATCGGAGGCATTATGGAAGATCCATATTGGATCTTTTTTCCTCAAAATGGAAGAAACTCATAAGATGCTGCAATGTACATGGACACCCGGCCCATGTGAAATAAGCCCATTTTCTTGCACACGGCCCTCCTCTGTCAGTGATCACCTCCAATCTCCATTTTTTTCTGAAAGTTCCCCATGCTGCTAAAGTTATCAATTCTATCATATTAGAGATTTAGGATAAAGTACTTGTTCAGACAATAATTAGCTACAGTTATAAGGCTCTCTTGACTCACACTGACTATCTGTATCTATCTGTCTAGAGAAGTAGAAAAACATGAAGCAGCAATAATATAAACTTCAGTGGGTCAACTCCAGTAACTAAACCGAAATCCTCTTCATATAGACTCACTCATAAATAGATGCATCACTCCAGGGTTAGATGCAAAGCAAATACAGACTTTAATTAGCTGTCAAGATTATGTTTCGGCTGAAGACAGCAGAGCCTTTCCAGAGCAAAGTACGAGATGCAAGTTACAAATTACATTAAATTATTTTAAGGCTTGAAAAAGGCTGAGCCGAGACATTGCCTAAATGTCTTTATTCAATTTACATCTAACCCTTGAGTGCTGCCCCTATTTGATAGTAACCACATATTTATGATGACTGTCTGCTGCCTCCTGCTTGTAAAAACAGGCTGGGAAAAACCTATCACAAGCAGGAGGCAGGTGAGATTATTGTATGTATGAAAATGCATGAGATAAAATCCATTAAAACACTGCAGTGTAAAGCTACATCATAAGGAATAGAAATACTCAGCAGTGTCAAGGTGTATCACATAGAAGAAATGGAGATTCTATAGTGTGAAGCAGCATCACATAGGAAACAGAAGCAGTGGGATGAGACTACACCACTTCTGCAGATCCAGAGGCATCATGATTAAAAAAAAGAAGTCTTCTTTTGGGAAAACTACATCAGAGATGAAGAAAAAATTAAAGGAATCTATCAGCAGGTTTTTGGTATTTAATATGCAAGCTGCATAATGTAGGGGTGAGAAGCCTGATTCCAGTGATCTGTCATTTGCTCAGCAGCTTGCTGCAGTTTCAATACAATCAGTGTTTTATCAGCAGGAAATTATCACTGCAGGACTAGATGTCATGTGCCAGGCAGACCACGCCCCCCCACCAATAACTGGCAGCTTTCTGACAATGCACAGTGTACACATGAATCAGCTAATCAGCTAATCAGGGGTGTGGGCAGGGTTATACACAGCTCAGCATTCTGATCACTGCTACATCTTGAGAAAACAGGGATTCTATCAAAACTGTGCCAAGTAGTAGCTTTGATAAAGAAAATTGTCTATAGTAACGGTGCTACACTTTTGGCTGTTTTTATACAAGTGTATTTTTCAATCTGTATTTACACGGTTTGCATTGTTGCTCTAAAGTTAATTTAGGTAGCACAAAATAAATACCCATGATACTTTTATTAAAACTTTTGGTATACAGCAGAAAAAAGGGCAGCACCACTTACCTGCCCAGGTCTTTGAACAAATGCACTACAGGGTGCAACCAGCCCGTATAGCAAAAATGTTGTAAAACACAGGTGCAAAATTCTAAATAGATAGCCACTCACCACACCTTACCCATTCATGGAGGGGGCGACTGCTTAGTATACATTTATTTTTATTTTTTATTTTTTTCAGGGTGCAGCCAAGCCCAGCATTTTGGGTCATCTATACAGGGGTGTTCACACTGGGATGCATGAGTGTGCTGGCCAGCCCACCTAATCGGATAGTAGGGGCGTGACTAATAGGCTGAGAACCAGACACTATGCATTAACTATGTGAACAGCGCCCTATACAGGCCTTTATTGCGCAAATGTATACTAAGCAGTCACCCCCTCCATGAATGGGTAAGGTGGTGAGTGGCTGTCTATTTAGTATTTTGCACCTGTTTTGCCAACATCTTGCTATATGGGCTGGCTGCACCCTGTAGTGTATTTGTTCAAAGACCTGGCAGGTAAGCAGTGCTGCCTTTTTTTTCTGCTGTATTTTTGAGGTTTTGGAGGATTTTTAGCTTTTGTGGCTTTGCTACTAGTTTAGTAAAACTTTTGGTAGCAGAAACGTCATCCAAATTTCATCAATAAGCGATACATATTACAAAATGGCTCTTACATGTCTCTTCCGAGAAAATATAACCATCAGTATTTAAAATAACTTGTCAGCACGATGTTGTTATGTACAGTAAAGACATGTCTGTAATGGCTCTGTAATACTGATTAGTTGGATACCTTTGGTGAAGAAATCCGCTTTGTAGTTTGGCTTTAATCACCATATAAAGTTTTCTGCCAATTAGATTACAGTGCACAGGGGCCGGACTGTGCACTGGTCTTCTCCTCCGTCTGTGATTCCCTAACCTCTCGGCCTGTCTCTGGTCTTTAAATGACAGGTCACTACTAAGATTTCAAACAGACGAGGCAGGCCTGAAGCAGGCAGTGGTTCCAGGAAATCACAGAGCGGAAGAGAAAACCCAGTGCACAGTCCGGTCTCAGTGCACCGAAATCTAAACAAGAACCACAAGGTGGATTTCTTCACCAAAGGTGTCAATTCAATCAGTGTTAGAACACCATTGCAGCCATGTCTTTACTTTACATTACAAAGTCGTGCTGACAGATTTTCTTTAAGGATCACTAACACACATTTAACACTGATGATGTATATATATATATATTTACACATTACTGATCACACAAGACAAAAAATTATTACAATCTGCTGATTTAATAGCTCATGACAACCTTTATGTCCCACTTTTTTCTACTCAGCCACACAACAAAAAATAGGAAGATGCAATTCATTTTCTTGGAGCGGGAAAAGAGAAAAAAATTTAAAAGAAACAAAACCAACATAATCTCTGGAAGAAATTCTGATGAAGTTTTGAGGTCAATTGGAAAGGTGTTAAAAGCCATATCAACCTATTAAATAAATTATTTGAAATTATATACACAAAGCAGATTTACGGAGGCAGGAGAGTCCTACCAATTCTATATATATATTTATCTGTATATATACATAGATATCTCTATATCTATATAGATATATCTATCTATACATATATATATACACATAGATAGATATCTATAAATATATATCTATAACTATGTATGTATATATATATATAAATATATATATATATATATATGTGCAGACTACAAGTGAAGTAGACTCTAAAAAGCTTGTGAATGTTCTTCTGTAAACTCTTTAAAAAAAACAATTTTCTTTATGTCTTTAATTATTTCTAGGCATGCAACCCTCACCAACAGAGAATATAGCTGCATACAAAGGCTGCACTGTATACCAGCCCTGTCTATAGACAGGAACATATGACGTAGAGAAAAACACACACAGACCCATAACTTCAAATAACCTACAAGTAAAAAAAAAACCACAGCATAGATTTATAAAGCTAACTGCATTTGTACACTATTTCATGCATGGACCCAGATGCTTATATCAGATAAATACTATATTCTTACATTTGGTTTGCTTATGAAAATGTAGCATTTGAGCCTTTTAGATTTGAACACCTTCATTTATACAACATTCTAATATATACAGTACATTGACCGCACACTGCCAGTTCTATCAAGTAAAGAAAAATGTATTATGTTTTGTGTTAATAACCCCTTGAATGGGAAATAGATATTTTGACAGCCCCCCTTTGGCTCCCAAATGTTTCAATGCTAACATTTATAGGTGCACAAGAGTCTCTAGCATTTTGTGTCCTTGGCACCATTGTAGAAGGTGATGCGTGGCAAAAATATGGTTCGGCTGGTTTACATCTTACGGGCTGAGCCCCTAGTATTGGACTTGATTGCAAAGCCTCCAGGTGTCTTGGCTTGGAGCAGGCTATTGGGTTCACAGAAAGTAAGTAGCCAGAACCTAGATCTTCTGAAGAGGTTGGCTGATCTCCATTTGATATGAAGATGGCAGGGGTAGGACTTCGGCTATATTCATGTATAATCTGGACAGGTACAGGTGCTACTGGACTGCCAATAACAAGAGAAACTTTTGACGCTTTGTGCTGGGTAGGTATAAGAACAGGATACAAATTAGTTTTACATCCAGGTGAACAGCCCCTCTGAAATACAAGGATGTTTGGAACCATCTCAGGGGTTCCTGAAGTTCCTGAAACCTTTGGCATCTTTTCTGGAGATATCCATAGATCCCTAGATGAGGTTTGTTGAATGGTGGGAGTATTTGCCGGTGACCTGGTCAATTGAAATTGCGTTATCTGCAGAGTGGGAGTCTCCGATACTATAAATCTCTTTTGTGGTGTCTGAAATCCTACGGAGTATTTCTTGGTTGAATTATCACTTTCAGGCATTAGAAGAACAGGCTGGTTAAGGCTACCACTTTGGCAATTAGACTTAAGAGGCTGCACTGTCAAACTGCAACTAGATATATACATTTTTACTCCCTTGATGTTAGGCATGTGGGGCACATTCTCAGCATACTCCTTGCATGGTTGTTCAGAGCTGGAAGAAGTAAAAATGGTATGAGGTTTACCAATCTGAGTTGCAGAGACAGCTGAATTGTTGGCTAGTACCAGATCCAGACGAGAGGTCCAAGAAGATTGACTTTTTGTCACAGTAGGAAAGGATTCAATCTTAATTGGATTATCAGCAGGAGAAGAATGAGAGGAGCTCTGAATGGTCACAGAACTTTTCTTCTTAGGAAAGGAATTTGTAAATCCACATCCATGATCATGTATGAATCGTCCTTGACCAAGACAAGGTTGACTACCCTGAGAACTGCTGCATGATGAAGAATATCTCCAGGGCATATGGGGTCGCGCTGTGGACGAAGAACAAGTGCACACAGGACTTTTCAATGGGTTTTTTCTTCTGTCTTTTTGTTCAAGCGTAATATCCAATTTAGAACAATGCATTCCAGTAGAATCTCCAGGTTTGGTATAACATCCATCATGGAATTTCCTCTTCGCGGTGGTATCATCTGATACATTATCAGAAGAATCTGTCACAGACCCAAAACAATGATCCCTACATGCGGTCTCTGAAACACGAGACTTGTCCACTTTTGGGCGACACAATGTTAAGTCCAATTTAGTGACGTAGGAAGAAGTAGATCTAGGACCATTCCAGCACGACATATTGAGGCCAAATAGTAGGTAAGTCCACGTCTGAATCCAGTCTGGTGAAAGGTTAAAGTCTGTTTCTTCTGTGCCTTCTGAAGAAAAGTCCAGTTGGCAAATATATTGCGATACTGTCAATGACTAAGCACAACCGACATGCCAAAATCTCCGGAAGAAAGTCCCGGATGGAGGCTTTAAATAAAATAGCGAAAGGAAGAAAGGCACTAGGTGCAGAGAGTGCTTGCAGATAAATCATCTGGCTTCAATGTAAAAGAGAGAATCCAGTAAAGTAGCAGAGAGCCAGCGTGTCCAGTCACAAGGGCAGATTGCTTTAGGTAGCTTGGTTATTGCAGGAGCACAGCTACTTCTTGCATGGACCACAGGACTGAAATCAATGTGATTTCAAGGCAGAGCTGCAAGTGTCCTGCCTCTCTTCACCCTATACCGACTTTTCTGCCTTTGCATGTCTACGGTGCTTGTGTTCACGCGTCTTAAGAATATTTCCTACATCCTTTCCAAGTAAGGGCACAGTGGAATTTAGCAGTAATGATAATATCACTTAACATAAAAAAAGGTAGGATTTAATAATATCCTCCATGTGTTTTCCATTGTCTTCCATGCATTAAAGAAAGCGCGAAGAATTTGTCGCCGAGACTAAATGCACTTAACACCTTCAGTCCTGAAATAAGTTTGAGAGTGCAAAGTTTTGCTCTGAAGGAGGGTAGGACAGGGTTAAAACTGCAAACTAAACGAGAGCGCTCGGCCACTCCTGATAGTTTGCAGCGTCACTGTACATTGCGATCCTCGCAGCTCAGTTACCTTAGGGGGTATAAAGTGAAAGCATAGAGGACACCGGACCCAAGGCGAGTCTCGCTTTACTACATTTCTTACAGTACATAAAGCAACACAACCCATAGTAATAATAATATTCAAGGATCCTATAAAACTGGGATAATAATAATTTTTATTTATATAGCGCCAACATATTTCCGCAGCGCTTTACAATTAAGCAGGGACATGTACTGACAATAAATTCAATACAAGTTAATTCAATACGAGTTAAGACAATTCAAACAGTGACATTAGGAGTGAGGTCCCTGCTCGCAAGCTTACAATCTACAAGGAAATGGGGGGACACAGTAGGTGAGAAGTGCTTGTTATTTCAGGCCTGGCAATTATAATAAATAGGGATTTTCATATAAAGCTGCATGATCCGGTCATCAGCCCGTGTGTTTAAGTGCAATAGTCAAGTATCAAGTGCAGTTATCATGTGCATGAAGGGTGTGGAGACAGATGAATAGTAGGGTGCAGATTCAGAATAATATTTGGAAGGAGGGAACAGGGCAAAGTTAGTTTACTGAGTAGTTGATGTGGTAGGCTTGTTTGAAGAGATGGGTTTTCAAAGCGCATGGGGATGATATGCATCCAACAAATCACTGTATGTGGTGCTTAATGATAAGATTTAAGAATGGATAACCCTTTTAAATTGTACCGGTCATGTAAAATAACTCTATTAACCTGCAGCTATAGGGTTAATCTACAGGTTAATAGCGTTCTGACACCATTCGGTGCTGTCACTGAGAGCCCCGCTACCAGGAGGGAATTACCTTTATTCCCCCCAGCAGCATTTGGCTTTCAGTCATAGGGATGGCGCTAGAGTGATTTCAGTCCCTGCTTAGTGTATAAAGCACAGTGGCTGTAAATGCGCCCCCGGCACTGATTGACAACGCTTTTTATTGCTGAGCCTGCTGTCAGTCAGTGGCGGGGCGGTTACAGCTGTCACTCTCTATACACAGGGTGGTGGCTGAAACCGTGCCGGAAATTACATTCATTCCCCCAGCAGCGTTTGGCTTTCAGTCATGGGGTGGCGCCAGACTGATGGAGGCGGAGGAGGGAAGGGGAGGGGGTGAAAGAGGGAGGAGGCAAGGGGAGGGGGTGAAGGAGGGAGGAGGAGGAGAGAAGGGGCGGGGGTGAAGGAGGGAGGAGGAGGAGGGAAGGGGAGAGGGTGAAGGAGGGAGGGGAAGGATGGAAGGGGACAGGTAAAGGAGGGAGGGAGAGGAGGGGGAGGATGTGAAGGAGGGAGGAGGATGAGGGAAGAGAAGGGGTAAAGGAGGGAGGGGGAGGAGGTAAGGGGAGGGGGAAAGGGAGGGGGGGAGGAAGGAAGGGGGAGGAGGGAAAGGGAGGGGAAGGAGGGAAAGGGAGGGGGTGAGGAAGGGAGGGGGAGGAAGTAAGGATAGGGAATAAAGGAGTGAGGGGGAGGAGGGAAGGGAAAGAGTGAAGAGGGGGAGGAGAGAAGGGGAGAGGATGAAGGAGGGAGGAGGAGGAGGGAATAGGAGGGGAGGGGGTGAAGGAAGGAGGAGGAGGGAAGGGGATGAAGGAGGGAGGGGAGGACGGGAAGGGGTGAAGAAGGAAGGGGAAGGATGAAGGAGTGAGGAGGAGGGAAAGGGAGGGGATGAGGGAGGGGGAGGAGAGAAGGGGAGAGGTTAAGGAAGGAGGGAAGGAGAAGGGGTGTAGGAAGGAAGGGAAAGGGGTGAAGGAAGGGAGGGGGAGTAGGTGAAGGAAGGGGAGGAGAGGAGGAGGGAGAGGAGGAGGGAAAGGGAGGGGATGAAGGAGGTAGAGGGAGGAGGCAAGGGGAGGGGGTGAAGGAGGGAAGGAGAGGGGTGAAGGAGGGAGATGGAGGAAGATGAGCTGCTAACTGTTGTAAGGGGCTGGAGATAGCTGACTGGGCTCGGATGTTAAGTGTTAATCTGTTTCCTGGAATGAAACTACTGTGCACACTCATTCAGGGTCTGGTGGACAACCTCAATGGAATCCAGCTGTACAATATCTAATATATAATTACCTTGTAATGTCTTCACATCCTGTTCCGTCCAGATGTGTCCGGATCCCAGAATTCCAAGTGGCGGAAGATCACCGACCGCCATGTTGGGACACCCAAGTGATGGGTGTCTCAATAAGGAAACTGCTGGTGGTACTAGCCTCTTGCGCGGTACCACCAGCGGAACACCGTCGCACCACACACGCACACACACACACACTGTATACGCCGTACGCACCACAAACACACACACTGTATACGCCATACGCAGCCTCTTGCGCAGTACCACCAGCGGAACACCGTTGCGAACACGCCACCGAATTCCGCGCAGGCACAGTGAATCATTTGGCTGATCCCAGCAGTGGAGACAGCTCAAACGAGAGAACACATGAGGGAAGAAGACAGCACAGTGGTGGAGAGAGAGAGAACAGGCAAGGAAGAGAGCACATGGCGTAGACAAGTCAAAGAAGAGAGGACGGACGGGAGAAGTCAGCACATGGGGAAAGAGAAAGTGGATAGGTGGGTCAGCACATGGGGGGAGAGATTCTCAACGCTGCTGCAAAGCCTGGCCCCATCGTGACATTACCGCCCTCCGGATGCGATAGCATCGGGCCTCCATCTAGTAGAAGATAAAAGCTCTCTTTGCAGGAAAATGACAATTGCAAATGTGCTTATTTTCATGATGTCTAACAAAGTAAAGCTATTTAAGAATTGGAGAGTACTCTTTTATTACTAAACAACTTGGGAGTTTGTACTAATTGTCTTAGACCGATGTGTTCTATCTTACCTTTGCTCTTGGCATGAAATACCCCATAATTTGTGGCACAAGACGATGAGGTTTAAAGAACAAAACAAAATATGATTTTGTGATACTCTGTCAAAAGAAATGTATGGCATGTTTCATGTGACTGTGTGGCCCCCTAGTGGTTGTAATGTGAATATCTGAAGCTTCAAAAAAATGACATATAAAGAGGGCAGATTTATTAATGTATTCATGCCACTTTCTGCATTGCATAGTGACCGTAAGAAGGTAGGAACCTGTAGCTGCATAAATTGCTATGCAGTCTAATGATGCACTATGGTAAGAGGTTAAATTCATACTAAATTGCAGACAGGAATTTTTTCTCCTTCATTCGACACAATATGATTATACATTTAAAAGGAAACATTTTTGGTACATATTTCCATCTTTAATTTTGATTAAATCACTAATAAAAAAAATTAAGGAAATAAAAAACAGAAGATAGAAGCTGTGGTCACTGCAGACAGAATGTAATGTGGCTAAATGCTCACCTTATAAAATATGTTAAGTGAGGCTGCAGCTTTAAAGAGCTGGGGTGTAAGCGGAGAAGCTGGCACAATGCCCGACCTGTCACATTGGCTTGTAGGACAAATGAGAAACGAATTCTTGTCCTGAATATTCGGTCTGTTAGCTCAGCTCTTCTGCAGGCTGCTGATACGCACAGTAGCATGACTGTCTGCAGCGTGTCGTGAATATCAGTGTCACTCCGATGATCTGGACACTTTATGGTTATTAACCCCTTAGTGACAGAGCCAACTTTTAAAAATCTGACCAGTGTCAATTTATGTGGTGATAACTTTGGAACGCTTCAACAAATTCCAGTGATTTTGAGGTTGTTTTTTCGTGACACATTGTACTTTATGATAACGGTAAATTTAGGTTGATATGTTTTGTGTTTATTTATAAAAAATATCAGAAATTTGACAAAAATGTAAAAAAAAAATAGCAATTTTCAAACTTTTTCAATGATTATCCCTTTAATTCAGACAGTCATACCATAACAAAAAATGAATAAATAATAATTCCCACATGTCTGCTCTACATCAGCACCATTTGTAAAATTGTATTTTATTTTGTTAGCATTTTAGGAGGTTTAAAAATGTAGCAGCATTTTTTCATTTTTTCAAGGAAATTTACAAAATTATTTTTTTTAGGGACCTATCCAGGTTTGAAGTGACTTTAGGGGTCCTATATATTGGGAAACCCCCCAAAGTTATACCATTTTAAAAACAACACCTCGTGACATACTGAAAACTGCTATCAGAAAGTTTATTAACCCTTCAGGTGCTTTTCAGGAATTAATACAAAGTGGCATGATAGGAATGAAAAAGTTGATTTTCACCACCTAATTGTCACTGACTTTTGAACATGTTACTATAGCCGGCAGACTCTAAAGCCCCCGTTACACACTGCGATATCGCTAGCAATATCGCTGTAAAGTCACCGATTTTGTGACGTTGCAGCGATATTGCTAGCGATATCGCTGCATGTGATACTTACCTCCGACCGGCTCCCCCGCTGGTTATCACTGATCGCGCAAGAAGCTCCTGGACCTCCTGGAGCCGGGTGGGAGGACGCAGGATCGCCTGGTGTGACAGGTAAGTAGCGACCCCCGACCCCTGCGATGTCGCTGGTGAGATCTGCCTGTGTGGCAGCTCACTAGCGACCACTTAGCGATGTACCAGCGATCCTGACCGCGTCATATCGCTAGTCGGGATCGCTGGTGCATCGCTAGGTGTAACGGTACCCTAAGGCCGATATTTGCTAGTGAATTGACATGGCAAACATCGGTTCTACACAATCATGATCTCAGGGTGCCGATAGGGATAAAGAGGAAGAAGCCACATTCTATTAAACATTTATATGAAGTAGTCAGTATTGGCAGCAGCATCTAAGGAGTTAAACAGATATGGATGGTGACAACACTGATGTTGGCTGATGCAGCAAGTTGTCAGCTATAGTGTACAGCCGACAGCTGCTGGATTGTCACCTGTATGGGGATGCTAGTCTCTTATATCTCAGGTCAGTTAAAAGACGTATTGACGGTCATTAAGGGGGTAATGTCTACCCTGTGCATGAAATAGTGATAAATGGAATGGGAAAATGTGCGCAGTGTGAACATGCGACTAGAGGACAAGGTTTCTGATAAATCTGATACATGATCATCGCATGTTGTATTATGAAGGAATATGGTACTTGTAAAGAAGCACACGCAGCACATCACTATATAGAGCCCTGTACAAGGCACTGCCATGTGTATGATGCCTAAACCTCACATGTTGCAAGGAGAGGTGTCAGAATTTAGAGACAGGCAAGTTGAACTTTTGTTTGTGACAATGTATCTGGTTATTAAGAGCCACCATCTGCCTGGTACTTTCCTCACTTAGGATGTTGCATGCAGCTGTCAAAATGTAACAATTAAAGATAATGACTCATCATCACCAATATCATAGACGCCCATGTGTGTCAGATAGGAGCTGTCAAGGCATCCATCGGACAGTTACATTTTTGACCGTGTTCATATAACATCTACACCATAAGTGCTGGATCATGCAGGAGGGGTTAGAAAAAAAGTAGAAGAAGGAGTCATTTTTATCAACAATACAGGTTAAGGGGTTAAAAGTAGAGTTGAGCAAATATGTTGCCGAATCTGAATTTGCCATATTCGTGCCATATAGGTACCGTGATGCTGCCAGCATGTTTCAGTCAGTCCGAGCCCTCCCTCCTTGCCTCTCCTCACCGGGCCCCTTACACATGTAAGGGTAGTAATGCTCTGATGGTGGTCCTGGGTACCGAATTTATGTTTGAAGATCAATTCCGAACATATTTGATCGTTTCTACTCCCATTGACTCCAACGACGTTCGGCGAATATTGCAAATACAATCGTAATCGGAACCAAATTTTGAAAAATTCTCTCAACTCTAGCTAAAAGTAACAGTTTGCTCAATAATCTTCAGAATATCACAACCTCCTGCTAGTGCGGAGTCACATTATTATATCAGATCTAGGGCCAAGTGGACGAGCCTCTGGTGGGCAGTCTGACCTTCTGACCTTGAACAAGAGTCTATTTCACATGTATAAAGTTAAGTTTCCAAGATGAACATTAAGGGCAAACATCCCAGAGTTCCCTCAGATTAACCACAGTGTAATGTGTTACAGGCGGTTGTTCCAAGCTACGGTTACAACGTATATGGATGACACACGAGACCGGTAGCCGAGGCAGAACAGGGTTACGTTTCTCAAAGCCTCCGAAAGTAACTGGCACCTACGAGTAGTAAAGTCTTGTCATAAGGAGGTAATTATGTTACCATTATTAATGGCTTCTGTAAGCAAAGGTCAAAGAGATTCTCATTTCGCAGCCCACCCATTATATTGGTAGAGGGCAAAGTAAGAATTCAAACACGACATATGAGATTTTTTTTTTCCTTGTATCAAAATTTATTTTAACTTGAGCTTTATAAGGATGTCAAGGAAATAATGTTGTTTCATTTTAAAAAAGGTGACACCAATTCCTGTGCCACAATTTGGGGATCAGAATACCCCTTTAAATAAATAATTTAGGTCTGATGCTTATCTATAAAACGTGACAAATGAGATATGCTGAATGAGGAGCGATGTCTAACAACTCACAGATATACGGTGTAAAGGGTACTTCACACATAGCGAGATCGTTAGCAAGATCGCTGAAACGTCACAGGTTTTGTGACACAACAGCAACCTCGCCAGCGATCTCGCTACGTGTGACACATAGCGGCGACCGCCCCCCCGCCGGGTATCGCTGATCTTGCTTGAATGTCCTGGGCCATTTTTTGATCGCTGGTGTCCCGCTGGCCAGCATGCATCGCTGTGTTTGATGCCATAACAACGACGAGCGACCTCGTTGGCGACTCAGAACTCAGGTGTGATATTGCTTTGTCTTTTCAATGCCCCCTCAGCTCCGATTGGTGGTCTCAAATGTAGGGTTTCCTTTTATAGTTCAGCTATCAATTATATGCAATCATAACATTTAACATGTACAGTTATAATAATGGCGTGTCCTCATGTTAGTGACTGTGGATCCACGAATAAATAGCACACTAGCGACTCAGACAGGGACGCTGTCGCAAACTGCGCAGTGATAGCGCAGTAGTGGCCACCAATCGGAGCAGAGGGGAGTGGAAAAGGCAACGCTGAAGCACGCCTATCGAGGTCTGAGTCAGCAGAATAGCTGCTGTGTGACAAGGTCCCAACAACCGCCGAGGTCGTTATATGGATCTCCGGATCATTGCTGCGTCGTTGAGTAGATCTGCCTGTTTGGCAGCTCACTAGCGACCATGTAGCGACGTACCAGCGATCCTTACCAGGTCGTATCATTGTCGGGTTCGCTGGAGCGTCGCTATGCGTAACGGGACCCTTACATTTACTATGTCACGGAGCATAAAGCCTCGTGACGACAACGGTGTTTCGCATATGCGTTCTAGTGCTTATCACGGATAATACACGTACTCAGACTATATGGGGCTGTTCATATGTCCGGTATTGGCCCAATTTGGGGTCAAACTTGCCCGTTCAAGTGAATGGGTTCATGAAAGAAAATGGAAAATGCTTCATATGTCATCCAAGTCCTTTCCATTTTTTTTATTGTTTAGTGAATAGGAGAAGTGAGGTATTTTTATTTAGTTATAATTTTAGTATATAAGTAGCAGATGCCACATTGATGGTAACAATGGACATATAGACCAAAAACTGATGAAACAAGTATGTGGTTTTTTTTTTTTTTACAGAAAAGTTGAGTTACAGGGCTATTCACAAGTTGTCTCTAGAGCAGCTCAGAGCTCTTAAGTCTCCTTTCCTCCTGGTTTCTGTCAGGGCGGGTACTCCTCCTTGAGTTGTAGTATTAGGCCATTTTCAGTATTTGGTCAGTATTTTACATCAGTATTTGTAAGACAAAATCAGGAGTGAGTGATAAATACAGAAGTGATGACGTGTTTCTATGATATTTTTCTTCTGTTCCACTCCTGGTTTTGACTTATAAATATTGATGTGAAATACTGACCAAATACTGAATGTGTGAACATGGCGTTAGTACAACTATACAACTCATCTCATGTTCTGATCTAAAGGCCCTTTTACATTTAACGCTGCACCAGCGATCCGACCAGCGATCCGACCCGGTCAGGATCGCTGGTGCATCGCTAAATGATCACTAGTGAGCTGTCACACAGAAAGATCTCACAGCGATGCAGCAGCGACGCAGCGCACGATACTCACCTTTCACACCCAGCGATCCTGACGTCCTCCTGCCCACCTCCACGCGTCACTCGTCGTCACAGCAGGAAGCCCCAGCAGGAAGCTGACGACGAGAAATGGAGCCGGACATTCTCGCGCGATCAGAGATGGACAGCAGGGGAGCCGGTCGGAGGTAAGTATCACACAAAGCGATATCGCTATAACGTCACAAAATCGGTGACGTTATAGCGATATCGCTATGTGGTAAAACCCCCTTAACACATTTAGCAATAAGTGGTTTGTTCCGGAGTCTACACTATTATCACTATATTTACATATAGAGATAACAGAGCCTTTGAACAAACACAGAACTCCAGACAGTGAGAGCAGTGATTAGGAAAACTGCTTTGGAGGAAGCAGAAACTGCAGGATGGTAATTTTGCTAGATTTATAATGGTCAGGATCTGGGAGGGAGTTTAGCAGATATCTGCTGTACAGAAAATCATTGGGCTGGAGAGAGGTGGCTGGAATGTTAGGAGTTAACTCCTCTCCTGCAGTGTAACTACTGCGCACACTCAGCCAGAGTCTGGGCTGGCACTGGTGGTTGAAATCCATGGAAACAAGCTGCACACTATGTAAGATATAATGAGAGCAAATGGAAAAAGCAAGAAATTGCAGAGCAAACATGCTTATTTCCATGCCGTCTAATTAAAGCAATTTAATAAATTGTGAATACCTCTTTAAGAATGAATGCATTGGCTACAATACAACACTCACATTGACAAAATGGAAGACATATCCTGCTGCATTTTAGGCTATCATATTTTATCTGTTGTTGTTTGGAATTTCATGAAAACTTGTTTCTTAACTCTTAATACAAATTGGGATGAGGTAAGACTTACAAATAGGAACCCCTAATGTAAGTGATGGTTAAAAGTTTATTTTTCAGGCCCAACATAAATTTATGCAATAACTATGTGAGTGCATCATGCATGAATCCTGAAATTGCACACTGTCAGGATCAACCTCTATTTTCAGTTCGCCTGATGTTTGATTCATCCGAAGGCGAGGAGAGTGAAGCCAGCGCTGACTGGGTGCGGATTCGCATGGCATAACAATGTGATGTGAATGCCAATACCGCTGGAACAGCACAGACACCGCTGGAACAGCACAGACACCGCTGGAACAGCACCGACACCGCTGGAACAGCACCGGCACCGGAAATGAGTATAAGTGCTGTTATTTTACTGGTGCAAACATGCTGATTGAGACAGGGTTATCCAAGTAGTGGACAACCCCTTTAAGAAATACAAACTAGCCCTTGATTGTTTGACCACTGCACCAATCTCCTAAACTGTAAACAAAGTATTAAATGTAAAGTGCTGTGGAATATGTCGGCGCTATAGAAATAAAATTTATTATTATTTATTATTATTATAATATAAATTAATTAACTGCAATACGACTTACTGAAGGTGAAATGCTCAGTCTCACACTACACACCGCCAACTTGGCAGGCTCTCATACGTCTGTTGCTTTCCCCCTCAGCCGAGCTGTCAGAGATAGCTTACCGCTGGATTATTTATGCATGTACATTAGTCATTAATGTATTACTGATGAAGAAATCCTGACTCCTACAAAGAGGAGCTGGAACAGAGTGTTCTGTCTTTTGCATCCTGAGACCGGGACAAACGATTGTAAACAACTGTGACTTGCAAATCCAGTAACCTTCTCTATGTGCCCATGGACAGGGTAGGCAAAAGTGACCTGGAGCATATACATGATAAGAATCATGAGCTTCATGGAAAGGCTGCAAATAAATTCACTAACTCAGTCTCAGTGCAGCAAAAGCATTCACTAAAAAAAAAGTTTAGTCAACTTGCCAGATCAGGTGCAAACAAGTACGTCAATTCTGACATTTGGTTTGGACTAGCAGAAAGCATTTTAAAAATAAGCTTTCGGCTGGAGAGGTTTTCATCATTGATCACAAAGCTTCTAATAAAGTTTGTTAAATGTGTAAAGAGACAGACCGGACCGTGGGTACCTGCATGGCGGGTCTAGAACTAGAAAGGCTGCATCCTTTGTTCCCGGGGGGAAGCCTGAGTGGGGCGGACCTTCCCCTGCTGTCTGTTGGAAGCCTGAGCAAGGAAAACCTTCCTTGGGACGGAGAAGGGCGGGGAGAGCCAGAAAAGGGAGCGCAGCAGCAGAGGCATAAAAGGAAAAAGCGTGCGAAGCGGAGGAGTCTGGCGCCGGCGGGGAGCACCACAGAGAGCAGCGCGCAGAGCGGTAAGCAGTGCGTTCTGCTTCCCCCACCAGAGAGTACCGGTGTATCGACGGGTCATATAGAAGGAGCCTACGTCTCCTGCAGAGAGAGCTGTGCAGAGCAGAGTCGTGCCAGCAGAGCTGAGCCATGCAGAGCCCTTTCAGCAGAACAGAGCCGTGCAGAGCCTTGCACACAGAGCAGAGCTGAGCTGGGTGTTGCAGCAGCAAGAGAGAGAAGAGCTTCGTCCGGGGAGCACCAGCCCCACACAGACCAGCGATTGCTGTCGCCCACCGCCAACCGCGGGGACCAGAGAGAGAGAGACGGGCAGTGTGTGGTCGGTGGCCGACATAAAGCCAGGTGCCAGACACTTCAGGATCGTGAGTACCATGCGTATGCTGCCTGAAAGAGACCGGTAGTGTGACCGTAACCTACACTCTGACTGTGCTAGTAAATCTCAGCCCCAGACACTTGTGACTTGACTTGGCCTTCTTATACTTGCAGAGCCACTCTGGGCTTGTACAGGACTGTGGCCCTTACCGTTGTTCAGCCACTACAGTATATGGACTAGGGGCGGTGGAAGGTACAGGAGACCGACCACTGTAACCAGAAGACGGGGTGTTGTCATTTACTTGGCCCCACTGGAAAGGACATCGCGCCAGCTGCTGTCGGCGCAATTGAGTACGCAGCTGGATCTGCAGATTTAGGACTTCCTAACATGCTTGCTACTGAACTGCTGTTAACTGTACCGTTGTAACTCACCTTGCAAAATCCGTTGTCATTTATATTATTTAACCTTTTACCTCCCTGCGTGGAGTGGAGTATATCTCTGTAAATAAACCTGTTAACCCTTGCTCTGCCTGAGTCCCGTCACAGCATCCCGCGTTCCTGCTCGTACTCTTACAAACCTACCCCTTATCGATCTCATGGGACACTGGTATAAACAAAGACCAGGAAAGTTTAATGACCTCTGCAATGGGCAGCATGTTTACTAGGGAAAGATAATACATATTGCTCCAAAGGAACACTTGTCACAATGATACTGTTTTGATGATGGGGCAGTCATAACAACTGCAGCATAGAGGTCAGAGGCAAATCAGGTTGGAAGTGCACTGGGGCATGTCACTACACTTAGGACTACTTCTTTTGAATGCTCAGACATGCCCCCAGTACTCTTCTAGCCTGATTTGCATATGGTTTCTACACTTGATTTGTCATGACTGCCACACGGGATCTCTATGGAAAAGGTATAATTTTATGGGGACGAGCACCTACGCAGCCATAACACAACTTCGATATGTGAAAACATGCTGAAGTTAGCCAGAATTTAGCTTATCAATTCACAAACTAACTTGTGCTTCAAAAAAATCACTTGTGCCGAGCGGTAATTTCTGGTTCCACCCAATCTCGCTGTATTCTACAGGTACAGGTACTTTAGTGGCACAGTTAAAAGCAGGGCCAGACTGGCTATTTGGCAATTCTGGTAAATGCCAGATGGGCCAGTCTTGTAGTGATTACGATACTGTTGACAGCTGTGAAGTATCATAGAACCATTGGCTCCCTGTTCTGCCAGTTACTCCAGCAGATTGCAGGCTGGTACCACACAGAAGACGTACAGTAGCACGATGACATCACTGCATCATGCCACCTGAGCCAGCCCACTGTTATACAAGCTACAACAAGAACTGGAGGCTGCGGTGGACAGGGAACCAAGATAAAGTGAGAATTAGCATTGTTTTTGTTTTAAATCTTATAGTAGTGGGCCTGGGAGTCGGATGATGAGTCATCATACTGTGTGGGGGACTGTGGTGGACGTCATACTGTGTGGAGAAATGTGGTGGACATCATACTGTGTGGGGGACTGTGGTGGACGTCATACTGTGTGGGGGACTGTGGTAGACTTCATACTGTGTGGGGGACTGTGGTGGACATCATACTGTGTGGGGGACTGTGGTGGACATCATACTGTGTAGGAGACTGGTGGACATTATACTGTGTGGGGGACTGTGGTAGACATCATACTGTGTGGGGGACTGTGGTGGACGTCATACTGTGTGGAGAAATGTGGTGGACATCATACTGTGTGGGGGACTGTGGTGGACGTCATACTGTGTGGAGAAATGTGGTGGACATCATACTGTGTGGGGGACTGTGGTAGACATCATACTGTATGGGGGACTGTGGTAGACTTCATACTGTGTGGGGGACTGTGGTGGACATCATACTGTGTGGGGGACTGTGGTGGACATCATACTGTGTAGGAGACTGGTGGACATTATACTGTGTGGGGGACTGTGGTAGACATCATACTGTGTGGGGGACTGTGGTGGACGTCATACTGTGTGGAGAAATGTGGTGGACATCACACTGTGTGGGGGACTGTGGTAGACATCATACTGTGTGGGGGACTGTGGTAGACTTCATACTGTGTGGGGGACTGTGGTGGACATCATACTGTGTGGGGGACTGTGGTGGACATCATACTGTGTAGGAGACTGGTGGACATTATACTGTGTGGGGGACTGTGGTAGACATCATACTGTGTGGGAGACTGTGGTGGACATCATACTGTGTGAGGGACTGTGGTGGACATCATACAGGGTGCGGGACTGTGGTGGACATCATACTGTGTAGGAGACTGCTGGACATTTTACTGTGTGAGGGACTGTGGTGGGCATCATAATGTGTGGGGGACTGTGGTGAACATCATACTGTGTAGGGGACTGTGGTGGACATCATACTGAGAATAAGGAGCTGTAATAGCCATCACACTGTATGGTGTGCTGTGGGGGCCATCAAACTATATGAGGGGCTGTGGTGACCATCCTAGGGTATGGGGCTGTAGTGACCACTAATGTGTCACAGACTATAGGGGCCATCATAATGTGGGGGAACTGTTGGAGTTCATATTGTGTATAGGGGGTGTAGGGGTCATCATAGTGTATGGTGGACTGTGAGGTTCCATCTCACAGTACGGGGGCCATCATACTATGTAGCGAGCTGTTATGAACATCATTATTTGAGGGTCTATAAGGAACATCATACTATGAGGTACTGTGGTGACCATATTATATAGGTTTCTGCGGTGACCATGTATAGGAAGCTGTGGTGACTATCATGCTGTATTGGGGGCTTTGGTGACTGTCATACTGTCTGGGATCTATAGTGTGTCATACTCTGTGGGGTTCTTTGGGGGCCATATTACTGTGTAGGAGGGGCTGTGGTGATACTGTATGGGGAATGTAGGGGCCATCGTATTCTATGTGCTATGGGGGCCCATTATTTCAATGTATTCCACTGCTCAGGAGCATTATTACAATATAATAACAGTTATCATCAGGAGACACAATGGGGGATCATTATCCTTACCGGAGAACAGGAGGCATTATCATTACAAGAAAGCACAGGTGAGTAAA
The DNA here is from genome assembly GCF_039654945.1 of Dendrobates tinctorius. NCBI lineage: Eukaryota > Metazoa > Chordata > Amphibia > Anura > Dendrobatidae > Dendrobates > Dendrobates tinctorius. The sequence goes on from NW_027361678.1 coordinate 9,746,793, forward strand.
GGAGGTGGCACAGGATTTTATACTTCACTGCTTGTAGCCTAGTGTACTAGCTACCTCTTCAGTGCACCTAGCGATCTGACCATCTTCAGCGCTGCTGCATTTCTACAATGCTGCAGAGGTAAAGCTACATCAGAGGGAGCGCACAGTTCAGACCAGGGTGGCGATCATGCCGTGGGATTAACTGTCCATCTTCAGGAGCGCACTGTTCCCCGGCATGATGAAAGGCAAAGGGGAACTGAGAAATTAAGATTGAACAACCCCTTTAAGAAGGAAAGAGAGATGTAAGGGAATGCAGCAGATCATCCAACACAGAATGAGAAATAGTTTCTGGCAAGGAACACTTCTCAGCTGCACAGAATTCTCTGACTTTCCCCTCCCGCAGGGATATATATTTTGAACAATATTGTTTCCGCTCTTTGAACATGTGCTGCCAAAAGATCCATCATAAGTAATATCAATGAGGTATGGCAGCCTACTTGTACAATAAACACACACACTGTATACAGTGGGGGAAATAAGTATTTGATCCCTTGCTGATTTTGTAAGTTTGCCCACTGACAAAGACATGAACAGTCTGTGATTTTAAATCAAAAATCAAATCCAGAAAATCACACTGTATAAATTTGCATTTTGCAGTGAGAAATAATTATTTGATCCCCTAACAACCATTAAGAGTTCTGGCTCCTACAGACCAGTTAGACACTCCTAATCAACTCGTTACCTGCAGTAAAGACAGCCATCTTACATAGTGACCTTTATAAAAGACTCCTCTCCACAGAATCAGACAGACTCTAACCTCTACAACATGGCCAAGACCAAAGAGGTTTCTAAGGATGTCAGGGACAAGATCATAGACCTGCAGAAAGCTGGAATGGGCTACAAAACCATAATAGTGCAATAGTAAGAAAATGGAAGAAATACAAAATGACTGTCAATCAACATTGATCTGGGGCACCATGTAAAATCTCTCCTCGTGGGGTTTCCTTGATCATGAAAAAGGTGAGCGATCAGCCTAAAACTACACGGGGGGAAATTGTTAATGATCTCAAGCCAGCTGGTATGACAGTCACCAAGAAAACCATTAGTAACACATTATGGTTTTAAAATCCTGCAGTGCCCGCAAGGTCCCCCTGCTCAAGAAGGCACATGTGTAGGCCTGTCTGAAGTTTGCCAAGGAACACCTAGATGATTCTGTGAGTGATTGGGAGAAGGTGCTCTGGTCAGATGAGACAAAAAATGAGCTCTTTGGCATTAACTCAACTCGCTGTGTTTGGATGAAGAGAAATGTTGCCTCTGCCCCAAAGAACACCGTCCCCACTGTCAAGCAGGGAGGTGGAAACATTATGTTCTGGGGGTTTTTCTCTGCTAAGGGCACAGGACTACTTCACTGCATCAATGGAAGAATGGATGGAGCCATGTACAGTTGTGGCCAAAAGTATTGACATCCCTGCAATTATGTCAGATAATACTCTGAAAATGATTGCAAACACAAATTCTTTGGTATTATTATCTTCATTTAATTTGTCTTAAATGGAAAAACACAAAAAGAATTGTCCTAAAGCCAAACTGGATATAATTCCACACCAAACATAAAAAAGAGGGTGGATAAAAGTATTGGCACTGTTCGAAAAATCATGTGATGCTTCTCTAATTTGTGTAATTAACAGCACCTGTAACTTACCTGTGGCACCTAACAGGTGTTGACAATAACTAAATCACACTTGCAGCCAGTTGACATGGATTAAAGTTGACTCAACCTCTGTCCTGTGTCCTTGTGTGTACCACATTGAGCATGGAGAAAAGAAGACCAAAGAACTGTCGGAGGACTTGAGAAACCAAATTGTGAGGAAGCATGAGCAATCTCAAGGCTACAAGTCCAACTCCAAAGACCTGAATGTTCCCGTGTCTACCGTGCGCAGTGTCATCAAGAAGTTTAAAGCCCATGGCACTGTAGCTAACCTCCCTAGATGTGGAAGGAAAAGAAAAATTGACAAGAGATTTCAATGCAAGATTGTGCGGATGTTGGATAAAGAACCTCGACTAACATCCAAACAAGTTCAAGCTGCCCTGCAGTCCGAGGGTACAACAGTGTCAACCCGTACTATCCGTCAGCGTCTGAATGAAAAAGCACTGTATGGTAGGAGACCCAGGAAGACCACACTCCTTACCCCGAGACATAAAAAAGCCAGGCTGGAGTTTGCCAAAACTTACCTGAAAAAGCCTAAAACGATTTGGAAGAATGTTCTCTGGTCAGATGAGACAAAAGTAGAGCTTTTTGGGCAAAGGCATCAACATAGAGTTTACAAGAGAAAAAAAGAGGCATTCAAAGAAAAGAACACCGTCCCTACAGTCAAACATGGAGGAGGTCCCCTGATGTTTTGGGGTTGCTTTGCTGCCTCTAGCACTGGACTGCTTGACCATGTGCATGGCATTATGAAGTCTGAAGACTACCAACAAATTTTGCAGCATAATGTAGGGCCCAGTGTGAGAAAGCTGGGTCCCCCGCAGAGGTCATGGGTCTTCCAGCAGGACAATGACCCAAAACACACTTCAAAAAGCACTAGAAAATGGTTTGAGAGAAAGCACTGGAGACTTCTAAGGTGGCCAGCAATGAGTCCAGACCTGAATCCCATAGAACACCTGTGGAGAGATCTAAAAATGGCAGTTTGGAGAAGGCACCCATATCAGGGACCTGGAGCAGTTTGCCAAAGAAGAATGGTCTAAAATTCCAGCAGAGCATTGTAAGAAACTCATTGATGGTTACCAGAAGCGGTTGGTCGCAGTTATTTTGGCTAAAGGTTGTGCAACCAAGTATTAGGCTGAGGGTGCCAATACTTTTGTCTGGCCCATTTTTGGAGTTTTGTGTGAAATGATCAATGTTTTGCTTTTTGCTTCATTCTCTTTTGTGTTTTTTCATTTAAGACAAATTAAATGAAGATAATAATACCAAAGAATTTGTGTTTGCAATCATTTTCAGGAGTATTATCTCACAGAATTGCAGGGGTGTCAATACTTTTGGCCACAACTGTACCATAAAATCCTGAGTGATAACCTCCTTCCCTCCGCCAGGACATTAAAAATGGGTCGTGACTGGGTCTTCCAGCAAGACAATGACCCAAAAATTCAGCCAAGGCAACAAAGGAGTGGCTCAAAAGGAAGCACATTATTGTCATGGAGTGGCCTAGCCAGTCTCCAGACCTTAATCCCATAGAAAACTTATGGATGGAGTTGAAGCTCCGAGTTGCCAAGCAGCAGCCTCAAAATCTTAATGATTTAGAGATGATCTGAAAAGAGGAGTGGACCAAAATTCCTCCTGACATGTGCACAAACCTCATCATCAACTACAAAAATCGTCTGACTGCTGTGCTTGCCACAAGGGTTTTGCCACCAAGTATTAAGTCTTGCTTGTCAGAGAGATCAAATACCTATTTCCCCCACTTTAAATATGTACTGTACATGAACACATGCGTACAATATATATACACACACACATATAAATACACATACATACACATATACAGTGGGTGTGGAAAGTATTCAGTCCCCTTTAAATTTTTCACTCTGTTTCATTGCAGCCATTTGGTAAATTCAAAAAAGTTCATTTTTTCCTCATTAAGGTACACTCCGAACCACTGAAAAAAAAAAAAAAAACAAATGTAGAATTTTTTTGCACATTTATTAAAAAAGAAAAACTGAAATATCACGTGGTACAAGTATTTAGACCCTTTGCTCAGTATTGAGCAGAAGCACCCTTTTGAGCTTGTACAGCCATGAGTATTCTTGGGAATGAGGCAACAAGTTTTTCACTCCTGGATTTGGGGATCCTCTGCCATTCTTCCTTGCAGATCCTCTCCAGTTCCGTCAGGATGGATGGTGAACGTTGGTGGACAGCCATTTTCAGGTCTCTCCAGAGATGCTCAATTGGGTTTAGGTCAAGGCTCTGGCTGAGTCAGTCAAGAATCGTCACAGAGTTGTTCTGAAGCCACTCCTTTGTTATTTTAGCTGTGCACCTAGGGTCATTTTCTTGTTGGAAGGTCAACCTTCAGCCAAGTCTGAGGTCCAGAGCACTCTGGAAGAGGTTTTCATCCAGGATATCTCTGTACTTGGCCGCATTAATGTTTCCTCCAATTGCAACCAGTCGTCCTGTCCCTGCAGCTGAAAAACACTCCCATAGCATGATGCTGCCACCACCACCATGTTTCACTGTGGGGATTGTATTGGGCAGGTGATGAGCAGTGCCTGGCTTCTCCACACATACCGCTTAGAATTATACCCAAAAAGTTCTATCTTCGTCTCATCAGACCAGAGAATCTAATTTCTCATAGTCTGGGAGTCCTTCATGTGGTTTTTAGGAAACTCTATGCAGGCTTTCATATATCTGGAATTGAGGAGAGGCTTCCGTCGGGCCACTCTGCCACTGGTGAAGGGCTGCAGTGATAGTTGACTTTGTGGAACTTTCTCCCACGTCCCTACTGCATTTGTGGAGCTCAGCCACAGTGATCTTGGGGTTCTTCTTTACCTCTCTCACAAGGCTCTTCTTCCACAATTGCTCAGTTTGCCTGGAAAGCCAGGTCTAGGAAGACTTCTGGTGGTCCCAAACTTCTTCCATTTAAGGATTATGGAGGCCACACTGCAATTAGGAACCTTGAGTACTGCAGAAATTCTTTTGTAACCTTGGCCAGATCTGTGCCTTGCCACTATTCTGTCTCTGAGCTCCTTGGCCAGTTCATGTGACCTCATGATTCTCAATTGGTCTGACATGCACTGCGAGCTGTGAGGTCTTAAATAGACAGGTGTGTGCCTTCACAAATCAAGTCCTATCAGTTTAATTAAACACAGCTGGCCTCCAATGAAGGAGTAGAACCATCTCAAGGAGGATCACCAGGAAATGGACAGCATGTGACTTAAATATGAGTGTCTGAGCGAAGGGTCTGAATACTTATGACCATGTGATATTTCATTTTTTTCTTTTTTAATAAATTTGCAAAAATTTCTACCTTTCTAGTTTTTTTAGTCAAGATGGGGAGCAGTGTACATTAATGAGAAAAAAAATGAACTTTTTTTAAATTTACCAAATGCCTGCAATGAACCAAATAAAATGGGAATGGTTGGTGATATCAACTTCCTGTTTGTGGCACATTAGTATATGGAATGGGGAAAACTTTTCAAGATGGGTGGTGACCATGGTGGCCATTTTGAAGTCAGCCATTTTGTATTCAACTTTATTGTTTTCAATGGGAAGGGGGTCATGTGACACATCAAACGTATTGAGAATTTCACAAGAAAAACAATGGTTTGCTTGATTTTAAGGTAACTTTATTATTTCATGAGTTATTTACAAGTTTCTCTTTGTTTACAGCCATTGACATGTCGCAGAAGTTAACACGTGAGGAGCGGATAGAAATTGTGTTGATGTCTGGTGAACGCAGTACCCGGGTCATTGTTGCAGATTTCAATGCAAGACAACCTACGCAAGAAAACTGTCACCATTCCCATTTTATTTAGGTGTATCCATATAAATGGCCCACCCAAAAAAGTTTGCCTCATCACTGAACATAATGTTCTGTGTAAACTGAGGGTTCTGTTCAAATTTTTGTTTTGCCCATTCTGCAAATTCAGCGCCACGATCTGGGTCACCAACCATTCCCACTTTATTTAGGTGTATCCATATAAATGGCCCACCCTGTATATACACACACCAACATACATACATATATACACACCCGCATACATACATATATATTTTATATATATATACATACACACACAAGCACATATGTGTTTATATAGAGATGGACAAAAGTGTGGGCACCCTTGCAATTACACATGCTTTGTTATACACACGTTTATTTTCTTTGCGTGTATAGGAACAACACAAAAAAAAACAGAACAAAAGTCAAATTGGACATCATTTCACACAAAACCCCCAAAATAGTCCGTACAACATTGTTGTCACATTTCTAAAATTGTGGGGAAAAAAACTTTGTTTCAAGCATGTGATGCTTGTTCAAACTCACCTGTGGCGAGTAACAGGTGTGGGCAATATGAAAATCATACATGAAACCAGATAAAAATGGGAGAAGTTGACTCAATCTTTGTATTGTGTGTCTTTGTGTGCCACACTAAGCATGGAGAACAGAGAGAAGAAAACTGTCTGAGGACTGGAGAACTAAAATTGTTGAAAAACATCAACAATCTCAAGATAAAGGTCCAAGTCCAGAGATCTTGATTCCTTTGTCCATGGTGCGTAATATAAAAAAAAGGATGAAAGGTTGTGATGCTGGATATTCTAGGTGGTGGATAAACAATCCCAAACAAGTTCCAAAGAAATTCAAGTTGTCCTGCGGGGTCAGGGTACATCAATATAAATGCGAACTATCCATCAACATTTGAATAAAATTAAACCCTATGGCATTAGATCCATGAGAACCCCACTGCTGACATAAAAAATCTAGACTGCAGATTGCCAAAATGTGGACAAATGAGACCAAGATAGAGCTTTTTGATAAAGCACATCATTCTATTGTTTACCGAAAATGGAATGAGGCTTACAAAAAAAAGAACACAGTACCTAAAGTCAAATATAGTGGAGGTTCAAAGATGTTTTGGGGTTGTATTGCTGCCTCTGGCACTGGGTGTCTTGACTGTGTGCAAGGTATCATGAAATCTGAATATTGCCAAAGGATTTTGGGTTACAATGTAGTGCCCAGCGTCCTGGATCATGGGTCTTCCAGCAAGACAATGACCCCAAACATACTTCAAGAAGCACCCTGATATGGATGGAAACAAAGCACTTGGAGAGGTCTGAAGTGGCCAGCATTAAGTCCAGAACTAAATATCATTGATCACCTGTGGAGAGATCTTAAAATTGCTGTTGGGAGAAGGTGCCTTCAAATATGAGAGATTTTAAGTAGTTTGCAAAACAAGAGTCATCCAAAATTCCAGCTGAGAGGTATAAGAAGCTTATGGATGGTTATAGAAGCTATTGATTGCAGATATTTATTCCAAAGGGTGTGAAACCAAATATTAAGTTGAGGGTGTCAACAAATTTGTCTGACTCATTTTTGGAATTTTGTGTGAAATTATGTACAATTTGCCTTTTTTTCTCTTTTTTGTGATATTCCAATACACACAAAGGAAATACACATTTATATAACAAAACGTGTGTATAACAGAATGTGTGTCATTGCAATAATTTTCTGGGAGAAATACTTCATTTTCTGTAACAATTTCAAGGGTGCTAACACTGTCAGCCATGACTGTACATATATACATTATATACAAAGCGGAGTGTGTGTTTGTGTATGTATCAAGCCCCGCCCACTCCACAGAGCCCGGCCCACTCCTCGTAGCCACAGGGAAAGAGCCCCTGGTCCAGGGACACCCGACAACAGTTGTGATACACAGCTTGGCCTCACATACATTGCACCCACAGCTCTGCTGCAGGGATCCTCTGATCCCATGTATACAGGGTTACTATATGTCCCCCAGTGATGTGACATAACACCCTGATCTGTGACACGAGCTGACACTTCAACTCCAGCACCAGCACAGCCCTGCGTCTGACTCCTCCTCCCAATCACGTGACAGGTCACATGGCCGTGACATAATCACAGGTCCTTTAGCTGCCCAGGATCTCGAATCTACCGAGAGTTCAACCATGGAAGAGTGGAACCCTCTCGGGAGTTTCACTCTGCGCTGATCGCCGCCAATGTGCTGATTGCCACATAAAGGCCAGAAACTCTCCGGACCCGGAAATGGATCTGTGCACCAGCTGCTGGCCTGGCAGTAAGGAATAAAGAAGAAACCCATCAGACACAGGCGGAGCCCCCGCTGTCAGTCTGCACTGGAGAAGAGCAGCGACATGAACACCAACATCATCGGCAATCCACACTCTGTATCGCCAACATGGCCGCGGCCGCGAGGGAGACAAGAGCGAGGAATATACCTGGGATCAGAGATGAGAGCCGGGAATATACCCAGGATCAGAGATGAAAGAGGGTAATATACCCGTGATCAGAGACGAGAGCAGGGAATATACCCGGGATCAGAGACAAAAGCTAGGAATATACCCGGGATCACAGAAGACAGAGGGTAATATACCCGGGATCAAAGATGAGAGCAGGGAATGTACCCGGGATAAGACATGAGAGCGAGGAATATACCTGGGATCAGAGACAAAAGCTAGGAATATACCCGGGATCACAGAAGACAGAGGGTAATATACCCGGGATCAAAGATGAGAGCAGGGAATATACCCGGGATAAGACATGAGAGCGAGGAATATACCTGGGATCAGAGACGAGAGCGGGGAATATACCCGGGATCAGAGACAAAAGCTAGGAATATACCCGGGATCACAGAAGACAGAGGGTAATATACCCGGGATCAAAGATGAGAGCAGGGAATATACCCGGGATAAGACATGAGAGCGAGGAATATACCTGGGATCAGAGACGAGAGCGGGGAATATACCCGGGATCAGAGACAAAAGCTAGGAATATACCCGGGATCACAGAAGACAGAGGGTAATATACCCGGGATCAAAGATGAGAGCAGGGAATATACCCAGGATAAGACATGAGAGCGAGGAATATACCTGGGATCAGAGATGAGAGCGGGGAATATACGAGCGGAGAATATTCCCGGAATTATAATTTGTTATAACTAACCACAGTTAGTTTCTATGCCCGGGAAACGCCGGGCTCTTCAGTTAGTATTTATATTGTTAAAATATAATTATAGATTTTATACTATATATACACAAATATACATCACACAGTAGTGAATGCAGCAAATAATTTATTCCCTATACACTTCACCGTCACTATAACTCTTAGCCAGCCAGCAGACACAACAAAGGGACGGACAGGACAATTCCTATTAATAGGCACTAATCAGAGCAGAGTTACAAGTCAGCAGCCAGTGCGATTCCTCATGTAAACATTAGCGTCAGTCTGATCCATCAGCAGGGTGATCACACGTGACACTGTCACACATCTGGTACTGTTCTGCATGCATGTACAGCATTCAGAAATCAGAGATGGCATCAGGGTTAGGGACGTGATCCAGAAGTAATAATTTAAGTGGGATTGTATTGTAATGAAAAAATTGATTAAAAAAATATTTAGCAAGAACTGAGCGCTTTTGTGTTCTCTACGACTGACACAGAGGCCAACTGCTTATCTCAGGGAGTTGAATAAAAATGTATGAAAAAAAGAAGTCAGCTGTGTTGTTAAGCCATAGATTGGTGCAATCCTTTGCATCAAATAATTGCTTCTATTAGAACTGCCTTGCCAATGACTGCAGACTGTTCACACTTTGAGAAGCTCAGAGACACATCATAACTAGCATTGAGCTTTCCCAGGATCTTAGTCCGATGCCCACATCCTTTGCCATCAGATGACAGCCCTGCAAATCTCATCCTACCTGCTGGCATCTCCGACACTTATCATAATTAATAGGCCTAACATATATTATGCTGCAATGATGACATCAAGCTGGGCCTACTATACAGAACATGCTGCAGGGATGCTGGCAAGTAGGAGGACTCTTTTCTGGAGGCCATGAGCTACCAACGTTGAAGAAGATGGACCAGGACCCTGCAAGTCTTTTGGTTGAACTCTAGTCATAACAATAAAAAGAAGTAACGCATAATTTACAGTACAGATGTTGCACCTCTTGTAGAATGAAAAGTATATATATATATATATATATATATATATATATATATATATATACACACTCACTGGCCACTTTATTAGGTACACCTGTCCAACTGTGTGTTAAGACTTAATTTCTAATCAGCCAATCACATGGCGGCAACTCAGTGCATTTAGGCATGTAGACATGGTCAAGACAATCTCCTGCAGTTCAAACCGAGCATCAGTATGGGGAAGAAAGGTGATTTGAGTGCCTTTGAACGTGGCATGATTGTTGGTGCCAGAAGGGCTGGTCTGAGAATTTCAGAAACTGCTGATCTACTGGGATTTTCACGCACAACCATCTCTAGGGTTTACAGAGAATGGTCCGAAAAAGAAAAAAAATCCAGTGAGCGGCAGTTCTGTGGCCGGAAATGCCATGTTGATGCCAGAGGTCAGAGGAGAATGGGCAGACTGGTTCGAGCTGATAGAAAGGCAACAGTGACTCAAATTGCCACCCGTTACAACCAAGGTAGGCAGAAGAGCATCTCTGAACGCACAGTGCGTCGAACTTTGAGGCAGATGGGCTACAGCAGCAGAAGACCACACTGGGTACCACTCCTCTCAGCTAAGAACAGGAGGCTACAATTTGCACAAGCTCATCGAAATTGGACAGTAGAAGATTGGAAAAACGTTGCCTGGTCTGATGAGTCTCGATTTCTGCTGCGACATTCGGATGGTAGGGTCAGAATTTGGCGTAAACAACATGAAAGCATGGATCCATCCTGCCTTGTATCAACGGTTCAGGCTGGTGGTGGTGGTGTCATGGTGTGGGGAATTTTTTCTGGGCACTCTTTGGGCCCCTTGGTACCAATTGAGCATCGTTGCAACGCCACAGCCTACCTGAGTATTGTTGCTGACCATGTCCATCCCTTTATGACCACAATGTACCCAACATCTGATGGCTACTTTCAGCAGGATAATGCGCCATGTCATAAAGCTCGAATCATCTCAGATTGGTTTCTTGAACATGACAATGAGTTTACTGTACTCAAATGGCCTCCTCAGTCACCAGATCTCAATCCAATAGAGCATCTTTGGGATGTGGTGGAACGGGAGATTCGCATCAGGGATGTGCAGCCGACAAATCTGCGCCAACTGTGTGATGCCATCATGTCAACATGGTCCAAAATCTCTGAGGAATGCTTCCAGCACCTTGTTGAATCTCTGCCACGAAGAATTGAGGCAGTTCTGAAGGCAAAAGGGGGTCCAACCCCTTACTAGCATGGTGTACCTAATAAAGTGGCCAGTGAGTGTATATATATATATATATATATATATATATATATATATATATATATATAGGGAGCTCCTCACTAACCTCCTGTGCATTTAGGATCTTCTCCATATTATCAATGTCCCGGTAGAAAACTTGCTCCTGGTGCACCTGCTCCAGTAATTTTCGCTTCATTTCCCAGTGCTGATAAAGTTTCTTGTTTTCTTCAACAAGGGCCTGAAGTTTTTCTCGAAGCTAAAACATGAAATATGAATTAAACCATCTCATTAAAAAATCACGACTTCTAATGTCTACAAGCTCGTACTGGCGGACAAACTCGAGTATCCAAGTAACCTGAGGAATTATTTTTTGTCCTCTGCTGATATGGTCTGTGCCCTATCGTCTGTGCCCTTTCGATAAAAATCGAATTCCCTTCATTGGGAAATATATTGATAAGTGTGCTATAGAGTTCCTGACGGCTCTCCTTACACGTGGGGTGCAGTAAATACTTGTATAGTCAAGTAATTCATACATTTGCAGGAAGGATAGCAGAGGAATAATGGAATGTGGAGAGCAAACTAAATTAAGAATTTAATTTTTTTTTTAACAAGTCTTTACTAAAACAAACAAGTCAAGAGAGCTGGCATAACACCAGGATATCTGCCGCAAAATTGCTGAAAGAAATGACATGCTGCATATTTAAAGGGAATCTTGTCAGCAGGTTTTCGCTAACTCATCTGAGAGCTGCCTGATGTAGGCAAAGAGAAGTTGAATCCAATGATGTATCACTTAGATTACTGGGTGCAGCCGATCGCACACAGAGCTTTTAGATTTAGCATGAAGCAGAGCTTAAAACCTAACCATGCCCCCACCACGCTCTCCATGTACAAAAGACATAGAAAGTGAGGTGCCTATCACAGGTGGGGCGTGTCAGACCACAGATCACATGACCAGCTAATCCCAGCAATGGTAAGCTCCTGGTGATAAAACAGTCATTGTAAGCAAACAAAACCTTGGAGCTTGATAAGAGAGGCATCAAAATCTGTGTTTTAATGCCTACACCATGCCATCTTCAGCTTACATAGCAAAAAACCTGCTGACAGATTCCCTTTAAATCTGCAAATCACAAATAAAAAGTGTGTGCATGACACTTAGGGATTCTCATTCACTTTACTAAAACATCAGGAAAACTATAGGAAAATGCCTTTGTACGCAAACTGCTCCATTTACACTGAATGATCATTATCAACAATAATTCTTAAAACCGACTAGAGGGCGCGGACCTGGCTCCATACAGGTGTATGGCCAGCAGTATGTATAAGGCCGGTTTCACATTTGCGCTTCAGGGCGCAGCGACGGTCTCCGCACGGCCGCTGCTAAGCCCCGCCCCCTGCCGCGCCTCCACCGGTAGCTCTGCCTCCGGGTGCATAACCCTGCATGCGTCATGCGTCCCTTATCTTTATCACTGAGGACGCAGGCCATGCGCAGTATGCGTTTCTGCGGCGCCTGTGTCCTTTTGACGGTGCGCCGACCAGCGCCAAACGCAACCTGTTGCAATTTGGTTGCGCTCGGCGCACCGTCAAAAGGACGCAGGCGCCGCCAAACGCATACTGCGCACGGCCTGCGTCCTCAGTGATAAAGATAGGGGACGCATGACGCATGCAGCGTCATGCGCCCGGAGGCGGAGCTACCGGCGGAGGCACGGCAGGGGGCGGGGCTTAGCGGCGGGCGTGCGCAGGCCGTCGCTGGGCCCTGACGCGCAAATGTGAAACCAGCCTAACTTGTACACTTGTCTGTAATCGGTGAATCCCCGCAGTGCGCTGTGACTGCAGACTTATCGGTTTTGACCAGACCACCCCTTTAAATGATCGTAATGTACCATTGATATGCCATAAAATTATATTGATACCCACTAAAAGGTGCATAACAGCTGCTCTTTAAATCAGGATATATATGTATCTTGATGTTTATAAACATCCATTAAAAAATAAAAACTAGAAATACAACGTACAGTTCACGGATAATGAAACATGAAGTCAGATAATCGTGCCTTTATAGCATTTATACATTTGGTGCTTTTATCTCTATTACCTGCTCTTCAGGTTTTTTTCCTTCCTGTAGAAAGGATTGTCCAACAGCAACTGTCTTATTATAGGTTTCTTGATGGGCATCCATGTTCTGCTTTAGGTCTTGGTGGGCATTCAGTCTCTCGCTACTCGCTAGAACTCCCTTTATTGTCTCCTCAACATTCATCTCACGGGTTATTTCTGCAGCCCACGAGAAGTAGTCACGCACCTGTACAGAAAAAGATCATTTACAGCTCTGATACATTGTTGCTGGAACATAACTGAATAAGCCATAATGGATCCTCTTTTACATCGACCATTGATCCCTGGTGTCACCAGATGGCTGTAACTTGCCAGACTTTTCTCTTACAAGAGTTTATGAAGGTTGGGATCTAAGGTTTCTCCTTGCGGATAGTGACATGCCAGGTCTTGCATGGTCTACGAAGGTGTAATGCTACAAATTCCATAGGCGAAGTGGCTCCAGGAAAAACAACACTCATTTATTGATGATGGTGGGACCAAAACTTGAATCAGTGTGTAAGGGAGATGGACAGGGCTGGAGCAGCTTCTTGTGTGTCTGGGCTGGAACCATCGGGGCTATCACCATTGTTGCGAGGGGAAGCACTTTCTGACCAGAGCAGACTTTTGCACCTGACTGCAGGGGGAGGGGTAGGGATTAAAGGAGCTGAGTGCATGAAAGGGGGATTTCTGGTGGGAAGACAGCTGACATGCAAGGAGAAGGTTGACTCCGTCTCCACGGTTCCCCGCCAATCAGCTGGCCTATGCCGCAGTTTAACCGCCTCTACATGCACTGCCTGCATGGAGATACAGCCGAGTTCCTGGCAAACTTCCATACCTGAGAGCTCTGATTTGACAACACCCTTCGCAGTGCCTGACGGTCGTTACCAGACGGAGGACGCGCAGCACGCTGACTCCGCAGTTCCCTCTGCGGCCTCCTCTCCGGAACTTTGTAGCCCACTTGTTTTTCCATCTTCTACTCCCCGTAGAACTCCATGTATCAGGACCGGAAGCCCGCGCCTGGAAAAGCCAGGAACTGCCGTTTCGTTCAAGAGACATTGCTTTGACTTCATCTGGGATCGCTTCAGAGACTTCTCGTGTCACCTACGTCGACATCGTGGGATCGTGTAACCCTGACCTTCCGGGAGCTACAGACTGATAAGTTGATCCAAACCTTTACAGTTCGTTATTAACGTTATATCTACACATTTCATCCTTCCTGTATTTTTATTATTGTGCTCCTGCGATCTCCCTGCGTGGAGTACTGTTTGCTGATTAATCTCTGCATAAAATACCCGTTAACTCTTGTTCTGCCTCCTGCTTGTTACTGCATCCCAAGTTCCTGCCAGCAACCTTACAAGTGGACAGCTTGCACTTAATAATGAACCTTCTAAAATGGATCTAAAGACAGAAATGATAGCAGCTTCTATAAGAAAACAATATGTAAACAGATCATACCTACCAACAAAAACACCGAATTTAAAGAGTGTCCGTCATTTTAATTTTTATTTCCTGTATCAATAGTACAGGTGAAAATAAATAACCTTGTAATATATCTTATCAGAACAATCTGCTTCTTTCGCCTCCTGGTTTTAACTTTCACTCTCAATTCATATGTAAAATCTGGATTCAGCGAAGACAGATTATGCTATTACTGAGATAGGAGATGACAATTAGTGCTTGCAAAATTCTATGGAGGACGGAGGAGCTGGACGCAGAAATGCTGCAAGTTCCATAGAACTTTATGAGCACCAACTGCCATCTCCTATCTCAGTAACGGGAAAGTCTGAATTTACTGAATTTTACCCGAGAAATTATAATTATAAGAACGAAAGATCAGTCCAGGAGGCTAAAGAAGCACATTCCTCTAATAACACATATTACAAAGTTTGTTACTTTTCACATTTACTATTGACTTATGAAAGAAAAAAAGAAAAAAACAATGATTACTCTTTAAGTTTCAAACTCTGCAACACCCCCAAAATGCTCCTTTAGGGAGCAGTTTTACTATGCCCTGAGCCTTTCCACACCCTGTTCCTGTGACTATTTATGCCGCTTGCCTACTATACCTTTATAACCAAGTGACAATACAATGTATAATGTTTACAAATAAACAATAGTGGGCAGAGCAGAGATCTTCAGAGGTTAAAGCTAAAAAATACCCTTGATTTTGCAGAAATGTTGGTCGATCTCGACCATCATCCCAAGGGCCACGTGACTATGAAGACGTGATGTAGCCTGCAACCTACGGAGTTGCAACACATACAGCTGTCTAATGTTCTTAAAAGGAGGCTCAGTGACTGATCCACAGGTCAGCTCCAGATTATATATATTTAGGATTCACAGCCAGCTAGTGTTCCTCCTCCGTCTTCACGTGATTCTCAAACTGAAACTCATCCTAAAGGCAAAATTATAAAGCCAAAACTTGGTATTTATCAAGGCGATAAAAGTTCTCGAATTAGAAAGCAGAGCTCAAGGGTTCACATATTTATTGACCAAAAGGGGTTTAAAAGGAAGACAACCCTTGTCCATATTTCCTGTTGGAACATTGTAGAACTGCACTCCTTCCATCCAGATCTGCATTATGTTGATGACAATTTGGCAATGAAATGGCATTCCCCTGCAGGACCAGATGAATGGCAGAGATGAGAAGGTAGACCCATGATCAGTCAACCGGCTTACATAAAAATGGGGTTGTCTTCTCAAGTATCTACTTTCAGACCACTCTATTAACCCCAGTAAGCTTGAACATTTTGATGAGGATTCATGTTTATGTCAATGCGTACAGAGACATTCTCAAGGGCACAAATGCTCAGGCCACCATAAACATCAGACCGTCATCTGGTCCTGGAGAACGTGGAAGGTTGAGGGGAGTGTAATCTTATGTGCATGGCGACACATGGTCTGTACACTTCTAGTTGTTGTACAAGTTATTCAGACACTTACGGCTGCCAGGATAAGGTAGAACTTGCGGGCCTGTTCCAGGTCTGTTCTCCTCTTTTCTACTTTGGTCTTCATCAGCTCCCATTTCTCCACCACTTCGTTTTGTATCTGTTGCAGCCTCAGATTTTGCTCCTTGGAACACCGAGGCAGTGATCCATCCGCTGCATCAACAAGTTCTTGAAGCTGCAAAGTATTGCAAATAAAATCATACATTCAAACACTTTCATCAGTAAACTACTGTAAACACATATATTACCAGTAAAGATAGGTGCAATATTATGAAAAAAATAGAACAAAAGTGTTTTTTTTCTGTGTGTGTGTGAATGATGATCCGGTAATAACATATGCAATAGCATGTAGCTGAATAGTGGGCACAAACTTAAATGTTTCTGGTCGCCCCAAGGCACACCAATTTGTCACTGGCCATGGCTCTCGCTGCTCCTGTTCTTTGTTCACCAAACACAGCTATCTTAAATGTAGTGGCTGTGCTACTGTAGGTAATACAGCTCTACTGCAATGGTCCCATCAGTAAGCAGATTAGTGGGAGGTGCTGGGAGTTGAACCAGATCAATCTCATCCCAATGACCAAGCTTAAGGACAAGATATTATTCTTAACAATATTATTGTAGTATCCTTAACAATATTATGAATGATCCTGCTATCTACTTGCCTTATCTGTTCTAATACTGGAGATACCGGGGCTGCTGAGGGAAGAAGAGGCTGCTCACACTGCTGTCCATCTGATCTAATATTGGAGATACTAGGGGTGCAGATGTAAGAAGAGGCTGCTCACACTGCTGCCCACCCTGCCTTCCTGATCTAATACTGGAGATACCAGGGTTGAAGAGGTAAGAAGAGGCTGCTCACACTGCTGTCCATCCTGTCTATCTGATCTAATACTGGAGATACTAGGGGAGCAGATGTAAGAAAAAACCTCAAAAGATTATTGGATCAAATATTCTGAAAAAACCAAGAGAGCAAAAGGAATTTGACCCTAAAAATTAACTTTTATTCCAATATTAAAAACCTGGATAGTACCAATATAGGGAGCAGGGTACATAATATTTTGAACATACAAATTGTGCAATATATCAGGGCACTACACTCGCCCTAATAAGCCCTAGTGCGTCCCTTCCTTGCCGCGGAGGTTGGCACCCTAATATATGCGATATGGCGCCCCCGCTCAACGTCGGTGACCCTAATAGCACCCTGTACAACCCTAGTCGACGAAGATGATACACAAAAAAACACAAACACACACAGATCCCGAAAAAAATGACCCCTAGTGGAGAGACCATGTACTGTCTCTAGGAGTACACCTAATCTTAACACAGAGTGGAGGGTATATATCCACCCTAATATCTCGTAGTAAAAAATGCTTATGGTTGCAGCTCAATTAGAACCTTATCTCATAGGAAAAAATGCCAAATGCTGCATAGGTGACAGACTGTAGCTTTCTAAAAAATAATCATACTAATAGTGATACAGTGCCTGAGAATTTTTTTTAAAATTTGTGTGCAAATAAGGGGGCTTTGTTGCACCTGTGGCGTTGTCAAAAGTTCAGTGCACCATTACCTCCCTTCCCTCCTCATTTTGCATGTGTGGCGCCCCTGAGGGTTCAGTCGCCACAGAGTTACTGCATCTCCTCCTGAGGTGTGGTATCCCACTATCCAGGTAAGTTGGAGACACCTGACCACACTCAAACACTCACATCCCACACACACACCAGTAGTGTAGCAGAGCAACCTTTGTGGATCCCTGCTTGGAACACGAAGAGTGCTGGGAGGTGGGTGGAGCTTAGACTGCACATTAGAGCGGGAGAATGTTAGGAAAAGTCAGTTGGTGAGAGAAGATCCCCAGAGAGGGATGGAGTGAAGGTAAGTGCTGCAGCAGACTTCAGTGACCTGGAGCTGCTGGCACGGGAAAGAGCAATAGAAAGCCTGATTCTTCAGAAGGAAGAAAGATTGGTGAGGAACGTAAGGAGAAGAGAACTAAGGACTAGGGTCAGGGCAGAGCCCTTCCTGCAGTTTGAAGCGCATGGCCGGAGTCCGGTCTCCGAGGCTGTTTGTGAAACTAATGTTCCTGCAGCAGAAACCGGAGGAATAGAAGTTGTCACCACTTTATTCCCATCTAAGACTCGGGGCACAATAGCAATGTGTGTGAGCCGGGACCTGAGAGTAGGAAGTCCTCGAAGCAGGCTACAGCTATCTGCCGTACGAGTGGAGTTCCAAATGACATCTGGAAGGAGGAACTTGAGTTTAATACACAACTACAAGTACTTCAGTTTAAGCGCTAGTGAGGAGACGTTCAGAGAAGGCACATGTTGGAGGAGTGCTGGAAAGGTGTCCTTTACCTTGCCTGGGAGTTGGCTGAGCCCCTGACCTGTAGGACACGGCACCGAAGTGGGCACCTGTATGCGCAACAGACTCTGAGTAAAACCTTGGAACTACAAGCTCTTGTGTCCTCCACTTATTCCTACGCCTTGCACCCAGCTCTGCTACATCTACTTCTTCACACTGACTCCCCATTTACCAACCTCCTCTACACTGCCCTGGGACTACAGCTCCACCTGTAGGGAGCCTCAACATCATTGCTGCACCACACCATCTGTCCCAGGGAAGCAACCCTGCAGCGCTGGTCAAACTGACCGTAAACAACAGGTGGCGTCACAAATCATCTCAATAACTTTATCCCCATCACTCTACCCCTTTTACATTGACCACCTGAGGCCACGGACCGGGTCACTGCCACTGTGACATCTCCCTTTGACACCAACGGGCCCGGCACCGACTACCCCACGGCCTCCGGGGGCGAGTCACATGTTTAGAGCTTCCCTTGCTTCTGATTGACATGGCTCGCTTCCCAGAGTGAGCGATACCTAAAGTCAGCCTCATGTATGTGCTTGTGTGCACTGACACTGCCTAAGTCTGGCCGAGCGCACACAATGGCCAGGCGAGTTCTACTCCCTGGCTCCTCTGTGCTGACAATGCTTACTACACTTACAAGTGGTAGGAGAGTAGCGAGTGCTGTAAACAGAGATGAGCAGGGTAGGAGAACACACCTGGCCACTGTGGACATGTACAGGCAGTGTCACTGTGCACATACACGCTAGCGGACTTTAGGCAATGCACGCTCTGTAAAAAAAAGAGTACTGTAAATCAGAAGCAGGGAAGCCCCCAACGTGCAAAGTAAAGGGGGCTGTCACGCTCACCCCTTGGCTGAGTGGCGCGAGCCGGGGAGTTGTGGCCCCACTGTGCCACAAACCAGACTACCCTGGAAGGGGCGTAACTACGGCAGCTACCTCGGTCTTCGCTGGAGCCTCTGATGGTGAGGTCAGGCTTGTGCGGCAGGTAGCTGCCGGGTGCCACTCCAGGGTGGTGTCTGGCTGTGGCTGCTGATCCCACTCGGGAACAGGACACCTGGACAGGTGTGAGTGACAAGCAGGCTGAGACACAGGGCAAGCGGACACGGCTGGGACACAGGGCAAGCAGGCACGGCTTGGTACACTGGCAGGCGGGCACGGCTTGAAGACACAGGGCAGGCGGACACGGCTTGGAGACCCAGGACAGGCGGGCACAGCTGGGAGACACAGGACAGGCGGGCACGGCTGGGAGACACAGGACAGGCGGGCACGGCTTGGAGACACAGGACGGGCGGGCGTAATATGAGAAGGGGCAGGTAGGGACTTGTTCACAGCAGGTGCAGGCTGGAGGGAGTGGTGACTGTTGGAACAGGATTTGGACCTGTTCACACAGGAGGTGCAGGTATGGATATAGGCTGGAGTGCGGAGTAGGCTGGGCAGCTAGAGAGCCGTGCAGGCAGAGCTGCAAGGGTGCAGATTCACAGATAGAGCTGCAAGGGTGCAGACTCACAGATAGAGCTGCAAGGGTGCAGATGAACAGACAGAGCTGCAAGGGTGCAGATGAACAGACAGAGCTGCAAGGGTGCAGATGCACAGACAGGGAGGACACAAGGAAAGACACAGCAGGGAAGGAAGCCACGGACAAGGAGAAACGGAGATTAAGGTAGGACAGAGTACAGACAAGGTACTGGGACCAAGACTCAAGGGCCAGGATATTCAGCCTCCTGGCAGGCAGACAAGGTACAAGGCAAGACTAGGAGTAATCCTCCAGAGAAGGAGATACACAGAACAGGGCCTGGCTAGCTCAGCAGCAAGTTGCTAACTGAGTATAGACATTGCTCAGGCAATGTTTCAGTGGTTGTAGTGGAGCTAAATAGTCAAGGGCTCTAGGTGATTGCTCAGGGACCCATTAGCCAGGTGCCCCCTGACTGCATAAGAATCAGAGAGTTCAGGCGCCGCCCCCTATACACACAGTCAGGAAACATGGAGAGCAGAGGCACAGAGCTGGCAACAGACAGAATTCACAGCATGGCTTGAAGCAGAAAGTAAGTTGGTGTGCGGGGGATGGGAGGCCATGCAGTGATGCCAGCAGGGTTGTTACAGGGGCGTAAACAAAGCCCCTTCATTTGTATATAAAGAAAAAGTTCTTATCTCAGACTTTGTACCAGAAATGAGAAGAGTGCTAGCAACAATATTATAGGGTCTAAGTCCCCTATATCACAATATAGGTAAATAAAAAGGTATTTGTGGGGTGATGGATTCCCTTTAGAGAGTTAGTAAAAAATAAAAAATAAAGAACGGGGCTCTTTTTTCTGCAACCCTGGATTGAATAAAGTATAGGTGTGTATTTTTGACCTCTGTTCAATTCATTGTCAATGGGATTGTAGGAGATATAGTAAATCAAGTGAATTATGCCAAGTACTGCCCATAAAGTGGGGTTGGGGGTCATATATGCACAGGGAGCCCACCGGGGAAATCCCCTGCTCCCCTATGGGCCAGTCCGAGTCTGTCTGCAACCATTGTGACGCATTGGTTTTCAAAAGGTTGGGAGGGAGGGGATGGAGATATGAAGCAGATAATATTCCCAAGGTTGCAGAACATTTTCAATCAAGACTACTCGTAACTCAGCTTATTTTTATTTTGTTGCATTGGAGCAATAAAAAAATAAATAATGCTTCGTTATTCTTCCTTTCTAACTTCACAAGGAAAGAGAAGTTACTGTTAAAAATGGATAAAATGTCAGTTTTCTTGTCCTCTTGTATTTCACACATGAGAGTCAAAGTTATAGACATGCCGCTGTTTCTCTATTCTTCTGTATTGCAGTATGTATTGTAGACGAGCAACATTTCTGCTAGTTCACACATTTTATAAAGATCTATAAAAATCTAAAATTGAAATAAAAAAGGACGCTAACAATAGTGTTACATGCACACATTTTAAGCATTTTTTTTTTTTTGGGGGGGGGGAGTTGTCAGTATATACAAAAGGTGCCGATAAGTTTACGAGATTTAAAAAGCACTCTTAATATATTGCAGCCATCATATTATATAGCACTGTGTACTTACAATTGCTCATTTTGCCTGTCTACTCAGTTAATTCTTCTCTTTTCCATTAGGTCTATGAAATCACGTGATTAAAAACTGACTGGCTGAATCCTTCTCTATATGTAGGAACAGGAGATAAATTTTCGCTGTATGAGTCATCACTGCAAATGTCCCTGGTAGGGGAGAGGACCTAAGCAGCTGAGTCAGGAGTTGAAAAGGGGGATGACTCATGTAGGGGAAAGAGACTTCCTTTTTTCTATGTAGAGCATAGAAAAGAGAAGAATTAATCGAGTAGAAAGCCAAAATGAGCAATTGTAAGTACACAGTGATATATAATATGATGTCTGCAATTTATTAAGAGGATAACAACTTTGATGGGAGGAGGAGCAGGAGTTCATTTACATTGAGTTGTGTGTCAGTTGTTCGGTCAGAAAAACTTACTTTCCAGACAGCCTCCTCTTTTTTTTCATGCATTAACACATGATTGAAGTCTGTACTGAAGTGTCACCGAGCTGTGTGAATGCTTGTGACAGCTGAGCCACATCAGCCATGTAAGAATAGTCTTAAACGGGGAGCACTGCGGCTACGATTCCCCAGACATGCATAGTAATGAATCGCTTACCTGCTGCTCATTCCCAGACAACTCATGTTCCAGGGCCTCGTGTTTCCGCAGCTGGGACTGGACTCCACTAAGGTCTTTGGCAATGTCATCTGGAATGCTTTGGGATTTTTCCTGCCAGGCAATTGAAAAAAAACAAAACAACATCTATGCTCAGATATCTAATGATAAGATCCCAAAATACTGTGTCACCTCTGTCCATTTTCTGGCACATTAGTGTAATATCATGTATCTGGTGCCAATTATCACCAACGATCTTTAAGGGCCCGTTACACACAGCGATCTCGCTGGCGAGATCGCTGATTTTGTGACACATCAGCAATCTCTCCAGCGAGATCGCTGTGTGTGACATCCAGCAGCGATCGCCCCCCCCCCCGCGGGGTATCGCTGATCGTGCTGGATCGTCCTGGCCCGTTTTTTCATCGCTGCTCTCCCGCTGGCCAGCGCGCATCGCTCGTGTGGCAGCGGGAGCCAGCGATGAGTGACGCTGCACGCTGGTTACCTACGTAAACATCGGGTTTCTAAGGGCCTCGGGGCCCTTAGAAACCCAATGTTTACCCTAGATACCAGCGTGCACTGCAAGCAGGGCGGGAGGTGGAGGCAGAGCGGTGCACAGACCGGAGTAGCTCTGCTATCTGCTACTCCAGTCTGTCTGGAGTAGCAGATAGCAGAGCTACGCCGGTCTGTCTGTGCCGCTCTGCCTCCACCTCCGGCCCTGCCTGCAGTGCACGCTGGTATCTAGGGTAAACATCGGGTTTCTAAGGGCCCCGAGGCCCTTAGAAACCCGATGTTTACGTAGGTAACCAGCGTGCTCGCTGGTCCTGATCGCTGGAGGGGCTGTCTATGTGACAGCTCACCAGCGATCAGCTAACAATGTCCCAGCAATCCCATCCATGTCAGGTCGTTGGTGGGATCGCTGGGACATCGTTATGTGTAACGGTACCCTAGTGGAAGTTAATCGTAGACATGGGGTAATAATTGCTCATGGCAGTTCCTGAAAGCAAGGAATTAGCAATCTAATCTGAAAAATGCACAGATCTTTTTACGTGATCTATGCAAATAGTGAATTGGGCAGCACAGTGGCTCTGTGGTTAGGACGGCATCTCAGTGGTTTGCACAGTGACTCAGTGGGCAGCACGGTGGCTCAGTGGTTTGCACTGCAGCCTTGCAGAGCTGGAGTCCTGAATTTAATTCCCACCAAGGACAACACCTGTAAGGAGATTGTATGCTCTCTCCGTGTTTGTGTGAGTTTCCTCCGGGTTCTCTGGTTTCCTCCCACACTCCAAATACATACTGATAGGGAATTTATATGACGAGCCCCAATGGGGACAGCAATGATGATGTCTGTAAAGTGCCGTAAAATATGATGGCGCTATATAAGAAATCCTGAAAAATAAACTGTTCCATTAAACTACATTACTGATGTCATTTTTTGCATCAGTTAAAAACAGTCAGCTTTCTGGGAGGCAATAGTTTTTAATGGAACCATAAAGACTTAAAGGGGTATTCCCATCTTCAAGATCCTACCCCTTTATGTAGTATGTGTAATAATAATAATAATATTAGCCAATACCCACAATTAAAAATTTAAGTATAGTTATTTTGATTCACTATGTCACTTACCTCATGTGCAGGGCAGTGCAGTAGCTTAGGTATCCATGGTTACGACCACTGACAACTAACTGTCACTATATGAGTGGTCGCAACCATGGATACCTAAGCTACTGCAATGCCCTGCACATGGGATAAGCGACATAGGTTATCAGGAGAACTATACTACATTTCTAATTGGAGGTATTTGCTAATATTAATTGGGATAGGATCCTGGAGATGGGAATACCCTAATGAGCCTCATTCAGTCGACCGTAATTTTCCTTGTATTCAAAATGCAGACCATTATTCATCATCAGTTTTTTGGATACGAGTTTCATCAGTGATTTTTCACTGGAAAAAAAACAAAAAACTGCTCTGCTTCTCCTATTCATTGCAATGCTAATCAGCAGCACGTGGACTGTTCTTGATCCCATCCTTGTGCTGTCCGTGATTTTGCAAGACCCATAGATTTGTATAGGTCATTTTGATCTGTGACTTAGATTAAAAACACACGTCTCAAATGATTTTTAGCAAAAATTGCGAAAATGTGAACAGCCCCATTTACTATAATGGGTATGTGTTCTGTCCGTGGAAACACATATGTGACTCGCGGATATCTGAACGAGGCGTTAAAAGGCAAGGTGAGATCTGAGTAGGACATGCAGTTTTTATCAGATCGTCACATGATTCTAATTGCTACATATATTTATAAAAAAAATACTATTCATCAATCATATTAACCTCTATGTGAGAGAGGGCTTCTTTTAGATCCCAAAAACACTTATGAACAGCCTCAGCATCTTGCAGCCGTTTTCCCCGTTGCTTAGTTAGTTGCTGAAGTTCTTCCCAAGATGCCCTTTAAAACAAACAAACCAACAAACATACTTATATAAAAACTTATATTTAGCTTTATACTTATATGACAAAAATTAGAGTCCATCCCGATTGGTTCACCTTGTCGTGGTTGGATGACTCTTACGCTCTTTTGAACAAAATAGCGTCAGCTAAGTCCCCTATGTTATTCACATATATTATTACTATTTATTCACTTACTGCTCATTTCATTTTTATCCTAGGTTTTATAGCTTTGTACAATTTGCATGAAAAAAACAACACCTAATTCCATTCAACCAGATTTCTTTGTGTATTTAAAAATGTCAAAATAAGTCATAAAAATTGAAAAATATGCTGCTGAAGTGTCAGCGTTGTCAGAGTCATGTTACGCAGCTGTAGTATTTCATCCCGTCTTTCAGTATGCCAGAAATAATTATCTAATTAAAGCTTCTAGTCCGGAAAAGGCTGCAATTGCCAATTTGATTTTAAGCCTGGAGGATCCAGCTTCCAGAGACATACGACTCTGTTTCCTTGGCACTTCTTCTCTCCCTCTTTACCTGAGGTTGTAAAGATATGTGCAGGGCAGAAGGGATTAGTGAAAAATATGGTTTTTACCTAGTGTCTGACCCTACTAACTAAAAAAAAGCCATTAAACGAAGCAAAAGAACACAATCAACTCTTGAACGTGTGACGATATTGACATTGATAACTGCGGTGCGGCTTCATCGGTTACCGGCCAAGAATTACGGTCAGTTTCACCTATCACCTTACTGTACTGCACTTATGATGAACCACTTTGCAGGCAAAGCACAGTACTGGGAGACTATTACATTTATGTCCTGGGCACATTGCAACAGAATCCCTTTCTTAGCCAGAACAATACAGCACAATTAAAAATCTACTTGTTTGGTAAAAAATGTAGTAACTCAAGGCCAGGAGGACAACCCTACCCATGGTACGAGAAAAAGGAGGGTTTCCGACACATCCGTCCAGGTAATAAAATAAATAAATTTTATTAGGACTAAGGGCGCCAGAAACGCATTAAGTTTCTGTTTCAGAATTTTAATGTTCACCTAATAAAATTTAGTTCATTACCTTGGCACCGACCAGTCAATTCCAACTTAGTTTGGTCTAGTTGGTGAGCTCCAAACTACCCTCCTTTCTCTCCCAAATTCTGGTTTCATGGTGTCTCTCACAAATAATGATGAGAAGGAGTTTTGGAGAAAGTTATCTGTGACTGTTGCGTGGTTTTTAAGTGTGATAATTGTCTTCCCTTCTCTTACTTTGGTTTTTCCCCATCCTCCACTCCCCGATGCATTCCTCTGTTATATGTGAGTGAATAGTTTGTATGTGGGTTGCCCGCCAGGGCCGTGGGGTACTCGGTACCGGGCCGGTATCTCAGAGGAAAGTGTCATGGTAGCGGTGACCCGGTCCGTGGCCCTGGGCATCCATGTGAAAGGGGATGGTGTTAAGCGTGGCTGATTAAAGTTTATATGTGGATGATTTGTGATGCCACCTGAGGTTTCTGGTCAATTTGACCAGCGCTGCAGGGTTGCTTCTCTGGGACAGGTGGTGTGGTGCAGCAATGATGTTGTAGCCCTCCATAGGTAGGACTGTAGTCCCAGGGCAGTGTAAATGGGGAGATAGTGAGGAGAGCATAACGGTGCAGTGTTAAGCACAGAGATGTAGGAGTGCTGAGTGGGTTGATGCAGGAATAAGCGGAGGACACCAGGGCATGTAGTTCCAAAGCTTTACTCACAGTCTGTTGTGCATACAGGTGCCCGCCTCGGTGCTGTGTCCTCCAGGTCAGGCACCCAGCCAACCTCCAGGCAAGATGAAGTACTCCATTCCAACACTCCGCCAACATATGCCTTCTCTGAACGTTTCCTTTCTAGCGCTTGTAATGAAGTACTTGTGGTTGTGTGTTAAACCCAAGTTCCTTCTTTAAGATGTTCCTTTGAACTCTACTTGTACGGCAGACAGCTGTAGCCTGCTTCGGGGACTCCTTACTACGTAGTCCCGGCTCACTCACGTTGCTGTTGTGCCCCCAAGTCTTGTGTGTGAATAAAGTGGTGACAACTTCTATTCCTCCGGTGTCTGCTGCAGGACCATTAGTATCCATGCAATCTCGGGGACCGGACCCCAGCCATGTGCTTAGAACTTGAGGAAGGGTTCCACTCCGACCCTAGTCCTTAATTCTCTTCTTCTCCTTACGTTCCGTACAAATCTTTCTTCCTTATGGAGAATCAGGCTTTCTATATTTCTTTCCAGTGCCAGCAGCTCCAGGTCACAGGAGACTGCTGCAGCACCTCCCTCCATCCATCCCACTCAGGGGATCTTCTCTCACAGGCTGACCTAGTCCTAATCATCTCTCCCTCACTTGTGCAACTAAGCTCCACCCACCTCCCAGCACTCTTCGTGTTCCAAGCAGGGAGCCACCAAAGGTGCTTTGCTACACTACTATATTGTGTGGGATGCAGGTGTTGGAGTGTGGTCAGGTGTCTCCACCTTACCTGGATGGTGGGGCACCACACCTCAGGAGGAGGTGCAGCACCTCTGTGGCGACTGAACCCTCAGGGGCGCCACATATGCTTGGAGTTTTCTGTTAACCCTTGTTTGTGTTGCCTTGTTTGTCAATTTGGTGTACTGCGGTGCACAGTATCGCCCCTCTTCCCTGGGTTGGGGAATAGGGCAAACTATGGCGCCCCCTAGTTGTAGGGACAGGGAAGGTGCTCCTGGTTACGGGTCACCCAACAACAGAGTCATGACAGAAATTTTCTGAGACCCGTCACATTTTTATTTTTCATCCGATAGAGCTGCATGATAGCTTATTTTTTGTGGTGCAAGACAATATTTTAATTAGTACTATTTTGGGATGGATGTGACTTTTTGATCGCTTGTTACAGCATTTTTTGCTGACCTGCGGCGTCCAAAAAAATCCATAATTTTGGCGTTCTTGAATTTTTTAAGTCTATGCCGTTTACCGATCGGGATAATTGTTTATATACTTTGATAGATCAGACTTTTCTGAACACCGCAATACTATATATGTATATATTTTGCAAAAATGTAATATCTTTATTTTCAATGGGGGATAGGAGGGGAATTTAAGCTTTTGTTTTTTTATTTTTTATTTTTTTTATTTTTCCTGTTCTTGTTAAACCCTTTAGGGGGCTTGATTGTTCTATCACATATGCTATATGCAGCAATGCAGAGATTTCAATCTCGGGAGACAAAATTTTCACAGAGTCCAACGCATTGAAAGTGAGGGGGCTCCGGGCTTTTGCAAAATGTCAATGGGACAAATACACAGCTAAGACCTGCTTATTTTCCTGAGCATTTTTCCTGCCAACACGTTAGGATTTTCAGCAGAATTTTCTGTTGCAAATCTTGAATGTGTGCACATAGCCTAAAAGTAGCTGGTAAAAACAGACTGACGATCTCCTATATAATTCATGTTCTGCTGTAGCGCAACTATTCCATTTTTTTCTTCCTTCCCACATAATAGAAGCAGTTAAATGGTACATACTGTATGCTTTCATATAACTTTTCAGAATAATCCGTCATGTGTCTGCACATGAGAAATAAGCCTATTTTGGTCATTATATGACTTGTATCCTGCATTTTTCACCACTTTTTTCCTCTGCAGACGCTCTCTCTAATTTGCAGTTGACTCTGAGCTGGTGGGAGGAAACTGCTGTGATGTGATGTTTCCTATACACGTTACAGCACATAGCGGGATTTCTTTTAATAGGTAGCATAAGGACAGAAAGCATCTGTAGCATGGAGGACTATATACCGTAGTACTGATCTGTGTAGCTGCGAATCCTGTAGTAGTCAAACTGTTTTTGAAAGTGAATGATAAGTTCTGGAGGTAAGAGGGTGGAAGAAGTGGCTCATAAGTGGAGAAAGAAGTACAGTATTTTTCAAACTAAAAGACTCACTTTTTCCCCCCAAAATGTTGGCGAAATTGGGGTGAGTGTTACATTCTGAATGTAGCTTACCGAGGGGGGCAGCGGCGGCAGGAGTCAGGCGATACTGCGGGCGATGCTGTGGGCTCTGGGCCTTGAGGAGGGGGTGTTCGGAGTTTTGATGCTGCAGGGCGATGCCATGCGTCCCAGGCTGGTAGGAGGTGGTTTTCAGCAGTGCTCGGTGGTGTAGGGGCTCTAACAACATTTTGTGAAAGCCCAGAGCCCCCGTACTTCCACGGTTTCAATGCAGTGCGCAGATTTAAATCTTGGAAAATGAGATTTCAGTACCGAAATCTCATAGTGCGCATGTGCCGCCTACGGCGGCCATTTTCCCAGAGTCCACCGCATTGAAAGTGCGGGGGTTCCAGGCTTTCACAAAATGTCGGTGGGGTCCCTGCACCACTGAGTCCTACCAAACACCGCAGAACACCCCTTTTAACCAGCCTGGGATGGAACTCGCAGCATCACCCCGTAGCATCGCACCTCTGAACACCTCCTGTGACCCCGTTCCACCACCACCACCACCACGGCTGCACCTCCGCCGGTAAGCTGAATTCAGACTGTAAGACGGACCCCATTTGATGCATATACATTATTTTCCCTAGTTTCCTCCTGAAAATTTGGGGTGTATCTTATTGTCCGGTGAGTCTTATAGTCCAAAAAATACGGTATATTTCTCTGATACGTTATATTACAAAGTTTTTATTAGACTTGCTTGTACTATTAATATCTGTAAAGTTTAATTAAAGTAGGGTGTTCATATAAGTTTATTTGAACAAAGATGCTTATCACCTTCAATAAATTTGGACAAACAGAACGGACAAAATACAATAGAATGAACCAAACGTGATGTCTTGTTAATTTAAAATCTACTTTGTATGAGCTAACATGAGCAATCTGTCCTCGTGACATATACTTACAATGTAGATTCGTATTCTGTGAGATGCTTTTGACGCTCTGTTTGCAAGCAAGTGACATAATTTTCCTTCGGAAGTCCGGAGGACCGCAGCGGGTTCCTCTTGGTTATGTGAAGCCATCGGCACCGGTCTATGATTTCATTCATGGTTTTACCTAACTTGTCTTTATAACTAAGTTATTGGACTCATCTACCAAAAATCACTTTCAAAATTCCTTTACCGTAACTCCTTTTGTTTTTGTAGAATTTGCATCGAGTCAGAATGTCCTCTGTCGAGAAGACTATCCGCAAGTCGCTGGCACCCGGCCATCCTTTGTCCAGCTGTTTCCATTTGGTGCTGGAAGGTGTCAAACTTAGCTTGGAGTTGCTGTGGAAACAAAAGCTTTACCAAACTCAGAAAGATACATTTTTTGGGGAGTGGGTTTTTTTTTTTATTGATATTGCTGTTTTACACTTTTTTTTAATAAAAATATTTATTAGTTTTTCAAATATCTCATAACTTTAAGAAAATAAGGGTTCTCCTCCAAATGTTATTTCTACTAAAGAGAATCGGTCCGAAGGTTTTTGCTTTATAATCTGAGAGCAGCATAATGTAGATGCAGAGAGCCTGATTCCAGTGATGTGTTACTTACTGGACTGTTTGTTCAGTACAATTAGTGTTTTATCAGCAGGAGATTATCACCACAGGACTAGGCAAATCGTGCCTCCTAGTCTAACCCTACCCCCACCACTGATTAGAAGCTTTCTGTCAATGTACAGTGTACACAGAAAGCAGCCAATCAGTGCTGTGGGTGGGGCTAAAAAAGAAGCTCAGCATTCCGAGCTCTGTTAGATCCACAGCAGAACAAACTGTGAATGTAACACAACTGCTGCACCCAGTAAATGATACATCGCCAAAATCAGGGTCTCTGTCCCTACATCAAGCTGCTGCCAGACAACATAGCATGTGTTATGCTTATTGCATTGTCTGGAAGGGGAAATGCATGGTTAGTTTCTTTAATGCTCTTTTCATTCCCCCTTTTTATTTTTTACCACCTAGATGAGTTTCTGTTACTGCCTTGAATTATTTATCATCATCTTCCATGGCTTAGACTACACTTTTCTTAAAGGAAACCACACATCCGATCCAAATAAAAATGTATACAATGCTTTCTAGTGATCAGCATCACCAACGTGAGATGGAATATATATATCGTCAATAATAAAAAAGTCTAGTAAATGAATTAAGGAAATAAATAATGACTTTCTAACCAGGACGTGCTCGTAGTCGTTGCCGTAGTCCTCAGAACTAGCCACTTGTCTTTGCTGGTTCATCCATTCCTGAAGGTCTCCAGATTCTCGGATGTATTCGTGCAGAGCCAAAGCCTCTTCCAGTTTTCCCCATCTATGTGGAGTAATAATAGTAAATAATGATAAAGAGCAGCATTTTTTTCCCACCAAACTGTCTTTGAAATGAGCTTTGTCCTAAAATATGAAAAATAACCTAAGTAGATGGAGCATATTTGATTAGACGAAGATAATGTATGCATACTTACACACTTACTTAACCTGTTTGTCTTTCCAGTTTATCGTAAATCACAAAGTGTCACGCATAGGAATAAAATAAAAAATAGAAAATACTATCTCAATGGTATAGAGTTACATCAACTGAAAAGAGACAACGGAAAGGGAGAAGATACAGAATAGATATTAGGAAAAACTTTTTGGCAGTGAGGGTGATCAATGAGTGGAACAGGCTGCCACGAGAGGTGGTGAGTTCTCCTTCAATGGAAGTCTTCAGACAGAGGCTGGACAGACATCTGTCTGATATGGATTAGTGAATCCTGCATTGAACAGGGGGTTGGACATGATGACCCCCGAGGATCATTAAGGGATCCTCGTAATTGTCACTTCAGACCTGGAAGAATATATACCCAGGCACTGGAACAAAGAGTTAAAACAATCACTGGTTTTCAGGGGGTGCGACAGTGTCAGGACCCCTGGAGGAGGTGGCCAGTTAAAGCCAGTGATATCCTCCAATGCACCTCCAGCTGAAATCTATTGCAGAACAGAGAGCCATTAGCTCCCTGCCTCACACTTACTCTACAGTCATGGGGTCTATCCAGTGGCGTAACTTGCAGGTTAAGGGCCCCAATACAAAAGCTCCAATGGGGCCCCCAACTATTGCTTTAAGTCTTTAATAGCATTGGTCATTTTACGTAGGCAAAATGAACTTTTTGGCCTCCCTAGGCTCTGGGGCCCGGGTGCGATCGCAACCCATTCGCCTATTGTAGTTACACCCCTGAGTCTATCATGCCACAGGTGTAGTGACAGGTGGGGGACAGGTGAGATTTGGTTGTTTTTTCAATAGTAATCTGAAGAGCACAATGGTGGCATTATTTATAGATGGGGCCACAAAAGGGGACATTATACTGTATGGGGGCCACATAGGGAGACCTTATTAAATTATGGGGGTTACATAAGGGAACATTATTAATGTATGGGGGCCACATGAGGGGGATATTATTAATGTACAGGGCCACAGAGGGGAGACATTAATCTATGGGGGCCACATAGGGGGATATTATTAATGTATGGGGCCACAAAGGGTTTATTACAACTATATCAGGTCTACTAAGACGGACATTACTCTTGTATGGGATGGGGCATTTCAATGGTTTTCAGGCACAAACAGGATATAAACATCACTACTATATATGGGAACATCACTACTGGGTTATATTTTATTTTTGGGAATAATTTTACTGTGGGACAAAATGGAGGTACTGTTACTGTGAAAGTGGGGAAAAAGTGGGAAGTGTGCTCAGACATAGATGTCAGAGTGTTGCTTTCTGCAGAGACGAATTGTGGATGAAAGAAGTCACAGTGGTCTGTGCCGGATGAAGAAGAAAAGAGGAAAGTAATTCAATTTGAGAAGTCACTGGTGATTCACTGGAGCTACCTGTGCTGTATATATTGATACCTACCACTATATGGTCATAGTATGGGGGAAATAATAGTGTTAGTACAGAGATGTTTATTAACAAATCAGTAGGTTGGTATTATTCGGTCACTATTTGGTGGCAATATATGGTCATGGTCTGGCGGTATGTGTCTTTTGTATGAATTATTGTAAATATTGGCCTTGGTATAGCAAATTTTTCTAAGTAACAGGATGGTGATAATATTCAGACACTATGTGGTGGTATTATAAGATCAGGGGGTAGTGGCATTATTTTGACCTTGTATAGTGGTCTTGGTACAATGGACTACTTTGATAGTTAACAGTATAGTGATATTTCTCTCCTCTCTCCTCCTGTACCAGTTATGACTTGTATTGTTTAAGACTATTGTACTTGTTTTTATGTATACCCCCCTCACATGTAAAGCGCCATGGAATAAATGGCGCTATAACAATAAATAATAATAATAATAATAATAATAATATTTGTTAATGACTATTATTTAGAAACATTACTTAGATAATTATCTAATTGTAGTAATTTTCTTTCAGAGTTATAAATCGTTTGTTTTTTTTAAGTGGGGGGATTAATATAGACTCCATCAACACCACTAGGGCCCACAGGTCTGAGCAATATGCTGGTGGGGAGGAGGGACCAGGTACAAATTTTGCCTTGTGGTACCTTAAGCTTTAGTTACACCACTGCTGGAAGTCATGTATGGCTCCCATAATAAAATACTACGTCTTCGAGACTAATTTCCTGATATTAATGGAGTAAATCTAGTAAGTTTACGGCACTTGATCGACAAATTGATTTTTGATCTGGGTCACATTTGGAAAGGAAGCTTGGCCGGTTTACCATAATTTGCTTCGACTTTCATATCTTGTGTCTCCCATCTCTTCCCCTTTCCCTTTTTCAGCAGTTATTCTACTTTCTTCTTTCTCTAATTCTCACTTTTGGAGGGATCTGAGGTAAAGACTTGGAGTAGCAACGAGCTTCACTTAAAATGACCATGTACTGTAGGTGTAGGAACTTGTAGTGGCCACCGAAAATATACCATTGATGTAAAGTTACTTCTTTTCTCCGAATTCCTATTTGTATTGCACATTTCCTTTCTCATGACTCGCACTATAATTATTGTCAGTTTTAAGCACTTTTTACGCTTTGCCCCACAAGAGGGCATGGTGTCACTGACAGGGGTTTGATTTACAGAGAAAGGAGCATACGTTTCCATCACAAAATAAGTCAACTAATAGATAAACTTAGATCAGATAGTCTAAAAATACATTACTGTATATCTAATAAACACCACAAAGCACTGTGATAAATCTGGCACATTTTAAGACCGTCTAGTCTAAAACCCCACATACACATTAGACTAACATCGGTCAACCCCATGATTACCGATGGGTTCAAAAGTCTAATATGTATAAGGACCCCGAAAAGATGATTTAAAGGGGAGTAAAGGATCTGGGATGTCCAATTATGAGCTGCCGATCCTGTTATTCTATAGATGATAAGCTGATGCTGATGGCTGCTGTGTATGAAAGTGACGGTCAATACAGCTGCCGGGAGACATCCATCTAAGGTGTAGAGGGGCTTTAGTTTACATTGTCTAATAATGAGACAATATTGATAAATGTACCCCATTGTTGCAAGTAGAAGACATAATGATCTATTACCTTACACTTGCACAATCCTTTAGATCCTTCATCTGCGAGCGGATCTTTTGAACAGGAGCATCGACTTCATCATATCCGTAGGATGGCAGATTCTGTCCTGAGGAACCTAGCGTAGATGCCAAGTCTTGGTAGAGCTCAATCTCCTGCTGTAAGTCCTAGGGTTAAAATTGGAAGAAGGTTGCTGCATTTAATCCTCTTAGATATACATATTTCTGAATATTATTTTTTATGTATCATTCTACATTGTAAACCAGAACGAGCCATTTTATAGAATACCTTGTGTTTCTTCATCATTTTTTGGGTGGCAGACTCTTCTTTACCATAATCTTTGCTGTTCGCCAATGGAAGTTTTTCTCCAATCCAACTCTCCATGTCGGACACATCAAGAAGAAACTTTCACATTGGATAAAAATATATATATATTTAATCTTTCATAACTCCAGTCACACATCAGAAATCAATGGTTTTTTTTATTTGAAAAAAATGAGCCTATTATTATAGTACATTTACAGAGCTTCCACTGGGACACAGAAGCTTGCTGCAGAAACTATTGTGAAAGAGGAATGAAATGATGCATATTATATAAAATCTTTGAAAACAACTAAGTATTTTTAAAAAGGCTTCCCGACTAATAATAATGTACACCGATAAATAGGGTCGGACTGGCCACCAGAGAACTGGAGAATCCTTTGGTGGGCCCTGCCTCCACTTCAGGAGGGTTTGTAGTGCAAACCTTGCAGCTGCTATGGGGTTCCTGAGTAGGGGAGAACCTGGTTCCACCATCTAGATTTCAACAGTATCTGAACAATCACGTGAAAACCAAGTGAATAAGCAAGCAGAGCCGAATCCTAACATTGCGTATCTTATGGCGATACCACTTAATGTAGTGCCTGATAAAAATGAGTCTAGGTCCTAAAAAACACTTTAACGATAATGACTTGGATTTGTACATAGGAAAGGTGGGCTCTCAGAATGAAATCCTCTGGTGGACTAAATGTTCTCGAGTCTGACACTGCTGATAGATCCCAGAAAACATGACAATTTTGCTACTGATTTATTTTTTCTCTCAGGGGGAAAAGAGCAGCTATGGTAAAATGTGATTTCTCACCTTCTGAAAGCCAACTGAATCCTGTAGGCCCCTCATCCTCTTCTCACACGCTCGCTCTAGCTCTGACCAAGCATCTTGCAGTTTCTTATTCTTGTCAGAGATGTTATGAGACTCCGGGTGGCTGCTTGCAATTAAAGAGTTGCCCATCTCTAGGACTCGACGTAACTGCTGTTTGTGCGCGTTGACTTCGGCTTGTAACTCCTAAACAAGAAGTGATCAAATAAGTTCTAGATCTTACCAAGCTTTAAAAGTGGAACAATAATTATGGCATAAATAAATAACACAGTTTTTAACAAGTACTTTTTATCTGCAAACAATGGCCTTCACTGTCAAGAAAGTAGAAAATGTAATATTCGATTTGATTATTTGCGCAGAGCAGGACGACTGTGAGGTTCAGCTTCAGCAAATTACTGCAGAGTAAGAAGTGATGTCACAGTCGGAAATCATTGTGACTTTAAAGGGGTAGGTCAGAAAAATCACGGTCCTCGGGCGTAGATTATTACTAAAATTAAAAACATTCTTTACCCATCGTCCCTGGGTCCAATGCTGGGTCTTCACCATGGCTCCCTGTGTCTAATATTGGCTGCACCAGATCAATGAGCTCAGTGACTCGGTTCACTAAGAGCCGCTGAGCTCAATGATTGGCTGCAGCACTGTCAATGGGATGTAAGCACTGCAATCAGTAACAGACATGAGGAACAGCAGGGGAAAAACCCAATGCTGGTCCTGGGGAGGAGTTCGCTTGTTCTTTTTTTTTTTTTTCTTTTTTTTTTTTAGCAAACTGCAGTTGAGGGACAGAGATTTTCTGAAAAACCCTTTAAGGCGCCATGACATACAGTTGTGCTCAAAAGTTTACATACCCCAGCAGAATTTTTGCTTTCTTGGCCTTTTTTCAGAGAATATGAATGATAACACCAAAACCTTTTTTCCACTCATGGTTAGTGGATGGGTGAAGCCATTTATTGTCAAACTATTGTGTTTTCTCTTTTTAAATCATAATGACAACCCAAAACAGCCAAATGACCCTTTCCCTTTTTCATCAGTTAATCAGTGTGTGCGCATAAAAGCTGAGTGAGTTTCTGGGATCCAGACAGACTCTTGCATTTTTCATCAAGTTACTGACGTTTCTGGATTGTGAGTCATGGGGAAAGCAAAAGAATTGTTAATCGATCTACGGGAAAAAGTAGTTGAACTGTATAAAACAGGAAAGGGATACAAAAAGATATCCAAGGAATTGATAATGTCAGTCAGCAGCATTCGACTTTTGAGCACAACTGTACAATCAATAGCAAAAATGTAACTGGGATTCTGTTCTGGCCGTTTAACCCCATAGACTTAATAGCAAAAAGGTAGAATGCTGAAGGAAATAGTATTTCGGCCATGTCAATGTGCCCCCCCACCAACACTGCTTAGCATATAGCGATAAGGGTGGGTTCAATATTTGAGTCCATGGTGACGTTTTTTTGCCACAGTTTATAGCGATTTTCTAAAATCCACAATTTCGGAAAACTATGGCAAAAGCCACACAGAGATCACATCATGTAAACCCGCCATTGTCACTGCACGTTAAACAGCCGGGGAAAAATAAAATGTGACAAAATTTGTATTTTTGCATTTCACCCCTCCTTAGAAATAATAATAAAAGCTACCGTAATCAATAAGTCATACGTTACAATTACATTGATGGGAGAATTCAACAGATATTCAAAGGCCAAAAAAAAAAAAAAAAAATTGCTTGGCCCTATTCAAGGCCCACAATAGATCAGACCTTAAAGGGTCAAGCATTTTTACAAACCCGATGTGAACACATTTGTCAGGGATCAAAATTCTTTATAAACATTCAGTCATACTTTCATGTAACGGTAGCTACTCTGAAATGTCATGTCATCGCTCGTTCAGCGCTGTGCACACAGTGTGACGCACAACTGGAAAGGTCTACACTATCAAATATTCATAATACACAGGATAGGAAGGCCAGCGCATTAATGCATGAGATCACTGGACGCCACAGACCACAACTGCCCTCCTATGTCTCACATATTCAGGAAAATTCACAGTCTACCGCTATGCTACCGGCCAGAGCAAATGGGGATTAACATGGCAAAATTTACCGTGGCCGCAACCAGCAATGAAAACTATGTCCTTAACAGAGTTCTAGCAGATGTCTCTAACAAGGTCTCCTGTCTATATTGTATGAATATTTTAATATCTTTAAATGAAAATTTATATGCTTTTCAAGTAAAGGGGTATTCGGGTTTCGGAAAAAACTTTTTTTTTTCAGCTGAGGTTTGTTTTAGAAAAAAAAGTTTGCTTTACTCACCCTTCTTGGGTCCGGAGCAGTCTCAGCTGTGCTCCCAATGTCGACAGCGCGGTAACCAATCAGTGAGCGAGTCATTCCGTTAATTCAAGCAGAGCCACTGTGCTCATTGATTGGCTGCAGTGCTGTTGATATGATGCCAAAGCAGGAGACAATATCAGACAGTAGGAGCAGCGGTGGACACTCAGATCCGGCAAGAGGGAGTAAAGCACAGTTTTCTTATTTTGCTTTTTTAAAAGCTACCACTGGGGAAAATGAGTTTTCCGAGCAAAGGAAAACCACTTTTAGACCTTTTATTATACACACAGATGGAGCGGTCTGCTCCAATGGGCGTCTCTAGTCTTGATCCGGCGCCTCCTCTCTTCTTACAATCACAGTCCTCCTTCCCTGCCTCGTCTGGATGACGCGTCCTAAGTAGGAGGAGCGTCATGGGAGACACTGTGTGGATGACATAGGCCACACATGAAGCAGGGAAGAAGGATGGCAATCGTAAGAAGAGAGGAGGCACCGGATCAAGACTAGAAAAGCCCATCAGACCGAACAGCGCTGTCTGTGATTATAATAAAAGGTATTGTTTGTGCCTTTAATAGGGGATTAGAGACATATATACTGTACATTATTCTAGAATGTTGTAAAATAGGGCATAAAGATGCCTGCTGTACTTTATGTTGGGAGAAACCAGAGAAACCATGCACTGTTCCCTTCTGTTATAAATGGATGTTCCCACATTCACCATGACAT
Source organism: Dendrobates tinctorius (assembly GCF_039654945.1). Classification (NCBI taxonomy): domain Eukaryota; kingdom Metazoa; phylum Chordata; class Amphibia; order Anura; family Dendrobatidae; genus Dendrobates; species Dendrobates tinctorius. The sequence goes on from NW_027361678.1 coordinate 9,784,866, forward strand.
GACATAAAACGCCAGCAACAGTGTCGGACTGGGGTGCCAAGGGCCCACTAGTAGCCAACTCCAGGGCTCCCCTTTTCAGCTTAATGCAGATGTCACATTATCCTCAATCACAAATTTATATAACAATGAGCTGGGTAGATTGGGTGTGTGTGTTTTTTCAATAAAATGTTGTCAAAAGTTCCTTCATTAGGTCATTACATAGTACATGGTAAGATTGATCACATTAGAAGTTATAATCCTCGTTCCACAACAATTTGTGTTCATTTTCCTACTGCATTATAACGAAGGAGTCTAACCCGGTGTGTACACACCTGTAGATTTTAAATTATAACATTGATACAGAGAGACGGGAAGAGAAAGTAGGGAATGAAACACCAGAAGAAAGAGAGGGGGGGAGGTAAGGGGAGTCTTCCATGTAAGAGACGGTAGTGACACCGGCGGTTAGTGCTTTATAGCTATATGAGACCTATGTAACAAGCATCAACCTCCGATGAAAGCTTGTTAGGTTTTAGGGTGGATGCCAGACCATCATTCAGCCGCTGTGTGAGACTGCTGACCCACTACCTTTAAATATTCATCCGATTTCCTATACAATACCCATGGCTCCCATGTTACCCCAAACCTTTCTCTTGAGACGTTTGTAAAAGCTCCAATTTCCTCTACATAATAGAGCTGGTCAACTTTTTGGAGCCAATCAACAATGCTCGGGCTATTCTGAGAGCTCCATTTTGTGGGAATAATTAGTTTGGTTGCTGCTAATAAAAATAAGAGTAGTGATTTGTACTTGGTCTGTGAAATGTCAATATACCAGTTCAGAAAAATGAGGTTCGGTCGCAGGGGTTTCGAAAGTTTGCACAACTTGGTAATAATTTTCAAAACACCATCCCAAAACTGTCTAATTTTATCACATGACCACCAAATGTGCAGAAACACCCCTTTTTCTCTATTGCATCTCCAACAGGTTGGGGGTTTGTTGGGGTACCATGTATGAGTTACTACTGGGGTAGTATACCATCTTGTGACGATCTTATATGAGTTTTCTTGAACTCTTACAAAGATAGATGGTCCAAACAAATTTTTATAAATGCGCTCAACCTCCCAGTCCTGCAGTTTAATTCCAAGTTCTTTCTCCCATGCTAATGTATAGGCACGTTAAATAGGTACTGAGTCTAACAAAAGGGTTTTTCTAATATTCCTATGGGTTGTTTATGTTGTGTTAATAAGGTTTTGAAAGTCGTTAATTCCCTAGATGGGATACCAGCTTGTAAATACGATCTAATAGCTTTCTTGAGTCTATTATAGTGGAGAAAGTTAATATGTTGTTTTGGGAATTTATTATGTAATTCTCGTAACGGGAGCAGTGTACCTTCTGTGAGTATATTGTCTATGCCCTCTTTAATCGAGTGCAAGGAGTTTGTGAATTTAATTTTAGTTTGATCTAAGTACAACCCTGGTAAATCCATCACCCTGGCCAGAGGTGACGGAAGTGGCATTAATAAGTTGGAGTTTCTGGCCCAGGTGTGTACCACATTCCTAGTCAAAGACAGTGTCGCTGCTGTGTGATATTTCTGTGGATCAGGAGCGCTCATACCCCCTTTTGTCCTAGGGAGTGAAAGTATTTTATAGTTAAGTCTAGATCTTGAGCCCCTCCATATGTACTTCCCAAAGATGGAGCGTATTCTCTGAAAAAATGTGATAGGTATTTTGATAGGGAGCATTCTCGATACATAGCTGAACTTGGGGAGCATGAAGCTTTTTAGCAGATTCTTAAGTTCCATCCAGGTGACAAAAGGTGCTTTCCACGACTTAATCAGTTCTAATGTAGTGTTGATCAGAGGGGCTTAGTTAAGTGAGAATAATGAATGCCAATGTGGGCTCAATTTGATTCCCAAGTATTTAATGAAGCTCGAGTTCCATTTAATTGGAAATCTGGATTTAATATCTTGAAGGGTGAAGTTCTGGACATTCATACTCATAGCCTCCGATTTATCAAGATTTATTTTAAAATTTGACAGGCTTCCAAATTTTCCAAACAATTCCAGCACTGCAAGGTTTGCTTTGCTAGAATTCATCAATAATAGTAATACGTCGTCTGCAAAAGCTGCTACAATATGGGACATTCCAGCTAATCTAACCCCTGCTATGTCCGAGTGTTGTCTAAGGCTTTGAATCAGAGTTTCAATAGTTAAAATACACAGGGTCTGCGAGAGCGGGCAACCTTGACGGGTGCCGTTTTTAATTACAAAGGGAATGGATAAGTCTCCATTTATCCTTATCCTCGTAGTTGGGTATGTGTACATTTGAAAAATGGCATTGATTAACAGTGGAGGAAACCCAAATCTCTCAAGGGTCCCTTGCAAAAAAGTCCAGTCCACCCTGTTGAACGCCTTTTCTGCATCCGTTCCCATCAACACCAATGGTTTATGATGGATTTTAGCATGCTGCATCAGGTATAAGACCCTTAGAGAGTTATCCCTACCTTCTCTGCCCCCAACAAACCCCACTTGTTCTGGTGAGATTAATGTGTCTAATACCAGACCTATTCTTTTGGCAATCATTTTTACAAACAATTTAAGATCGTTATTCAATAAAGAGATTGGTCTGTAATTGCAGCATATCTCTGAGTCTTTGCCCTCCTTATGGATCAACGAAATGTTTGCCTCCAGTGTGTGATTCGGGAAGGTTGCTCCCCTCAACACCTCATTACACAACTTCAGAAGATATGGGCTCAATGTCTCCTGGAAAGCTTTATAGTAGGAGGCAGGGAGTCCATCCGGGCCTGGGCTCTTGACTGCTGGGCAGTTCGACAGGGCAGACTGGAGTTCCCGCAACGTGAAAGGGCCTACTAACGCTAGTTGTTGTTCTTCGGAAAGGTTTGGTAAATTAATGGTATTTAAAAATTCTTTTATGTTAACCTTTCTTGTTTCTAATTGTTCTTCACTCTCCCTAGGGTGCAGATTGTATAGAGAGGCGTAATATTCTTTAAAAGCTAAAGCAATGTCTTCTGGGTCTCCAATTTTCTATCCATTTGATTCTTTGAGCGTATATATTGTGACGGCCAGGAAGGTTACATCCGAGAGTGGACCCTCTGGATCGCGGCACTGGAGCTCCAGGGGGTGAGCGCGCCAGGTGGTGCCGACCCCTATACAGGGGCCGTTAGGGGCAGACCCTCGGAAGACAGATGCCGCGACTGCTAGAACCAAGAGGGGCAGCTCAAAGGACTGAGTGAGGGGTACAGGACTGAGAATGGAATACAGAACGGAGTAGGAAGTACAGAATGGAGTACAGGACTGGGCACTGAGAGCGGAGTACAAGACGGAGACACGGAGTACAGGACTGGGCACAGAGAGCGGAGTACAGGATGGAGACATGGAGTACAGAACTGGGCACTGAGAACGGAGAACAGGACGGAGACACAGAGTACAGGACTGGGCACAGAGAGCGGAGTACAGGATGGAGACACGGAGTACAGGACTGGGCACTGAGAACGGAGTACAGGACGGAGACGCGTACAGGACTGGGCACAGAGAGTGGAGTACAGGATGGAGACACGGAGTACAGGACTGGGCACAGAGAGCGGAGTACAGGATGGAGAGAGTGTGAAGGGGAAACCCCTAAACACTAGGCCAGGATACCGCACGGAAAGGCACACGATAATCAGGCGTCTCCACCATGCTGGAGACGCCTGATATACACCATGCTGCTGGCTGATTGGGCGCTCAGGCTTCTGGGCGGGCGCCGCAGGGTTAAGAGACCTGCAGAGCGCGCGCCCGCGGCCTAAGGCGCCTGCATGAGACAGGCACGCTCCGGAATGACGAAAACGTGGAGGAGGCGGGCACCGTGCAGCGTGGCGAGCGCCGGAGAGTACAGGCGGCGGCGGACCCCGCCGCTGCTGGGAAGGCGACGGCTACCACCGCCGACGTGACATATATTAATGACTTTGCTTTTCTATTTTTTATCTGAAACACCATGAATTTTGACACTTTATTCCCGTGTGCAAGTATTCTGTGTTTCCATTTTGTGAACACCCTGATTGAATCCTTATTCATTATATCCCTTAGTTCTCGCCTTTTTTGCGACAAAAGAGTAAAAGTGTCTGGTCTGAGCGTTTTTTTGTGTTCTTTTTCAAGGATCTGTATCTCTTTAAAGAGAGACTCCAGATTTGTCTGTCGTGCCTTGTTATTACGTGAGTTAATAGAGATCCATTCCCCTCTTACTACCGCCTTGTGGGCTTCTCAAACAGTAGGGAATTGTATGTTGTCTTGTGTGTTAAGCTCAAAGTATTCTTTTATCGCTCTCAGTATTTTCTCTTTGGCGGAGTGTTCAGACAAAAGGATCTCATTAAGTCTCCATGTGTTATTTTTTGGTCTATGATCCAAAACTATTTTGCTTATTAGTATCGAGTGGTCAGAATGGACACTTGGGATTATCTGCATGTCCTTTAGATTCGAGATCATCTGGAACAGCAAGAAGAGATAATCTATTCGACTATATGAGGATTGAGTTTGTGAAAAGTGGGTGAAGTCTTTTGAATTAGGGTATAAAAATCTCCATGTGTCTATTAGCTGGTGTAAATGTGAAGTCGCGGAGATACATTTAAGTGCATTTTTGGTTACACTTGATTTCCCTGTTGAAGAGTCTACTACTGGTTCAAGAGACGTATTTAAGTCACCCCCGAGGATCAGAGTGCCCTCTATAAAATCATTAAGGTACTGTCACAATTAGCGATGCACCAGCGATCCCGATCAGCGATATGACGCGGTCAGGATCGCTGGTGCATCGCTAAGTGGTCGCTAGTGAGCTGCCACACAGGCAGATCTCACCAGCGACATAGCAGCGGTCGGGGGTCGTTACTTACCTGTCAGACGAGGCGATCCTGACGTCCTCCTGCCCGCGTCCACGCGTCGCTCGTCGGCGCCACAGGAAGCCCAGCAGGAAGCTGACGACGAGAAATGGTCCAGGACGTTCTCGCGCGATCAGCGATAATCAGCAGGGGAGCCGGTCGGAGGTAAGTATCAGACATAGTGATATCACTAGCAATATCGCTGCTGCGTCACAAAACCAGTGACCTTATAGCGATATTGCTAGCGATATCGCTTAGTGTGACAGGCCCTTTAGCCTCCCTCATGGTCTTGGAGAACCATATAACTTGTTTAGTATTCAGGGTGTATAAATTGCCTATCGCTACCAATTCCACAGAAGTACTTTCAATCATGTTAATAAGACATGATACCTTATGTTTCTGAAGCATGCTCAGCGCCGCATCCAAGGACTTGCCAAAGTGCGTGGAGCTGGCAACAGGCATCTTTTCACTGATCCATGTCAATTCAAGGTCACAGTAGTGATAAAACTCATACTGATCCACTTTGGCTTGCAGGAATTCTCCTCTTTTGGATAAAGGATCTTGCAGGGACTCAAACCTGAAATGAGAACATACAATACATGCAATATCCATATCCTTTTTCTGTCCTGATAAGTCTTAGTGATATTCTTTTTACTGTTGACCATAAAAAATTGGAACTTTTGAGGTTTATTGACGCTAATGAAATTCACTTCATTACAAGTTTTTGCTCAAACAATCTGATCATTATAATCAAATGTGACATCTTTACAGTAGCTGGTTGTCAACAGTCATCAATGTGTGCTAGTATTACACTGCAATAGATAGATGTGCTATGTCCATAACCAGAGTGCTGTTGCTTGATATTTAAGACCTCAAGCAAGAAGGCCCCTGTTTATGATGTCCATAATACCTAACAAGGCACATAGACTATAGCTGTCTTATTCAGGCAACATCTTTGTCTCAAAATGGTATGCTCTAGTTTTTATATTGCTTAAATTAGTTAAACAGCTTAAAAATAAGCAAGTTTGCAATAGACTTGCTTTATTTGTCTGATGTTATTCTCCTGCAATGACAGCTCTTATCTTTGATAGTGTACAGTAATGTTCCATGCAGTTCTAACATTCTAGGAGAGGGGTTAACTCTTAACATCCCAGTCCGCTCTTTCCAGCCCATTTATTTTTATACATAAGTTATCTGCTCACCTTCCTCCCCCTCTTTCTGAAGAGATGCTGTTATAAATCACCAGCCCAGTAGCTTTTAGAGCAGGTCTTCTAATCATGGCTCTCACTGTCAGGAGCTGTGTGCTTGTTCCTACAACCAGTTATCTCTATGTGTAAATACAGTGATAACAGTGTAGACTCCGAACAAACCACTGAGAGCTGAATATGTGAGGCTACATTCACACATTCAGTATTTGGTCAGTATTTTACATCAGTATTTGTAAGTCAAAATCAGGAGCATTTTTCACCCTGGTTTTGGTTTACAAATACTGATGTGAAATACCGACCAAATACTGAAAATGTGAATGAGATCCTTATTGCAGAACTGGGGCTGAGCTTTATAGTTCTACTAGTACTACAGCTCTACTACTCACCAGAACTGTCACTCAAGGAAGAGAACCCACAGTGCTAAAACTAAGAAAACTCAGGAGGCTGAAGAGTTGTGTGCTGCTAGAGACACCCTGAGAATACCCTCATTAATACATTATTCACTGATATATTGTTTTCTTCTAATAATAAAATGTATGTAAGCCCTTTGGTTTCAAAAATGCTCAGACACACTTTTTTTTGCAGAAAATAGCAAATTTTTAGGTAAATGTGTAAAATTCTTTTTCTGAATGTTGATCCAGTCAATTGACACTTAGAATTAAGAGGGAAAAATATGCTCTTTGCGGCCAAATGGATCATGCTTTATGGTAGTATGCATACCCCATTTCCATAATATTATTCCATCCCTCGGTTGAACTAGATGAACACGTGTCTTTTTTCAACCATACTAACTATATAACAGTGACATTGTAGTAAGGATCCAAAGACTGAGATGCCAGGTAAGAGGAACTTTTCCTCAGATTGATAGGTCCTGTGTAGAGTTGGTGCTAATTGATTTGCAGGACCTAGTACATCGAACCAGGGCCGGTATGGCCATCTGGCAATTTCTGGCAAATGCCAGAAGAGCCTGTCTGGTCGTGGGCTGCCTTGACTGCTACGTTGTCAACAGAACCATTGGTCTCAAGAGACCCATACTGTGTCATAAGAAATATTGATTGTGTAGTAAATCTTGCTTTCCTCCATCCAGGGTAATATTAGTAGTAATATATACCATCTGGTGCTTGGGGATGGGGACAGCATGGGCCTATGTGATTTCAAATGCCAGGACTGAATTTCAGCCCCAGTCCATACCTGCAGCGAACACATCAGTAATCTGTAGCCGTCAGCCGGGAGCCCTGAGATCCATCTTCTACCTCCTGGCTTCCCTGGCTCCTCTTTGATTAGCTGGCAAGGTGCATTGTTCCAGTCTGGCTAATCAAATAGGAACAAGGGAAACTGGCAGGCAGGAGGTGGTTCTTATAGCTCCAGTCGAGAAGGTCTGAGGTTACCGACATGGTCGATGGACCAGGTCCTGCAATTCGATTCATACCAACTCTAATCTAGTGTGAAAATTCCTTATAAAGTTTACCTTCCTTTCTCTCCACAACTCACTAGTAATGGCCTCGTTATTTACCTCCCACTGTTTTCAGGATAGTAGAAGAACCACAAGTTGAATTACCTTCTCAGATACTTCATTGTTTCATCCATGATCCCTTGCGAATTGAAATGATTGGTGGCCATCTTATGAGCCCGGGACATGATTGAATTCATTTTATCAGCTAACTCTCTGCTTTCATTTTCCAGCTGACGATGCTCTTTAAGCAGGTCTCGGCTAGTTCTCAGGTCATGTCCAGACTGTGGGGACTGCAGAACCTTCTCTATCTTCTCAATTTTCTCTTTGGCATCCTGCATTGGAAACATTATGAGGGGTTGCACACTCAATTAATCCTTTATTTTCTAATTTTTATTGTGCAGAAAAAAAATTTTTTCAAAAGAAAAGCATATTGCATTACTTGCATTCAGAGCTAATCAATATCTGAAATAAATGCATGATTTTTATGCAGTAGATTGTTAATAAAAAATAACATAGAATGCTGACTGCCAAGATCAGGGTACGGTAAGTAAGCTCTGATGTCAAGTAAAGTTCAGCTCCTATAAACATCAAACTGCTAAACTGGATATCGCGTGGAAATACATCTGGGGTCTCCTTCATATCAGGTTTGGAAAAAAAACATGGAGTTTTGTGATAACTCACCATAAAATCCTTTTCTCCGAGACACTCATTGGGGGACACAGGTACTGTGGGTGTATGCTACTGCCGCCTGGAGGCTGACACTAAGTGAAAAAAAGAGGTTAGCTCCTCCTCCGCCGTATACACCCTCACCCCGATTGCGGGAGGAAACCAGTTTGGTGCAAAAGCAGTAGGAGAACAAGCATAAATCAGACAACATCATCCTTAATGCAGGTAACAACATGTCTAGAAAATAACCACCCTAATCTCATAGAGTGTATATTAATTAAATAAACAAAAGCCAACATGGCTAACAGGGTGGGTGCTGTGTCCCCCAATGAGCATCTCAGAGAAAAAGATTTTACAGTGAGTTATCACAAAAATCCATGTTTCTCCTTCGCCTCATTGGGGGACACAGGTACTGTGGGACTTCCTAAAGCAGTCCTTGGGTGGGAAGTTGACTCACCGATCCAAGCTACATGCACCTCCTGTCTAAAGGTGCGCCACCGCTGCTTGGAGAATCCTTTTACCCAGGTTCGCATCCGCCGAAGCCTGAGTATGGATATTGTAATGTTTAGTAAACATGTGCAGGCTGGACCAGGTCGCTGCTTTGCAAACCTGTTCCATCGAAGCCTGGTGCCGAAGCGCCCAAGAGGCACCCACTGCCCGAGTAGAGTGTGCTCTGATCCCTGCTGGAATCGGCGCTCCTCTGATGTGGTAGGACTCCTGAATAACCAAACGAATCCATCTGGCTATGGTCGATTTTGAGGCAGCGAGTCCTTTCCTGCGACCTTCAGGGAGCACGAACAGCGCGTCTCACTGACGAAAGGGTGCCGTCCACGACACGTACCTCCTGAGTGCTCTCACCAGGTCTAACGTATGCAGGGCCTTTTCCACACAGTGTACCGGTGCTGGACAAAAAGAGGGCAAGACAATATCCTCATTATTATGAAACGAGGAAACGACTTTTGGCCAAAAAGGAGGAGCCGGTCTAAGAACCACCTTGTTTTTGTAAAAGGTCAGAAACGGGGCTCGGCAAGATAACGCTGCCAGCTCCGAGACCCACCTGATTGATGTTATAGCTACCAGAAACACCACCTTCCAGGAAAGGTATGACAAAGAGATATCCTGTAATGGCTCGAATGGAGCTTCCTGCAGAACACTTAGGACCAGGTTAAGGTCCCAGGCGTCCATAGGTGCCTTATAGGGAGGTACCAAGTGGGCGACCACCTGGATGAAAGTCTTTACCTGCAAGTTGGCAGCAATCTTGCGCTGAAAAAGGACGGATAAAGCCGATATCTGACTCCTGAGTCTAGGCCAGACTGGAGAAAAGCCAAGATATTAGGGATGGAGAACCTCAGTGGCGAACAACCATTGCCCTGACACCATGCAAAGAACACCTTCCAGGTGTGGTGGTAAATTCGTGCTGAGGCAGGCTTCCAGGCACTAACCATCATAGCAACCACTTTGCGCCCAAACCTCGCCTGCGTCAGAATCCAAGATTCAATGGCCAAGCCGTCAAACACAGGGCCCCTCAGTTCGGGTGGCAGATCGGCCCCTGAGAAAGTAGATCTGGGCGCTCTGGCAGTCGCCATGGCACGTCGACGAGCAGCTGCACTAGATCTGCGTACCACAATCGACAAGGCCAGTCTGGGTCCAGCAGAATCACTGGCATCCCTTCTGCCTTGATCTTCTTGATGACCCTCGTAAATAGTGGCAGTGGGGGGAATAGGTATGTGAGGCGAAACTGATTCCATGGCAGAACCAGCGCATCCACGGCGATTGCCTGCGGGTCCTGGGACCGCGTGACAAATACGGACACCTTTGCGTTTATTCTGGAGGCCATCAAATCCACATCCGGTGTTCCCCACCGTTGGCAAATCTGCTTCAAGACCTCTGGGTGTAGTGACCACTCCCTGGACGCAAGCCCCTGCCGGCCAGTTCTCTACCCCCGGGATGTGGACCGCCGATATCAGCGAGTGGTTCCTCTCGGCCCAGCAAAGCACGTGCCCTACCTCGCACATGGTTGCCCTGCTTCGGGTGCCCCCTTGGTGATTTATGTAAGCCACCACCGTGGCATTGTCTGACTGAACCCAGACGGGGCGGCCAGCTAGAAGGTGATGAAACCGTTGCAGAGTCAGCCGGATCGCCCGTATCTCCAACAAGTTGATCAGGAGGCGTGCCTCCTGCAGCGACCACCGTCCCTGGGTCGTGTGGTGGCGAAAAACCACTCCCCAGCCGAGAAGGCTGGAGTTAGTTGTGACCACCAGCCACTGCTCCGGGGGAAAGGGTTACCCCTGAAGAAGGGAGGAACTGATTGTCCACCACTCTAGCGACTGCTTGACCTGAGAGGACAACCGGCACCGATGATCGAGCATGAATGGGTTCTTGTCCCAGGCTGACAAGAGGGCGTGCTGCAGGGGCGAAGATGGAACTGGGCAAACGGGATCGCTTCCATCGCTGCCACCATTTTCCCTAGAATCCTCATGCAGAAACGGATGGTGTGAGGGACTGGTTGGCGCAGTACCTGCGCTCCCTGCCGGAGGGCTGGGGCCTTGTCTCGAGGGAGAATTACCAACCCTCGGCAAGTGTCGAAGGTCATCCCTAAAAAGGAAATTCTCTGAGCTGGCACAAGGGATGACTTCTTTACATTGACCAACCACCCTAAGCGGGCAAGAGTATCTAGCGTAATGCTGGCACTTTCCTCGCATGCCCGCCTTGAAGGGCTCTTGACCAAGAGGTCGTCTAAATAGGGGAATACAGCTATGCCCCAGGAGTGCAGGATGGCCATGGGGACTGCCATGACCTTTGTGAACACTCTGGGTGCAGTGGCTAGCCCGAAGGGCAGCGCTGCAAACTGAAAATGTAGACCGTTGATGATGAAGCGTAGAAACCTTTGATGCAGAGGGAAAATGGGGATATGTAGATAAGAGTCCTGGATATCGATAGAGGCCAAGTACTCTCCCAGCCCCATTGCCGATATGACTGAACGAAGAGACTCCATCCGGAAATGTCTGATCCTGATAAACTTGTTCAGGAGCTTTAGATCCAAAACGGGCCTGACAGTCCCGTCCTTTTTGGGGACTGCAAATAGACTGGAATAGAAGTCCTGTGACTTCTCGTTTTCCGGTACCGGAATGATAACTCCATTGTGGCTGAGCGAATCGATGGCTCCTAGTAGAACCTTTGCCCGGGCATCCACTTTGGGAAGACGGGAACGAAAAAATCATCTTGGGGAGTACCTGACAAATTCTATCTTGATTAATAAAGAAACAAGAAATAGGCCACAAAGCAGGGGATCACCCTAGGCAGGAGATAGCATAAACAATTCTAATTTTATTCAACACAGAAAAACAGACAAAAAATTGTTAAAAACATTAAAAATGGTCAAACATATGACACATATACACATTGCACAAAGCTCATAATAGAGCATACCACCTACCGCTAAACACTCTACAATGGGAAAATGACCCTAGGTCCATGTAAACAGCATACCAGAGTGATGAAGCCACCATGTTTGGCGACATGCGTTGGGTCTTTCCACTCTGCCTGCTCCACTCTACATGGGTTTTGTAAATCGCTAATGTGAACATGTGCTGATCATTTTAGGAGGCTATTTTAGCCTATACCTTTCTCTACATGGGTTTTATATATCGCTAATGCGAACATGTGCTGGTCATTGTAGGAGGCTATTTTAGCCTATACCTCTCTCTCCTTATTTCAGGGGCTTAGATCATGTGGGTTATTTGTATGCTTCATGTGTATTTTTGAAACAGTGCAATATATGTTCCTAAAGGGGGTGATTTAAACCGTTTGCCTCTAATATATTCTTTTTTATTGCATTTGGACAAGACACTTCATGATTATATGTCTCTATCTGTGGTGACTTATGGTATTAGTGTTAACCCTCTTTTCAGGTAATGAATTTATTGTCCATCTTTACTACACAGAGAGTGTTTTCTACCTTCTGCATGGTTAAATATTTCCATTTGAGGGGGTGTATTTTTTCACACTCTGGTATGCTGTTTACATGGACCTAGGGTCATTTTCCCATTGTAGAGAGTTTAGTGGTAGGTGGTATGCTCTATTATGAGCTTTGTGCAATGTGTATATGTGTCATATGTTTGACCATTTTTAATGTTTTTAACAATTTTTTGTCTGTTTTTCTGTGTTGAATAAAATTTGAATTGTTTATGCTATCTCCAGCCTAGGGTGATCCCTGCTGTGTGGCCTATTTCTTTTTTCTTTGTTAATCACTTACTCTGCTATAGGTCAAGGTTGGATCCCCTTAATAGTTCGGTAGTGCCCCCGTTTCTTGTTTCTGCTGACAAATTCTATCTTGTACCATGTGGACGCCAGCTCTCTCACCCATGTGTCGTGTGCGACATTGAGCCAGGCGTGGTGAAACCGGAGTAGGCGGGCCGCCTACCTTGCTGGTGTCGCCTGACAAGTGCCCCGAGTCATTTGCCTGAAGATCTTTGGGACCTGGATCCCCTCGACCTGGACTGGTTAGCACGCATCCTCCACAATGGGATAGTTCTATATGAGACCTGTCGGTCCCTATTCTGGTTGGGGTGCCCTGATGTGGCGGAATTAGCCGCTGTCATCCACCCGGGGTTGCGAAAGGCCCGAAAACGCGCCTGAAACTGGTGACGAAACGGCGGTTTGACCTTTTGTTGAGGAAGAAAACCGCTCTTGCCTCCTGTGGAGATGGAGATGAGTTGATCTAACTTCTCTCCGAACAGGCGGCCACACTGGTATGGTAACGCTGTCAAGGACTTTTTTGAGGCTGAATCGGCCCGACAGGTCCTTAACCACAGCGCTCTCCTAATGGAGATTGCATTTGCGTCCGCAAATGCCGTGCAGTTGGCCGCATCTAAAGATGCATTAGTCAAGTAGTCCCCCGCCATGGCTATCTGATTTGTGATTTCTGATACTTCCACTGGTAGGTCTATGTCCTGCAAGGCTCTATTCAAAGTTTCTGACCAAGAAATCATGGCCTTGGCTACCCACGTTGCTGCAAACGAGGGAGAGAGTGCTGATCCTGATGCCTCAAACACTAAGTGAGCTAAGTTCTCTATGAGACGATCAGTGGGATCCTTAATAGAAGAACCACTTGGCACGGATAGTAGAGTTTTTGTAGCCAAGCGCGACACAGGTGGATCCACCGTTGGGATTCCGTCCACTTTTTACGGAGATCCGGGGCAAAAGGATACTTTGCCTCGAGTGCCTTCTGGCCCGAGAACTGCCTGTCCGGCCGTTCTCTGTGTCTTTGCACTATGTCCTCAAATTCAGGGTGAGTGCAAAATACTCTCTGGGGACGCTTGACCTGCTTAAATGACAACTTATGGCCCGCAACCAGAGTGGAATCATCCTCAAACCCCAAAGTCTGGTTGATGGCTTCTATGAGACTGTCAACTGTTTCCTGACCACCTGGCATATCTAGGTCAAGGGGTCCGTCGAGTCGTAGTCCGAGCCTTGCTCGCTATCGACTGCTGGTGACGGGGAGCGAGAAGCAAAGCTCACGGATGCCAAGGCAACGTATGGACCGGGAGAGGCCGTGTGGGTTCGTTTCCCTCGCGTCTGCCTGGAGTGAGAGCGGCCCCTGCAGGCCAGAGGCTTCTGTGAGGTAGAGGACCCCTCTAAGACAGGCGAGCCCCTGTCCCTGCCCCTATCTGGGGCCCGAAGGGACTCGGCTGCTCTCGTAAGTGACACCATAGATTGCGCCCATTCCGGGGGACTTGGTACACTGGGCTCAGTCGCAGGGGAGGGCTCCTGAGCGCATTCGGACTCGCAGGCTTCGCATACTCGCTTGGTCTGCGCCCGCAGAAAAGCAGACTGACAGGAGATGCATGCAGCATACAGGAACGTATGCGCCTTAGCTTTTCTTGACATGCTGTACCTGTCAGGGCTCCGTGCTGAATAAACCGCCGGGGGAGGGCGCTCTTTATTCCTGTCAGCGTGGCCTCTCCGTGGGGCTGGGGGCAGCACTTATCCTAGTCCTGTGTACCCTGTGTCCTCAGCGTGCGAGGCGTCACTTTAATCTGCGCGCCACCACTGCAGGCCGGCCCCCGGAAGAAAAAAAAAAAAAGGATCCTGGGGGTGGTACTTCCTATTGCGGCCTAGCTTCGGCCTGGAGCCGGGGCCTAAATTTCTTTTGGCAACTGCCCAGGCCACGGGGGGGCGGGGCCTCCGTGACGCGATGTCGGGGGCGAGGACTTCCGACCGCGGCCTAGTGCCTGCTGAAACCGCGGCCTCGAAGGTGGAGGTTCACAGGACTCCCGTCCAGAAGACACTGACCTGTCCCCCTGGTCCTGAGTGTGACATCGGCGGCCGTGCCCGCCGATGCCCCTTCAGCGGCGGTGCCCGCCGCAGCTCCTCCTCACCTGCGTCCTCCTGTCCACTCGCACTTCCGCTCTGCTCCCCGCGCTGCTGCGGGTAACCGCGCCGGTCTTAGGCCGCGCACGCGCGTTCTCCCTCTCTCTTCTGCTAGTAGGGGGCGTCGCTGAGGGGAGGGTCTGTAGGGCGTACTTCCGGCCTCTGGTTATATCAGGCGTCCGCTCTATTCTGAGGGCGCCTGGTGATTGTGTGACCTCTTGCACCCATCGGCCCTTACCTTCTAGTGTACCCTGCCTATCCTTTGCTGTTCTCCCTGTGTGCTCTTTGGCCTGCTCCACTTCCGTCAGTCTGTCTCTGTCCCGTGGTCCCCCTCTGAACCCCTTCCTGTGGAATCCTGGCCAGTATTTTCCGTTATCCTTGCTCTGCCTGTCTATCCATCGAGTCGTCCCTCCTGGCACCGGCTGTCGCGGTTCTGCCCCCTGCGGCCCTGCCCCTAACGATCCCTGTACAGGGGTCGGTCTTCACCAGGTACGCTCGGCCCAGGGGCTCCGGATCCACGACCCAGAGGGTCCACTCTTGGACGTATTAGCCTAGAGTTGTCACAGTATCACCAGGCCATGGATCCCGCCGGTGCCGCAGCCGCCACACAAAAGGAATTACTTTTCCTTCGTGAAAACCAGACCCGGATAATGTCCTTTATGAAGTCTATGGACACCCGGCTATCCGCCCTGCAGACCTCTGACCCCGGGCACGCTCCCCTCCTAGTCAGTCTCCAGCAGGAGCTCGCGCAGCAGCGCGACGCTCAATCCCACATCTTAGGTTACATGGCATCCGTGGATGATCGATTGCGTGCTCTGCAATCCTCTGCTGCCGCAGCAACTTCCCCCTCTGACGTGGTCTCCACCCCGGCTCCCCGTCTGGGTAAACCCCCCAGGTACAGCGGAGACCCTAAGTTATGCCGGGGTTTTCTAAATCAATGCAGGCTACATTTTGAGCTTGCCCCCCTTCAGTATCCTACTGACCGCGCCAAGGTGGCGTTCATTGTGTCCCATCTCGAGGGTGAGGCCCTGTCCTGGGTGAACCCCCTGTGGGAGAGGGATGACCCCGTAGTGTTAAATATTCTGACCTTCTTGGAAACCTTTCGCAAGGTATTCGATGAACCGGGTCGCTTAGCATCCTCCACGGAGGCCCTTTTTAACCTCCGCCAGGGTTCCCTCACAGTGGGGCAATACGCCATCCGCTTCCGGACCCTCTCTTCAGAGTTGGGGTGGAACAATGAGGCTCTTGTGGGAGCCTTTTGGAGAGGCCTCTCCAGTAAGATCAAGGATGAGCTTGCCGGGCGAGACACCCCCACCACTCTGGAGGACCTTATTTCTCTGGCCACTCGTATTGATCTACGCTTTCAGGAGCGCGCTCGAGAGGCGGTCGGAGAGAGAAGGTCCTTTAGGCTGTACCAGGCTCCTGTCCCTCGTTTCTCTGCATCTCCTGTTAGTACCGCTCCTGAGCCAATGCAGATTGATCGTGTCAGACTGTCCGAGCAACGGCGCAGGGAGAGGATGACCAAGGGACTCTGCCTGTACTGCGGAGGTGCCAACCATTTTGTGCGTTCTTGCCCGGAGAAGCCAGAGAGGTCGGGAAATGCCTCCACCTAGGTCAGGTAAGAGAGGACCCCCTAGGTGATCAAAATTCCTCTCTCCCCCTTACCCTTTCAGCTTTGATAATTACAGGTCGGGAGCGTGGATCTGTGGAGGCGTATGTGGACTCGGGTGCTGCTGGTAACTTTATCCGCCAGGAGGAGGTTGATAAACTCCGGATCCCAGTGATTGTATTAAGGAACCCTCGTGCTATTTCCTCCGTTGATGGTAAACCTTTACCCGGACTCATCACCACAGTTACCGTCGAAGTGGACCTTCAAATCGGAGCACTCCACCTCGAGAGGATAGCCTTTTATGTCCTGCCACAACTAGCCCATGCTGTTCTTCTAGGTCTTCCCTGGCTCAGACGGCACGAGCCGGTGATTGACTGGCGCTCTGGGGAAGTTCTCCCTTGGGGGCACTCCTGCCAGGAGCACTGCCTACGGGCTCTCACTCGTCCCCGTCCATGCTCGAAGCCTGCCGACCTTCCGGGCCTACCCGCACCCTATCACATGTTTGCCGATGTGTTCAGCAAAAAGGAAGCGGACTCCTTACCACCTCATCGCTCCTTTGACTGCCCTATTGACCTGGTCCCCGGAGCCAACCCTCCCAGAGGGAGAACTTATCCTCTATCCCCAGCAGAGACCACGGCTATGACGGAATACATACAGGAGAATCTGGCCAAGGGGTTCATCCGGAAATCCTCGTCTCCTGCGGGCGCAGGTTTTTTCTTCGTCCGGAAGAAAGATGGGTCCCTGCGACCCTGTATTGATTACCGGGGCCTGAACAACATCACTGTTAAAAACCGGTACCCGCTCCCGCTGATTCCTGAACTCTTCGACCGGCTGAGGGGGGCCAGAATCTTCACGAAGTTGGATCTGCGGGGAGCTTACAACTTAATCCGAATCCGAGCGGGGGACGAGTGGAAGACGGCCTTCAATACTCGGGACGGCCATTATGAATACTTGGTCATGCCGTTCGGTCTCTGCAATGCTCCGGCGGTGTTTCAGGAATTCGTAAATGAGGTGTTCCGGGACCTACTCTATTCCTGCGTGGTGGTTTACTTGGATGATATCCTCGTTTTCTCGGCCGATCTCTCCTCCCATCGGAGAAGTGTACGCATGGTCCTGCAGCGCCTTCGAGAAAATCGTCTTTACGCCAAGATTGAGAAGTGCCTCTTCGAGCAAACAGCGTTACCTTTCTTGGGATATATCATCACGGATTCCGGCCTTAAGATGGCTCCGGAGAAGCTGTCCGCGGTACTCCAGTGGCCTCGTCCAGTTGGCATAAAGGCCATCCAGCGTTTCCTCGGCTTCGCTAACTATTACCGACAGTTTGTACCCCACTTTTCTACAGTCACCAAGCCCATCACGGTCCTAACCCGTAAGGGGACGAAGTCTAACGTCTGGTCTTCCGAAGCCGAGGACGCCTTTCTGGCCCTGAAACGCTCGTTTGCCTCTGCTCCGATCCTACACCGCCCAGTGGCTAGTAGACCCTTCATCCTGGAAGTTGATGCCTCCTCCACTGGAGCTGGGGCGGTTCTGTCCCAACAGGCTCCATCCGGACGTTTAGTCCCCTGCGGGTTCTTCTCCAAATCCTTTTCTCCTGCGGAGTGCAACTACTCCATTGGGGACCGGGAATTGTTGGCCATTAAGATGGCGCTGGAGGAATGGCGATATCTGCTCGAAGGGGCAGTGCATCCCTTTACTATCTTTACGGACCACAAGAACTTGGCCTACCTGCAATCTGCCCAGAGACTCAATTCCAGACAAGCCAGGTGGGCCTTGTACTTTTCCCGTTTTGAGTTTAAGCTCCACTTCCGGCCCGGCAGTAAGAACATTAAAGCTGATGCGCTTTCCAGGTCTTTGCAGCCACCTGAAAAGGAGGAGGATCCCTCATATATCATCGAGCCGGCTAAAGTTATCTCCGTGGCCCCTGTGAGATTCTCTACCCTTCCGCCGGGCAAGACCTTCGTTCCTTCAAACAAACGTCTGGAAGTGCTGCGCTGGGGACATTCCTCCAAGGTTGCTGGGCACGTTGGGATTAAGAAGACTCTTTTGCTTCTCTCCCGGTATTACTGGTGGCCCTCTCTCCACCAGGATGCAAAGGACTTTGTAGCCTCTTGCAGGACCTGTGCTCAGAACAAGGTTCCTAGGACTCTGCCCTCCGGTCTCCTTCATCCGTTGCCTGTGCCAGAGGCCCCTTGGCAGCAAATCGCCATGGATTTCGTGACTGATCTGCCTCGCTCTGCTGGATGTAATACCATCTTAGTCGTCGCAGACCGCTTCTCCAAGATGGCCCACTTTATTCCCTTGTTCGGACTGCCATCTGCTCCAAAGTTGGCCGAGATCTTTATCCACCAGGTTTTCAGGCTGCATGGTCTTCCTCTACGAATCGTAACCGATCGAGGGGTCCAGTTTACCTCCCGATTCTGGAGGGCCCTCTGTCGGCTCCTGGGCACGTCTCTCGACTTCTCTTCAGCGTATCATCCTCAAACCAACGGCCAAGTGGAACGGATTAACCAAATTTTGACCACCTACTTACGCCACTTTTCTAACGCTCATCAGGATAATTGGGTCTCACTCCTACCTTGGGCGGAATTCGCTCATAATAATCATCCCAGCGAATCAACGTCCAAGACGCCGTTCTGTGTGGTAACTGGGCTAAATCCTGGGGTTCCGTTGCCTTTTTCCGCATCATCTGGAGTCCCTGCAGCAGATACTCTCGCCAAGGAATTTTCGCAAATTTGGAAGGAGACCAGGGAGGCGCTCGAGGTAGCCAGCGTCCGAATTAAGAAACACGCAGACAAGAGACGAAGGGATCTACCCCCGTACCATCCCGGGGACAAAGTCTGGCTTTCTACCAAACATATCCGCCTGAAAGTCCCTGCTTACAAATTAAGTCCTCGATACATCGGTCCTTTTGAAGTACTTGGGCGCATTAACGAAGTAGCCTACAAATTGAGGTTGCCGGCATCGCTCCGGGTCTCTAACGCCTTCCATATCTCGCTCCTTAAACCTGTGGTTTTGAACCGGTTCCAACCAACCTCCATGTCCCCTCCCTCGCCAATTTCTTCTAACGATGTCTTTGAAGTAAAGGACATTTTGGCTATGAAAAGGGTCAAGGGTAAAACTCTTTTTCTTATCGACTGGAAGGGTTTTGGTCCAGAGGAGAGGTCCTGGGAGCCCCGAGAGAATGTCGATGCCCCCCTTATCATGAAAAGATTTCTGACCAACCTCAGAAGGGGAGGACATAGGGGGGGGTACTGTGACATCGGCGGCCGTGCCCGCCGATGCCCCTTCAGCGGCGGTGCCCGCCGCAGCTCCTCCTCACCTGCGTCCTCCTGTCCACTCGCACTTCCGCTCTGCTCCCCGCGCTGCTGCGGGTAACCGCGCCGGTCTTAGGCCGCGCACGCGCGTTCTCCCTCTCTCTTCTGCTAGTAGGGGGCGTCGCTGAGGGGAGGGTCTGTAGGGCGTACTTCCGGCCTCTGGTTATATCAGGCGTCCGCTCTATTCTGAGGGCGCCTGGTGATTGTGTGACCTCTTGCACCCATCGGCCCTTACCTTCTAGTGTACCCTGCCTATCCTTTGCTGTTCTCCCTGTGTGCTCTTTGGCCTGCTCCACTTCCGTCAGTCTGTCTCTGTCCCGTGGTCCCCCTCTGAACCCCTTCCTGTGGAATCCTGGCCAGTATTTTCCGTTATCCTTGCTCTGCCTGTCTATCCATCGAGTCGTCCCTCCTGGCACCGGCTGTCGCGGTTCTGCCCCCTGCGGCCCTGCCCCTAACGATCCCTGTACAGGGGTCGGTCTTCACCAGGTACGCTCGGCCCAGGGGCTCCGGATCCACGACCCAGAGGGTCCACTCTTGGACGTATTAGCCTAGAGTTGTCACACTGAGAATCGATTCACTTATCTCTATTCCTAACCCTTCGCATCCGGTGTGCGCAACCTGTTGTGGTCACAGGGGCTCATGATCCAAATGAGCCACTACCAAGGGCTAAAATAATAATTAAGGGGCTTTTCCACCTTGGACAGTATTTACCATAAATGTCTGATGGGAGGGAATTCCAGTTTTGGGGCTTGGATGAAAAAAGAAGAAAAATACTAATCTGCTCAATGTCTGGGGTAGGTCATGGATCCAAAAATGTGGCGAGGGATGCGCGGATGAAGAAATCTCAACTGGTCACTGGGTGGAGTACTTGACAAAAAAGAGGAATCCAGCAATCTCAAAAAAATAAATACATAAATTCACATATTATTGAAGTACTCTAACCACATAGTAAAAAATAGAAAAACGGGGGGGATGGCTGAAAAATTGATAACATCACATGGACGACGCGTTTTAAACTAACTAGTTCTTAATCATAGCCAGGCCAGGCTATGATTAAGGACTAGTTAGTTCAAACGTGTCGTCCATGGGAGGTTATCAATTTTTCATCTATCCCCCCACTTTTTTCTATTCTTTACCATGTTTTTTAGGTTTTTCAATAATATTGAACTTATATATATATACTGTATATTTTTCTTGCGATTGCTGGATTCCTCTTTTTTTGTATTAGACGTTGGACCTATCTACGATATAGTTACATGTATGGATTACTACCTCTCCATCTGGTCTCCCCCTCTATAGGAGTGCTAAACAGGGGATCAAGGGACCTCAATTTCTTCCAATAAATTGGGGTTTCAGAATTTACAGCCCAAGTTTATATGGTTATTGTCTGACCTGCAGCAGCTCCATCAGTTGCTCCTGCTGTCCTGCTTGCCTCAACTTGTCTCCTCTATCAGCCATCTTCTTCTTCAAGTCTTCCCACTTCTTCGTGACTTCCAACATCTTCAGCTCGATGGATTTTTTTTCATAATGATCTTCTCTTAGCAGCTCCTGTCCGACCTGTCACCAAATAAATACATAGGGATGATGTGAACATACTCAAACTGCTGTGTGATATAAGCATACAAGAAGAACCGTGCTGAACCGATTGACCACAATCATTTTTTTATGTTGACACTTCGGGACTCATTATATGCTTTGGTTACAATGTGTTACTTGTACGAGCTTCACTTTCTTTCCCTATAAATCCATTTACTTTCTGGGAATCCGAAAGCAACGTGAACAATGGGAAAGGAAGGCAAAGGTTCTGTATAATTTTCAGGTTATATACAGATGTCTGGCTAATTTTTAAATGGATAATGCTGCTATTTAAAGGTTTATTACCCTAAACAATCAAGTTATCTTTAATCCATTGCATAGGGGATAATTTAGGGGAACTACTACTGGGGCTAACAGCCATTCTGGGGTTGGGACGTAAACAGAAAAGACGGAAACAGAAGGAAAGAAACAACAGTTTATTTGATCTCAGTGTGTGTTGCCATCTGCATACGGAGTTAAGTCTGAATCCAGTTTTTCAGGGATCAAGTTTTCAAGGACTCTTATCGACCCTCCACATGCACTGCATAAACGCAGTGTGAACATCGTCTAACACGGTAGGGTGCAGTAGATTCCACCATGAAAACATAGGAAAACCATAAAATTGCTCTTAAAAGATTAAATGGAATCAAGGTTATTTTGTATACTTGGGGTCTGCCAAAAAGACTGCCTAAGGGCATGTTCACACATTGCGTTTTTACCATGTTTTTGTTGCAAAAATAATTGTATTTTACTGTGCCAGCAGAGGGAATAAGACTTCTGAATTTTCACGCAGACGTGGCTCATTTTTTCCTTGCACATTTGAAGCAATTTCAAATCTGCAGCATGTCAATTCTTTAACCCCTTCACCACCTTGCGATTTTCCGTTTTTGTTTATTCGTTTTTTGCTCCCCTTCTTCCCAGAGCTTCTATATTTTTCCGTTAATATGGCCATGTGAGGACTTGTTTTATGCGGGACAAGTTCTACTTTCGAACGACACCATTGGTTTTACCATGTCGTGTACCGGAAAACGGAAAAAAAAATTCCAAATACTGTGAAATTGCAAAAACAGTGCAATTTCACAATTGTGTTTTTTTTCTTGTTTTTGCCATGTTCACTAACTGCTAAAACTGACCAGTCATTATGATTCTCCAGGACATTACGAGTTTGCAGACACCAAACATATCTAGGTTCTTTTTTATTTAAGTGGTGAAAAAAAATCCAAACTTTGCAAGAAAAAAACAAAATGGCGCCATTTTCTGAGACTCGTAGGGTCTCCATTTTTCGGCATCTGGGGTTGGGTGAGGGCTTATTTTTTGCGTGCAGAGCTGATGTTTTATTGATACCATTTTGTTGGATATATAGTATATATATATATGATATTTTACACTTTATTGCAATGTTGTGGCGAACAAAAAAATATATCATAATTCAGATTTTTTGTTTTTTTTTCTTGTTACGTCATTTACCCATCGGATTAATTTAGTCTATATTTTGATAGATCAGGCGTTTCTGAAAGCAGTGATACCAAATATGTGTATTTTTTATTGTTTTATTTTGAATAGGGCAAAAGGGGGGTGAATTGAACTTTTGTGCTTTTTTATTTCTTAAAACTTTTTTTTTCTTACTTTTACTTGCTTCAATACTTTCCTTATGAGATTTCAAGTTGTGATCATACGATCGCCTGCATTACATAAAGTGCTTCAGCCCTGCTATGTGTAGCAGAAATCATTATCTCCTATGAACGCCGGCCACAGAGCGGCATTCATAAAAGGTTCTCAACCACAGGCACGGGATCTCCTGCAGACCACTGGCTGACATGACAATCCATCGACGCCCAATGATCATGTGACAGGGGCGCCATTGGGAGGGTCATATTACGCACTTCCGCTTTGCGCAAATTAAATGCCGCTCAGAGATTGAAATCGGCATTTAACATGTTAACAACCGCGGATGGATCACAATTCCACCCACGGCTGTTAGGGGTACATGGCAGATTATCAAATCAGCTGTCAGGTGTCGGGAAAGATGCGGGCTCAGAGCTGTGAGGTGTTGCAGCTTAGTTTCATCCAGATGTACAGTGACATCATTTGTAGATTAAATGGTTTTTTTTTGTTTTTTTCTTTGCATTTTTTTTTAATTTCATGCAACTCCTTAAAGTGCTTCTGAATATAACTGCTTCATAAAGAACACCGATTATAACTGTATGTGTACTGGTTCAGACACATATAACAACATAGGCAACATTGAATTTAAGGCCAACCGCTTAAAAAAATAAAGTAATATAAAAAGAATACCACCATGTACAAGATATATAATTTATTAGGCCATTCCAAATTTGAGGTGATGTGAAATACCATAATTTGTAGTACTTGGCACACGCACGCCAGCATTAGCCGCTGATAATTGGAGGTAAAACCAGTCATCGGAAAGTCAATATTTGCAGCTTACACAGATGCCAGCTACAGAGCAAACATCTGATTCTAATAATGTGGTGAGCGAGTGGTCTTGTATAGGAAAAAAAAACTACCGTAATACATTTTAAGATATAAAAATACTTCACTAAATCCAACATATAATCTTACTAAATTAATCCAGAGGACAGCAAAAGAATTTATTTAAGGGTTCAAAATTACAGCTGGAAATATGTAACAATCATCAATCGTGGCACACGGGAAGATTGTGGATTACTGGCAGGGAGAATTAAGGCAGTGTTCACACGTTGAGTTTTTTGTTGTGTTTTTTTTATGCAAAGTTTAAGCCGCATTTTGCTTAGTTTTTGGTGCATTTTTGTCAAGGTACAGTTGTCCCTTGTGCATACTGATAAAGTTTAGTGCATAAAACAATGATCCGATTCAACTTCATTAGGTTTTGGCACCAAAAACGCAGCGAACCCAGATAGCTGCGTTTTTTCAGCGTTTTTTGCACTAGCCATCGCTTTTAATTTGTGAAAAACGCTGCGAAAACGCTGACAGAAATGACATGCTGAATTTTGCAAAAACGCAGCTCTTTGACAAAACAGTCAGTAAAAAACAAAAAACAGTGTGTGTGTGTAAGGAGGAAGACCGGACCGTGGGTACCTGTTCTGTGCCGGGTCTGGAACTGTCGGGGCTGTCTCTTCTGTTGTCCGGGGGAAAGCATAAGGGACCGCACAAACCTTTGCACCCGGAAGTAGGGGTGTGGCTAAGCTGCAGCAGCCACAACGCATGCGGAAGCAGTCAGTCTTGGCGGGAACAGGCAGTGCGCGGCAGGGAGAGTGTGTGCTGTCCCTGGAGGACCGCTACTGCGTAGTGTGTGTCGTCCCTGGAGTCCCGCTACCACCCGGGCCCGCGTCCACAGACTTCCGCTGCCTCCAGCGGAAACAAGAGAGAGACGTGCAGTGGTGATCAGCAGACAAGGTGACATCCGCTGCGAGTTCGAGAGTACAGCGCACGCTCCACCTAAGAGAGATCGGGTGCGGGACAGACGTTTGTGACCGGACTTGCCAATATAAATTTGGTGGGCTACATTGGACATGGATAGTTTATTGTACTTATCTATAAATGGCACTATAAAATGTATAATAATAATAATAGTGCTGTGGCCTGCCCAATCTCGGCCACATCAATTAATGGACTAGGGGCTCAGTGGAAAGTACCGGAGACTGACCGCTGCGACCAGAAGACGGATCATCGCTTTCCCACAGGACCTCATCAGACCAGCATCACGCCAGCCGTTGTTGGCGCCATCGTCTGTGTAACAGTGCCCATGGCCTTGAGAAACGACTGACAGGATAAGTTAACTTAAACGAACTGCTGTTACTGAATCCCTTGTTCTTCAACACTGCATATCCTTTTGCCTTTGAACTGCTTATTTCCCCATTTAACCGTTTACCTCCCTGCGTCGAGTATCCCTCTGTTAAAATAAAGTTATAAACTCTTGCTCTGCCTTCTGTCTGCCACTGTATCCCGCAACCTGCTTACATGTGCACACGATTTCTGACATCTCATAGACTTTGCTGGTACTGTGAAACGCGGCTGAAAATTTGCTAAAAAAAAACCAGCAAAAAACGCGACTATAACACAACGTGTGAACAAAGCCTTATTTGGTCATTATTGGGGCACTGGTAGGGTTTGGTACCGATTATTACATTTCTATTTCTTGGATTTTTCTAAAACCCTTATTAGGAGTAATGGTACGTTACATTTGTAATGACAAACTAATTATGATATTCCATAATTTTTATTAATGTTGTTTGCAATCTTGTTGATATTTACTGAGGGGCAGATGAGGCTCGGCGAAATTATTAGGTGATCCCAAACTGTCTATGCATACTACATTTTTGCTCTATAAAATTACTTTATCCCTATCTGAGGCATTTTATAAATGTGTCTCTGGACCACGACGTCTTCCCCTCTTCTTTTGTGCCTTCTGCCTTTTCTACCGTTTTGCATTTTGTTTTTCGCCATTATCATGTTTGTTAATATTTATTTATGTATCAATGAAATATATCCTTTTTAAGATCACATTTAAAGTTGATTGACATTTATTTCTCCTATATGGTTTGCAGATATACAGTAATTTAGATATCCAACAGTTACACGTTAATGTACAAAGGATTTTTTTTTTCAATTGTTTTGTTATATGGGCTGAGAAAATATTTTCATGCACTCACCTTTACTAAATCCTCGAAACGCACTTGGTTGGCGTCCATCTCTCGCTCAGCAGCTTCGTGCCACTTTAATTTACGCAGGATGTTAGTTGGGTCCCGGTATGATTCATCGAGGGCAATTTTATACTTCTCATCCATCCACACCAACAGTTCTGTGGCATCGCGATTAAATTCCTTTAAACAAGGTACAAACAGGAACGTTTACACAGGATCAAAAAAGTGAATGCACATTTAAGAAAATAGTCAATATTTATCATTATTCATGTTTTGTTCCACTTTTGACTAAGGTGTCATGCAGATGTTCATTTTTCTTTTTTATATGTGAAAAAAATGTATCCATTTTCATCAGCGCTATGGATGAGATTTTTATCATACTTACAAAGTTTTTTTTTCACTTTATAAGAAAATATAAGGTAATGCAAATCACAAATGTAAAGGTGTCATATCGCAATGCTCACCCCAGCTCATTAAAAAGGACCTGTTACTTACTCAAAGAAAATTTAGTTACACAACTTCCAAAAATCCCTGAGCTCCTCCCGATTCTGACGCTCTTTTCCATTTTATGCTGCGTCGCTCCATTGCGGAGATATTCACTTTGATTCTTTTGGAGAGCAGTATGTGAAATCTCTGTTTATTCAGAGTTTTCTCTGGTGGTGAACACTTTCATCCTTCCTTCTCAGATTTTCCAATCACAGCTCGGCAGCATCTGAGACTGCCAAAATTGTTAGATCAGCTGCTGAGTTGTGATTGCCAGCATCTGGGAGGGAGGAGTGAAAGCGTACATCCACAGAGAAGACTCTGAAGAAATGCCCAGTTGGACTGCAAGTAGAGATTTCACATTGTGAGCTACAGAAAAAAAACAAATGTGAATATCTCGTAAATGGGAGACGTAGAGCAAAATGGGAAAAAGCGGCAGAAACCGGGGGAGCTCAGGTATTTTTAAAAGGTATTTACGGTAACTCATTTTTTAATCAAATGGCAGGTTGATTTTAAAAGAAATGTCTTTGAAGTAAAACTTAAAAATGAAAATACAAAGGGCATTATCTGAAATTACAAAAATTGTAGACTGATTAGTACAGCCATTAAACAATTTAAAGAACCCAATTACCTGAAGTCTCAATGAATCGAATAGTTGTTTTTGTCTTTCTTCACTTTTTTTGTCCAAATCATTATATCTCTTTTGTGTGTCAGACATCTTCTGTATTATCCTGCCAGACAAGAATTATATTCATTTTTCTCAAATGTATCAATTGTACATAACAAATACAGTGCTGTGCAAATTAATTGGGACAAAGCATTTTTTTTTAAGTAAAATTGTAAGTTGGTTGCCAGTCAGTGATTCAAACCAGTTTTAACTGCTTTGAACAGGCACTCACACCTGTTCAAAGCAGTTAAAACTGGTTTGAATCACTGACTGGTAACCAACTTACATTTTTACTTAAAAAAAATGCTTTGTACCAATTAATTTGCACAGCACTGTATATGGTGATGAGCTGTCCTCTTTTATTATGTGGCGATATGTGCTTCCGGAAAAAAGTCGGGTGGAAACCATCATAAAGGCCATTAGAACACACCTTCAATGTGCAAAGAACGGACGGGAGGAGGAACTTTCCAGTGCAATTTACAGATTTGTAATTTTATGCAGGTCTGAAGATGACACCACAATGTTGCTTCAACAAAAAATTCTTCATAGAGATCATGCTAATTATAAGGCTGGTTTCACACATCAGATCTTTCTTTATTTCCACTTTGATCGATTTTTGATCAGTGTTTCATTATTTACCATCCTCCTATGACAAAAATTAAATTCTTAGCTTCCCCTACCCAATTAACAGTAAAATGCAGAAAGTATACAGATGACTGCAGGGCTTTGTGTGATTATGAGAGCAAAGTGTCCGTCATTACATGTCTCACACTGGTAACGCCTCCCTTCATTTAAAATAATATCTGGAGGCGGATTCTCGGGGAGATCTACAGTATGCCCGGCGCATAGATCTTAACAGCTCATTTACATATTAATAAAAATGGATTTCTCTGGAATAAAACATTGGATCAAAAATATCAAGGTATCATTTTATTCAGCTTCCTGTGACCTTCATGCCCATGTAGACGACTTAGGAGGGTTCATGCATGCACACTTGCATGTTTACACCAGTGTCTGATGTTTTAGCTTACAAATACTAATGTGAAATACTGACCAAAATCCAAAAGTGTGAATGTGGTGTTGTGCTGAATTTACCTAGGGCTTTACCATATCATGCATTTTAACAGTTATGTTTTGAGCTGTTACTCCTCCAGATCTGTGCATGTACCCATAAACTGTCCATGGTTATTCATATTATTACCATTCATATTATCACCACCATTCAGGAAACAAGAATATTTTACATTGCTTAAGAATAACAATCTTACAGAGCATTAGCAAAGTGATTTTTGGCCACTAGAGAATCTCCATTTTTTCGCAGGCTGGTCACTCGACTATTGAGAGCTGCCAAAACTTTCTCAAACTGCTTATGTCTGTTCAAAAGACTCTGAACTGTATCCAGTTGGTCCTGAAACATTGTAAAAAAAAAAGTGTAAATAATCTGACAAAGTATCATTAGTTTACAAAAAACAACCTTATAATTATTTGTTCCGTACTTTAACCTCCAATTGATCTAATTTCCAAGAAATGCCTGATATTGAATTGTAGGCTATATCTTTTTAATTATTGGCAACACACAGTTGTTTGAAAAAGTGTTTGCCCCCTTCCTGATTTCCTATTCTTTTGCATGTTGTCACACTTAAATGTTTCAGATCGTAATGTAGTTTTTAAATGAAGGTCTTTATTATTAAAGGAAAAAGAAATCCAAACCTACAGGGCCCTGTGTGATAAAGTGATTGCCCCTGTCTTAAACCATAAATTTAACTGTGGTTTATCCTATCATTAGGAGGCTGAATTCACATTCCCTAGCCACACCCAGGCCTGATTACTGCCACACCTGTTCTCAATCAAGAAATCACTTAAAAAGGACCTGCCTGACAAACTGAAGTAGACCAAAAGTTCCTAAAAAGCTAGATATTATGCTGCAAATTATTGAGATCTATCAGTATGGAAAAGGTTATAAAGCCATTTCTAAAGATTTGGGACTCCAGCGAACCACAGTGAGAGCCATTATCCAGAAATGGCGAAAGCATGGAACAGTGGTGAATCTTTCCAGAAGTAGCCGGCTGACCAAAATCACCCTAAGAGCACAGTGACGACTCATCCAAGGGGTCACAAAAGACCCCACAACAATATCCAAAGAACTGCAGGCCTCACTTGCGACAATTAAGGTCAATGTTCATGACTCAACCATAAGTGACTGGACAAAAATGGCCTGCATGGCAGAGTTTCAAAACGAAAACCACTGCTGAGCTATAAGAACATAAAGGTTCTTCTTTGTTTTGCCAGAAAACATCATGATGATCCCCAAGACATCTGGGAAAATACTCTGTGGATGGACGAGACAAAAGTTGAACTTTTTGGAAGGTGTATGTCCCATTACATTTGACGTAAAGGTACCACAGCATTTCAGAAAAGAAACATCATACCAATAGTAAAAAATGGTGGTGATAGTGTGATGGTCTGGGGCTGTTTTGCTGCATCCGGACCTGCAATAAATACTGTGGGAAATGAAACCATCAATTCTGCTGTCTACCACAAAATCCTGAATAAGAATGTCCGGCCATCTGTTCATGACGTCAAGCTGAAGCACTTGCGGTTATGCAGAAGGACATTGATCCAAAACTCAACAGCAAGTCCACCTCTGAATCGCTTAAGAAAAACAAAATTAAGACTTTGGAGTAGCCTAGTCAAAGTTCTGACCTTAATCCAATTGACATGCTGTGGTATGATCTTAAATAGGCGGTTCAGGCTAGGAAACCCTCCAATGTGGCTGAATTACAACAACTTTGCAAAGATGAGTGGGCCAAAATTCCTCCAGAGCGTTGTAAAAGACTCATTGCAAGTTATTACAAAAGCTTGATTTCAGTTGCTGCTGCTAAGGGCGGCCCATCCAGTTATTAGGTTTAGAGGGCAAGCACTTTTTCACACAGGATCCTGTAGGTTTGAATTTCTTTTTCCCTTAATAATAAAGACCTTCATTTATAAACTGCAGTTTGTAATTACTTGTGTTTTTGTAATATTTACATTTGATGGGTGATCTGAGACATTTAAGTGCAAAAGAATAGGAAATCAGGAAGGGGGCAAACACTTTTTCACACAACTGTATATTATAATATAAAGTGTGAACAGCAGCACAAACTAAGGTAAGAGAGAAAGAAAATCATAACATACATGTACTAAAAAGGATGAACCATAACAAATGTGGCCTGTAAAAACCCTTGTATTGGGTTCCAAATACTCCAATCAAGGGGTTTGCTCAATTTGACTGATCGCTGGAGATTCAAATGTTTGACTCGCTATTCCAAGAATGCCCAGCTAGACTGAAGCCAATCGTACAACATTTATTGATCTTTAACAGTTTCATAGAAAATTTTGTTGCCTTCTCTCCACTCCAATGGGGCATTTTACAGCCATGTGGTCACAACCCGTTAACCCCTCTGCATATATTTAGAGTATGTACACATTTATCAACTTGGGTATCATCTATAGAAATTTCTAAATATTTTAAAAGTGGGTCTTACCCCAAGGTCGTTCACCCTCAGAAATGCTTCATGGCTGGAAATTGCTGCATTGATGCTGTCAGCTTCTCGCAAAAACTGTTGCAGCTCCAAGCCTTGTTCTAGTTTCTGTGTTCTTTCTACCCACAAGTCGCTAAGATCATTGTACCCTTGAATGAGGCTCACTAAGGAATCTCGTACTTCAGGGCTTTTGCTGGAGTCTAATACATTTTTACCCATTTGTTGCAGTTCAATGATTCTATGTACAAGAAAAGATATATTGGTTAGTGTAATGCAACAAACACATAGCATCATGCAAATGTCAAAAACTGCAAAGCAGGTCAGTCCTATAGCCTTCAAGAGAAACGATCTTCTATTGATGACCTATCCAAGAAATAAGTCATCCAGAA
Organism: Dendrobates tinctorius; assembly: GCF_039654945.1. Lineage (NCBI taxonomy): Eukaryota > Metazoa > Chordata > Amphibia > Anura > Dendrobatidae > Dendrobates > Dendrobates tinctorius. The sequence continues at coordinate 9,815,609 of NW_027361678.1, forward strand.
GACTATTGGGACTGGTTCCTCACCTGTCTCTCTGACCGTCAATCTCTTTAAGTAGGTACCGATGGTCCCTTAGAAGCTGTTCTGCAGAGGCTACATCAGTGCCCATTTCCTCACTTGTAAGCTTTTCTTTTATGTCTTGGATCCACAACATCTGTCTGTGGCTGTCCTGTAGGAAACTCTTTTGATCTTTGGCCTTTTGGAGTTTGTCCTTTTTCGCCCGAGCTTCGTCTTTCAGTTGTCCAAGAAGTTTTTCCATTTGTTCAATTTGTTTTCTGATGGCTAAACTTTCTTGTGGATTTGTGTGTCTCATTCTGAAAAAAAAAATAAGGAAATAAATACGAATAAATGAAAAAAAATCTGGCTGGGAACTTACAACATACAGTTATTTTTTCCCTGAATCATCAAAATATTGCCTCCGTTCCCTACAATCAAGTGCTGAATTGGACACAATGCAAGGCTTTTGAGAATGGAGTCTAAGAGTGGAGGACCCTGCATCTTTAGCTATACAATCCCGAAGACTTTTAGGACAAGGTAATCTCTTAAAAGGGTTTTTCGTTATTGATAACTTGATACTCCTTTTTTGTTAGGGTACTTCAAAAATAAGCTAATCACGGAGTGTCCCATTGCAGGACCCAATGTTATAAGGTTTTAGACTGTGGCTACATGTCAACGTTGGCTGTGACACAGGTCGTTTGTTTGGCCAAAGATTGCTATATGCAGCTGCTACATTGCATCATATCTCAATAAGAGTGGAAGAAGTCGCATTGCGCCCCCTAGGGTATCGCATCGATAAAGTTGCAAAAAATCCCTGTTGGATTTGTGACTAGGGTTCGCAATCTCTGAGGAAACCTGGTGGCAAGTGTTCAGTGTCGCTGCTGCCCCACCACAAGGTATATGTTGTGCCCACAGAGTGCTTCATATAAAGAAACAGTTGAGCTGCAATGCCTGGGAACAGCGACCACACAACGTGTGGAGCTATAGTGTCCCAACTCCATATACTGTTCATTCCTGGCTACCGCAGCACCTGCAAACAGCTGATCGATGGGGTTCTGGGTTCCGTGCAATCATCAATCTGATATCAATAAGCCATTCTAAGAAAGTGCTATCAAGAACTAATATTTGGACAAGTCCTTTATAGGTATGTTGCCACTGCGTCTTGTAAACATCAGTGTGTATGCGTTGATTCTGATAATAATAATAATCTTTATTTTTATATAGCGCTAACATATTCCGCAGCGCTTTACAGTTTGCACACATCATCATCACTGTCCCCGATGGGGCTCACAATCTAAATTCCCTATTAGTATGTGTTTTAGAATGTGGGAGGAAACCGGAGTGCCCGGAGGAAACCCACGCAAACACGGGGAGAACATACAAACTCCTTGCAGATGTTGTCCTTGGTGGGATAACCACTGAGCCACCGTGCCGCCCATTCTGACAAAGAAAGCATTTCAGAAAAACACTGGCGGCGTTTTCCCTGAAAAATCTTTTTAGATGTCTTCTTAGATGCCTTCTGCGGTAGATCTGCAGTTGGCATTTTTTTAAAATTCTATACTTTATATTGTAACGGCTTCCAAGCTTGGAAGCCACCAGAAGTATGGTCAGATCACAGCTCTTAAAGCCTGAAGTGGATAAAATAAGTAGCAACAAAGGGAAAAGGTGTTGTCCTTGGCGCATAAATCTTCCATAAATTCCCGGCTTCAGGAAGGGAATTTCAAACCTCTTTCACGGTGGTACAGGGTTCGATTAAGTTTAACAAAATTTTCCCCTCTATTGACCCTAAGTGTTGGAGATGTGGATCAGGTGAGGGAAATTTCCTTCATATCTTTTGGCCCTGTCCGGTTTTACAACCATTCTGGACTAAAATGAAAACCATTATCAGGTCGATTACAGACATTTCACCTGAAAAAGGGTCCTGACCTATTCCTTCTACAGCTCTGTGATACTTCCGTTTCCTCCTACAAACAGTCTCTACTAAGATTTTTGGTGATGGCTGCCAGAACTTGTATTCCGCTGTTATGGAAGAAAGCTAATCCACCTAGCCCGTCCTTCTGGATTTCTAAGTTTAATGATTTAATGTACATGGAGGACTTGACGGCTTCTCTCTACAGTAGATATGAGGTCTTCTATAAAACATGATACTATTGGATGGAATTCAAGCATTCCATTGAATAAGGTTGCCTTGTGCAACTTGACCCTCAGATTTGAATGTCATTTGGATTTTTGTTCAAATGGATGCCTGAATTTTGGGGGGGCTCTCTTCACCCTCCCATTCCTTCTTCTATTTTTGTCTTTTTCTTCATGCCTGAAGTTCTACTCTTTTCTCTTTGCTCTCCTTCTCCTTCCTATGTTAATATGAAAATTGGACGAAACGAGGTGACAATGTAGATTCTTGTTCACATTACAGATGTTTTGGGAGATATGTCTAATCTATGGCTTTATCTATATATTTGCTGTGTGTTTGTTTCGTTCCTAAATAAAAATTTTTAAAAAAGTAGCAAAAAATGGAACATATGCACAGCAAGTCATTTTGACAATGCTGGGCATACATTCATTGTTTTTGGAGGTTTTTTTAGCATTATCAGGTGGGTTCCAGGTGGAATCCGTGAGAAAAAAATGTTTTGTCTACAAATCCTAACTCAGAAAGCCCTAATAGGATATTTATTGTTTTTCTAAACTAGAGAAACCTTTATACTGTAGCTATAAGATGTATTCTAAAACCAGATTGTAGATGTCCTCAATTGGTGGTCTTGTACAGTACTTACGATTCTTCCATAGTCTTTAGATAAGCGATTTTTCTCTCTAACACGTCAATATCCCTATCGTGTGCTTTCCACTGACGCTCCTCCGACTCCAGATTCCCAGATGGCTCTGAACTCTCCAGCTCTTTTCTCTTCTCCTGCATCAGGGTTTCCATATTTTGACAGTTCTGCAGAAAGGTCTTCACATCAGCCAGACCGATGAGCTCTGCACCCTTTTCCTCTTTCAGAACTTCCAAGCGATTCCAACTAAGTGAAACAAATATTGTTGTTTAATCGTTTCATTTATCAAGATCCAAGTCCAACATGAACACTATGCATTATCGAAGGGGTTTTACCAATAATAACATTAATGTCCATTAAGGACCGTAACTAGCATGAAACAGCTGTAGAAAGGGTGGATATAGGGATTCCTGTGCCTTTGTATTCTATGACTTATCACCAAATTTCCAGACCATTTCCATTTCTGACTGAGCATGTGATTCAGATAAAATGGAGAGCAAAAGAAGCAATACGCTAGTGGTTCTTTTGCCTTTTCTAGCCCAGAAAATCTGTATTCAGACATAACCTCAGCACCTGTCATTCAGTATAATAAGGCCTCTTTCACACTTCAGTTTTTTGCATCAGTTCAAATGAGAGAGAGAGAGTGAGAGAGAGAGAATTTCGGGTTAAATTAGTGTCTGGAGGATCCGCCAGAGAAAAAAACGTTGCAAGCTCCGTTTTGAAATCTTTGAGGATGGTGACGGACAGAAACTTTTGGCGGATCCTCAAAAAAAACGGATGCAACGGACAGCAATCCGTCACAATCCGCCATTAATGGAAGTCAATGGGGAAAAAAAACGGATCCTCAAAAGAAAATTGAGGATCCGTTTTTTTCAAAACCTGGCGGATTGTGACTGATTGTAAAAAACTGAAGTGTGAAAGAGGCCTAAGGAAAATGGGGTACAGAGTCTAAAATTTTGGACGGCAATTTTTTAAGCTGTGGCCGACTTTTTTGCCAAATTCCCTGGCATGGTCTGCTGTGCTATCATGTCTTCAGAAAAGACCTATCATTTAAAATAAAAAAAAGAAAGAAAAAAACACAAGCGAGATACCTGGTGGCGAAACTTACAGGACTGTAAGGGGATGTCTGGCTGTTATTTGTTTATTGATTTATTTTATTTAATGCTTGCCACTCCCGTTCCGACCCTTTTTTCCCAGTTTCTGCTTTCTGGCCACTCTGTACAGACAGGAAATGTGCAGTTATTTCCTGGACTAGGAAGCAGAGACCGGCAAGTGACACAAAAAGCATGAGAACTGAACTGGCGGCATATCAGTGAGAAGAGTATGGCTTTTATAACATTCTGAAGTCTGAACCTGTTATAAAAAGAAAATTATGGTCTAGACAACCCCTTTGACGTATTGGTGCCAAACACCACAATACATTCTTGTCTTGTGTTGCCTAGCATGGTCTTCACATCACCGTCTTGTGTGGTCTTGGGAACCAACACAATGTTAAACTACGAGGACTACCTATATACAACCTGAATTACTGTAGTGATTAATGACCACTAATAGTTAACCAAGATCTTAATGAGACAACCTGTGAGTAAGACCAATAAGGCCACCACACCTTTTACCAATGGCCTTCAGGTGGTCCAGAATTTGATTTTTCATGTTAGGAGCAGTCTTGACTAATTCATTAGCCATGTTGTTAATCTCGCCTAGACGTGCCTTCCCAGCTGCCAGATCAGTCAGGAAGTTCTGGAATAAAAACATCAAATGTTACTTATTAAATTCTTAAAATATGTATAGCGATGTCCAAAATGTGTTGCCATCTAAAAAACAGCATGCTGCGGGTCACCTTGACTTATCACCATCTTAATAGCCTGGATCACATTAAAGCTAAATGTGGTACAGTAAAGGGTGTTTTACTGGATGGGAGATACATTTCTCCCAGCAGGTTAATATTTGGCCGGGTTTTTCCCTAAAGACAAGGACCTGCGATGATGTCATGGTCACGTGATCAGCCCATGTAATGTTTTCCTCACTTGTAGGAGGGGTTATGGGCTATGTAATGGAGGTTGGTGTTTGGCACATGGTGAGTGTGTGTCTGGATGTTACAGGAACTTGGCTGGACTTAGCCTGAACTTGTATACAGGATTCCCGTGCTGCAGGACTATAGCAGCAAGACTCTCAATAACCCTAGGAATGGCACCTGGCAGATGCCGCGGACCTGGCAGCCGCTTAGTTAAGCCCGTCTCGTGCAAGGGGTGAGTCTTGGATCAGTGGTTCTCCAAGCGGGAGTACATTTAGGTTTTTCCTTACTTTCTATTAACCTGCTGTTTGCAACGTGACATTAAACCACTGAAATTGGACTTTAAGCCTGTGTGTTGCCTCGTTACTGCAGCCCTGCCATTACCTACCAGAGCGAATCCCTACATAAATTAAAAATAATTACAAAAATAGGAATTTATATATATGCACGGACTTAAAGGCAACCTGTCACCAGGTTAAAAGTGGCCAGTTTTTTATCTTATTTTATTCCCGTCTCTCCTCTGATTATTCTGTTTTTGATTTTTTCAAAATCCGCCATAAGGACCCAGAGATATGACTCCTCTTATTCAGGGCTATTTTTTTGGTTCTTTACGAAAGGGGCGGTGCTCACAGGGTAATGATGCAGAGAAGCCTAAAGACACACCCCAGAGAATCTTGCGAGCCACGCCCCCTTTGCAAAAACAATAATATTAGCACTAAATAAAAAGGTCCCATATCTCTGGAACCGTATGGTATATAAAAAAAACTGATTACTCAGGGGGAGCAGCTGATAGAAAATAATTGCAAAAATTGCCCACTTTTGACTTGGTGATAGGACCCCTTTAAGCACAACCGGACCAGTTGTATTGTTGATGGTGAGGAATTGAAAGAAGGAGTATATTAGAGAGACAAAGGAGTGTCATTAGTTGGAGGCTATTTACAGTTAGAAAAAGCGAAATACACGACAGTGAGCATACTGAGGAAGGACAGAGTTGGATGTACTGTACAATCACGGAAGCAACATCTGATGAATACAACATGACTACTCAACGTTGCAAATAACAAAAGGCGCCATGGAATCTAATGAGAAGAGACCAATAATCTTCTTTACAGGTTACCTGAAAATTGTCAAAAAATTTTGCGTAATGTATAATTGTGCCAAGATTTTGTGAGTTTTTGCCATTTTTATGCCAGCTGTAGGGCATGTGCACACGCTGCGGATTGGGGTGCGGATTTGGCTGCATGGATTTTTTAAAAATCCGCAGGTAAATCTGCAGGTCAAAAGACCTGCGGTTTTACCTGCCGATTGGCCTGCGGTTTTGCCCTGCGGTTTTTCATCTTCACAATGGAGGAGATGGCAAACCGCAGCGCAATCCGCAGAAAGAATTGACATGTCAATTCTTTCTGCGGTTTAGAAACCGCAGGAAAACCGCGCGGAAAAATCCGCACCGTCTGCACTGCGGTTTTTAATATGGTACTGTACACCACAGCAAAAACTGCTGCGGATCCGCAGCAGAATCCGCAGCGTGTGCACACACCCTAAACGATTCGTCAGCAATTACCGTAAGTACTTTGGGTAAAAATAAATAAATTTTACTGCTAAATATTTCAACTTGATTTTGGCAAACTACTGCAAATTTGAGCTAGTTTTGTTTTGTTCACAGCATATAAAAATATTACGCAGATGACCCCGCCAAGAATATTTATTAGGTTTTACACAACGTTCTTTTGTAACCAGATAAAAAGAAATTTCCTGGATCTGTCACAGCAAAGCTGAAAATTATGCTTGGAGGAGCTGCTTTGTGAATCAAGATTCAAATTCAATATTTAAATGGAAACCATATTGTTTTTGTTTTTTTAAAGGTAAAAAGAAAGAACTACAACTCTCATTATCCTGCAAGAAACAAGGAATCAAGAACAAGTAGGATAGCAGGTCTGGTACAAACCAGCCACAACGCATGTTTTGTATTAGCTTCTTCAGGTGGTTAACATGAAAAACTAACACAAACACATGTTTATTTGTGCCTACTTGGTATTCTGGTAATTACTGGTTATTTATTGAGGAATTGATTTGACAGTAGTTTGGTATTTTTTAGGATTTTCCTATGCTCATGGAGATATCATTTATTTTTGTATGTCTTGTGTCTTGATTTATTGTATGCTATTCCACTTGGTTTTATACTTTTTACATATAATATTGATTGTGCCTAATTACTAGCAACTCATATTTATAGCCAGTGAACCAGGGCACTTGGTTCGGACCTTTCTGCTTCGGTCACGTGACGTCCTATGGATCTTTAGTTCTGTGTGTTTTTTTTTTAAATTGTTTATATGAATTAATAAAGATATTTATATGGTTTTGTATTTAGTTGTTGCAATCTTTGGTTTCATTTGCTAGCTTTTTAAGGTATTGTAAGGCAGCGTTAGCACCGTACGCAGTGAAGAGGCAGTGACCCACAAAATTCAAACACAAAAGTCTTTTTAATGTGTTGTCTTCACACATAAAAGTCCAAATTCACACAGTTGCATATAACCAGTGAATATAACTTCAGTGCATATCATCAGTGTTCAGTTCACACCAGTTCATAGCACTCCGTTGTACACAGCATCCTTTAGATTGCAGTCACGACACACGCTAGTCCTCCTCTGACTAATTCCCGTGGGTGTCCTGCACCTCTTGTATCACAGTCTCTACTCACAGCCATACATAGTCCAGGATATCCTCCAGATCACAGCCGGGCACCATATGCACCTGTTTTGCAATCGTTACACACCAGTCCTCTTTCGGGCACAGGGCATCCACTTCCGGTTCACCTCCGGGCACAGGACTGTCCACATCTGAGGCCAGTTACCATGGACGACTTGCATCACTGTGTACGCTGTCAGTGCCAGGCCTATTGGCTCCGCTCTGTCCTGTGCTCGGCACACCAACTGCTCTGCACAGCAACAAGCACTAACTCACTCTGGCCCTGACTCAAATAAGACTCACTCAGTACTCCTCAGATCTGACTAACCCTTTCCTGCAGTGTTTTTAACATAGCAACCTGTGGTTTTCAGCCACATGGAAAACCTGGGTCTGGAATAGAACAGACTGCACAAACTACTATCATACTGCAATCTGTTTCATGTACAAGATGCAGAGCAGGTTTTCCCTACCTCTGTCTTGGACATTAACATGTCCAAGACTAACACTTTTATTATCAGTTTGCATTGCAGTCACAACTACGCCCGTGACTGCCATGCACACCTATGGCCTCCATACACCTCCGTGCAAATCCTGGGGAGACTACACAGCGACCCCTACCTGTGACATCGGTCACTGCTTCACCACTGCAATCGCAGCTATGCATGTGACTGCAGTGCATTCCCATAGCCTCAATACGCCTCCGTTGGTATCCTGTAGAGAACATACAGCGCCCCCTAGCTGTAACAGGGGTCACTGCCTCACAGTATTTATTTCAAATATTGGCTGAATATTGGATTATTTTAAAGATAATGGTGGTCCCAGACTACATTTTGGCAAGGAACAGTTGGTGATGGAAGTTGCATATAACCAGACCACTGAACAGCTCTTTCAATCAAAAGTGTACCATACAATTTTGTCAATTGCTTGCCAGTTTAGATGGTATTTTTGGGGAAAAACACAGTCTACGGATGAAACAATACTAGTATTTAACATATGAGCACACAGAGCTGTACACAGGCTCCCTCTGGAAATGCAGGTGTGACTGGCCCAAAAATGTAAATGTTCACGTGAACTGAGCTTAAAGGCCCTGTTACACATAACGATGTCCCAGCGATCCCACCAATGATCCGACATGATGGGAACGCTGGGACATCGTCAGGCTGATCTCTGGTGAGCTGTCACATGACAGCCCCTCCAGCGATTAGGACCAGCAACGCTGGACGCTGGTTTCTAATGTAAACATCGGGTATCCAGGAGCCGCGGCTCCTGGATACCCGCTGTTTACCTTGGAAACCGGCGTACACGCTGGTTTCCAAGGTAAACATCAGGTATCTAAGAGCCGCGCGACTCCTGGATACCCGCTGATTACCTTGGAAACCAGTGTGTACACCGGTTTCCAAGGTAAACAGCAGGTATCCAGGAGCCGCGGCTCCTAGATACCCGATGTTTACATTAGAAACCAGCGTCGCTGATCGCTGGTCTCTCGATGCGGGAGACCAGAGATCGAAAAATGGCCCAGGCCGATCGAGCACGATCAGCGATAACTGGCAGGAGGGCCGTCACACACAGCGATCTCACTGGCGAGATCGCTGTGGCGTCACAAAATCAGCGATCTCGCTAGCGAGATTGCTGTGTGTGACAGGGCCTTAACAGCTTATTAACCGACACTTCGTATGGCTAGCATTTAGGCACTGTGGCTCCGATTTATCATGATCGGCACTGTGCACAAATTTCAACGAATTTTCAAAGCAATTTTCAGAATTCTGAAGGTCACACCCATAAAAGGCCACCTACCTCATATTTTTGCTGCATGACCTCCACATTATCAGGGTTTGGCTGAAAAGTCTGAAAAATCGTTTCCTTGTCATCCATCCAAGATTGGAACTCCCCACAAACGCTGTAGAACTGGTACAGGCGGACCATTTCTTCCAAAGCTTTCTTCCTTTTCTAACAAACAAATGTAAAGTCAGATTTCTGCCACAATTTAAAAGATAAGAAAAAGATTCCTGCCACTGAAGACAAAGACATGGCAACGATGTTGTCACTCCTATTTATTGCATAGTCATAGAAAGCTCTGTGCCCTCTAGAATTGAAACATTTAATGACCCCTTGGGAAATCACCGATTGCCCGCTATTGCTTGCCAGGAGACACATTTTGTGAAATAGGAAAAATCATTATATTGGACGTGTGCCTATAATAGTTGCCACTGCCTTGGTCTACATTTTGACAAGACCATAATTTCTTGTAGGCTGCAAATTCTTGGACTTATATACTAAGAGATATATAAATTGCAGCACATCATAATGGTCGGGTTTCAAAAACTTCTACTCCTATGGGATGTTACGAGCAGGACCATATACTTACTACTACTTCATAATGTCCTCTTTGCAGTAGTCACCTCCATACACAACCCACTCACCTTTTACCTTTTAATAACATTTTATGATCAGAACGTACTACCAAATCCAAATATAGGAAGGCGACAAAAATTTTTTGGGGACATTTGCCATTTACACACTTGTCCCACCACTTTTTTTTTATAAAGAAAAGTGTATGGATGAATTTGGATCCTTTAACTTTAGTAAAATGTTCCTCAAAATTTGTGCAAGAAGCGGCAGTCTTGAGGGGCACCCTAAATACCCTGATAGGTTCCCTCTAAGCCTACACAGGTGATTAGAAGCTCCGCACCAAACAATCCGGGGTTCCAACCCAGAGAGAAGCGTAATGAAATTAATATGTACAAAACTTGGATTTTCGTATTTAAAATCCCTTTCTCATTGAATATATTGGGAGACACAGGACCGTGAACATATGTGCTTGACACTAGGTGAAAAAAGTGTTTGCCCCCACCTGGTGGGCTAAACGCTTTACTAGGACACTACAAAGCTCAGTTTAGTTCCAAAAGCAGTAGGAAAATAACACAAAAATAGGAAAAATTCTATAACAAGTAACAACCTGGAACCAACACTGAACTTGGGGAACAAAGCCAATGTCCAAACGCAACTCAAACTGACCCCAAGATAGAAGAAGTAGAAATAGGGTGGGAGCTGTGACCCCCCTCCCCAATGTATTACATAAGAAATTAATTTTAGGGTATGAACAAAAAACAAATATTCTCATTATTAGCATTGCAGGACAGAGGTACATAGGATGTTCTAGAGCAGTCCCAATGTTGACCACCTAGAAGACAGTGGCCAGAGGAACATTATGCTCCAAGGTGTCATTGGATGAAGCCATAGAGTGAATCATGTCAAATTTGATGAAGGATTGAACAACGGTGCAACTGGCAGCCTTGCAGATCTGAGAAATTAAGGCCTGGTGCCCAACTACTCAGGAGGCCCTGACCATCCCTGCGGAAAGAGCGATAACCTGAAAGGGCAGATTTACACTTGAACATGTAGGAGTCCACAAAAGTGGACCTGATCCATTGGGAAATGGTAATTTTGGAGGCTGACAGGCCTTTGCATAGCCCGTCAGGGATCACAATAAGAGAATTGGAAAGTCATGAAAGGGCAGCAAGCTCAGACATTTTGCAAATGGAGGTCATGATCACCAAAATTATCACCTTCTACAAAAGAAACTTTGGAGAGATGCAGTGAAGCATCTCAAAGCAGAGACTGAAAAAAGATGAGGTTTCATGATTCCACTCAATGGTGGAGCACAATGAACCACTCCCTGTAGTAGGATCTTTTGTCTCTTCAAGAACGGGAGGCTGAAGCCTGTGTCCAGACTAGACCGAAGAAAAAAAAGAATGGAAAAAACCCATGTGATGGAAATTGCCCTATTCACACTTGTGAAAGAAGGACCTTTCTGCTCACACTAGTGAAAGTAGGAGCTTAACAATTTTTGCATAACATTTTCAAAAGCGGCTGTACAATACATAGTACTATTAGAAAGAATAACACCTTGTGACAGGCAGGGTTGCCAACTGTCCAGAAATTCCAGGACAGACAGTAAAAATAAGGCACTTTTTTGCCCTTTTGGTAAAAAGAACTTGAGGAGTCCATGATTTTTTTTTAGCTAGAAAAAACTTAGATTGTTTTAATTTTATCATTTACAGTGAATGCAGCTAATGTCCTTATATGAGAATGTTGGGCTGTAGACATGGATCACTTATAATAATACTTTATTATGGTTTCGCAATGTGTCTGTAAAAGATATTGTTTGTACATGATTTTTTGATAAGTTGTCCACAAAAAGTAAAACGGCAAGTTGGCAACCCTTGTAGCAGGTCTTCATTTAGGGAAAATCTCAACCAGAGATTGATGACATTTCTAAGTCCATCTATTAATCCAAATAGGAGTGCGTACAAACGTATCACCTTGGCCAGCTGCTGAAGGTTCTCATAAGAAGCTTCTATCTCTTCCTGCACACTTCTGATTTTGTCTGGTGACATCTGAGGGTCTTGTTTGGACTCTTCGGTCTCAGGGATCATTAATGCCACGTGGCCTCTTTTTTGTGGTCTGCTCCTTTCTTGTGTTATCATAACATTTCCTGTCTTTTTCTCCTGCTGGAGTACAAATGAATAAGGATGAATTCATAAATGTGATATCAGAGTGCACTGAACCTAATCATATAAACTACTGTAAGAGGACAGAACAGTCGTCAATCACATGGGAATGTAGTAAACATACGCTTTGACACCAAACATTGTAGTTTTACCTTTAAGACAGTGCTAACCTACAGCTCCTCGGAGGTTGCAATAATGTAAATCCATTAGATAATGTGATGTCAACTATTCTGAGTAGAACACATTACTCTAAATAATTGCAACTGTATCTAACATGATCAAAGAAGTTGTCTGGGAATATGATATTGATTAACCATTTCCAGGATATATAGCTAATATCAGATCAGTAGGGGGTCGAAACCCAGCAGCCCCACCAATCAGCTCCTAGCAGCTCTGATGACGGCTGGGTGTAGATACTGCACTGTGTAGATGTGTAGTAGCTGCTGCGAAGTACAGCAGAGCAGCTCTGTTTGATGTCTGCATTCAGCTGCTGCTGGAGCTAACAACAACTGATCAATGACCAGATGTCGGACCTCACTATTCTGGTATTGATTCACAGGAGGACTAAGAGGACAGCCATGGAGGCCTTCGGCAGGCCCCAGCTGCCCTGACAAAACATAGGTACCTCGTGATTACGTCAGGGTGGAAGGGGGAGGTGATGGGAACTGGTGCAAGTGCGAAATTTGCATTATTCAAATGTTGCTGTCAGTGATTGAGGCCAACATTTAAAATGGTTGACAGCAGCAATCTGAGCAAGCTCCAGTTGCTGCTGTTACGGGAAGATGCTTGCTGTGTATCACAGCTGACATCTACTGGGTGCAATGTGCACTCAGCTCTTGAGCCCACTCATACACACTGACACCCAAGGTGTGAAGATATTTATTATACTTGTAGCATAATAAAAACCTTTTAAATTAATTTTTGCTACCAGTATCCCATTTGATGTTGCTGCTAATCTGTGCAACTAGGGGAAACCACTAATAAGCCTCCTTCCCCTGGAAAATTAGTCAGCTCCAAAAGTCAGGCTATAGCAGAAGCTGTGTTTTTTCACTAAAAATCAGGGCAGAAATCTATTTCTACGGCCTGGTGGGGCCAGGTTATACAGAACTCATGAATATGGAAGACTACAGGATATCAGGTTTACTAGTCCTCTATTGATAATCTCCTGCTGATAAAACAGCGATTTTATCAAAATGCAGCAAGCATCCCAGTAAGTGACACATCACTGGAATCAAGGTCTCTGCCCCTACATCATGCTGCTCTCAGATTAGGTGGCAAAGACCTGCAGACAGATTCCCTTGGTCTTGGGCAATAATTCAAAACACGTATGATTTAAAGTGACAGGTAAGACGTACAATTAGAGGAGCTTTGCCTGCTACTGTCTGAGCCTGGTCTCCAAGCCGCCTCACTTCCATGGAATAGGCAGAAATCTCTTTTTCAAGCCTCATGTGTCTCTGTAATATGGCTTCAGCACTGGACTCATCCTTGCCAAAATCCTCACTTGTAACGAGTGGCAGATGTTCCTTCAGCCATGATTCTGCTTCATTAGCATCAGCAAAGTACTAGATGACAAAAGGAAAACACCATGACGTAAATACATAATTATACATATTACAGTACTGTCTTAATAAAAAGTCTAGAAAGACTCTGGACGATGTTCTGCTGAGAACGATGACCAAAAACGTTTTGTTCATTGGTCTGGTGAGTGCCTGTCTACTACACAATTATATGGAAATAATTTTTCCGGGAAAGTTTTGTACCTAATGATGATGTAGGGAAAATTCATCCCCCTACTGATGTAATGTATACTGATGGACTCTACGGCAAGTACTGCCCTTTATCCACACAATTTATCACTTTGTTCCATCTGAAATGACCATATTTGTTACAATCCGGGACGAGTCAGACAGCCGTATAACTCAAATGGGGTTCGCAACGCAATGCTCAGACTGGCTCAGATCTCCCAACATGAGCATGACAGCCTGTATTTCTATGCAGCCACCACACTCAGGTTGGGAGGGCTATTGGCCAATTTGAGCATTGCGCTGTGATCCCCGTCCGAGTTATACAGCTGTCTAACTCTTCCCTAACCATTAGTAATGATATATGGCTCATGATATGATTGCGATACGACGATAGTGAGTAAATATTCTTTATGCACGGCCAAGTGAATAGACCACTCTGCCCCAAATTTGTCACATAGGTAAATCAGGCACTTCTGAAGGTTTTGCACCGGGTTTTAGCTCTCGAGAACCTACTGTTCTTGAGATATTGAAGGACAAATACCAATAAAACGTATGTAATACATAACACAATATCAAAAGTGCTCACAACCATATCAGTGCAAGTAAAAAATCGGAGAATCTCACCGATTCCTCAGGCGATCACCCTTGGAGGACAGCTTAGGAGGAGGATATTAGGGATTGTACCCTTCTAATTATCCTCTTCCTCCTAAGCTGTCCTCCAAGGGTGATCTCCAGAACAATCGGAGAGATCCCCCCATTTTTTAATTGCACTGATCTCTGTCACGCTGGGTGAGGGAGAAGCAAGGTGCACAACAGCGAGAGGGAAGGGAAGCCCAAACTCTAGGGAAGGGGGGAGTGGAGACCCCTAGGCAGATCTAACAACACCCTGTTTTATCTGACATCCCTAAATAGGTTCTGCACCTATTGCCGAGCAGGAACCTAATCCCTGCCTGACCCTAGAGATAGGCCCTGGATAGGGAGGGGACGGGGTGAATGCTAGTCAGCCCCCACAACAACTAAAGACAGAGAGAGTGGACAAACAAGGGGATACACTTAGCTTGAGAAGACCACCGAGATATCACTCCAGCAATCCTCCAAGAGTACTCCAAGAAGACACTAGATAACTGCTAGTACTTCCAACCAGACAGAGTGAAATTGAGCTAAAACCAGACCTTCAGCAAAGGTGTGTTAATTAGCAGCCGAAGGTGGAGGTAACTGCTGGGTCCTAGAGGGAGATGGATATCACTCCATAATAGAGATGCAAAAATCAAGAAGGTGCTTGTACTGTAGAGCTAATTGCAATGACCTTCTACAGCCAGATCCAGGATGACCGTCTGTCACACCTGACATACCCGTGACAATCTCATCGTGAGCACTTTTGATATTGTGAGTTACTTATTACATATGTTTTATTGGTATTTGCAGTATACTTTTTATCCTTGTCTATTAAAAGTTAAGTTTTAGGCATCCATGCTGTAGAATTTGCAGTGATCTTGGGGATTTGGTCCATACGATGGCTTTTTCGCTTTTTATTTGTCTTGAGATGTTGGCCAAAACACGGAACACAAAAGGAAATATTAATTTACGGGCAAACGACTTGAACAATCTGCCAGAAACTTGGAACATTGGCAAACCGGACACTTCTGAAAGTTTTACACCAGGTTTCAGCTTTCGGGAACTACCATTATTGACACATTTATAAAAAAAATATATATATCAATTTACAGCCAAATGACTTGACCAATTTGCCCCAAATTTGGTAAGTAAAATCAGGCACTTCTGAAGGTTTTAAACCAGAACTCAGCTTCCAAGGTCTCGCCCAAAAGCAAATATTAATTGAAATCTCTTCAGGAAACTAACAACTAGTGGTTAAATTTCTCCACATAACAACTCAGATATGTCGGCTTCACATCAGCTCACGCAAACATAAAACAGTAATAGACAGAGCCATGTGAGGCCGAGTAAATCTGCCAGTATATTATGATCCGTACGTATTGATTGTATTGACCGTTTGTTACTGTTTTAGTTTCTTGGCTGTGCGCAAAGTGTGAAATGTTGGCTGTGATTTCCTATATCTTCTTATGCTGACACATCAATGATATACTGCCTTGAAATGCCAGATATAGAGTGTCATGGTTTTTCTGAAAAATGTTAAGTCTCTTAACTATTAAAGTTGAGCGAATATCTTCGGAATCGGTTGCCGAATCTGAATTTACCATATTCGTGTCATATTGCTACCCTATTCGTGCCGAATTTATGTTTGACGATCGATTCCGAACATATTTGGTCATTTCTACTCCCATTGACTCAAAAGACGTTCGGCTGTGTTTGGCGAATATTGCAAAAAACCATATTCGCCGCCAATCGTAATCGGAACCGAATTTTGAACCATTTACTCAACTCTAATTACCATCTCATCTCAGCAATGTTATTTCCATTTTCTTGTCCAGTTATCAGAACAGATAAATGAATATACTGAAAGAGCAGGACCTCCTGCACAACCGACCCCATTGACTATAACGGGGGCACATCTGATCAGTAAAATCCCGCACACCATGATGGAAACTAATGCAGCATGCGGAGCTATTTCGTCTGTTTTTTTTGGGCAGGATTTGCGATGAAGGCTCTGAACACAGATGTGAATTGGCCACACTTCATTTGATCTGGTAATAGGGGTCCAGATTATCATCCCACGGAAAGACATCCCGCTCACGAAGCTACATGTGTGTTTCTGGACATTTCCAGTGTGTCCAGATTGGAGCCAGAAATTGATACCAGCACAGACCAGGTAAGCGCCGGTATGGAAACTACGGGGAATCAGTGATTGTGTCATGCACAGTGTAGGACAAACTAAGTGCAACACAAAGGGATAAGGGAAGGGGAACCAAACACTAAGGAAGGGGGAAGTGGTCACCCCTGAACTGATCTAACGTCACCTTGTCTGTCCTACCGTCCCTATATAGGTTCCGCACCTATCATTGAGCAGGATACCTAGTCCTTGTGTGAACCTAGCAATAAGCCCTGCACCGGGAAGGACAGGATTGGCACTTGTCAATTTCACTAATGCTAAAGACAGCAAGGATAAATGCAACAAGGGGGGCACTTAGCTTGAGTAGACTAAGAGTGACACACCGAGGCCCTCCAAACTCCAAGAGGACACTAGCAGACTACTACAGCTTCATGTCTCAACAGAGAAGTGCAAACAGGAAATAACACCTGCAACTCCCAACAGGAAGTAGGGAGTTATAAACTCCCAGGTCCAGGTGTGGTTTTTAGCACAGGGGGAGGTGGCCACTAGTCTGCAAAGGAAGCAACCAAGACCTTCTGCAGACACATGCAGTGCAAGGGTCTGCAGCCTCTGACACATCCGTGACAGATTGTATCACTTATTTTAGCGTGCGCCTTTTTAATGACAATTTTAATCCATTAATTAATGGGGTTTCCAGGAATGAAAAATTCATGGTCTATTTTTGGGATAGATAATCTAATATTAAATTAATGGGGTCTGACTCTAGGCTTTTCCGCTTATAGCCCCTAGATCTGTACTTTTGGTAGCAGATGTTACTGTTATGAGATGTAACACAAAGCGCATCCACCGCCTATTTATTCAGCTGATCTTCAAAAGTACCAAGAGTTGGGCCCCAGCAGGATAAGCCGTAGGTCTCGCTCACATGAGCATATCACTCGAACGAGTGTTATTTGATGTTTTATCGGACAGCAGTCAGCCCAATTTATGCAGTGCGGATTTTTTATCTCATGGTGATTCAGAATGCAAAATAATTGCAGCATGCTGCGAGTGGCTCCGCAAATCAGATCACTTGCAACCATACAAGTCTATGGGTGTAAAACCTTGGACTGCACTCGAATGTCCTCTGCAGACACAGACAATGGAGAAGATGGAGAGATTAAGATCTCCATCTTCTCCACACGTGCACTGTGATTCTTTCATGTGAGAGAATCGGATCACAGTAAAATGACACTCGGATTAATCTCTGATCTGGGTGTAATTACCAGAATCGACCCTATTCTCTCGGAAGAGACCGGCCATACATTTGGTATTTACAAGCAAAGAGAAAAAAATATTTACAGACTTAATCAGATCACAAGCATTATTAAGTCACAAACACTGGATGCAAAAAAAACAACAAAAAACAGTTTATTTGTATCATATATTTAGATTTATGAACAGAACAACAGGAAAAAATACAGGAACCAAACATATTGGACGAGCTACTAAAAAGAGTGATGGCTTTCTAAGAAAATAAACACAGCTGAAAAAAGGAGGAAAGAACAGAATCAATTCAAAACTTCTTTCTTTTCTTCAGAAATGTAATCCTAACCAGCACCTAAACAAAGAGGAGAGGGCAAAGGAACGTTCCGACCCGTGAAAATAAAACACATGGAAGAACCATGAAATAAGCCACTGCAAAGCAAACACCAGTTAGACCTTGGCTTTGTTTTGGAAAAAGTGGTACAGCAGCAAAAAAGTCATGTTAAGAACCTGCATTCTTAACATATAGGGGTCATTCCTGGTCTTCTAGCTATTCTGTACGCTTTTTATCCTTAGGATGCAGACAGATGGCCGTATACCTTGTGTGAGGATCGCGTCGCAGTGCTTGGACTGGTCTGGCACCCCTTCTGACCTGAGCCTGACAGCATGATGTATGTCTATGCAGCTGTCATGCTCAAGTCAGGAGAGCCCACGGTCAGACCGAGGATCGCGTCGCAGTGCACGGACTGGCCCTGCACCTCTCCTGACCTGAGCTTGACAGCGTGAAATATGTCTATGCAGCTGTCACGCTCAGGTTAGGAAAGCCCACGGTCAGTCCGAGGATTGCGTAGCAGTGCACGCACTGGCCCGGCACCTCTCCTGACCTGAGCCTGACAGCATGATGTATGTCTATGCAGCTGTCGCGCTCTGGTCTGGAGAACCCACGGTCAGTCTGAGAATTGCGATGTGATCCTCTCTGGAGACATACGGCCATCTGTCTGCACCCTTAAAGAGAGAAGCTGCCATCACTGACAAAAGGGTAAAGCTGATTTATTCAAGGATTGTCTTCACAAGACCACATTGTTAAAATATTTTTGTGGTTTACCCCAGTTCCCAGGTGCAGGTTTTTTTGTTTGTTTTTTTTAAAGGGGACTTTACATACACTTCTTGCCCAGTGCAGAGTCTTTGCCGCTGCTTCCAGATTTTGCCACGTTGATCTAATGTTGACAGCGCTGCAGCCAATCACTGAGCTCAGCAGCTCATGCCGTTAACTTGCGCAGTGCTACTGAGCTAAGTGATTGGCTGCAGTACTGCTGACGTTATATCAGCCCTGACAACAATAACGGACATCAGAAACAACAGTGGAGACTCAGTGCTGGTCCTGAGGAGGGTGAGTAAGGCTCAGTTTGTTCGTGTCTTTTTCTAAACAAACTGCATCCAAAAGATGGGATTTCCATTACCGGAGAACCCTTTTATGGACTCTTCTTAAAGTCTAAGAGCATGCAAAAAAAGAATCAAAATATTGAAGTTCACCAGTGTTACATTTCTGTTGAGCCTACAAATACAGCAAGTGTTTCACCTGTTTAATGAGAGCAGCCACCTCCAGCCTCAATTTTCTTCTTTTGACCTCGTCTTGCAGCTCCAGCCACTGTTTCTGGATACTGTCAATCATTTTCTGGATAGCTCTCTGGTCTGTATAAGCCAGCTGGCACAATTCCTTGCCATTTCTCACCACCTTGGATAGAATAGACTGATGGGAAAGTATCTCTGCTTCTAAGGCCTGAAAAGGACACAAAAAGTCACATTACAAATAGGCTGATTTTGATGTCAAAGGACAAAAAGGCTGAAATTATCCACCATGACATTGGTGATGTTCCGCACGGACCTTGGGACACATGGCCTGACTTGCAGAAATTGTAACAATCGCTGATATTTCATATCAATAAAGTGAAGTTCATTTTTCCTCACCAAACAAAAAATTACACGTTGAAAGAGAAAGAAGCCTTCCTTCGAAGGTCTACTCCAGAGTTGGAAGTATACATGTCATATTTTATGGAATATTAGAAGTGCCATTCTGTCTGGACTAATCACCTGATCTTGGAAAACGAATAAACCTTCAGGTTCAATGTGATAAGAAAAGTTTTTCCATCCAGTAAAGTGAATTAAAAGCAAAAAAAATCTTTACTGTCACTTCATAAAAATAGTGGCATGGGTATAGAAAAATAACTGATATGTTTTGAGTCTGACTTACTTAAGAGTAGAAATATTAATCTATGATTAAAAAGTCAACCAGACTCGAAAAAAAAATTTTTTTCTCTATGCAATCAAGTCACAATAAAGATTTTTTTTTTGCTTTTAATTTGCTTTACTGGATTGAAACATCTTACTTATCACTTTAAACAAAGCTGCTTGACACCTCACAAGCCTTAGGATCGCCCAGGAACCAGATTGTAGAACACACACATATTGGATGCGGTGTGTTGTATCCACAAACTTTCTCATAAACCTCCAAGTATAAACGTCTCTTCCACAGTAGACCACAAGCTTTCCAGCCAGTTGCAATTATCACCCATCTACAGGACGGGCTATAAAACTTAGATTGATGGGGTCCAATCATTGAAACTACTACTAATTGTTAGAAAAAGGGACTTCACTCCTCCCCGTTTTCCTGCAATATGGGCATGTACCTATGGCACTGAAAGGAAAAGGCGAGAACACCTTCACAATCTTATACCTCTTGCTTTGCTATAGATGAGTTGATGTGGCCTATATCTCTGCCAGGATCCGCCAAGCTAAGTGCCTGCCACTTCTCATGGATCCAAGCCTCCTCCTCACCACAATCTTGGAAAAACTGATACAACTTCAACAACTCCTCAAGACGTAATCGCCTAGAATACAAAAAAAAGTTTAAATAATACAGGCATAAAAAAGAAAGAGCAAACATTTAACTCAACAGATGGCTGTAGGCCAAAGAAGATGGCTCAGGTGATCGTTTAGCAAACTGCTATCTGTTCCAACTTCTCTGTGCTCCACTCAGCCAATCGCTCCTGTGCTTTCTATGAGAGAGCCAGGGGTGTAACAACAATGTTCGCAGAGGTCATGACTGGGCCCATGAGGATGGGGGCTCGCCGATGCCAACCTCAATTGGATGTTAGTCCTCGAACGCACATTCAGTTGAAGTGTAATGCATCATAGAGAACTGTCGGGTGCGTGTGCTGCAATACACACTGCCGACCAATCAGAGGCCAGCAGCTGACGTCAGCATGCCTGTGATTGGGGGTGCTTGTCAGTGATGACATGCTCTCTTGTCGCTAGTGTAAGGAAGAACTACTTTTGTGGGGAACTACAGATTCCAGAGCACGCCGTACGGGAGATTGTGGTGAAAGACTCCCGGCTGCTGAGCAGTGTGATGGACGCAACACCGGCACCAGCCGGCTGCTTACTTTCATCTCTGAAGAAGTAAACAATCACGGACTCAAAGTAAATGAATCAGTTGAATGCCTAGACTGTAGCTTTAAGTTAACCTGTTCTTTGCGTTTGTTAGCCTAAAAGCTGTTTAACCCCTTCTTCTCCCTGCAAGGAGTAACCTCCCTGTGTTAATAAAACCAAACCCCTGTTAACCCTTGCTCTGTGCCTCTGTGTTGATGCATTTGATTTACCTGCATTACACTTGCAAGCTGAAGTCAGCTGCAGGCTTCAGAAGAGGACGCCGCTCGGTGGGGGAGCGGATGGAAGCTGAGTATAACTGTTTATTTTTTTTCTTTGTTATAAAGAACAGAAGCAGAACAGGGGACATATACCAGAATAGGGCCAGGATGAAGGACAGATATACCAGAATGGAGAACATATATATACCAGAATGGGGCCCGGATGAGGGACAGATATACCATAATGGAGGACATATATACCAGGATGGGGGGGGACCCCGGAATAAATCTTGCAGCGGGACCCATCTGACTCTAGTTACTCCACTGGAAAAGCCATTGTTGGAATCCGGGGCAACTTATCTCATCGAGAACAAAATGATCGGCCGTATAAAATCAGATATGCCGGATCCTTTGATAAGGTCGGGGGAAAGTCTGGAAGCCCCCATAAACATTACATTGTTTGCTGAGCCTGCCGATATCAGGGCTTTCAAACGATGTTAGTCTATTTTGTATTGTGGCCCTTGCAGTGAGAACAAATAAATATCACCACAATAAAGTGTGTTGTCTCAAACACTACAAGTTTATGAAGTTCCAGGAGAAAGTAGAAAGTGGCTGGCACCAGTGAGGGAAAATGTGGTAAATGCCCTTTCTCTCCAAGCCATAGATATAAAAAAGTCCTATAAATTATTAATCAAAAGATAAAAATAAAATGAATGCAATTCAAAACTAAGGAAGAAACTACCAACATTATCTGATTTTCTTCTTCTGCGTAAGCAAAGCTACCATACTACAAGACCATGATCCCTCTGGTGTCACCTTCCATTGCACATATTGATAAGTTAAAACGTCGTAGTGGTTACTAAACATGAGGCACAAAGTAATGTAAAGAACATCTTACCGAGATTTACTGAGGGACACCAGGTTCTGATAAAGTTGACGTAAGTTCTTTACTTTAGTTTGGAGAACATCAGCATTACCCTTTTCACTCTTTGGGACGCATTCTGCCCTGGCTAAAATTTGTCTCACCGATTCACCATATGACGTAATTTGGGATTCAATTAGGTTGTTTTCTTGAAGGAAGTAGTCCACTTCAGGGAGTTGTTTCCCAAGCTCTTTTGAGCTTATTAAATCCTGATATTAGAAAAGAAAGTATTATGCATAATAAAATATATATATATATATATATATATATATATATATATATACACATACACACACACACATCAGTATGTATAAGAGAACATTATGGAGACTTCACTAAATGAATACGTGCAGTAAACAACCAGAGAATACAATTTGCATTACTGATTTATATTAAGTGGCGTCTAAAGGGGCTAGATCACTCAATGAGCTGCAGAACAAGGCACAGCTGTCCAAAAGAACAAGTCATCATTTGTCAGCAGGTTATTGCTATGTAATCCGTGTAGGAGAAAGCTCAGGACTAAGAGCGTCTGAGCTCCAAACGCGTAGACCTGTGTCTTATTCATATTCTCCCCCCTCTCCATTTTTATTTTTGTTGGATTGTACATGGTTTTTTTTTGCTCTTACAATTTTTAAATGTTGCTGTTAAAGTCATGCTTTAATACCTTTAAAAGTCATTTTTTAATACCTTTTTTATTGCCGTGGATGCTAGATTTTTTCCCTCTTGATGTAGGAGCAGAGAGCCTTATTCTAGCTATGTGTCACTTACTCAGCAGCTTGCTGTAGATTCAATACAATCAGTGTTTTCTCATCAGTAGATTATCACTGCAGGACTAGGTGTCACATGCAAGACAGTCTAGCTAATCTGTGTAACCCTGCCCCCACCACTGACTGGCAGCTTGCTGATAGCTTACACAGGAAACTGCAAATCAGGGGTGTGGGCGGACTTATACACATTCTGAGCACTGCTACGTATACAGTAGAGAAAACAGGGATTCTATCAAAACTGCACCAAGCAGCCCAGTAAGTAACACATCGCTGGAATCAGGGTCTCTGCATCAACATCATGCTTTTCTCAGATTACATAGCAAAAATCTGCTGACTGATTCTTCTTAAGGCCCCTACATACATATGTTAGCTGTTAGCCAACAACAGCTTTCTCTCCCAATTCATCAATACACTGGAATGATTGGTTCAGATCAGTGCTCCTGTGCCCTCTGAAAGCCGCTGCAGACACCTCTATATGTTGATGTTCTGAGAGTCTATAGGTGTCCGTACACATTAGACACTTCAAAAATAGGCAACTTAAGACAACTTTTATCTAATGTGTATGAGGACTCTGAGTGTAAGCAATCAAGGAACCAGCCCTTTGGTAGAACATCCAAAGGTTAAAACCTTACACATCAAATATTAACAGCCTACTTTAAGAAAAGTTCATCAACATTTATTAAAAATGAACTCTATTAGCAATACAGGGTTATGTGCACATTTGCATGTGTTATTTAGAAGGCAAACGTTGTTACCTGCATGGCTCGCAACTCCTCGACAGCACTGTCAATGTCACGTAAGAGGACCATTATTTGCTGTTTATCTTCTAATAACTGTTTGTGAGTTTTCAGTAGGTCAAGCAATGCACGCCAGCCTCTCGATAACTCTTGTTGTCTGTTTGATATAGAGTGAGAAGGAAAATATTCGTTCTAAAGCAAATCTGTCACGTCACATTGATAAAAGCAGGCCAATCTGCACCATATTCTAGGGCGGCAGGAGCACATTGAAGTATGGTTTTGTCAGAAAATCTCCAGTATACCTTGTCATTTATTTTATTTAATTTCTGCTCATTCTTGGATTACGAGTCCAGGCGGCGGACCTACGCAATGATTGACAGCTATTTCTACATAGGTGTGCACACAGAGATAGCGGTTATCACTAAATGAATTAATAAATTACACTTTAACTTTTCAAACAAGCCTGTGTTCTATGTTAATTTGCTATATCATTTTGATGCAAGCAAAAGCATTAGGCATCCAGGTGGTGGTATAGCTAAATAAAAATACTATTTTAGCTACTGCGTTATATAATTAAAGTAGCACTCCTCCTCCTTCTCCTCCTCCTTCTTCTCCTCATTCTTCAACTCCTCCTCCCATTACAAATTGTACTCTCTTAATATATTGCATTCATCACATAGCATTGTGTCCTTACAATTGCTCATTTTGCCTTTCTACCCAGCTAATTCTTCTCTTTTCTATGCTCTAGGTAGAAACAGGAAGTCTCTTTTCCCTGCATTTATCATTCCCCTCCGCAACTCCTGACCCAGCTGCTTCCTCCTCCCTGTCAGGGACTTTTGCAGTGATGTCTCACACAGGGAAAATTGACCTCCTGTTTCTACATAGAGCTTAGAAGGATTCAGCTGGTCAGTTTTTAATCACATGATGTCATAGACCTAATGGAAAAGTGAAGAATTATCTTGGTAGAAAGGCAAAATGAGCAATTGTAAGTACTCAGTGCTATATAATATGATGACTGCAATATATTGAGGATAAAAATGTTGATGGAAATGCTTCTTTAAAACAACAAAAAAAAAATCTTACAATTTGTTGATTTGGGCTCAGATTTTGTTTTTAACTTTAGGAAAATAAAAACTTTAGATGTTACACATTTTAAAATGCCTCTTATGTTGTCTTCATTCTCTTATTTAATAGGCATTACTGTACAAGGGCAAAATAGATCCTCAAATCATGACAGATGCAATGTAGTTAATTTTAGAAGATAAACATAAGATATCGACTTTCAATTTTTTGATATTTGAACACATTTAATAAATCTTTAGCTCTTGTCTTTTTTATTTCTTTTATGTCTATATGCTATATCTTGTGTGAAACAAAGATGATCTGTGTCTATCGATGCAATATCACCGTATGTTTTAGGATTATATGTTTTTGCATTAGAAAGTTTTCCAAGTTTACCAAAGAAACAAACTTACTTTGTTATTATTACTGGCTTGTTATGGTAATTCTCTTTCTCTAAAACGGCACACATCTCAGCGAGTGACCTGAACCGCTGTTCACGAGGTAGCACGTCCGCCTCAATCGCCTCCAGCTTCTTAGTAGCAGCTTCCACTTGGGTGATACTGTTGGGCTTGAAATCCTGTCTCTCGATGACTTCTCTCATTTCATGCAGGTAGGACTCTCTAAGAAAAGCCTTCTTCTGGAACATCTGTGCCAAAAGCTCCAGTCGTTCCAGTCTGAGCAGCTCTTTCTGAAGAGCCTTCTCTCGCTCATATTCAGCTTTTTCCAAGACTTTCCAATACTTCTCTACATCGCTCAAGGACCTCCCGTCAGGTGGAAAATAAGGGCGCAAGTTGTTGGCTTGTAATTTAGTCCGGATGTTGAAAAAATGTGCCTCAATCAAGCCTTTCTCTTGGTACTTTGCAGGTTTCTCTAAAGTGCGATAGGTTTTAAAGTTGGCCAAGAGATGCAACATACCATTGATGGCGTTGGGAAAATTACGATCATTCATCTCCAAGACTTTTTGCTGGATCCACCTTAGAAGGTCAGATACCATAGTTTCATATTGGCTTTTAAGATTCTCAAGTTCAAGAACCAGGGACATAATCTGGAAAACATAACACTTAAATATAAAAATCTACCTAAAAAGTAGCCTAAATGCCATTACGGTACCATTACAATATATAATACCTTGAAAAATTACAAAAACAGACAAGATATCTTTTGAAGATATGACCAACAAGTCAAAGTTACCAAATACCAAGTCCAAAATGTACCAGAAGGTAGACAGGTCTACAACATAAATGCGGGATTGAGACTATTATGACCAATATGATATGATGCTTTACTGATTGTGTCTAGATATTGTTCTTCGCCTATTTTAAAAGGAAATGGATTTAAAGCACAATAATTATATTATAACACTAACATATCCTGCCCCAATCTCAATCTCCCAAGTCTCATGTGCTTACTCACCAACGATAGCGTCAATTACAGGGAAAAACAACTACAATTAAGCATGTAAGGATGATCATTACAGTTTGGATTTCTGGAATAGAAAGCAGAGAATTGACTGCTATAAAGATCAAGATCAATGAAGGAACAAAATCTGTGTATAATTAGTTAGACAAGAAAAAAAAATGAAAATCTGCTTAACGACAGATATTCGCCAAGAGTCTGATATAAGAAAAAGTATCTTCCACGATGTAAGAGCAACAGCTTGGTAATCTGCTAAGGTTACGTCTTCTATCATACTGATTTTTTTTTACTTAGTTTAAAATAAAAAAAATTAAGTGCTTTGGGGTTATTCAGTTTTAGACAGAGACTGGAATCTTCTCTTAACTTTAAAGTAAAACTCCAAAGCTAAGCTGCGTCATCTTTATTTTAACCCCAAGGGTGGTTTGCACGTTAATGACCGGGACAATTTTTGCAATTCTGACCACTGTCCCTTTATGAGGTAATAACTCTGGAACACTTCCACGAATCCCGGTGATTCTGACAATGTTTTCTCGTGACATATTGTACTTCATGTTAGTGATAAAATATCATTCATATAACTTGCGTTTATTTGTGAAAAAATGGAAATTTGGCAAAAATTTTGAAAATGTCACAATTTTCCAACTTTGAATTTTCATGCCCTTAAATCACAGAGATATGGCACATAAAATACTTAATAAGTAACATTTCCCACATGTTTACTTTACATCAGCACAATTTTGGAACCAAAATTTTTTTACTAGGAAGCTATAAGGCAATTTCTCATTTTTACACCATTTTTTTTAGGGACCACATCACATTTGAAGTCACTTTGAAGGGTCTATATGATAGAAAATACCCAAAAGTGACACCATTCTAAAAACTGCACCCCTTAAGGTGCTCAAAACCACATTCAAGAAGTTTATTAACCCTTCAGGTGCTTCACAGGAATTTTTTGAATGTTTAAAAAAAATGAACATTTAACTTTTTTTCACAAAAAAATTATTCAGGTCCAATTTTTTTTTTACCAAGGGTAACAGGAGAAATTGGACCCCAAAAGTTATTGTGCAATTTGTCCTGAGTACGCTGATACCTGATATGTGGGGGGGGAACCACTGTTTCGGTGCATGGCAGAGCTCGGAAGGGAAGGAGTGCCGTTTGACTTATTCAATGCAAAATTGGCTGGAATTGAGATTGGATGCCATGTCATGTTTGGAGAGCCCCTGATGTGCCTAAACAGCGGAAACTCCCACAAGTGACCCCCATTTTGGAAATTATACCCCCCAAGGAACTTATCTAGTGTGTGGTGAGAACTTTGAACCCCCAAGGGCTTCACAGAAGTTTATAACGTACAGCCATAAAATTAAAAAAATCATATTTCTTCCACAAAAATGATCTTTTCACTCCCTATTTTCATTTTCCCAAGGGAAACAGAACCCTAAAATTTATTGTGCAATTTGTCCTGAGTACGCTGATACCTGATATATGTGGGGGGTAAACCACTGTTTGGACGCAAGGCAGAGCTCGGAAGGGAAGGAGCACCGTTTGTCTTTTTCAACGCAAAATTGGCTGGAAAATGAGATGGGACGCCATGTCGTGTTTGGAGAGCCCCTGATGTGCCTGAACAGTGGAAACCCCTCACAAGTGACCCCATTTTGGAAACTAGGCCCCCCAAGGAATTTATCTAGGTGTGTGGTGAGCACTTTGAACCACCAAGTGCTTCACAGACGTTTATAATGCATGGGCATGAAAATAAAAAAATCATTTTTTCCACAAACATGATCTTTTAGTCCCCAATTTTTTTTATTTTCCCAAGGGTAACAGGAGAAATCGGACCCCAAAAGTTGTTGTCCAATTTGTCCTGAGTACGCTGATACCCCATATGTGGGAGAAAACTACTGTATGGGCACATGTTGGGGATTGGAAGGGAAGTAGTGACGTTTTGGAATGCAGACTTGGTGGAATGGTCTGCGGGTGTCATGTCGCGTTTGGAGAGCCTCTGATGTGCCTAAACTGTTGAAACCCCCCAAAAGTGACCCCATTTTGGAAACAAGACCCCCAAGGAACTTATCTAGATGTGTGGTGAGCACTTTGAACCCCCAAGTGCTTCACAGAAGTTTATAACGTACAGCCATAAAAATAAAAAAAACATTTTTTCCACAAAAATGATCTTTTTGCCCCCAATTTTTTATTTTCCCAAGGGTAACAGGAGAAATTGGACCCCAAAAGTTGTTGTGCAATTTGTCCTGAGTAGGCTGATACCCCATATGTGGGGGTAAACCACTGTTTAGGTGCATGGCAGAGCTTGGAAGGGAAGGAGCACCGTTTGACTTTTTCTTTTCTTTTTTTTTTTAACCGTCTTTATTGAGTGTAATACAAAGTATACATATAATGTCCAATAACATAACAGAAGAACATTTATTCAATATTATTAATATTAGACGGCATTTTTTCAACTATAACCCCCAAGCTCCTCCCCCTCCTCTCCCCTGGGCAAACTCCATAACTTCGTAATACAATTTCAATCCAGTCTAACAGGGATATTACCGGCAAGCTGCTCTCTCATATACCAGTTGGTGAGCTGGAAACAACTATGTATCGCCTGGTGTGTGGAAGATATCTGAGTATTGATAAAAGAGGACCATGTGAATAGAAAGCGTTCAGTGTCTTTTTCTTTATTGAGTAAGGCCTCTATCCAATCCATTTTGAAGAGATATGTGACTTTTGTAGTAATTAAGCTTAAAGAAGGTGTTACATCCTGTGCCCACAAATGGAGAATGCTTTTACGTGTGGCTGCCGACCATATGAACAAGATGCGGCGCTGCTGGACAGAAAGCCTCACCAACTGGTCCTGTGCGAGAATATTAAATATGGCCCACTCCGGGAAGAGAGAGATAGATATGCTAGAAGTGTTGATGAGATGTTGCAGAAGTGTATCCCATACCTCCCTTATTTTTGGGCAGTCCCAAAGGCAATGGAAAATATCAGCTGGAGAGTGTAAGCATTTAGGGCAGGGATAGTCCCCTGAGGGGGACATTTTAGACTTGACCTTTGGGGAGATGTACTGTATGCTCTATGAAATATCATAAGAGACATGGTTATGTAACTGTCATATGGTAATACACAGTTAATACGCAGAGTGGCTTTCAAAAGGTCATTTACCCGACAGTTCGTTAATTGAGCAACCCATTTTCCAGGGCCTGGTGAAGAGTCTGACCAATGTATAGAAGGCTTTAATGATTTATATATAAGACTCATAGAATAAGTTCCCATTTGGGCTTTAATGGATATTAAATTTAGAGGGTGTGTTCTAGCATCATCCGGTATGTCTCGCAATATTGAGCTTACGTAATGTCTAATTTGAGAGATAGTAAAATTGTCTTCTATAAGGATTGGGTATTTGAAAACCATGTCCTCTAAGGTAAGAAGGCATTGATTATTTGTTAACGTATCTCGGACCAGTCTACACCCATTGTTTCCAAGCACCTTGTAAATGGGAGGTGACTTGCCTTGTAGAAAAGAGGGGTTACCTTGAAAGGGAAGAAACATCGAGATGTGGGGGTCAAGACCGCTAACTCGTCTAGCTTGACACCATCCCAAGATTACCGACCATAATAGAGAATTATCTCTAACCTCCACTGGAATTTCAGCATTTCGTAGGTGAAGCAATGCTGGGAGGCTGAAGGGTCTACACATGGCCTCATCTATTGGGGTATTAGTGAAGCGATTAAAGGCGTATATCCAATCAAGGGAATGGCGAAAAGCAGCCGCTATACTGTAGAGGCGTAAATTTGGGAGATTAAGTCCACCCAAAGATTGGTTTGCTATAGCTTAAAAACACTAATTCTAGAGCCCCCTTCTGAGCCCCAAATAAATTTGCGGAAGGCTCGTGTCAGTAGCCTATCATCAGCTTTAGAACGTAGAACCGGGAGCGTCTGTAAAGGAAAGAGTATTTTAGGGAAAGAGATCATTTTAATTAGATGGGCTTTACCTGCAAAGGATAATTTAAGGGATTTCCAGGATTGAAGTTCTTGTATAACTACAGAAATAAGAGGCTGAACATTTAATTTATAGATATCATGAGGATTTGATGGTAGGTCAACGCCAAGATAAGGTAAAGAATTTCTCTTCCACTGAAAGGGAAAGGCAACCGTTTCTGAGCAATTTTAAAAATAGCTAAAGCATGAGATTTATTAAAGTTTACACGAAATCCCGAAACTGCTCCAAATTCATTAAAGGCGTGCATTATAGAGGAAATGGCTTCCTTAGGCTAGTTTCACATTTGCGCTTTATAACGCAGCGACGGCCTGCGCACGGCCGCCGCTAAGCCCCGCCCCCTGCCAGCTCCCTGCCCGCCCCTTCCGGTCATCGCCGCCTTCTAGCGCACTTGGGCGCTTGCGATCTGCGCACCCTATCTTTAGCATAGGGTGCGCAGATCGTGTGCTGGCCGTGCACTAGCAGGATTTTGCCGTACGCTGCGCACTTTTGAAGGTGCGCCCGTGTGCGCCGAACGCAGCATGTTGCGCCCAAGTGCGCTAGAAGGCGGCGATGACCGGAAGGAGCGGGCAGGGAGCCGGCAGGGGGTGGGGCTTAGCGGCGGCCGTGCGCAGGCCATCGCTGCGCTATAAAGCGCAAATGTGAAACTAGCCTTAGGATTGGATATCATGAGTAAGATATCATCAGCAAATGCCAACCTTTTAAGTGTATGGTGACCGACCCCTATGCCCCAAAGGAAGGGATCATCTCCAAATATCTTAGTAAGGGATCAAGGGCAATATTAAACAACAAAGGTGACAGAGGACAGCCCTGCCTCGTCCCCCTGAAGATGCAAAAATGGGTTGACCGGATACCATTAAGCCAAATCGAAGATTGGGAGTTAGTGTAAATTGTGCGTATAAAATTAAAAAAGGTAAAGCAAAACAGTCTATACTTCAGAGTTCTGATAAGATGAGACCAGGACACACGGTCAAAAGCCTTATCAGCATCGAGGCTGACCAGTATATTCTGCTTGGCCTTAGCCTGATAACTATGTGTGATGGCCGCTAACGCCGTCCTGATATTGTAAGTGATAGACCGACCATGGACAAAGCCCGTTTGAGATGAGGTAAGAATATCAGGAAGCATAGACTGTAATCTATTAGCTATGATTTTGGTGAGCAATTTAAAATCAACATTTAAAAGGGAAATCGGGCGGTACAAGGCAGGGAGAAGCGGATCTTTGCCCGGCTTTAGTAGTAATGACAGACAGGCTTCATTAAATCGATCCGGCAGAGAACCCGAGTCCAAAATATGGTTAAAAAGAGAGGTGAGGTGTGGAGTAATTAAGGGTTGTAACAGTTTTTAAAACTCTACCGAGAACCCATCCGGGCCAGAGGCTTTATGCAGTTTTGAAGATTTAATGACTGATCTTACCTCCTCAGAAGAAATTGGTTGGTTTAGGATCTTCCGCTGAGAGTCAGAAAGCCTTGGTGGACAAGCCTTGTGTAGGAATGCATATCCATCCTCCTGAGAGTCCAGAGATGGGCCATAAAGATCTGCATAAAAGTATCTAAAAGCCGCACAAATTTGGGTTGGGTCACGAGTGATAGAGCCATCGGGTAAGACAATATTGGGAACCCTAGTAGCCGCTTTGAATGGCTTCGTTAAAGATGCCAGGAGGCGGCTTGGTTTGTTACCCCAATGAAAATAATGGTTACGTTGATGAGCTAATTGGTTGTGTGCCTGCTCATGTAATAGGGTATTTAAATTTTGTTTAGCTGTCAGGTAAGCCTCTCTGGAGGAGGGAGTATTATGTAATTTAAAGTCTCTATACGACTGAGAGAGCTGGTCTAGGTGAGGCCGCAAGGAGGACAACAACTTCCTTTTTTTCTGGGACACATAAGAGATAACATGTCCCCTAAGTACTGTTTTAGCAGTGGCTCAAAATAGATTGATATCGTCCAAGTGTTCCAAGTTGTCCTCCACGAAAGTCTCCCACCAGCCTGTCATATAGCGCTTGAAATCATCTGAAGTATAGAGATAAGAGGGGAAGCGCCAGCGCAAAGACACAGATCTATTAGTGGGGAGTTCCAGAGTAAGTAAGATCGGGGAGTGGTCTGAGATATTTGAAGGGAGAATGTCAACTGTTTTTAGAAGGGAAAGAAGAGAGGCAGAAGTTAGCCAATAATCAATTCGAGTGTGAACATCATGTACCCTAGAATAGAAGGTATATTCTCTTTCCATAGGGTGGCAGCACCTCCAGGCATCAACCAAGTCAAACCTGTTTAACAAGGTAGAAATCGCTCTGGATGGAGGGTGAGATGCGGGCAGGGGGGAAGATCTGTCCAAAAAAGCATCATGAAGGGTGTTTAAATCTCCACCCAATAATATACTGGTAGGATGCCAGCCGTGAACCATCTCTTCAAGTTTAGCAAAGAAGGAGGGGCTAGTAGTATTGGGTGCGTAAACATTTATAAGGCAATATTCCCGCTGTTCATTGATAGCTCTGACTAATATATATTGCCCTGCCTGGTCCCTCACCACATCCTGTATAGAATAATCGAGATCCTTATGGAACAAAATGGCCACACCACGCTTTTTCTGTGTAAAGGAAGCCTCCAAACACTCCGCATAATATCTATTACGGAACGCTGGGTGACCCCTGCATAGCCAGTGGGTTTCTTGTAAAAAGACAATATGGGGGCGTAGACGAGTAATGTGATCTAGTACTTTTCTGCGCTTTACTGGTGAATTGAGGCCAGCCACATTCCATGATAGAAGTTTGATGGAGCATATATTAATGTGAGAAGCTATGTTATTATGGGCGGTCATGTTAACCTATCCCACATTAGGGCCAGAACGTAGAAATGAGAAAAAAAAAAAAAGAGTAGTTGGGCAACAGTCTGTCCCAGCGAGCAAACCTACCAACCCAAGTTAGCCAAAAAGACCGGACATAGAGCGTGCCCAAGGAGAGGGAACCCCCCAACTGAACTGAGAAACAACATGTAAACCAAAAAGTTAAACATCGGGTTAAGTTATCTTAACTAATGGTATCCCCTAGAAGGAAAAACATGAGATAAGAACAAAAGTTCAATATAGATCAAGCCATAAGCTCAAAATCAAATCTTAAAGGCAAAATAACACATGGCTACAAATCAGTCAAGTGACCGGAGAGGAAGCCCGGAAAGAGCACTCAACTTCCTCTAATGCTTTATCTGGGTCATCAAAAAATACCGGTTTTCCTTGAAGCACCACCCGAAGGCGTGCAGGGTAGAGAAGAACAAAACGATTGCCTTTGTCATGTAATAGTTTACATACTGAAGAAAAAGCACAGCGCTTGGTCACCACCAAGGAGGAGAAATCTTGAAACACAAGGAGGGAATGGCCCTCGTATTTCAATGAGGAGGTGGCTCGGTACGCCCGGAGCAACTGAAGTTTGTCCTGGTAATTGAGTAACTTGAAAATTACCGGGCGTGGACGAGCTTTCAGATCAGAGCGCTCAGGTCCAATTCTGTGCGCTCGCTCCACCACCATAGAGCCAGGCATGTCAGGCAAATTGAGTGCTCGTGGGAGCCATGAGGAAGTAAGGTGGTGTAGGTCCTTTACAGATTCAGGAACACCGATGATCCGTAGATTGCTAAGACGACTCCGGTTTTCCAGGTCATCAAATTTCTCCCGAAGCTGCTCTATCTCGTGGTCTCTGTCCTTTATCTGGGTAACAAAGGATTGTACCGTGTCCTCCAAGTCAGAAATCCGCTGTTCTGCCTCTGAAATTTTATTGGTGTGTTCAGTTAGTTGTGATGTGATTGATTCCAGTGATGATTGAAAAGATTGAAGTCTGGCGTCAATCACCGGCATGAGCTTCATTGTAATAGAAGCAGCATTTGCTTGCAGGGATTCCTCAGACATGGTGGTGTTAGATGTTTTAGGAGGAGATTTGGCAACCTGAGCTCTGGTCTTGACCAGTTGGAGCTACCGTAATTCACATATTTATCCATGGATGGTGAAGCAGAGTATGCAGCCATGAGGTATACAGAGAGAGAGAGAGGGGGGATACCACAGCCAAGATATGGCTAAAGAAGCTTACATAGTCCTGTGTTGTGAGTTCATTTTCCCCTTCGTCACTGAGGTCTGGTGAACTCACTATTCTGGTAAAGGAAGGTAATGAGCCTGATTATCAGGCACCTGAGACTAATGAGGATGACTGGCTGAGTGGAGTCACTGACTGGATATAAGGCTGCCGACGCCCTTCTGCCCTGCGGGTGATTTCTCTGTGGACTTCTAGGACACCAGTCTGATTCCTGCTTCCCTAAAGCTAAGTTTTCTGCTTTGCCTGTTTGCATTTATGTTTTGTTTTTGTTTTCCTTGCTTTTCTGGATTCTGCCATTCCCTGCTGGGATGAGCTGAATCTCCTTTTGCCGGTTGCTCTGTCTTCAGAATATTCCTGAGTACTGACATAGCTTTTTTGAAGCCTAGCGTCTTCAGGGCCTTTTTCACTGTCAGTCTATTGGCTCTTATTTTCATAGGGTTTTTCACGGATTTCAGACAGCAGCCTTCCTGTCCTTTCCTATCTAGGTAGTTTGGGCCCCGTCTTTGCTCAGTCTATCTTTCTGTCTGTGTTAGTGTTTTCATCTTGCTTCACCGTCATTATATGTTGGGGGCTGCCTATTGCTTTGGGGTCTGCTCTGGGGCAGTTTAGATTTCCCCTTTCTTTCTTTAGGCCTATTTAATTCTCCGGCTGTGATCGAGGGGTCTAGGGCATCGTAGGAACCCCCCACGGCTACTGTTAGTTGTTGTGATAGGATCAGGGGTCTGCAATCCGATAGCTGCCAACCTCTCTGGTTTTCTGGACTTAGCTAGCAGTTCTGTTTTTGCCTCCTACGGTGACTCAATCATAACAGTCCTGCTATCGAAGGTATATCCCAAATTGGGCCGGGGTCAACCGCAATACGGAAGGCAAGCCCTGACAAAAGGGGGCTTTATCCGTTATTTATCCAAACACGTGTAGGTGTAAGCAGGCGTCCTTATAAAAAAAATCAGTAGTCGCTGCTCAGCGCTGACCTCCGGAAGTTTATCTCAATAACTGGCTATGTAGTTGTAGTCAAATTCTCAGTTTTCATCCCTCGGTGTTATGATCAAGAGGCTAAGTAGTGTACAAACACCAAATATAAATTTATAGAGTGTTTTCCTCTCTTGGCCACAAGATGCCGCCAAAGTTCAAGCTTGTGCTGGGGACTTTCCAGCCTGTGTGTGTCTGCCAGCACTCCTTGGCCTCCTGCCTCTCACCCCTCAGCGTTTATGGCCTCACTGGTTCTGCACTGCCCTCTCTCTCCCTAGTGCCTGCACCTACCAGTCAAGTGCTGCTGTAGATCCACTGCCAGGCTGGGTGAGTCAGATTCCCGCAGGAAAGGTGGAGAAGAGGATGTTTCTAGTCCCATCTGCTGTAGGGTTCATCTGGTGGGATCATTGTCCAGGCTTTGTGCATCCAGTGGTGGGTCTGTGTGACCTCACCCCAGGGGCTCCTTTCTACTGTCCGGCTTCTGTGGTGGCTGCAGGGATTCTGCTGTGGGTCAGCAATCACTGTTGGTCAGGCTCTCATCTGTCGGTGCAGGCCGCAGGCCTCACATCTGCTATGATGCCTTTGACTCCCCTGGGCAAGAATTTACAGTCCAGATCCCAATATAATGGGCTTTCAGGGATCCTGAGTTTAGGTGTGTTCCAATTGTTGTTTGTGGGGGTCCTGATTGAGCTGGATGGAGTGGATTGATAAGCCCAGTCTTGGAGCTCCTCTATGTGTGTCTGTTCATGTCGGCTGCCATCTTGGATCTCCTCCCCGTTTTGTTTTTCAATGCAGAATTGGCTGGAATTGAGATCAGATGCCATATCGCGTTTGGAGAACACCCGGTGTGCCCGAACAGTGAAAACCCCCCAATTCTAACTCCAACCCTAACCCCAACACACTCCTAACCCTAATCTCAACCCAAACCCTAACCCTAGTCCTAACCCTAGCTCTAGTGGGAAATAAATACATTTTTTTAATTTTATTATTTTTCCCTAACTAAGGGGGTGATAACGGGGGGTTTGATTTACTATTTATAGCATGTTTTTATGTTTGGCAGCTGTCACATGCTAAAATACGCTTTTTACTGCAAAAAATAGTTTTTGTATGACCACATTTTGAGAGCTATAATTTTTCCATATTTTGGCCCACAGAGTCATGTGAGGTCTTATTTTTTGCGGGACGAGTTGACGTCTTTATTGGCACCATTTTCGGGCACATGACATTTTTTGATCGCTTTTTATTCTTATTTTTGGGATGCAGAATGAACAAATCCCAGCAACTCATGAATTTCTTTTTTTTGGGGGGGGGGCGTTTACACTGTTCCGCGTGTGGTAAAATTAATAAAGCAGTTGTATTCTTTGGGTTAGTACGATTACAGCGATACCTCAATTATATAATTTTTTATGTTTTGGCGTTTTTATACAATTAAAACAATTTGATATAAAAAATAATTATTTTTGCATCGCTTTATTCTGCAAGCTATAACTTTTAATTTTTTCGCTGATGACGCTGTATGGTGGCTCGTTTTTTTTTTGGGGACAAGATGACGTTTTCAGCGGTACCATGTTGATTCATATCCGTCTTTTTGATTGCGTGCTATTGCGCTTTTCGTTCAGCGGTATGATGATAAAGCATTGCTTATTGCCCTGGTTTTTTTTTTAAGTACACTAAAGCGGTTAACTAGTGGGACAGTTTTATAGGGCGGGTACTAAATATGTGTACTTATTGTTTGTTTTTCTATTTACAAAAAAAGAATTTATTAGGGAAATTTTTTTATTATTTATTTATCAATTTTTTTAAAATTATTTTTACACATTTTTTCTTTTTTACTTTATAACATTGTCCCGGGGGGGGGACATTACTATATAGTGTCAGATCGCTGATCTGACACTTTACACTGCACTGTGTCAGATCTGCGATCTAACAGGCAGTGCAGGCGGCTTCTCAGCCCCTGCTCTCAGCAGGCACTGAGAGGCCACCTCCCTGCAAGACCTGGAAGGACCCCGCGGCCATCTTGGATACGGGGGCCTGCAGGGGGGAGGCCCTCGGAATAATGCGAGCACATCGCATTGCTCCGAGGGTCTCAGGGAAGCACGCAGGGAGCCCCCTCCCTGTGCGATTCTTCCCTATGCCCCTGGAACACTGTGATCAAACATGATTGCCGGGGGGTTAATGTGCCGGGAGTGGTCCGTGACCGCTTCTAGCACATAGTGGCGGGTGTCAGCTGTGATAATCAGCTGACACCCTGCCACGATCAGCAGCGCTCCCCCCGAGAGCGCCGCTGATCAATGATGACGTACTATCCCGTCCTTGGGAATTAAGTCCCTGAGCATATAGATAGGATAGTACGTCATCTGTCAGAAAAAGGTTAACAAATGTCTTGGGACATGATTTTATGACATTCACTATATATATATATATATATATATATATATATATATATATATATATACACACTTATATGACTCCCCCAACAAACCTATCCATTAAAGTAAATGGCTGCTTACCCTCCCCAGTCCCACAAGCTCGCTGTCTTGGGGTAATCCTTGACTCTGATCTCTCCTTAAAACCACATATCCAAGCCCTTTCCACTTCCTGCCGACTTCAATTCAAAAACATCTCCTGGATTCGACCGTTCCTCAACCTAGAATCTGCAAAAACTCTAGTGCATGCCCTCATCATTTCCTGCCTTAACTATTGCAACCTCCTGCTCTGTGGCCTCCCCTCTAACACCCCTCCAATCTATCTTAAACTCTGCTGCCCGACTAATCCACCTATCCCCCCGCTATTCCCCGACCTCTCCTCTCTGTCAATCCTTTCACTGTTTCCCCATTACCTAGAGACTCCAGTTCAAAACCATAACCATGGCATACAAAGCCATCCACAACCTGTCTCGTCCATACATCTGTGATCTTGTCTCCCAGGACTTACCTGAACGCAACCTCCGATCCTCACAAGATCTCCTTCTCTACTCTCCTCTTCCCACAATCGCATGCAAGCTTTCTTCCGCTCATCCCCCTCCTCTGGAACACTCTACCACAACATATCAGACTCTCGTCTACTGTGGAAACCTTCAAAAGGAACCTGAAGACCCACCTCTTCCGACAAGCCTGCAACTTTGCAGTAACCACCGATCCACCAAACCGATGCACGACCAGTTCTCCCTCACCTACTGTATGCTCTCCCAGCCCTTGAAGATTACGAGCCCTCGCGGGCAGGATCCTCTCTCCTCCTGTACCAGTCGTGTCTTGTATTGATTAAGATTATTGTATTGCTTTTATTATGTATACCCCTCCTCACATGTAAAGCGCTATGGAATAAATGGTGCAATAATAATAAATAATATACAGTGGGGCAAAAAAGTATTTAGTCAGTCAGCAATAGTGCAAGTTCCACCACTTAAAAAGATGAGAGGTGTCTGTAATTTACATCATAGGTAGACCTCAACTATGGGAGACAAACTGAGAAAAAAAAATCCAGAAAATCACATTGTCTGTTTTTTTTTTCATTTTATTTGCATATTATGGTGGAAAATAAGTATTTGGTCAGAAACAAGCAATCAAGATTTCTGGCTCTCACAGACCTGTAACTTCTTATTTAAGAGTCTCCTCTTTCCTCCACTCATTACCTGTAGTAATGGCACCTGTTTAAATTTGTTATCAGTATAAAAAGACACCTGTGCACACCCTCAAACAGTCTGACTCCAAACTCCACTATGGTGAAGACCAAAGAGCTGTCAAAGGACACCAGAAACAAAATTGTAGCCCTGCACCAGGCTGGGAAGACTGAATCTGCAATAGCCAACCAGCTAGGAGTGAAGAAATCAACTGTGGGAGCAATAATTAGAAAATGGAA
Organism: Dendrobates tinctorius; assembly: GCF_039654945.1. Taxonomy (NCBI): domain Eukaryota; kingdom Metazoa; phylum Chordata; class Amphibia; order Anura; family Dendrobatidae; genus Dendrobates; species Dendrobates tinctorius. Next base: position 9,854,760 of record NW_027361678.1, read on the forward strand.
GACATACAAGACCACTGATAATCTCCCTCGATCTGGTGCTCTACGCAAAATCCCACCCCGTGGGGTCAGAATGATCACAAGAACGGTGAGCAAAAATCCCAGAACCACGCGGGGGGACCTAGTGAATGAACTGCAGAGAGCTGGGACCAATGTAACAAGGCCTACCATAAGTAACACACTACGCCACCATGGACTCAGATCCTGCAGTGCCAGACGTGTCCCACTGCTTAAGCCTGTACATGTCCGGGCCCGTCTGAAGTTTGCTAGAGAGCATTTGGATGATCCAGAGGAGTTTTGGGAGAATGTCCTATGGTCTGATGAAACCAAACTGGAACTGTTTGGTAGAAACACAACTTGTCGTGTTTGGAGGAAAAAGAATACTGAGTTGCATCCATCAAACACCATACCTACTGTAAAGCATGGTGGTGGAAACATCATGCTTCGGGGCTGTTTCTCTGCAAAGGGGCCAGGACGACTGATCCGGGTACATGAAAGAATGAATGGGGCCATGTATCGTGAGATTTTGATTGCAAACCTCCTTCCATCAGCAAGGGCATTGAAGATGAAACGTGGCTGGGTCTTTCAACATGACAATGATCCAAAGCACACCGCCAGGGCAACGAAGGAGTGGCTTCGTAAGAAGCATTTCAAGGTCCTGGAGTGGCCTAGCCAGTCTCCAGATCTCAACCCTATAGAAAACCTTTGGAGGGAGTTGAAAGTCCGTGTTGCCAAGCGAAAAGCCAAAAACATCACTGCTCTAGAGGAGATCTGCATGGAGGAATGGGCCAACATACCAACAACAGTGTGTGGCAACCTTGTGAAGACTTACAGAAAACGTTTGACCTCTGTCATTGCCAACAAAGGATATATCACAAAGTATTGAGATGAAATTTTGTTTCTGACCAAATACTTACAGTCATGGCCAAAAGTATTGACACCCCTGCAATTCTGTCAGATAATACTCAGTTTCTTCCTGAAAATGATAGCAAACACAAATTCTTTGGTATTATTATCTTCATTTAATTTGTCTTAAATGAAAAAACACAAAAAGAATTGTCCTAAAGCCAACTTGGATATAATTCCACACCAAACATAACAAAGAGGGTGGTCAAAAGTATTGGCACTGTTCGAAAAATCATGTGATGCTTCTCTAATTTGTGTAATTAGCAGCACCTATAACTTACCTGTGGCACCTAACAGGTGTTGGCAATAACTAAATCACACTTGCAGCCAGCTGACATGGATTAAAGTTGACTCAACCTCTGTCCTGTGTCCTTGTGTGTACCACATTGAGCATGGAGAAAAGAAAGAAGACCAAAGAACTGTCTGAGGACTTGAGAAACCAAATTGTGAGGAAGCATGAGCAATATCAAGGCTACAAGTCCATCTCCAAAGACCTGAATGTTCCTGTGTCTACCGTGCGCAGTGTCATCAAGAAGTTTAAAGCCCATGGCACTGTGGCTAACCTCTCTAGATGTGGACGGAAAAGAAAAATTGACAAGAGATTTCAATGCAAGATTGTGCGGATGTTGCATAAAGAACCTCCACTAACATCCAAACAAGTTCAAGCTGCCCTGCAGTCCAAGGGTACAACGGTGTCAACCCGTACTATCCGTCGACACCTGAATGAAAAGGGACTGTATGGTAGGAGACCCAGGAAGACTCCACTTCTTACCCCGAGACATAAAAAAGCCAGGCTGGAGTTTGCCAAAACTTACCTGAAAAAGCCTAAAACATTTTGGAAGAATGTTCTCTGGTCAGATGAGACAAAAGTAGAGCTTTTAGGGCAAAAGCATCAACATAGAGTTTACAGGAGAAAAAAGAGGCATTCAAAGAAAAGTACACGGTCCCTACAGTCAAACATGGCGGAGGTTCCCTGATGTTTTGGGATTGCTTTGCTGCCTCTGGCACTGGACTGCTTGACCGTGTGCTTGACATTATGAAGTCAGAAGACTACCAACAAATTTTGCAGCATAATATAGGGCCCAGTGTGAGAAAGCTGGGACTACCTCAGAGGTCATGGGTCTTCCAGCAGGACAATAACCCAAAACACACTTCAAAAAGCACTAGAAAATGGTTTGAGAGAAAGCATTGGAGACTTCTAAGGTGCCCAGCAATGAGTCCAGACCTGAATCCCATAGAACACCTGTGGAGAGATCTAAAAATGGCAGTTTGGAGAAGGCACCCTTCAAATATCAGGGACCTGGAGTGGTTTGCCAAAAAAGAATGGTCTAAAATTCCAGCAGAGCATTGTAAGAAACTCATTGATGGTTACCGGAAGCAGTTGGTCGCAGTTATTTTGGCTAAAGGTTGTGCAACCAAGTATTAGGCTGAGGGTGCCAATACTTTTGTCCGGCCCATTTTTGGAGTTTTGTATGAAATGATCAATGGTTTGCTTTTTGCTTCATTTTCTTTTGTGTTTTTTCATTTAAGACAAATTAAATGAAGATAATAATACCAAAGAATTTGTGTTTGCAATCATTTTCAGGAAGAAACGGAATATTATCTGACAGAATTGCAGGGGTGTCAATACTTTTGGCCATGACTGTATTTTCCACCATAATATGCAAATAAAATGAAAAAAAAAAAGACAATGTGATTTTCTGGATTTTTTTTTCTCAGTTTGTCTCCCATAGTTGAGGTCTACCTATGATGTAAATTACAGACGCCTCTCATCTTTTTAAGTGGTGGAACTTGCACTATTGCTGACTGACTAAATACTTTTTTGCCCCACTGTATGAGATACAATGTAATACACATATATATAATGTAATACATTTATTTATTTTACTCATTTATATGGCACTGTCCCCAATGGGACACACAATCTAAATTCCAGGAGGAAACCCACGCAAACACTGGGAGAACATACAAACTCCTTGCAGATGTTGTCCTGGGTGGTATTTGTACCTAGGACCCCAGCGCTGCAAGACTGCAGTGCTAACCTCTGGGCCACCTGCCATTACCCACTACTCTCATCTTATTGACTGCCATTACTTCACTACCACCACTACAATCATCTGATTGGATGACATCGCTCCGGCACTGTCTTCTCTACCATGATTGGCTGTCATCAGCCTCTTTTATAGCTTACCCAAAGCAAACATGATCTGGGCCACTATGCCCATTGAGCTCATGTTTCCCACTACGTGTCTCCGAGCTTTAACGCACACGTAGCCGCCGGCACCAATCAGTCCACCTCTGAACAATAATCTACAAGTAAAGCAATTCTCCAAAATCCGCGGGGACATCAGAGACTCACGGCCGCCGGTGAATGACATGACGGACAGCAAAAGTGTTACCGGAAGTAGAGAGCGGGGTTGCAGAGGGAAAGTGTGAGACGCTGGTGGAGAGCGGAGCTGTGATGGAGAAAGCAGGACATGGATGGAGAGCGGGGCTGTGGAGGGATAGATCGGAAAGCCGTATGGAGAGCAGGGCTGTGGAGGGAGAGCAGGACATGGATGGAGAGCGGGGCTGCGGAGGGATAGAACGGGATGGCGCATGGAGAGCGGGGCTGCACAGGGAGAGAGGGGATGGCGGGTGGAGAGCGGGGCTGCGGAAGGAGAGCGTGATGGCGGGTGGAGAGCGGGGCTGTTAAGGGAGAGAGCGGTATGCTGGTAGAGAGCTGGGCTGCTGAGGGAGAGAGTGGGGTGGCCAGTGGGGACAGGGGCTGCGGAGGGAGAGAGCAGGACGGCGAGTGGAGAGCGGGATGGCGAGTAGAGGGCGAGGCTGTGGAGGTTGAAAGCGGGACAGCCAGTGGAGAGTGGGGCTGTGGAGGAAGAGAGCGGGACAGCGAGTGGAGACAGGGGATGCTGAGGGAGAGAGCAGGGCTGTGGAGGAAGAATGCGGCACGGCGATTGGAGAGTGGCGCTGTGGAAGGAGAGAGTGTGAAGGTGGATGGAAAGCTGGGCTGCGGAGGGAGACAGCGTGGCTGAGAAGCGAAGGCGGGGCTTCTGAGGGACAGAGCGGGATGGTCAGTGGAGACTTCCAGCAGAGGGAGAAAGCGGGATGGTGGATGGAGAGTGGGGCTGCTGAGGGAGAATGCGGGACGGCAGGTGGAGAGCGGGGCTGCAGAGGGAGAGAGCAGAACGGCAGCTAGTTACTATGCCCGGGCAACACCAGGCTCTTCAGCTAGTATATATATATATATATATATATATATACACAGTATATATATATACAGTGGGGCAAAAAAGTATTTAGTCAGTCAGCAATAGTGCAAGTTCCACCACTTAAAAAGATGAGAGGCGTCTGTAATTTACATCATAGGTAGACCTCAACTATGGGAGACAAACTGAGAAAAAAAAATCCAGAAAATCACATTGTCTTTTTTTTTTTTCATTTTATTTGCATATTATGGTGGAAAATAAGTATTTGGTCAGAAACAAAATTTCATCTCAATACTTTGTGATATATCCTTTGTTGGCAATGACAGAGGTCAAACGTTTTCTGTAAGTCTTCACAAGGTTGCCACACACTGTTGTTGGTATGTTGGCCCATTCCTCCATGCAGATCTCCTCTAGAGCAGTGATGTTTTTGGCTTTTCGCTTGGCAACACGGACTTTCAACTCCCTCCAAAGGTTTTCTATAGGGTTGAGATCTGGAGACTGGCTAGGCCACTCCAGGACCTTGAAATGCTTCTTACGAAGCCACTCCTTCGTTGCCCTGGTGGTGTGCTTTGGATCATTGTCATGTTGAAAGACCCAGCCACGTTTCATCTTCAATGCCCTTGCTGATGGAAGGAGGTTTGCAATCAAAATCTCACGATACATGGCCCCATTCATTCTTTCATGTACCCGGATCAGTCGTCCTGGCCCCTTTGCAGAGAAACAGCCCCGAAGCATGATGTTTCCACCACCATGCTTTACAGTAGGTATGGTGTTTGATGGATGCAACTCAGTATTCTTTTTCCTCCAAACACGACAAGTTGTGTTTCTACCAAACAGTTCCAGTTTGGTTTCATCAGACCATAGGACATTCTCCCAAAACTCCTCTGGATCATCCAAATGCTCTCTAGCAAACTTCAGACGGGCCCGGACATGTACAGGCTTAAGCAGTGGGACACGTCTGGCACTGCAGGATCTGAGTCCATGGTGGCGTAGTGTGTTACTTATGGTAGGCCTTGTTACATTGGTCCCAGCTCTCTGCAGTTCATTCACTAGGTCCCCCCGCGTGGTTCTGGGATTTTTGCTCACCGTTCTTGTGATCATTCTGACCCCACGGGGTGGGATTTTGCGTAGAGCACCAGATCGAGGGAGATTATCAGTGGTCTTGTATGTCTTCCATTTTCTAATTATTGTTCCCACAGTTGATTTCTTCACTCCAAGCTGGTTGGCTATTGCAGATTCAGTCTTCCCAGCCTGGTGCAGGGCTACAATTTTGTTTCTGGTGTCCTTTGACAGCTCTTTGGTCTTCACCATAGTGGAGTTTGGAGTCAGACTGTTTGAGGGTGTGCACAGGTGTCTTTTTATACTGATAACAAGTTTAAACAGGTGCCATTACTACAGGTAATGAGTGGAGGAAAGAGGAGACTCTTAAAGAAGAAGTTACAGGTCTGTGAGAGCCAGAAATCTTGATTGCTTGTTTCTGACCAAAGACTTATTTTCCACCATAATATGCAAATAAAATGAAAAAAAAACAGACAATGTGATTTTCTGGATTTTTTTTTCTCAGTTTGTCTCCCATAGTTGAGGTCTACCTATGATGTAAATTACAGACACCTCTCATCTTTTTAAGTGGTGGAACTTGCACTATTGCTGACTGACTAAATACTTTTTTGCCCCACTGTATAATATATACTGTATGTGTATGTACTACATTATATCTCATCTTGAATTTGTTCGTGAGGATGCTAATGGGCTGGTGTGATCATATGCGCCTCCATACAATTGACAGGTGAGTTGTGCAGTGTGTGAAAAAGATAGCATTGATAAGTGTAGGAGGGGGAAAAAACATGCTCCCACACATTTGTTAAGACAAAGAAAAAGTGTCCAACCCCTTTAATTAATTCCGGACATCCCACAGACTTAAAATGTATGAATGTATGGCCAATCCATATATTACTCTGAATATTAGTTAGATAAGAAAAAAATGAAATAGATAAGAAAAGAAAGAAAAACATTCTAAAAGCAAATACTGCTGGACTCCCCCATAGAGAAGGCAGAGATGGTTTATCACCGCCTTTGCCTTACTGATCGCTGATACACAGCAAAAATAAGAGCTGTAAATATAGTATAAGAGCACTGACAGTGTTTCCTCCACTGGACACAGCGATCATAGGATCAGCAGGTGATTGGAGGAAACAGAAAAAGTTGGTCCAATCAGCTATGTAGTTCAGTCATGATGCTCATTTTCATCTGGTGATTTCAGCCCCAGTTGCTGAGAAAAGTAGATAGAAAAATAAATTGCATTTAAATATTGAAAACTCACCCTAAATGAGTTTTTTGAGCTTTCAGGGGTACAATGAGTGTTATAAATGAATAAAGAAAAATAAATAAATAATACAATGCTGGCAGTCTGAATCGCAAAAATACAAAAACATGTACAATAGATAAAAGTGATTGCTAGAGAAATATGAACAAAATTTAAGTGTATTTTAGAGATTGTTTGCGGTCATTAAAAAATGTAAAAAAGGGAAGAAAAGAGACACTTATTTCCTCAGATATTGCAAAAACAACCCTACGAATAAATGTTAAAATAACAAAAAAAAACTAACAAATTAATTAATTGGTTTTGAAGGAAGGAAATGCCTTGGTCTTCAGCTAATTAAGAGGCACCTGCTTATACTAAAGCATCTGTACATGAGACACAACCATACGTTGTAAAGATGCATTTACGCACAATGAGATTTTCTATATATACAATTCACATGTATTTAAAAAGAAAATCACAGACCTTGGGAACCAAATGTCCCATTTATACCACACAACATAAAATCTTATTTCCGACATTTAAATATTTTAATATTGTGTTTTTTTTATCATTAATGCTAATCCTGGACAAATTCTAAGTGCATATAATGTGGACTGTACATTTTAGACACTGAGTCCGTGTCTTCTGTCCCTGGAGTTTCCGTCTATGTCTCTTTCATAGATTAGTTACCCACCTCTAGGGTAAGAGTGGGCAGAGCCTGGCCATGGATTGTGATGCCGGCATTGATGTTCTGCCATCTCAGCCAAGTGCTGCTGAACGATCCTAATAAGTGCATTGGCATTTGTAAAAGAAGAGGGAGGTATGGATGCTTCTCCAGCAGCCGGTCTAGTTCCTCTAATTAACCAGGTCACAGGGCGGCCCATAATAACCCATGGGAGATTGTCTTTATTCCCACCTTTTAAAGGAACATCTACAGGACTTTTCTTTTTATTGGTAATTATCTTGATATCTTATCTAAGTGTTTATTCTTGTGACTTCATCTGGTTATAAGTCGTCAGACCTGTACAAAAGACTGACTTTCATAATATATATTATTTACAGACACTTTTTCGCCAGTCGCAATCCTATTAGGAGAGATTAGGGAAGCTCATTTCACTGAATCTAAGATTAGGCTGACGTCTCTCCGCAGGGAATTATGTCACTTATTGGAAAAGGGCAAAGCTTATTTTTGGTCTAGAAATATTAGACTTCATTATCTTATGGTACAACACACAAATAAAAGTGATTACAGGCAATTAAAAGGAAACTATATAAACAGATAAAGCTTTACTCGTGGTGTTGTTTTAGCATGGAACATTACTATCTTTATATGTATTCCATGACACCTCAAACAGATCTTTTGTAACGCTGCCTTTGGAGTAGCTTGTAATGGTACTTGTAATAAGAAGCTCCCTAAAAAAATGGAGCAACTGTTTGATTAAATATGGCTCAACTCTGATCAAACAGTTTAAAAGGAGCTTAAGTGTTAATTTTTAGAGCTGCGGCACGCTGACAAAATCTGCTGCTATGAATGTTTTGAAAAATAAATTGCATATACAGTGGGGAAAATAAGGATTTGATACACGGACGAATTTGCAAGTTTTCCCACCTAGAAAGAATGGAGAGATCTGATGACACACAATCAGATGAAATGTATTGCTTTGTAGAAAGTCTGCACCGCAATAGTTAACATGGCCGCCAACCTATCAGAGTCCGACGGCTGACGTCAGTGCTCCCGTCACAGGCAGTGCATGAAAGTGACTTCAACCAGCGCACAGGCGTCAGCCGCCAGCCTCTGATAGGTCAGTTACCATTTTCAATTGCCTTCTAATGATCTGGTCAAAAGGTAGGCAGGTGTGTATATCAAACAGAGATTAGATGCCTCTACTTTGTTAAGAGGGAATTTCCAAATGTGGATGAATTGTATAGCTTCATCCCAGTTTGGGAGCTGTGCTAAATACGTGTTGCAACCATGCAGTAGCTGCTGTGTGCTAGCGGCAATGGTGGTCAGTGGGTTCCCCCAATGTAGAAAGCGGTGTCCACCGCTTGTTAATGGTCACTACGTTCAACATTGGGGGAACCCACTGACCACCACTGCCGCTAGCACACAGCAGCTACTGCATGGTTGCAACACGTATTTAGCACAGCTCCCAAACTGGGTTGAAGCTATACAATTCATCCACATTTGGAAATTCCCTCTTAACAAAGTAGAGGCATCTAATCTCTGTTTGATATACACGCCTGCCTACCTTTTGACCTGATCTTTAGAAGGCAATTGAGTAGTCTCTACCAGTTTTTTCATCTTTAACCCTATCCTCGCTTCTACCTCAAGCAGTCAGACTGAAGAAGGTCCGTGTTGGACCGAAACATTTCTTTCTTTACGGACTGCAGAATAAAATATTTACAGACTAAGAGACAAGTTGAGTGTCAAGTTTTTTCTTTCTATTTATCGGGTTTGGGTAACCAACTTGACCACCTGCACAGTAGTGCCACGATATATATTGAGTTGCCATTTTAACATGACCACACAGGATCTGAAGCGAGAGGACGCTGCGTGCTGCCAGGGGCACAGACAGGTAAGGAGAATCTTTTTTTTCTTCTTCTTCTTCTATGGATACAGCAAGATGCAGGGCCAGGACCAGGGATATGAGACAGTAGGGCAACGGACATGGGGGTCAGGGACATGGGACATTGGGGCCAGGGACATGAAGGCTAGGAACCAGGGACATAGGGACCAGGGTCGTGAGACTTGGGGGCCAGGGACATGGGGGGCTGAAATAGCCAGACAGATGCCAAAACGAGGCAGGGAAAATTAACCCCCGCATGACCATCCTGGGGAGAGAATAATCAGAAACAAACCCCGGACTGGATCATGACAGTACCACCCTCTCAATGTGGAGCCACAGGACCCCCAGGTTTCCCCAGATACCGAGCATGAAAGGCCTGGACCAACCAATCCACATGGACCGAGCGCGCAGGTACCCAAGACCGGTCCTCCGGACTGTAAGCTTTCCAATGGACCAGATACTGAAGCGAACGGCAGAGCATCCGAGAATCCACGATCAGTTCCACCTCATACTCGGTCTGGTGATCTACCAAAACAGGAGGCGAACGAGACGGAGAGTCCCCTGAGGAAGACACCCACAGTTTCAAAAGAGCCTTATGGAACACATTGGAGATCCGCAGCGATGTGGGCATGCGCAGGAGAAAGGCAACAGGATTAACTACCTCCAAAATTTCGTAAGGTCCAATAAACTTGGGGCCCAGCTTAGCAGAAGAAATCCTCAACCTTAAAATCTTAGTGGATAACTATACCTTATCCCCCACCTGAAATTCCAGCCCCACCGACCTCTCGTTTATCAGCAAACAAAAGTATACTTGCCCTGAGCCTCCCCAATGTTCCTTTGGACCTCTCCCCAGACCTCCCCCAACCAATGAATGGCAACATCTGCTCCTGGACACCTCGAATCCAGCTGAGAAAATTCACCAAAATGAGGGTGAAAACCATAATTGCAAAAGAACGTGGAAGTACCTGTGGACTGATTAGTACGATTATTAAAGGCAAATTCTGCTAACGGTAATGAAGAGCACCAATCACCTTAACAAGATGTGGCAAGGCACCGCAAAATCTGCTCCAATGACTGATTGGTCCTCTCAGTCTGACTGACAGGCTGAAGAAAAGGTCAAACTGATACCCAGCCTTTTACAAAAAGCCCTCCAGAACTTAGACACAAATTGCACCCCTCTATCAGAGACAACACTTACAGGCACACCATGTAGTCGCACAACATGCTCGATGAAAAGTTTCGACAAAGTTTCCACATTAAGCAGGCCTGCCAATGGTACAAAATGCGCTTGTTTGCCGAACCTATCCACCACCACCACTCAGACCACAGTTTTGCCATTAGAAGGAGGAAGATCCGTGATAAAATCCATGGACAGATGGGTCCAAGGTTTATCTAGAATTAGCAATGGCACCAATTCCCTGGTCGTCCGGTTATGGAAGGTTTTTTCGCGGGCACATGTCTCACAGGAGGATACAAATACAGTGACATCAGAAGCCAATGAAGACCACCGAAACAGCTTAGCAATGGCTTTGCGGATGGCCGAGATTCCAGGATGCCCACTAAGAGCCAAGTCGTGGAATTCCCGGAGCACTCTAAACCGATACTGGACAGGCACAAAAACATATTATCCGGCGTGGATGGAGGAGCAAGAGACTCGGCCTCCCATATCTCCCGCTCTAATGCCGAGGAAACTCCAGCCGCAACCAACCGGGCTGAAGAATGGAGGAAGGAGGTTCAGGAGGAGATATTGGATCCAAGCTGTGAGATAAGGCATCTGCCTTCACATTCTTGGACCCAGGCCTAAAAGTGATGGAAAACTAAAATCGAGAAAAAAAAAGTGACCAACTAGCCTGGCTTGGGGTTAAACATTTGGCGGACTCAATGTAAGATAGGTTCTTGTGGTCCGTGATGACCGTGATTCAATGGACAGCCCCCTCCAAAAAAAATGCCTCCATTCTTCAAAAGCCAATTTAATGGCTAGTAAATCTCGATTACTCACCGCAATTCCTTTCAGCAAAGAAAAACTTTCTAGAAAAGAAGGCACAGGGTCTTAAATTGGTTAACGTGGTGGGCCCTACTCCCACCTCCGAGGTGTACACCTCCACGATAAATGGCTCAGACAGATCAGGTTGAATCAGTACAGGGGCAGACATAAAACAAATTCTTTTAATCCCTTTACCCCCAAGGGTGGTTTGCACGTTCATGACCGGGCCAATTTTTACAATTCTGACAACTGTCCCTTTATGCAGTATTAACTCTGAAACGCTTCCATGGATCCCAATGATTGTTTTCTCATGACATATTGTACTTCATGTTAGTGGTAAAATTTCATTGATATAACTTGCGTTTATTTGTGAAAAAAACGTAAATTTGGCGAAAATTTCGCAATTTTCCAACTTTGAATTTTTATGCCCTTAAAACACAGAGATATGGCACACAAAAAACTTAATAAGTAACATTTCACACATGTTTACTTTACATCAGCACAATTTTGGAACCAAAATTTTTTTTTGTTAGGAAGTTATAAGGGTTAAAAGTTGACCAGCGATTTCTCAATTTTGCAACACCATTTTATTTTTACGGACCACATCACATTTAAAGTCACTTTGAGGAGTCTATATGATAGAAAATACCCAAAAGTGACACCATTCTAAAAACTGCACCCCTCAAGGTGCTCAAAACCACATTCAAGAAGTTTATTAACCCTTCAGGTGCTTCACAGGAATTTTTTGAATGTTTAAAAAAAATGAACATTTAACTTTTTTTTCACAAAAAAATTACTTCAGGTCCAATTTTTTTTATTTTACCAAGGGTAACAGGAGAAATTGGACTGCAAAAGTTATTGTGCAATTTGTCCTGAGTACGCTGATAGCTGATATGTGGGGGGAACCACTGTTTCGGTGCTTGGCAGAGCTCAGAAGGGAAGGAGCGCCGTTTGACTTTTTCATTACAAAATTGGCTGAAATTCAGATCGGATGCCATGTCATGTTTGGAGAGCCCCTGATGTGCCTAAACAGTGGAAACCCCCCACAAGTAACCCCATTTTGGAAACTAGACCCACCAAGGAACATATCTAGATATGTGGTGAGAACTTTGAACCCACAAGGGCTTCACAGAAGTTTATAACGTACAGCCGTACAATTAAAAATCATATTTTTTCCACAAAAATGATCTTTTCAACGCCAATTTTTATTTTCCCAAGGGTAACAGGACCCTAAAAGTTATTGTGCAATTTGTCTTGAGTAAGCTGATACCCCATATGTGGGTGTAAACGACTATTTGGGCGCATGACAGAGCTCGGAAGGGAAGCAGCGCCATTTGACTTTTTTGGCTGGAATTGAAATCAGACACCATGTCGCGTTTGGAAAGCCCCTGATGTGTCAAAACAGTGGAAACCCCCCACAAATGACACCAATTTGGAAACTAGACCCCCCAAGGAACTTATTTAGATGTGTGGTGAGAACTTTGAACTTTCCAGGGCTTCACAGAAGTTTATAACGTATAGCCGTAAAATTAAAAAATCACATTTTTTCCACAAAAATAATCTTTTCACCCCCAATTGTTACTTTCCCAAGGGTAACAGGACCCTAAAAGTTATTGTGCAATTTGTCCTGAGTACGCTGATACCTCACATGTGGGGGTAAACCATTATTTGGGCGCATGGTAGAACTCGGAAGGAAAGCAGTGCCATTTGAATTTTTGGGCTGGAATTGGGATTGGACGCCATGCCGCGTTTGGAAAGCCCCTGATGTGCCTAAACAGTGGAAATCCCCCACAAATTACACCATTTTGGAAACTAGACCCCCCAAGGAACTTATCTAGATGTGTGGTGAGCACTTTGAACCCCCAAAGGCTTCACAGAAGTTTATAACGCCCGGGCGTGAAAATAAAAAAATCATATTTTTTCCACAAATATGATCTTTTAGTCCCCAATTTTTTTTATTTCCCCAAGGGTAACAGGAGAAATAGGACCCCAAAAGTTGTTGTCCAATTTGTTCTGAGAACGCTGATACCCCATATGTGGGAGAAAACTACTGTTTGCACGCACGTCGGGGCTCGGAAGGGAAGTAGTGACATTTTGGAATGCAGACTTTGATGGAATGGTCTGCAGGTGTCATGTCGCGTTTGGAGAGCCTCTGATGTGCCTAAACTGTTGAAACTCCCACAAGTGACCCCATTTTGGAAACTAGACCCCCCACGGAACTTATCTAGATGTGTGGTGAGCACTTTGAACCCCCAAGTACTTCACAGAAGTTTATAACACCCGGGCGTGAAAATAAAAAAATCATATTTTTTTTCCACAAAAATTATATTTTTGCCCCCAATTTTTTATTTTCCTAAGGGTAACAGGAGAAACTGGACCCCAAAAGTTGTTTTGCAATTTGTCCTGAGTAGGCTGGTACCCCATATGTGGGGGTAAAACACTTTGGGCGCATGGCAGAGCTTGGAAGGGAAGGAGCACCATTTGACTTTTTCAACGCAGAATTGGCTGGAATTGAGATCAGAAACCATGTTGCATTTGGAGAGCACCTGATGTGCCCAAACAGTGGAAACAGCCCAATTCTAACTCCAACCCTAACCCCAACCTCAGCTCTTACCCTAGCCCTAACCCTAGCCTTAGCTCTAACCCTAGCTCTAACTCTAACCCTAGCGGGAAAAATGGAAATAAATACATTTTTTAAATGTTATTATTTTTCCCTAACTAAGGTGATAAAGGGGGGTTTGATTTACTATTTATGGCGGGTTTTTATGTTTGGCAGCTGTCATACGCTAAAAGACACTTTTTATTGTAAAAATAGTTTTTGCATCATCACATTTTGAGAGCTATAATTTTTCCATATTTTGACCCATCGAGTCATGTGAGGTCTTATTTTTTTTGTAGGACGAGTAGACGTTTTTATTGGTACCATTTTCGGGCATGTGACATTTTTTGATCGCTTTTTATTCCGATTTTTGGGACACAGAATGAACAAAAAACAGCATTTCAAGAATTTCTTTTGGGGGGTGCGTTTACACCGTTTCGCGTGTGGTAAAATTGATAATGCGGTTTTATTCTTCGGGTCAGTATGATTACAGCGATACCTCATTTATGTCATTTTTTTATGTTTTGGCGCTTTTATGCAATGAAAACAATTTTATATAAAAAATAATTATTTTTGCATCGCTTTATTTTGCGAGCTATAACTTTTTTATTGTTTCGCTGATGATGCTGTGTGGCAGTTCGTTTTTTGCGGGACAAGATGTCGTTTTCAGCGGTACCATGGTTATTTATATCCGTCTTTTTGATCGCGTGATATTGCACTTTTTGTTCGGTGGTATGATAATAAAGCATTATTTTTTATTTTTATTTTTTAAGGGGTTCGCTAAAGGGGTTAACTAATGGGACAGTTTTATAGGGCGGGTCGTTACGGATGCGGCGATACTAATTATGTATACTTTTATTGTTTTGGGCTTTTTTATTTCCAAAAAATGATTTTTTTAGGGAATATTTTTTTGTTTTTTAATTTATTTAGCGATTTTTTATAAATTATTTTTACACTTTTTTTTTTTTTTTTTTACTTTATTACACTGTCCCAGGGGGGACATCACTGTCATGTGTGAGATCGCTGATCTGATACATCACAGGCACTGCAGAAGGCTTACTCATGCCTGCACTTTGCAGGCAGTGAGGAAGCCGCCCCCCTGCAGGCCCCCGAAGGTCCCCGCCGCCATATTGGATCCAGGGACCTGCAGGGAAGGAGCCCCCTCCCTGCCGATGCTTCCCTAAACCCCCCGGTACACTGCGATCGTGTTTGATCGCAGTGTGCCAGGGGTTAACATGCCGGGGCGGTCCGTGACCGCTCCTGACACATAGTGCCATGTGTCAGCTGTGATAATCAGCTGACACCCGGCTGCGATCAGCGGCGTTCCCCCAGGAGCGCCGCTGATCGCTATGATGTATTATCCCGTCCATGGGCATAGGGGCCCGGGTCCCATGGACGGGATAGTACGTCAGATTTCAGGAAAGGGTTAAAGAAGAAAATGCCGCTAAAGCTGGAGCTGACCAGTTTTTGATATCAGCCCCCTTGCAATTTAAATCAGTGAGGGCTTTAACCACCTGTGAAAACCCCATGATGAATTTTCTATAGTAATTGGCAAAACCCAAAAATCTCTGAAGACCCTTGAGATCTTTGGGTTGCACCCATTCAACAATAGCCTGTAACTTTCTAGGGTCCATGAGGAACCCCTCAGCAGACAAAATAAACCCTAGAAAGGACAATTCTTGCACAAAAAATGAACACTTCTCCAGTTTAGCAAAGAGAGAGTTCTCTCTGAGCCTCTGGAGGACAGCACGGGGATGACCCATATGTTTCATTTTATCAGCAGAATATATAAGGATATCATCCAGGTACACCACCATGAAGCGCCCAATGAAATACGAAAAAACATGATTAATGAAATTCTGAAATACTGCTGGCGTGTTAGTCAGACCAAAGGGCATAACCAGGTTCTCAAACAAACCCTCAGAGGTGAGGAAAACCATTTTCCACTCATCCCCTTCCCGCCTGTGGATGAGATTATATGCTCCCCTGAGGTCCAACTTAGAGAACCATCTGGCCCCAGACAATTGATTGTACAAATCAGGAATAAGTGGGAGGGGGTAAGTATTCCTCACAATGATCTTGTTTGATTCTCGAAAACTGAGGCATGGGCGTAAACCACCAACTTTTTTCTTCACAAAAAAAAAAAAAAGAATCCCGCCACCACAGGAGAAACAGAGGGGCGAATGTGCCCTTTACGAAGACTATTGGAGATATACTCCTTCATAGCCGCCCGCTCAGGGCCGGAGAGATTGTATAAATCGGCCTTGGGCAGTTTGTCACCAGGGATGAGATTAACAGCACAATCGAATGGGTGGTGTGGTGGTAGAACCTCAGCCTCCTTTTCGGAGAATACATCCTCAAAATCCTTCAGGTACTCCGGAATACCCTCCAGACTGATGGATGACACAGTTTCATTAACAAGGCAACCTTTAGAGCAATTAGGACCACAATTAACAATGCCCCAAGATTCCCAATCAATGATCGGGTTATATAACAGTAACCCCAACACCAGTCCCGCAGGTAGATTGTCCATAATAAAACATGTAATACGTTACTGATGACAGGACCCCACCTTAAGGATAAACTCCTCAGAGAAAAACTTAACATTCTTAGTGAGGGGTGTTTTATCAATGGCCATGAAATTAATGGGAGTTTCCAACCTGACTGTCTCTAACTTACATTTGGCCACCAAATTAAAGTCAATCAAGTTCAAAGATGACCCACAATCCACAAAAGCTGAAGTGGAGGTACAATCGTTCTTGACACAAAGTTCTACTTCCATAAGTAGTTTAAGAGATGAGGAAAAATGTACCTGAGAGTCTGGGCAACCTCCTCGACAGTTACCCTGACTTTGGCGTTTCCCGGCACCTTGGGAATAGGAGGACAGGAGGAACAGTTCTTTTTCCAGTGTCCCGGACTACCACAGTAGAAGCAGAGTCTCCCATAACGTCGTCGTCTCCTCTCCCTTTCCTCAATGGTGGTGACCCCCACCTCCATGGGCTCAGACTGACACCCCTCTCCCTTAGTCTTCTATCCATCCGGATAGCCTGAGTCATAGCCTCCTCTAAAGAACTAGGTGGTGGATGGAGAGCCAGAGTGTCATTCAAATGGATAGGCAGTCCCCTCCGGAACTGGCAACTGAGAGCAGAGTCGTTACATGAGACCTCTGGGGACCATCGTCTAAACTCCGAGCAATACCACTCGGCTAAGAGCTTTCCTTGAGCAAGACCCATGATAGTATCCTCTGCCACCGTGACACGGTCTGGTTTGTCATAGATAAGTCCTAGGGCCTCAAAATACCTATCCACTGACATCCGTTCAGTGGCAGTAGGGAACAACAAGAAAGCCCAAGATTGGGGACCTTTCCTGAGTAAGGAAATAATTATTCCCACCCGCTGACTCTCATCCCCAGAAGATCGAGGTCTCAGGGAAAACAACAATTTGCAACCCTTGACAGAAAACACTTGACATAGTTGAGTAGATAATGTGGTTTTGTTCTCAATGTGTTTCGATGTGTACCCACTTCTTCATCTCAGTAGATAACATGTGGTTCTCCTGATAAAGTAGGTACACTTCAAAACGCATTGAGAATAAAACCACATTATCTACTCCACTATGTCAAGTGTTTTCTGACACCTTTATCTATTGAGACGTCAGCATATCCATATCTTCATTTCTATGTTGGCGCTACCAACCAGCTGAGCAGCAGGAGCTGGACTTTCCATTTTTGAGCCCTTCTAAGTATTGTGCTTCCTCACAACACCCCCAAGTGAGCAGTTTCTGCATATTTATTTGCCTGTTGTCTGGATAACGCCCTATTTGCGTTTCTTTGTCCCTGCAGTTTTTATTCAATTTCTATAGATTTTCATTTTTATGCATATTGCTTAAAGTATGAATTGCACAGAGCAATGATACGTGAGAATTATACAAAATGGAGCTAGAATGGATGTGTTGCTGCCAAATGAAACGTGCATAGGAGCTACCATCAATCTGTCTGCACATTGCTAAAATATTACTGTACAGTTTATAGAAAATCTTTTGTGACAGTGGAAAATGTAAGTCTCAGAGATGAGGTCTGTTCGCTACTGGGATAATACAGATGTTTTCAATCACATAGAAACATGCAGACATTATATACAAAAAACGTGGAAACAAAATACAAGCATTATCCATAGCAACTAATCAGTAACCAAAGTTTATTTTTCAAACAGCAATGGAAAATGCCAACTGGTGCCTCATCAGCCGGTATAGGGATCGCATGAACAATTTCTTTGCTCTAAAGTTTATAAACACATTCTGGTATATTTTTTTTGTTAGTTGTTTTCGTTTTTTTTTCATGTTTGAATTTAAAGAGTCATAACTATTACTTTATTATTTTTTTTTGTTGAACTTGTACGTTTTTTGGGGGGGATCCATTTAAGTAATATATTGGAAAACAGAGCAAACTATTTAGAATAAAATACTGTATGTGCCGTTTCTCGAAGTGTTATGATTAGATATTTTATATTTCTGTAATTTCTTAGTGTTTTTGTTTATTGCTACAAAAAAGTATTTGTTGGGTTGGAGTTGGAAAAAAATCCCAAAAAAGAGCAGTTTTTATTTTTTATTTTATTTTTAGGGAGTGTGTCAGATGCTACAGACAGTCGCTCTGCATCTGGCTGCAGAAGGTCTCTGAGTTTGCAGACCCCTTCTTAATCCTTCTAACTTTTGAACCCAGTGGCAACCTCCCTCCGGCTCTAATTGACACACCTGGGTTTTTATAGACTCTCAGTCTGCTTCAGGGAGTCACCGGTGATATTCACATTTTCCCTTGAGAAGGCTTGGAACTATAGCAGTCAGCTAACTTCCTCTCTGATGCTCTGGGAGGATGTTTGGGGTTACCGCTCTGAGTCTGCTCAAGTTAAGTTGCTTCCCCCTTGTTTGTTTCCATTCTTCTCATTAGTGTACAGTGGGGACAGACCAGTGCTCATCTCCCACCCTCCCTATCCAGGGCCTAGATCTAGTGATAAACAGAGCTTAGGTTCCTGCTCGGCGATTGGTGTGGAACCAATATAGGGACGGTAGGGGAGACAGGGTGCTATTAGATCTGCCTAGGGGTCTCCACTCCAACCTTTTCACTAGCGTTTGGACTTCCTTCCCCTCTTTCTCTAGTGTTGCATTTAGTTTTCCCACACTGTGCTTGACAGGGAGGAAGGTGACAGGAAAACAGCAATACTGACTTTTTTAAAACAGTGTTTTTTAGGGGGATGAATGTGATACTAAAAATGTTTCTTTTATGCTTTTCATTTTATTTTTTTATTAATCTATATGTCAAGTTGCTTGAAACCCTTTCCGCTGCGGACAATTTTTATTTTTCTGCCTTTATATTTTTTTATACCTTTGTTCCAAGAGTTATCTTTTTTTTTTTTTTCCTTGACATTGATATATGAGAGCTTATTTTTTTGCGGCACCAGTTGTAGTAGCTGTACATGACAACATTCATTTTACCATACAATTGTTTTTTCGTTGTGAGAGTTTTCATGGGTTTTTGTAGGGTTTTGCTATGATTTTTTTAAGTGTTTTTTGCTGTTACTTTCCATTCATTTTTATTTTTCATTCTGTTGAATAATGAAGAAAACAGCTCATGTTTTTTTGTAAGCAAAAACTATGGCAAAAGGCGCCAAAAGATGTTCAGGCATCTTCTGGTTGTCTTTTGAGCTTTCCCATTGATTTCCATTGTAAAGTATAGAGAGTCCTCTGAGCAGAAAACACCAAAATAATGGACAAGTCACTTCTAGTGCAAGTTCTTGTTACTCGAGTTTGACTAGGGTGCTCAGGTATGCATTGAGTATTGCGGGCAAAGTACGCACATGCAAACTTGAATAATAAGCACTTGAAATCATCACTAGTCATTTCTTTTAGTTGCTTGGCGGCTTTTGATTCCAAAAGCAGTTAAAATACATTCAGAATTAGAACATATAATGTACGCAGCAAGTTGTTTTTACATAGAAATGCATATGTCCATTCTTTTCAGTATTTTCTGATGGAATCTGCCTGAAAAAGAAGTTGGATGAGGACTTGTGTTTTGTGTGGTGTGCTGTCACTTTTATATGTATGAGGTTTTTATTACATTTTTTGAAAAAAGGTCAATTAGAGAAAAAAAAAAAATCAATTTTATTTTGCTTTACTGTGACACTTGCGCTGTACTCATGGGCTCGCAGCGTATGTCAACTTGTTCTCTAGTCACCACTGGACACACTGCCCATCTCTCTCTCCCGTCTCCGCTAGCAACGGCGGAGATACGCGGACGCGGGCCTGCACGGTAGCGGTACTCTAGGGATGGAACACTCTTCTCTCCCTGCCAGGTGCTGCCTGTTCCCGCCTGACTGCTTCCGCGCGCGCTGTGGCTGCTGCAGCTTAGCCACACCCCCTACTTCCAGGTGCAAAAAGGTTTGTCCAGTCCCTTATGCTTTCCCCTGGACAACAGAGGAGACAGCCCCGACAGTTCCGGACCCAGCACAGAACAGGTACCCGCAGCCCGGTCTTCCTCCTTACAACTGTGCTTACTGTATGGGTTAAATAAATTTACATTTAGATAGATTGAACTTTTGTGGAGGTGTCGAAACCAAACCAGTTTATTTTTTAATTGCTTTATTTTTAACTGGGTAAAAGTGTTTATAATGTTTTTTCATTTATAAAAAAAAATGTATTCTATTTATTTCTAAGCAGACCTCATTACACAATGTCATAGAAAACATTAAGATCCATAACACTTCTCCCCTCCCCCCTCCACCCCTCACACAGAACAGTTAATTAAGGCCCCGTCACACACACAGTGATATCGCCAGCAAGATCACAGATTTTGTGACACCACAGCGATCTCACCAGCAATATCGCTGTGTGTGACATGGATCAGCGACCGACCCCCCTGCCGGGTATCGCTGATCGCGCTCCATCGTCCTGGGCTGTTTTTTCATCGTTGGTCTCCCGCTGCCCAGCACGCATCGCTGTGTGTGGCAGCGAGAGACCAGCGATCAGCGACGCTGGTTTCCAATGTAAACAGCGGGTATCCAAGAGCAGCATGTACGCTGGTATGAGTCATCAAGGAGAGGCTGATAAAAGGCGAATTATGATCTGCATTCCTGCAGAGAGATACATATCAGTGTATGCATGATCCTGTTCACTTGACATTTACAAACAAAGTGCTCTCTTTCGCTAAACTGAATCATCTCTGTGAGTAAGTTTCTTTTGTTAATCCTGTTTGTTATGTAGTTGTATATGCTGTATTGTTTTGTCCCCTTTGTAAAAATATTTTGCATTTTTTTGTAAACACTGCCTATCGTTCTGGATGAAATAAAAAAAAATGGAATAGTTCTGCTCCTTTTGTTCTTTAAACCGCACCCGATGCCATTCTCTACTTAAAACAGTCTCCAATTGGTCAGAAAGCGATTGGTGGTGGCAGCAAGTAGTTCTTGGGTTATCATGGAGCTAGCAGTGACCCTACCAGGGTGTGTATATATATATTCCATTCGTGGGAATCGGAGGTATATATACCATACGCTCACCGATATGCGGGCTATTTGTAAACTATCAGTGGAAACAGCCTGCAATCTCCCCAGTTAATCGTCGGTCAATTGCGTAATTGTCCGTAACATAGGTAGCGGCAGAGTGATGTTCGTGACAAAAAGATAACAGCGGGTGGATCCACGCGACCTTCCAGGCTGTGATCCTTTGACACACAACATACAAGTATTACAGTAAATACTGAATTTAATGATCAACTACAAAGCTTAGTACCCACTGATCAAATCATGTGTGGACCAACTGGAGACCAATTCAATGCACCAAAGGGATTATAACACTTACAGTGGGGCAAAAAAGTATTTAGTCAGTCAGCAATAGTGCAAGTTCCACCACTTAAAAAGATGAGAGGCGTCTGTAATTTACATCATAGGTAGACCTCAACTATGGGAGACAAACTGAGAAAAAAAAATCCAGAAAATCACATTGTCTGTTTTTTTTCATTTTATTTGCATATTATGGTGGAAAATAAGTATTTGGTCAGAAACAAAATTTCATCTCAATACTTTGTGATATATCCTTTGTTGGCAATGACAGAGGTCAAACGTTTTCTGTAAGTCTTCACAAGGTTGCCACACACTGTTGTTGGTATGTTGGCCCATTCCTCCATGCAGATCTCCTCTAGAGCAGTGATGTTTTTGGCTTTTCACTTGGCAACACGGACTTTCAACTTCCTCCAAAGGTTTTCTATAGGGTTGAGATCTGGAGACTGGCTAGGCCACTCCAGGACCTTGAAATGCTTCTTACGAAGCCACTCCTTCGTTGCCCTGGCAGTGTGCTTTGGATCATTGTCATGTTGAAAGACCCAGCCACGTTTCATATTCAATGCCCTTGCTGATGGAAGGAGGTTTGCACTCAAAATCTCACGATACATGGCCCCATTCATTCTTTCATGTACCCGGATCAGTCGTCCTGGCCCCTTTGCAGAGAAACAGCCCCAAAGCATGATGTTTCCACCACCATGCTTTACAGTAGGTATGGTGTTTGATGGATGCAACTCAGTATTCTTTTTCCTCCAAACACGACAAGTTGTGTTTCTACCAAACAGTTCCAGTTTGGTTTCATCAGACCATAGGACATTCTCCCAAAACTCCTCTGGATCATCCAAATGCTCTCTAGCAAACTTCAGACGGGCCCGGACATGTACAGGCTTAAGCAGTGGGACACGTCTGGCACTGCAGAATCTGAGTCCATGGTGGCGTAGTGTGTTACTTATGGTAGGCCTTGTTACATTGGTCCCAGCTCTCTGCAGTTCATTCACTAGGTCCCCCCACGTGGTTCTGGGATTTTTGCTCACCGTTCTTGTGATCATTCTTACCCCACGGGGTGGGATTTTGCGTGGAGCACCAGATCGAGGGAGATTATCAGTGGTCTTGTATGTCTTCCATTTTCTAATTATTGCTCCCACAGTTGATTTCTTCACTCCAAGCTGGTTGGCTATTGCAGATTCAGTCTTCCCAGCCTGGTGCAGGGCTACAATTTTGTTTCTGGTGTCCTTTGACAGCTCTTTGGTCTTCACCATAGTGGAGTTTGGAGTCAGACTGTTTGAGGGTGTGCACAGGTGTCTTTTTATACTGATAACAAGTTTAAACAGGTGCCATTACTACAGGTAATGAGTGGAGGAAAGAGGAGACTCTTAAAGAAGAAGTTACAGGTCTGTGAGAGCCAGAAATCTTGATTGCTTGTTTCTCACCAAATACTTATTTTCCACCATAATATGCAAATAAAATGAAAAAAAAACAGACAATGTGATTTTCTGGATTTTTTTTTCTCAGTTTGTCTCCCATAGTTGAGGTCTACCTATGATGTAAATTACAGACACCTCTCATCTTTTTAAGTGGTGGAACTTGCACTATTGCTGACTGACTAAATACTTTTTTGCCCCACTGTATATGCTGTTGTTAATGGTCTACAACGACATTTTAGGTGATTGGAGATTCGTTTAATATGTTCAACTTCCTGTGGAATTATAAAAATGTCACAGGCATCCACTTAAATGATCACCTTTTTCATATGCTACAGATGATCATCAAAACAGTAAATTATAATTTGGAGTCTGCAAATTATTACTGCTGATTTCTAAACCTTCAGAACACCAGAAGCAAATATATCATTTGAATTTACCAAAACAATGGACTCCTTTTAGCACTTTTTTGTAAGATTTTATATACAAGGTTATTAACTCACATTGCCGATCCTTTTCTGAACGGTTTGGCCCTGTTTCATCTTGGAGAAGTAATGGTAATACAGAGACACATATGTCATTATGGACCTCTCGTCTGGATGTGGGATGACGACATCTTCAGCATCCAGCAGCCTGGATATGCCCAGCTTGGTGTCTGCCACATTGAAGGCATTATTCAGGTTGTGCAAGGGTTGTGTTGATTTGAGATTATGGTAGTCAACGAGATCAGGCCTGTAGGAGAAAGAACATTGCATGCAAAATATGGACATGATCAGAAAGCACTAGGATTATATACTAAGCAGCCATCCGACTGCAGCATAGTTATAAGTATAGCATCTGATGTAAATGTCTGAGTGATTGCACTCAATCAGAAGTATCGGCACAAAATAAAAAAAAAAATTATTAACACTATGTTATGACCCGAGACTCAAGATCTACAGAGTTCTTCTTTATTTATGGTGTTCTGCATTTTTGGAGGTACTGTCTAGTTGGGGGCTGTCAGGGTGTATGTGCGACATATGATAAAATCTTTAAAAAAGTTAAAAACAAAACAATGAAAGAGTTATACCCGTGATCTTGATATTTTCAGAATCTTTCCAATATACACTACCGTTCAAAAGTTTGGGGTCACCAGACAATTTTGTGTTTTCCATGAAAACTCATACTTTTATTAATCAAATGAGTTGCCAAATGAATTTAAAATCTAGTCCAGACATTGACAAGGTTCGAAAAAAAGATTTTTATATGAAATAATAATTTTCTCCTTCAAACTTTGCGTTCGTCAAAGAATTCTCCCTTTGCAGCAATTACAGCATTGCAGACCTTTGGCATTCTAGCAGTTAATTTGCTGAGGTAATCTGGAGAAATTTCACCCCATGCTTTCAGAAGCCCTCCCACAAGTTGGTTTGGCTTGATGGGCACTTTTTGCATACCATACGGTCAAGCTGCTCCCACAACAGCTCAATGGGGTTGAGATCTGGCGACTGCGCTGGCCACTCCATTACAGATAGAATACCAGCTGCCTGCTTCTTCCCTAAATAGTTCTTGCATAATTTGGAGGTGTGCTTTGGGTCATTGTCCTGTTGTAGGATGAAATTGGCTCCAATCAAGCGCTGTCCACAGGGTATGGCATGGCGTTGCAAAATGGAGTGATAGCCTTCCTTATTCAAAATCCCTTTTACCTTGTACAAATCTCCCACTTTACCAGCACCAAAGCAACCCCAGACCATCACATTACCTCCACCATGCTTGACAGATGGCGTCAGGCACTCTTCCAGTATCTTTTCAGTTGTTCTGCGTCTCACAAACTTTCTTCTGTGTGATCCAAACACCTCAAACTTGGATTCGTCTGTCCATAACACTTTTTTCCAATCTTCCTCTGTTCAATGTCTGTGTTCTTTTGCCCATATTAATCTTTTCCTTTTATTAGCCAGTCTCAGATATGGCTTTTTCTTTGCCACTCTGCCCTGAAGGCCAGCATCCCAGTGATGCCTCTTCACTGTAGATGTTGACAATGGCGTTTTGCGTGTACTATTTAATGAAGCTGCCAGTTGAGGACCTGTGAATCGTCGATTTCTCAAACTACAGACTCTAATGTACTTGTCTTGTTGCTCAGTTGTGCAGCGGGGCCTCCCACTTCTCTTTCTACTCTGGTGAGAGCCTGTTTGTGCTCTCCTCTGAAGGGAGTAGTACACACTGTTGTAGGAAATCTTCAGTTTCTCTGCAATTTCTCGCATGGAATAGCCTTCATTTCTAAGAACAAGAATAGACTGTCGAGTTTCACATGGAAGTTCTTTTTTTCTGGCCATTTTGAGAGTTTAATGGAACCAACCGGTTTCCTCCCACATTCCAAAGACATATTTATAGGGAATTTAGATTGTGAGCCCCATCGGGGAAAGTGATGATAATGTGTACAAACTGTAAAGTGCTGCGGAATATGTTAGCGATATATAATAATTATTATTATTTTTATTATTAAGGTCAGGTTTATAGCTTCTCTAATCAGCCAAACTGTTTTCAGCTGTGCTAACATACTTGCAAAAGGGTTTTCAAGGGTATTCTAACCATCCATTAGCCTTCTTACACAGTTAGCCAACGCAAAGTACCATAAGAACACTGGAGTGATGGTTGTTGGAAATGGGCCTCTATATACCTATGAAGATATTGCATTACATACCAGACGTTTGAAGCTAGAATAGTCATTTACCACATTAACAATGTATACAGTGTATTTCTGAATCATTTAATGTTAGCGTCATTGGAAAAAACTGTGCTTTTCTTTCAAAAATAAGGAAATTTCTAAGTGACCCTAAACTTTTGAACGGTAGTGTAGATGCCAATAAAATTTTTCAGACATGTTCCTTTTTGTCTTTTATTGTTTACAGCCACTACTGCTGCAGTCTTGAAGAGGTGACCGAATATGTGCCATGCTTACAAGATCTTTTCAATGGAACTTGTAAGCACTGCTCTGAGGCTGGACGGAATTGCTAGAGCATGCACTTAGCTCCTGGCTATATTTTTCATGCTGCACTCTACTTTTAACGCTGCAGACACAAGGCTGCCTCATATAACAGCATCAGAAGCACACGCAGTTCAGACCAGTGGCAGACCATGCTGTGACCTGAACTGTCAATCAAGCAGGAGAGCCGGCCTCCAACTCTGAGCAGTCGGGAAACTAGAAGGCTGGGGAGCAGTGTGCTCCTGCTTGACCTCATGAGAACATCCATGTAAGTGATAAATATCCTACAGAGCATTTATTTTCTGACACTTTTTGTTCGTTTTTTTTGCACAAAATCTGAAACTGTGTGTTCTATAAATATTTTTCCCCAAAATAAACAAAGAATTCCCAGATAATTGTTTTTCTCACAGACATATGATGTGCTGTAAAACTGATCATA
Organism: Dendrobates tinctorius; assembly: GCF_039654945.1. Lineage (NCBI taxonomy): Eukaryota > Metazoa > Chordata > Amphibia > Anura > Dendrobatidae > Dendrobates > Dendrobates tinctorius. Next base: position 9,880,963 of record NW_027361678.1, read on the forward strand.
CTGATCACATTAGGTTTATGGTACAGCAAAGGTCAAACAGATGTTATTATATATGCTTATGGCTACATGTTTGACATAACTCACTAACATAACTAAAGAGGCAGTGATTTTACTAGAAACCTTCTGAATAAAGTGCACATACAAGTAATTCAAAATCTTGGAACAGTTCCCCCCCACAAAATAGAGGAGTCGAAAACAAAAGAAAATTTCTAATTCAATAATTTAACCTTTTACATTTTCACAAATGCTAGGAATTAAAGTACCTGTGAGCATGGATGAGAGCATTGAATGCAAGGCCGTCCCGCCAGCTACTGGAGAAGTCCTGTACGTCTACATTTGAGTAGGGGGCTGTTTTAATCTGGCACCAAATAAGAAGAGCTTCTTTGGCTGATGCTTTAGCGGCGCTTGCACCAAACTCATCCTGTTAAAAATGACAAAACAGAATTAAAATTATTGATTTTTGCTGACATAGAACAGCTGGGGGAAACAATCTAACTTTTATTTGCCTTTAAGGGTTAGTTCACACATCAGAAATGTCAGAATTCTGTCTGATTTTTCTTATCAGACAGAACTTAGACCCATAAAGCCTTGCACATCACACATCCGTGAATATCTGAGATTTGTGAAAATCCTATCATGATCTATTTGCATTTTACAAATGGACCGATCTGCTAGTTGTGTTAGAGACTATGAACACATGTAACATGGAAAAAGCTGTAGTGTGCAACTTTCATTCGTTCATATTTAGACCCCCTGATATGCAGTTTGTAGTCTGATCAATGTCTTAGAATTTTCTCTTGTGGCAGCACCTCTCCCAGTAATATACTGTAGGCTGGCTGTATGTATCCATGGTGCTGCTGTCTTCCCTTGCTTTAATATATCAGAACAGCTTATAACCTGCATCTAATTTTCGTTTTAGTGCTTTCTTCCTTTTCTACAGCCAATTCAATTTGCCCTTCCTGAGACTGCAGATAGTTTCCCCCAGTCACTTTGCCCTTCCTGAGACTGTAGAACATTTTCCCCAGTCACTTTGTCCTTCCTGTAGATAATTATAGATAGTTTCCCCCAGTCACTTTGCCCTTCTGAGACTGTAGATAGTTTCCCCAGTCACTTTGCCCTTCTGAGACTGTACGTAGTTTCCCCCAGTCACTTTGCCCTTCCTGAGACTGTAGATAGTTTTCCCCAGTCACTTTGTCCTTCCTGTAGATAATTATAGATAGTTTCCCCCAGTCACTTTGCCCTTCTGAGACTGTAGATAGTTTCCCCAGTCACTTTGCCCTTCTGAGACTGTACATAGTTTCCCCCAGTCACTTTGCCCTTCCTGAGACTGTAGATAGTTTTCCCCAGTCACTCTGTCCTTCCTGTAGATAATTGTAGATAGTATCCCCAGTCACTTTGCCCTTCCTGAGACTGTAGATAGTTTCCCCCAGTCATTTTGCCGTTCCTGAGACTGTAGATAGTTTCCCCCAGTCACTTTGTCCTTCCCGAGACTGTAGATAGTTTCCCCAGTCACTTTGCCCTTCCTGAGACTGTAGATAGTTTCCCCCAGTCACTTTGCCCTTCCAGAGACTGTAGATAGTTTCCCCCAGTCACTTTGTCCTTCCCGAGACTGTAGATAGTTTCCCCAGTCACTTTGCCCTTCCTGAGACTGTAGATAGTTTCCCCCAGTCATTTTGTCCTTCCCGAGACTGTAGATAGTTTCCCCCAGTCACTTTGTCCTTCCCGAGACTGTAGATAGTTTCCCCCAGTCACTTTGCCCTTCCAGAGACTGTAAATAGTTTCCTCCAGTCACTTTGTCCTTCCTGTAGATAATTGTAGATAGTTTCCCCCAGTCATTTTGCCCTTCCTGAGACTGTAGATAGTTTCCCCCAGTCATTTTGTCCTTCCCGAGACTGTAGATAGTTTCCCCCAGTCACTTTGTCCTTCCCGAGACTGTAGATAGTTTCCCCCAGTCACTTTGCCCTTCCAGAGACTGTAGATAGTTTCCCCCAGTCACTTTGCCCTTCCAGAGACTGTAGATAGTTTCCCCCAGTCACTTTGTCCTTCCTGTAGATAATTGTAGATAGTTTCCCCCAGTCACTTTGCCCTTCCTGAGACTGTAGATAGTTTCCCCCAGTCAATTTGTCCTTCCCGAGACTGTAGATAGTTTCCCCCAGTCACTTTGTCCTTCCCGAGACTGTAGATAGTTTCCCCAGTCACTTTGCCCTTCCTGAAACTGTAGATAGTTCCCCCAGTCACTTTGTCCTTCCTGTAGATAATTGTAGATAGTTTCCCCCAGTCATTTTGCCCTTCTGAGACTGTAGTTTCCCCCAGTCACTTTGCCCTTCCTGAGACTGTAGATAGTTTCCCCAGTCACTTTGCCCTTCCTGAGACTGTAGACAGTTTCCCCCAGTCACTTTGCCCTTCCAGAGACTGTAGATAGTTTCCCCCAGTCACTTTGTCCTTCCCGAGACTGTAGATAGTTTCCCCAGTCACTTTGCCCTTCCTGAGACTGTAGATAGTTTCCCCCAGTCATTTTGTCCTTCCCGAGACTGTAGATAGTTTCCCCCAGTCACTTTGTCCTTCCCGAGACTGTAGATAGTTTCCCCCAGTCACTTTGCCCTTCCAGAGACTGTAAATAGTTTCCTCCAGTCACTTTGTCCTTCCTGTAGATAATTGTAGATAGTTTCCCCCAGTCATTTTGCCCTTCCTGAGACTGTAGATAGTTTCCCCCAGTCATTTTGTCCTTCCCGAGACTGTAGATAGTTTCCCCCAGTCACTTTGCCCTTCCCGAGACTGTAGATAGTTTCCCCCAGTCACTTTGTCCTTCCCGAGACTGTAGATAGTTTCCCCAGTCACTTTGCCCTTCCTGAAACTGTAGATAGTTCCCCCAGTCACTTTGTCCTTCCTGTAGATAATTGTAGATAGTTTCCCCCAGTCATTTTGCCCTTCTGAGACTGTAGTTTCCCCCAGTCACTTTGTCCTTCCCGAGACTGTAGATAGTTTCCCCAGTCACTTTGCCCTTCCTGAGACTGTAGATAGTTTCCCCCAGTCACTTTGCCCTTCCAGAGACTGTAGATAGTTTCCCCCAGTCACTTTGTCCTTCCCGAGACTGTAGATAGTTTCCCCAGTCACTTTGCCCTTCCTGAGACTGTAGATAGTTTCCCCCAGTCATTTTGTCCTTCCCGAGACTGTAGATAGTTTCCCCCAGTCACTTTGTCCTTCCCGAGACTGTAGATAGTTTCCCCCAGTCACTTTGCCCTTCCAGAGACTGTAAATAGTTTCCTCCAGTCACTTTGTCCTTCCTGTAGATAATTGTAGATAGTTTCCCCCAGTCATTTTGCCCTTCCTGAGACTGTAGATAGTTTCCCCCAGTCATTTTGTCCTTCCCGAGACTGTAGATAGTTTCCCCCAGTCACTTTGTCCTTCCCGAGACTGTAGATAGTTTCCCCCAGTCACTTTGCCCTTCCAGAGACTGTAGATAGTTTCCCCAGTCACTTTGTCCTTCCTGTAGATAATTGTAGATAGTTTCCCCCAGTCACTTTGCCCTTCCTGAGACTGTAGATAGTTTCCCCCAGTCAATTTGTCCTTCCCGAGACTGTAGATAGTTTCCCCCAGTCACTTTGTCCTTCCCGAGACTGTAGATAGTTTCCCCAGTCACTTTGCCCTTCCTGAAACTGTAGATAGTTCCCCCAGTCACTTTGTCCTTCCTGTAGATAATTGTAGATAGTTTCCCCCAGTCATTTTGCCCTTCTGAGACTGTAGTTTCCCCCAGTCACTTTGCCCTTCCTGAGACTGTAGATAGTTTCCCCAGTCACTTTGCCCTTCCTGAGACTGTAGACAGTTTACCCAGTCACTTTGCCCTTCCTGAGACTGTAGATAGTTTCCCCAGTCACTTTGCCCTTCCTGAGACTGTAGATAATTTCCCCCAGTCTACATTACAGAGATCTTTGTACTCCGTATTCCTGCCTGCTGCTGTCATCAGGGTCTTGTTCAGCCAAGTGAACCTTACGCCAATGTATACAACTGCATATCTGGAGCACAAAGAACACGATTATGGAATAGAAATGTATTCACATGGACCGAGTGTTCAAATGAAATACAGCACAGTATGCACAAGCATTATACAGATGACACTTGCCCATAGAGTTCAGTGGGTGCATTAAAAAAAAATGCCATAAATACACTGTATATAACAGTAATTTCTAACATCTTTATATGATATTTACCTTATCCAAAGTAATGGAAGATATTTGGAAACGAAGAATAATAATCCAAATAAGGCCCAATATTAATGTCCTATCTCCATCCACAATATTTTCTGGCCCAATTAATTTTACAGGAACCTGGGATATTAAAAAAAACAATATATATATACACACATATACAATATATGACAAATATGTTAAAATATGTTAAATATTGAAATAATTCACAAGCAATCATGATAGCTATTGTTCAGGTTTGGGAGATGCTACTGACTTATCAACAATCCAGGTTTCTGATTATCCCACATTGACAACTACAACGGGTGTGTAACTACAATTCCACAGAATCTGCAGTTTGGTACTGACATAAATTAGATTGCTAGCACCTATTCTTAGTAGGATTGGTGCAGGAGTTACAGTACTTGATATTTTTTTATTTAGCAAGTAGAAACTAATGATTAAGCACATCTTTAATTGTACACTATATCTTAAAGGGAATCTATCAGCATCCTTTTGCTACTTAATTTGAGAACAACATAATGTAGAGGCAGAGAGCCTGATTCCAGCGATGTGTCACTTATTAGGCTGTATGATGTAGTTTTAATACAAATCAGTGTTTTATCAGCAGGACTAGGTGTCACATTCAAGCCAGTCCAGTAAATCTATGTAATAATCCTGCCCTCACCACTGACTGGCAGGTTGCTGACAGTGTACACGGGAAGCTGCAAATCAGTACTGTGGGCGAGGCTATATACAGCTCAGCATTCTGAGCAGAGAAAACAGGAATTTTATCAAAATTGCACCAAGCAGCATAGTAAGTGATACATTGCTGGAATTGGGCTCCCTGCCCCTACATCCAAGCTGCTCTCAGATTACATAGCAAAAACCTGCTGGACAGATTTACACTTCTTGCGGTAGCGTACTTCAGCTGATGCATGAGCAACAGCCAATCTAAGGCATAAAGCTCTTGACTGACGCATTTTATGCTTGAACACTTACTCATCAAGATTGGTGTACAAAATGCCAGACTTGGTAACTCAGACCCAATATCCTGCGCAAAAAGTCACAAGACTTTTGGAGAACTTTTCCGTGCACTTTCAGAAAACCATAAACTGTCATATAATTTGGAAGCTAAACTGTTACATTTGTAAAATAAAATCACAGTTTTGAAACCACAATAATTTTTCCAAATTGCACAATTAACCTTGGACTTTAGGAAAGTTAGAGCTTTGCTGTTGTTTTCCAAGAAATGGACTCTCATTTTTCCTCTTGCTGGTTTCGGCAGCTGTTCCCCCGAAATGAACTCCAGAAGACGTATCAGGTATAACCCATCTTTAAGTTCTGTGTAGATGTCCGTTATCGGGATGCTGTCCTGTATAAAAAAAAAAGAACAGATTTAGAAACCTCATGGATGGTGCATGAATCAACTATATCCACATTATTACCAAGGCATGTGTGTACAGTAGCCATTACATCTACAGAATTCCTGCAGGCCTCTAGGTGACGATTACAATCAGATGTTTCGACCTTTGGAATATTCAAGGGGCCTCATTAGCTAACCTATGTGGCGCCCCTGAGGGACCAGTCACAACTAGTGTTGAGCATTCCGATACCGCAAGTATCGGGTATCGGCCGATACTTGCTGTATCGGAATTCCGATACTGACTTCCGATATTTTTTCAATATCGGAATTCGGCATCGGAATCGGAAGTTCAGTTGATTGACGGCCTGACGTCATCATGATGCGCGGTGTGTGCGCATCATGATGCGCCGTCATTTCGGGCCTTCCGGGGGTCTCTGCCGGCCTGCCGGGGGGCTGTGCCGGCCTGCCGGGGGGCTGTGTGGACTGCCCGGGGTCTCTGCCGGCCTGCCGGGGGGCTGTGCCGGCCTGCCGGTGGTCTGTGCACCCTGTGGGGGTCTGTACCGGCCTGCCGGGGGGCTGTGCCGGCCTGCCGGGGGGCTGTGCTGATGTCCGGGGGTCTGTGCAAGCATCGTCCGATGGGACTACAAGTCCCATCGGGCGATGCCTGCTACCATGACAGTGATTGACACATTAGCCAATGATGGGACAGTAGTAGTCCCATCATCCGGCTAATGTGTTAAATGTTAAAAAAAAATACTACATACATACTACATGCATGCTACATACATACTACATGCTACATACATACTACATATATACTACATACATACTACATACATGCTACATACATACTACATGCATGCTACATACATACTACATGCTACATACATACTACATGCATGCTACATACATACTACATATATACTACATACATGCTACATACATACTGCATGCTACATACATACTACATACATACTACATGCATGCTACATACATACTACATATATACTACATGCATGCTACATACATACTACATGCTACATACATACTACATATATACTACATACATACTGCATGCTACATACATACTACATACATACTACATACATACTACATGCATGCTACATACATACTACATGCATGCTACATACATACTACATGCATGCTACATGCATGCTACATACATACTACATGCTACATACATACCACATACATACTACATACATGCTACATATATACTACATGCATGCTACATACATACTACATATATACTACATGCATGCTACATACATACTACATGCTACATGCATGCTACATACATACTACATACATACTACATGCTACATACATACCACATATATACTACATACATACAATACATTCATACAATACATACATAGACATACAGTACATATAACATAGAGTAACATACTTACCAATACTTGTCACATTGTTCCCCGAAGCCATTGTCTTTCCGGAATAAATATTAACATAACAAACCACAAAAATACTCACCCACGATCCGAAGCAGTCCACGAGTGTGTCCCACGACGATCTTGGGTAGAGAACTGCAGCATCAGATGATGCTGCCGTTCTCTACGGGCTGCAGGAATCCAATGACGGAAGGTAGGTATCCTTCCGCACTGTATTCCTCCGCCACTTAAAAAAAAAAAAGTCCCTAGTCTCACTTTATGCCATTGCTGTGTGGGAAATTCCCACGCAGCAATGGCATAAAGTGAGACTAGGGACTTTTTTTTTTTAAGTGGCGGAGGAATACAGTGCGGAAGGATACCTACCTTCCGTCATTGGATTCCTGCAGCCCGTAGAGAACGGCAGCATCATCTGATGCTGCCGTTCTCTACCCAAGATCGTCGTGGGACACACTCGTGGACTGCTTCGGATCGTGGGTGAGTATTTTTGTGGTTTGTTATGTTAATATTTATTCCGGAAAGACAATGGCTTCGGGGAACAATGTGACAAGTATTGGTAAGTATGTTACTCTATGTTATATGTACTGTATGTCTATGTATGTATTGTATGAATGTATTGTATGTAGTATGTATGTAGTATATATGTGGTATGTATGTGGTATGTATGTAGCATGCATGTAGCATGCATGTAGTATGTATGTAGTATGTATGTAGTATATATGTAGTATGTATGTAGCATGTAGTATGTATGTAGTATGTATGTAGCATGCATGTAGCATGCAGTATGTATGTAGCATGCATGTAGTATATATGTAGTATGTATGTAGCATGTAGTATGTAGCATGCATGTAGTATATATGTAGTATGTAGTATGTATGTAGCATGCATGTAGTATATATGTGTTATGTATGTAGCATGTAGCATGCATGTACCATGCATGTAGTATGTATGTAGTATATATGTGGTATGTATGTAGCATGCAGTATGTATGTAGCATGCATGTAGTATATATGTAGTATGTATGTTGCATGTAGTATTTATGTAGTATGAATGTAGCATGTATGTAGTATGTAGTATGAATGTAGCATGTATGTAGTATGCATGTTGTATGTATGTAGCATGTAATTTTTTTTTTTTTTTTTTACATTTTTTACATTTAACACATTAGCCGGATGATGGGACTACTACTGTCCCATCATTGGCTAATGTGTCAATCACTGTCATGGTAGCAGGCATCGCCCGATGGGACTTGTAGTCCCATCGGACGATGCCTGCACAGACCCCCGGAGCCTGCACAGACCACCGGCAGGCCGGCACAGCCCCCCGGCAGGCCGGCACAGCCCCCCGGCAGGCCGGCACAGCCCCCCGGCAGGCCGGCACAGCCCCCCGGAGCCTGCACAGCCCCCCGGCAGGCCGGCACAGCCCCCCGGCAGGCCGGCACAGCCCCCCGGAGCCTGCACAGACCACCGGCAGGCCGGCACAGACCACCGGAGCCTGCACAGACCCCCTGGCAGGCCGGCACAGCCCCCCGAAAGGCCCGTACAGACCCCAGAGAGGCTGTACAAGGGCAGGAAAGGGTTTTTCTTATTCCGATACCGGAAGTCCCATAGACTTGAATGGGACTTCCGGTATCGGAATCGGCGATACCGATACTTTTTTTAAAGATCGGCCGATACCATCCGATACGATACTTTGAAGTATCGGACGGTATCGCTCAACTCTAGTCACAACAGAGGTACTGCACCTCAGCCAGAGGTGTGGTATCCAACCTTTCAGCTAAGATGGAGACACCTGACCTAGCTACTGTAGGACAACACTACATCCACCACACACTTTAGCAGCAGGTGCTGAGCTTCACCAGCTCTGCTGGCCATGAAGGGGTATTAGAAGGTGGGTGGAGCTGGAGAGTGAGAGCAGGAGAATAGAGGGAAGTTAGGACAGTGTCCCCTTAGGGGACGAGGTGAGAGGACATGTGCAGCAGCTCCCTGTCAGCAGGGGCTGCTGGAAGAAGTACTGGTACGGACAGAAGGCAGCTCCCTGAAGGGGAAAGGGATTTTCCCAGAGGCACGGGTGAAGAGAATGATCCCCGTGGGGCTCGTTCCATGCTGACGGACGTCAGGTGGGGGAAAATCCAGGTCGCATAAGGGTCTCGGCCCCTTAGTCAAGTGGAGTGTACAACAGGGCTCAGCTAGCAAGCCAACAACTGTGGCGGCTTTAGAGGTCACAGCCAAATACCACAGTTATCTTCACCGGAAAGGCAGCCAGAAAGGATCAAAGAAACGCTCTGGGACCCGTTATCAGGCAGGATTCACGGCAGCTGGCCTGGGACACTGACTGTGAGGTGTTGTGTAGGAAGAGGCGAGAAAACAACACTGTGGAGATGGCCAGGGAAGGCATATACTGACAGTTCTGGAAAGGTGTTCTCTATCTGTCTGGACATTGGCTGGATCCCTCACCCGGAGGATGCAGCACCAAGCGGGCATCTGTGCTGCAGCCAGAACTGTGAGTAATGCTTTGGAACTGCATTCAGCAGTGTCCTTTGAATTCTTTCTGCAAACACCTTCTCAGCACTGCTACATCCTTTGCTTCACACTACATCACCATCATCTCTCTCAACATCTTTCATCTGCCCTGGGACTCATCTCTACTTGTGGAGAGCTATACCATCTCTGCTGCATCACCATCAGTCCCAGAGGATCTGCACTGCAGTTCTGGTCGTCTCTGATCAGACACCACAGGGGGCGTCACGAACACTTATTACAAAAACTATTTCTCATTCCCTCTAAATATTCCTTCTTAATTGGATGGACACCCAAGGCTAGGGACTGGGTCACCGTCGCTGTGACACTCATTCCTTTAAGAACCGGCCCGATACAGAGTAACCCACTGCCCTGGCGGGTGCGCCACCTACATTTTTGGAATTATACTTGAAGAATGTGTATGTACTGTAGATAACATGTATTTGGATGTATCACACCACATATAAAATCCAAGTATTCCATCAAATCTTTCTATTCCAGTGAGCTTTCCTACGGCAGCAGGATAATGAGCTGATAATCAATGGCTTTGATGCTGGAACTCCTAGTGATCATTTGTCATAGTGGGAATTTGTCATCAGCTATATGTTCTACCTGCAGTTGCACCTAGTATCAGCAGTGGTCGATAATACATGATCATGCAGAGTCATCCAGAATCAAAAGAATTGAATCTTTTGGGCCTGATTAATCATTTGTGTTTTTTTTAGTCACTTTTCATTTTTTTCACTTATGGTGTTTGCTGTATTTTTTGTACCAAATTCATCAAAACGCCACATGTGATTCATGCAGTTTAAAGAGAAGCTGCCAGTACGATTTTGTAAAGCAAAGATATTTCTGTAATGGTGATGTAACACGGATTAAATTGATACATTTGGTTAAGGAATCCACTGTGTGGTTCTTCTTTAATCACCATTTGAAATTTTCTGCTAATTAGATTTTGGTGCACAGGGACCAGACTGTGCACTGGGTCTTCTTCTCCCGCTCTGTGATTCCCCAGCCATTCAACCTGCCTCCGGTCTGTGATTCCCGGGCCCCTCTGCCTGCCTTCCTGCCCTCTCTGTTTGAAATCTCAGCAAAGACCTGTCATTTACAGACAGGAGGCAAGCAGAGGGGCCGGGGAATCACAGACTGGAGGCAGGCAGAGGGGTCGGGGAATCACAGACTGGAGGCAGGCAGAGGGGTCGGGGAATCACAGACTGGAGGCAGGCAGAGGGGCCGGGGAATCACAGACTGGAGGCAGGCAGAGAGCTGAAGTATAAGAGACCAGAGCAGGAGGAGCCAGGGAATTACAGGTCGGAGACAGGCAAAGGACTAGGGAATCACAGACTGGAGGCAGGCAGAGGGGCCGGGGAATCACAGACTGCAAGAAGGCAGAGGGCTGAAGTATAAGGCTGCGTTCACACGTTGCGGTTTTTTTGCGTTTTCACAGCGGTTTTTAATGTGCGATTTTGCAGCGAAAACTCAAAAAAACAGCATCCCATGCAATCCTATGGGATTCCGCAAAGCTGTGCTAATGCTGCGGATTTTCCCACGGCGGAATCGCATCGCGGAAAAATACACAACATGCTCATTAATTTTACGGAATCGCGACCATTCCGCCCACATAGGAATGCATTGTTCTGCTTACTTTCCGCATGTGGCTGTGCACACCATGCGAAAAGTAAGCAGAACATTTGCGGATAGTACCCATGGTCCGGAGGAGAGGAGACTGTCCTCCGGGCTGTGGGTACCATATCCCTGAAAAAATAGAATTAAAAAATAAAAAATCTGGTTATATTCACCTTCCGGCGTCCCGCGCAGCCTTACCGATGTTCCTGCCAACTCCCATTCCCAGTAATGCCTTGCTGCCAAGACCTGTGATGACGTAGCGGTCTCGCGAGTATCAAAGGTCTCGCAAGGCATTACTGGGAACGGGAGCATTGCGATGATCGGGAACGCTGCGCTGGACATCGGAAGGTGAGAAAAACACGATTTTTTATTTTTTTAATAATTTTTAACATTAGATCTTTTTACTACTGATGCTTCATAGGCAGCCTCAATAATAAAAAGTTGGTCACACTCGTCAAACACTGTGTTTGACGAGTGTGACCAACCTGTCAATCAGTTCTCCAAGCGATGCTCCAGATCGCTTGGAAAACGCTAGCATTCTGCAAACTAATTATGCTTGCAAATTGCTAGTTTTTCCGCAGGAAAAATGCGAGAATTTATAATGCGGTTTTCCCGTGGAATGGAATTCCGCAATTCCCGCAGTAACTTCTGCGGGAGTTCCGCAACGTGTGCACATAGCCTAAGAGACCAGAGCAGGAGGAGGAGCCAGGGAATTACAGATCGGAGACAGGCAGAGGACTAGGGAATCACAGACTGGAGGCAGGCCCTCCAAAGAAATGCCACCCCACACCATTACTGACCCACTGTCAAACCGGTCATGCTGAAGGATGTTGCAGGCAGCAGATCGCTCTCCATGGTGTCTCCAGACTCTGTCATGTCTGTTACATGTGCTCAGTGTGAACCTCTTTTCATCTTTGGCGAATTTGCTAATCCTGGTATTCTGTGGCAAATGCCAAGAGTCCTGCACAGTGTTGGGCTGTGAGCACAACCCCCATCTGTGGACGTCAGGCCCTCAGACCATCCTCATGGAGCCGGTTTCTAACCGTTTGTGCAGACACATGCACATTTGTGGCCTGCTGGAGGTCATTTTGCAGGGCTCTGGCAGTGCTCCTCCTGATCCTCCTTGCACAAAAGCTGAGATACCTCCTACTGCCCCCTCCTGGTGTACTGGCCTGTCTCCTGGTAGCGCCTGGATACTATGCCGACAGACACAGCAAACCTTCTTGCCACAGCTCGCATTGATGTGCCATCCTGGATGAGCTGCACTACCCGAGCCACTTGTGTGGGTTGTAGAGTCCGTCTCATGCTACCACAAGTGTGAAAGCACAACCAACATTCAAAAGTGACCAAAACATCAGCCAGAAAGCATTGGTACTGAGATGTGGTCCACACCTGCAGAACCACTCCTTTATTGAGTGTGTCTTGATAATTGCCAATAATTTCCATCTGTTGTCTATTCCATTTGCACAACATCATGTGAAATTGATTGTCAAACATTGTTGCTTCCTAAGTGGACAGTTTGATTTCACAGAAGTTTGATTTACTTGGAGTTATATTCTGCTGTTTAAGTGTTCCCTTTATTTTTTTGAGCAGTGTATATGCAATATGAACATAGCAACATTGCTATAACACTAAGAAAGGGAGTGGGATATTACACGGTCCCGATACATCCCTCACAATTATACCAGGATTTTGGGTATTACACCAGAAAGGGGGACATTATACCAGGGAGGGGGTATTATTCCAGAATGTGGGACATTATTCCAGAATGTGGGACATTATACCAGATTGGGAGACATTATGAGGGGTATTAAACCAGGATGGGGGGCATTATACTAGGATGGGGGGCATTATACCAGGATGGGGGGGAATTATACAAGGATGGAGACATATACAAGGATGCGGGACATATACAGTGGGGAAAAAAAGTATTTAGTCAGTCAGCAATAGTGCAAGTTCCACCACTTAAAAAGATGAGAGGCGTCTGTAATTTACATCATAGGTAGACCTCAACTATGGGAGACAAACTGAGAAAAAAAAATCCAGAAAATCACATTGTCTGTTTTTTTTTTCATTTTATTTGCATATTATGGTGGAAAATAAGTATTTGGTCAGAAACAAAATTTCATCTCAATACTTTGTGATATATCCTTTGTTGGCAATGACAGAGGTCAAACGTTTTCTGTAAGTCTTCACAAGGTTGCCACACACTGTTGTTGGTATGTTGGCCCATTCCTCCATGCAGATCTCCTCTAGAGCAGTGATGTTTTTTGGCTTTTCGCTTGGCAACACGGACTTTCAACTCCCTCCAAAGGTTTTCTATAGGGTTGAGATCTGGAGACTGGCTAGGCCACTCCAGGACCTTGAAATGCTTCTTACGAAGCCACTCTTTCGTTGCCCTGGCGGTGTGCTTTGGATCATTGTCATGTTGAAAGACCCAGCCACGTTTCATCTTCAATGCCCTTGCTGATGGAAGGAGGTTTGCACTCAAAATCTCACGATACATGGCCCCATTCATTCTTTCATGTACCCGGATCAGTCGTCCTGGCCCCTTTGCAGAGAAACAGCCCCAAAGCATGATGTTTCCACCACCATGCTTTACAGTAGGTATGGTGTTTGATGGATGCAACTCAGTATTCTTTTTCCTCCAAACACGACAAGTTGTGTTTCTACCAAACAGTTCCAGTTTTGTTTCATCAGACCATAGGACATTCTCCCAAAACTCCTCTGGATCATCCAAATGCTCTCTAGCAAACTTCAGACGGGCCCGGACATGTACAGGCTTAAGCAGTGGGACACGTCTGGCACTGCAGGATCTGAGTCCATGGTGGCATAGTGTGTTACTTATGGTAGGCCTTGTTACATTGGTCCCAGCTCTCTGCAGTTCATTCACTAGGTCCCCCCGCTTGGTTCTGGGATTTTTGCTCAACCTTCTTGTGATCATTCTGACCCCACGGGGTGGGATTTTGCGTGGAGCACCAGATCGAGGGAGATTATCAGTGGTCTTGTATGTCTTCCATTTTCTAATTATTGCTCCCACAGTTGATTTCTTCACTCCAAGCTGGTTGGCTATTGCAGATTCAGTCTTCCCAGCCTGGTGCAGGGCTACAATTTTGTTTCTGGTGTCCTTTGACAGCTCTTTGGTCTTCACCATAGTGGAGTTTGGAGTCAGACTGTTTGAGGGTGTGCACAGGTGTCTTTTTATACTGATAACAAGTTTAAACAGGTGCCATTACTACAGGTAATGAGTGGAGGAAAGAGGAGACTCTTAAAGAAGAAGTTACAGGTCTGTGAGAGCCAGAAATCTTGATTGCTTGTTTCTGACCAAATACTTATTTTCCACCATAATATGCAAATAAAATGAAAAAAAAACAGACAATGTGATTTTCTGGATTTTTTTTTCTCAGTTTGTCTCCCATAGTTGAGGTCTACCTATGATGTAAATTACAGACGCCTCTCATCTTTTTAAGTGGTGGAACTTGCACTATTGTTGACTGACTAATACTTTTTTTCCCCACTGTATACAAGAATAGGGATATATCAGAATAGGGGACATTATACCAGGATGGGGGTCTTTACACTTAAATAGAGATAATATACCACGGTGAGGGACATTATACCAGCATAGAGGACATTATACCAATATAAGGTCATTATACCGGGAAGGAGTCCAGGATGGGGGAAAATGTTATACCATAGGGACTAGGATGAGTAGCATTATTACTAGAGGGGGGGGGGTTATTACAAGAAGGAGCCAGGACAGGAGACATTATTACATGGGTGGCGAACGCATATGTCTTTATAGGATGTAGATCGCTACAAGGGTCCAGACATCTGACCAACATGCAGTGCGGCCCTAGTCCAGATTTTGCACTGGGGCCCACCAGATTTTATTTACGCCACTGCAATGCCCAGGTGCAACTTTTACCTCTATATTCCCTAAAGTAACGCCCTGAACCCACCCCAGGGTGTTATTTTACCACGGCACAATAACTATCAGAATCAGGGAGCGATTTGCTGTCTGTTAAGGTTAGGATGGCCTGGCTATACTGCACACAACATTCAGTCACGTTCCATCACAGTATCTAGCCCACATTTATTGCCACATAAAAATGACACTTTTATGATTGCGACTGACTCGTAATGGCAGCTCAGAGGTCAAAACCTGCTGCAAAAGGTATAAAATGAATTCTCCCATAGATTTCTGGGGTAATTTTGTGTTCCAAAGTTCTTAGCATTCATAGATAGGGAGGCGTTTATAACTAGAGCATGTAAAGAGGATTTGTCACCACATTTCACTAAACTAACCGCATACATTATTAAATATATTTTTAGATATGATGAGGCTGGCCGATGAGAAAAACGGATCACACACCCCATGTGATATGAACTTGAATGCACTTGAGCTCCCATATAATATACGGTATTATATCTGCGTTGCATTGTATTATGCCTGAGAGACTCCCTCTATCTGGAAAGTGTGTACCAGCTGCGATGACAATTCATGGGCTCCCTGCGATCAAGTTGTGGGGGAACGGGATAACCGAGGGAGCTCCCTCCCTGCTAACTAGATGCTACACTCATTGACTACAAAACATAGTGGATCACCCTGCGAGTAACATTGATTTCACTGATATCCACAATTTCGACTATGTACAGTAAGTATATTAGCTAGGCACTTGCCACTGACCACGCAGTTACAGAGGTAGTACCCACCCAGAAATATCAGTCATGGAGCCTTTCCTTTTAAACAATAAGTGTAAATTCACACGTGGAGTTTTTTTTCAGCAAAAATAAAAGAAAAATGTGCACTTTGTTTTGCTTGTGTTTTTTCCCATTCATGAGAATGGGTTATAAACAGGAATGAGCGATTGTGCTGGGATAAGGTGTTATCTGAGCATGCTCAGGTGCTAATCGAGGGTCTCCAGTGTGCTCGAAAAATATGTTCTAGTCCCCGCAGCTGTTAGACAGGCGCAACACCTGCAGGGATTGCCTAACAAGCAACCAATTCCTGCATTTCTTGTGGCTGTCGAACAGCCGCGGTGACTAGAACATATTTTTCGAGCTCGCCAAAGACACTATGTCAGCACCCGAGCATACTCAGATAACACCTTATCCCAGCACATTCGCTTATCACCAGTGATAAGGCTAGTTTCACACTAGCGTATGGAGGAGCTGCGGAGGGATGCGGACTTCCTTAGTGAAGCTCCGCCGCCTGCCACGCCTCCTCCAGTCAGCTCCGCCTCCATCGGCTTGCGGCCTGCGTACCCTATCTTTTGCATTGGGTATGCAGACCATGATGATGTATGTGGATGCCTCCGCATGCGTCTTTTTGACGGTGCGGCGACCAAACCAAAATGAAACATGTTATTTCCATGCAGAGTTGGACTGGCCCACCAGAGAACCGGAGAATCCTCCGGCGGGCCCTGGCTTCTCCTTCAGGAGAGTTCATAGTGCAAACCTTGCAGTTGCTATGGGGCTCTTCAGTGGGGGAGAAAGGTGGGCCCTCAGAATCAAATCCTCGGGTGGGCCCAATGTTCTTCAGTCTGACACTGTTTCCATGTACTATTACTGTACTAGTACTATTTCTTTCTTTACTTGCTGTAGGGTATATGCACATTTTTGTTTGTTTTTTTTCTTGGGTTTTGTCTCGGCTGCATATGTAGAGGACAGTTAGTGGCAACATGCAAAGGCAGAGAAGTAAGTAGCTGATATCTATTACCTTATTATAAGTGATACAACTATAGTATGGCTATGATAAGTCATTTCTCAGTTCTCATGCAGACCTGTAAGTGGATTGTGATATCAGTCCCTGGAAACAGGATAATTCCCCATTGCATATGTACACATACAGATGCATTAAGGCAGATTTCGTGGGAACGACAATTAACATTAGAGTTTTATTTATTTTTTTTGGGGGGGAGATGTGGGATGAAATCAGAGAACCGGAGGAAAAACATATGGACGCCATACAGGTGATATATGATGGTTCATAATCCTGGCCCACAGAGTAATGCACATAAGCGCAGCTATAGCAGCTGTTAGAAAGCTGGAGGCCTGCGGAGGTACAGGGACATCATTCATTTTTATGAGAAGAATCAACACAGCGTCCATCTTTGATGCTAAACATTAAGGCTATGTGCCCACAGTAGCGTTTTTGAACACTCAGGAAACGGGTTCTCCTTCCCAGAAAAAAACGCGCGTTTTTGATGCATTTTTTTCCGCGCATCTTCTGGGCTATAGGAAATAGCCAAAAACGCGGACCTAAGCGGAAATTAATGAACATGCTGCGCTTTTTACCGCAAAGTGTTTCCTTAGCGGTAAAAAACGCATCCATTGGCACAAAAAGGCCAAAATGCATTAAAATGAATGGGATGCTTCTTTTAAGCGTTTTTTATGCGGTTTGACCCCGAAAAGCGCATCAAAAACGCTTAAAAAAACGCAACGCGGGCATACAGCCTTAAGGAGTTGTCTGTTTTTATTTTAAAAAATATCAATCAATAAATAATTAAATAATAAAGGGACTTTGTCAGCAAAGAATGACTTTTCAAACTAAGCACAGACGCCGCTCCGCTCTGTGCACCCTTGACTTGACCAGACATTTAAGTGCACCTTCCCACCTACTTGTTTTCAACCTATTTCCGCTCTTCTCTGGCTCTATAAACTTAGAGCTATCAATCAAGATGTAGGAGCAGAAACCCTGATTCCAGCAATGTGTTATTTACTGGGCTTCTCGTTATAGTTTTGATAAAATCACAGTATTATCTGCTGCAGATCTACCAATTCTCTGATTGTGGAGCTCTAAATAACCCCTCCCACATCACTGATTGGCAGCTTCCTGTGTACACTGTGCATAGGCAGAAAGCAGCCACTCAGTGGGTGAGGGCGGGGTTACACAGAGCAGACTACATGGCAGGAGACAACTAATCCTCTACTGATAATCTCCTACTGATAAAACACTGATGTTATTAAAACTACAATAAGAAGCCTAGTAAGTGACACATCACTGGAATCTGCCCCTACATCATGGTGCTTTCAGATTAAATAACAAAAACCTGGTGACAGATTCCCTGTATATCACTATTTTCCAACTAGATTACGAATAAAAAATGTGTCACTGACAGGTGCAAAAAAAAAAAATCTTCCTTTATAATCCAGATCATTATATCCAAGCACATACTGACAAGAGAGGGGAGCGGTACACTTGCGCCTTTTAGTGAGTGAAGCATTTTTCATTCTTATTCCTATGGATTTAATGACTTCCTTGAGGCTGGTATGTAAGGCGTCTCAGCTCTCCGGTAATTGCCTGGCAGCAGCCTTGCAAGGTAAGATTGTAAAGCCTTCATCACTGTCTATGATGTTAAGTATTATTGCAATAAAGAACACAGGCCGGGGTTTGGTTAATCATTCACAATCCACAGACACAAACGCATCAGATTTCCTTGTCACGCATAAATCGATAAAATAACTTTGACATCTAGCAGGGAGTTCACAGAGCACATTGTAGGTGCCAAAATCTGTGATATCTGAGATTATTTTATATTACATCACTGCTGGATTTACTATTCATCCACACATTATAGGGGAGGATGTATGGAGTGGGCTCAGCTCCATTCACTGCGGGTGCCAGCTGTGTCATACAGCCAGCTCCTGCTGCTAACAGCAGCGACTAGAGCTGGCTCCCATTGCTGCCGATAAACCCCTCAGATGTTACTGTCAATCGCTGAGAGTAGCATTTAAGCATTAAGATCCTTATTAGGATTTGCGTAGAAGGCAGGCTCTCCAAAAATACGGAAAATAATGCAGAGAATTGATCCATTTTATTCATCCCACCTCACATGTACAGAAATAAAAAGTATTCAGAATATGGTATGTACCGTATTCCTTTATGGTAGCAAGAAAAACTAAAGCAACGTATACAAAAAAAAGCTCAGCAAAAAAGAAAACATGAAGGGTTTCAGAATATGGTAACCATAATTGTTGACAATACAATATATTTTTATATGTGGTATTATCATAATCGTATTGACCAGCAGAATACTGAGCCTGCTCCATACAGGGTGGGTTACATTGGTGTTATACTTCCGACATTGCACCTAAGGGTAGCTGCTGAGATCGAATCTAGCTTTGATTGTGGAGGTTTAACCCCTTAGCTACCACAGTTAGTCATGAATGTCAATGTTACAATAAACGAACAAGCAATTAAGTGATTCAAGCCCTGGAAGTAAGGAAACGTAAAAAAAAAATAAAATTATATATACATACACATATACGCACGCACACCAGATAAAATAGGCATTGAACATGTCACCACTTTTCTAAGTAAATCTATTTCTAATGGTGGAATTGTCATGAAATTCTCACCAGATGTCTGTAACAACCCATCCAATCCACACAGGAAAATAAATCAAACCCTAGATGTCCATATATTATATTATATGTAATAATGAGAAATGATACAGGGAAAAAGTATTGAACACATGAAGAAACAGAGGTGCAAAAAGCCATGGAAAGTGATGACACCAGCTAAAATCTATCAGTAATTATAAAGCAATCCTGCTACTTAGTGAAAAATAATATCAGCTGGTTCAACTTATGGCCGAGAAAAAGGTGTATCATTAACAAGGTGCCACAAAAGAAACATTTCATGTTGGGTAAAACCAGTGAGCTGTCTCAAGAACTTCACAACCTTATTGTTGCAAAACATACTAATTGCTAGTGATGGGCGAACCCGAACAGTAAAGTTCGGCGTCCGTACCGAACACCACCAGGAAGTCCGTGCTACTGTTCGGGTTCAGCTGCCCGAGCACCGGGTGTTTGTTGCACTGTCATGTGGTTGACAGCTCTGCAAACACTGCTTCTGATCGGCGGGGAAACCATCCCCACCAGTCAGAGAGCCATGGTTCCCACGCTGTCAAAAGACAGCGAGAGCGCCAAGCTATGATCAGAGGTATAAAGTTTATCTCTGGTCACTGGTATCAGCTGATGGGTCTACTGATCCTATCATCTGACACCTGCTGCCGCTAATAACAGTGAGAGAAGGAGCAGCGGATGGCAGTATTCATCTGACTCGCCCCGGAGGCAGTGAGGTACTCGGCGCCAGGCCCGTTAACTTCAATGGGAAATGTCACAGTGGCTGTGACCCGGTCCATAGCCTCAGGCGGTCATGTAAAAGGGGTAGAGTTGAATGGGGATAACGTTTGTGTAGTGATTCGTGACGCCACCTGTGGTTTCTGGTCAGAATGACCAGCGCTGCAGTGTTTCTTCTCTGGGACAGATGTTGTGGCGCAGCAATGATGTTGAAGCTCTCCACAGCTAGAGCTGTAGTCCCAGGGCAGATGAAGAGTTGGTAGATGGTGAGGGGGATGTAGAGTGGAGGATGTAGCAGTGCTGGATGAGTGGCGCAGGACTAAGTGGAGGACACAAGGGCTTGTAGTTCCAAAGGCTTTACTCACAGTCTGGTGCACACAGATGCCTGCTTCAGTGCTGAGTCCTCCTGCAAAGGGGTCCAGATAACTTCCAGAAAAGATGAAATGCACCTTTCCAGTCTTCCCTGTCAGTGTGTTCCTTTCCTGGCCGTCTCCAAACTATACGCTGCCTAAACTCCTTCTTCCACTCCAGCGTTTCACAATTAGCGTTCCGGACCAGCAGCTGCGAATCCTGTTCGGGCAACGAACCACCGTTCCCGTGACTCTATATAGCCGCCTTTCCAGTCGGACTAACTGTGGAAGGGGTGATGGTCCATAAAGCAACCAAAGCTATTGGCTTGCAAGTGGCACCCAGAGGAATGCGAACTAGGCTAGGGGCTGTTCCCTTTGCGACCAGTCCGATTCCTTCCTCCACCTGACAGCCATCAGCATGGAACGAGACCCACGGGATGACTTTCCAACTGTGTCCCAGGAAGAACCAATCTTCCTACGGAGAATCTGCTGTTTCTTTAGTCCAAACCGTCTGGCACTCCCCATGCAGTAGGGAGCTGTGCAGACTACGTCCTTCTCCTTCCCTCCCTCCCTCTCAGGGGATCTGTCCTAACCTCAGCCTAGACTCTCCCACCTTGCTACGCTCCGCCCACCACCCAGCACACTTCGTGTTCCAAGCAGGGAGCCATGTAGGGTGCTCTGCTACACTACTGTGTGTGTATGGGTGTTGCAATCTGATTGGGTGCATCCATCCCACCTGGTCGTGGGATACCACACCTCTGGTTGAGGTGCAGTACCTCTGTGGCGTCTGGACCCGCAGGGGCGCCACACATCAGCTGCTCCTGCGTTGTAAATAAATCATTTAAAAAGTGTCGGTTCCCCTGTATTGGTGCTTGGTGAGTATAACTGTGTTTGTTATTTTTAAATAAAAATGGAAAACTGTGTTTTGTTTTATTTCTAATAAATGATTTTATTCTGGCTGTGTCTTTATTTACCATACAACCATAGGATTACCAAGCCATGGGCTTGATGTCACCTGACAATACAAAGGTGACATCAAACCCACAAATATGAACCCTACTTGCCACCGATACAGGGCAAGTGGGAAGAACTGGGCAAAGCACCAGAATTGCCGCATCTAATAGATGTGCCTTTTCTGGGCAGCTGCGGGCTGCTATTTTTAGGCTGGGGGGGCAATATCCATGGCCCCTTACCAGCCTGAGAATACCAGCCCCCAGCTGTCTGCTTTAGTAAGGCTGATTGTCAAAAATGTGGGGGACTCCTTGCAGTTTTCTTTAATTATTTAAATAATTAAAAAAAACAGAGTGGGGACCCCTGTATTCTTGATAACCAGCCTTGTTGAAGCTGACAGCTGAAGGTTGCAGCCCCCAGCTGTGAGTTTTGCCTGTCTGGTTATCAAAAATACAGGGGAACCCACACTGTTTTTTTTATTATTATTTATTTACAGCGCAGGAGCAGCTGAAGAATACTCCCATCTGCCGCTCCTGCTCTCACTGTTATTAGCAGCAGCAGGTGTTGGATGATGGGATCAGTAGTCCCGGGTTCAGAACCGGGTACTGTTCTGGTACCTGAACCCGAACTTTTTGTAATTGTTCTGCCAAATCTGCCAGACCCAGACATCCAGGGGTCCACCCATCTCTACTAATGACATTGGTTACAGAAGAATTTCTAAATTACTGAAGGCTCCACTGAGAACTGTTGGGGCCATAATCCAGAAGTGGAAGAACATCTTCACCTGAAACCGGCCACGACCCGGTGCTCACCACAAGATTTTAGACAGTGGAGTGAAAACAATTATCAGAAGAGTTGTCCAAGAGACAAGGAGCACCTGTGTAGAGCTACAGAAAGACCTGGAATTAGAAAGTACAATTGTTTAAAAAAACTTTAAGTAATGCACTCAACCTTTATAGCCTGTATGCACAATCACCACGCAAGGCTTCATTGCTGAACAAAAAGCATTTTCAAAAGAGTTTAAAGTTTGCTCCACACAATTTAGCAAGTGTCACGTACTCGCTTCTCAGCACGTGACTTGGTGTTGCACCTATGTGGCGCCCCTGAGGCTTGGTCGCCACAGAGGTACTGCACCTCCTCCTGAGGTGTGGTACCCCACCATCCAGGTAAGTTGGAGGCTCCTGACCATGCTCCAACACCTGCATCCCACACAACACGGTAGTTCAGCAAAGCTACATTGCGGCTTCCTGCTTGGAGTGTAGCAGAGCACCTTTGGTGGCTCCCTGCTTGGAACACGAAACGTGCTGGAAGGCGGGTGGAGTTTAGAATACATAAAAGAGTGGGAAGGTTTAGGATTAGAGGTCAATCTGTGAGAGGAAGCCACTCAGAGAGGAGTGAGGAAAGAAGATCCCTGAGAGAGGGAAGGAGGTGCTGCAGTAGACCTCAGTGACCTGGGTCTGCTGGCATGGGAAAGGAAAGAAAGAGACAGACATTGAATTGAAACCTGATCTTCCATGAGAGGGAGAGATTAGTACGGAACGAAGGAGTAAAAGGGAACAGAGGACGTGGGTTAGAGGAAGAACCCTGCCTAGAAGTTCTAAGCGCAAGGCCAGGGCCCGGTCCCCGAGGTTGTATGGACAGTAATGGTTCTGCAGCAGACACCGGTGGAGTAGTGGGCTGTAAATGCACTACTCCCATCTAAGACTTGGGGGCACAACAGCAACACTGATAGTGAGCCGGGATTCAGGAGTAAGGAGTCCCCGAAGCAGGCTACAGCTGTCTGCCGTACAAGTAGAGTTCTTGGGAACATCTGTCAGGAGGCACTCCAGTGTAACTCAGTACTAGGAGTACTTCACACTTAAAGGCGCTATAAGAGGAGACGTTCAGAAAGGTACATGTTGGCGGAGCGTTGGAAGGAAGCATTCCATCTGGCCTGGAGGTTGATTGAGTCTCTGACCCGGAGGACACAGCACGGAGGCAGGCACCTGTACGTGTACTACAGACTGTGAGTAAAGCTTTGGAACTACAAGCCCTGGTGTCCTCCATTGATTCTTGCGCCAACACACCCAGCACCGCTACATCTGGGTACCAGCTTCTACACCGCTTGTGCCTCTCCTCGACCCCTACATTTACACTGCCCTGGGGCTACAGCCCCACCTGTGGGGAGCTTCACCATCTTGGCTGCAACACACCACCAGCCCCAGAGGATCTGCACGCAGCGTCGGCTCAACATCTCACTTGCCGAACACCACAGGTGGCGTCACGAACTATTCCATTAATTACATTCCACGATTCAAACCCCCCATTACTTGGGCGCCCAGGGCCACGGACCAGGTCACTGCTGCTGTGACACATCCCGCTGACACCGGCCCAGTACCGAGTACCCCACGGCCCTGGGAGGGCGACCCACCTACAAGGGTTAATCTATCTACTCTCACTCAGACCAGCATTCAACCTGTCCTATGCCAATGGGAGCATAAATCACACCCCGACACAGACCACGCACCCCACTCATACACGCTGCCACCAGGGGCGTACATAGAAATCATGGGGCCCCATAGCAAAAGTCTGAATGCCCCCCCCCCCAAAAAAAAAAAAAATCAACAGGCGCTTTTAACTCCAGGCATGCATGTTATAGGTCAAACAATTAATTTTATAGCTAGTCTTTGATTTTTTTCTCATTTGAGTAAAAGAATAAGTAAAACACTTACATCCAGTTTGATATATACCTTGTAAAAGTCAAAATGGAAGATTAAGCAGGACAACCTCATTAAGCTGTCTACAATAAGACCAGCGATTATGGAATCTGTCGGCACAATATGACTGCTCATACCAAATATGTCCTCAGTGCACCCTTGGCAGAGCTAGATAGAAAGGCAGAAGGTGCCCTAGACTGGCCTCACCAAGGGTGCACTGAGCACCTGTACTTTCAGTCATTTTGTGTTCAGACTCCCTTTAAGTTTTTTTTCCCTCCCAGAATCAGATTGAATGACAATAGGTCACTATAATGAGTGATACATAAAGGAATTTTAAATGGCAAGAACTACACATTGTGTCTTCCCATCACCTCCCAGGGGTGTTCTAAACAGACAAAAGGCATGATCATCATATCTAGGATGCAAGTATACGTTTTGTCAGCGAGAAGGGGTTAAAACATTCTTGCCCACACATTAATCCTCTATATGCCTTAGCTTCTTGCAAACATCTGTAATCCTGCCCCAGAGTCATAGTGCAGCACAGTGCTATCTCCTCTCCGGCAGCATCGCTCGTCCTCCAATTAGTGTTTAATCGCCGTTGCGTTCTGCTGATTACAGCTCTTCGCTCATTACTCAGGAAAATCAGCTCATTTTCACATTTTTTTTCCCTTCCTGATGTTTATTTTTTCACATTTGGTCCCATTTCTTGTACAGCTGGACGTACTGTAGCATTTAATGCTTAATTGCCTTCTTTATCTATGTTAGCATGTAATCTGGATCAGGATGCATCAGGTTTGCTACGCATCACAACGCACCGTACCAAAACACTAGTGTGAACGCAGCCCCACACGTGCAGCCCCTAACCAGGTGCCCCCATGTTATATACATGCTCCCAACACATTTTATTATCATTACCACACTGTAACATAGGGCACAAGCTCTTCTAGTGAGGCAGGAAAGATCGCTGTATGACAGATCAGCATACAGACGTAGTCTACATTATGTCTGCCTACTGGACCCATACAGTTTCATCACTTTCCCATACAGCACATCCCTCGCTTCCGAGCGTGCTCAGTGCCGCAAAACGGATCCCTGCACATGGATCCGTGTTCTCCTGGATCCGTGCTCCATAAAGCTCCATGTTAATTCCAGACATGTAGCCGCGGATCCGTGCATCTCCCTGTGCCTGCGTGTTTTTCAGATGACACAAAACTGCAACAAGTTGCGTTTTTGTGCGTCTGAAAAAATGTGCAGACACACGGATCTGTGGGAAAACAGTGACAACTGGATGCCCATGCAAGTCCCATCCCTCACCACTGAAAGTCAGTGGTGACGAAAACGGATCCGTGTGCAGCCAAAATTTGCAAGTGTGAAACCAGCTGAACTCTATATATTGACTGGAGCTGGACCTAGATCTCTCCACAGGTTTTACCTAAAATCACTTGACATTACTTACCCTACCCTAAGGGCTCATACTCACTTGCGAGAGAGTCGCGTGATTCTCGTGCGAGTCTCGCATGGAAGCCTGGCACTGCCGCCGGCACTCGGACCGGAGGGGGCGGCTGCATAGAAATACATGTAGCCGCATGCTTCAGTCCCAGGTTTCCATGCGAGAGACTCAGACAAGAAACACGCGACTCTCTCGCTAGTGAGTATGAGCCCTTAGCAGCAACAACTGACGTCGTCTATCCTCCTCCCTGTAGTGTTGTTCTGAATCCTCCTCGCCCTGCGTTAAACGGGATCCGTTACATAGCAGCACTAACGCACCCTTTGGCCACAGTAATACGAACGCATCCAAAATCGGCATGATGCGTTACTTCATGACGCACCCTGGAACGCGGTCTGCAGCATTTGGGGATGCGCCATGAAGTAACGCATCATGCGTTTGGATGCGTTAGTATCATTGCGGCCAATGGGTGCGTTAGTGCCGCTATGTAACGATCCCGTTGAACGCAGGGCCATTAACGCAATGTGAACCTGGCCTAACACTATGAGAAGATGATATACCAAACAATGTGCTGAGCTTCTCCTCCTGCACATACCATATACTGTATGTATATGCCATGGATGAGGGGACAGTGAAGTATATCTTTATTTGGGACTAAAGGTAACGCACATATCATTGCAGATGATGATGATGATGACAATGTGCTGAGTCCCTCCTACTACACATAGTCACATAGCATATATGCCATGGAGAAACTGGCAGTGTATATTTGGGATTGAAGGGTTAACTCACCTGCATTTATTTACAGCCCACAACTCCACATCTCCTCCTCTCCTGACCGCTCCTCCCCCCCAGATGAGTCACAGTCAGGCATCACTAAGCTGAAGCTGCCAGGAGCCAGAAAAAAAAAATTAAAAAACAAAAAACTCGGCTGTTCTCCCTGCAGAGCCGGCTCATTTCATTCACAGTAGGGAGCGGACTCTTTGAATAGGATCGTTCAGGAACGACACATCACTACTGAAGAAGCAATGTTATGTCACAATTCACAGGGAGGAAGCCAAAGTCCTTCACACACCTCATCCACCTCCTGACAGACGGCTGGGTCTCCTCCCTCCTCCCAAGGAGCAACATCTTAACTCCTTCTTGTGAGCTCATGTTCTGCAGGGGGAACACACAACGCTCTGCTACATCCTGACCAAGCACAGCCCACCACTGACAGACAGTCTACACGTGCAGACAGGACCCTTCATTATAACACATCACCTTGTACATGTAGCCCATCAGCACCAGAGACCCTTCTGCTTCCTGCAATGCACGTGTGCTGCTACCTCTCTGGCTGCTAGGAGGTGTGGCATTCTTATGCAAATCCAGCCAGAGATTTCAGCCAACTGCTGACCAGGAAACAAGGAAAGGGGAGCTTCAAGGGGCCCGGGGGTATACGGCGGCCGTCGCTTACATTTAATTAAAGGAGATAGTACTGTGTCAGCACAGCACAGCTGCCAAACCGCAGCGGCCATCGCAGGCCCCCTCTCCCATCCGGGCCCACTCACATCTCCGGGCCCCATAGCAGCTGCGTGGTCTGCTACTATTGATGGTACGCCACTGGCTGCCACCACTCACCGAACACACAGGCAATGAGTCCCGGAAGTACTATTAATACTGTCTGCCAATCAGCAGGGTCACACACTCTAAGGCTATGGATTCTTTTAGAGCATGCAAGGTTTAAACTTATTAAAGTTTTAAGCTTTAATAGATAAGGTACATTGCTCACAATAAAATAATAGAAAGATATGGAAATAAAAAGTGACACACAAATATGCAGTTATAAATATCGTCTTATCTGATAACAATTATGCAAATGAAAAATATGCTACCTTGGTAAGGTTGTGTGATACACAACCATGAATACACATGAATGCAGCTGCTGCAGATCCTTGGGACACAAATCATATATCCAGACAGTGGAAGGTGAATATATTTATATACATGGTTTAGCAAAAAAAAAGGTGCCAAAAGAAACACCTGACATGTCAAAATTAATTTTTATTTATTTTAATTTAAAAGATCTGAAGACAGAGAAAATAGGAAAAGAAAAGAGGATTTTCTTATGAAGAATTAAAAATGTTATCCCTGTTATCTTGATGAAGATGAAATGAGGGTGAGAATTTAAGCAAGACAATGATCAAGGAACCGCTCAATTAGTTTCACAGAAAGAAAATAAAGCTGCCAGAAATCCCAGAGTTCATATAAGAAGCTCACAGAGCCTTCAGGATGTGAAGAGTGTTTGTATGGAAGAATGGGCCAAAATCACACCTGAGCAATGCCTGCAACTAGTTTCTACATACAGGAGGCATCTTGAAGCTTCATCACCAACAGAGGTTTGTGTACAAAGTATTAATTACATGTCAGTAACGTGTTCAATACTTTCTCTCTGTGTCATTTCTCATTATTACACACAACTTAACTTATGGACATCAATAGTTTGATTTCTTCGTCTGGATGGGTTGTTACCGACATCTGGTGAGAATTTCATGTCAATAGCACCTTTACCAATAGATTTATTTAGAAAATTGGTGACGTCTTCAACACTTATTTCACCTGCTGCGTGTATATATTTCAAATCACATATTTAGTATTGTTCTGTGCATGATAGGCCAAATTAAGAAAATATCAAAATATTTATAACATATCGTAAGACGCCAAAACAAAACAAATATAAACTATACTAACTTGGCATCACCGTAACAGTCTTATCACATAAAGAAGTCCTTAATAATGCTAAACCCCTAATCCAATGGGGTATATCCCCTCAAGGCACAATATTAATCACAAAAGTTGGCCCCTATTGAAGAGGCAACACTCCAGGGATACTTAATAAAAGAGTATTTTATTCAAAAATCATTTAAAAAAAACAAGTAAAAAAGTGGTACTGAATTTACAAAAAATCAGGGACATAATACCATAGAGTACCAACAGTGCAAAGAGAGCTGTTACAAACAGCAGGCCCACAAGCTGAAAAATGATGAAATCCCGCAAAGAGACAATAGTACAAAAGAAGTATAATAAACAAAAGAACAATAGAGCCAACACTAAAGATATGGGGTTATGTAAACAAATGCCCGTTCTGTAAAATAAAGTACTTAAGTGCTCATTATGTAAACTGTAAAATACACATGGCCATTAAGCCTAACACAAATAGTGTGCCTATATGAGGGAAACCAGGTCCCTATAAAGGTGTATAGTGGTGTCAAAACTTATGTGACATAATTATGTAAAGGCCAAAAGACGTTGCCTAATAAATTGCACGTGGAAATCCTGGTGTCCCTGCTGCCCCGACGCGCGTTTCGCAATCCTTCTTCGGGAGGCGTGTAAGAGCAGGGGGCACGTCAGGTATAAATACATCTAAAATGTGTTCTGACTAGCGCACACCCTGTCCCCTCCCTATCCAGGGCCTATCACTAGAGGCAGTCAGGGATTAGTATCCTGCTCGGCGATAGGTGTGGAATCTATTTAGGGACGTCAGGTGAGCCTGCTCCATGCAGCGCCGGTGCCAACTGTGTTATACAGCTGGTACCCAAGAGCAATTGCCATCATCGGAAGAGGCTCCAATCACAACCTCTTTGATATCTCGGCCTCGTCTCTCAATGCTTTATTGGAGAGAAGCGTGTAAGAATTTAATTGGAATACGGCCACAACTATGTAAATCACTAACATGTGGTCACACGAACACTAATTAATGCTGCGAATACACGGTAAATGTGTCAGCGTGTGAATACGCAGCCACAGAGGGATTACAGACTTTTTTTCTAAGAGTACAGCATGTTTGCCGTGAAACATTTCTGCAGCAAACCTGGGTAAAGTTGGAGGGAAATCTGCATGACAAACTGCACCTAATCACTTTTTCACACCGATTTTTTTTTAAGGTGGATATTCCTGTGGAAAACAGTAGAACATCCATAACAAAAAAAATTATTTTTTTAACTCCAACTATGGAACTTGATGCTTTATGTAAGCAGTGCAGCTAATGTAAATGCATTGGAATATTCGCATTTCCTCCGTTCAGGAGGCTCCTTGGGTTCTATAGCCACTCATAACCTGGGTTAAAGTAGAGATCTCCAACTGATGGACAAACGCCTTCACTGTGCATTTAGGATGTGTACAAGGGGTCAGCTATACTTTATGAGGTGTAAGAGCAGATATCGTATAGTAGATTTGATTTACATTCTCTCTGTAGATGTTGTTCATCCAATTAGTAAATGTCTTCTTCTGCATTGCCATGCGCTGCTCCTGCAGTTTCTTAATATGGCCCTTTTCATACTCGTGCATTCCTTCTTCATCCATTTTGATGCTAAAAGAAAGAAAAAAAAACAAAAACTTTAGGCTGACTCTTCCAGAGAAAAAGACTGAATAGAGTAAGAAGAAGGCGGAAAAACACTGGGAGTGGAAGGAGATTTTTGTAGACATAGTTGAGGCATGGATACTGTATATAATGTTTCTCTCTGACACTATTCAATACATTATTAAATTTGAGTGATAAAAAGATGAAATGGGTACAATTTCTAAACATCATAATATTTTCAGTAGCAAAACTTGTAAGCAAGATTATAGCCTATTCTGTATAAGAAATAGTGGAGGATACACGGCCCCTATTGGGTGTGGTGCAAGAGAAAGGTCCCGATCAAATGGAGGATACATGTCCCCTATTGGGTGGGTGCAGGAGAAGGGTCCCAGTCCAATGCTAAAGTGTAGTAAAGAGGTACCAAACACTCTCAAAGAAATTAGAAGATTTGTATGATTTTATTTGCATGACAATCCACAAAGTCAAAGTAATGATTCGCTCAGTACCCCAGACCTTCTTTAGACAAAACAGATTGTGTGTTGCAGAAGGGCGTGTTGTTTAAGCGCTACAGAGAGGTGGCTCCTGCCACAAAGAGGACAGCGCCTCCCCTTTATTACAGCAGGAGCCGCAATTATTCTATAGCACTTATACAGAACGTCCATATGAAACAACCCAATGCATTCATCTGAAGAAGGTCTGGGGTACAGACAGAAACATTACATTGACTTTCTGGATTGTCATACAAATAAAATCATACAGATCTCATCATTATTTTGAAACTGAGAATGCCGAGTATGTTACAAAAGTTTGCTAGGTATTGCTGTTATATTGCAGCACAATGCAAGTCAAAGTGGTCACAATGCAACCCTATTCAAATGTATTGCGCCACGATGTAGCAGCAACACCTAGCAACAGGTGTCACAGTTAAAGTCGACGTGTAGCCCCAGTATAAAGTGGTTAAACCCATATTATCATGTTAACATTTATCTGCAAGATTGGTGCTAACTTGCTGATCAATGTAGGCCCTACTGTTTGATCCTATTTAAAATCAGTCCCATAGACAATGAATGGAGAGGTGGCATGCATATGCGTCCCTCAA
Source organism: Dendrobates tinctorius (assembly GCF_039654945.1). Lineage (NCBI taxonomy): Eukaryota > Metazoa > Chordata > Amphibia > Anura > Dendrobatidae > Dendrobates > Dendrobates tinctorius. The sequence continues at coordinate 9,912,060 of NW_027361678.1, forward strand.
TCCCTTCTAATAAGGTACTTCAGAACGACGTTTCCAGGAACGGTACGGGTTGCAGCAACAAGACCTCCAAAGATTGGCAACTAATCACTTATCCTATGGAAGATGATAAAATCCATCTTAACACTATTTATGTATAACACTATAGTTTATGTACACCAGCAGTCATTTTGATTTCTTGGCCTTTTTTTCAGAGAATATGAATGATAACACCAAACATTTTTAGTGGTTGGGTGAAGCCATTTATTGTTAAACTACCGTGTTTTCTCTTTTTAAATTATAATGACAACATGACAACCTAAAACGACCAAATGATCTTGATTAAAAGTTCACATACCCTGGTGATTTTGGCCTGATAACATGCACAGAAGTCAACACACATGGGTTTGAATGGCTACTAATGGTAACATCCTCACTTGTGACCTGTTTGCTTGTAATCAGTGTGTGTTCATAAAAGCTGAGTGAGTTTCTGGGATCTAGACAGACTCTTGCATCTTTCATCCAGCCACTGACGCTTCTGGATTGTTAGTTATAGGGAAAGCAAAAGAATTGTCAACGGATCTACGGGAAAAGGTAGTTGAACTGTATAAAGCAGGAAAGGGATACAAAAAGATATCCAAGGAATTGATAGTGCCAGTCAGCAGTGTTCAAACTGTGATTAACAAATGGAAAATCAGGGGCTCTATAAAAAGCAAACCACAGTCAGATAGACCAATGAACATTTTGTCCACAACTGCCAGGAAAAATGGTTTGGGATACAAAGAAAACCCACAAATAACATCAGCTGAAATAATGGATTCTTTGAAATCTAGTTACGTGGCTGTTTCAAGATGCACAAAAAGGAGGCACTTGAAGAAAAATGGGCTGCATGGTTGAGTCACCAGAAGGAAGCCATTACTGTGCAAATGCCACAAAGTATCTCAAAACAGCACAGGGACAAGCCTCAAAACTTCTGGAACAAGGTAATTTCGAGTGATGATACCAAAATTGAACTTTTTGGCCACAACCATAAACGTTACATTTGGAGAGAGGTCAACAAGGCCTATTATGAAAGGAACACCATTCCTACTGTAAAGCATGGCGGTGGATAGCTGATGTTTTGAGGATGTGTGAGCTACCAAGTCGCAGGAAACTTGGTCAAAGTTTTAGGAAAGAAGAATGCAGCATGTTATCAGCAAATACTGGAGGCAAATTTGCAATCATCAGCCCGGAAGCTGCGCATGGGACATACTTGGACATTCCAACATGACAATGATACAAGGCCATGTCGACCTGTCATTGATTACAGCAGAACAAAGTGAAGGTTCTGGAGTGGCCATCTCAGTCTCTTGACCTCAATATCATTGAGCCACTCTGGGGAGATCTCAAGCGCGCAGTTCATGCTAGACAGCCCAGGAATTTACAGGAACTGGAGGCTTATTGCCAAAAGAGTGGGCAGCTTTACCATATGAGAAAATAAAGAACCACATCCACAACTGCCACAATAGACTTCAAGCTGTCATTGATGTTAGAGGGGGATATACACAGTATTAAGAAATGTGGTATGTGAACTTTTGATCAGGGTCATTTGGATGTTTTGGGTTGTCAATATGATTTAAAAAGAGAAAACACAGTAGTTTGATAATAAATGGCTTCACCCAACCACTAACCATGAGTGGAGAAAAAGTGTTGGTGTTATCATTCAATTCTATGTAAAAGGGCCAAGAAAGTAACAATTCTGCTGGGTATGTAACCTTTGAGCACAACTATATACACACACACAGTTTTGGCATGACTGCATATATAACAGATCATTAAAGTATAGTTTTTCTTTGTGTGACATCACTGTCAAGTATTAGAGGCGGTCATTTCACAATTGACGCATTCTCTATTGGACCTAGATGTGATGCTTCTTTATAACATATTTAATATCTCATATTTCTCCCTTTCACAGCTTCACAAATATCTAAGTTGCAGGGACACATCTATTATAGCAGCCTTGTAGAAGTTGTGCTGTGCTGAATATTTTGTAAAATGTATAGAAGTAAAACTATCAAATATACATTGTACAGGGTGGGCCACTTTTTATGGAAACACCTAAATAAAATGGGAATGGTTGGTGATATCAACTTCCTGTTTGTGGCACATTAGTATATGGGAGGGGGAAAACTTTTCAAGATGGGTGGTGACCATGGCGGCCATTTTGTATTCAGTCATTTTGGATCCAACTTTACTTTTTCCAATGGGAAAAGGATCGTGTGACACATCAAACTTATTGAAAATTTCACAAGAAATACAATGGTGTGATTGGTTTTAACGTAACTTCATTCTTTCATGAGTTATTTACAAGTTTCTGTTTGTTTACAGCCATTGACGTGTCGTAGAGGTTAACACATGAGGAGCGGATAGAAATTATGTTGATGTCTGGTGAACGCAGTACCCGGGTCATTGCAGCAGATTTCAATGCAATACACCCTACGCAAGAAAACATTTGCCTCATCACTGAACATAATGTTCTGTGTAAATTGAGGGTCCTGTTCCAATTTTTGTTTTGCCCATTCTGCAAATTCAACGCGCTGATCTGGGTCACCAACCATTCCCATTTTATTTAGGTGTAGCCATATAAATGGCCCACCCTGTATATTTCCATCCAGTGTTAGTTATCATTGTCAGAAAAGACCATTTAACCTGTTTTATAAAAATTCCCGTGTATCACTGGCATCAAAGTATGTTTCCTTCAGCCTGAGGAAAGTTATCCTAATAAGCCCCCCATGGGACTTCAGCTGTTAATGTGCCTGGGATGTAAAGTTGGGAAAGCTAGCCGGAGAATGTGATATTGTGTTACAAGATTAAGGATTTCCCATTTCTGGGGATTAAATTAAAAAAAAAAATCTTAAATATCCAGCCAGCATGAGACCTAAAAAAAAGCATAAAAGTAGTCAGTATAGCTCTCCTGCCTAAAGGCCACATCTGCTATGGGCTCCATAATATTAAATTCACAATAAAGAATTAGGAATGAGATATACGATGATATACTGATGCGTTATAGGACTTAGCTACATTTCTGATAACGAGGACCTGACATCTGATACATGCTGCCCGATCCAGAGGCCACATGTATCAGACACTGGCTGCGGCATTTCAGAGAAAAACATGCTTTACAAGTTGTCGGGGACAGAGTCGCCCTGGAGACTGGTTGGGCGGGTGGGTATTTGGTAGATTCTCCCCGCCCACTAGCCTGGATGGACAGGTCTCTTCCTATATTTGCATGCAGGCAATATACAGTATGTCTCGTCTTACATTACAAAATCGTGCTGACGGCTTCTCTTTAACATCTCAATCTATAGGCTAAAATAGAGAGTAGCTACAAAGAGCGGCTTTTGTCCTGGACGGCCATCATAGGCAGATTATAATAAGGGCAACCTGGGCCACCATTCGGGGCCTATCGCCAGATTGCCCTCATTATAATGTTTTGTGTGCTGCCATTGTTGGCGCAATATCCCAGCGGGGGAGCTATCGCTGCCGACAATACAGAATGGCACTGCAGCTCTTGTCGCCTCTGCGGCGACGTGCCACCGCGATGACATCAGCTGGCACCGGCGTGATGACTACATTGCGCTAGCATGTACGCGATGGCCAGTAGAAGTGGAGCCTTGGGGACTGAGGTGAGTATGTCTGTATATGTTGCTTTTTTTTTTATTAATGTGTATGGGTCATGGGGGCTAATACTGTATATAGCGCGCCATGTACAGGGGCTATGTGGGGGCTCATACTGTATGTAGTGCGCGATGTACAGGGATTATGTGGGGGCTCATACTGTATGTAGGGCACCATGTGCAGGGGCTATGTGGGGTCTCAAAATTTATGTATGGCGCCATGTACAGGGGCTATGTGGGGGATCATACTGTATGTAGGGCGCCATGTACAGGGGCTATGTGGGGGCTCATACTGTATGTAGGGTGCCATGTGCAGGGGTTATGTGGAGGCATATTGCCTGGGTCTGTGAGCTGTTATTCTCATTGCAGTACAGCTATTTATAATCTGAAGGGATATTCTTTGTTTGACAAGGACATCACATATTTTTCTTCTTGGACTTTGTTAGGGTTTTTTCTGGTCAGATTGTTGAAAAATATTGATGATAGATATATATATATATATCCCTCAGCCACTAGTAATTATACTGTGTACAGTGTGTGTGTATATATATATATAATAAATAATCTTTATTTTTGTATAGCGCTAACATATTCCTCATGTTCACAGTGCATGTCAGACCAAATGAGAATATGAGGTTAAAGGAATTGGCCAAGGAGCTCAGAGACAGAATTGTGGCAAGTCACAGATCTGGCCAAGGTTACAAAAGAATTTCTACAGTACTCAAGGTTCCTAAGAGCACAGTGGCCTCTATAATCCTTAAATGGAAGAAGTTTGGGACCACCAGAAGTCTTCCTAGACCTGGCTGTCCAGCCAAACTGAGCAATCTGGGGAGAAGAGCCTTTGTGAGAGAGGTAAGGAAGAACCCCAAGATCACTGTGGCTGAGCTCAACAGATGCATTATGGACATGGGAGAAAGTTCCACAAAGTCAACTATCACTGCAGCCCTCCACCAGTCAGTCCTTTAAGGCAGACAATGACCCTAAGCACAAAGCTAAAATAACAAAGGAGTGGCTTCAGAACAACTCTGTGACCATTCTTGACTGGCCTAGCCAGAGCCCTGACCTAAACTCAATTGAGCATCTCTGGAGAGACCAGAAAATGGCTGTCCACTAGCGTTCAGCATCCAACCTCACGGAACTGGAGAGGATCTGCAAGGAAGAATGGCAGAGGTTCCCCAAATCCAGGTGTGAAAAACTTGTTGCATCATTCCCAAGAAGACTCATGGCTGTACTAGCTCTAAAAGGTGCTTCTACTCAATACTGAACAAAGGGTCTGAATACTTATGATCACGTGATATTTCAGTTTTTCTTTTTTAATAAATTTGCAAACATTTCTAAATTTCTACATTTCTGTTTTTTTTCAGTCAAGATGGGGTGCAGAGTGTACGTTAACGAGAAAAAAATTAACTTTTTTAAATTCACCAAAAGACTGCAATGAAACAAAGAGTGGACAATTTAAAGGGGTCTGAATACTTTCCATACCCACTATATATACCCCTCAGTCGCTAGTCGCTATGTGTTCAATATTGTGCTCAAAAAAATAAAAGGAACACTTAAACAACACCATGTACTAGGATGTGTTCCTTTTATTTTTCGAGCAGTATATATATATATATATATATATAGTAAATGTATATATATCCCTCAGCCACTAGTATCTATACTGTATATATCACTCAGCCACTAGTATCTATACTGTATATATTTGTATATGTTCATTTCATATTATCTGATCACCTATAGAGGATGCCTGATTAGTCAGATTAGTTGTAGGGCTACATAGGGGCAGTTGACGAGAAGCGGGGGCGCCATACCGTTTCACCTTAGGGTACCAATCTACGCTATCTCCCCTCATTTCTGCTCTTTTTTTATATCACTGTTTTTCTGGGTAATGTGTGCATTCATGTATTTATGCATTGGGTTTTTAAACTAAATAAAGAGAGAATTTTTGTTTTCTTATGGTTTATATGTACACTGCTCAAAAAAATAAAGGGAACACTCAAATAACACATACTAGATATAAATGATTGAAATATTCTCACACAATACTTTGCTCTGTAAAAAGTTGACTGTGCTGTCAACATAATCACACAAAAATCATCAATGGAAATCAAATTTTTGAACCAATGGAGGCCTGGATTTGGAGAGACCCCCAAAATGAAAGTGGAAACAAGTCAAAATGAAAATCAAAACAAGACAAAATTAAAGTGGAATCAAGTCAAAATGATGCTTAGTATTGCGTGTGGCCTCCACGTGCCTGTATGACTGCCCTACAACGCCTGGGCATGCTCCTGATGAGGTTGCAGATGTTCACTTGAGGGATCTCCTCCCAGACCTGGACTAAAGCATCCGTCAACTCCTGGACAGTCTGTGGTGCAAGGTGACGTTGGTGGATGGAGCGAGACATGCTGTCCCAGATGTGTTCAATCGGATTCATGTCTTGGGGATGGACAGGCCAGTCTATAGCTTCAATGCCTTCATCTTGCAGGAACTGCTGACACACTCCAGCCACATGAGCTCTGGCATTGTCCTGCATTAGGAGGAACCCAGGGCCAACCGCACCAGCATATGGTCTCACAAGGGGTCTGAGGATCTCATCTCGGCACCTAATGGCAGTCAGGCTACCTCTGGCGAGCACATGGAGGACTGTGTGGCCCTCCAAAGAAATGCCACCCCACACCATTACTGACCCCCTGCCAAACCGGTCATGCTGAAGGATGTTGCAGGTGGCAGGTTCACACTCAGCACATGTGACAGACATGACCGAGTCTGGAGATGCTGTGGAGAGTGATCTGCTGCCTGCAAAATTATTCAGCATGACCGGTTTGGCAGTGGGTCAGTAATGGTGTGGGGTGGCATTTCTTTGGAGGGCCACACAGCCCTCCATGTGCTCGCCAGAGGTAGCCTGACTGCCATTAGGTACCGAGATGAGATCCTCAGACACACATGCTCGTGTGATTGGCCCTGGGTTCCTCCTAATGCAGGACAATGCCAGACCTCATGAGGCTGGAGTGTGTCAGAAGTTCCTGCAAGATGAAGGCATTGAAGCTATGGACGGGCCTGCCCGTTCCCCAGACCTGAATCCGATTGAGCACATCTGGGACAGCATGTCTCGCTCCATCCACCAATGTCACCTTGCACCACAGACTGTCCAGGAGTTGATGGATGCTTTATTCCAGGTCTGGGAGGAGATCCCTCAGGAGAACATCCGCAACCTCATCAGGAGCATGCCCAGGCATTGTAGGGAGGTCATATAGGCACGTGGAGGCCACACACAAAACTGAGCATCATTTGGACTTGTTTCCACTTTAAAATTTTGTCTTGTTTTGATTTTCATTTTGACTTGTTTCCACTTTCATTTTGGGGGTCTCTCCAAATCCAGGCCTCCATTGGTTCAAAAATGTGATTTCCATTAATGATTTTTGTGTGATTATGTTGACAGCACATTCAACTTTGTACAGAACAAAGTATTCAATGAGAATATGTCATTCATTTAGATCTAGGATGTGTTATTTGAGTGTTCCCTTTATTTTTTTGAGCAGTGTATAAGGGCCCCATAGGTTGGCTGCTATGGTTGTTGATTGAGGAGGCTATGTGGGAGCTCATATTGTATGCAGGGGGCTCATACTGTATATAGGGGGATGTCGGCATACTTAATTCTGCTCAATATTGTCATACAATTATTAATAATTTTTTTATATTTTATGTTAATATTGAGCAAAATTAATTTCAGCCTACTGGTTCGTCCTCCACAATATTCACAGACTGTCATGTGGCCCCTTGGGAAAATTAATCTCCCACCCCTGCTCTATTATGTATAGCGCTGTTATGTATAGCGCTATACATAAGGCAAAAATTCTATTTTTTTGTTTTAAACATCTTTTTATTGTTTTAACATAGACAAGAATAACAATATATTCGACAAGTACGAACAAGTATCGTTGGCTTCATAGATTTTCGTCCAGACGCTTCGAACAACTGTTAGCATCTCTTTTGTTGCTATTTATTGCATTTTGCTATATGACAGAACAGACAATAGCTAGGTTATGAAAGGCTTAAACTAGTAAGTCCAAGACAATAATCGCATCAGAGTATAAACTTTCAATTAAATATAAAGATAGTAGTTAGAGAGAAGGGGAAAAATATAGAAAAGGAAAATATTTGGGGGTAGGGTGGGATAGGAATTTCAACAGGAGTAGTGTCCAGTCGGTAGTTATTTTGCCCTGTTTGTCTGGTTAGTCAATCAGTGTTGCTTCAAGTTTAGCTGATCTTGGGGAAGATTGATATGATTAAGGCTGGTTTCACATTAGCGCTTTTTAAGCGCACGCACGGCCGGGGGTAGCTCCGCCCCCGAGCCGACTCTCTGCCCGGCATGCCCGCCCCTTGCTTGTAGCGCCGCCTCCTAGCGCACAGCGGCGCCTGCGATCGGCGCACCCTATCTTTAGCATAGGGTGCGCAGATCGTGCGCAGGCCGTGCGCTAGTTGCGCTTTGACCTGCGATGCGCACTTTTGACGGTGCGCCGTGCGCGCCAAAATCCGAAAAGCTTGATTTTGGCGCGCACGGCGCACCGTCAAAAGTGCGCAGCGCAGGTCAATGCGCAACTAGCGCACGGCCTGCGCACGATCTGCGTACCCTATGCTAAAGATAGGGTGCGCCGATCGCAGGCGCCGCTGTGCGCTAGGAGGCGGCGCTACAAGCAAGGGGCGGGCACGCCGGGCAGAGAGCCGGCTCCGGGGCGGCGCTACCCCCAGCCGTGCGTGCGCTTAAAAAGCGCTAATGTGAAACCAGCCTTACTGATGGTTTAGTAAGTTTAAGTATTGATCTGTTTCTCTAAAGAGTGTCCACGGCGCCCAAGTCGAACTGAATTTATTCATCTTAAAGGTTGTACTGGCAATTATTTCTTCTATGTAATATATTTGGTTTACTTTGTGCAACCATTCTGTCAGGGAGTTCTGTGATAGCCAATGTAAGGGGATAAGCATTTTAGCTGCTGCTAACAAGTACATAAGAAGATTTTTGAGTTTATATTGTGCAGTGTCACCAGACCAGTTTGGAAAATCAACTTAAGGGATGGAGGGTTTGGAAGCTGACAGAGTCTCACAGAAATTTTAAGCAGTTTTTCCCAGAAAGGTTGAATTTTATCACACTGCCACCAAATGTGGAGGTATGATCCTCCCTCACCAAGACATCTCCAGCAATTGGAGGATGTCTCAGGTTGCCACCTCTTTCATGTGTCAAGGGTGGTGTACCACCTAGTAAGGACCTTATAAGAGTTTTCTTGGACCCTTACACAACCAGAAGGGCCATGCGAGTTTTTATATATCTTTTCAACTTCCCAATCTTGCAATTTAACCTCGAGGTCTCTTTCCCATTTCAATATAAACGCTCGTTTAACCGAAGTGGAGTGGGTTAAGAGCACCTGGTAGAGCTTACCCAACACGCCCTTTGGTTTATTTCTCTGAGACAGTAACTTCTCAAAATCAGTCAACTCTCTATGTGGAAGTCCAGATTGTAAATAGGATCTGATCGAATTATTAAGCCTGTTGTAATGAAGGAAGTTAATATGGTAATGTGGGAATTTCGCTTGTAAATCCTGCAGTGGGAGGATCGCACCTTCTTCCATGAAAGCATCTAAACTTTCATTTATCTTATGTAAAGAGTCTGTGTCCCTAGTAAAAGGACGGTCTAAATAAAGGCCAGGTAGGTCCCTTACTTTAATCAGAGGCGATGGGAGCGGCATTAGTGAGGATGAGAATCTGGCCCAGGTCTTGATCAAATTTTTTGTTATTGCATTTGGGGAAAGAACTTTCTTTATAAAAGCCGTAGACGAGTGAAGGTCAGTGGAAATTGGTACTGATAATGACTCGTTCGCAATCTCTGTCCAGAGTTTGTTGGTACTATCTCTTGCCCAATCAATTAGAAGCGATAAAGTTGCCGCGCAAAAATTCTATTTTAAAGTTTTAATTTTTCATTTTTTATTTCATCAGTGGAAAACGGATATTTGTTCCTTACAGACATCTATTCACAAAGAAAGTATCTTGCCTGGAAAACAAGTGGAATTACGTACAATTTATTACCGTATTTATGAAATTAGCAACAGACATCAGATAATATTCCGTCAGCAGCTGGCTCCCATAAGCCAGTACCTGTTCCAGTGATGTGGGTGACAAAGGTCTGGGATGACTGGTATGCCTGTAAAAATTGCTGCACATCACACTGCCTATTAACCAGTGAATGAGGTTGGAGATGCAGGAATACATTTTATTTGTATTTCATCTGTTTTGAGTGTTATGGCCTGAGAATATTAGTGTGGATGCAGATTTCCTTTTAACAAGCAACAATATATCACTGTAGCACAGAACTTGCTGCTTTTGACAACTGCAGCACATACAGTGTCAAACTGGGGTGCTAAGGGCCCACCAGTATCACCAACTCCAGGGCCCCACTTTTCAGCTACATGCAAGTATGAATTTATCATTCACAAATTTCTATAGCAATAAAATGGGTTGATTGTTAGTCCTGTTCATATAAAAGGGTGGTGGCCTACTCCTTCATAGGGACCCACCGGAGGATTCCCCTTTTCTCCTATGTGCCAGTCCAAGGTTGAGAACATTCACAGACTTGGTCATTGGACAAACTACAATACCACACACAACTTGGACATGTGGATATAGTTTCTGCAAGAAAAAAGCCATGGTTTACCCCCTTTTAAAAAGAGAAAGGGCGCCAGCTTTTACCTTTAGGGTGTGGTCCTCTCTGAGACATTTCCACATTGGATCTGAATAAACTCCGCTTTTTTCACCTTTTGCAACTTGGAGTGCTGCCTTCCTATTTGTTTGGTCTGGATATGGCAAGTATGGGATATTGCTGAGGAGGCCTGGGCACCCGCCATGTGGTATTGTGCTGTTCCGTTTTTTATACATATATATGTATATATATACTAGCTGAAGAGCCCGGCGCTGCCAGGGCATAGTAACCAACTACATTTAGTTATAACAAATTATAATGATTATATCTATATATATAAAGCTGAGTGTGGAGCCCCGCCCATTCCGCACAGCCACATTCACTATAATATCCCACATCATCCCGTCAGCCAGAGCTACCGGACTACTAATATCCCACATCATCCCATCAGCCAGAGCCACTGGACTACTACCCCTAATATTCAACATCATCTCATCAGTCAGAGCCACCGGACAACTACCACTAATATCCCACATCATCCCGTCAGCCACAGCTACCGGACTACTACCCATAATATCCCAAATAGTCCCATCAGCCAGAGCCACCGGACTACTACCACTAATATCCCACATCATCCCGTCAGCCAGACCTACCAGACTACTACCCATAATATCCCACATCATTCCGTCAGCCAGAGCCACTGGACTACTACTCCTAATATCCCACATCATCCCATCAGCCAGAGCCACCGGACAACTACCACTAATATCCCACATCATCCCGTCAGCCTGGAGTCAGAACCAGAGCGCTGAGTGGAACGGTCCTAACTTCCTTACTGGGGATCCCTTTAAGAGAGGCCTGGCATCAGAACCAGAGCGCTGAGTGGATTTGCCCTGACTTCCATACCAATGATCCCTATAATAGAAGCCTGGGGTGAGAATCAGAGCGCTGAGGGATTTACCCTAACTTCCATATCGGAAATCCTTTTAAGAGAAACCTGGGGTCAATACCAAAGCGCAAAGTGGATTTTCCCTCACTTCCGTACCGAAGATCCTTTTAAGAGGGGACTTGGGTCAGAACCAGAGCGCTGAGTGGATTTGCCCTAACTTCTATACCGGGGATACCTTTAAGAGAGCCTGGGATCAGAACCAGAGCAATTAGTGGATTTGCCCTGACTTGCATACCAATGATCCCTTTAATAGAACCCTGGGGTCAGAATCAGAGCGCCGAGGGATTTGCCCTAACTTCCATACAGGAGATCCCATTAAGAGAGCCTGGGGTCAGTACCAGAGCATTTGAAGGCAATTGCCCTGACTTCCATAACGGGGATCCCTTTAAGAGAGGCCTGGGGTCAGAATTAAAGCGCTAGATGGATTTGCCCTGACTTCCATACCGGAGATCCCTTTAAGAAGGGCCTGGGGTCAGTACCAAAGCGCAGAGGGGATTTGCCCTAAATTCCATACCAATGATCCCTTTTAGAGGCCCTGGGGTCAGAACCACAGAGCTGAGTGGAACGGTCCTAACTTCCATAACGGGAATCCCTTTAAGAGAGGCCTGAGGTCAAAACCAAAGTGCCGGATGGATTTGCTCTGACTTCCATACCAATGATCCCTTTAAGAGGGAAGATGTGCCTATATTATGTAGGATGTGTGATGGGTATATGGGCAGGGAGGGGGGATTCATTTCTGTCAGGTGTTCTCTGCTCCTTTCAGGGGGGCAGACAATGGCTGGGAGCTTATGTTCCCAGGGATGCTATATTTCTCCCACCATGTCAGGGTCTGCTGAGGTGTTGTCAAGTGGGAAAACTGTTGGTCATAGCAACCAATCACAGCTCAGCTTCTTTTAACCAGCTCTGGTGAAATGAGAGATGCTTAGTGATTGTTTGCAAGGAAAACTGTAGGTCATAGCAGCCAATCACAGCTCAGCTTCTTTTGAACAGCTCCGGTGAAATGAAAGATGCTTCGTGATTGGTTGGTGATACACACACACATTCATTCTTTATATACACACACACATATATATATATATATATATATATACTGTATGTACTTAAATGCATGTATTTGGGGCCAAAAATCATATTTGCCATTGGGTTTCATTAGAAATTGTGCCCAGCATGGCTTTTGTAGGCTCTTTGCTTCTCCGCACCTTCAACTTTCATGAGGTCTGTAGTCACAAGTCAGCTGAGAGGAGCTCAACAAAATGGTGCACATTTTTTCATTAAAACTTATTACAAAAATGTTTTTTAGCCCAAAATACATGCATTGAAGAAAAAAAAAAAAACTGTCATGTACTCTTACATAGGCGTCATTCAGACAGCTGTCATGAAGAGGTATTTTAGCATTCGAATTACGGTCACATATTCTGGCCTCATTGCAACCTAAATTGACAAAATCATAGCTTCTTATGATACTGATACTTTTGGGGCAAAAAAACTCAAAGTTGGGCAAGAATGATACAATGAAATAGTATTAACGTCATCACACATAAATACATACTCTGTCTGCTCATATATATTTACATTATTGTAAAACGCAATTGAGAACTTATTTCTAAATGTGATCAGATCCCTATGTTGTATATATTTAATGTAGTTAAAAAAAAAGAAAAAGTTAGGAACTTACGGGTGTGGAGATCCGGCAACCTGTCGTGTAAGTCTTCTCGTCACTTCAGTATCTTCCAGGCACCAGAGCAGGGTGAGAATGGATGGGTGGTTTTCACTATTAAACTAGGAAGGTGGAATGACCTTTGAGTGGAGTTATGGCGGAAAGGCATTTACAACCTAAATACAAAGGTTTCATTTCTCAAATCAGGAATTATTCATCAGTGCATTGGTATAAAGTTCACACTGACAAGATTATTTTTCAGATTTATGGAAAATAAAAGATTTCATGTGTTCAGGGGGAAAAAAGAGCACAGGACCTATGTGATGAAGGAGTTAACTGCTCCTACCCCCCAGGGCCTGTAAGCATATTAAAGAAAACAGGATTTAGTGCTCCAATGTTGAATAGCAAGGCCTTTTAGTATGATAATGAGATAAGGCCCAAAACAGAACTTCAAAACTTGAGTAGGAGCCACGCCAGCATGGGGCAGGAAGGGGCCTGGGGGCTTCAATTAGAATATACCTGTCAGCTAGACACAGAAATACACACCCATTGTCTCTTCCAGCCGCCCCGACTCCATCCTAGTATCATGGATTATGAGCACACCTTTCGAGTTATAGACTCATAAAAAATATCCGAGTGACCCTGAGGAAATTGCGCATCTGGCAGTGCGACTCCTGAGTCGGTGAGGGATCTGAGATATAGAGATTGGCCCTCCACAGCGACCCAATGGGGCCATGTTTGCTCTCCACATGACAGGCAAAACAAACTGCATCCACTGGTACCTCTCATGTCCTGCTCCGAACATGCTGTTGAAAGTTACCCCCTTTCTTAGATATTGGGAATAAGTTCTGCAGGGAGCTAAAGGGTGGAGATTATTAGCCCACCCTCTGACACAGGGGGAGGATCCTAGCGTGCTTAAGAACTAGCAGCACATGGCAGAGACACTCTCAGAAGAACCAGATGATGATCTAAAAAGGAACTGGGGACAGATCTGCCAAGGGGAGCAGCGGCCACGCTTTGGGGTCTGTCCGGCAACTAAGATTCTTGTACCTGTGGACTGCAGAGCTCCCGCCACCCACATGCAACTTACAATCTGGTAAATTCACCTCCAACTTAATATCTCTAAGTCTTGTACACTTATTGCTATATTTTACTCTGACTGCAAATCCACTGTAATTCCATTGTATAGCTTACTGTATATTTCTGTAATTATCTAGTGCGCCCTTAGGGCAATTAAACCATAAAATTAATTTTGGGCTGATGCTATTACTCTGATTACGAATCTTAGAATACCCAGCGGGTAACAGGACATCCTTCCCGGTGGCCATTTGCTCTAGGTGCAGTTCCCTTACTGACCTGATAGACAAAGGGGGTGCTGGAGAGCTGTGCCTGTGTAGTTACGTCACATTGGTGATGTGGGAGGAACGGGTCCTGTTCCTCCACATTGGTGACAGTAGTGGAATCAGAGTAATAGTGTACGTGGGACCCCTACTCCCAGACACTAGAGACAACCAGCGGTAACTTTCACTGCTGGTGTCTTAAGGTCAGCCCAGCACTAGACGGTCAGAGTGTAAATATAAGTTGTGTGCGAGGTCAGGGTTGCAGCTGTGTCAGTAACCAGAGGTTCCCAAGATGGCGGAAGGCACCAGGAGTAAGGCAAAGGGGGAGGCCAATGCTATGGTCTATGAGGAGGTGGTGGAGGACAAAAACAATGAAGGCGAGGGGGAGCTCAGCCAGGGCTCCCCAAGGAGCCAGACCCCCGTGCTCAGTCCCGCAGTGGACTGTCCATCACCTGCCCGCCCCAGCCTGTCCAGATCGGAGGCCCTTTTCCAAGCAGCTATGGCACAGCTCGAGGCTGGTAACGACGCCGCCCATGACAGGCTCCTGGTGGCGGCAGAGAAAGCAGCGGAGTGTGAGCATGCCGAACGTGTGCTGCAGGCTGCAGAATGCCGGCACCGACTGAAGATGGCTCAGCACGGGCTCCCGCTGGATGCTCCAGCCCCAACGGGGACAAGGCTACCAAGGTCCGGGCAGAGGGCTTCCCCCTGCTTGAAAAGGATGGAGACCTGGATTCCTTTCTGCTGGCCTTTGAGAGAACCTGCCTCCAACACCATCTGGCCCTGGATCAGTGGGCAAGGTACCTGACCCCCCGTTTGAGGGGTAAGTCCCTGGAAGTTTTGGGGGACTTACCTGCCAGGTAGGAGCAGGACTACAACAGCATCAAGTGGGCACTGATCCAGCACTACAACCTCACCCCGGAGTCGTACCGCAGGAAGTTCCGGAGCCTGCAGCAGGGCTCAAAGAACACCTGGACCGACTACATGCGGGCACTGCTGAGAGCTGCGGAGCACTGGACCTCGGGTCTAGAGCTCACCACCTGCCAGGAGGTCCAGGAACTGTTCGTCATGGAGCAGTTCTGGTGGAACTGCCCAGAGGACCTCCAGCAGTTCCTCTGTGACCAGAAACCAAAGGGGGCTTCTGCTACAGCCGCCCTGGCAGACGAGTATGCCAACAACAGGGCGTCCGAGCCAAAGAAGCCTGCCAGCAGCACCTGGAGAGGGGGTAAGCCCAATCCTGCCCCTGTCCCCCCAGCCCCCAGAGTGCAAGGGGTGTACCCCCCTGCTGCCCTCTCCAGGCCAGGAGCAGAACCCAGACATTGTCACCATTGCAACCAGCCGGGACACTTTAAGGCTGCGTGTCCCCAGCGCCATAAGGCCCCATATCTGTCCCAGAAGCCGTCCACTGTTTTGTGTGTGGGAGGGGGTGGTGGGAGGTCCCTGGACAATTACCAACCCATGACCATCGGCCGCTCAGCGGTCATGGGACTGCGGGACACAGGCGCTGAACGAACCCTGGTACATCCTGAGGTGGTGTCCCCTCAAGACTTGGTGCCCGGGAAAACCCTTTCCATCTCCGGAATTGGAGGTGTTGAACTGGCACTGCCCGTCGCCAAGGTGTTTTTGGACTGGGACGCCGGGAGGGGAATGCGGGAGGTGGGAGTAACGCCAAATATTCCTGACAATATGTTGCTTGGGACCGATTTGGGGAGGCTAGTGTCTCAGTATGTGGCCACTGAACCCCCAAGTCCGGCTCCACAAGAATGTCATGACTCTACTGTGACTGCTAATGTTAATATGTTGAACGTGCCTCCAACAGTGGAGGAGGGAGTGAAACCTGATGGTAAGCCATGCACTGACACTACACACACAGGGCTCACAGTGAGGACAGGTGATAAGACTGCAGGGGAGAGCTCAGAGGTGGAGCGAGGGGCTGCTATGGGCAGTGTAAGGCCCCTAAGTGAATCCAGCCTGCTGAGTCTAGGGCCTCTGCAGAAAGAGGAACAGGCCATGGGGGAGGGGGCGTCCCGGGAGAGGAGCCACCAGGTAAGACCCCAGGGCAGGAGTTCCCCGCATCCGGGATGTCAGGAGGCCACGGAAGTCTGCCTGACCCGGCGACTTGGTCAGGGGCCGAGGGGAAGCAGGCGCTACCTGTGGTCTCAGCGGTCATGGCCGCTATTACCAGGAGTAGGAGTGCCGGAGCCCAAGGAGCCTCGCAGAGGTCCGACGGTTTCCCCCTCTCCGACCAAGTGGCTGCCGAGTCAGACAGCAGCCAGGAGACAGATCCCGGGGAGCTGACAGAGGATGTGGCAGTTTCGTCAATTCTTGCCACATCGAGTCAGGGATTTCAGGCAGCGTTGGAAGCTGACGCTAGCCTGAAAGCTCTCAAGGTGCAGGCAGCACAGCCTCTCCTGGAGTCCGACCACGAGCAAGTGGTCTGGGACCAGGGACGGCTGTACCGGGTAACGGTCCAGCAGGTATCACCGGAGGCGTGGCCCAGGGACCGACAGTTAGTGGTACCCTATCCGTTCAAAGCGGAATTGTTGCAGTTCGCACACGAGATTCCCATGGCCGGACACCTAGGGATCGCTAAAACCAGGGCCAGGCTAGCTCAGCATTTCTACTGGCCGGGAATGAGGACCAAGGTGATTGCCTACTGCTGTTCGTGTGACACCTGTCAGAGGGTGGGGAAGGCGGGGCGGCGCCCCAAAGCCCCACTGGTAACTCTGCCTATCATCGAAGAGCCTTTCACAAGGGTGGCTGTGGATCTCATTGGACCTCTGTCCACCCCCAGCCGCTCCGGGAAATGCTTCATACTAACGGTAGTGGACTATGCCACCCGGTACCCAGAGCCGGTAGCCTTGTTGTTCATTTGGGCTGACAAAGTGACCACTGCCTTACTGGAGATTTTCTCCAGAGTGGGGTTTCCCCAGGAAATGCTCACCGACCGAGGGACCCAGTTCATGTCGCAGCTGATGGAGTCTCTCTGTAAGCAGATACAGGTGCAACATCTGGTAGCCAGCCCGTACCACCCACAGACCAATGGCCTGTGTGAGTGGTTCAATGGCACCTTAAAGCAGATGCTGAAGATGTTGGTCGACTCCCAGGGGAGAGACTGGGAGCGGTTTCTCCCACACCTGCTGTTTGCCTACCGGGAGGTGCCACAGGCCTCAACGGGGTTCTCCCCCTTTGAGCTCTTGTACGGGCGATGTGTATGGGGGCCCCTTGCTCTGGTGAAGGAAGCATGGGAAGGGGATTTGGCCACCCCTGGAGTGTCGGTCATTGAGTATGTACTACGCTTCCGGGACAGAATGATGGCCTTGACACTGGTGTTGCATGACAATATGGCCCAAGCCCAGGCTGACCAGAAGCGGTGGTACGACCAGTATGCCTGTGAGCGGACCTACGAGGTGGGTCAAAATGTGTGGGTACTGGTCCCCGTACCTCAAAACAAGCTTCAGGCGGCCTGGGAGGGTCCATACCTCGTGCACCAGTGGCTCAACGCTGTCACCTATCTGGTCGCCCTGGACCATGCCCATGGAAGGAGGAAGGCCTTCCACATGAACATGATGAAGGCCCATCATGAGTGGGAGGCTTGTGCCCTCCCAGTGTGCAACCTTCCCGAGGAAGGTGAGGAAGAAACCCTCCTGGATCTGCTCACCCAAGCCAAGGCGGGTGGATCCATCGAGGATATGGGGGTTGGCCACCAGCTCTCGGAGGACCAACGTTCCCAGCTGGGGGTCACCCTACACCCCTTTCGGGAGCTGTTCAGCAGCCTACGCGGAAGGACTGAGACAGCCGTCCATGACGTGGACACCGGCAATCACCCCCCGATCCGGCGTTCAGCGTATCGGGTCTCTCTTGAGGTGCAGCAGCACATGCGCCAAGAGACAGACGAGATGCTGAAGCTGGGGGTGATCCAAGTGCCCAACAGCGTGGGCTTCGCCTGTAGTCCTCGTCCCTAAAAAGGACCGAACTACGTGGTTCTGTGTGGACTACCGGGGGCTCAACGCTGTGACGGTCACCGACGCGTACCCAATGCCGTGCATCGATGATCTGCTCGATCAGCTGGCCGGGGGCCAAGTACCTGACCATCATGGATCTGAGCAAGGGGTATTGGCAGATTCCCCTGACCCCTGGGGCACGGGAACACTCTGCCTTTATCACCCCATTCGGACTGTATGAGTCCACGGTGATGCCATTCGGCATGAAGAATGCTCCTGCCACTTTTCAGAGGATGGTCAACATGCTGCTTGAGGGACTGGAAGGGTATGCGACCGCATACCTAGATGACATGACCATCTTCAGTCCCACCTGGGAGGATCACCTAGAGCACCTGGCGAAGGTGCTCGGGCAGATTCAGTGAGCAGGCTTGACCATTAAGCCAGAAAAATGCCAGCTGGGTATGAGTGAGGTCCACTACCTGGGACACCGGGTAGGTGGGGGAGCTCTGAAGCCAGAGCCCGGGAAGGTGGATGCCATCGCATCCTGGCCCACCCCCAGGACCAAGAAGCATGTGATGTTCTTCTTGGGGACTGCCGAGTATTATAGGAGGTTTGTTCCACACTATAGTGCCCTGGCCAAGCCCCTGACGCACCTCACCAAGAAGAAGCTGCCCGTCGCAGTCGACTGGACAGTCGCCTACGAGACTGCTTTCCAGGCTCTCAAGACCGCCCTTTCTAGCTCTCCTGTACTACAGGCAGCCGACTTCACGTGGTCGTTCATAGTGCAGACCAACGCCTGTGACTTCGGTCTCAGTGCTGTGCTCAGCCAGGTCGACACTACAGGCCATGAACACCCCATTCTGTACCTGAGCCGGAAGCTCCTGCCGAGGGAAGTGGCCTATTCCACGATGGAGAAGGAATGTCTGGCAATTGTGTGGGCCCTGCAGCATCTGCAGCCATACTTGTATGGACGCCAATTCACCGTGGAAACAGACCACAACCCCCTCAGCTGGTTACACACGGTCTCTTGGATGAATGGGAGGTTGCTACGCTGGAGCCTCGCTCTCCAGCAGTATCACTTCACCATTCGCCACAAAAGAGGCAGGGACCATGGTAACGCTGATGGGTTGTCCTGGCAAGGAGAGGGTGCGGAAGGGCGCATGGGGGAACACCGGAATGTGATACCCCCTAGGGCCTTCTAAAGCAGGGAGGTGTGATGAATTAGTTAACTGCTCCTACCCCCAGGGCCTGTAAGCATATTAAAGAAAACAGGATTTAGTGCTCCAATGTTGAATAGCAAGGCCTTTTAGTATGATAATGAGATAAGGCCCAAAACAGAACTTCAAAGCTTGAGTAGGAGCCACGCCAGCATGGGGCAGAAAGGGGCCTGGGGGCTTCAATTAGAATATACCTGTCAGTTAGACACAGAAATACACATCCATTGTCTCTCCCAGCCGCCCCGACTCCATCCTAGGATCATGGATTATGATCACACCTTTCAAGTTATAGACTCATAAAAAATATCTGAGTGACCCTGAGGAAATCGCGCATCTGGCAGCGCGACTCCTGGGTCGGTGAGGGCTCTGTGACCTGAGATATAGAGATTGGCCCTCCACAGCGACCCAATGTTTGCTCTCCACATGACAGGCAAAACAAACCGCATCCACTGGTACCTCTCATGCCCGCCTCCGATCATGCTGTTGAAAGTTACCCCTTTCTTAGATATTGGGAATAAGTTCTGCAGGGAGCTAAAGGGTGGAGATTATTAGCCCACCCTCTGACACAGGGGGAGGAGCCTAGCATGCATAAGAACTAGCAGCACATGGCAGAGACTCTCTCTCAGAAGAACCAGACGATGATGATCTAAGAAGGAACTGGGGACAGATCTGCCAAGGGGAGCAGCAGCCGCGCTTTGGGGTCTGTCCGGCAACTATGATTCTTGTACCTGTGGACTGCAGAGCTCCCGGCACCCACATGCAACCTACAATCTGGTAAATTGACCTCCAGCTTAATATCTCTAAGTCTTGTACCCTTATTGTTATATTTTACTCTGACTGCAAATCCACTGTAATTCCATTGTATAGCTTACTGTATATTTCTGTAATTATCCATGCGCCCTTAAGGCAATTAAACAATAAAACCATAAAATTAATCTTGGGCTGATGCTTTTACTCTGATTATGAATCTTAGAATACCCAGGGGGTAACAGGACAACCTCCCCGGCGGCCATTTGCTCTAGGTGCAGTTCCCTTACTGACCTGAGAGACAAAGTGGGCACCAGAGAGCTGTGCCTGTGTAGTTACGTCACATTGGTGACGTGGGAGGAACGGGTCCATTAATGTTGAGGAACAGGACCCGTTCCTCCCACGTCACCAATGTGTGTACTATGTGTATTATTTTTTCTATTTTTTTCGAACTTTTAAATTTTAGACATTACAAAACGGAAAATGGGCCAAAAAAGTTTGGGCGCCCTGTATGGTGAGTCTTTCAGTTCTTATTTGAGGGATTTTCATCCATTCTTCCTTGGATAATTCTTCCAGTTCTGTGAGATTTCTGGGGCATCTTGCTTACTCTGCTATATTGAGGTCTAGCCACAGATTTTCATTGAAGTTAAAATCAGGAGAGTGTGAGGTGCCATTGTAAAACCTTCAGCTCAGTAGCATAGCTATTGAGGGGGCAGTTGGTATGGCCACCCTGGGCCCTGCACTCTGAGGGATCCTTCTGGAGCTACACTACTTTTCACTGTATTAGCGTGCTCAGCGTGTCAATACAGATAAGGTCTTCAGCAGAGCAGGGAAACACGATCTCCTTGCACTGACACATGGCCACTATGGGGCCCGTGAGCCACGGGGCTCGGTGCTGGCATCTGCTGATACAGTTGAAAACAATGATGGAGAAGGGTGTGTCGGCTTTCTCCCCCATCATTCTTGCTTTACAAGACAAGCTGTCAAGACCGGATTAGTGGAGGAACAAGGAGGAAAGGTGAGTATTGTAATTTTTTTTTACATCACTAAGGTGGTTATAAAACTGTATTGAGGACTATGGGGTGCATTATACTATACTAGATTATGGCCCGATGCTATCGCATCGGGAGGATGAGATAGCATCACACCTCTTGCCATGTTAACCCTCAACACACACACTCCTCAACACACACTCCTCTCACCTTTCACCATCTCCACTCACGTCCACTCACTCCTTCACTCCACATACGACCCCTTCTCTCACTCCGTCTCTCATACTCACGCCGTCATCGCCGCTGCTCCACGATCCCCGACATCTTCTTCCGCCAGCGCCATCCTGGATCCAGACGTCCTTCCACGCCGGCGACATGTTCTTGCGGCGACGCCATCTTGAGTATCGTGAAATCCCGCGATACTCAAGATGGCATCGCTGGAAGAACATGTCGCCGGCGTGGACGACGTCGGGATCCAAAATGGCGTCGGCGAAATCTCGCGAGTTTTCGCCGACGCCATTTTGGATCCCGACGTCGTCCACGCCGGCGACATGCTCTTGCGGCGACGCCATCTTTAGTATCACGGCATTTCGCCGATCCAAAATGGCGTCGCCGCAAGAACATGTCGCCGGCATGGATGCTGTCGGGATCCAAAATGGCGTCGGCGGAAGATGATGTCGGGGATCGTACATCAGCGGCGATGACGGCGTGAGTATGAGAGACGGAGTGAGAGAAGGGGTCGTATGTGGAGTGAAAGAGTGAGTGGACGTGAGTGGAGATGGTGAAAGGTGAGAGGAGTGTGTGTGTTGAGGAGGAGTGGTGTGTTGAGGGTTAACATGGAAAGAGGTGTGCGGTGATGTCACCGGTTACAACTGGATGGAAGTTGTTACAATCGGAAGCTGCTTAGGGCATTTATTATTATAGATAGACTATGAGGTGCATTATACTGTATGGACATGGACTATAGGGTGCATTATACTGTATGGACTATGGGGTGCATTATACTGTATGGGCTATGGGGTGTATTATAGTGTATTAGCCTACAGCCTGCAATGATCCTCGGTCTACTGAACCACCGCACGACCTGCTCTACCCTCTCCTACTGTATCCTCACCCATCCCTGTAGACTGTGAGCCCTCGCGGGCAGGGTCCCCTCTCCTTATGTACTTGTGTGTGTCCCTTGTCTTACACGTTTATTATACTTGTTTATATTTCCACTTTTCACATGTAAAGCGCCATGGAATAAATGGCGCTATATAAATGCATAATAATAATAATATTAGCTATTGGGTGCACTATATTGTATAGACTATGTTACGGGCTGGCGGACCGCACCAAATAATAAAGATGGTGTTTAGGTGCGCTCGCAGCCCGGGGTCCACCGTGCAGGGGTGTTAACTGCTGCTCGGTAATGGCGGACGCGATATGGCGGCATAATAAGGGAACACACGGGGTTAACCTCACCCAATGTGTACAGAGGCGGACTCTGTTATCTCACAGAGCCGCACAACCGCCAAATAATAAATACCGTAGCCTGTTATTTCTCACAGAGCTCGGCAGTGTGAGCGCTAGCGTATAGTCACAGAACTCAGCCCTTAGACCGCAGGACTGAAGTCCCTCTAGACCGCTAGCGCTCAGCACCGCGACTGTGATGCCAGCAAGGGTTAAATAAATTACATGTGCAAGTGTGCACAGTGCCGCTCAGGTGGACGCCACTAATCGCCCTGGGTTGGGCCAGGTAAGTGCACAGGTTGCGCAAGGCGTTGCACCGGCGTGGCTGTCACTTGCCGCAGTTCGATAGTGCCCTGTAGTGGACGACACCATCGGACACTAGTGTGCAGACGGCTGGTATGCACAGTGGCCTATAGACTAGCCACTGGCAGGCGCTGATTCAGACTCTAAACTCTACCAACATACGTATCAAAAGGGAAGGGGTTTCATAATGAGTCAGTCACCAGACACATGCATCCATCATCATACACTCCAAACTATTTGAGTCTATCCTAGCGCATGGTCGCATGGCCATGCTGCTCTTTTATAGCTGCGTCCTTCCGGGACCTTCCTGACCTTTCAGATGCTCCAATCTGACCTGGAGAAGGACCTGAGCATGTGACCTCCGATCTCCAAAGAGAGATCGTCCCACGGACATGCTCAGTGGAGCGAAAGGAGGACTTAGTCCATGGAGAGGCTCGCTGCTAGCCAGCATGCATTGTCAACCTTGAACCAGAGGTGGCAGCAGCAACCAATCCTACACTGCTGGTCTGGGCAGAGTGCCTGGAATGAGTCTGCTGAGCAGGCTCCACTGCGGCCGAAGAAGAATGGGAGACTGCTTGGTGCAAGGCTCTGGATTCCGGCTGTGCAGTGGCAGTAACCCGACACCTAACAGACTATGAAGGGCATTATGCTGTATAGACTATGGGGTGCGTTATACTGTATGAGCTATGGGGTGTATAATAGTGTATTGGCTATATGGTGCATTATACGGTATTGAGGACTATAGGGTGCATTATACTGTATGAGCTATGGGGTTCATTATACTGTATGGACTATGGTGTGTGTGTGTTATACTGTATGAGCTATGGGGTGCATTATAATGTATGGACTATGAAGTGCATTATAGTATATCATCTATGGGGTGCATTATAATGTATGGACTATGAAATGCATTATAGTATATCATCTATAGGGTGCATTATACTGTAAGGACTATGAAGTGCATTATGCTTTTTGGGCTATGGGGTGCATTATACTGTATGGGTTTTGGGGTGCTGTATGGAGAACTATGTGAGGGCTATTCTAATATTTGGAGGTCTATGTGGGAGCAGTTAAACTATATGCAAGTAATTAGACAGTGTGAAGGTTTGTGTGGGGTTCATCATACTGTGTTCGGCCATTATATTGTATGTAGGCCCATTATACTGCATGAAAGGCTATGTGTGGGTCACAGTTGGGGGATCATACTGTGTTGGGGCATAATACTTTTCTGGGGCAGTTGAGGAGTGGAGTACAGTAGGGCCCTCATATTGTGCGTGTAGAGGGTACTGTGGAGGAATTCACTGTAGGGGTATCTTAGTGTTTGTGGGGCACTTTTGTTGACATCAAACTTTACTAGTGCAATGAAAGGGGAATCTATGGCTTCATTTGAAGGAAAATTAGAGGGCACACAGTAGCACATAGTAGGTGCAGTAATAGGAACACATAAGGCAGCAGTTGCTCAGCATTGGGATATCAGTATGATAAGGAGTTTGTGCAGGTTGTGGATAGATGTAGAGAGTGCCTGAATTGTGAGAAGTGAAATGTGTCTTTGTTGTAATCTCTGAAGCCAAGTCCTGGCTGGAAGAAGTTGCAATGTTGGCCTGGACAAGATGGAAAAGATGGGAAAAGCGAATGATTCCACCCAAAAGAACGGCAGCTGTAAGTCACTATCAATAACAGAACTGTAATCTCGTATATGTTCTGCAGGACTGATATAGTAACATAGTTTTGAAGGCTGAAGGAAGACCTTATGTCCATCTACTTCAGCCTATTTTTAGTGCAGCTGTTCTGCATTGTTGATCCTGGGGAAGGCAAAAAACCCACAGAGTAGAAGCCAATTTTCTCCATAGTGAAAAAAATTCCTTCCCCTAAGCTGGGTCAACCATCTACCTATAATATTATGTTATTCATAACCTTCTATACTGTTACTCACAAGAAAAGCATCCATTCCTTTCCTAAATTCATTGAGTTGGCCATCACCACTTCCTCAGGAAGAGAATTCCAGAGCCTTACTGCTCTTACCGTGAAGAACCCTCTTCTATGCTGGTGCAGAAATTGTCTTTCCTCCAAACGAAGAGAATGCCCCCTTGTTCTTGTCACAGTCCTTGGTACAAACAGTTCATTGGAGAGATCTCTGTATTGCCCTCTGATATACTTGTGCATATATATTAGGTCTCCCCTAAGTCTTCTCTTTTCTAGAGTAAATAGACCTAATTTTGATAACCTTTCTGGGGATTGTAGTGAACCAACTCCATTTATCATTTTAGTAGCCCGCCTTTGAACCTTTTCAAGCTCAATAATGTCTTTCTTGAGCACCGGCGTCCAAAATTGAACGCAATACTCCAAGTGTGGTCTGACGAGTGATTTGTACAGAGGGAGAATTATGCTTTCATCTTGTGTCCCCAGACCTCTTCTAATGCATCCCATGACCCTATTTGCTTTGGTGGCAGCTGCCTGACACTGGGCACTCCAATTTAGCTTCTTATTGACTAAGATGCCAAAGTCTTTTTCCATGTCTGATTTCCTCAGCAGTTTCCCATTTAGTAAGTAATTGTAGCATCTGTTTCTCCTTCCCATGTGCATAACCTTACACTTATCTGTGTTAAACCTCATTTGCCATTTTTCAGCCCAATTCTCCAATTTACTCAAATCTGTCTGTAGTTGCAAACTGTCCTCCTTTGTGTTAACTACCTTACATAGTTTTGTATCATCTGCAAATACTGATATTTTACTGTGTAAGCCATCCACTAGATCATTAATAAATATATTAAATAGTAGGGGGCTCAATACAGAACCCTGTGGTACCCCACTAGTAACCCTGGCCCAATCTGAGTATGCACCATTAATAACCACTCTGTTTTCTATCACTAAGCCAGCTACCTACCCATCTACACACATTTTCCCCTAGCCCAAACTTTCTCATCTTACTTACCAATCTTTTATGTGGGACAGTGTCAAATGCTTTAGAGAAGTCGAGATAAATGACATCCAATGATTCTCCTTGGTCCATTTGAGAGCTTACATCCTCATATCTACCACTAAATGTCACCATAGAATGGTAATATCAGTGTTTGGCTTTGTATAGATTTTTTTTTTTTTTTATAGTAACAGCTCTGTCATCTGCTGAGGTTCTCCTACATCCACTATTAGGGTGCATCACCATTGCTGTAATCAGAGTTACATGGTCCCACTAAGATGTTTCAACCCCCTCTAAGCAAAACCTCTATCTATGCCTCTGCTTCATCTTGTGCTTTTTGAGGTTGTCTATTGTGGATTTTGACATGTGTTTAGGATCATTCGCTATCTATTGGTAGAAGCCATCCTCTTTTGAACTTCAGCTTTTTTTTACAGATGCTGTTATGTTTGCATCAAGAATTTGTTTAAATTTCAATGAATACCTTCTTCCCCTACCAGTGAAATGCTCCCCATGCCATTGGCTGCACCATAATACCTAAGTATGATTTATCCACCCCCATGCTTCATGATTGGTGGCAATCCTACAAGCAGCTCTCACTAAAATATTGCATGGTCTTCGAGACCTTATCTTGACCTCCACTGTTTCTGTAAACTGCTATTTCTTAATTAGATTTCAAACTGAGGAAAGGGCAACTTGAAAACACTTTGCTATTTTCTTGTAGCCTTCCTCTGCTATGTGGGCCTCTACCATTTTCAGGGTGCTAGTGCTTAAATGAACCCATGGTTGCTGTTTTTTGGTACAAGGTTAGAGGAGGCAGAGTTTTTATAAAGCTTGGAAATTTGCATCACCTGGTCTTTCCTAACGATGATGGGGAACAAGCCATAACCCTAAAAGACTAATTTAGGTCTGAAACCTTGGTCAAAATTATCTGAGTACACAAATCTCCAATGGTGCCCAAACTTTTGCATCAGCCCATTCTCCGTTTTGTAATTTTTAAAATGTAAAAGATGAATACATATATATATATATATATATATATATATATATTTGCCTAAAATACCATGGGAATGTGTATTATTTAACTTTAGGCCTTTTAGAGATCATTTCATCTTCAGCCTGCTTAACTGAATTTTGACCAGGGGTGCCCAAACTTTTACATGCCACTGTATCTCTACACCACTACAGATACCTATTCATAGATCATTAAAAGATGGTTTGAATATAGCACATAAAAAGCATGAAGGACAGGGCTGCCATCAGGGAATTACTGCCATTATTGGCGTATGGGGCCCGGTGAGCAATGGGGCCGAGACGCTGGTTCAGTTAAAATCTATTGCCGTGCGGGTCCACACAGCAATAGTTGAAAGCCACCAGTCAATGTGAGGCTGGAAGCTGACATTAGCGCGCCAGTCGCCGGTGTATGACGTCATTGTCATTTGCCAGCGTATGACATCATTGTCATTCGCCAGCAAGTCTGCGCTTGAAATGGATGGATGGGACATCGCCGCTGGACCGTGGCCAGGTAAGGAGAAAGTGTTTATTTTTGAATTTTTATTGAAAGTGGCAAGCTGCATCATGTTTGGACGGCAGGATGAGCATACATGGACCATGTGTCTCCATCCTGCCCCATCTGTCTCCATTCAGCCCCATGATACTGCATCATGTGACATGGGGCAGGATGGAGACACATGGTGCAGGATCATGAAGAAACATGGAGACAGATGGTGCAGGAACATGGGGCAGGATGGAGAGAAATAGTGCAGGATCATGGGGCAGGATGTAGATACATGGTACAGGATTATCAGGCATGGTGCAGGGTCATGGGGCAGGGTGGAGACAGATGGGGAAGTGTTATGATTGAGTCACTGTAGGAGGCAAAAATAGAAATGCTAGCTAAGTCCAGAAAACCAGAGAAGTTGGCAGCTATCGGATTGCAGACCCCTGAACCTATCAACACAACTAGCAGTAGCCGTGGGGGGCTCCTATGATGCCTTAGGCCCCTCGATCACAGCCGGAGGACTACATAGCCTAAAGTCAGAAAGGGAAATCTAAACTGCCCCAGAGCAGACCCCAAAGCAAAAGGCAGCCCCCCACATATAATGACGGTGAAGCAAGAAGAAAGAACAAAACACAGACAGAAAGATAGACTGAGCAAAGATGGGGCCCAAGCTAGCTTAGATAGGAAAGGACAGGAAGGCTGCTGTCTGCAATCCGTGAAAAACCCTATGAAAATAAGAGCCAACAAACTGACAGTAAAAAAGGCCCTGAAGACGCTAGGCTTCAAAAAAGGCTATGTCAGTACTCAGGAATATTCTGAAGACAGAGCAACAGGCAAAAGGAGATTCAGCTCACCCCAGCAGGGAATGGCAGAATCCAGAAAAGCAAGGAAAACAAAACACAATGCAAAAAGGCAAAGCAGAAATCTTAGCTTTAGATGAGCAGGAATCAGACTGGTTTCCTAGAAGTCCACAGAGAAATCACCCGCAGGCCAGAAGGGCGTCGGCAGCCTTATATCCAGTCATTAACTCCACTCAGCCAGTCATCATCATCAGCCCCAGGTGTTTGACAATCAGGCTCACTACCTTTCTTCACCAGAAGAGGGAGTTCCTCGGGCCTCAGTAGTGAAGGGGAAAATGAACTCACAACAGTACCTCCCCCTTGAGGAGGGGTCACCGAACCCTCAACCACGCCACCAGGGCAATCAGGGTGAGCCCGATGAAAGGCACGCACCAATCTTTTGCATGAATATCAGAGGCAGAGACCCAGGAATTATCCTCCTGACCATAACCCTTCAACTTAACCAAATACTGGAGTCTCCGTCTAGCCAGACGGGAATCCAGTACTTTCTCTACCTCATATTCCATGTTACCTTCAACCAATACAGGGTCTGGAGGTGCAACCCCCCGGAACAACAGGTTCAACAAACCTCTTCAACAAAGATTTATGGAACACATTATGGATTTTAAATGTGACAGGAAGAGCCAAATGAAAAGAGACCGGATTAATAATCTCCAAAATCT
This sequence comes from Dendrobates tinctorius, assembly GCF_039654945.1. NCBI lineage: Eukaryota > Metazoa > Chordata > Amphibia > Anura > Dendrobatidae > Dendrobates > Dendrobates tinctorius. Next base: position 9,940,915 of record NW_027361678.1, read on the forward strand.
TGTAAGGTCCAATAAATCTAGGCTTAAACTTAGGAGAAGCCACCTTCATAGCAATATTTTTTGATGATAACCACACCATATCACCAACCTTAAACTGGGGACCAATGGTCCTATGTCGGTTGGAAAACCGCTGGGCCTTTTCCTGGGAGAGAGATAACTTATCCACCACTTGGTCCCAGATCTGGTGCATTCTCTCCACCACAGTGTCAACACCTGGGCAGGCAGAGGGCTCCACCTGCCCTGAAGAAAATCGAGGATGAAACCCAAAGTTACAAAAAAAAGGTGACATCAAAGTGGCAGAACTAGCTCTATTATTTAAAGCAAATTCGGCCAAGGGCAAAAATGAAACCCAATCATCCTGATCAGCAGAAATAAAACATCTCAAATATGACTCCAAGGTCTGGTTTGTTCTCTCTGTCTGCCCATTGGTCTGAGGGTGAAAAGCAGAGGAGAAGGACAACTGAATTCCCAGCTTGGAACAGAAAGTTCTCCAAAATCTAGACACAAACTGGACTACTCTGTCAGATACAATGTTCTCAGGAATCCCGTGCAAGCGAACCACCTGTTGTAAAAACAGGGGCACCAATTCAGAGGAAGACGGCAACTTAGGGAGTGGTACAAGATGAACCATCTTCGAGAACCTATCACAAATCACCCAAATAACAGTCATCCTTTGAGAGACAGGCATATCAGAGATGAAATCCATTGAAATATGGGTCCATGGCCTCTTGGGGACAGGCAAAGGCATCAACAACCCACTAGAGCGAGAACACGATTTAGAACGGGAGCACGTCCCACAGGACTGCACAAAATTCCTGACATCACGAGACAAGGAGGGCCACCAAAAAGACCGACTCACCAGATCTCTAGTACCAAAAATACCTGGATGACCAGCCAAAGCAGAGCAATGAACTTCAGACATCACTCTCTTCTTCCACTGGTCAGGAACATACAACTTTCCACTGGGACAACGCTCAGGTTTGTCCTCCTGGAACTCTTCCAGAGCACGTCTCAAATCGGGCGAGATGGCAGAAAGAACTACCCCTTCGCCTAAGATGGTAGCAGGCTTGGTCACCACAGGAGAATCAGCAAAGAAGCTCCTAGAGAGGGCGTCAGTCTTGACATTCTTAGTTCCAGGAAGAAAAGAAACCACAAAATCAAAACGTGTAAAAAACAAGGCCCACCTAGCCTGTCTAGGGTTCAAGCGCTTAGCCGACTCTAGGTAAATCAAATTCTTGTGGTCCCCTGAACCTATCAACACAACTAGCAGTAGCCGTGGGGGGCTCCTACGATGCCCTAGGCCCCTCGATCACAGCCGGAGGACTACATAGCCTAAAGACAGAAAGGGAAATCTAAACTGCCCCAGAGCAGACCCCAAAGCAAAAGGCAGCCCCCCGCATATAATGACGGTGAAGCAAGAAGAAAGAACAAAACACAGACAGAAAGATAGACTGAGCAAAGATGGGGCCCAAGCTAGCTTAGATAGGAAAGGACAGGAAGGCTGCTGTCTGCAATCTGTGAAAAACCCTATGAAAATAAGAGCCAACAAACTGACAGTAAAAAAGGCCCTGAAGACGCTAAGCTTCAAAAAAGGCTATGTCAGTACTCAGGAATATTCTGAAGACAGAGCAACAGGCAAAAGGAGATTCAGCTCACCCCAGCAGGGAATGGCAGAATCCAGAAAAGCAAGGAAAACAAAACACAATGCAAAAAGGCAAAGCAGAAATCTTAGCTTTAGATGAGCAGGAATCAGACTGGTTTCCTAGAAGTCCACAGAGAAATCACCCGCAGGCCAGATGGGCGTCGGCAGCCTTATATCCAGTCACTAACTCCACTCAGCCAGTCATCATCATCAGCCCCAGGTGTTTGACAATCAGGCTCACTACCTTTCTTCACCAGAAGAGGGAGTTCCTCGGGCCTCAGTAGTGAAGGGGAAAATGAACTCACAACAGGGAAGGATGGAGACAGATGGTGCATGATCATGGGGCAGGATGTAGATACATGGTGCAGGATCATGGGGCAGGATGGAAACACATGGTGCAGGATCATGGGGCAGGATGTAGATACATGGTTTAGGATCATGGGGCAAGATGGAGACACATGGTGCAGTATCATACAGCAGGATGGAGACATGGTGCAGGATCGTGGGGCAGGAAGGAGACACATGGTGCAGGATCATGGGGCTGCACGGAGACAGATGTGGAGGTATGGAGACTGATGGGACAGGATGAGGATAGATAGGTCAGGAACATGAGGCAGGATGGAGACAGATTGGGCATGATGGACACAGATGGTGCGAGATCATTGGGCAGGATGGAGACATATGTTGCAGGATCATGGGACAGGATGGAGATAGATGGGACAGGAACATGAGGCAGGATGGAGACAGATTGGGCAGGATGGACACAGATGGTGCAATATCATGGGGCAGGATGGAGACAGATGGGGCAGGATGGCGACAGATGGGGCATGATAGAGACAAATGGGGAAGGAACATGAGGCAGGATGGAGACAGATGAGGCAGGATCATGGGGCAGGATGGAGACACATGGTGCAGGATCGTGGGTCAGGATGGAGATAGATGGGGAAGGATGGAGACAGATGGTGCAAGAACATGGGCAGGATGGAGAGAGATGGGGCAGGATGGATAAAAATGGGACAGGATGGAGACAGATCATGCAGGTTGGAGACAGGTGGTGCAGGATGGAGACAGATGGTGCAGGATAGAGACAGATGGGGCACAATAGAGACAGAGCACCATAGAGACAGATAGAGCAGGATTGAGACACATGGTGAAGGAACATGAGGCAGGATGAAGACAGATGGGGCAGGATGAAGACATAGGCAAGGATGGCACACATGGTGCAGGATCATGGTGCAGGATGGAGACAGATGGTGCAGGATAGAGACAGATGGGGCACAATAGAGACAGAGCACCATAGAGACAGATAGAGCAGGATTGAGACACATGGTGAAGGAACATGAGGCAGGATGAAGACAGATGGGGCAGGATGAAGACAGATAGGCAAGGATGGACACACATGGTGCAGGATCATGGGGCAGGATGGAGACAGATGGGGAGGGATGGAGACAGATGAGACTTGATCATAGGGCAGGATGGAGACAGATGGGGCAGGATCATGGGGCAGGATGGAGACACATGGTACAGGATCATGGAACAGGATGGAGACACATGGTGCAGGATCATGAGGCAGGATGGAGACAGATGGGGCAGGAAGGATACAGATGAGGAGGGATGGAGACAAATGGGACAGGATGGAGACAGGTGGTGCAGGATGGAGACAGGTGGTGCAGGATGGAGACAGATGGTGCAGGATAGAGACAGATGGGGCACGATAGAGACAGAGCACCATAGAGACAGATAGGGCAGGATTGAGACACATGGTGAAGGAACATGAGGCAGGATGAAGACAGATGGGGCAGGATCATGGGGCAGGATGAAGACAGATAGGCAAGGATGGACACACATGGTGCAGGATCATGGGACAGGATGGAGACAGATGGGGAGGGATGGAGACAGATGAGACATGATCATAGGGCAGGATGGAGACAGATGGGGCAGGATCATGGAGCAGGATGGAGACACATGGTGCAGGATCATGGAACAGGATGGAGACACATGGTGCAGGATCATGAGGCAGGATGGAGATACATGGTTTAGGATCATGGGGCAAGATGGAGACACATGGTGCAGTATCATACAGCAGGATGGAGACATGGTGCAGGATCGTGGGGCAGGATGGAGACACATGATGCAGGATCATGGGGCTGCACGGAGACAGATGTGGAGGTATGGAGACTGATGGGACAGGATGAGGATAGATGGGTCAGGAACATGAGGCAGGATGGAGACAGATTGGGCATGATGGACACAGATGGTGCAAGATCATTGGGCAGGATGGAGACATATGTTGCAGGATCATGGGACAGGATGGAGATAGATGGGACAGGAACATGAGGCAGGATGGAGACAGATTGGGCAGGATGGACACAGATGGTGCAATATCATGGGGCAGGATGGAGACAGATGGGGCAGGATGGCGACAGATGGGGAATGATGGAGACAAATGGGGAAGGAACATGAGGCAGGATGGAGACAGATGAGGCAGGATCATGGGGCAGGATGGAGACACATGGTGCAGGATCGTGGGTCAGGATGGAGATAGATGGGGAAAGATGGAGACAGATGGTGCAAGAACATGGGCAGGATGGAGAGAGATGGGGCAGGATGGATAAAAATGGGGCAGGATGGAGACAGATGATGCAGGTTGGAGACAGGTGGTGCAGGATGGGGACAGATGGTGCAGGATAGAGACAGATGGGGCACAATAGAGACAGAGCACCATAGAGACAGATAGAGCAGGATTGAGACACATGGTGAAGGAACATGAGGCAGGATGAAGACAGATGGGGCAGGATGAAGACAGATAGGCAAGGATGGACACACATGGTGCAGGATCATGGTGCAGGATGGAGACAGATGGGGAGGGATGGAGACAGATGAGACTTGATCATAGGGCAGGATGGAGACAGATGGGGCAGGATCATGGGGCAGGATGGAGACACATGGTACAGGATCATGGAACAGGATGGAGACACATGGTGCAGGATCATGAGGCAGGATGGAGACAGATGGGGCAGGAAGGATACAGATGAGGAGGGATGGAGACAAATGGGACAGGATGGAGACAGGTGGTGCAGGATGGAGACAGGTGGTGCAGGATGGAGACAGATGGTGCAGGATAGAGACAGATGGGGCACGATAGAGACAGAGCACCATAGAGACAGATAGGGCAGGATTGAGACACATGGTGAAGGAACATGAGGCAGGATGAAGACAGATGGGGCAGGATCATGGGGCAGGATGAAGACAGATAGGCAAGGATGGACACACATGGTGCAGGATCATGGGGCAGGATGGAGACAGATGGGGAGGGATGGAGACAGATGAGACATGATCATAGGGCAGGATGGAGACAGATGGGGCAGGATCATGGGGCAGGATGGAGACACATGGTGCAGGATCATGGAACAGGATGGAGACACATGGTGCAGGATCATGAGGCAGGATGGAGACAGATGGGGCAGGATGGAGACAGATGAGGAGGGATGGAGACAAATGGGACAGGATGAAGACAGATGGGACAGGATGGATACAGATGGAGCAGGAACATGGGGCAGGATAGAGACATATGCCCAGCATCATGGGGCAGGATGGAGACATGGTGCAAGATTATGGGGCAGGATGGAGACAGATGGGGCAGGATGGAGACAGATGGGGCAGGAACATGGGGCAGGATAGAGACACATGCGTAGCATCATGGGGCAGGATGGAGACATGGTGCAAGATTAGGGGGCAGGATGGAGACATGGGGAGGATGGAGACAGATTGGGCAGGATGGAGACAAATAGGGCAGAGTGGAGACAGATGGGTCAGGATGGAGACAGATGGGTCAGGATGGAGACAGATGGGTCAGGATGGAGACAGATGGGGCAGGATGGAGACAGATGGGGCAGGATGGAGACAGATGGTGCAGGATATAGACAGTTGGTGAAGGATAGAGACAGATGAGGCAGGAACATGGGGCAGGATGGAGACAGATGGGACAGGATCATGGGACAGGATGAAGGCAGATGAGCCAGGATGGACACACATGATGCAGGATCATGGGGCAGGATGGAGACAGATGGGACAGGATCATGGGGCAGGATGAAGGCAGATGAGCCAGGATGGACACACATGGTGCAGGATCATGGGGCAGGATGGAGACAGATGGGGACGGATGGAGACAGATGGGGAGGGATGGAGACAGATGAGACATGATCATAGGGCAGGATGGAGACAGATGGGGCAGGATCATGGGGCAGGATGGAGACACATGGTACAGGATCATGGAACAGGATGGAGACACATGGTGCAGGATCATGAGGCAGGATGGAGACAGATGGGGCAGGATGGAGGCAGATGAGGAGGGATGGAGACAAATGGGACAGGATGGAGACAGATGATGCTGGATGGAGACAGGTGGTGCAGGATGGAGACAGATGGTGCAGGATAGAGACAGATGGGGCACGATAGAGACAGGGCACCATAGAGACAGATAGGGCAGGATGGAGACACATGGTGAAGGAACATGAGGCAGGATGAAGACAGATGGGGCAGGATCATGGGGCAGGATGAAGACAGGCAAGGATGGACACACATGGTGCAGGATCATGGGGCAGGATGGAGACAGATGGGGAGGGATGGAGACAGATGAGACATGATCATAGGGCAGGATGGAGACAGATGGGGCAGGATCATGGGGCAGGATGGAGACACATGGTGCAGGATCATGGAACAGGATGGAGACACATGGTGCAGGATCATGAGGCAGGATGGAGACAGATGGGGCAGGATGGAGACAGATGGGACAGGATGAAGACAGATGGGACAGGATGGATACAGATGGCGCAGGAACATGGAGCAGGATAGAGACATATGCCCAGCATCATGGGGCAGGATGGAGACATGGTGCAAGATTATGGGGCAGGATGGAGACATGGGGCAGGATGGAGACAGATGGGGCAGGAACATGGGGCAGGATAGAGACACATGCGTAGCATCATGGGGCAGGATGGAGACATGGTGCAAGATTAGGGGGCAGGATGGAGACAGATTGGGCAGGATGGAGACAAATAGGGCAGGGTGGAGACAGATGGGGCAGGATGGAGACAGATGGGGCAGGATGGAGACAGATGGGGCAGGATGGAGACAGTTGGTGAAGGATAGAGACAGATGGGGCAGGATAGAGACAGATGGGGCAGGATAGAGACAGATGAGGCAGGAACATGGGGCAGGATGAAGGCAGATGAGCCAGGATGGACACACATGGTGCAGGATCATGGGGCAGGATGGAGACAGATGGGGACGGATGGAGACAGATGGGGCAGGATGGAGACAGATGGGGCAGGATCATGGGGCAGGATGGAGACAGATGAAGATGGATGGAGACACATGGTGCAGGATCATGGGACAGTATGGAGAGAGATGGGCAGGATGTAGACACATGGTGAAGGAACATGGGGCAGTGTTGTGAATTCCCTTACTCATACTTCTGGGCCGGAGTTCCCTCTGGTGATTACTGGGAGTAGTGGAGCTGGCCAGACTGACGGAAGTTTGCCACCTGACGATGATGATTGGGAATCTGGAATTACTGGCTGGGAGCATATAAGTGAGCAGGCTTCCCTTGGTGGTTGCTGGTGATTTCCTCCTTGTGCATTTTGAGCTCTTCAGTCTCCTGCCTGATCTGCATGGTTCAGTTAAGTGATTCTTTTGCTAATCCTTTGCATCTAATTAGTTTGTGCCTTTTTTTTGCTTTCTGCTTTGTTGCGAGGGTTCAGCGTACTCCCTGCTGGGGCCAGCGCTGGGCCCCGCTCCATATGTTACAGCTTGAACTAGTTTGTTCAGTCCCCTGTTATGTTAGTATCTTTGCTTTGCCTCCAGTTCACACCAGAGTGCTGATCTAGTGGGGGTGAGGTTGTGTGGCCTCAGATTTTTTGTATATCAGATGTGCTGGATTTTTAGGGTTTTTGCGTGATTGCAGACAGTATCTTTTCTGTCCTATCTAGAAAGTTTGGGCCCCATCATTTGCTCAGTCTATTTTCTGCCTGTGTTTGTGTTTCATCTTGTCTCATCGACAATATATCTTTGGGGGCTGTCTATTCCTTTGGGGTTCTGCTCCGGGGTAGTTTAGATTTCACTTTTCTACTTTAGGCTTAGTTAGTTCTCCGGCTGTGCCGAGGCGTCTAGGGCATCGTAGGAACGTTCCACAGCTACTGCTGGTTGTGTTGTTAGGATCAGGGGTCTGCAATCCACAGAGTTACCAACCTGGTGGCTTAGCCAGTTCCTGCTATCCTCCTCGGTTACCCATTCACAACAGAATCACCAGCCCAAACTGTAGACTCTAGGGTACTCAAAAGAAGGAAAGAATTGTAAAAAAAAAGAAAAGTGTCTGAATTTTTTACATATTTTTCCTCTTTTTCTCTGGGGACGTAGGAGGATTTTTTCTTTAATGGAGACTAAGCAATTGTCCGATCATGTTGAGCAGCTCGCTGCTGAAGTGCGGGTAATTTCTGCCTATCTCGCTCAATCATTTGCTGTAGAACCAAAGATCCCTACTCCTGATGTGTTTTCGGGGATCGGTCAAAATTTTTGAATTTTAGGAATAACTGTGAACTGTTTCTTGCTTCTTGCTGTTTCATCGGGGAGCTCGGTGCAGCAGGTAAAAATTGTCATCTCCCTACTGCGCGGCGATCCCTAGGATTGAGCTTTTTCTTTGACACCTGGAGATCCTATTCTGGCTAATGTAGATGCATTTTTTCAGGCCCTGGGGTTGTTGTATGATGAACCTAATGCTATTGATCAAGCTGAGAAAACCTTATTAGCATTGAACCAGGGTCAGGATGCTGCTGAGTTATATTGCCAGAAGTTCCGAAAGTGGGCGGTCCTTACTAAATGGAATGACGATGCCCTAGCAGCTCTCTTTCGGAAAGGTCTGGCAAAAACCGTAAAAGATGTTATGGTGGGATTTCCTGTCCCCTCTGGTCTTAACGACTCCATGTCATTAGCCATTCAAATTGATCGACGTTTACGTGAACTTAAAGGTACGCGAGAGGAGGTGCTGCCTTGTGAACAAACTTCTGAACCCATCTAGGGTGCAACGTCAAGAGTTTAGAAGGCATAATAAGTTATGCTTCTTTTGTGGGGATGCCTCTCATGTTATTTGTCTGCCCAAAACGAGAAAAAAGTTTTGCTCACTCATTTGCCGTGGACAGTGTAGAGCCTAAGTTCCTATTGGCGGTTACCTTGATCTGATCCTTGCCTACATTTTCTGCTAAGGCCTTTGCTGATTCAGGAGCAGCTTTGAATCTAATGGATCTTGACTTTGCCAAACGTTGTGGTTTCCCCATGGTGCCCCTGCGGACCCCTGTTCCCTTGAGGGGGATTGATGCTACTCCTTTGGGGAGAATAAATTCCAGTTTTGGACCCAGGTGATAATGCGGGTCGCCCCGGACCATCAAGAGAATTGTAAATTTTTGGTGTTGCATAATTTACATGATATTATTGTACTGGGTTTTCCTTGGTTGCAAACCCATAATCCTGTTTTGGATTGGAAATCTGTCTGTGGTGAGTTGGGGTTGTCAATGTGTTCTTAGTGACACTCCTGTTTTCTCCACCTCTCCCCAGTCTATAAATAAAAAATATTTATTTTTATATAGCGCTAACATATTCCACAGTGCTTTACAGTTTGCACACATTACACAGGTCAACGAAAAAAAATTTTTTTTCTGGTGTCCAAAATATTTTAATGAATTTGGGGTATTTTTGGGGTGCTGATTCTGAATATGTCATCAGTTTTGCCAGATTGGCTCAAGTTTTTGAGATTTTTGGTATCTTATTTATAGCACTTGTTGGTAAATGCGACGCATCATCTCATTAATTTCTTTGGATTAGTACTTGAACTGAGCAGTTCTCAATATAGTTTTGTGTTAATTAGTGTTCTAAAAGTTTGTTCATAGCTTGATTTTTGCACTAACTTTATGTTGTTGTCTGTTTTCCAGTGAAAAGCATGAACTCATCATGAAGAAGTTGTCTTAACGATCCAGACTCATTCTGTTACATTTGTGGTGAATATACACTGCCAAAACATAGAAGAAACATAACACACTTCGTAAAAAAAGTGTATTTTGCCTATTTTGGGGTTATGCTTGGGGACCAAGACAAGTTTTGGGCACCACACATAGTGTGCAAAGCATGTATCGAATTATTACGAAAATGGAGCAAAGGACAAAGAAAAAGCTTCAAATTTGGTGTTCCAATGGTGTGGAGAGAGCCAAAAAATCATCATGATGACTGTTATTTCTGTGCAGTGCAAGTGCAAGGATTCAATAAGCATAAGAAACGAAAATGGGAGTAACATGGAATCTGCAAGAAGGCCTGTCCCTCATTGTGAAGATGTGCCTGTACCTGTGTTTACCATAAATAACAGTCATCATGATGATTTTTTGGCTCTCTCCACACCATTGGAACACCAAATTTGAAGCTTTTTCTTTGTCCTTTGCTCCATTTTCGTAATAATTCGATACATGCTTTGCACACTATGTGTGGTGCCCAAAACTTGTCTTGGTCCCCAAGCATAACCCCAAAATAGGCAAAATACACTTTTTTTACGAAGTCTGTTATGTTTCTTCTATGTTTTGGCAGTGTGTATTCACCACAAATGTAACAGAATGAGTCTGGATCGTTAAGACAACTTCTTCATGATGAGTTCATGCTTTTCACTGGAAAACAGACAACAACATAAAGTTAGTGCAAAAATCAAGCTATGAACAAACTTTTAGAACACTAATTAACACAAAACTATATTGAGAACTGCTCAGTTCAAGTACTAATCCAAAGAAATTAATGAGATGATGCGTCGCATTTACCAACAAGTGCTATAAATAAGATACCAAAAATCTCAAAAACTTGAGCCAATCTGGCAAAACTGATGACATATTCAGAATCAGCACCCCAAAAATACCCTAAATTCGATGAAATATCTTTGGCACCAAAAATGCTGTTGACCAGTGTTATCATCGCTGTCCCCAATGGGGCTCACAATCTAAATTCCCTATCAGTATGTCTTTGGAATGTGGGGGGAAACCGGAGCGCCCGGAGGAAACCCACGCAATCATGGGGAGAACATACAAACTCCTTGCAGATGTTGTCGTTGGGGGGATTTGACTAACCACTGAGCCACCGTGCCACCGTCTGAAAGTCTCAAGATGTTCCTGACTATTTGGCTGATTTTTCTGATGTATTTAGTGAGAGTAAGTCCGCGTCTTTGCCTCCTCATAGGAGTTATGACTGCGCAATTGAGTTAATGCCCAGGTGTAGATTTCCCAAGGGTCGGCTTTTCAACTTATCGGTACCTGAACATGATGCTATGCGATCTTATGTCAAGGAATCAATGGAGAAGGGTCATATCAGACCATCCTCTTCGCCTTTGGGTGCTGGTTTTTTTTGTAGCCAAAAAAGATGGCTCTTTAAGGCCATGTATTGACTATATGTTCCCTTAACAAAATCACTGTTAAATATCAGTACCCGTTACCCCTGATTTCTGATTTATTTTCCAGAGTTAAAAGTGCTTGTTGGTTTACCAAACTTGACCTCAGGGGGCGTATAATCTTATTCGCATCAAGCACGGGGATGAATGAAAGACGGCGTTTAATACTCCGGAGGGACATTTTGAGTACATGGTGATGCCTTTAGGGGTCACTAATGCCCCTTCCGTCTTCCAATCTTTTATGAATTATATTTTCTGGGACCTTGTGGATAAGTTTTTGATAATTTATCTGGATGATATTTTGATTTTTTCCAGTGATTGGGATTCTCATGTGGAACATGTCCGGACTGTGTTCCGGATTGTGAGGGAAAATACTCTTTATGTTAAGGGATCGAAATGTCTTTTTGGTGTACAGAGGATTTTGTTTTTGGGATTCATTTTGTCCCCATCTGCTATTGAAATGGACCCGGCCAAGGTACAGGCCATTTATGGTTGGGTTCAGCCCACTTCTCTGAAGGCTCTTCAGAAGTTTTTGGGTTTTGCTAATTTCTACCATAAATTTATAAGTAATTTTTCTGGTATTGTTAAACCTCTGACGGATTTGACCAAAAAGGGCACTGATGTGGTGAATTGGTCTCCAGAGGCAGTCTCAGCATTTCAGGAGCTTAAACAGAGATTCACTTCTGCTCCAGTTCTACGGCAACCTGATGTTTCACTCCCATTTCAGGTGGAGATAGATTCTTCTGATATTGGTGCAGGAGCCGTTTTGTCTCAAAGAGATTCGGTAACCTCTAAGATGAATCCCTGTGCCTTCTTTTCTCGAAAATTTTCTCCATCTGAAAGTAACTATGACATGGGGAATCGGGAACTGTTGGCCATGAAGTGGGCATTTGAGGAGTGGAGACATTGGTTGGAGGGAGCTAGACATCAAGTTGTGATCCTCACCGATCACAAGAATTTGATTCATCTTGAATCAGTCAAGGGCTTGAATCCTAGACAGGCTAGGTGGGCCTTGTTTTTCACGCATTTTAATTTTGTGGTCCCCTTTCTTCCGGGCACTAAGAATGTTAAGGCGGCCGCCCTTTCTAGGAGTTTCTTTGCAGATTCTCTTGATGTGACCGAGCCTACTACCATTCTAAATGAGGGTGTAGTTCTTTCCGCCATCTCTCCCGATTTGAGACGTGCCCTGGAGGAATTTCAGGAGGATAAGCCTAAACGATGCCCTATGGGGAAATTGTATGTCCCTGACCAGTGGAGGAGAAGAGTATTGTCTGAAATTCATTGCTCCGCGTTGGCTAGTCATCCAGGTATCTTTGGTACCAGAGATTTGGTGAGTCGGTCATTTTGGTGGCCCGCCTTATCTCGTGATGTAAGGAATTTTGTGCAGTCCTGTGGGACTTGTTCTCGGCCCAAGCCCTGTTCTCGTGCTAGTGGTTTGTTAATGCCCCTGCCAGTGCCCAGGAGACCATGGACCCATATCTCAATGGATTTTATTTCTAATCTCCCTGTCTCTCAGAGAATGACTGTTATTTGGGTGATCTGTGATAGATTTTCTAAGATGGTCCATCTTGTACCACTCCCAAAGTTGCCATCTTCTTCTGAGTTGGTGCCCTTGTTTTTACAACAAGTGGTTAGTTTGCACGGGATTCCTGAGAACATTGTGTCGGACAGAGGAGTCCAGTTTGTTTCCAGATTTTGGAGAACTTTCTGTTCCAAACTGGGAATTCAGTTGTCTTTCTCCTCTGCATTTCATCCTCAGACCAATGGGCAGACTGAGAGAACAAACCAGACTTTGGAGTCCTATTTGAGATATTTCATATCTGCTGATCAGGATGATTGGGTCTCATTTTTTCCCTTGGCCGAATTCGCGCTAATAGGGCTAGTTCTGCCACTTTGATGTCTCCTTTCTTCTGTAACTTTGGGTTTCATCCTCGATTTTCTTCGGGGCAGGTGGAAGATTCTGCCTGCCCAAGTGTGGAATCTGTGGTAGAGAGAATGCAGCAGATTTGGGACCAAGTAGTGGATTAGTTGTCCCACTCTCAGGAAAAGGCCCTAGGGTTTTCCAAACGGCATAGGACCATTGGTCCCTGGTTTAAAGTGGGTGATATGGTTTGGTTGTCCTCAAAAAATATTCCCATGAAGGTTGCATCTCCAAAATTCAAGCCAAGGTTTATTGGACCTTATAAGATTTTGGAAATCCATAACCCCGTTTCTTTCCGTTTGGCTCTTCCAGTTACGTTTAAAATTCATAACTAGTGTTGAGCGATACCGTCCGATATTGAGAAATATTGGATCGGATCCGCCGATATCCAAAAAGTATCGGGTATCGCCGATTCCGATCCCGGAAGTCCCATTCAAGTCAATGGGACCGAAATATCAGAATTAAAAAAATCCCTTTCTTTCCTTGTAGGTTAATTCTACATGAAGAAAAACAACTAAGAATAATGTAGAATGTATTGGGGGAGGTGGAGGAGACATTAAAGGCATAGAGGTTTAGCCCAATCAAATGGAATAGCAGGAATACATTTTTTTTTTAAGACGTTCGGAGTTACAAAGATATTGACTATGTTAATCTCTTTTATATTTTGTCAGATATGTATGTTTCACTACTTCCATGCTCTTCACCTTCTTTTTTACTTCTCCCACACTTTCTCCTTCATGGTCCTCAGCAGCAGCATCTTTTTCATCAACTTCTTCTTCACCTTCTTCCTGTTATTCTTTTTTTTTACATTCTTCATATTCTTCTTATTCAACTATTATTCTTGTTCATATTCTACTTCTTCATCTTCTTCCTATTCTTCTTCTTCATCATATTCTTATTTGTGACAGTCATTCCTGTGGTTGTTATCTATAAAAGTTTGAAGATTACACCTTCTGTTCTGCCTGTCACAAAAGATTTACAACAGGATTTGTCTGCGTTCAGTTTGGCCTGCAGAAGCAGGCATTTTCCAGGGGCACCACGAGGAGGAACGGACTCACCCCCATACACTGCTTAGTCTTCTTCTGCTTATAATTTAGATAATATCATTTGCTCTGATTTTTAGTCTTATGCTTAATGTTCTTCTGCTTTTGGTTTTTCTGCTTCTTGGTCTTCTGTCTCTTGTTGTTCTGCATCTTGGTGGTTGTCTTCATGTTCTTCGTCCTCTTGGTCATCTTCTTCAGGGTCATCTTTTTGGTCTTCTTCGGTGTGGTCTTCAGGGTCGTCTTCAGGGTCGTCGTCAGGGAGATCCAGAGTGAGATCCAAAAACCGTTTCCACAAGCTCGAACTTGGAAAAGTAGCAGAAGGTACAAGAAGGCTGAGGAACTGCTGAGAACAAGCTGACGGTACTGGAACCCGGATGGTTAGCAGAAGGAACAAGAGTAAATGGAACTAGCGAGGACCAGCTGACGGTGCTGGAACCCGGAGGGGCAGCAGAAGGAACAAGAGCCAATGGCACAATCGTGGACCAGCTGACGGTGCTGGAACACGGTTACTAAGCAGGAGGTACCTGTGCTAGAAAGCACTACCAAGGACCAGCAGACGTTTCTGGAACTCGGATACCGAGAAGGAGGCACCTAGGCCAAAGGCACTGCTGAGAGCCAGCTGACGGTGCTGGAACCCGGATAGGTAGCAGAAGCTGCAAGAGCAAATGGAACTAGCGAGGACCAGCTGACGGTGCTGGAACCCAGATGGTTAGCAGAAGGAACAAGAGAAAATGGAACTAGCGAGGACCAGCTGACGGTGCTGGAACCCAGAGGGGCAGCAGAAGGAACAAGAGCCAATGGCACAACCGTGGACCAGCTGACGGAGCTGGAACCTGGTTACTAAGAAGGAGGTACTTGTGCTAGAAAGCACTACCAAGGACCAGCAGACGTTACTGGAACTCAGATACCGAGAAGGAGGCACCTCAGCCAAAGGCACTGCCGAGAACCAGCTGACGGTGCTGGAACCCGGATGGGTAGCAGAAGCTACACGAGTCAATGGAATTAGCGAGAACCAGCTGACGGTGCTGGAACCCAGAGTGGCAGCTGAAGGAACAAGAGCCAATGGCACAATCGTGGACCAGCTGACGGTGCTGGAACACGGTTAATAAGCAGGAGGTACCAGTGCTAGAAAGCACTACCAAGGACCAGCAGACGTTGCTGGAACTCTGATAGCGAGAAGGAGGCACCTAGGCCAAAGGCACTGCCGAGAACCAGCTGACGGTGCTGGAACCCGGATGGGTAGCAGAAGCTGCTAGAGCAAATGGAACTAGCGAGGACCAGCTGACGGTGCTGGAACCCGGAGGGGCAGCAGAAAGAACAAGAGCCAATGGCACAACCGTGGACCAGCTGACGGTGCTGGAACCTGGTTACTAAGCAGGAGGTTCCTGTGCTACAAAGCACTACTAAGGACCAGCAGACGTTGCTGGAACTCTGATACAGAGAAGGAGGCACCTAGGCCAAAGGCACTGCCGAGAACCAGCTGATGGTGCTGGAACCCGTATGGGTAGCAGAAGGTACCCATGAAAAACAAAGTTGCAAGGCCGCGAGCCGGCCGCAGTTACCGAAACCCACAGTCCTACAGGGGGTGCTTGTCCTATTGGCACTACGGAACCAGCCTTTTTTACCAGAACCCGCAGCCCACATAGGAAGCACCTAAACAGCAGGCACCATAGGCTTGGCTAACCCGACCGCAACATGACAGGACAACGTATTGGTGGCAAAGTGACGTTGACACTACCCGGAAACAGCAGGCGTGCTGGACCCAGGCTGGGCAGGAGGGAGTACCCATGCCAAAGACACTGCCGAGAACCAGCTGACGGTGCTGGAACCCGGATGGGTAGCAGAAGCTACAAGAGTCAATGGAACTAGCGAGAACCAGCTGTGGTGTAGTAACCACTGTGTCCGCTAGGGGGCTCTGTGTGGAGGTTCCAAGGGAGAGGATGAGTGGCAGAATCCTGAAGGATGGTTGTGTATCTCAAAGGGGGTGGCTTTGAGATGGAGACTTAGTGATGTGTATTGATCAGCAATGATTTTGCTGAGGTGTTATTTCAAGGTATAAGGGAGAAGTCTCTAGGTAACTTGGGAGTTGGGCGGGCCAGTTACCTACAAACCCACCCAGGGGTGTGTCTGAAAACGCCTGTATTAAAAAAGCTATGTGAGTGTGTGAAGGACCTGTGATGAGGTCATAGTCACGTGAACCGGTGGGCGTGGCTATAGACCATATAATGTGGCCAGGGTAGGTCACATGTGAGGAATGCTGGGACCTGGTTGGTCCAGTGTGGAAGGTCCCGCAGAGATGGAACTTCCTGCCTGGCAGCACGTGTGAAGTGGCTTTGAGCAATGGCGATGTGTGCCTGAGAGTTCCCTGGAGGGAACGAACGTGTGCGGAACGCTGAAGCCGCAAGAGGAACCCTGACGTGGATGAGATAATTGTGAGGCTAAGTGAGCCTGCGTACTGGATATTGATAATAAGAGTGAAGCATTATAATGGACGCTATGCTGGTAATGCTATTAAGTGAACTTTCTATTGCTGCTGTGGTTTATGAGGCGTGAATAAACCGCAAGGACTGTATGATTTGATGGAAAATCCGTGCCGGAACTGGTTTTTGTTCGCTGCAAGCGAATCCCCTAAGTAAATGACAGTGCTACCTCACATATGGTGGAGAATGCGGGCAATGTTGTAGCCTTGTTGCTGGGAGCAACGGAAGAGGACTGCAAAGTCGGTTGCTAAGGGCAACGGTTTCCAAAAAGGTGTATGTTGCAGTGCTGGCAATGCTGAGCCAGGAAGGCTGACGAGGAAGCCACTGCCCGGCTGTGGTTCTGGAACCGTTGGGTGGCCTAGTGAGTAAGGCACTGTCTGGATCGGTGAGCCCAGTGCAGCCGTTTCCTCAGGAGAAAGAGACTGATAGGACACCTCTGTGGTAGAGGGGTCCGAGAACCTGTGCAGCCAGCAGGTGACGGTCGTGAAAGAGAAAAAAAAAAAGCGTGTTTTACCTACCGGGCTCAGTGAGCAAGAGACTGGTGATTGCTATAGGGTGCCTCTGAGGAGAAGAGGTATCCGAGGACCTGTGTGGCCGACACAGGCAACGGACTGGTGTTCGTGGTGTACTGACCTGGGTCAGTGGTAAAGACTGTGTTCCTGGAGGGTTCAGTGAGCAAGGTCCTGGAGGGTCAGTGTTGGGAAGAGCCCTGGAGCACGTGGTATGACCTTGGACCTGGTGAGGCATAAGAGTTGGGCAGTCTCAGGTCGAGACGGATATCCTGAATAGCACCCGCTAAGCCCCTGGACCTGGTGAGGCCGATGTGTTGGGAAACCCTGGAAAGAGGGTCGGCCCTGAATAGCACCCGGTGCGCCCTGTGTGTTGGACGGTCTCAGGCGGAGATGGTACGTCCTGAAAAGCACACAGACAGGACACGTAAGCTTTATGTTGGTGTGGCCGGCGTGTTGGAAAACCCTGGGAGGAGGGTCGCTCCCTGAATAGCACCCAGTGTGCCCTGTGTGTTGGATGGTCTCAGGCGGAGACGGTACGTCCTGAATAGCACACAGAAAGGACACATGAGTTTTTGGAGTTTTTTTGTGTGGTGTTTTTCTATTCTCCTTTTCTCAACTCAGCCTGTGGTGGCTCAGTGGGAGTCAAGAAGGTGACAAGCGGCTTGATGTGGCTCAGTGGGGTCACGAAGGTGACAAGCGGCCTCCGGTAACTCGGCGGGGTTACGAAGGTGACAAGCGGCTTCCTGTGGATTGGCGGGTCCACGAAGATGGAGCAGCAGGGGCTGCAGTGACTCCAGCCGCTGTGTGTGTGAACAGCAGCCGGTGGTGTCGGTGATCGGTGACAGCAGGAGCTGTGGTGGTGCCAACAAGGACTTGTGTGGTATTGTTAAGACATAGACCACAGTTCACACACACAGTTTGAGAAGACCGGTTTAACGGACATGGGGAGATCCTGAAAGGGGGTGGAGTCCCAGAAGGGGGCGGTGACCCAAAGCGGGGTGGTAACCCAAAAATGGGTGGCGTCCCGGGAGGGGGCGGCAACCCAAAGTGGGGTGGTGGTCCAGAAAGGGGCCAAGTTTGAAGGAATGACAGCACTGGGTGACTCAGTGGGTATGTCTGGAGTACCGCAGTGTATGTGTATGTCATTTCCAGATGTGGGATATTATTTCCGAATGATGACAGGCCGCAAGTGTGTACTGTGATGATACACCGGGAAGGGATATCGGGACGGCTGGACTCAAAGAGTCGGGTGACTCTGGTAGGAACTCCTCTCACACTCTGTCTGACCGAGAAAATGGTACAGGTTCGCTGTGCACATGGGGTCACAGTGAACTATGCGGTAGACAGAGTAATGTTTAAGGAGTTCGGAGGCAGTAAGTGCCAAGGTGGCAGTATACCACCAGACTTAGTTTATGACTTGGAGTGCGGCCGGGACTTGGTCAGGTTTGATGACCTATGCCAGGAGGATAGAGACGTGTCTACTGTAGGACTAGCAGACACTGAAACGCTGACGCCTCCTAACGTGGACAGGCCAGACGTAGGGGAGACCGGAGAAAGAATGGCGTCGGACGAATTTACTGACCTGACGTCACCTGAAGGGTACATCAGTGT
The DNA here is from genome assembly GCF_039654945.1 of Dendrobates tinctorius. Taxonomy (NCBI): domain Eukaryota; kingdom Metazoa; phylum Chordata; class Amphibia; order Anura; family Dendrobatidae; genus Dendrobates; species Dendrobates tinctorius. The sequence goes on from NW_027361678.1 coordinate 9,959,593, forward strand.
GAATGAGAAGGGTGTGGTAAACCAGAGCTGTAACACGGAAAGAGAGTGCCTTGGGGGTTCACCGGACGGTGTGGTGTGACTGTGACGTGTTATTACCAGTAGCCACCCCTAGGACAGAATCTAGTGCTGTGCTGACTGAAACTCGTGACTGGACGGATGGTAACCTGGTCGAGAAGATGACGGGAGTAGAGACACAGTCAGAGCGTAACTGGGGGGTTCACTCGACTGATAGGACTAACCCAGGGGTACCTTTTGATGATATGATTAAAGAAGTAGTAGTGCAAAACATACTGGCCAAAAGAGAACTAGAGCAGGAGATACAGTCAATAAAAGAGACAGTAAGGGATCATCTCGAACGTGAAACTGTGATGAGACAAACAGCCGAGCACAGAGTGAAGGAGCTCGAGAAAGAAGTCTTGAACCTCAGATGTCACCTGTCAACGTGGCACAGTGTGAACAAAAACTTAAGAGACGATGTGGTAGGGCTTGAGAAAGAAGTCTTGGAGCTCAGAAGTCACCTGTCAACGTGGCAAAATGTGAACAAGACCCTTACAGAAGAAATGGAAGAACTCAGAGGAGTAGTTAAAAGTCTTCTGCGGAAGAAGTTGGATGAAGACTTACCGCGGGTGAGCGCAAGTGATAACAGGACAGAACGGTCAGTAGTCCTCGTGGCAATCGGTCATGAAGTTACCAAGTCAGGTGAAGTTGGTGAGTTAAAAACTGAAGAAGACAGTCACCCGGTCGGGTCAACGGCAGTGAGGGAGGTGTCCATGGTAAAGCTAGAGCCTTCGGTCCAGGAAGAGAGCAAGACCATAACCTTCCAGTTGGTGATTGACGTACCAGAGGACATGCAAGAGGCCTGTGCAGAGGAAGGTGTGCATGAGGCTTTCAAAGAAGCGGTCAAGGCATGTGAGGTGCACTGGGCACCTGAGACTCGGCAGTTGGTGATAGTATTGGACAGAGAAAATACATCAAACCGAGTAGCTGTCCTGAAAGAGATGCATCTACAATGTCTCTACACCAAACAGTGAGTCAGGCAGAGTAATGTGAAGACTGCTCGACGCCTAGAGTTAGCAAGGGAGGTGATGGATCAGCTGGGTTTGCGGAAAGATGTTGTGACGGTACCCAAAGCTCTGATTGGGAGAATCATTGGAAGATCCTGGAAGGTAATGCAAGACCTTGTGAATATCTCCAGTGTGGTGAGAGTGAGGATCCCTCCTGATGATGAAGACCAAGTATCTAGTGAAGTGGGTAGGATTCCCATCCTGGTGGTTGGCTCCGGGGAGAGCCTGAGAGACTTTCGAATGCTCTTGGAGTATCGAGTGAGGTACCTGCAAGAAATTGAGCAGTTGAGGCAGGACCGCCGGCGAATTAATAAAGAAGTACGGAATACCAGGTGGCGGCCGCCTGCAACCCAACCAGATGTAAGAACTCGAAGAGTTCCGCCAAGAAGTGACAGGGCAGATGGCCGAAGAATGTCAGCAAGTGGTAGCTCGACTGGCAAGATGATGTTAAGAGACCGAAGTTCCTGTGAGACCCTGAATGAATCAGACTCAGACCAGACAGTAGGCCTGATTAGGACTGATGACCGTACCAAGCGGGGGAGCTGGTCAGGGAACGGAACAAACAGAGAGAGGAAGGTGGTGACTGGACCATGTCTGATGACGCAGACAGACTATAACTGGAGGGTCAAAGATCAAGACCACTGGGGGCGAGGGAGGCCTAATGTAGAGAGGAGGCCGTATGACACTTGGAAAAGGTTCTCTCGACCTGTAGGGCAAGGTGTGATGAGTGCCCGATCTCGAGAGCCTGATGTAATGTTGTGTGTTCAACCCCACAAGTTTGAACAGAGGGGCGAGGTATGTGGTGTAGTAACCACTGTGTCCGCTAGGGAGCGCTGTGTGGAGGTTCCAAGGGAGAGGATGAGTGGCAGAATCCTGAAGGATGGTTGTGTATCTCAAAGGGGGTGGCTTTGAGATGGAGACTTAGTGATGTGTATTGATCAGCAATGATTTTGCTGAGGTGTTATTTCAAGGTATAAGGGATAAGTCTCTAGGTAACTTGGGAGTTGGGCGGGCCAGTTACCTTCAAACCCACCCAGGGTTGTGTCTGAAAACACCTGTATTAAAAAAGCTATGTGAGTGTGTGAAGGACCAGTGATGAGGTCATAGTCACGTGACCCGGTGGGCGTGGCTATAGACCATATAATGTGGCCAGGGTAGGTCACATGTGAGGAATGCTGGGACCTGGTTGGTCCAGTGTGGAAGGTCCCGCAGAGATGGAACTTCCTGCCTGGCAGCACGTGTGAAGTGGCTGTGAGCAATGGCGATGTGTGCCTGAGAGTTCCCTGGAGGGAACGAACGTGTGCGGAATGCTGAAGCCGCATGAGGAACCCTGACGTGGGTGAGATAATTGTGAGGCTAAGTGAGCCTGCATACTGGACATTGATAATAAGAGTGAAACATTATAATGGACGCTATGCTGGTATGCTATTAAGTGAACTTTCTGTTGCTGCTGTGGTTTATGAGGCGTGAATAAACCGCAAGGACTGTATGATTTGATGGAAAATCCGTGCCGGAACTGGATTTTGTTCGCTGCAAGCGAGAATCCCCTAAGTAAATGACAGCGCTACCTCACACAGCTAACGGTGCTGGAACCCATAGTGGCAACAGAAGGAACAAGAGCCAATGGCACAACCGTGGACCAGCTGTCGGTGCTGGAACCTGGTTACTAAGCAGGAGGTACCTGTGCTAGAAAGCACTACCAAGGATCAGCAGACGTTGCTGGAACTCGGATACCGAGAAGGAGGCACCTCAGCCAAAGGCACTGCCGAGAACCAGCTGACGGTGCTGGAACCCGGATGGGTAGCAGAAGGTACCCATGAAAAACAAAGTTGCAAGGCCGCGAGCCGGCCGCAGTTACCGAAACCCACAGTCCTACAGGGGGTGCTTGTCCTATTGGCACCACGGAACCAGCCTTTATTACCAGAACCCGCAGCCCACATAGGAAGCACGTAAACAGCAGGCACCATAGGCTTGGCTAACCCGACCGCAACACAACAGGACAACGTATTGGTAGCAAAGTGACGTTGCCACTACCCGGAAACAGCAGGCGTGCTGGACCCAGGCTGGGCAGGAGGGAGTACCCATGCCAAAGACACTGCCGAGAACCAGCGAACGGTGCTGGAACCCAGAGTGGCAGCAGAAGGAACAAGAGCCAATGGCACAACCATGGACCAGCTGACGGTGCTGGAACCTGGTTACTAAGCAGGAGGTACCTACAAAGCACTACCAAGGACCAGCAGACGTTGCTGGAACTCGGCTAGCGAGAAGGAGGCACCTAGGCCAAAGGCACTGCCGAGAACCAGCTGACGGTGCTGGAACCCGGATGGGTAGTAGATGCTGCAAGAGCAAATGGAACTAGCGAGGACCAGCTGACTGTGCTGGAACCCGGAGGGGCAGCAGAAGGAACAAGAGCCAATGGCGCAACCGTGGACCAGCTGACGGTGCTGGAAGCTGGTTACTAAGCAGGAGTTACCTGTGCTACAAAGCACTACCAAGGACCAGCAGACGTTGCTGGAACTCGGATACCGAGAAGGAGGCACCTAGGCCAAAGGCACTGCCGAGAACCAGCTGACGGTGCTGGAACCCAGATGGGTAGCAGAAGGTACCCATGAAAAACAAAGTTGAAAGGCCGCGAGCCAGCCGCAGTTACCGAAACCCACAGTCCTACAGGGGGTGCTTGTCCTATTGGCACCATGGAACCAGCCTTTATTACCAGAACCCGTAGCCCACATAGGAAGCACCAAAACTGCAGGCACCATAGACTCGGCTAACCCGACCGCAACACGACAGGACAACGTATTGGTGGCAAAGTGACGTTGACACTACCCGGAAACAGCAGGCTTGCTGGAGCCAGGCTGGGCAGGAGGGAGTATCCGTGCCAAAGACACTTCTGAGCAGCAACTGGCGATGTTGGAGCCCAGTGTCAATCAGGGTGTAGGCTGAGGCCTAATTTCATCAAGTTTAATATCTGTTGTAGACTACTACTGATTTTAAACGTGCTCCAAGTAGGTCTCTGGCTCCACTCTGTCTCTAGTATTTACCCTGGCCTCCAACACCGCAAGTTGCTGCTCAGAAGTGGCGTCTGCACAATCAACACTTGTTCCTGTGTTACTGGGGTTCAGTAACGTCTGCTGATCCCCTGATGTGTGTCCGGCAATGTCTCCTGCTCTGTCCACATTCCCACTAATAGTAGTGGGAATGTGGACAGAGCAGGAGACATTGCCGGACACACATCAGGGGTTCAGCAGACATAACTGAACCCCAGTAACACAGGAACAAGTGTTGATTGTGCAGACGCCACTTCTGAGCAGCAACTGGCGGGGTTGGAGGCCAGGGGAAATACTAGAGACAGAGTGGAGCCAGAGGCCTAATTGGAGCAAGTTATAAATCAGTAGTAGTGTGAATGTGGAGGCAGCAGGAGACTTTTCCGTCCACACAGCAGGGGAGCAGCAGGCATTACTGAACCCCACTAACACTGGAGCAAGTGTTTTTCTCAGTGCAGACGGCACTTCCGAGCAACAACTGGCTGTCTTGAAGCCCAGGATCAATCATGGAGCAGGCTGAGGCCTAACTGCAGCAAGTTGTATATGTGATGTAGGTTGAATGTGGAGGCAGCAGGAGATATTGCCGTCCACACATCAGGGGATCAACTGACGTGACTGAGCCCCAGTAACACAGGAACAAGTGTTGATTGTGCAGACGCCACTTCTGAGCAGCAACTGGCGGGGTTGGAGGCCAGGGAAAATACTATAGACAGTGGAGCCAGAGGCCTAAGTGGAGCACGGTTAAAAATCAGTTGTAGTTTGAATGCGGAGGCAGCAGGAGACTTTGCCGTCCACACAGCAGGGGAGCAGCTGCCGTTACTGAACCCCACTAACACAGGAGCTAGTGTATTTCTCTGTGCAGACGGCACTTCTGAGCAACAACTGGCTGTGTTGAAGCCCAGGGATTACAGTTCAGGTGGTAGAAACATGAACACAACAGGAGACCTGGATACTGTTGCCAACCAATTATTTATTCTGGAAGGCCTTGTTCATTTTCAGAAAAGTAAGCCGGTCAACGTTATCGGAGGATAGTCGTGTGCGACGGTCTGTTAGTACACCACCTGCGGCACTAAAGACGCATTCCGATAATACACTGGCAGCAGGGCAAGCCAGCACCTCCAATGCATACTGGCTAAGCTCTGGCCATGTATCCAGCTTAGAGACCCAAAACTTGAAGGGGGAAGAGCCGTCTGGGAGTACACTGACAGGGCAAGACATGTAGCCTGTCACCATCTGATGGAAACGTTGCCTCCTACTGACTGGAGCCAACTGTGATGGTGTAGACATTTGTGGCGGGCACACAAAACTTTGCCACATTTGGGCCATACTGGTCTTGCCTTGTGCTGAGGCGCTGCCTTTGCTCCCTCTTTGTGCAGAGCTTCCTCCACTGCCTCGACGCACAGAGCTGCTTTGTAAAGCACTAGCAGCACTGCTCTCGGGTGGAATGGAGAACATGATGGACTGCACCAGTGTCTCTTGGTACTCCCGCATTTTATGCTCCCGGTTCAACGGTGTTATGAGGCTTTGTAAGTTGTCCCGGTAGCGAGGATCTAGGAGGGTGTACACCCAATAATCAGCTGTGTTGAGAATGTGGGCGATGCGGCGGTCGTTTCTCAGGCACTCAGAATGAAATCAACCATGTGCAGCAGACTCCCAACTGCCCAAGAAACGCTGTCCCCTGCTTGAGGCATCATCTCTGCCTGCTCTGCATCACCCCACCCTCGCTGTACATACTGACTAGAGGAATGTGTACCTCCCTCCTCTGGAGAGATGTCTTCCTCCTCCATTGACTCCTCATCCTCCTCACAAAGTGTCCCCTGCCTAGGCCTTTGTGAGGAACCACGTAGCGCAGACTGTCCAGAAGCAGATGGCATTTGTGACTCCTCATCCTCCACCTCTTCCAAAACCTCCTCCCTTAGTGCTTGCAGTGTTTTTTGAAGCAGGCAGATAAGGGGGACAGTCATGCTGACTAGGTCATCATCTGCACTCGCCATCCGCGTGGAATCATCAAAGGCACGCAAAACGAGGCAGATGTCCTTCATAGAGGCCCACTCAGTGGTGCTGAAGTGTGACAGTGCAACTTGTTTGCGCCTGATGCAGCTGGTACTCCATTACTGCTGCCTGCTGCTCACACAACCGCTCCAACATATGTAACGTTGAATTCCACCTGGTGGGTAGGTCACATATGATGCGATGTTCCGGAAGGCGTAATCGGCGCTGCAGAGCTGCAATGCGCAATCTTGCCGTGCTGGAACGCCGCAAGTGAGCGCACTCTATGCGGACCTTGTGCAGCAGTGCATCAAGATCCGGATAGTCCCTCAGAAAGCTCTGCACGACCAAGTTCAGCACATGTGCCAGACATGGGATGTGAGTGAGGTTGCCTAGGCCCAGAGCTGCCACCAGATTTCGGCCATTTTCACACACTACCAAGCCTGGCTGGAGATTCGCTGGCAGAAACCACACGTCGCTATCCTGCTTGATGGCATTCCAGAGCTCCTGCGCTGTGTGGCTTCGATTCCCCAAAGAAATTAATTTCAGTACGGCCTGTAGACGTTTGGCCATGGCTGTGCTCATATCGGTCGTAACAGGCTCCTGCAGCACTGATTCTGAGGAACTGGAGTATGAGGAGGAGTCAATGTGTACAGACTGGATTCCTGCAATCCTTGGAGTTGGCAGAACACATACAGCGCCACTCTCAAGATCTGTACCCGGCTCCACAACATTGACCCAATGGGCAATGAGGGAAATGTATCGTCCCTGTCCATGGTTACTGGTCCACGCATCGGTGGTCAGGTGGACCTTGCTACTGACGGCGTTTAGTAGCGCATGTTTAATTTTTCCCTCCACATGCTTTTGCAGGGCAGGGACCACTTGCCTGCTGAAATAAAAGCGGTTGGGCACGGTGTATTGTGGGACTGCCAATGCCATGAAGTTCCGGAAGGTGTCAGTCTCCACCAGCCTGAATGAGAGCATTTCAAGGGCCAGTAATTTGGCAATGCCAGCATTCAGAGCCTGTGCTCGGGGATGGTTTGCCGAGTATGGCCGCCTTTTCTCCCATGCCTCTGCTACCGATGGCTGCAGAGTGGCCTGGGAGTGTGAGGATGAATGGGAACGTGGTGCTGTGGGTGGAATGTCACTGGGTCTCTGGACAACAGTGCCAGAGGTTCTTCCATGGCGATCCTGTGAGGAAGCCGAACCAGCTGTGTGTGAGCTGGAGGAAGAAGCTACAACACAAGCTGAAGAGGTGGTAGGTGGTGCTGTAGGTTGGCCTACGTCTTCAGTGTGTCTTTGTAACTCCACCACGTGCTTGGTCCGCACATGTTTCCACATATTTGTGGTATTGAGGTTGCTGACAATTTTCCCTCTTTTGACTTTCTGATGACACAGCTTGCATTTGACAAAGCAAATGTCATCTGCAACTGTGTCAAAAAAGGACCACGCACTGCAAGTCTTGGGAGTGCCCGTTTTGGCTTTTGGAGGAGGAATGCTCCTAACGGGTGCCGAAGTAGAGGCTACAGGCAACCAAGTCTGCCCCCTCCCTCTCCCTCCTGTTTTGGCTGTTCGGGGAATCTCTTCCTCAGAGCTGCTCCCACCACCTTCCTGTTCCTCACGCCATGATGGGTCAAGGACTTCATCATCTACACTCCCCTCTTCAAACACCTGCTTCTCCTGGGTAGTCTCGCCAGCACCGTACGCACCAGAAAGTGGCACCTGTGTCTCGTCATCATCTGATGCGTACTGAGGTGTGCTGACCATAGGCACTGGCCCACCCGCCTCTTCAGATTCACAGGGACAAAGCAGTTGCGCATCACTCATTCTTCTTCACATTCTTGAATGCTGCTTGGCTGGCCCCCTCTTTCCAAGCCAACAGATTCAGAGAACAGAAGTAGAGACTGTGATGGCTCCTATCCTGGGCTCTCTGACTGCCTGGGCACTTTGGCAGGTGGTGAAGAGACAGATGGTTGCCCTTCAGTGCTCTGGCCCTGAGAGGACGTGGAAGTCATTGAAGTCGATACGTTAGCTGCCATCCATCCGACAACGGCTTCAATTTGTTCCTCCCGCAGCAGTGGGGTACGGCGAGGTCCTACAAAGCTGCACATAAAGGACTGTTGCCTGCTAAAACTGGGGGATGCTGACTCACTGGTGCCCGCAACAGGCACAGAATCCCCACGTCCTCTCCCTGCAGAATCCCCATGTCCTCTCCCTGCTGAAACTCCACGCCCACGCCCACGTGCCTTACTCCCTGCCTTCTTCATCTTGGTAGACTGATAAAGATAGGCAGAAAAGTACAAAGGGGGTGCTTAGTGTGCTTATTCCTGAACAGCTGCTAACAGGTATAAGAAACACTAATTTTATAAAGTGTGTGAGTGGACTACACTTTAATATGAGCTTGAGCTAATGTAGCCTACACAACTGTCAAATGTAGTGTTTGGTGAACTTTATTTAGTTTTTTTTTTTCAAAAAAACAAAAAGGATGTGACCAAAGATTTGAAAGCGATAGTATCACAAACTTTTTGGAGCTATTACAATGCAGGAAGATAACCTACAATGCAAAAGATGAGGCTGCAAAAAATAGGGTAATACTAATCTGGCTGCAGCTGAAGGGCACAAGCCAGAAAAAAGTCTCCTCTATCTACTCCTATATAGTGTTTGCAACCAACCAATGTAGATGGATACGGATGGATGCACACTAATAGGAAAATGAAAAATGAGCTGCAATAAAGAAAAATATGTGTGAGGCAGTGATGCACGCTGAGTGGCCTACAACCAGACGTAGTATAGGACACACTACAGAATGAGCTTCACTCACACACAGAGACCTCTCAGACAGCCGTGAACAGTGCAGATAAGTGGGCACTAGCACTGAAAGGCTGCAGAAAGGCTCCGCTGTCTACTCCTATAGTGTTTGCAACCAACGTATATGGATACGGATGGATGCACACTAATAGGAGAATGAAAAATGAGCTGCAATAAAAGAAAAATATGTGTGAGGCAGTGACGCACGCTGAGCGGCCTACAACCAGAAGTAGCTGCAGGACACACTACAGCGTGAGCTGCACTCACACACAGAGACCTCTCAGACAGCCGTGAACAGTGCAGAAAACTGGGCACTAGCACTGAAAGACTGCAGAGAGGCTTCACTGTCTACTCTTATAGTGTTTGCAACCAAACAATGTAGATGGATACGGATGGATGCACACTAATAGGAGAATGAAAAATGAGCAGCAAAAAAAAAAATATGTATGAGGCAGTGACACACGCTGAGCGGCCTACAACCAGACGTGGCTGCAGGACACACTACACAGCGTGAGCTGCACTCACACAGACCTTGCAGACAGCTGTGAACACTGCTGCAAGGCAAAAGAAAGCTACAGTGGTTGATTATGTAGCCTGGGTAAAGCACAATATGATTTTGAAAATCGCTATCTCTAACTGTCCCTCACAGTCTTGAACAGCAGCCTCTCCCTAACTGAATTCACAGCAGAGTGAACCCGAAATGGCGACAGTGGCTTTTATAGTGCATCATGACATCATTTCAGCAGCCAATTACAGCCATGCCATTAGTTAACATGCCTACATGCCTAACAGGATGTGCCCACACTTCTGAGGATTGTCATTGGCTGAATTAAATCAAACTGGCTCCTAGCATTATGGGAACTTCCGATTCCGGTATTCGATATGCTAAAAGTATCGGAACTCAGTATCGGAATTCCGATGCCGTGAATATCGGCCGATACCCGATACTTGCGGTATCGGAATGCTCAACACTATTCATAACGTTTTTCATAAATCTTTGTTGAAAAGGTTTGTGGAGCCAGTAGTTCCCATGGCTGCGCCCCCTGACCCTGTACTGGTTAAGGGTAGCACGGTGGCTCAGTGGTTAGCGCTGCAGCCTTGCAGCGCTGGAGTCCTGGGTTCGAATCCCACCAAGGACAACATCTGCAAGGAGTTTGTATGTTCTCCCTGTGTTTGCGTGGGTTTCCTCCGGGCACTCCGGTTTCCTCCCACACTCCAAAGACATACTGATAGGGAATTTAGATTGTGAGCCCCACCGGGGACAGTGATGAAAATGTGTGCAAACTGTAAAGCGCTGCGGAATATGTTAGCGCTATATAAAAATAAAGATCATCAAAGATCATCATCAAGGGTAATTTGGAGTATGAGGTAGAGAAGATTTTGGATTCCCCTCTGGCTAGACGGAGACTTCAGTACTTGGGCAAGTGGGAAGGTTATGGCCAGGAGGATAATTCTTGGGTCTCTGCTTCTGATATTCATGCCAAGAGATTGATTCGTGCTTTTTACCGGGCCCATCCTGATCGGTCTGGGGGCGTGGATGAGGGTTCGGTGATCCCTCCTCAAGGGGGGTACTGTTGTGAATTCCCTTGCACAGACTTCTGGGCTGGAGCTCCCTCTGGTGGTTACTGGAAGTAATGGAGCTGGCCAGTCTGATGGAAGTTTGCTACCTGATGATGATGACAGATGGAGACAGATGGTGCAGGTTTGAGACAGTGCAGGATCATGGGGCAGGATGGAGACACATGGTGCAGGCTCATGGGGCAGGATGGATACAGATGAGACGAGACAGGATTGAGACAGTTGGGGAGGGATGGAGACAGATGCAGCAGGATGGAGACAGATGGTGCAGGATCATGGGGCAGGATGGAGACACATGGTGCAGGATCATGGAGCAGGATGGAGACACATGGTACAGGATCATGGGGCAGGATGGAGACAGATTAGGCAGGATGGAGAAAGATGGGTCAGGAACATGAGGCAGGATGGAGACAGATGGGGCTGGATGGAGATACATAGTGCAGGATCATGGGGCTGCATGGAGACACATTGTGCAGGATCATGGGGCAGGATGGAGACAGATGGGAGTGGAACATGGGGGAAGATGGAGACAGATGGTGCAGGAAGGAGACAGACGGGGTAGGAACATGGGGCAAAATGGAGACAGATGGGGCATGATGGAGACAGATGGTGCAGGACCATGGGATAGGATGGAGACACATGGTGCAGGATCATGGGACAGATGAGAGAGGATCATAGGACAGATCATAGAATCATAGAATCGTAGAGTTGGAAGGGACCTCCTGGGCCATCTGGTCCAACCCCCTGCTCAAAGCAGGATTCGCTAAATCATCACAGTCAGATGTCTGTCCAGCCTCTGTTTGAAGACTTCCATTGAAGGAGAACTCACCACTTCTCGTGGCAGCTTGTTCCACTCATTGATCACTCTAACTGTCAAAAAGTTTTTTCTAATATCTAATCTGTGTCTCCTCCCATTCAGTTTCATCCAATTGCTTCTAGTCTTTGCTTGTGCAAATGAGAATAAAGTTGATCCTTCTACAATGTGACAGCCCTTTAGATATTTGTAGACAGCTATTAAGTCTCCTCTCAGTCTTCTCTTTTGCAAACTAAGCATTCCCAAATCCTGCAACCTTTCCTCATAAGACAGGTTTTGCAGACCGGTCACCATTCTGGTCGCTCTTTTCTGAACTTGCTCCAGTTTGTTGATGTCTTTTTTAAAATGTGGTGCCCAAAACTGGACACAATATTCCAGATGAGGTCTGACCAAAGAGGAGTAGAGGGAAATAATGACTTCACGTGATCTAGACTGTATGCTTCTGTTAATACATCCTAGAATTGCATTTGCCTTTTTTGCTGCTGCATCACACTGTTGACTCATATTCAGTCTGTGATCTATTAGTATACCCAAGTCTTTTTCACATGTGCTGTCACTTAGCCCTATTCCTCCCATTCTATATATGCTTTTTTCATTTTTATTGCCCAGATGTAGTACTTTGCATTTCTCCCTGTTAAAAACCATTCTGTTAGTTGCTGCCCACTTCTCCAGTTTATTTAAATCTTTTTGAATCCTCGCTCTCTCTTCTCTAGTATTAGCTATCCCTCCTAGCTTTGTGTCATCAGCAGATTTAATCAGTTTACCCTCAATTCCTTCATCTAAATCGTTGATAAAGATGTTGAACAATACAGGGCCCAGGACAGAGCCCTGTGGTACCCCACTTGAGACATTCTTCCAACTGGATGTGCAGCCATTTATGAACACTCTTTGGGTCCGATCACTAAGCCAGTTATGAATCCACCTAACAGTTGCCTTGTCCATTCCATACTTAGTCATTTTTTCAATAAGGATTGTATGAGAGACTTTGTCAAATGCTTTGCTGAAGTCAAGATATACTATATCTACAGCATTTCCTTGATCCACCCAATCAGTGATACCGTCATAGAAGGAAATTAAGTTAGTCTGACATGACTTATTAGTTACAAACCCATGCTGACTCTGTTTAATCACTTCATTCTTATCCAGGTATTGACATACATGTTGTTTAATAATTTGTTCAAAGATCTTTCCTGGTATAGAAGTCAGACTCACCGGCCTATAGTTGCCTGGGTCCACCTTCTTCCCCTTTTTGAAGATAGGAACAACATTTGCTCTTCTCCAGTCTTCTGGCACTTCTCCTGTTCTCCAAGAATTTTCAAAGATTATGGAGAGGGGTTCAAAAATTTCTTCTGCTATCTCCTTCAGTACTCTGGGGTGTAATTCATCTGGACCTGGAGACTTGAATTCATTTAGGTTAGCTAAGTGTTTCCTCACTATCTTTCTGTTTATAGATATCCTGGATTCTTCTATTCCCTTAATAGGACAGTGAATAACAGTTGATGTTACATTTCCTTTCTGAGAGAAAACAGATGCAAAATAGGAATTTAAAAGTTCAGCCTTCTCAACATCCTGTCTTACCATTTCATCATTTTCATCCTGTAAAATTCCTATAGCATCTTTGACTTTTCTTTTACTTTTGACATATCCCCAAAATCCTTTATTATTGCTTTTGACATCTCTTGCAAGCCTCAATTCATTGTCAGCTTTAGTAATCTGATTTGTGCCCTGCAGGTTCTGCAGACAGCATTATATTCTTCTTTAGATATGCCTCCCTCTTTCCATTTTATATACATTTTTTTCTTCCTTTTTAGCATGTGCTTAAGTTCTGTGTTCATCCATCCTGGTTTCCTTAAATGCTTCCTATTCTTCCCTCTTTTTGGAATTGTTAACAACTGTGCTTTGAGAATTTCATTTTTCAAGATTTCCCATCCTTCCTGGACATTTTTGTCTTTAAGGATATCCAGCCATTGGATCCCTCCAATTCTCTTTCTGAATCCCTTAAAATCTGCCTTTCTGAAATCTAACCTTGACGTCTGAGTCTTCACAGGTCTTCCGCCTCTAGTTATCCAAAATTCTAAAATAGCATGGTCGCTACCTCCTAGGGTCCCAGCCACTTTTACCTCCTCAACCATTTCCTCCCTGTTTATAAGGATTAGATCCAAGGTAGCAGTTCCCCTTGTTTTCTCCCTTACCTTTTGGAAGATAAAGTTGTCAGCAAGAGAGGATAAGAATTTCCTTGACCTGTTAGTTTTGCCTGAGAGAGATTCCCAAAAAATGTCTGGATAGTTGAAATCTCCCATGACAACTATGTCATATTTTTTGGAGAACTTGGCCAGTTGATGCATAAAGAGTTCATCCATATCTTCAGCTTGCACAGGCGGCCTGTAGTAAATGCCTACAATGGTGTCCTTTCCATTGTTCTGTCCTTGTATTCTTACCCAAACAATTTCCACAGAACTCCCAGTCTCTGAAGCTTCAATCTCTGTGCAGATATACACGTTTCTAACATACAATGCGACACCCCCTCCTCGTTTATCAAGTCTGTTTCTTGCAAATAAGTTGTATCCTTCTAGTCTTGTATTCCAATCATGTGTATTGTCCCACCAAGTTTCAGTGATTCCAATGACATCATATTTCTTTTCCTGTGTTAGTAGTTCCAATTCTCCTTGTTTGTTGCCCATGCTTTGTGCATTAGTATAGAAACATTTTAGTTTGTGATTGGTTTCTCTTTCTCCAATATTTTTATTAATTAGATTCTTTCATCTTTGTTCTTCCTTTCCACTTCTAATAGCAGAGTTCTCAATAGCATTTGTCAGGTGTGTGGCTTTTTCTGGAATTTTGCTTCCCTTCCCATGTTGTTCTAGTTTAAAGCTCTCCTTACAAGTGTAGCAAGGCGACTTCCAAATACATGCTTTCCAGTCTTCGTAAGGTGCACCCCATCTCTAGCAAGTAGTCCATCGTATAAGTAGTTCACTCCGTGATCCAGAAATCCAAATTGTTGCTGACGGCACCATCGACGTAGCCAGTTGTTCACCTGCAGAATCTTATTCCACCTCCTTGTTCCATGGCCATCCACTGGGAGGATGGAAGAGAAGACCACCTGCGCTCCCAGTTCTTTCACTTTCTTGTCTAAGTCTTCAATGTCTCTGCAGATGATTTCCAGGTCGTTTCTTGCGGTGTCATTTGTCCCCACATGTAGTAGCAGGAATGGGTAGTCATCTGTAGGTCTGAAGAGTCCTGATATCCTGTCAGACATCTTTAATTTTTGCACCTGGAAGACAGCACATTTCTCTTGAAGTTATATCCGGTCTGCAGATAGCGGCCTCTGTTCCTCTCAACAGGGAATCCCCCATGACCACCACTCTCCGTTTCGTCTTCACAACATTTTTCTTTCTCCATCCAGGAGGACTCTGAAGGCGTACAAGGTTGCTGTTTGTTGGCAAAATCTTATCCTGATGTATTTCTTCATCGTTTTCCTGCGTGAGAGCCTGGTACTGGTTTCTGAGCAGTATGGGTGCTGACTGCCTCCTGATCCTCCTGCTTCTCTGGGTCACATGTCTCCATTCCTCTGTTTCTTCAGGTGCACTTCGAATTTCTTCTCTTTCTGTAACATGAAGAGATAATTCTGCTCTGTCCAAGAACTCTTCACCTTCCTTAATGATCTTCAACGTAGCTAACCTCTCTTCGAGATTTTGCAACTTTTCCTCCAACAGGGACAGATGAAGGATCATGGGACAAATGAGGCAGGATCATGGGACAAATGAGGCAGGATTATGGGACAAATGAGGCAGGATCATGGGACAGATGAGGCAGGATCATGGGACAGATGGGGCAGGATCATGTGACAAATGAGGCAGGATCATGGGACAGATGGGGCAGGATCATGGGAGAGATTTGACAGGATCATGGGACAGATGGGGCAGGATCATGGGACAGATGGGCAAGATGGGGAGATCAGATGGGGCAGGATGGGGAGATCAGATGGGCAGGATGGAGAGATCAGATGGGGTAGAATGGGACATCACATGGGGCAGAATGGATACTTATGAGGGCATGATGGGAGAACATATGGCTGGAGCCAGGAATGAGACACAAGGGGGCCAGGATGGTGAATATTATTACTGTACGGGATAATTAAGGGATATTATTACTGCAGTGATGTATATTTTTTTTGAGGATACTGTTTTCAATGGGGGGTCCTGTTAACTGTGCAGAGCAATACTGTGTCGCCTTTTTTTCTTCATATGGTGTAGTGTAGAAGTTGGTAAAAAATTAAGTAATGTGCTCTGCAAGTGGTGCTCTAGACAACTGTGTTATTTCTTGCAGAGATGAGCCCAGGCTGGAAGAAGTGAAGGCAGTCTGTGCTGGATAAAGATGAAAAGCGAAGATGAAGACGTCACTGGTGAGTCAGTGTATTACATGTACATGCACACTATACACTGTACATTATATACAGAGCTCCTGTGCATAATATCACTGATGATCCCTTTATTACCTGTACACTGACACTCTATACAGAGATCCTGAGTATACTATCATCGGTGATCACAGTATTACCTGAACACAGACACTGTATACTAAGTACAGATCTGTGTAGAATGGCACTTATGGTGCTATTAGTATTGTTTTTTTTATATTAATGATCAGTATTGTAGTATTTGGTCACAATGTGGTGGTAATATGTGATCTGGTCATGATGTGGCGGTATTTGTTCCTTGTATGTGCTATTATTCGGTCACTGTGGTGGTAATATGTGGTCTGGTCATGGTGTGGTGGTATTTGTCCCTTGTATGTGATATTTTGGCCATTTTAAAAATGTAAAAATAAATAAAAATATACCTATTGAGTATTGGATATTTGAACAAATGTTTAATAAATTACAGTAGCGTAGGGCCCAGCCAAAAGAGTCTACCTTGTCGTGGCAGAGGATAAAAAAAATCTTTTGACCAAAACAAAAGCTGCTGGCTATGTATGTGATCTGGTGATGGGAACTGTTAATATGGAATTGGTATGGATGTGGTGCAGAAGTGGAGTTTTTCCAAGAGACGGTAGTGGGACTGTAAGGGTTCTAGGGAGAAACCCAAAAGTGGACCCTCTGGGTGGTGGCTCCAGAGCCCCCGAGGGTGAGTGGACCAGGTGAAGACCACCCCCTATACAGGGAGTGTTAGGGGCAGGCCCAAGTGGGGATGGAACCACAACGGCCGGAGCTAAAGGGACAACTTAGGGCAACACAGGGAAGATAGAGTGGAAGGCTGAGGTGCGGACGGAGAAGAGAGGTACAGGAACAGAGGAGTACGGCAGGCTGGATGGACCAGGAGGATCACGGATAAGCAGGGCTTGTGGCTGCAAGAAAACACAGAGGGTAAAATGAAATACAGAAACGGACACTGAACAATCAGGTGTGGTTAGAGACAAAAGGTAGGAAGGCAGAGGTACAGGGCAAGCAGGTATGGAAGAGAGGCGGAGCTGGCGAACCAGGCAGAGGCACAGAGCTGGGAAGCTTAGACAGAGACACGGGGCTTGTCTGGCAGGGCAGAGATACGCTGGAAGGCTGGACAAGAACACGGGGCTGATAGGCAGGACAGAGACACGCTGGCAGGCTAAACAAGAACACGGGACTGACAGGCAGGGCAGAAACACGCTGGCAGGCTGGACAAGAACAAGGGGCTGACAGGCAGGGCAGAAACGCAGCAGACAGGTAAGGCAGAGAGGGGCATGAGAATATGAGAGACGCTAAGCTAGCGCCACTGCAATTGAAAAACAAGAGTCTTACCAGCGCCAACATTGAGCTGAAATACCCGGTGGGCACCGCCACGATGGGGCGGGACCACCGGGTCACGACCTCCCAGGAGGCCCAGCGGCGAGAAGAGTGCGACCGCGCATGTGCAGACTGCAGACGCGCCGCATCACCAAGCAGACAGGCGGGGAGCGGCGGGGACTCAAGTCAGGGACGTGCCGGAGGGCGGAGACGGACGGGTGAGGAGGCACAGCCGTGACAGTACCCCCCCTTTACTCCCCTCCTTTCTAAGGCTGAAGAGGAACCTCTTCATGATATGAGGAGCATTGATATTCTCCCGGGGTTCCCATAATCTCTCCTCAGGACCGAATCCCATCCAATCAATCAGGAAAAAGGTCCTCACCCTGACTGTCTTCCTAGCCAGAATATCTTTTACATCAAAGACATTATCAGAAGTGCTTGGTTGGGAGGAGCAATTATGAGACGAGTGAAAGCAATTAAACACCGCAGGTTTTAGGAGCAAAACATGGAATACATTGGGGATCTGCAGCGAGGCAGGCAATTTTAATTTGTAAGCCATGTCATTGATGCAGCTTAGGATCTCAAAGGGACCAATGTAGAGTGGACCTAGTTTATGAGAGGGAATCTTAAGTCTGATATAAGGTGATGATAGCCAGACCTTATCACCCGGGAGATATGGAGGGGCATCCAAGCGTTTTTTGTCAGCGTACCTCTTCATTCTGGTACTAGCTTTTTCTAGAGCCTCTTTAGCCTCCTCCCAAATTTTGGAGAAGTCCAAGGACAGGGAATCATAGAATCGTAGAGTTGGAAGGGACCTCCTGGGCCATCTGGTCCAACCCCCTGCTCAAAGCAGGATTCGCTAAATCATCCCAGTCAGATGTCTGTCCAGCCTCTGTTTGAAGACTTCCATTGAAGGAGAACTCACCACTTCTCGTGGCAGCCTGTTCCACTCATTGATCACTCTAACTGTCAAAAAGTTTTTTCTAATATCTAATCTGTGTCTCTTCCCATTCAGTTTCATCCCATTGCTTCTAGTCTTTCCTTGTGCAAATGAGAATAAAGTTGATCCTTCTACAATGTGACAGCCCTTTAGATATTTGTAGACAGCTATTAAGTCTCCTCTCAGTCTTCTCTTTTGCAAACTAAACATTCCCAAATCCTGCAACCTTTCCTCATAAGACAGGGTTTGCAGACCGGTCACCATTCTGGTCGCTCTTTTCTGAACTTGCTCCAGTTTGTTGATGTCTTTTTTAAAATGTGGTGCCCAAAACTGGACACAATATTCCAGATGAGGTCTGACCAAAGAGGAGTAGAGGGAAATAATGACTTCACGTGATCTAGACTGTATGCTTCTGTTAATACATCCTAGAATTGCATTTGCCTTTTTTGCTGCTGCATCACACTGTTGACTCATATTCAGTCTGTGATCTATTAGTATACCCAAGTCTTTTTCACATGTGCTGTCACTTAGCCCTATTCCTCCCATTCTATATATGCTTTTTTCATTTTTATTGCCCAGATGTAGTACTTTGCATTTCTCCCTGTTAAAAACCATTCTGTTAGTTGCTGCCCACTTCTCCAGTTTATTTAAATCTTTTTGAATCCTCTCTCTCTCTTCTCTAGTATTAGCTATCCCTCCTAGCTTTGTGTCATCAGCAAATTTAATCAGTTTACCCTCAATTCCTTCATCTAAATCGTTGATAAAGATGTTGAACAATACAGGGCCCAGGACAGAGCCCTGTGGTACCCCACTTGAGACATTCTTCCAACTGGATGTGCAGCCATTTACGACCACTCTTTGGGTCCGATCACTAAGCCAGTTATGAATCCACCTAACAGTTGCCTTGTCCATTCCATACTTAGTCATTTTTTCAATAAGGATTGTATGAGAGACTTTGTCAAATGCTTTGCTGAAGTCAAGATATACTATATCTACAGCATTTCCTTGATCCACCCAATCAGTGATACCGTCATAGAAGGAAATTAAGTTAGTCTGACATGACTTATTAGTTAGAAACCCATGCTGACTCTGTTTAATCACTTCATTAAGTCTGCCGCCGGTACGCCCGAGGCGGGGGAAATGGGAAGGGGGATGCCGGGATCCTGCCCACAAACCACAAAAAAGGGAGATTTGGAAGAGGATTTACTGGGGTGATTGTTGTTGGCGAAACTCAGCCCATGTAAGAAGAGAAACCCAATCATTCTGGTGAACATTGGAGAAGTGCCGAAGGTAGGATGTTAGAGCTTGATTGACTCGTTCCACTTGACCGTTGGACTGCGGATAATAGGCAGAGGAGAAGTCCATGGTTACCTTCATTAGTCCGCAGAGGGCTCTCCAGAAATGGGAGGTGAACTGGACTTGTCGATCAGACACAATATGCTGTGGGAAGCCGTGAAGTCGGAAAACATGGTGTAGGAAGATCTTCGCCAGCTCGGGGGCAGAAGGCAATCATGGCAATGGAATGAAGTGGGCCATCTTGGAAAACCGTTCCACGACCACCAAGATAATGGTACAGCCTGAGGAAAGAGGTAAATCAGTGACAAAATCCATAGCAATATGGCTCCAAGGAACTGAAGGCACAGGCAGCGGATGCAAGAGTCCCAAAGGAAGCTGCCTGGTGATCTTGTTTCTGGCGCAGGATGAGCAGGAAGCAGTGAATTCTAAGACATTTTGGGAAGCGATGGCCACCAATAATGGCGGTAGATCAGGGAGAGAGTTTCCTTAAGTCCAACATGTTCGGCAATCTTGGAAGAATGTCCCCAAAGCAAGACTCTCACCCTGTCACAAGCTGACACAAAGGTTTTGCCAGGTGGTGGGGTTGTTAAGCTTAGAGGGGCCACGGTGATGATCCTAGCAGGGTCGATGATATGTGCTGGCCTCTCCTGTACATCTACTGGCTGGAACAACCTTGACAGGGCATCAGCTTTGATGTTCTTATTGCCAGGTCAGAAGTGGAGTTCGAAGTCGAAACGTCCAAAGAACAAAGACCACCTGGCCTGCCACGGGTTGAGTCTTTGGGCTGATTGAACGTGGGCCAAATTCTTGTGGTCCATAGATATGATAAATGGATGAACGGCCCCCTCAAGAAGGTAACGCCATTCCTCTAAAGCCAGTTTTATTGCTAGGAGTTCTCTGTCCCCAATGGAATAATTGCGTTCAGGGGAGGAGAAGGCTTTAGAGAAAAACCCACAGTTGACCCACCGACCAGAGACGGATCTTTGCAAGAGGACTGTTCCTGCTCCAACAGATGATGCGTCGACCTCGAGGATAAATGGCCTATTGGCGTCCGGTCGGTGGAGCACAGGAGCCGTAGCAAATTCTTGCTTCAGAGTCTGGAAGGCATTCTCAGCCTCTGAGGACCAGTGATTGGGTTGAACCCCTTGTGAACAAGGGCAGAGATAGGTTTGTCAAGGAGGAGAGGGATAAATTGCCTATAATAATTGGCAAAGCCGAGAAAACGTTGGATTGCCTTCACTCCAAGGGGACGTGGCCAGTTGAGGACAGCGGACACTTTCTCGGGATCCATCTTCAGACCGGACATCGAGACAATATATCCCAGAAAAGGCAAAGATGACTGCTCGAAGGCGCATTTCTCCAACTTAGCAAAAAGATGATTCTCTCTTAGACGTTATATAACCTGACGAACATCTCGTCGGTGAGCAGATAGGTCCGGAGAAAAGACGAGGATATCGTGGAGGTAGACTACGACACTGGAGTAGTGTAGATCCCGGAAGATGTCATTTATGAATTCTTGGAATACCGCAAGAGCATTGCAGAGGCCAAGCGGCATAACTAAGTACTCATAGTGACCGTCACGTGTGTTAAATGCGGTCTTCCATTCATCCCCTGTGCAAATTCGGACCAGGTTGTAGGCTCCTCGAAGGTCAAGTTTGGTAAATATTTGCACTCCCCTCAGGCAGTCAAAGAGCTCTGGGATAAGTGGCAACAGGTATTTGTTCTTCACAGTAATGTTATTCAGGCCTCTGTAGTCGATACATGGGCGAAGGGAGCCATCCTTCTTCTTTACGAAGAAGCCTGAGCCAGAAGGAGAAGATTTCTGAATGAAGCCCCTGGCCAGATTTTCCTGAACATACTCCTTCATGGCTTGAGTCTCTGCAGGTGAGGAAGGATAGATTCTTCCTCTAGGAGAGACGGCACCAGGGATGAAATCAATAGGGTAGTATTAGGGTCGGTGCGGAGCAAGGTTCTCCTTCTTGTCAAAGACATCCGAAAAAGAACTGTAAACGGAGGGCAATCCAGAAAGAACAGTAAGGGGATGGGGAACAACTACGGGACGCACCGTCAGCAGACACCGTGCCAGGCAGGACTCCCCCCAGTGCAAAATGTTGCTATTGTGCCAATCTAAGGTGGCCTCGTGGGTCCGCAACCAAGGAAGTCTGAGAAGGAGCAGATGATAGGTGCCAGATAAAACGCAATTCTCTCCTTGTGCAGGGCTAATATCTGGCGCTCCACCTCCTGCGTGACCTGACTAATGGTCTCCTGCAAGGGTTTGCCATCCACGGATATGAGGATCCGAGTATTCTCCAAGGTCTTCACAGGGACTGAAAATTTAATGACCTCCTCAAGCCTAATGAAAGTCCCTGCTGCGCCCGAATCTACATAGGCTGCCAAAGAAAAACGTTTATCACCGACATGCAGCAAGACAGACAGAGTGAAAGGTAGAGAGGTATCACGTACACTTAGGGAGACCTCTCTTACCTGAACTAGGCAAAGGAGTTTTCCAGACGTTCCGGACAGGCTCGAAGCAGATAGGCGGCACTCCCGCCATAGTAGCAAAGACCTTGGGTGCTTCTCCCTACAACGTTGCTAAGATTATTTTAGATGATCCACTTGCATCGGCTCAGGTGCAGAGGCAGAAGTGGACGTCCCGAGTCGAGGACTGGGTGGTCTACGAGTGGACGGGAAAGACCGAGGAAGCCTTCTCTTACGGGCACGCTCCTTGAAACGAAGGTCAATACGAGTAGCCAGAGAAATCAGATCTTCCAAGGCTGTTGGAGTGTCGCGACCTGCTAACTAGTCCTTTATTTGTCCCAAAAGACCCCGCCATAAGGCTCCCACCAGTGCCTCGTTATTCCAGCCCAAATCCGAGGACAGGGTACGAAACCGGATGGCATACTGACCAACAGTCAGGGACCCCTGGTGGAGGTTAAACAGAGACTCTGTAGTCTGCAGAGGCAGGAGTTCGAAGTGAAAACGGCATTGATTCAGGAAACCCAGACACTGTTTGGGGTCACCATTGTACTGAGTAGGTTTTGCCAAATGGGGAGGAGGGTGGGGAGCCGAAGCTGGAGCGGGGGACGAGACGGCCGACTGCAGGGAGAGCAATCGGTCGTCCACCGAGGCCATATAACTGAGTATATGAGCCTGGGTGTTTCGCTGCTGGACCAACTCCTGTTGCAGGTCAGCCAGCCAGGAGGAGTTCCCCGGATCGGAGGTCTGGAGAGCGGAGAGTCGCGAGTCCATGGATTTCATGAAGGACATAATGCGCGACTGATTCACCCATAGGTAGACAAGCTCCTTCTGAGCGGCCGAGGCTCCAGCTGGGTCCAAGGCCTGTTTCTTCTGTAAGGGTTCTAGGGAGAAACCCGAAAGTGGACCCTCTGGGGCGCGGCTCCAGAGCCCCCGAGGGCGAGCGGACCAGGTGAAGACCACTCCTATACAGGGAGTGTTAGGGGCAGGCCCAAGGGGGATGGAACCACAACGGCCGGAGCTAAAGGGGTGACTTAGGGCAACACAGGGAAGATAGAGTGGAAGGTTGATGTGTGGACGGAGAAGAGAAGTACAGGAACAGAGGAGTACGGGAGGCTGGATGGACCAGGAGGATCACGGGTAGGCAGGGATTGTGGCTGCAAGAGAACACAGAGGGTAAAATGAAATACAGAAACGGACACTGAACAAACGGGTATGGTTAGAGACACAAGGTAGGAAGGCGGAGGTACAGGGCAAGTAGGTATGGAAGAGAGGTGGAGCTGGCAGACCAGGCAGAGGCACAGAGCTGGGAAGCTCAGACAGAGACACGGGGCTTGACTGGCAGGGCAGAGATACACTGGAAGGCTGGACAAGAACACGGGACTGATAGGCAGGGCAGAGACACACTGGCAGGCTGGACAAGAACACGGGGCTGACAGGCAGGGCAGAAATGCTGCAGACAGGTAAGGCAGAGAGGGGACTGAGAATATGAGAGACGCTAAGCTAGCGCCACCGCAGTTGAGAAACAGGCGTCTTACCAGCGCCGACGTTGAGCTGAAATACCCGGTGGGTGGCGCCATGATGGGGCGGGACCATCAGGTCACGACCTCCCAGGAGGCCCAGTGGCGAGAAGAGTGCGACCGCACATGCACAGACAGCAGACATGCTGCGACCCCGAGCAGACAAGCGGAGACGCGCCGGAGGGGGGAGATGGACGAGTGAGGAGGCACGGCCATAACAGGGACTATGGACGGTTCGAGGATGCAAGTGGGGCTGGAATGAAGCCTGGGGGGAGTCTCAAGGAAGCATTGAAAATTTTGCCAGTATGAAACCCTGAAATTCCTGGTGGCAGACCTGATGAAGGAACTTCCAGAAAATGAGATCTGTTATTGGAACTTCCCTTCTCAACTTTTTCAATCTGTCACCAGACAAAATATAATAAAAATCATGGACCCCGATGGGTACATAGACAGCCCATGTGAGAATGACTGTATAATTCTTTTTGAAAGTTTTACTTCTAGATGCACTTGGACAGAGTTTTTGAAGGAACTTGGTCCAAACATCTTGCAGAACTAAACACAGCTCTAATGTGGTTGTTGCTTGCACAAATCCTTCTGCCTCTTCATGTAAAGACAGACAGACTGGATGATGTTGAGATCAGGTCTCTGTGAGGCCATATAATCACTTCCAGAACTCCATGTTCTTTTTGCCGAGACTTTTTGTTATGACATTGGCTATATGTTTGGGGTTGTTTTCCTGTTGCAGAATACAATTGGAGCCAGATGCCGCCATATTAATATTACATGATGGATAAGTGTCTGCCTTTAGTGTTCAACAATGAGGACTCCAAGAAATGTGCAAAGTTATGAACACCATTATTCCTGACAAAATATGCAACTAAATTTGTTGAATTATTTATTTAATGGCCTTTGGCTCAATCTCAAGCTATGGTGACTTAATAGGAAGATCAATCTTTTGCAAGCCAAGATAGGTTCACCAGGGACTTCTCCACTGTTATCTTAACATTATCAAGTCATCGGGTTGCTGGTCTAGTCCTTTAAGTCATCGGATTTCTGGTCTTCCCCTTCAAGTCATCGGATTTCTGGTCTTCCCCTTCAAGTCATCGGGTTGCTGGTCTTCCCCTTCAAGCAATCGGCTTTCTGCTTTTCCTCTTCGCCTGGTTCTTTTATTCTTCCAACCATAATGTCCTCCTCAAGTGATTGATCTCTTTGTATGATTTGTACAAAGTAGGCAAGTCATAGCTTGGTGCTCCTTGCTTCGAGTAACATGTTTAGCTTGATTTGTTCCAAGATTGATTTGTTTGTTCTTGACATCCATGGAATTGATAACATCTTTCTCCAGTAAGACATTTTGAAGGCGTCAATTATTCTTCTGTCTCATTTCTTTATTGTCCAGGTTTCACATCTATATGTTACCACAGAAAACAACAAGCTATGTACGAGCCGTGCCTTTGTTGCCAGTAAAATGTTTTTGGATTTGAAAACCTTGTCCAGTGACTTCCTTGTTGGCTTGCCTATAGCTAGTCTCCTATTGACTTCTGGTGTTGTCACTGCATCTTAAGTTATTATCGATCTGAGTAGGTTGAAGTCCTTCATAACTTTCACTTCCAGTAGAGTCCCACACTTGCATGGACCCTTCTCCACCATGCTTCACTGCTGCCTACAGACACTAATTATTGTACTGCTTAAAGGAATTGTACCACTTATGCATAATCAAGTCACTTGGCCTTGTTTCCATGTCGAAAGTATGTTTTGTTTGCCAGCAATTCTTCCATGAAGACCAGTTCTGGCCAGACCTCTCGGAACAGTAGATGGGTGTAGATGGGTCCCACTAATATCCTCCAGTTCTGAGCTGATGGCTCTGCTGGATATCGTATGATTTTGAAGAGAAGTAACATTATGTGTCTTTCTCCTGCTCCACTGTTACCTTGGCTGACCACTGCGTCTTTGGTCCTCAGCATCACCTATTTCTTTATGCTGCTTCAAAAGAAATTGAAACCCCAATATATATTTATATGGGACAGACCTTGCTATTTCAGTATAACTATTGGTTGTCCTTTTGCTGTACTCAATCTTACCATGGTGTATGACCTGTGACATGAAATAAGAGAAAAGAGTCATGGTATTGATGATATGGCCTCCACAGAACCCTGATCTCAGCATCATCTAGCTTGTCTGGGATTACATGAAACAGAAACATACATCCACAGAAGATCTGTGGTTGGTTCTCCTAGATATTTGGTACAAAAAACTGTGTGCAAGCTGTCACAGACGTGGTTTGTGGAATCACTGTGCCTCGGACCGTGGAGAGCCTTGAGGAGAGTGACTAAGCGAGCATCGGACTCTTCAAAAGAACCTCTGATAGTGAGATTAGACTTGGCTCCCAATGAATGCCAGCTGCCACTCCAGGACAGACAATCGGACGCTCAGCAGCTGGACCCAGAAGGACATACTGGATGGTGCAGCAGGCAGAGTTTGAATCCGAGTGCAGCAGGCAGAGTTCGTTTCAGAGTTCATCAGACAGGCTCTGCACCAGAGTGCAGCAGGCAGGATCTGTATCAGAGTGCAACAGGTAGACAGGCTCAGCACCAGAGTGCAGCAAGGACTGGTACACAACCTTAAACAACATAGACTGCAGAAAAGGAAAGTTGCTCAGGCACATCCCCAGTGGCGAGGAAGCAATATATACATAATGCCCCACAGCCATTGGCTGGGGAGGAAATAGCAAGTGCACGCACTGGCCCTTTAATGGGCAGCAGCGCGAGCGAGCGTGCTCTAAGGACATGGCTGGAGGCCTGGCTGGAAGCTCTGCTGGAAGCCTGCAGAGCATGGGGAAGGGAAGAACCGACCACAGCGCAGGTGAGTGAAGTGACACGCTGGAGACCCTGCCTGTCAGAGCAGGGATGCGGCGTGGTGCTAACACAAGTGTACCTAGGAGAATTAATGTTGTTTTGGAAACAAAAGATACCAAGGGCAGACACCGAAATATTGCATTGTATTGTATATTAGATATAGTTATGTTTCAGTGAAGCTACCAAGATTTTTAAGCGATTGATAAAATTGAATAGGACATCTATGACAATGCATATTTACTGAATATAGGAGTGCTCTATTAAGGATTTCACTGTATTATCTAAGGCAGATCGCAAACCTAAAAAACAATATTGTGGTTATCTATGGGGAAAGCGCTAAACCAGAGTAAGGAAAAAGTCACCATAAAATGCAGAAGGTCAGCAAAAATTGAATCAGAGATCACAATCCATATATGAGATTTTATGGTTGGTGAGAATGCAAAGAATGCACTATCACCGTCATCCATCAATGGACACTTGGCTTCAAGTTGAATATTAGTGAATACTAAAAAGATTCACAACAGAATCCAGAAATCTTAAGTCCTACTTTTCTAAAGGTGAAATTAAGTCCAGGAGTTAGCGGACAGCATACAGGTATACAACAAACTTCAAAAACAAACCTTGAGTAAGGCTAAGGCTAGGTTCACATTAGCATTTGAGTCCACAGTGTATCATCCGCATCCACAAACGCATGCAAAACGCATGTTTACGCAGTGTTTTTTATGCGCATCATCTTACTCATGATGGGAAAAAAACGCTGCATGTGCATGCGTTTGTATGTGTTTTTGCATGCGTTTGCGTTGTTTATGCGCATGCGATCAATATGACATCAGACCAAAGTGGGCGTGTCTCATGGGATTTCTATTTACATTTTGAAGAATGCATGCGTACGCATGTCCTTGCGTACCAAAGTGTTCCCATAGAAAGTAATGAGTTTTTTGACGCACTCATCCGCATGCACATGCCCGAGTATATTTGACGGATTTTTGACGTCTAAAAAAATGCAACATGTTGCGTTCGCCGCTCACCGCGACGCATGCGTACGCAAAAGCATGCAAATGCATGTCCCTGCATACACCATGTTAAATATTTGTACACATAACGCATGTGGATCTATGCGGATCAAACACTGCGCACACAGACGCAAATGTGAAACTAGCCTAAGTTCACACTAGGCAGTTTTAATGCGGTTTTTATGGTAATTTTCAGCTGCATTTTACAGTACCCGCAAAGCCTATGAGATTGCAGAAATCTTATGCACACAGCTTTTTTTGTTCGTCATCACAATTTTGTGCTTTGCATGGTTTTTTGGACATGGAGCATGTCACTTCTTTCAGCGCTGTTTCATCATTTTTCACCCATTGACTTGAACGGGTGTTGGAAAAACGCTGGAAATAAGCCCCAAAAATGCAGGTATCAGGTTTTGCGGCGCTTCTTGTAGCAAAACCTAATTCTATAGGTTAAGACTTTTTTTTTCACAACACGAAACTTTAGCATCATGCACAAGAGACATCTAGCATGTCAAAACCGCCTCAACAAAATGCAAGAAAAAGCAAGGAAAACATCATGCTTTTTTTCTAAAGTTTCTTTCCTGCCAAGAAATCAGGTTTTGCTGCAGAAAAAAATGCCTAGTGTGAACTTACCCTAACAGTTTCCATTGAACTCCCCTTCGTTTCTCTCAATGACAACATAGGTGCAGACCAAAGAATTTAGGACCCCATTGCGAAATATAGACCATGGCTCACATAATGTGGAAATTATAGTGAGCTGAAGGGTTATTAGTGCCATCAGGATAGACAGGAGGGGGCAGGTGAGGTGTCATTATGGGGTGGAGACATCTGAGGAGGAGAGGGGGAAGGAGTAGGTTTTATATGGGATGGCCATGTGGGGATGGGTAGCCATTTTAGGCTCCCAACAGAGAGTAAGGATCTTTCACCCACTCTCCCTCTATTTATGTTCTGAAAATGACTTATAGGTCGTCGTATTGATAAGTGTTTGTTTAATTGTTTGCTTTGTTAGTTAGTTAACTTTGTAACACTGTCATGGCAGCGGGCACGGGGGGAGGTTCTTGAAGTTGGTGGATTTGGTTAATGGCAGATCAGTGGGGGTGGCCTTGGGAGGTTATGGACCTCCCTAAGTGGAATTAAGCGATGTCGTGTGTTATATCCCGGGGAGGGGATGGAGGGGCCGAGGACCAGCCTCTTAGTTTGTTGGCCTGGTAGCTCAATTGGTGCCTCCGAGTTGGTACATAGCGGCTGGAGGTACGATGCAACCTGGGCAGAGGCGTGCTATACACCAGACCTATTTTTTTTTTGTTAAGTTTGGGGCTTCGAGGACCGTCCCTCTAGGAAGTTGCTTATAATTTTTATATGTATTGTTAATAAAAGCCTGCTGTGGCCAAATAATTTCAACATTCAGGTTTAATGTGGTTATTTTGAGGAAGCTTTATGGGGGTTAATGGATGCCATGGAAGAGAGCTCACTTGATTTGCTTATACCCCTTGTCATGATTCCCCTGTGTTCCTTATGTGGCTGTGCTGTCATGTTGATCGCATGTATACAGTTTGCATAATTGCGGTCATGAGCCGACCAGAATCCTTTGCTTCTCTTGATTCTTTTATATTGAGAGAAACTATTTGGAACTATTCAGCAAATGGCATACATTCAGGTATATGAGCGCACACCTGCACGGGGAATACAGAGGAATCAAGAAGTATGCGCATCGCACTCACTAACTCAATCACAATTCAGCTGTCTGCAATCACAGAATGAGTGCAGACTTTTCATCTGAGACCAGACGACCCCTTTAAATATGCTTTACTACCCCATGATTACTTTGGAGTACAGTCAGCACTATGGAGCCGAAAATGAAATAGCATTTTCTCGAATTTTGGAAATAAAGAGGCACTGAAACGTCACCCGGCTCTCTACCACATTCGGTAAATAAACTACTTAGTCACTTGACTTTCTGAAGTTCATCTCTCATCTTTCATCTTCTTCATTGGATAAGTATGGCATCATGAATTGATAAACTAGGAGTAACAAGTGACGAGTTAGTAAATTCTCAGAAAGAAAATCCCCCTAAAACAGAACATTTATTAGATCATGATGTTAAAATAGTCAAAAGACCAATTTAGAGCGTTGGACCACAAAGGTCAAACCAATAACGTTTATAATACAAAAACTATTTACTGAAGGAGAAAAATATATGGAAATATGTGTTTCCGATCTCATCTTAGCAGTGCCCTCAAGGATGTCCGTTCCTACCACGGAGGTTGGCACCCATTTTGGATGCAAATTGGCACCCTGGCTCATCGGCAGCTAGCCCTAATAGTTCCTGTGTATTCTTGATCTATGATTCATTCTCTCAAAAGTCCTGTTGTCCTATGAATAATCATTCACAGTGTACCCAGAGGGGTGCACTATCTTGTGCATTTGGGTGATTAAATATCTGTCTGGAGTCTATAGTCTAATGCTATAAACTGGTCTTTTGACTATTTTAATAGTATGATTGATACATTTTATGTTTTAGACAGATCCTGAATTGACCTCTTTGAAGCATGCATCCACCCGGGAGGGATCCTACTAGTGTTGCACAACCTCCTTTTTTCAGTTTTAATATATGCCATGTATCACATTCTCATGGTTTTCAAGATCTCTATTCATAGCTGTTAGCTTGGTCTGGTAAACTACACTGTCGTGTAAACTACCTGCAAGCAGATATTTGGACAAATTTGTGTAAAAGCCATATTAGAAAAGGGAAGATTAGTACTATTTTACAGTAAGAATTATTAGCATTATATAAAATAACTAGCTGAAGAGCCCGATGCTGCCCGGGCATAGTAACTAACTGTGGTTAGTTATAGCAAATTACAATTATCCTCCATCCCATAGTCCCGTGCCCATATACCCATCATACATATCCACGATCCCATAGGCCCGTGCCCATATACCCATCATATATATCCTCCATCCCATAGTCGAGTGCCCATATACCCATCATACATATCCGCCATCCCATAGTCCCGTGCCCATATACCCGTCATACATATCCTCCATCCCATAGTCCAGTGCCCATATACCCATCACACATACTCCATCCCATAGTCCCGTGCCCATATACCCGTTATACATATTTGCCATCCCATAGTCCAGTGCCCATATACCTATCACACATCCTCCATCCCATAGTCAACCATTATGACATCATAATGAGCGGGGGGGCTTGCAACCTATGATGACATCAGCGTCGCCATGGCAACCATTATGACATCATAATGAGGGGCGGGGCTTGATACACACACTTTTTCCCCATTATGTAGATAGGGGCAAAATTGTTTGGTGAATTGGAACGCGCGGGGTTAAAATTTCGCCTCAAAACATAGCCTAGGACGCTCTCGGGGTCCAGACGTGTGACTGTGCCAAATTTTGTGGCTGTAGCTGTGACGGTGCGGATGCCAATCCCGGACATACACACACACATACATACACACACTAGAGCTTTATATATTAAATAAAAGCCCCACCTCAAGGGAATATGTAGAGAAGTAACTAAATAGCTCTCTTACAATAATAAACTTCCTTAGTTATGGATGATGGATTACAAACAAAAGTCATAAATACCATACCAAAGGACAAAAGTGACTAACTCATACGTGAACTCTAGAAACAAATATAAAATTAGAAGTTAAGCAATAAATCAGTTCTGCAAAATGATAAGAACTGCAACATTATTGTCTATTAGTCAGTTTAATTCATGAAGCGATGCATTAGGTCTTATCCTTCCTTGCAGAATTGATTTAATTCAAAAACATGGACTTTTTTGTATGCATACATACCCTCCAGTCCTGACTCAAAGCGGAGAATCCCCGTAGAGCACAATGCGTGCACTGCGGGGATTCATCAGTCTGCAACCACTCAGAGTGACTGCAGACTTATCGATTTGGACCAGAAAACGCCTTTAACTGGGGGGTGCAATGGTTGGGCTTTATTAGGCTCCTGAGTGTGGCTGTGATCATTGCTCCCCCTAAATAACATTATTTAAATGCTTCTATATCTGCCAATATTAGTTCTCCATGCAATACTATGTAGCACAGATCTTGCCCTTACGAACACATTTCGTCACCTTTGAATTAACATTGATCATAGTACAGGCAGATTTGATAAATGTGTCTAATTTTTTTTTTTAGATTGTGTAATTGCACACTGGTTTTTAGACAATTGTCTAAATTTACACCACATTTTCGAGAACTTAGAATAAGTTCACTAATAGGTGACAGGGCCGGACTGGCCATCTGGCAATTCTGGCAAATGCAAGAAGGGCCCTTCTGGTCATGGACCGCCTTGTCTGCGACGTTGTTAACAGAATCTGTGTTCTCAAGACACCCATACTGTTAAGAGTTGTGACGGAACACAAAGTCGCTGACTCCATCACTTACCCCAGTAGGGCACGGGTATCATTAGAAATAAAGTCTTGTAGTAAATCTTGCTTTCTTCCATCCAGGGTAATATATCGGATCTGGAGCTTGAGGACTGGGACAGCATGGGCCGCTGTGATTTCAAATACCAGGGCTGAATTTCAGCCCCAGTCTGTAACTTATAGGTGGTGTACATTTAGACAATTGGTATTACTAACATGTTGGCATACCGTATTGTCTAAAGTCATTCCAGCCTTCAAGTGAAGAAACGCCATCTCCTGCCAATCCACACACGGTTTTCAAGTGGACTCAAAAAGTGTCTAAAACAGGTAGAGTAGGATTACATTTTCTTAGTACCAAAAGTTATGAGTAAGAAGTATCACTTGAAACGCGTCACCCTAGATCATAATTTTGGCTGGGATTTTTTTCCTCTGATGATTTTGCCAATTTTCTGATGATGTCAACCTTTTGATACGTTTTTACGCAAAGAAATAAAAGTTTAATATTTTATTTGATGTGCTGGATCAATACAGGATCTCAAACAGTTCAGGTAAAGGGAAGCGGTCATCAGAAAATCACTTATGCAAATTAGGCCATTGTGCTAAATCTATTTTTTAAAACCATTTTGAATTTTTTTTTCTCTTATTTTTATATACCACAAACTGTATTTGAAATAAAAGGGACACATTTAACATTGGCCACTGAGACTTTTTTAAGACTCCAATGTCCTGTTTCAGGAAACAACACATGTATATAGCCACAAAGGTCAGATCCCGAACCAATCTTTTATACTGAAGTGTCTAATGAGCTTGTGCGAAGGTCACTGTGAAGGGAGATGAGCTGTGACATCACCTATTGTAAATGGTGGATTGGGTGTTATCAGCTGAGTATAAAGGCTCCGTTTCACAGAGTGAGGTCGCTAATGCGTCACCAATTTGTGACGCAACAGCGATCTCGTCTGCGATCTCGCTACATGTGACATGCAGCAGCGACCGG
Source organism: Dendrobates tinctorius (assembly GCF_039654945.1). Lineage (NCBI taxonomy): Eukaryota > Metazoa > Chordata > Amphibia > Anura > Dendrobatidae > Dendrobates > Dendrobates tinctorius. Next base: position 9,992,143 of record NW_027361678.1, read on the forward strand.
CCCCCCTGCTGGATATTGCTGATCGTGCAGGAATGTCCTGGGCCATTTTTTCGTCGTCGGTGTCCCGCTGGCCAGCATGCATCGCTGTGTTTGATCGCCGGATTGTTGCTGTGTCGCTGAAGAGATCTGCCTGTTTGGCAGCTTACTAGTGATCATTTAGCGACGCACCAGCGATCCTTACCAGGTCGCAACGTTGTCGGGATCGCTGGTGCGTCGCTAAGTGAAACGGGACCCTAAGAGTGGTACCTGTCACTATAATCCTGCATATGATAAGGAGACTGGTGAAAACTCTTCTTGAAAGGACAGGAAGTGTCAGTCTAAAAAAGCCCCAGTGGCCAATGTGAAAAATGCAAAAATTACAACTTGTTTTTATTTAATAAAGAATCATTATATGGGGGGGGGAAACATTGGCAAAATGTTTTCAAAACACATGTAACAAAAACCCAAACTTTAAAAAATAGGTGATTTTCCGATGATGGCTACGTTTTAAGGGAAATTTCCTTAAAGGTTAATTAATATCAGTCATAGCTCAGTGGCTTAAAATCCCAACATAAATTAACTTTATAAAATCAATCGGATCCTAAAAGTACTCACGGCTCAGGATATAAGCCTCTGAAAATCTGCTTGTCAGATTCTTTTAACTGGTTGCCCAGGGATACGTCCACTTGGTCTGTTATGACAGGTCGCACATGCTCAGTACATAACAGCTATTCTAATAGCAGTATTACTGTGCGGTGAGAAAACTCATGTACAGGGAGGACATGGGCACTGCATGCATGCCCCTGTCAAAGGTGAAGCAGACAATCTCTTATCATAAAATGCTTCTTTATGCAATAGACACAGCAAAGTAATAACAGAAGTAGCAGCTACTAATGGTTCTTCCTTAATAAAAGCATAACTATTCATGTCCATATTTGCCATGATGGCTGCCTCCTAACCATAAACACAGTAGATACATCCGGGCCTTTATCTACACTGTCTGAAAGAGAAACGCTCTTTGTTGCCCACAACAATCAATCAAAGCTCATCTTTCATTTTTTTATATAGCACTGGTGAAGTGAAAGCTGCGCTGTGATTGGTTGCTACAGGAAACAAAAAGCTAGGAGAGCACACAGAGAAAATACATGCAAAACAAATACAGATTTTATCGTGAAGGATTATAAAACTATACAAAGGGTGGTAGGGACAGAAAATAATTACATTTATCAATATACAGGTGCTTCTCACAAAATTAGAATATCATCAAAAAGTTAATTTATTTCAGTTCTTCAATGCAAAAAGTGAAACTCATATATTATATAGAGTCATTACAGAGTGATCTATTTCACATGTTTATTTCTGTTAATGTTGATGATTATGGCTGACAGCCAATGAAAACCCAAAAGTCATTATTTCAGTAAATTACAATACTTTATAACATCAGGTTGAAAAATGATTTTAAAATCTGAAATGTCGGCCTACTGAAATGTATGTTCAGTAAATGCACTCAATACTTGGTCGGGGCTCCTTTTGCATCAATTACTGCATCAATGCGGCGTGGCATGGAGGCGATAAGCCTTTGGCACTGCTGAGGGGTTATGGAAGCCCAGGTTGCTTTGATAGCAACCTTCAGCTCGTCTGCATTGTTGGATCTGGTGTCTCATCTTCCTCCTGACAATAACCCATAGATTCTCTATGGGGTTAAGGTCAGGCGAATTTGCTGGCCAATCAAGCTTAGTGATACTGTTGTTTTTAAACCAGGAATTGGTACTTTTGGCAGTGTGGACAGGAGCCAAGTCCTGCTGGAGAATGAAATTTCCATTTCTAAAAAGCTTGTCGGCAAAGGGAAGCATGAAGTGCTCTAAAATTTCCTGGTAGATGGCTGCGCTGACTTTGGTCTTGATAAAACTGTGATGGTTACGTGTGACTGGACACACCGCCTCCAGCAGGGTGAATTTCTCTGACACCCGTGACCCTGGATACACCGCCTCCAGTAGGGCGAATTTAAATAATATAACGTGCAGCCGGATGCACCGCCTCCAGCAGGCGAATTTCAGAATTACATGCGTATCTGGATACACCGCCTCCAGCAGGGCGAATTTAAATAATAAAGGGAAACACCAGGGAAACCGATACAATGGAGGACCCTGCGATAGGGAACGGGGATGTGGAGACCTCCTGCACTCCCCTGAGTCAGTGTCTCTACACTCCTGACAGTCCCTATGCAGGTTCCGCACCTGGCGACGAGCAGGATACCTAAAAACCCTAGCTCTCCCTGCACCTGGCCCTTTCTAGTGAAATGGACGGTGCAGAAACTAATCCCACCACTGCACTGAAACACACAAAAGGAAAGGTACAAACAGGGATAACACCACTTAGCTTTGCTCTGTTGCTCTTGCTCCCAGCAACAGAGTCCACCACCAGAATTCAGCTTCCACCTGAAGCTACTACACCAGAGCTCTGCCTGAGCTGCAAGGAACTCCACTCAATAGTTCCCTCCTTCACCAGACTTGGTTGGAAATTACCAATATCACCAACAGTGATTGCAACACTTGACACTCTTTTATAGGTCAGAGCCAGAGCAATCACACCTGCTTTATAATCACGTGCACTAAACTAAAGTAACCAGAGTGCAATGACCCTAACGGCCACCAGGGGCAAAACTAGAACTGAAACCACCACAGTGCAATGACCCTAATGGCCACCAGGGGCAAAACTAACTTTAAGCACACAGCTTAAGGAAAAAAAAGGTTACTTGTGCATTTATCTGTCATAATCCAACCTGGATCATGGCAGTACCCTCCCTCAATGAGGGGCCTCTGGACCCTCAAGACCGCTCCTCATAAGGGAACCACCTACAGCAGGGACCCCCAGGTCCAGAGTTCACCCCAGCAACTACCTGCACTTCAGGTTTATGATATACGAGCACCGCTGGTATTGGCAAAGTATGTTCCGGAGGCACCACCCATCTCCAAAGCGCAGATCTCGGGAACGAGAGGTGTATGGGCAAGTATGTGGGTAACTCCAGCTGGTAAGCCGACACCAGATATGGCCCGATCACCTGAGAATTCCAGACCCCCGCAACACACTTCCACTGGATGTTTTTGGTGGCCACCCATACATGCTCATTCACACACAGGTCCGGACCTGAACATTTATTGCCACACATTCGTTTGTCACAACACAGTGAACTCTCTCTGGAACTGACAACAGAGGCGTCCCCCTGTGTCACCACACTCACACCCCCGCAATTCACCATGGGAAACACCACCCTCCAACCCCTCCTACTACGAGGTCTGTGCCTCTCAGGGTTGGCTAATGGCGAGGGTTGAGCCTTGCCCCTACTCTCCTGCAGCACCTCAGCTGCTACCACTGGAGAGGAAGGGGACGTTTGTAGAGAGACAGCAGAGACAGTAGCCCCTAGGCAGCAGCCCTCACACGACTGCTCCCAGCGGACTACTTCCCTAGTCCGCCAATCTAAGACCGGGTTGTGTTTTTTAGACCAAGGGGGGGCCCACAACAATAGGTGCTGGATTTCCCTCCAAGACGTAGTATGGCTGGGACACATCCTGATGTCCGCTATGCAGCTCAATGTCTTCTACGACTTGGTTTACCCCCCCCTGGCTCAGTGGGACAGAGTTAATGGCCTGGACGCTTATGGATTTGTCCAGTGTCTTACACCTCAGACTATGAGTCTGGACAACCTGAGCATCCACCAGACTGACTTCTGCTCCAATGTCCACAAGCACCGGTATGCACTCAGGTACCTCATCAACCATCACCTCTGTTGTCATAGTACCTTCTGAGGGCGAGGAGGAAATATACACTCCCAGGTCGTCTTCCTCCACATGACCAGGGGGACACAGCTTCTCTGACAGTACAGAAGTTTTGGCGTCAGTGCCAAGGACTAAATCATTAGTCTGCTCACTACAGGGACGTACCCCTTCACTTTGGGGAACACCAGGCAGCACCATGGGTACACCGACTCCACCCACCTGCCTGGGTACGTCCGCCTGTATAAGCAAGTCCTGCTCCCCTGCAGGGACTCCACGGCACATTCTCGCCAAAGCCGTATATGGACCATCTAGTTGAGGCAGAGGATAGGCCTCAGACCCATAATTCCGCTGCAGGTGCTGCTGAAACACATTCAGCTCCTCACTAATCTCAGTGAGGGCGAGCAGCAACCGCTCACTGGTCTGCACTTGGCCCATGGCTCAACAGAGAAAAATGTTACGGTTGGTGATAATGTGATGGTTACATGTGACTGGACACACCGCCTCCAGCAGGGCGAATTTCTCTGACACACATGACCCTGGATACACCGCCTCCAGTAGGGCAAATTTAAATAATAAAACGTGCAGCCGGATACACCGCCTCCAGCAGGCGAATTTCAGAATTACATGCGTATCTGGATACACCGCCTCCAGCAGGGCAAATTTAAGTAATAAAGGGAAACACCAGGGAAACCGATACAATGGAGGGCCCTTCGATAGGGAACGGGGACGTGGAGACCTCTTGCACTCCCCTGAGTCAGTGTCTCTACACTCCTGACAGTCCCTATGCAGGTTCCGCAGCTGGCGACGAGTAGGATACCTGAAAACCCTAGCTTGCCCTGCACCTGGCCCTTTCTAGTGAAATGGACGGTGCAGAAACTAATCCCACCACTGCACTGAAACACACAAAAGGAAAGGCACAAACAGGGATAACACCACTTAGCTTTGCTCTGTTGCTCTTGCTCCCAGCAGCAGAGTCCACCATCAGAATTCAGCTTCCACCTGAAGCTACTACACCAGAGCTCTGCCTGAGCTGCAATGAACTCCACTCAATAGCTCCCTCCTTCACCAGACTTGGTTGGAAATTACCAATATCACCAACAGTGATTGCAACACCTGACACTCTTTTATAGGTCAGAGCCAGAGCTGTTATGAATGAGTCACCGAGGAGGAAAAAACAAACAGCAAGCTAAGCCCAGAAAACCAGAGAAGTTGGTAACTAGCGGATTGCAGACCCCTGATCCTATCCAGAACAACTAGCAGTAGCCGTGGAGCGTGCCTACGGTGGTCCTAGACGCCTCGTCACGGCCGGAGAACTAAATAAGCCTAAAGAAAGAAAGGGAAAATCTAAACTGCCCCAGAGCAGACCCCAAAGCAATAGACAGCCCCCAACATGTATTGTCGGAGAAACAAGATGAAAACACAGACACAGATAGAAAGATAGGCTGAGCAAACAATGGGGCCCTCACTAACTAGAAAGAACAGGAAAGAAAAGCTGCTGTCTGCAATCACGCAAAAAACCCTGCCAAAAAAAATGTCCAACACGTCTGATAGAAAAAGGCCCTGAAGTCGCTAGACTTCAAATCACTATATCAGCACTCAGGTATATTCTGAAGACAGAGCAAAAGAGATCAACTGATCAGAGACAAAATGGGGATTCAGCCCAGTCCCAGCCAGGGCTGGCTGAACACAAAAACTAAGAAAACCAGACAAAACTCATATGAAAAATAGCAGAGAAAACTTAGCTTTAGGAAGGCAGGAACCAAACTGTAAACCAGAAGCCACAGTCAGGAAAAATCACCAGCAAGAGACTAGGAAGTCGGCTGCCTTAAATCCAATCAGAAACTCCTGATATCCAATCGCAGTCCTCTTCCTCAGGTGATCAGTCTCTGCCATTTAGATCAGCTTCATTACCTCCCTTCACCAACAGAGAGAGTCCAGATAGAGAACTCACTACTCCTCTGTCACACAGCCAGCTCCATAACCCTCACCAGAAGCCAGAGGCAAACCCGAAAATGAGCTCACAACACAGAGCAATCACACCTGCTTTATAATCACGTGCACTAAACTAAAGTAACCAGAGTGCAATGACCCTAACGGCCACCGGGGGCAAAACTAGAACTGAAACCACCACAGTGCAATGACCCTAATGGCCACCGGGGGCAAAACTAACTTTAAGCACACAGCTTAAGGATAAAAAAGGTTACTTGTGCATTTATCTGTCATAATCCAACCTAGATCATGACAAAAACACAGTGGACCTACACCAGCAGATGACATGGCTCCTCGAACCATCACTGATTGTGGAAACTTCACACTAGACCTCAAGCAGCTTGGATTGTGTGCCTCTCCACTCTTCCTCCAGACTCTGGGACCTTGATTACCAAATTAAATGCAAAATGTACTATAATCTGAAAACAACACCTTGGACCACTGAGCAACAGTCCAGTTCTTTTTCTTTGGCCCAGGTAAAAACACTGGCATTATCTATTGGTCATGAGTGGCTTGACACAAGGAATGCGACACTTGTAGCCCAGGTCCTGGATACGTCTGTGTGTGGTGGCTCTTGAAGCAATGCCTCCAGCAGCAGTCCACTCCTTGTGAATCTCCAAATTTTTGAATGGCGTTTTCGTAACAATCCTTTCAAGGCTGCGATTATCCCGGTGGCTTGTGCACCTTTTCCTACCACACTTTTTCCTTCCACTCAGTGACTGCCTTATAGACATCTATCAAGTCAGCAATCTTCCTCATGATTGTGGAGCTACAGAAACAGACTAAGGGATCTTTTTAAACATTTAGGAACCATTTGCAGGTGTTTTTGTTATTTACTCTAATTTACTCAGATAATGACCTTTGGGTTTTTATTGGCTGTAAGCCATAATCATCATCATTAACAGAAATAAACACTTGGAATAGATCACTCTGCTTGTAATGACTCTATATAATATATGAGATTCCCTTTTTGTATTGAAGAACTGAAATAAATTAACTTTTTGATGATATTCCAATACCTGTATCTATTAATAAATATTATTTAGTATGTTTTATTAAGTTTTGCCAATCCTATGTCTCCTCCCATCAGCTCTGCCCCTGGGGCCATTAGAAGAAGCAGGGGGTTGTGGGAAATGTAGTTAACAGAGGTTACATGATCAGCAGTGAACTTGTCACTGACCAGAGAGACCTATTTACGGGAAAGTCGGAGGCAGAAAAGAGTAAGAAAGTAACCAATGAGTATCTGAAGGCGTGGCTGAGTTTGTCCAAGCTTCCTCTGGTCAGTGAAAAATAGACAGCACATGGATGTTACACAGACCCATTCACTTGAATGGAAGAGTTTAGTCTGCAAATTGGACCAAACTCCAATATACAGTGGGGAAAAAAAGTATTTAGACAGTCAGCAATAGTGTAAGTTCCACCACTTAAAAAGATGAGAGGCGTCTGTAATTTACATCATAGGTAGACCTCAACTATGGGAGACAAACTGAGAAAAAAAAATCCAGAAAATCACATTGTCTGTTTTTTTTCATTATATTTGCATATTATGGTGGAAAATAAGTATTTGGTCAGAAACAAGCAATCAAGATTTCTGGCTCTCACAGACCTGTAACTTCTTCTTTAAGAGTCTCATCTTTCCTCCACTCATTACCTGTAGTAATGGCACCTGTTTAAACTTGTTATCAGTATAAAAAGACACCTGTGCACACCCTCAAACAGTCTGACTCCAAACTCCACTATGGTGAAGACCAAAGAGCTGTCAAAGGACACCAGAAACAAAATTGTAGCCCTGCACCAGGCTGGGAAGACTGAATCTGCAATAGCCAACCAGCTTGGAGTGAAGAAATCAACTGTGGGAGCAATAATTAGAAAATGGAAGACATACAAGACCACTGATAATCTCCCTCGATCTGGTGCTCCACGCAAAATCCCACCCCGTGGGGTCAGAATGATCACAAGAACGGTGAGCAAAATCCCAGAACCACACGGGGGGACCTAGTGAATGAACTGCAGAGAGCTGGGACCAATGTAACAAGGCCTACCATAAGTAACCCACTATGCCACCATGGACTCAGATCCTGCAGTGCCAGACGTGTCCCACTGCTTAAGCCTGTACATGTCCGGGCCCGTCTGAAGTTTGCTAGAGAGCATTTGGATGATCCAGAGGAGTTTTGGGAGAATGTCCTATGGTCTGATGAAACCAAACTGGAACTGTTTGGTAGAAACACAACTTGTCGTGTTTGGAGGAAAAAGAATACTGAGTTGCATCCATCAAACACCATACCTACTGTAAAGCATGGTGGTGGAAACATCATGCTTTGGGGCTGTTTCTCTGCAAAGGGGCCAGGACGACTGATCCGGGTACATGAAAGAATGAATGGGGCCATGTATCGTGAGATTTTGAGTGCAAACCTCCTTCCATCAGCAAGGGCATTGAAGATGAAACGTGGCTGGGTCTTTCAACATGACAATGATCCAAAGCACACCGCCAGGGCAATGAAGGAGTGGCTTCGTAAGAAGCATTTCAAGGTCCTGGAGTGGCCTAGCCAGTCTCCAGATCTCATCCCTATAGAAAACCTTTGGAGGGAGTTGAAAGTCCGTGTTGCAAAGCGAAAAGCCAAAAACATCACTGCTCTAGAGGAGATTTGCATGGAGGAATGGGCCAACATACCAACAACAGTGTGTGGCAACCTTGTGAAGACTTACAGAAAACGTTTGACCTCTGTCATTGCCAACAAAGGATATATCACAAAGTATTGAGATGAAATTTTGTTTCTGACCAAATACTTATTTTCCACCATAATATGCAAATAAAATGAAAAAAAACAGACAATGTGATTTTCTGGATTTTTTTTTCTCAGTTTGTCTCCCATAGTTGAGGTCTACCTATGATGTAAATTACAGACGCCTCTCATCTTTTTAAGTGGTGGAACTTGCACTATTGCTGACTGACTAAATACTTTTTTCCCCACTGTATATCAGATGTTGATTTATTTATTTTTTTTGCAAGGCCACTGGTTTACAGAAGGATTGGATAAATGAGAAGGCCCTCAGAGGGAATCTGTCAGCAGGTTTTTTTCTGTGAAATCTGAGGATAGCATGAGGTAGGGGTTGAAAAATTGAATTGAACGATATGTCACATGTCCGGCTGTGTGCTTCTGTTTACTCACAAAAAGGCTTTATCTCCAATACATTATCATTGATGTGACTAGCTGGAGCGAGGGCACTAGTACAACTCCGCCCCCTCATGTGATAAACAGCTCACTGTCTATAGACAATGTACATGGAGAACCTGGTGTGGGTGGGGTTAGCTCTCTCAGCTGTGCTGCATTGCTAAATCTAAATCCTCTGATTATATCAGAACTGCTGCACCCAGTAATCTAGGTGATACATAGTTGGATTTAGGGTCTCTTTGCTTACATCCTGCTGCTCTCAGATGACGTAGCAAAAACCTGCTGACAGATTCCCTTTAAGCGAAATCAGCTACATGTTCTAACTGCAAAAAGAAAGAAAATATCACAATAGCAAACATATGAAACTTGGACGTGTGTGAATGGGGTTTAACACACAGGTTGATCCGGACAGAACTAATTGCAGTGAATTACAAGGATGCCATCTTCAAGATGAAAGGTTATAGAAAAATCTGAAGAGTGCTGGATGCTCCAATTTTGACTTCTGTATGCAAATGTTAGTAGCTGAAAGTTTTCTTTAAGTTCTTTCCAATGTTTAAATCTCTACTCTTGCTCAGTCAAGCACCACTCCAGTGTTTCTTTTTATTGTACCGCTGGAGTGGTGCTTTAAATGTAATTCCCTGCCCCCTGGTCACATACTCACCTCCTTTATCGTTTTCCAGCATTGCTCTCTGTCGAAAAGTAACCTGCCGGCATGTGCCACTGTCTCATGGTTTGCAGCAGAGGTCACTTTTCAATACAAGTTTATGAGAGCCTCGTCCTATCTTGTGAGGTAACTTGTGAATTCCGGCCAGCCAGTAGCTACAGATGTCAAAGGGTGAGTATAAGAACAGGGGTTAAGAACATTTAAAGCGCCACTCTAGCATTGAAAAAAACGCCACTGAAGTGGTGTTTTAAGTACTTATAATTTAATGTTACAAACTTTGTGGCTTCCCCCCTTTCAAGATTTTTTTGCAATTGTCTTATTTTACCACAATAATAAAGTTCTGTGCTTTAGACTTGCAGAGTTTGTAAGTCAGGAAAAACTATTAAAATAAATTTTAAAAAATTTAAATTAAACAATATACACATGTGGTCAAAATTGTTGGTACCCCTCGTTTAATGACAGAAAAACCCACCATAACATAGTAACATAGTTATTGAGGTTTAAGGAAGACTTTAAGTCCATCTAGTTCAACCCATATCCTATCCTACTGTAAAGCGCTGCGGAATATGTTAGCGCTATATAAAAATAAAGATTATTATTATCCTAACCTGCCCTAATATATTAATCCAGAGGAAGGCAAAAAAAACATGTGGCAAACAGTAAGCTTCACATTGGGGAAAAAAATTCCTTCCCGACTCCACATTCGGCAATCAGACTAGCTCCCTGGATCAATGCAATATTAACCCCTTTCTGACATCAGACGTACTATCCTGTCCATGGGACCCGGGCCCCTATGCCCATGGACGGGATAGTACGTCTTGTACGATCAGCGGCGCCCACATGGTGAGCGCCGCTGATCGCGGCCGGGTGTCAGCTGATTATCACAGCTGACACCCGGCACAATGTGTCAGGGGCGGTCATGGACCGCTCCCGACACGTTAACCCCTTGCACACCGTGATCAAACACGATCGCGGTGTACCGGGGGTTAAAGGGAAGCATCGGCAGGGAGGGGGCTCCCTCCGTGCTTCCCAGAGCCCCCCACAGCAGCGCAATGTGCAGCGCTGCTGCGGGGGTCTCTTTCCCTACAGGTCCCTGGATCCAAGATGGCGACGGGGACCTTCGGGGGCTTGTAATGAGATGAAAAATGTTGTTTTTAAACCATCTGATAAAGGTGGTAACATTGCTGTGTGGCCATGTATTCAATATACAAAAAGGAGGCAGTTAGGCAGTTAAATGATCCACAATGTTATGAGCGGTTGCCACAGGATCCAACTTTTTCATATCAAAAAGAATTATTTAGTATTCTAGATGAAGCTTTGGAGGAAGGGATAATTTCGAAATCTATTCCAACATTATATTTACTGCCAAAAGTCCATAATGATATGAAGGAACCGCTAGGACGGCCTATAATTTCTGGAAATGGCAGTTTATTAGAACTCATTTCAAAATTTTTAGATTTTTATTTAAAACCTATAGTAATAGAACTTCCGTTTTATATAGAGGATACCACAGAAGCACTACAGAGACTGGATGGGATATACATAAATGCCAATATGTATATCGTAACATGCGCTGTGGAATCGCTATACATATCAATTCCACATGAGCAAGGTCTTTTAGCAGTGAAGTGGTATTTATCCAGTCATGGACTTGATGTTTCATTAGTAGGTTTTTTAATGCCATTGTTGGAGTATGCTCTTTTGCATAACTATTTTGTTTTTAAGGATCGATTTTATGTTCAGAAGAGAGGCGTAGCGATGGGTGCGGCTTTCGCACCCTCCTACGCAAATGTATTCATGGGGGCATGGGAGCATGAATATGTTGACAATGGGGATTATATATCATCGGGTTCAGTTGTATTATGGATGAGATTCATCGATGATATTTTGTCTGGCACGGTTCCAAAGTGCAATTGAAAGGATTCCTTTAATATTTAAATGAAAACAGTATTAATATTAAACTTACCTGCACGATTAAACAGGATTCCATACATTTTCTGGATCTGAAGATATCGGTTCATGACACAGGATTACTTCTCCCTTCCATCTACCAGACAGAAACGAGTGTTAATGCATTGCTCCATGCCAGTTCATCACATCCAGCGCATATTATCCGTGCGATACAAACAGGCTCCTCGGCCTGCCCTGGCTACGCTAACATGAGCCCGTTCTGAACTGGCACTCTGGGGAGAGCCTACATTGGGGACACTCCTGCCATGAACACTGTTTGTTGTCGGTACCTCGTCCTGGATCACTGCAAGCTCCTGCCGATCTTCCTGGACTTCCTACGGCTTATCATCTGTACGCCGATGTCTTCAGCAAGAAAGAGGCAGAGACCCTGCCGCCGCATCGGTCCTACGATTGCCCAATAGAGTTGATTCTGGGAGCTACTCCCCCCAGGGGGAGAACCTATCCACTATCTCCAGCGGAGACCTCGGCCATGTCTGAGTACATCCGAGAAAACTTATCCCGGGGTTTTATTCGCAAGTCATCCTCTCCAGCTGGAGCAGGGTTCTTCTTCGTCCGGAAGAAAGATGGATCCCTGTGGCCGTGTATTGACTACCGAGGCTTGAACAGTATTACAGTCAAAAATAGGTATCCCCTCCCGCTAATCCCTGAACTGTTTGACCGTTTGAGAGGGGCCCGGATCTTTACCAAATTGGATCTGCGGGGAGCCTATAACTTGATCCGAATCCGTGCCAGGGACGAGTGGAAGACAGCCTTCAATACTCAGGATGGCCATTACGAGTATTTGGCCATGCCTTTTGGTCTCTGCAATGCCCCGGCGGTGTTCCAGGAGTTTGTTAATAAGATCTTCCGAGACCTGCTGTACTCATGTGTCGTCGTATATCTAGATGACATCCTCGTCTCTTCACCTGACATCCTCCCATCGGAGGAGTGTTCGGCTGGTCCTGCAACGTCTACGGGAGAACTGACTCTATGCTAAACTGGAGAAATGCCTGTTTGAGCAGACTTCATTGCCCTTCTTAGGGTATATTATCACGGACTCCAGGGTGAAGATGGACCCCGAGAAATTATCTGCTGTTCTCAATTGGCCACGTCCGGTCGGAGTAAAAGCCATCCAACGGTTCCTGGGTTTCGCCATTTATTACAGGCAGTTCGTCCCTCACTTTTCTTCAGTGACCAAGCCCATCGCCGCTCTGACCCGAAAAGGGACAAAAGCAAATGTTTGGCCTTCAGAGGCCTTTCTTGCCCTGAAACGGTCCTTTGCTACAGCCCGGATTTTACACCGGCCGATAGTTAGTAGGCCCTTCGTCCTAGAGGTGGATACGTCCTCCACCGGAGCTGGGGCGGTCCTTTCCCAGTGGACATCTTCGGGTCACTTGGTGCCTTGCGGGTTCTTCTCTAAATCATTCTCTCCCGCAGAATGCAACTATTCAATTGGAGATCGGGAATTACTGGCTATTAAGATGGCTCTGGAGGAGTGGCGGTATCTTCTGGAGGGGGCGGTCCATCCATTCATAATCTTCACATACCACAAGAATTTGGCATATCTTCAGTCTGCGCAAAGGCTCAACTCCAGGCAAGCCAGGTGGTCACTGTATTTTTCCTGCTTTGACTTCAAACTCCATTTTCGGCCTGGGGATAGGAATACCAAGGCTGATGCCCTATTCAGGTCCTTGCAATCACCTGAGACTGAAGCGGTCCCTTCATATATCATTGAGCCTGCCAAAGTTATCACCGTGGCACCCGTGACGCTCTCTCCCATCACTCCAGGCAAGACTTTCGTCCTACAGAAAAAGAGGTTGGAAGTGCTGGACGGGGGGCACTCCTCCAAGATTGCGGGTCATGTCAGAGTCAAGAAAACCCTCAGCCTTCTCTCTCGCTACTATTGGTGGCCTTCTCTTCAAGATGTGACAGATTTTGTAGCCTCCTGCACGACTTGTGCTCAGAACAAAGTACCAAGGAGTCTGCTGTCCGGTCTACTTCACCCTCTGCCTTCCCCTGAGGGCCCTTGGCGACAGATCGGTATGGACTTCATTACAGATTTACCTCGCTTTTCCGGGTGTGCTACTATCCTAGTAGTGGTCGATCGCTTCTCCAAGATGGCACATTTTATCCCGTTGCCCGATTACCTACGGCACCTGAGTTGGCCAAGGTCTTCATCCACCAGATCTTCAGACTTCATGGACTCCCTTAACGAATTGTCTCTGATAGAGGGGTCCAGTTTACCTCCCGATTCTGGAGAGCACTCAGCAAACTCTTGGGTATATCTCTGGATTTCTCTTCCGCCTATCATCCTCAGTCCAATGGGCAAGTGGAACGGACCAATCAGGTATTGGCAGCCTACCTGCGTCACTTTTCTAACGCCCATCAAGACAACTGGGTGTCCCTCCTGCCATGGGCAGAGTTCGCCCATAACAATCAATCTAATGAGTCCACTACTAAAACGCCATTCTTTGTGGTTTCTGGCCAGAACCCTGGTGTTACGCTACCACTCTCCACGCCTTCTGGTGTGCCCGCAGCGGATGCCCTCTCTTCTGAGTTTTCTCAGGTCTGGAGGGAGACCAGAGAGGCACTTGAAAAATCCAGTATCCGGATTAAGAGACATGCTGACAAGAGACGCAGGGACCTTCCGCCATATCAACCTGGCGACAAAGTCTGGCTTTCGACCAAGCATATCCGCCTAAAGCTGCCTTCTTACAAACTGAGTCCCCGGTACATTGGTCCGTTTGAGATTCTTGGACGCATTAACAATGTGGCTTACAAATTGAGGTTGGCGGCTTCACTCCGGGTCCCTAACGCCTTCCATGCCTCGCTCCTTAAACCTGTAGTTCTTAATCGGTATCTATTGAAGTAAGAGATATTCTAGCCATTAAAAGAGTTCGAGGGCGAACCTTCTTCCTTATCGATTGGAAGGGTTTTGGTCCTGAGGAGAGGTCCTGGGAACCTAGAGAGAATGTTAATGCTCCACTTATTTTAAGGAAGTTTTTGTCCAATCTCAGGAAGGGGAGATGTAAAGGGGGGGTACTGTCACGTCGGCGGTGACCGCCGCCGTTCCAGCAGCGGCGGGGCCTGCCGCCGCCTCCACTTACCCGCCCATGGCTCGTCGTGCTGTGCCCACCTCCTCCTTGCTCCTGTCCTCCCGGCGCGTCGCTGTCCCGCGCAGGCGCCCTAGGCTGCGGGCGCACGCTCTGCAGGTTTCTTAAGCCTGCAGTGCCCGCCCAGAGGTCCTGGCCGCCCAATTATACCAGCGGCGTATGGTATATCAGGCGTCTCCAAGATGGCGGAGACGCCTGATTACCGTGTGCTACCCCTTGATGTATTCTGGCCGAGTTGTAGGGGTCTTCCCTACAACTTCCTTCTGTACTCAGTCCTGCACACCGTCCTGTACTCTGTACTCCTCACTCAGTCCCGTACTCCGTCCTGTACCCCGTACTCCGTCCTGTACTCCGTACTCCGTCCTGTACCCTGTGTTCCTGATCCATCTTGTATCTCCGGTTCATCCTGTGCTCTGGTTCCCCCAGTTATTCTCTGGTCCCTTGAGCCGCCCCTCTTGATTCTAGCTGTCGTGGTATCTGTCTTCCGAGGGTCTGTTCCTAACAGTCCCTGTATAGGGGTCAGCTCCCCCTTGCGCACTCGCCCCCGGGAGCCCCAGATCCGCGATCCAGAGGGTCCACTCAGATTGTCAGATTGCACCATCTGTTGTTGCATGAGCCAAAGTGGACTTCATGGGAGATGACCAAGTAGGACACCATTGTTGAAATAATCATAAAAAAGGCAGACTGGAATTTGCCAAACTACATGTTGACAAGCCACAAAGCTTCTGGGAGAATGTCCTATGGACAGGTGAAACAGAAATTGAACTTTTTGACAAGGCACATCAGCTCTATGTTCACAGACGGAAAAATGAAGCATATCAAGAAAAGAACACTGTCCCTACTGCGAAACATGGAGGAGGCTCTGTTATGTTCTGGAGCTGCTTTCCTGCATCTGGCACAGGGTGTCTAGAATCTGTGCAGGGTACAATGAAATCTCAAGACTTTTATCACGGGATTCAAGAGAGAAATATGCAGCCCAGTGTCAGAAAGCTTGGTCTCAGTCGTAGGTCATGGGTCTTGCAACAGGATGACTCAAAACGCACAGCTAAAAACACCCAAGAATGGCTTAGAGGAAAACATTGGACTATTCTGAAGTGACCTTCTATGAGCCTTGACCTAAATCCTATTGAGAATCTTTGGTAAGAGCTGAAACATGCCATCTGGAAAAGGTAACCTTCTAACACGAGACAACTGGAGCAGTTTGCTCTTGAGGAGTGGGCCAAAATACCTGTAGAGAGGTGCAGAAGTTTCATTGACTGTTACAGGAATCATTTGATTGCAATGATTGCCTCAAAAGGTTGTGCAACAAAATATTACGTTAAGGCTACCATCATTTCTGTCCAGGCCTATTTCATGAGTTTTATTTTTCTTTTAAATTCTGTGGAAGCATGGTTGAAAAGCAGTGCCTGACTTTCATTTGTTCATTTTCATAGATTTTTGATTTATTATTACTTTTGTCAGATTCAAGTTATTTCTGTCACCATTGTGGGTTTTTCTGTCATTAAACGAGGGGTACCAACAATTTTGACCACGTGTGTATCACAAAGTGTATCCATCTATATAGAAAAGTGCTGTCTGCTTTGCTTTTCTATGCAGTTGCAAACAAAGGATATAAATCTCAGCCTATAAGAAGCCAAGTTTATGGGCTCCAATGCACAGTCTCTGACAGGGTCCCCAATTATCACAGGTCTTTAATACTTTAGTAACAGTCTTGTTAGGAGTCAGATTTCTTCCCTGACTATGCAGGAATCTAGACCCTCACATTCTGCAGTCTCCTGCTCTTCGTCCGCTGCAGAAGAGATTGCAGAGGAGATTGCTTTGCAGCAACTCTCTCCGGAGGCTAAGTCCTTCATCCTATCCTCTGAGCATGCTCGTGGGACGATCTCCCATTGGAGTTCAGAAGTCAGGTGCTCAGGTCCTGCTCCTGATTCCATTGGTCCAGCTCAGGGTTCTGGAGACTTCCGAAAGGTCCCGTTCACTATAAAAAGTGCGCATGGCTGTTCCTCGATGCGCTAGTTTAGTCACACTGGCTGCTATGTGTGTATATTGATGGATGTATCATCTGGTGAATGACTCATTTGAAACCCCTTTCCTTGGATATTACGACTGTGTGTGGGATTGAGTTATTTAGCCAGTACCAGCACCAGCGCGCCATTGCTCCAGGCACACTTGCTAGCGTCAGACATCGCGCCTGCTGTTCAGCGGTGTCACTCTGCGGCACTCTTCACGCCGCGCTGTAGTAGCAGCTTATTTGGGCTTCCGCGTTTGCGACGCTCGACACACGAATAGCTATGGTAGGTCTAGACGGACGTAGTACCGCCATCTTGGGCTACTCCTGTGACCGCATTACCGCGTGTGTTACTCTGAGTACCTGTGACACTAACAGGCTCAGACTTATTGTGTTTCTCTCTGTGTTGCAGCTGTGTGAGTTAACAGAGATTGCCCTGTGTACTCAGGTGATGTCAAACCCTGTGCACACTACCGCCATATTGCTCTGTCATCACCTAGCTGCGGTTTTTCCATCCACCACACGGTGGACCCCGAGCGGCGAACACACTTTATTTATATTTTTATTTAGCGTGTTCCGCCGTTCATAACAAGTCTTTTCATATGAGGCAAAGGGACCTTTTGGGCCCCTCTATGCACAAAGAAAAACAAACAAGATGAAAAAAAACACTGCGTTCAAATGGTCAATTCAGCCTTGTGTATGTAGCCCTACACTTTTTTTCTTTAGCCTAACAATCACACAATTTGCTCCATGTAATTATTTTCCCATCTATAAAGTCGAAATAGGAACACACTTTTCGAGAAAGAGACATACGGGACTCTATCACCACCTAGTGTCTTTTATGGTCATGACAACCTCATCCTAAAAGAAAAAATATAAACAAGATTAACCAAAGAAACATTGTTACTAGTGATGGGCGAGCACTAAAATGCTCGGGTGCTCGTTGCTCGGATCAAGCAAATTGTAATGCTCGGGTGCTCGACCTGAGCAACAAGCCCAATGTCTATGGGAAAACCAAGCATTATTGCCGTGGGTCTTTTTAGGGTCTAAAAACATCAGAAATTGATGGGAACAGTGCTTAAATGACATGGGAACACCATGGGGAAGACCCCTGGAAGCATTTCTGACTCCCAGGTCACAGCTTTGAACAATGTTGTCAGAGTCTTACGCCACTTTTACAGGCGCACAATAAAACATATAAGAAGGAAACCAAAATTGATTTTCCTGGGAAATATGTTAAGGAACATCTAGTCCAAATCCTTATTTATTTGGAACTTCCATGATGTTAGCCTATGCATTGATTGCAAGGCCTGCCCTGCCCCAAAGTTACACGCACCCCAAAAACCCTTTGAACCAACGTACTAGAAGGCCACATGAAACCAAAGTTCCCATTACTCATTTGGTACTCCCATAATCTTTGCCCATGAAGTGAATGCAAGGCCTGGTCTTCCCCAAAGTTACAAGCACCCCAATAACCCTTTGTACCGACGTACTGGACGTCCACATGAAACCAAAGTTCCCATTATTCATTTGGTACTCCTATCATGATTTCCCATGAAGTGAGTGCAAGTGTTCAGGCTAAAGAACCTGCATTGGAGCATTGCAGTGTTGGGCCTGAAGAACCTGCATTGGAGAATTATTGAGGCAGAAGAACCTGCATTGGTCAATTGCAGTGGTGAGCCTGAAGAACCTGCAGTGGACAATTGCAGTGTTGAGGCTGAAGACCTGACAGTGGAGCATTGCAGTGCTGAGCATGAAGAACCTGCATTGGAGAATTGCAGTGTTGAGGCTGAAGAACCTACATTGGTGAATTGAAGTGGTGAGCCTGAAGAACATGCAGTGAACAATTGCAGTGTTGAGGCTGGAGACCTAGCAGTGGAGCATTGCAGTGTTGAGCTAAAAGAACCAGCAGTGGAGAACTGCACTGTTGAGGCTGAAGAAACTGCAGTGGAGAATTGCAGTGTTGAGCCTAAAGAACCAGCAGTGGAGCATTGCAGTGTTGAGGCTGAACACCCGGCAGTGGAACATTTAAATGTTGAGGCTGAAGATCCGGCATTGAAGCATTGCATAGTTGAGGCTGAAGACCCGGCAGTGGAGCATTTAAGTGTTGAGGCTGAACACCCCACAGTGGAACATATAAGTGTTGAGGCTGAACACCCGGCAGTGGAGCATTGCAGTGTTGAGCTTAAAGAACCAGCAGTGGAGCATTAAAGTGTTGAGGCTGAACACCCAACAGTGGAACATTTAAGTGTTGAGGCTGAACACCCGGCAGTGGAGCATTGCAGTGTTGAGCTTAAAAAAACAGCAATGGAGAATTGCTGTGTTGAGGCTGAAGAACCAGCAGAGGAGAATTTTAGTTTTGAGGCTGAAGAACTGGCAGCGGAGAATTGCATTGTTGAAGCTGACTAAACAACAAAGTTCACATTATTAGGAAGTGAATCTCCCATACTGTTTTCCTATGCAGTGAACACAAGGCCTGCCACAAATTTGGACGCACCCCAATACCCCTTGGAAGAGATGTGGAGGAGGGCCTCCTAAAAATCTGTTCCCATTACAAAGGAGCGGGTTTCCCATACTTGTAATACCCATACAGTAAGTGTATGGGCTGACAAACATTTCCCCCTGGGGGTACACATCAACATACTGTGTAAACTTTTTTTACGGGCATCATAAACATCCTTGAAAAAAAGTAAAACATGGCTGTTGCATCACAGAACACGTTCACCCTGGTGATCTAGTGGTGGTGTCGGAAGAGACGTGGAGGATGGCCTACTAAAAATCTTTTCCCAATTTATAGGAGTGGGTCTCCTATGGTTGTAATGCCCATACACTAAGTGTATGGGCTGACAAACATTTCTCCCTGGGGGTTACACATCAACATGTGTAAACATTTTTTTTTTTACGGGCATCAAAAACACCCTTTAACAAAATAACGTGGCTGCTGCATCACGGACCACGGTCACCATGGTAATCTAGTGGTGGTGGCTGATCAGGATGAGGAGAAGGAGGAGGATAACAGCAAAAATCAGGAAGCGTTTACCCATGTGTGGTGTGAAAGAGGTGCAAGAGAATATACCTCCCAAAAAATGACACTGGATTTGAGGCTATGTTTCGCTGCTATCATTCGGTGGTGTAGAGAAGTCTGGTCCAATCCAGCCCTTGTTCATTTTTTATAAGAGTCAGCCTGTCAGCATTTTCAGTTGACAGGCGGATGCACTTTTCAGTTATAATTCCACCAGTGGAACTAAAAACACGCTCTGACAAAATGCTAGCAGCAGGGCAGGTAAGGACCTCCAAGGCATAGAGAGCCAGTTTCATGCCACGTGTCCAGCTTGAATACCCAATAATTATAAGGCAAAGAGGAATTGGTACAGTTACCAAGGTACTGACTCAGCATAGAATCAAAGAGTTGGAAGGGACCTCCTGGGCCATCTGGTCCAACCCCCTGCTCAAAGCAGGATTTGCTAAATCATCCCAGACAGATGTCTGTCCAGCCTCTGTTTGAAGACTTCCAATGAAGGAGAACTCACCACTTCTCGTGGCAGCCTGTTCCACTCATTGATCACTCTAACCAGTGACGTATCCAGGGGGGGGCAGCCGGGGCAGTTGCCCCGGGCGCAGGCAGCAGGGGGGCGCAGTCGGGCCGCCCGGCCGCCTAATGCAGCGGTCCGCAGTGTCTCCCCCTCCCCCCGGCGGCTGCGTTCTGCCGCTACCAGTCCTGGGAGTCGGCGGTGTTCTCTGTGTCAGCTGTTAAGCTGACAGCCGACGCAGAGAAGGAGGCCACGCCGACTCCCAGGCAGCAATTGTACTTGGCGTCTATACAGACGCCAGTACAATTGAAGCTCTGACCGCCGGGTCAGAGCGACGTCAGCAGCGTGATCAGGTCATGTGATCACGCTGCGACGTCACTCCCCGGTGCCCAGAGAGAATCCTGGTGGTAAGTGTGCTCCTCTGTGGAGCTGAAGAACCACCGAAGATGGGAGATGGGGGGGGTGTTCATGAGTGGAGATGGGGGTTAATGAGCGGAGATGGGGCTTAATGTGGGAATGGGGGTTAATGAGTGGAGATGGGGGTTAATGTATGGGGATGGGGTTAATGAGCGGAGATGGGGCTTAATGAGTGGAGATGGGGGTTAATGAGTGGAGATGGGGGTTAATGAGTGGAGATGGGGGTTAATGTATGGGGATGGGGGTTAATGAGTGGAGATGGGGGTTAATGAGTGGAGATAGGGGGTTAATGAGTGGAGATGGGGGTTAATGTGGGGATGGGGGTTAATGAGTGGAGATGGGGGTTAATGTGTGGGGGTTAATGAGTGGAGATGGGGGTTAATGTGCGGGGGTTAATGAGTGGAGATGGGATTAATGTGGGGATGGGGGTTAATGAGTGGGGGGTTAATGTGTGGAGATGGGGGTTAATGAGTGGGGGTTAATGTGTGGAGATGGGGGTTAATGTGTGGGGGTTAATGAGTGGAGATGGGATTAATGTGGGGGTTAATGAGTGGGGGGGTTAATGTGGGGATTGGGGTTAATGAGTGTGGGGATTAATGAGTGGAGATGGGGGATTAATGAGTGGAGATGGGGGATTAATGAGTGGAAATGGGGGTTAATGTGTGGAGGGGTTAATGAGTGGGGATGGGGGTTAATGTGTGGGGGGATTTGAAGTGGGGGTACATAATGTGTGGGGGGATTTGGGAGTAGGGACGAGGGGTTATTGAGTGGGGATGGGTGTACTTAATGTGTGTGGGGGATTGGGGATGGGGGGATTTGGAGTGGGGGGTACATAATGTGGGGGGATTTGGAGTGGGGGTACATAATGTGTGGGGGGATTTGGGAGTAGGGACGAGGGGTTATTGAGTGGGGATGGGTGTACTTAATGTGTGTGGGGGATTGGGGATGGGGGGATTTGGAGAGGGGATGGTATTTAATGTATGTGGGGAGATTTGAGGACACAAAATGAAGAGTATGTATGGGGGATGGGTGCAGACAGTAAGGGTGGCGAACGGGTGAATGCATGTGGACACAGTATGGGGAGTCGGGGATATGTGTGAGCAGACAGTATAGAGAGTAAGGGGGTAAATATATGAGGAGACAGTATGAGGAGGGAGGGGAATAGTGTGAGGCGACAGTATATTGCAGATATTTGTATTTGGGAGCATTATAATGACACTTCTATCTTTAAGGGCATCGTATGGAGATTTGCTGCAGAAGACCGGAGAAGATGGAAGTCTGCAGAGATGGCTGTGGATGAGAAAACTCATCATGGGGTCTGGACAAGAAGAAGAAAAGGAGACCGACTGCAGAGACGACGTCATCTATCAGGTACCTGGATGTAAATATTTGTGATACTGACTAATTCTCATGTTTTTATTTGTTAGGAGCATTAAAGGGGTTGTCCAGGTTTGTGCTGAGTCTGCAGACATTCTATGTGACTGCAGACTTCGGAATTCTCAGTGCTCACTGAACGCTGTCAGGATTCTCTCGTGCCGGTAATTTACATACATACGGTCACATGCTGACTAGACATGTGTGGCCTCACTCAATGAAAATGAACGGAGCGAGACCGGGCACGTCTAGTTGGAATGTGGCCAGAAGTATACAAATCACATACTTGTTCTGGCATGACTGTACATCGGCAAGGGAGAATCCTAAAAGTGTGCAGTGCATTCGTTGTGAGAATTCAGAAGCTGCAATGTCAGGATTCAGCTCTGCAGGTTCCAGTACTCATCACATGCACACTTCACTCATATGCGATTTTCATAGTTATGGTCCTGTGACAACGAGCTTCTCTTCCTGCTTTCAGTTTTTTACTGAACATTGAGAGCATTAGGGAGAGCAGCTCTTGGGTACATGACTAACTGTGCAAGTCGCATATGTACTTGGGGGGTGGGAGGGGCGCCGAACCAAATTCTTGCCCCGGGTGCCAGAAAGCCTAGATACACCTCTGACTCTAAAGGGGGTTTTACACTAAGCAATATCGCTAGCAATATCGCTAAAACGTCACCGGTTTTGTGACGTTATAGCGATATTGCTAGCGATATCGCTATGTGTGATACTTACCAACGACCGGCTCCCCCGCTGTCCATCGCTGATTGCGCGAGAATGTCCGGCTCCATTTCTCGTCGGGCGCTTCCTGCTGAGACTTCCTGCTGTGACGTCCAGCGACGCGTGGAGGCGGGCGGGAGGACGTCTGGATCGCTGCGTGTGAATGGTAAGTATCGTGCGCTGCGTCGCTGCTGCATCGCTGTGAGATCTTTCTGTATGAAAGCTCACTAGCGATCATTTAGCGATGCACCAGCGATCCTGACCGGGTCGGATCGCTGGTTGGATCGCTGGTGCATCGCTAAATGTAAAAGGGACTCTAACTGTCAAAAAGTTTTTTCTACTATCTAATCTGTGTCTCCTCCCATTCAGTTTCATCCCATTGCTTCTAGTCTTTCCTTGTGCAAATGAGAATAAAGATGATTCTTCTACAATGTAACAGCACTTGAGATATTTGTAGACAGCTATTAAGTCTCCTCTCAGTCTTCTCTTTTGCAAGCTAAACATTCCCAAATTCTGCAACCTTTCCCTATAAGACAGGGTTTGCACACCGGTCACCATTCTGGTCGCTCTTTTCAGAACTTGCTCCAGTTTGTTGATGTCTTTTTTAAAATGTGGCGCCCAAAACTGGACACAGTATTCCAGATGAGGTCTGACCAAAGAGGAGTAGAGGGCAATAATGACTTCACGTGATCTAGACTGTATGCTTCTGTTAATACATCCTAGAATTGCATTTGCCTTTTTTGCTGCATCTTCCAAAGCTTTTCACTCCTTGTGACAGTACCCCGCTCCTCAGGGACACTGCGATGGGAGGGTCTGAGAAAACTCTCCCCAGAACTTTGCCAGTGTTCCCTGCCTCTGATGGATTGGAGTATTGTCTCTCTTGCCTGTACTCCTTGGTTGTCCAACGAACTGTGACCTCTGCCCCCAGCGTTTTCAGATGGGAATTTTTTTTAATAATTCCGCAACAATGGCCTTCTGGTACTGCACCATTTTAGCACACCTGTCTGCCACTGTAAGAAAAAAAATTCTCATTGTAGTGTGGGTCTAGAAGTGTCACCAACCAGCAATGACTGTCACCCAAAATTTGGAGAATACGAGGGTCACACATGGGAAAAGCATCGCAACATAAAGTCAGCCATGCGTGCCAGACTGCTAACAGGTAAGACTTCCGTGTTATCACCAAGAGGACGACTGACCATGCTCTCCTCCTCCCTGTCCTCAGGCCATCCATGCTGAACAGACAGTATGACATTTGTGCTTGTAGTACTGTCTATAACGCATGAAAGTAGCTCCTGTTCTTCCACCTCCTCTTCCTCATTGTCAACCAATCCATGTTGGGATGACATGAGGCTGGGCTGTGTTTAATCACCCTGAATTGTTCCTTGATCCATCTCATTGTGCTATGCCTGCAATGCATCCTCTTTGATTGTCAGCAGAGAGCATTTCAGAAGACAGAGAAAAGGGATGGTGACACTAATTATTAGGATGTTTTGGAGGATGGTACATATGTCTGACATCCATGTCCACTCCTGAGGTTTTATGTGCAGAGTCTGAACTGAATACCGACGGGTTTGTTGATGTTGGTAGACAACAACTGCCCTCTTCTGCTCACAAATCCTTTCCAACATATGCAGTGTAGAGTTCCAATGCGTGGTGATATCACACAACAGTCGGTGAGCTGGAAGCTGCAAACGCTGCTGAAGCACAGCAAGGGTGGCGTTAACAGTAGCTGATTTTCTAAAATGGGCACACAGGCGGCGTACTTTCAAAAGCAGATCTGGCAGCTCCGGGTAAGTTTTGAGAAACCACTGAACCATGACGTTAAGCACATGGGCCAGGCATGGTACGTGTGTGAGCTCGCCTCACCTCAGAGCTGCCACCAGGTTCCGGCCATTGTCACACATGACCATGCCTGGCTGAAGGTTCAGCGGTGTCAGCCACAGATCTGCCTGCTCTTTCAGAGCTGTCCACAACTCTTCAGCATTGTGCGGTTTGTTACCTAAGCATATTAGCTTCAGCACAGCCTGTTCCGCTTGGCTGAGGCAGTGCTTCCAGCTTGTGACTGATGTGGTCATTTGGGAGATGGAGGCTAAAGAGGAGGAGGAGGTGCAGGAGCTGTAGACTGTGGGAGCAACCCTGATTAATGTAGGGCCCGCAATCTTTGGCATCGGGAGGACGTGTTCCATCTCAAGTTCTGACTGGGTCCCGGCTTCCACTATGTTAACCCAGTATGCCATCAGCGAGATGTACCATCACTGCCCAGAAGAACTTGCCCACATGTCCGTGGTTAGGTGGACTTTCCCTGTAACAGCATTGTTGAGGGCACAGCTAATGTTGTGGGACATGTGCTTGTGTAATGCGGGGACGGCACACCGGGAGAAATAGTAGCGGCTGGGGACTGAGTACCTTGGGACGGCCGCCGTAATCAGGTTGCGGAAAGTTTCCGCCTCCACAAGCCTAAAAGGCAACATTTTGAGCGCAAGCAGATGAGAAATGTGTGAATTTAGTAGGGTGGCCTGTGGGGAGTTGGCAGCGTATTTCCACTTGCATTCCAAGGACTGGGGTATGTTCAAGTGAATGCTGCGCTGGGACAGGACGTGGATGTGCTTGATGATGGAGCTAGTTGAGTGTGTGCACCGACAGGTGCAGGGCAGGAGGCATCTTCGCCTGCACCATGGACGGACAATTACCTTCCACACACAACAGAGGAAGAAGTGGTGCTGTCACACGCAGACATTGTTCCTGGACCCTGGGGTTTGGCCCACAAAGTCAGGTTCTTTGCTGCCATTTGCCTGATCATGCTGGTGGTGGTCAGGCTGGTAGTTTTGCTACCCCTGCTGATACGGGTATGGCAGGTGGTGCAAATGGCCTGTTTGGGGTTATCGGCAGAGTCTTTAAAAAGCAACCAGACTCGGGAAGACCTATTAATTGTATTGTCAACTTCCGTCGTGTTGGTGTTACAGGGAACGGTTACCCATCTTCTGTTTGTGGCCACCACACTGCTTCCTGCTACGCCTCCCTCCCCCTGTATGCTGCTGTCCTCGCTCTGCAGGTCCTCCTGCCAGGTTGGGTCAGTTACTATATCATCCACCACCTCTTCTTCCACTTCCGCACCCTGGTCCTCCTCCTGACTTTCTGGCAATTGTGTCTCATCATCGTCCACCTCTTGTGACACATTTCTACCGTTATCTTCTTGTGAACGTGGCTGCTCAAATATTTGGGCATTGCTACATGTGATCTCCTCTTGCCACGCTTCAAGTGCACTGGGAGAGAGGCCCGAATCTCTAAATGGAAAAGTGAATAGCTATTCGGAGTGTCCAAGTGTGGGATCAGTTGACTCCGGGTGCTCTGCATGGTGGGTGGAAGGAGGATCAAGGTGAAGGAATATGAGGTCCAGACTCACGGCTACTGAGATTTGACCATGTGGAAGACAGGGTGGTGATGGCGGCGGCAAACTGACTGGAAGCATTATCTGCTATCCAACCAACAAACTTTTGACACTGCTCTTGGTTCAATAGTGGTGTGCTGCTGCAGTCCTCTAGCAATTGTGACAGGAAGGTCAAGCGAGAAGATGTGGCTGTTTGTTGTGGGCCAATTTTAGCTTGCCCACGTCCTCGCTCTCTCCATGCACCATCACGTCCACTTCCCAGTCCCTTGCCACATGCCTTGCCCATTTTAAATGGACTACAATATTTGGCACGTTCACTAACAATGAATGACTTTGGAGCAAACTTATATGTGATCCATGTGCGGGAAAACCAGTTTAAAATATGTGGCCTGTAGGTAACACCTTTTTTTTGTTAGCAAACTGGTGTCAATAACTAGACTTAGGGTCCCGTTTCACTTAGCGACGCACCAGCGATCCCGACAAAGATAAGACCTTGTAGGGATCACTGTTGCGTCACTAAATGATCGCTAGTAAGCTGCCAAACAGGCAGATCTCTTCAGCGACGCAGCAATGATCCAGCGATCAAACACAGCGTTGCGCTCTGGCCAGCGGAACGCCGACGATGAAAAAATGTCCCAGGACATTCCTGCACGATCAGCGATATCCAGCAGGGGGGCCAGTCACTGCTGCGTGTCACATATAGCGAGATCGCTGTTGCGTCACAAAGTCAGTGACGCATTAGCGATCTCGCTATGTGAGACGGGGCCTTAAGACACAGCAACAACAGTTCAATTGAGCCAAAAAAAAGCCCCAATTTTTAGACCACAGATAGGTGAGGCCAGTGACAGAAATCCCCCACTTTTAATTATCTGGCCTGTATGTTTTAAAACAGCAAAAAGAGTGTGAATAAATCGGCTAAGACACAGCAACAACAGTTCAATTGAGCTAAAAAAATGCCCCAATTTTTAGACCACAGATAGGTGAGGCCTGTGACGGAGATCCCCTGCTTTAAATTATCTGGCCTGTATTTTTTTTTAATAAAAACAGGAAAATAGTGTGAATTACTAGGCGAAGACAAAGCAAAAAAATGGAGTACAAAAAATGCCCCAACCTGTAGAAAGCTTTGTGCGCACAGTTCATGAAGGAGCCGTATTTTGATTAATCGATGGTGGTCATAGGACCTGGACCCCCAACCGATCAGCAGCACAATGCTGCGCCTGTCATTCTGACGTCTGGAACACATGGACATCACAAAATACTGGGGTATTGCCCTTCAGATACTTTACCAAACAAGCCTTTACTGCAGACCAGGGGCAGACTTATTAATGGTGCAACCTGTGCCCAAGAGGTAAGGAGGTCTTTTTCAACCTCCAAACCATGTACAATTGTGTATAAATGATGCACGCTCTGACTGTGAAGGGCCCATATTAAGTTCTTGCACAAGGGCCTCTTCTGCCGGTGTCCGCTGTTGTTGCTTGTTTGTCTTTCTGCTTTCAGTATGTACAAACCATGATCAATCAGATGCCTGATTCAGACATTGAAGATTATTCCATTATTTTACCATAAAGAGGTTGTCCATTACAGGATAACCCCTCTGCTTAATCACTTATGGGCTACGTTAAACAAGACAAAAAAAACAAAACAATGGGACTCACCTTCCATAGCAGCACCGTTCTGGTGATTTCAGCACTGCAGGTCACGGGACTGCTGCTGCCAATCAGTGGCCATTGGTTGGGTACCTTTTGCCATTTCTACAGAAAATTGATGAACTACAGGCAATCAGCAGCCACCAATTGTTGTCACGGGCCTGCTGCAGCCAATTATATGAACTGATGGAAATGGCGATGATGACATCACTGGAGTGGCACTGCTGCAGATGAGCATCCATTTTTTATGATTTTAAATAGGGCCTTCAAGTGTTTAAGTACTGGTTGTCTTGTAGTGGAGAATCCCTTTAAGCAGGTATTGTGTTCCTTTTGCAGAATTGTACCCATTATAATATATGGTGTTATTCACATGTCTGTGTATTTTCATGTAGCCTGTTAAGCTGGATGAGGGAGAAGTAAGGTGCACAACAACGGGGAAGGGGGGGAGTCCAAACACTAGGGAAGGGGAGAGTGGAGAACACTAGTCAGAACTAACACCTTGTCTGTCCTAAACATCCCTAAATAGGTTCTGCACCTATCGCCGAGCAGGAACCTATTCCCTGCCTGACCCTAGCGATAGGCCCTTGTCATCCCCTACTACATCTAAAGACAGAGAAAGTGGACAACCGAGGGGATACACTTAGCTTGAGAAGACCACTGATATATCACATCAGGAGTTCTCCAAGAAGACACTAGCCGACCGCTAGTACTTCCAACAAGACAGAGGGAAATTGAGCTAACATCAGCGCCATGCTGAAGATACTGAATGTATTTAAACCTTCAGCAAAGGTGTGTTAATTAGCAGCAGGTGGAGATAACTGTTGTATCCTAGAGTGAGAAGGATATCACTCCACAAGAGATGCAAAAATCAGGAAGGTGCTTGTAGAGCTAAACGAAATGACTTTCTACAGCCAGATCCAGGATGACTGTCTTATCACACCCGACACATCAGTGACACTGTGTCATACAAAACGCGAGACATTTTTTTTCCCCCCGGTATCAGTCTGTGAAAAACACATACAGCAAACGGATTCCATTGCAAAGGATAGGACAAGCTGTCATTTATCTGATGGTAAAAATGGATACACGCCCATACACCGATGACACACTGATCCAATAACACCAGTACCATTATTTCACGCAAGTGTTTAAACACGGATATGTGAATGAGGTCTTAAATGTATTTTATTTGGATTCCTTGTGATATATAAACACAAAGTAGCAAATATTTGTATAGTGTAAAGAAAGTGATATTGTTTTATAAATACTTTAAAAATACAAATTTAAAAATTGTGTCATGCATATGAATTTAGCCCCCGAGTCAATACTTTGTAGGACCACCTATCTCTGCAGTTACTGCTGAAGTCTTTGGAGGTCTGTCTCTACCAGCTTTTCACATCTAGAGAGGACATTTTTGCCCCTTCTCTGCACACTTGCTCAGTGAGATTGGGTGGAAAAGTCTGTGAACAGAAAATTTCACATCTTGAAACAAATTCTCAATGGGATTTAGGTCTGCACTGTTCCATTCACACAAATATGCTTTGATCTAAACCATCCTTTGTAGCTCTGGCAGTATGTGTAGGGTCGTTGTCCTACTGGAAGTTGAACCAATATCCTAGTTTCAAGGCTTTTGCAGCTCCTAACAGGTTTTCCTCCAGGATTATCCTGAATTTACCTCCATCTTTCCATATACATCAATTCCACATGAGCAAGGTCTTTTAGCAGTGAAGCGGTATTTATCCAGACGCGAACTTGATGTTTCATTAGTAGGTTTTTTAATGCCATTGTTGGAGTATGCTCTTTTACATAACTATTTTGTTTTTAAGGATCGATTTTATGTTCAGAAGAGAGGCGTAGCGATGGGTGCGGCTTTCGCACCCTCCTACGCAAATGTATTCATGGGGGCATGGGAGCATGAACATGTTGAAAATGGGGATTATATATCATCAGGTTCATTTGTATCAGGGGCAGACCTACCCCCCGTGCAGACCGTGCATTGCACGGGGGCCCCTCCAGCACCGCATGGCTAATTATGTCAAAATTCATTAGCCATGTGTAGTGCAATGAGGAGAGCAGCGCTGCGGGAGGCAAAGGGGCCCCTGTCAGGCAGGGGGGCCTGCCTGCCCCCTGCGTCGGCTCCATCCCCCCCTCCCCGCATTGAAGGAGGCAATGATGGAGCCTGGAGGAGAGAGCGTCAGCTGACGCTCCCTCTCCCATCATTCTCCGCTCTGCCTCTGACACAGCGGGTGTGCGATGACGTCATCATGCTCTCACTGTGTACCAGGCAGTGCAGGGGAGAGACAGGAGCCAGGAGCAACGCAGGCACGAGGAGAAGGTGAAGATTGTGTTTTTTGTTTTTTTTTAAATCAGTGTGAGTACTGAACTGTGGGGCCATATACCATGCTGGGGGGGCTATATACCATGCTGGGGGGCTATATACCTTGCTGGGGGCTATATACCATGCTGGGCTTTATCATACCATGCTGGGGGGGCTATATACCATGCTGGACTGTATTATACCATGCTGGCGGGGCTATATACCATGCTGGGGGGCTATATACCATGCTGGAGGGGCTATATACCATGCTGAAGGGGCTATATACTATGCTGGGGGGGCTATATACCATGCTGGGGGGCTATATACCATGCTGGGTGATAAATACCATGCTGGGCTGTATCATACCATGCTGGGGGGCTATATACCATGCTGGGCTGTATCATACTATGCTGAGGGGGCTATATACCATGCTGGGCTGTATCATACCATGCTGGGGGGGCTATATACCATGCTGGGCTGTGGGGCCATGCTGGGGAGGCTATATACCATGCTGGGCTGTATTATACTATGCTGGGGGGGCTATATACCATGCTGGGCTGTATTATGTCATGCTCGGGGGGGGCTATATGCCATGCTGGGCTGTATTACACCATGCTGGAGGGGCTATATACCATTCTGGGCTGTATTATACCATGCTGGGGGGGCTATATACCATGCTGGGCTTTATGATACCATGCTGGGTTGGCTATATACCATGCTGGGGGGCTATATACCATGCTCGGCTGTATTATATCATGCTGGGGGGCTATATTCCATGCTGGGCTGTATTATACCATGCTGGGGGGGCTATATACCACGCTGAGCTGTATTATACCATACTGGCCTGTATTATACCATTCTGGGGGGCCTATATACCATGCAGGGCTGTATTATACCATTCTGGGGGGCCTATATACCATGGTGCGCTGGGCTATATACCATGTGCGGCTGTGTTATATACCATGCTGGGCTGTATTATACCATGCTGGGCTGTATTATACTGTTTTGGGGGGGCTATATACCATGGTGGGCTGTATACCATGGTGGGCTGGGCTGTATACCATGTGGCGCTGGGCTATATACTATGCGGCTGTTATATACCATGGGGGGTACATTTTACATTATATTCTATAAGGGAAGGCTGTATTATATAATATGGGGGGCTATATTATATTCTATGGGGAGGTGGGCTGTATTATATTCTATTTGGGGCTACATTATATTTTATAGGGGGCTGTATTACAATTATTATATTCTATGGGGGCTGCATTATACTATATGAGGAGGTCTACATTGTATTCTATGGAGGGGCTACATTATATTATATAATGGGCTGCATTATATCCTATGAGGGGGTTGCCATATATTCTATGGAGGGGCTGCATTATACTATATGGGGGGACTGCATTATATTCTATGGGGGGTTACATTATGTTCTATACAGATATTATATCCAGCCCTGCATAACCTCAATATTAGATAACAACAAATAACAAATAACTTTGTTGTCCTATGAAGGGTTGGGGGGCCCGAAAAATTTCTTGCACAGGGGCCCACTACAGTCTGTGTCCGCCCCTGAGTTGTATTATGGATGAGATTCATCAATGATATTTTATTTGTCTGGCAGGGTTCCAAAGCGCAATTGGAAGGATTCCTTCAATATTTGAATGAAAACAGTATTAATATTAACTTACCTGCACGATTAAACAGGACTCCATAAATTTTCTGGATCTGAAGATATCGGTTGATGACACAGGATTACTTCTCCCTTCCATCTACCGGAAAGAAACGAGTGTTAATGCATTGCTCCATGCCAGTGCATCACATCCAGCGCATATTATCCGTGCGATACAAACAGGACAATTCTTAAGAACTAGACGTATCTGTGGTCGACAAGATGTTTTTGAAGAACAGGCCAATGAACTTACGAATAGATTTTTCAGAAAGGGGTTATCGGAGAGATATTGTGCATAAAGCTTTTGTTAGAGCCGAAGAAGCTGATCGGCAATCGTTGCTAATTTCTAAGGCAAAAAATAAAGAAACAGATGGTCATGTGCGGTTCATCACAAATTTTCACTCTAGACGGCATGAGATGACTGGTATCATCTCTAAGTTTTGGCCTATTATTTTACAGGATCCAGGTATATCTAATTTAATACCTGAGAAACCTTTGGTTGTTGCTAAACGCAACAAAACTTATGAGGAAATATGAAGATTTGATGCTGTATTATTAGTGTTATATATCATCTAGAACAGTTCAAGTTTGAATGTAAATGCAGATCTTTATACTGCGAATTCATTATATGACTTTAATAATATATATATATTAATTATTATGATACTTTTTTGTTCTTCATATGATGCATTGTGAATAACTCCTTATGGCCTAATATTAATGGTTGTTCCATATATGGTTCTAATTTTATATATGTCAACATTGTAATCATGATATTATTTTTTTGTTCATTTGACTATATTTATTCTCTCTCCATTTTTATTGTCTTATAATAATGGTGTGATCATTGATGTCTGTTTTTCTAGGTAAGCTGTTTGGTTCTTGTTTTATTATGTCGGTAATTATGCCTTAAATACAAATAAATGTAATTAGCTAGAATCACTACTTTGCACCTTGCACATTGTTTAATGATCATGTGGTATTTTTGACCTGTGAGTTATTATTTTTTGAGCAATTATCTTATTTTTGCAATTGCACATAGTCACTTTACATTCTTATTTATATTATTATGCATATGTGGAGTCCCTGATCCTTCGTCACATTCTTCAGGCTGACGTCCGGTCTGTGTCTACATCATGTAGGGCTTGGCGCCGGCCCAATCGCGTGACTAGGATTGTGATGTTTATCTCGAGGCGTGGGACGCAAGGGTGATGGGATTCGCGGCATGCGCACAATTAGTTCATAACACGGTCATTTGACCGGAATCACTTTGTAAACCGTATCTATCTATACACTTTAACACCTTGTCATTCTAACACGTACATCAACATGTGCTTATATCACCCTACATGGGTCAATATAATAGCATTGCTACATGCACAACCATTTACCAATGGCCATTTTTTATACTAGTAAACTGGGCATCATTGAGCGCAGCCTCGATTATTTTTCCATTTAGTTCATTACCAGTATACTCTCACATGTGCACATGTATTGTTGTTATCATATTTGCACTGTGCCAAGTGTATCAGTGGATTTTTGTATTCAGCTGCTTCTTTGGACACACAATTTTTATAGTTTTTAGATTATTCACATTATTATTTGGATATGCCCCCCCTGTCATCTTGTTGTATTACTCTTGCACATTTATTGTTTGGTTAATAAAGTTTAGATATTCAGTAACACGATCTATATTTGTCCTTTACTTTGTTTTTTTTTCTTGTAGTCTCTGCAGAATGAAAAGCACAATAAACAGACTGGTTAAAAAATAAAAAACCATACACTTATATCACCAATACGTGTCTCTGCCCGGTCCTCCGCTGGCTCGCTAACTCCCTTTCTCCCACCTGAATTCCCTATTCGCATCCTCCTTACTAACAGCCCAGCACCTTGTAATTCAAGTGGCACAAACATGAGAACACCAGAATTGGCCGGTCCTACATTCTCTGCACAGATGAGAGCATGTTCACACTGAGCAAGTGACAGATGTGATAGTCTGGAGACGCCGTGGTGAATGTTATGCTGTCTGCACCATCACCTGGTAGGACGGGTACTATGTGATAGCCAACGGCTCCTGACTGCTATTAGGTACCAGGATGAAATTCTCAGAGCCATTGTCAGACCTTACCGCGGTGCAGTGGACCCTGGGCTCCTCCTAGTGCAGGACATTACTTGACCTCATGTGAACAGACTGGGTACGCAGTTACTGAATGATGAAGGTGTTGATGAGTCCATGATCCCCAGACCAAGGCGCAGACCTGATGCAACTTGTACAGCCACACAGGGGTCCAAGAGGTTAAGGGGCCACTACCACCTCCAAAACAGGCCCAGACCTGAATTGAATTGGGAACCTCTAAAACATTATGTATCAATGCATCTAATGCCGGGGTCTGGGAGGCTGTGGTTGGTGTTGCTCAAAAAGCTGATTGCAACAGACTCCATGGATGAGCGCCTTATGTCTATTAATGAACAGAAGGGAGGCTATATTGGGCACTGATATATATGTTTAAATGACAGAAATGTATTTTTTAACTTTTTGAGTTCCTTGATTATTATTCTCACTGTAAGAGGAAAATAAACAAATGAGATGAGAAAATGTATGTTCTTCTTTTAGTTTCATAATAATTCTGCACAATAATAGTTACTCAATACTTCTGCGCATAGAGATATTCTCCTAAGAAAGAAAAAACTTTATTTTTAATTTCCTAAATTTTCAGGTTTCAGATTTATTAATATTTTGAATCAATCAGCAGCACAATAGTTGTTCAATAATAAAATGAATCAAAAATACAAATTGTGCACACAGGGTGTATATGTACATGCATACATCCGCAAAAATTTGGTTCATCGTCCTTTAAATTTCATTTCTATCTATCATCTATCTAGCTATCTGTCTGTCTCTATCATCTCTCTCATGGTGACATCACAATAAAACCGATGTCACAAGTGATGTGATGACATCTTCACATTCTATATTCTATTGTAGCGGCCTAAGGGAAATCACTGCCTTACAGACTCCCAAGGGTGAGGCAACCCCTTTGTTTTTCGTGATGAACGAAGCAAAAATTCATTCTAAAATGGTTAAAGAGAGAAGAAGAGCCCAAAGAGATCGGGTTCTGAGAGAGAAGACAGGAATAAATGAAGAGCAGGTACCATTGTTCGCTTTAGGGCAAAAAGACTCTATATTACCGGACATGGACACTGAAGCCTCAGAAATGGCGTGCAAACGACAAACTCTGGAGAAAATGAGAAAGTCAAAAAGACATGAGATGCTTACAGAGAAAAGGAAAATGGAGACCCTCATGGAGTCTCACTCTGCAGCCTCCGCTGAGCTTCAGAGGGCCATTCTTATCTCCTTGAAAAAAATCGGAGATCTGGTCCCTGAAATACGGAGGAGGAACAAAGAAGACATCCTCAATAAGCGGAGAAACATCAGCGCAGAGTTAAAGCTGGAAGAGATTCTCCAAGAAACACCAAGACATGTCACATTCTCCAGATCTGAAAGTCTGGAGACAGCGAACCTACAAAGAGCGGTAGCCCAGAAGAGGATCAGGAACAGCAGAGACTTGGTTGTCCAAAGTACAAGAGGTGTCATCTATGCTAAACCCATTATAAATTGGAATGGTGCATTACAGAGGTCCAGGACATCAGCTGAAAACATCTCCATCCCAGAGAACAAACAGCTGAGTGATTCTCCACCAAACACCTCACTGGATAAAGAGGGACCAGGTAAGATGGACACTGCTCTGTATAATAAGACTGGGGTGAGTGGTATTATACTTCTAATATTATGTAGTGGCCACAGTTATCGAAAGTGCAGAAAAACTGTCCTTGTTGCAAATAGCCACCAATCACAATGCACTTTCATTGTTCTATAGAATGTTAAGAAATGGAATCTGTGCTGTGATTTGTTGCTATGGGCAACAGGAACTTTTTGCTAATGGACAGTTTTGATAAACGGGAGCCCAAATATTAGAAAATTCCTGCTCATTTACTTAATGCTGTATAAAATTGTAATATTTCTTCTGGAGCTATATTTGTTAACCCCTTCTTGAGCTGGTAACTGTACGTTTTTTTTCTTACTCCTTATAAAAACCAATAACTATTTTTAATTTCTCTGTCAAAGTAGCCATATGTGGATTTGTATTTTTAGTGGACTGAGCTGTAATTTTGAACATTAATTATTTTACCATTCAATGTTCTGGAAAATAAGGAAAAAGATTCAAAGTGTGGGTAAAAAAAAGTGATTGTTATATTTTTTTTTCACTGTGTTCATTGAGTGGTAAAAATGACCTCACAGAATATTTCTCCACGTCAGTGACAACTATGATAATGCTGAATATACATAGGGGTTTTCATTTTACTTGATGTTGAAAGAAAATTGTGAATTTAAAAAAAAAATTGGTTTGTGACCCCATATTTTGAGACATGGTATCTTTTTGATTTTGATAGCTTGATGGAGCTGTGTGAGGACTTATTTTTTGCGTGTCGAGTTGTAGCTTTTATTGATACCTTTCCTGCGTAGAGCGGACATTGTGATATCTCTTCATTACAATTGTTTAGGTGGATATGGCACTCTCAAAAAATCAATTTTCATTTTTTTTCTCATTTCGGTGTTTACGGTTTGGGTTAATAATAATAAATATTGCATTTTTGTGTATCAGACCAATATAGATGTGGTGATAATACAGATGCAAATTATTATTATCATTATCATTGCTATTATTAATGGGAAAGTTTAAGTTTTTACATTTATTTTCTGTTTTCTTCTGTAACAATTTTTTCAGTTACTTCTTTTCTTTAGTCTCCTTAGGGGACTTGAACCTGTGATTTTCTGATCGCTTGTACTATATACTGTGCTAGAACTGTATATAGCTAAATTAATGTTCTCATATGAAATTAAGCCAGGCTGGTCTTCACAGGAGAAGGAAAGTGAGAGTCAGGGGCTTTCAGCAGGCCCAGGTAGTCATTTCAAACAATCAACCCCCAGCAATTATGTCCTGCAATTGCGTGGACACAAATTGGAAGTCACTTAGTTTAAATACAATTGTCAGCATTGAAATGGATAAACTACAGTAATCGGAGAACGCTCTGGTCGCTGAAGTTATAGGCAGGTGGCAGCTATGTAATACAGCAGGCATTGGTACGATGCATGCTCAGCTCCTGAGCCCGCTCCATGCATTTACTACACAACCTGACAAACATTTCCATTATGTGTTCGCTAAGGGGCTAATCTTGTATCATCTCTTGCAGATGGAATGGATAAGATGTCCATCGACGGAGTGGAAATGATGTCCATCGACACACCATACATGCCGGCACGACGCCTTGATAATGCCAGTGTACAGATTTCTCCACACAGAGGACTGGTCCACACAGACCAACCTATGGACCTTTACAGTCTTGAGTTCTTGAAAGATCTTGGAAAAGGAGGCTATGGAAAATAAGTGTCAATTTGTATTTGCCCGTGACCCTCAATGTATCCTGCACAGATACACAGGAGGGATGGACTTATTCATTACAGGATGTTCATATGTAATGATACTTGGAATAAACCAGTGACAAGTCACAGAGTAATAGATGGGAGTTTGGTCTGATCTGTTGTGATTTTTCTCCAGGTCAGCTTGGCATCAGATCCGGTCAGTGAAGGACTGCTGGCCATTAAGTTCATGGACAAGAGATCTTGTGAGCACATAATCTCTACAGAGGTAGAAGTCCTGAGACTGGCTGCCGGGTGCCCCTACCTAATGTCTATGAGGGCGTTTATGGAGACACCTACGGAATATGCAATAGCCATGGACTATATGGCCGGAGGAGACCTGTTTCACCACATGAAAGATTCAATGATGTTTAACACAAAGACAACAAGGTAAATGTCTTATTCTGAATCTTAATAATCCGCTGCCCGCACAATGTAGTCCTGGAGCAATGGAGAATGACAACAAGAGCAAATAATGAGGTGAAAAGGACACGTTTGTGATCTCATGTTCTCCGTATGATTGTGTATGTAACCACTGATCCATCTTTTACTTTCATCTCCACAGACTCTTTGCGGCAGAGATGGTGTGCGGACTCCAATTCCTGCATGAACACGGCGTCATACATAGGTAATCATTTCACCTCCATAAATCTGTCACCTGGGACTCTCTGATGACTCCTTACATATCTATTGTAGAAAGTTATTTTCATGAATAATCCTCACAATCAGTGTCTGCTTCTTTTCCCTGCAGTGACCTGAAGCCAGAGAACATCCTCATCCAAGACAGCGGACACATCAAAATCTCCGACTTTGGCTTATCAGTCATGAATGTGTCTGAGGGTGACCTAGTGAGGAACATTGCTGGCACTCAGGGTTATGTAGCACCTGAGGTAAGGAACATCTCTGTGTGATTGGTGCCGATAGCAGGATTGAGGGATAATCTGATCTCAATGTATCCTGCTCACATCTAATCACAGACTGGTACTCATATTCTCTGTGTGTCATTCTTCCCGGTATATTCAGCTTCTCTCCAATCTCATGTTCCCACAGATAATGAATGAGGAAGGATACAACCATCTGGCAGACTCCTTTTCCTTCGGAGTCATCCTATATATGATGAGTGTAGGTGACTGGCCATTTTACAGCAAAGGCTCACTGGACGAATACCACCAGTCTCTGCGTGAGGACATCCCTTATTTTCCACCAGGGATATGCACTAATACCACTGACATCATAAAAGGGGTGAGTAGTATCAGATGGATAAAGATGACGGTGGACTACAAGAATAGATAGATAAGATACGGACAGTCCATAGACATTGTGTAATAATTTATCAGTAATAATAATCTAATGACTAATGGTCTCTTTCATTTTCTAGCTTCTCTGCAAAACTCCATCTGCCCGATTGGCCATAACAACATCCATCAGGTCCCACCCGTTCTTCCACTCCATAGACTGGAGCGATGTGGAGTGCGGCAGATCCGACCCACCATTCCCATATTACTTTGTAAGTATAACACATACGGACATCCATAATGTTATCACTACCCAGTAACGCACTTACCCACTATACCTCTTATTGTTATATCCCCCAGTACACTGTATATACTGAATGTGAGGAGCTGATTCTCAGACGTGTATATTTCTATTCTTACAGCAAGACTATTAAGCTGATAACAATCAGCCCCATTCCAGTAACATCCAGGAATGAAGATTTACATTAATCGGATGAGATGACAAAACTGGACTTTCTCAATAACCGGACTGTGACAAACCTACCGAGCTTCCACCACATAACACCCATGTAGATTTGAGCACCAAACATCCAGGGATTTATTCCGATCGCCATATTTGGGATCAGGAAGGAATTATTTTCCCTTGATATGAGGATAATCTATCAACGAGTCCTCAGGGTTATTTTTCGCCTTCCTCTGGAGCAACATAGCAAGTAATTAAAGGCTGAAACTGAAGGACTTCTTTCAGCAATACTTGCTATGTCACCATCTGGACGACTCATCTACAATGTGGTGGTAAGGAGAAGACTACCAAATATGGACAGACAGAAGGCAGCGACTGCTCCTTCAC
Source organism: Dendrobates tinctorius (assembly GCF_039654945.1). Classification (NCBI taxonomy): domain Eukaryota; kingdom Metazoa; phylum Chordata; class Amphibia; order Anura; family Dendrobatidae; genus Dendrobates; species Dendrobates tinctorius. The sequence goes on from NW_027361678.1 coordinate 10,031,426, forward strand.
CTACCGGATATTTACAGAAAGAAGGCAGCGGCTGCTCCTTCATCTACCGGATATTACAGAAAGAAGGAAGCGGCTGCTCCTTCTCCTACTTGGTCATGTACAGACAGAAGGAAGCGGCTGCTCCTTCTCCTACTTGGCCATGTACATACAGAAGGAAGTGGCTGCTCCTTCACCTACCGGATATTACAGAAAGAAGCAAGCGGAGTCTCCTTCACCTACTTGGTCATGTACAGACAGAAGGAAGCGGCTGCTCCTTCTCCTACTTGGCCATGTACAGACAGAAGGAAGCGGCTGCTCCTTCACCTACAAGGCCATGGACAGATGGAAGGAAGCGGCTGCTCCTTCACCTTCCTGCCCACGGTCAGACAGAAGGCCATATGGTTGATCGCGATGCTGTAGGAATCCAGGAAAACTCCAACTACACAGATCACATGTCACACATTCCTGCTCTTCTCCTCTCTGTCATGTGTGATCCAGACCTGGATATCCAAAATCAGCACAAGTGCAAACCAAGGCCCGAGAAGCGGAATCGTCATCATCTGCTCCTTTCTACAGAAAGTCACTGTATTTACACACTTTCTTTTTCATATTTGCATAATATTAACAACTTTTATGCACAAATATACATATCCATTCCACTAAAATTGTTTCCTTTTTCACCAAAAAAACCCAGCAAAAGTGACAAAAATGGGGTGAGGCTTAACATGGAGCACATTTTCAAAGTTTTATGTAGAACCAATCATTGTTTGTAGATCATTTACACAATACAAAGGTCAAATAATAATATTCATCCCTGACATCTCATATTTTAGATGTAAAACCCAATAATGGTCATGGGAACTATCATAGCTTAACTATAACGGGGGCTGTTTGGCTTCAATTAATGTCATGCTGTAAGGGTGTGGACTGTATTGCATGTATTGTGTCATGCAATATATTTATAATGTAAACGGAGATGTGTGCTTCTGACTGAAGACTTGACGGCTGCGCAGTGTGGAGTCGGGAGCAGCGCATGCGCATACTGCACTGCAACACCATTTTACTGAAGAGTGCCTTCGATAAAATGACGCCGTATTGCGGATGCCGCCGACGCCAGCCCCTAAAAGTATAACTATTCATGTCCATATTTGCTATGATGGCTGCCTCCTAACCATAAACACAGTAGATACATCTGGGCCTTTATCTACACTGTCTGAAAGAGAAACGCTCTTTGTTGCCCACAACAATCAATCAAAGCTCAGCGTTCATCTTTTATATAGCACTGGTGAAGTGAAAGCTGCGCTGTGATTGGTTGTTACAGGAAACAAAAAGCAAGGCGAGCACACAGAGAAAATACATGCAAAACACATACAGATTTTATCGTGAAGGATTATAAAACTATACCAAGGGTGGTAGGGACAGAAAAGAATTACATTTATCAATATACAGGTGCTTGTCACAAAATTAGAATATCATCAATAAGTTAATTTATTTCAGTTCTTCAATGCAAAAAAAAAACCTCATATATTATATAGATTTGTCTTATTTTACCACCATAATAAAGTTCTGTGCTTTAGACTTGCAGAGTTTGTAAGTCAGGAAAAACTATTAAAATAAATTTAAAAAAATTTAAATTAAACAATATACACACGTGGTCAAAATTGTTGGTACCCCTCGTTTAATGACAGAAAAACCCACCATAACATAGTAACATAGTTATTGAGGTTTAAGGAAGACTTTAAGTCCATCTAGTTCAACCCATATCCTATCCTACTGTAAAGCGCTGCGGAATATGTTAGCGCTATATAAAAATAAAGATTATTATTATCCAAACCTGCCCTAATATATTAATCCAGAGGAAGGTAAAAAAAAAACATGTGGCAAACAGTAAGCTTCACATTGGGGGAAAAAATTCCTTCCCGACTCCACATTCGGCAATCAGACTAGCTCCCTGGATCAACGCAATATTAACCCCTTTCTGACATCAGACGTACTATCCTGTCCATGGGACCCGGGCCCCTATGCCCATGGACGGGATAGTATGTCTTGTGCGATCAGCGGCGCCCACATGGTGAGCGCCGCTGATCGCGGCCGGGTGTCAGCTGATTATCACAGCTGACACCCGGCACAATGTGTCAGGGGCGGTCACGGACCGCTCCCGACACGTTAACCCCTTGCACACCGTGATCAAACACGATCGCGGTGTACCGGGGGTTAAAGGGAAGCATCGGCAGGGAGGGGGCTCCCTCCGTGCTTCCCAGAGCCCCCCACAGCAGCGCAATGTGCAGCGCTGCTGCGGGGGTCTCTTTCCCTACAGGTCCCTGGATCCAAGATGGCGACGGGGACCTTCGGGGGCTTGTAATGAGATGAAAAATGTTGTTTTTAAACCATCTGATAAAGGTGGTAACATTGCTGTGTGGCCATGTATTCAATATACAAAAAGGAGGCAGTTAAATGATCCACAATGTTATGAGCGGTTGCCACAGGATCCAACTTTTTCATATCAAAAAGAATTATTTAGTATTCTAGATGAAGCTTTGGAGGAAGGGATAATTTCGAAATCTATTCCAACATTATATTTACTGCCAAAAGTCCATAATGATATGAAGGAACCGCTAGGACGGCCTATAATTTCAGGAAATGGCAGTTTATTAGAACTCATTTCAAAATTTTTAGATTTTTATTTAAAACCTATAGTAATAGAACTTCCGTTTTATATAGAGGATACCACAGAAGCACTACAGAGACTGGATGGGATATACATAAATGCCAATATGTATATCGTAACATGTGATGTGGATTCGCTATACATATCAATTCCACATGAGCAAGGTCTTTTAGCAGTGAAGCGGTATTTATCCAGTCGTGGACTTGATGTTTCATTAGTAGGTTTTTTAATGCCATTGTTGGAGTATGCTCTTTTACATAACTATTTTGTTTTTAAGGATCGATTTTATGTTCAGAAGAGAGGCATAGCGATGGGTGCGGCTTTCGCACCCTCCTACGCAAATGTATTCATGGGGGCATGGGAGCATGAATATGTTGACAATGGGGATTATATATCATCGGGTTCAGTTGTATTATGGATGAGATTCATCGATGATATTTTGTCTGGCACGGTTCCAAAGTGCAATTGAAAGGATTCCTTCAATATTTGAATGAAAACAGTATTAATATTAAACTTACCTGCATGATTAAACAGGATTCCATACATTTTCTGGATCTGAAGATATCGGTTCATGACACAGGATTACTTCTCCCTTCCATCTACCAGAGAGAAACGAGTGTTAATGCAATGCTCCATGCCAGTTCATCACATCCAGCGCATATCATCCGTGCGATACCAACAGGACAATTCTTAAGGGCTAGACGTATCTGTGATCGACAAGATGTTTTTGAAGAACAGGCCAATGAACTTACGAATAGATTTTTTAAAAGGGGTTATCGGAGAGATATTGTGCACAATGCTTTTGTTAGAGCCAAAGAAGCTGATCGGCAATCGTTAATTTCTAAGGCAAAAAATAAAAAAACAGATGGTCATGTGCGGTTCATCACAAATTTTCACTCTAGATGGCATGAGATGACTGGTATCATCTCTACGTTTTGGCCTATTCTTTTACAGGATCCAGGTATATCTAATTTAATACCTGAGAAACCTTTGGTTGTTGCTAAACGCAACAAAACTTATGAGGAAATATGAAGATTTGATGCTGTATTATTAGTGATATATATCATCTAGAACAGTTCAAGTTTGAATGTAAATGCAGATCTTTATACTGCGAATTCATTATATGATTTTAATCATATATATTAATTATTATGATACTTTTTTGTTCTTCATATGATGTACTGTGAATAACACCTAAAGGCCTAATATTAATGGTTGTTCCATATATGGTTCTAATTTTATATATGTCAACATTGTAATCATGATATTAATTTTTGCTCATTTGACTATTTTTATTCTCTCTCCATTTTTATTGTCTTAGGCTAAGTGCACACGTACCGGAACTCTCGCAGAAATTACCGTGAGAATTCCGGAATTCCAGTCCGCGGGAAAATCGCATTTTAAATTCCCGCGATTTTCCCGCGGAAAAACTAGCATTTTGCAAGCGTAATTAGCTTGCAAAATGCTAGCGTTTTCCAAGCGATCTGTAGCATCGCTTGGAGAACTGATTGACAGGTTGGTCACACTCGTCAAACATAGTGTTTGACGAGTGTGACCAACTTTTTACTACTGAGGCCGCCTATGCGGCATCAATAGTAAAAGATAGAATGTAAAAAAAAAAATAAAAAACGGTGTTATTCTCACCCTCCGACGTCCCGCGCATCCGTTCCCAGTAATCCTTTGCGAAAATGCCCGCGATGACGTCAGTTCTCGCGGTATCGCGACGTCTCGTGGTAATTCGCGATGACGTCGCGCGAATGACCGCGAGACTTCGCGATCCCGCGAGAAGGGACGTCATCGCGAGCATTTTCGCAAAGGACTACTGGGACCGGGAGCGTGGAGAGAAGCGGGAAGGCTGCGCGGGACGTCGGAGGGTGAGAATAACAATATTTTTTATTTTAAATTCTATTTTTTACAGGGATATGGTACCCAAAGCCCGGAGGACAGTCTTCTCTCCTCCGGACCATGGGTACCATCCGCAATTGTTCTGCTTACTTTCCGCATGGTGTGCACAGCCACATGCGGGAAATAAGCGGAACAATGCATTCCTATGGGTGCGGGATCGCCGCGATTCCGCAAATTAATGAGCATGCTGCGGTTTTTACCGCAAAGCGATTCCGCCGCGGTAAAAACCGCAGCATTAGCACAGCATTGCGGAATCCCATAGGAATGCATGGGATGCTTATTTTTCGCGTTTTCGCGGCAAAATCGCGCGGTTAAAACCGCCGCGGAAACGCGAAAAAAACGCCACGTGTGAACTCAGCCTTATAGTAATGGTGGGATCATTGATGTTTGTTTATCTAGGTAAGCTGTTTGGTTCTTGTTTTATTATGTCGGTAATTATGCCTTAAATACAAATATATGTAAGAAGAATAGGAAGCATTTAAGGAAACCAGGATGGGTGAACACAGAACTTAAGCACATGCTAAAAAGGAAGAAAAAAATGTTTATAAAATGGAAAGAGGGAGGCATATCTAAAGAAGAATATAATGCTGTCTGCAGAACCTGCAGGGCACAAATCAGATTACCTAAAGCTGAAAATGAATTGAGGCTTGCAAGAGATGTCAAAAACAATAATAAAGGATTTTGGGGATATGTCAAAAGTAAAAGAAAAGTCAAAGATGCTATAGGATTTTTACAGGATGAAAATGATGAAATGGTAAGACAGGATGTTGAGAAGGCTGAACTTTTAAATTCCTATTTTGCATCTGTTTTCTCTCAGAAAGGAAATGTAACACCAACTGTTATTCACTGTCCTATTAAGGGAATAGAAGAATCCAGGATATCTATAAACAGAAAGATAGTGAGGAAACACTTAGCTAACTTAAATGAATTCAAGTCTCCAGATCCAGATGAATTACACCCCAGAGTACTGAAGGAGATAGCAGAAGAAATTTTTGAACCCCTCTCCATAATCTTTGAAAATTCTTGGAGAACAGGAGAAGTGCCAGAAGACTGGAGAAGAGCAAATGTTGTTCCTATCTTCAAAAAGGGGAAGAAGGTGGACCCAGGCAACTATAGGCCGGTGAGTCTGACTTCTATACCAGGAAAGATCTTTGAACAAATTATTAAACAACATGTATGTCAATACCTGGATAAGAATGAAGTGATCAAACAGAGTCAGCATGGGTTTGTAACTAATAAGTCATGTCAGACTAACTTAATTTCCTTCTATGACGGTATCACTGATTGGGTGGATCAAGGAAATGCTGTAGATATAGTATATCTTGACTTCAGCAAAGCATTTGACAAAGTCTCTCATACAATCCTTATTGAAAAAATGACTAAGTATGGAATGGACAAGGCAACTGTTAGGTGGATTCATAACTGGCTTAGTGATCGGACCCAAAGAGTGGTCGTAAATGGCTGCACATCCAGTTGGAAGAATGTCTCAAGTGGGGTACCACAGGGCTCTGTCCTGGGCCCTGTATTGTTCAACATCTTTATCAACGATTTAGATGAAGGAATTGAGGGTAAACTGATTAAATTTGCTGATGACACAAAGCTAGGAGGGATAGCTAATACTAGAGAAGAGAGAGAGAGGATTCAAAAAGATTTAAATAAACTGGAGAAGTGGGCAGCAACTAACAGAATGGTTTTTAACAGGGAGAAATGCAAAGTACTACATCTGGGCAATAAAAATGAAAAAAGCATATATAGAATGGGAGGAATAGGGCTAAGTGACAGCACATGTGAAAAAGACTTGGGTATACTAATAGATCACAGACTGAATATGAGTCAACAGTGTGATGCAGCAGCAAAAAAGGCAAATGCAATTCTAGGATGTATTAACAGAAGCATACAGTCTAGATCACGTGAAGTCATTATTTCCCTCTACTCCTCTTTGGTCAGACCTCATCTGGAATATTGTGTCCAGTTTTGGGCACCACATTTTAAAAAAGACATCAACAAACTGGAGCAAGTTCAGAAAAGAGCGACCAGAATGGTGACCGGTCTGCAAACCCTGTCTTATGAGGAAAGGTTGCAGGATTTGGGAATGTTTAGTTTGCAAAAGAGAAGACTGAGAGGAGACTTAATAGCTGTCTACAAATATCTAAAGGGCTGTCACATTGTAGAAGGATCAACTTTATTCTCATTTGCACAAGGAAAGACTAGAAGCAATGGGATGAAACTGAATGGGAGGAGACACAGATTAGATATTAGAAAAAACTTTTTGACAGTTAGAGTGATCAATGAGTGGAACAGGCTGCCACGAGAAGTTGTGAGTTCTCCTTCAATGGAAGTCTTCAAACAGAGGCTGGACAGACATCTGACTGGGATGATTTAGCGAATCCTGCTTTGAGCAGGGGGTTGGACCAGATGGCCCAGGAGGTCCCTTCCAACTCTACAATTCTATGATTCTATGATTCTATGTAGTTAGTTAGAATCACTACTTTGCACCTTGCACATTGTTTAATGATCATGTGGTATTTTTGACCTGTGAGTTATTATTTATTGAGCAATTATCTTATTTTTGCAATTGCACATAGTCACTGTACATTCTTATTTATATTATTATGCCTATGTGGAGTCCCTGATCCTTCGTCACATTCTTCAGGCTGACGTCCAGTCTGTGTCTACATCATGTAGGGCTTGGCGCCGGCCCAATCGCGTGACTAGGATTGTGATGTTTATCTCGAGGCGTGGGACGCAAGGGTGACGGGATTCGCGGCATGCGCACAATTAGTTCATAACACGGTCATTTGACCGGAATCACTTTGTAAACCGCATGTATCTATACACTTTAACACCTTGTCATTCTAACATGTACAGTTGTGGCCAAAAGTATTGACACCCCTGCAATTCTGTCAGATAATATTCAGTTTCTTCCTGAAAACGATTGCAAACACAAATTCTTTGGTACTATTTTCTTCATTTAATTTGTCTTAAATGAAAAAACACAAAAGAGAATGAAGCAAAAAGCAAAACATTGATCATTTCACATAAAACTCCCAAAATGGGCCAGACAAAAGTATTGGCACCCTCAGCCTAATACTTGGTTGCACAACCTTTAGCCAAAATAACTGTGACCAACCGCTTCCGTAACCATCAATGAGTTTCTTACAATGCTCTGCTGGAATTTTAGACCATTCTTCTTTGGCAAACTGCTCCAGGTCCCTGATATTTGAAGGGTGCCTTCTCCAAACTGCCAATTTTAGATCTCTCCACAGGTGTTCTATGGGATTCAGGTCTGGACTCATTGCTGGCCACCTTAGAAGTCTCCAGTGCTTTCTCTCAAACCATTTTCTAGTGCTTTTTGAATTGTGTTTTGGGTCATTGTCCTGCTGGAAAACCCATGACCTCTGAGGGAGACCCAGCTTTCTCACACTGGGCCCTACATTATGCTGCAAAATTTGCTGGTAGTCTTCAGACTTCATAATGCCATGCACATGGTCAAGCAGTCCAGTGCCAGAGGCAGCAAAGCAACCCCAAAACATCAGGGAACCTCCACCATGTTTGACTGTAGGGACCGTGTTCTTTTCTTTGAATGGCTCTTTTTTCTCCTGTAAAATCTATGTTGATGCCTTTGCCCAAAAAGCTCTACTTTTGTCTGCTCTGACCAGAGAACATTCTTCCAAAACGTTTTAGGCTTTCTCAGGTAAGTTTTGGCAAACTCCTGCCTGGCTTTTTTAAGTCTTGGGGTAAGAAGTGGGGTCTTCCTGGTCTCCTACCATACAGTCCCTTTTCATTCAGACGCCGACGGATAGTACGGGTTGACACTTGTACCCTCGGACTGCAGGGCAGCTTGAACTTGTTTGGATGTTAGTCGAGGTTCTTTATCCAACATCCGCACAATCTTGCGTTGAAATCTCTTGTCAATTTTTCTTTTCCATCCACATCTAGGGAGGTTAGCCACAGTGCCATGGGCTTTAAACTTCTTGATGACACTGCGCACGGTAGACACAGGAACATTCAGGTCTTTGGAGATAGACTTGTAGCCTTGAGATTGCTCATGCTTCCTCACAATTTGGTTTCTCAAGTCCTCAGACAGATCTTTGGTCTTCTTTCTTTTCTCCATGCTCAATGTGGTACACACAAGGACACAGGACAGAGGTTGAGTCAACTTTAATCCATGTCAACTGGCTGCAAGTGTGATTTAGTTATTGCCAACACCTGTTAGGTGCCACAGGTAAGTTACAGGTGCTGTTAAATACACAAATTAGAGAAGCATCACATGATTTTTCGAACAGTGCCAATACTTTTGTCCACCCTCTTTTTTATGTTTGGTGTGGAATTATATCCAATTTGGCTTTAGGACAATTCTTTTTGTGTTTTTTCATTTAAGACAAATTAAATTAAGATAATAATACCAAAGAATTTGTGTTTACAATCATTTTCAGGAAGAAACTGAGTATTATTGCAGGGGTGTCAATACTTTTGGCCACAACTGTACATCAACATGTTCTTATATCACCCTACATGGGTCAATATAATAGCATTGCTACAAGCACAACCATTTTCCAATGGCCATTTTTTATACTAGTAAACTGGCCATCATTGAGCACTGCCTCGATTATTTTTCCATTTAGTTCATTACCAGTATACGCTCACATGTGCACATGTATTGTTGTTATCATATTTGCACTGTGCCAAGTGTATCAGTGGATTTTTGTATTCAGCTGCTTCTTTGGACACACAATTTTTATAGTTTTTAGAATATTCACATTATTATTTGGATATGCCCCCCCTGTCATCTTGTTGTATTACTCTTGCACATTTATTGTTTGGTTAAAAAAGTTTAGATATTCAATAACATGATCTATATTTGTCCTTTACTTTGTTTTTTTTTTCTTGTAGTCTCTGCAGAATGAAAAGCACAATAAACAGACTGGTTAAAAAATAAAAAACATACACTTATATCGCCAATCTCTAGTCTCTGGCCGGTCCTCCGCTGGCTCGCTTACTCCCACCTGAATTCCCTATACGCAGCCTCCTTACTAACAGCCCAGGACCTTGCAATTCAAGTGGCACAAACCTGAGAACACCAGAATTGGCCGGTAGTACATTTTCTGCACAGATGAGAGCATGTTCACACTGAGCAAGTGACAGATGTGATAGTCTGGAGACGCCGTGGTGAATGTTATGCAGTCTGCACCATCACCTAGTAGGACGGGAACTATGTGATAGCCAACGGCTCCTGACTGCTATTAGGCACCAGGATGAAATTCTCAGAGCCATTGTCAGACCTTACCGCGGTGCAGTGGACCCTGGGCTCCTCCTAGTGCAGGACATCACTCGACCTCATCCAAAAAATGAAGGAGAACAGCATCTCATCCGGGTGAAAGATATATAAACGTTTATTATGCCATGACAAAATGCAACGTTTCGACCATCACATGGTCTTTTTCAAGCTTGAAATTTTGTCATGGCGCAATAAACGTTTATATATCTTTCACCCGGATGAGATGCTGTTCTCCTTCATTTTTTGGATTTCGTGATGTCCAACTGGGTCTTTGGACTTTTAACGTGCCTCTCCTGGATCTAGAAGTTGCTGTCGGACACTTTTTCTTTATTACTCGACCTCATGTGACCAGACTGGGTAAGCAGTTACTGGATGATGAAGGTATTGATGAGTCCATGATCCCCAGACCCAGACCTGGTGCAATTTGTACAGCCACACAGGGGTTCAAGAGGTTAGGGGGCCACTACCACCTCCAAAACAGGCCCAGACCTGAATCCATTTGGGAACCTCTAAAACATTATGTATCAATGCATCTAATGCCGGGGTCTGGGAGGCTATGGTTGGTGTTGCTCAAAAAGCTGATTGCAACAGACTCCATGGATGAGCGGCTTATGTCTATTAATGAACAGAAGGGCCGCTATATTGGGCACTGATATATACTGTATTTTTTAAATGTCAAATGTATTTTTTAACTTTTTGAGTTCTGTCATGTCGGCTCGTTGCGTTGTGTCCGCCTCTTCCTCCTTGCTCCTGTCGCGTGACTGTCCCGCGCAGGCGCCCTAGGCCGCGGGCGCGCTCTCTGCAAGTTTCTTAAGCCTGCAGTGCCGCCCAGAGGCAATCATCCAGAGGCGTATGGTATATCAGGCATCTCCAAAATGGTGGAGACGCCTGATTATCGTGTGCTACCCCTTGCGGTATTCTGGCCGAGTTGTAGGGGTTTTTCCCTACAACTTCCTTCTGTACTCAGTCCTGCACTCCGTCCTGTACTCTGTACTCTTCACTCAGTCCTGTACTTCGTCCTGTACTCCATCGTGTACTCCGTCCTGTACTCCGTCCTGTACTCTTCACTCAGTCCTGTACTCCATCCTGTACTCCGTACTCCATTCTGTACTCCGTACTCCATCATGTACCCCATACTCCGTCCTGTACTCCGTACTCTGCCCTGTGTTCCTGATCCATCCTGAATTTCCGGTTCATCTGGTGCTCTGGTTCCCCCAATTGTTCTCTGGTCCCTTGAGCCGCCCCTCTTAGTTCTAGCTGTCGCGGTATCTGTCTTCCGAGCGTCTGCCCCTAACGGTCCCTGTATAGGGGTCGACTCCACCTGGCGCGCTCGCCCCCGAAAGCTCCAGTTCCGCGATCCAGAGGGTCCACTCTCGGACGTTGACTTCCTTGATTGTCACAGCATAATCAGGCCATGGACCCTGCTAGTGCCTCGGCGGCCACGCAGAAAGAATTGCTCTTTTTGCGGGAGAGCCAGAGTAGAATAATGTCCTTCATGAAATCCATGGCCACCCGGTTTTCCGCCTTACAAACTGCTGACCAAGGGAACGTCCCGTTGCTAGCTGGGCTCCAGCAGGAGCTCGCGCAGCAGCGTGATGCCAAGTCCCACATTCTGAGTTACATGGTGTCAGTAGATGACCGACTTCTGTCTCTTCAGTCCTCTGCGGCCTCTTCGGTTCTACCTCGGGAACCGGATCTCACCTGCCACCACGCCTAGGAAAGCCCCCCAGGTATAGCAGTGACCCCAAGTTATATCGGGGGTTTTTAAATCAGTGCCGGTTACACTTTGAGCTCCTGCCCCAGCAATACCCCTCTGATCAAGCCAAAGTAGCATTTATTGTGTCCCATCTTGAGGGGGAGGCCTTGGCTTGGGTGAATCCCCTGTGGGAGAGAGATGACCCGGTGGTATCTAGCATACAGAACTTCTTGGATACTTTCAGCAGGGTATTTGATGAGCCTTGACGCGTGGCCTCTACCACTGAGGCTCTTTTCAACCTCCGTCAGGGATGTCTCACCGTAGAACAGTATGCCATCCGCTTCCGGACACTATGCTCTGAGCTAGGGTGGAATAATGAGGCCTTAGCTGGGGCCTTGTGGAGGGGACTCTTGGGCAAAATAAAGGATGAGTTTGCCGGCCGAGACACTCCAACCACCCTAGAGGATCTCATATCCCTTGCCACCCGTATAGATTTACGGTTTCAAGAACGCTCTCGAGAGTCAGTTAGGGAGAGGAGACCCTTTAGGCTATATCAAGCGCTCATTCCAAGTTCGCCGGCGTCTTCTAGTAATTCCGCTCCTGAGCCCATGCAGGTGGACCGAGTAAAGATGTCTGAGCAACGACGCAGGGAGAGGATGACACAGGGGTTATGCCTTTACTGCGGTGGGGCCAATCATTTTGTGCGTACCTGCCCGGAGGCCGGGAAACGCCTCCACCTAGGCCAGGTAAGAGAGGCCTCCCTAGGTGATACTGATTCCACTCTGCCCCTTACCATTTCGGCTCTAATTGTTTTAGGCCGGGAGCGTAGAACTGTGGAGGCGTATGTGGACTAGGGTGCGGCTGGTAACTTCATCCGGCTCAAGTAAGTGGACCAGTTTCGGATTCCTGTGGTTACTCTAGAGAATCCATGCACAATCGTCTCTGTGGATGACAAACCTCTACCTGAACCCATCACCATGGTCACCGTCGAGGTGGAATTACAAGTTGGAGCACTTCACCGGGAGAAGATTGCCTTTTTTTATGTCATGCCTAAATTGTCCCACGCCGTGCTCCTCGGCCTACCCTGGCTATGCTAACATGAGCCTGTTCTGGACTGGCACTCTGGGGAGAGCCTACATTGGGGACACTCCTGCCAAGAACACTGTTTGTTGTCGGTACCTCGTCCTTGATCACTGCAAGCTCCTGCCGATCTTCCTGGACTTCCTACGGCTTATCATCTGTACGCCGATGTCTTCAGCAAGAAAGAGGCAGAGACCCTGCCGCCGCATCGGTCCTACGATTGCCCAATAGAGTTGATTCCGGGAGCTACTCCCCCCAGGGGGAGAACCTATCCACCATCTCCAGCGGAGACCTCGGCCATGTCTGAGTACATCCGAGAAAACTTATCCCGGGGTTTTATTCGGAAGTCATCCTCTCCTGCTGGAGCAGGGTTCTTCTTCGTCCGGAAGAAAGATGGATCCCTGTGGCCGTGTATTGACTACCGAGGCTTGAACAGTATTACAGTCAAAAATAGGTATCCCCTCCCGCTAATCCCTGAACTGTTTGACCGTTTGAGAGGGGCCCGGATCTTTACCAAATTGGATCTGCGGGGAGCCTATAACTTGATCCGAATCCGTGCCAGGGACGAGTGGAAGACAGCATTCAATACTCAGGATGGCCATTACGAGTATTTGGCCACGCCTTTTGGTCTCTGCAATACCCCGGCGGTGTTCCAGGAGTTTGTTAATGAGATCTTCCGAGACCTGCTGTACTCATGTGTCGTCGTATATCTAGATGACATCCTCGTCTCTTCACCTGACATCCTCCCATCGGAGGAGTGTTCGGCTGGTCCTGCAACGTCTACGGGAGAACTGACTGCTAAACTGGAGAAATGCCTGTTTGAGCAGACTTCATTGCCCTTCTTAGGGTATATTATCACGGACTCCAGGGTGAAGATGGACCCCGAGAAATTATCTGCTGTTCTCAATTTGCCACGTCCGGTCGGAGTAAAAGCCATCCAACGGTTCCTGGGTTTCGCCATTTATTACAGGCAGTTCGTCCCTCACTTTTCTTCAGTGACCAAGCCCATCGCCGCTCTGACCCGAAAAGGGACAAAAGCAAATGTTTGGCCTTCAGAGGCCTTTCTTGCCCTGAAACGGTCCTTTGCTACAGCCCCGATATTACACCGGCCGATAGTTAGTAGGCCCTTCATCCTAGAGGTGGATACGTCCTCCACCGGAGCTGGGGCGGTCCTTTCCCAGTGGACATCTTCGGGTCACTTGGTGCCTTGCGGGTTCTTCTCTAAATCATTCTCTCCCGCAGAATGCAACTATTCAATTGGAGATCGGGAATTACTGGCTATTAAGATGGCTCTGGAGGAGTGGCGGTATCTTCTGGAGGGGGCGGTCCATCCATTCATAATCTTCACGTACCACAAGACTTTGGCATATCTTCAGTCTGCGCAAAGGCTCAACTCCAGGCAAGCCAGGTGGTCACTGTATTTTTCCTGCTTTGACTTCAAACTCCATTTTCGGCCTGGGGATAGGAATACCAAGGCTGATGCCCTATCCAGGTCCTTGCAATCACCTGAGACTGAAGCGGTCCCTTCATATATCATTGCGCCTGCCAAAGTTATCACCGTGGCACCCGTGACGCTCTCTCCCATTCCGCCAGGCAAGACTTTCGTCTCACAGAGTAAGAGGTTGGAAGTGCTAGACTGGGGGCACTCCTCCAAGATTGCGGGTCATGTCAGAGTCAAGAAAACCCTCAGCCTTCTCTCTCGCTACTATTGGTGGCCTTCTATTCAAGATGTGACAGATTTTGTAGCCTCCTGCACGACTTGTGCTCAGAACAAAGTACCAAGGAGTCTGCCGTCCGGTCTACTTCACCCTCTGCCTTCCCCTGAGGCCCCTTGGCGACAGATCGGTATGGACTTCGTTACAGATTTACCTCGCTCTTCCGGGTGTGCTACTATCCTAGTAGTGGTCGATCGCTTCTCCAAGATGGCACATTTTATCCCGTTGCCCGATTACCTACGGCACCTGAGTTGGCCAAGGTCTTCATCCACCAGATCTTCAGACTTCATGGACTCCCTTAACGAATTGTCTCTGATAGAGGGGTCCAGTTTACCTCCCGATTCTGGAGAGCACTCAGCAAACTCTTGGGTATATCTCTGGATTTCTCTTCCGCCTATCTTCCTCAGTCCAATGGGCAAGTGGAATGGACCAATCAGGTATTGGCAGCCTACCTGCATCACTTTTCTAACGCCCATCAAGACAACTGGGTGTCCCTCCTGCCATGGGCAGAGTTCACCCATAACAATCATCCTAATGAGTCCACTACTAAAACGCCATTCTTTGTGGTTTCTGGCCAGAACCCTGGTGTTACGCTACCACTCTCTACGCCTTCTGGTGTGCCCGCAACGGATGCCCTCTCTTCTGAGTTTTCTCAGGTCTGGAGGGAGACCAGAGAGGCACTTGAAAAATCCAGTATCCGGATTAAGAGACATGCTGACAAGAGACGCAGGGACCTTCCGCCATATCAACCTGGCGACAAAGTCTGGCTTTCGACCAAGCATATCCGCCTAAAGCTGCCTTCTTACAAACTGAGTCCCCGGTACATTGGTCCGTTTGAGATTCTTGGACGCATTAACAATGTGGCTTACAAATTGAGGTTGGCGGCTTCACTCCGGGTCCCTAACGCCTTCCATGCCTCGCTCCTTAAACCTGTAGTTCTTAATCGGTATCTATTGAAGTAAGAGATATTCTAGCCATTAAAAGAGTTCGAGGGCGAACCTTTTTCCTTATCGATTGGAAGGGTTTTGGTCCTGAGGAGAGGTCCTGGGAACCTAGAGAGAATGTTAATGCTCCACTTATTTTAAGGAAGTTTTTGTCCAATCTCAGGAAGGGGGGATGTAAAAGGGGGTTCCAGCAGCGGCGGGGCCTGCCGCCGCCTCCACTTACCCGCCCATGGCTCGTCGCGCTGTGCCCACCTCCTCCTTGCTCCCGTCCTCCCGGCGCGTCGCTGTCCCGCGCAGGCGCCCTAGGCTGCGGGCGCACGCTCTGCAGGTTTCTTAAGCCTGCAGTGCCCACCCAGAGGTCCTGGCCGCCCAATGATCCAGCGGCGTATGGTATATCAGGCGTCTCCAAGATGGTGGAGACGCCTGATTACCGTGTGCTACCCCTTGATGTATTCTGGCCGAGTTGTAGGGGTCTTCCCTACAACTTCCTTCTGTACTCAGTCCTGCACACCGTCCTGTACTCTGTACTCCTCACTCAGTCCCGTACTCCGTCCTGTACCCCGTACTCCGTCCTGTACTCCGTACTCCGTCCTGTACCCTGTGTTCCTGATCCATCTTGTATCTCCGGTTCATCCTGTGCTCTGGTTCCCCCAGTTATTCTCTGGTCCCTTGAGCCGCCCCTCTTGATTCTAGCTGTCGTGGTATCTGTCTTCCGAGGGTCTGCTCCTAACGGTCCCTGTATAGGGGTCAGCTCCCCCTTGCGCACTCGCCCCCGGGAGCCCCAGATCCGCGATCCAGAGGGTCCACTCAGATTGTACCATCTGTTGTTGCATGAGCCAAAGTGGACTTCGTGGGAGATGACCAAGTAGGACACCATTGTTGAAATAATCATAAAAAAGGCAGACTGGAATTTGCCAAACTACATGTTGACAAGCCACAAAGCTTCTGGGAGAATGTCCTATGGACAGGTGAAACAGAAATTGAACTTTTTGACAAGGCACATCAGCTCTATGTTCACAGACGGAAAAATGAAGCATATCAAGAAAAGAACACTGTCCCTACTGCGAAACATGGAGGAGGCTCTGTTATGTTCTGGAGCTGCTTTCCTGCATCTGGCACAGGGTGTCTAGAATCTGTGCAGGGTACAATGAAATCTCAAGACTATTATCACGGGATTCAAGAGAGAAATATGCAGCCCAGTGTCAGAAAGCTTGGTCTCAGTCGTAGGTCATGGGTCTTGCAACAGGATGACTCAAAACGCACAGCTAAAAACACCCAAGAATGGCTTAGAGGAAAACATTGGACTATTCTGAAGTGACCTTCTATGAGCCTTGACCTAAATCCTATTGAGAATCTTTGGTAAGAGCTGAAACATGCCGTCTGGAAAAGGCAACCTTCTAACACGAGACAACTGGAGCAGTTTGCTCTTGAGGAGTGGGCCAAAATACCTGTAGAGAGGTGCAGAAGTCTCATTGACTGTTACAGGAATCGTTTGATTGCAATGATTGCCTCAAAAGGTTGTGCAACAAAATATTACGTTAAGGCTACCATCATTTCTGTCCAGGCCTATTTCATGAGTTTTATTTTTCTTTTAAATTCTGTGGAAGCATGGTTGAAAAGCAGTGCCTGACTTTCATTTGTTCATTTTCATAGATTTTTGATTTATTATTACTTTTGTCAGATTCAAGTTATTTCTGTCACCATTGTGGGTTTTTCTGTCATTAAACGAGGGGTACCAACAATTTTGACCACGTGTGTATCACAAAGTGTATCCATCTATATAGAAAGGTGCTGTCTGCTTTGCTTTTCTATGCAGTTGCAAACAAAGGATATAAATCTCAGCCTATAAGAAGCCAAGTTTATGGGCTCCAATGCACAGTCTCTGACAGTGTCCCCAATTATCACAGGTCTTTAATACTTTAGTAACAGTCTTGTTAGGAGTCAGATTTCTTCCCTGACTATGCAGGAATCTAGACCCTCACATTCTGCAGTCTCCTGCTCTTCGTCCGCTGCAGAAGAGATTGCAGAGGAGATTGCATTGCAGCAACTCTCTCCGGAGGCTAAGTCCTTCATCCTATCCTCTGAGCATGCTTGTGGGACGATCTCCCATTGGAGTTCAGAAGTCAGGTGCTCAGGTCCTGCTCCTGATTGCATTGGTCCAGCTCAGGGTTCTGGAGACTTCCGGAAGGTCCCGTTCGCTATAAAAAGTGTGCATGGCTGTTCCGCCATGCGCTAGTATAGTCATACTTGCTGCTGTGTGTATGTTGATGGATGTATCATCTGGTGAATGACTCATTTGAAACCCCTTTCCTTGGATATTACGACTGTGTGTGGGATTGAGTTATTTAGCCAGTACCAGCACCAGCGCGCCATTGCTCCAGGCACACTTGCTAGCGTCAGACATCGCGCCTGCTGTTCAGCGGTGTCACTCTGCGGCACTCTTCACGCCGCGCTGTAGTAGCAGCTTATTTGGGCTTCCGCGTTTGCGACGCTCGACACACGAATAGCTACGGTAGGTCTAGATGGACGTAGTACCGCCATCTTGGGCTACTCCTGTGACCGCATTACCGCGTGTGTTACTCTGAGTACCTGTGACACTAACAGGCTCAGACTTATAGTGTTTCTCTCTGTGTTGCAGCTCTGTGAGTTAACAGAGATTGCCCTGTGTACTCAGGTGATGTCAAACCCTGTGCACACTACAGCCATATTGCTCTGTCATCACCTAGCTGCGGTTTTTCCATCCACCACACGGTGGACCCCGAGCGGCGAACACACTTTATTTAAATTTTTATTTAGCGTGTTCCGCCGTTCATAACAAGTCTTTTCATATGAGGCAAAGGGACCTTTTGGGCCCCTCTATGCACAAATGTTGAAAAAAAAACCAAACAAGATGAAAAAAAACACTGTGTTCAAATGGTTAATTCAGCCTTGTGTGTGTAGCCCTGCACTTTTTTTCTTTAGCCTAAGGCCTCTTTCACACATCAGGTTTTCGCCGTCAGGCGCGATCCGGCGCTTTTGACAAAAACCGGATCCGGCAAAATGCAATGCCGGATCCGGTTTCCCCCCCATTGACTTGCATTTGCGCCGGATCGCGCCGGATGGCCATGCGTTTCATCCTGTTTTCGCCGGATCCGGCATTGTGTCTCAATCCGGCGTCTGGAAAAAACGGCTACTGTAACGTTTTTTGTCTCCGGCGAAAAAGCCGGACACGCCGGATCCGGCGCGTCCGGCTTTTTCACGCAATGAAAGCCTATGAGCGCTGCAATGTGCCGGATCCGGTATTTTTGGTCTGAGCATGCTCAGTAGCTCTGCCCACAAGACACATATATAAAAGCAAGACAGTGGGACCCTCAGCCACACCCAACATGCCACCCAAGACAGCAACCAGGCGCAGGAGAAGGCAGGAGACCACTGCAGCACCATCAGCACCACCACCACGCCAAATGGAGCAGCAAATGGAACATGCTGAGGAGGGGAGTCCAGCAGCAGATGAGAGACGGTAATTATCAAATCCCCCATTCCTCCAAACTAGGGCCATGGAATATCAAGATATTCATTGGCCCTTTGTTTCTCTTTATTCAACAGCCGCCCAAGAGATGCAGCAGCAGCAGCAGCAGAAATGGCATCACTGGCAGCAGCAGCAGCAGCAGCAATACCCACAGCCATCGAGTCTGGCCATCAACAGGACAGCACATCTTCTTCTGGGAGCCCTCCCTTGCATCGTCAGCGTTTGACGGTAAGTTTTTATTTCCAAAATCCATCATCTCTGTAATATATGTCTATTCATTGCCTTTTATTTCAAAACAGGAATCACAAGATGAAGAGGAGCTCCCAGAAGAAGAAGGAAGGGGTGGACAGACACCTGGAGTGGGCTCACAATTGGTAAGTTTTTGGCATCAAACGCAGAAACACAACATCACACTACACACAACATATAGAAAACAATGTTCTGCAGACCACACACAGCAAACAAATGCCTACATCCAAAGACATAACATTTTTTGTTTTCTTCTCTAGTCTTCCCAATCTGGTGCTCGGCCAAGAGGTCCTCGCAGTGCCTCCCAGGGTCGTCGGCGACAGCAACGCGGCGGTCACCAGCGTGTAAGTATAAATATTTTTGCTTTGTTTTTTTGCACTTTTTATTTCATTTCTTTTGTGGAGGCTAATTATGTTATTTTTATCTTTTTCTTTAACAGCCTTCACAGCGTGCTCCCGACTCTGACGGTGAGGATGGAGGAATCGATGTGGACCACCTCATCAATCTCGTCAGAGAAAGGGAGCCACTCTGGAATATGGCTGACCGCCGCCACGCTGACCTGATCGTTACCCGACGACTCTGGGAGGAAATCTGTTCGCTCCTTGTGGACCGCTGGGAGGACCTCGATGCTCGGGCCCAGATTAAAGAGCGTAAGTATATACAGTACCGGTTGCTTGATTTAAACCAGTGTTTCCCGAACTCCAGTCCTCGTGGTCCCCACGGATCATGTGTTCAGGATTTCTATTTACTTTGGAAATCCTGAAAACATGACCCCTGGGGACCATGAGGACTGGAGTTTGGGAAACACTGATGTTGTATACTAACCACTCCTTTCTCGTTTCAGGGAACAGAATTGTGAAGCGGTGGTGGTCTGTGAGGGATCGTTTCAAGAAGGAGTTCAATAAAGAGATGCGGGCCCCGAGTGGATCTGGAGGACGCAGGAGCAAGTACAAGTACGCACAAGCCCTGTCGTTCCTCCGGGAAACAATGGTCACTAGAAGGTAAATATTACACACCACATGTGAAAAAAAATGTTAGATGTAACTTTTTTTTTTCAGCCAGGGCCATACCATGTCACTATTTTAATTGTTTTTTTTTTCTCTTTATTCCACAGCACGGTGAGCAGCACTCGGGAGCCTGCACGATTGGACCCTTCTGAGGCGATCCCTGAGTAGACCGGCACCGAGGGACACTTCGACCGCCCCGGTACATCTGCACCTTCCCAGCCTTCCCACACATTCGACCCATCTGTCCCATCCACCAGCACAGGAGCATCGTGGCCGCCTACATTACATGAAGCTGCTGGTGAGGAGATCGATTTCCCTTTACCCCACCCTTCTGCCCCTGCCACCTCTAGTACACCTGCGGGTACTGGGCGGCAGCGGCAGAGGGGTCAGGAAAAGACTTATGCGCCAGAGTTCTTGCATCTGAATGCATCTTTCCAGAACTGTCTAAAAGTCTTGTCAGAGCAAATCTCCGCAGGCTTTCAGCAGATCAACTCCAGCATTCTGGAGGTGAAGACACTTCTGCAAACCATGCATTCAGAAGCAAGATCTTCGCCAAACCACACCTTTTTCAGGTCTGTTGTGGAGCGCATGGAAACGCTATCTCCTACCAAGCAGATGCATGTAATGCATTCATGCCACGGTGCTCTCCAGCAAGTTACCTCCCAACCTCCTCCTCCCACCACAGTAGTTCCTCCACCTGCACCCCCTCCAGCCACTTTCCATCCTCCCCCTCCTATTACATTTGCACCCCCTCCAGCCACTTTTCATCCTCCCCCTCCTACTACATACCAGCAACCTGCCCAGTACCAGCAACCTCCCCAGTACCAGCAACCTCCCCAGTACCAGTCATCTCCCCACTTCCAGCAACCTGCCCCGTACCAAACTCCTTCCCCGTACCAAACTCCTTCCCCATACAACTTGCCATCAACATCATCTGCTCCTACAGTCCCTGCCCAACCCTCCACTCCACCGCCCACCACCTCTTCTGCCTCCCACATGTCCACCCATTCTGTAGCTTTTTCCACACCATCACCTCTAACTATTCCTTCCCCACCACGATCCCAATCCTCTCTCCACACTCCCAGTGTCAAAGTGTCCCGCAGCCCCTCCAGCAGTATTTCCACCCCACACTACACAGATTTATGATGTGTTTTGTAATAAAAATGCCCAGTTGGTTTCAAACCTTTATTAAAAAAGTTTTTTTTAACTTTAAAAACAGTTTACAAAAAAAAATTATTTTAAATAAAAGTTAAATTATTGTTTACACTGGTTGTCTGTCATTTCTTTCTGCGGCGAAATATGTTTAAAAAAAAGGTTAAATACAGGGTATTTAAAAGGTAAAAAGGTATTCAAAACCAGGTATATAACTGTGGGTAAATTTTAGCCTTTTGCCACAGTTGTGTTCCTGGTTGTGTTTGAAGCAAAGTATTTCACCTAAAAAGTTGTGTTTATTGTTGGTGATTTCCTAACAATGTACACAACTTTTGTTAAAAGGTGAAATACTTTGCATAAAACACAACCAGGTACACACCTGTGGCCTAAAGCTAAAAATAGAGACCATGACAAGATAGCCAACTTTGGTTGGCAAAGGTATATACTGTTGGTACAGAAGGTACACAAGTTTGGTTGGGCACAAATCTTTCACACTCTGTCATCCTGCCAGTGTACTCTGCCTTGAGGTGACATAAAGTATAGTGCAAAATTGTCCCTCATTACTGAAACCGTCACAGAACTTCTAGTGGTAATGTCATGGTAATCTTGCAAGGTGGTTTCTTCAGAGGTGTCCTCAATGGAAATGGGTTCCTTGCAGATAACAAAATTGTGGAGTACCACGCAAGCTTTGATCACCTCGTCCACAGTTTCTGTCTTGAGGTTGATCGCAGTCAATAGGACCCGCCATTTGGCTGTCAGAATACCAAAGGTACATTCAACCATTCTTCTTGCTCTTGTGAGGCGGTAATTAAAAATGCGTTTTGTTCTTGTCAATCCTCTGCTAGAGTACGGTTTCAAAAGGTGTTCTGACAGCTGGAAGGCTTCATCCCCTACACAGACAAATGGCATAGGTGGACCAGATGTTTGCGGCAGCGGTCTAGGGGGTGGGAACTGGAAGGTGTTTCCATACAGTTTACGCCCCATGGCAGACAGTTTGAAAACTTGAGAGTCATTGGAGCGGCCATAGGCCCCAATATCAACAGCAATAAATTTGTATTCCGCGTCAGCGATGGCCATGAGGACAATTGAAAAATATTTCTTGTAATTGAAATATTCCGATCCCGATCCGGCTGGCTTTACAATGCGGATATGTTTCCCGTCCACAGCGCCCAAGCAGTTGGGAAACTGACATATCTGTTGAAACTTTTCTGAAATTTCAATCCACCTCTCTGTTGTGGGCTCTGGTAAAAACTCTTCAGCTAAGGAGTCCCACAGTGCACGGCATGTGTACTTCACTATTCCAGATATGGTGGAAATCCCGAGTCTGTACTGGAAATGCAGTGACGAAAGGGATTCTCCAGTTGCAAGAAATCTGTGGGGAATTAAAAAACAATCAATTAGTTTTAAATCACAGCATTACATACCAAAACTCAGCTATAACACTTGGAGATACAAACTACCACCAACAAGATTGCAGTGAAAGTGTGCTCTGATGCGAGCACATCCAATAAATGTGGCTTACCTTAAAGTCACCATCAGACGCTCTGCGGGTGAAACAGAGAAGCGGCAATAGGTGTCTGCTTTTCTTATGAGGTGTGCAATGCGCTCCACCATTTTCATCCGAACATATCCAAAAAATTTATCCGGGTTTCGTCGAAGGTCCATGCAGAGTGTAGAATAGACCCCACGCGTCATTCTCTTGGCTGTGATGGGGTGGATCCACAAACGTCGTCTACGATGCCTGATGCGCTGCTGTCTCGCTCTCTCCTTCTCCAGAACAATCACCCTCAAACGATTCGCCTCCGCTGTAAAATCCGCCAAATTCTTCAAAATATTTCCAATTACAACATCCATCTTCGCCAGTAACTTGCTCTTCTCTCCAACCTGCACTTTCTCCTCTACAACCTGTCAAAGAAGGACTGTAGGAACACGCTATATATAGTTTTCCAGTAGCCAATCCCGTTCGGAAGGCCACAAGGGGTGTTTTTAAAAACCGGATCCGGCATAATCCGTCGAAAAACGGATAGAAAAACGGATGAACCGGATGAGACGGATCCGGTTTTGTCTGTCAAGAACAAGACGGATCCGGCAGAAAACCGGATCCGTCACATCCGGTTTTACAAAACATTTGCCGGATCCGGCGTTCCGGCACGACGCAGGATCGCGCCTGACGCCGAAAACCTGATGTGTGAAAGTAGCCTAACAATCACACAATTTGCTGCATGTAATTATTTTCCCATCTATAAAGTCGAAATAGAAACACACTTTTCGAGAAAGAGACATACGGGACTCTATCACCACCTAGTGTCTTTTATGGTCATGACAACCTCATCCTAAAAGAAAAAATATAAACAAGATTAACCAAAGAAACATTGTTACTAGTGATGGGCGAGCACTAAAATGCTCGGGTGCTCGTTGCTCGGATCAAGCAAATTGTAATGCTCGGGTGCTCGACCTGAGCAACAAGCCCAATGTCTATGGGAAAACCAAGCATTATTGCCGTGGGTCTTTTTAGGGTCTAAAAACATCAGAAATTGATGGGAACAGTGCTTAAATGACATGGGAACACCATGGGGAAGACCCCTGGAAGCATTTCTGACTCCCAGGTCACAGCTGTGAACAATGTTGTCAGAGTCTTACGCCACTTTTACAGGCGCACAATAAAACATATAAGAACGAAACCAAAATTGATTTTCCTGGGAAATATGTTAAGGAACATCTAGTCCAAATCCTTATTTAATTGGAACTTCCATGATGTTAGCCTATGCATTGATTGCAAGGCCTGCCCTGCCCCAAAGTTACACGCACCCTAAAAACCCTTTGAACCAACGTACTAGAAGGCCACATGAAACCAAAGTTCCGATTACTCATTTGGTACACCCATAATCTTTGCCCATGAAGTGAATGCAAGGCCTGGCCTTCCCCAAAGTTACAAGCACCCCAATAACCCTTTGTACCGACGTACTGGACGTCCACATGAAACCAAAGTTCCCATTATTCATTTGGTACTCCTATCATGATTTCCCATGAAGTGAGTGCAAGTGTTCAGGCTAAAGAACCTGCATTGGAGCATTGCAGTGTTGGGCCTGAAGAACCTGCATTGGAGAATTATTGAGGCAGAAGAACCTGCATTGGTCAATTGCAGTGGTGAGCCTGAAGAACCTGCAGTGGACAATTGCAGTGTTGAGGCTGAAGACCTGACAGTGGAGCATTGCAGTGCTGAGCATGAAGGACCTGCATTGGAGAATTGCAGTGTTGAGGCTGAAGAACCTACATTGGTGAATTGAAGTGGTGAGCCTGAAGAACATGCAGTGAACAATTGCAGTGTTGAGGCTGGAGACCCAGCAGTGGAGCATTGCAGTGTTGAGCTAAAAGAACCAGCAGTGGAGAACTGCACTGTTGAGGCTGAAGAAACTGCAGTGGAGAATTGCAGTGTTGAGTGTTATGATTGAGTCACCGTAGGAGGCAGACACAAAAATAGAAGCTACGTCCAGAAAACCAGAGAATTTGGCAACCATCAGATTGCAGACCCCTGAACCTATCAACACAACTAGCAGTAGCCATGGGGGGTTCCTATGATGCCCTAGACCCCTCGATCACAGCCGGAGCGCTAAATAGGCTAAAGACAGAAAAGGAAATCTAACTGCCCCAGAGCAGACCCCAAAGTAAAAGGCAGCCCCCAACATATAATGACGGTGAAGCAAGATGAAAAAACACTCACACAGATAGAAAGATAGGCTGAGCAAACGATGGGGCCCAAGCTAGCTAAACAGAACAGGAAAGGAAGGTTGCTGTCTGCAATCTGCCAAAACCCTATCAAAGACATAAGCCAACAAGCTGATATGAAAAAGACCCTGAAGCAGCTAGGCTTCAAAAACTAAATCAGCACTCAGGTATTTTCAGAAGACAGTGCTAAAGGAATTCAGCACACCCCAGCAGGGAATGGCAGAAAACCAGAAAAACAAAGCAAAACAAAGTCTAAGCACAAATGCAAAAAGCCGAGCAGAAAACTTAGCTTTAGAGGAGCAGGAATTCAGACTGGTCTCCAAGGATCCCACAGAGAAATCACCCGCAGGGCAGAAGGGCGTCGGCAGCCTTATATCCAGTCAGTAACTCCACTCAGCCAGTCATCATCATCAAACTCAGGTGTTTGATAATCAGGCTCACTACCTTTCTTTACCAGAAGAGGGAGTTCCTCGGGCCTCAGTAGTGAAGGGGAAAATGAACTCACAACAGTACCTCCCCCTTGAGGAGGGGTCACCGAACCCTCAACCACGCCACCAGGGCGATCAGGGTGAGCCAGATGAAAGGCACGCACCAATCTTTTGGCATGAATATCAGAGGCAGAGACCCAGGAATTATCCTCCTGACCATAACCCTTCCACTTAACCAAATACTGGAGTCTCCGTCTAGCCAGACGGGAATCCAGTACTTTCTCTACCTCATATTCCATGTTACCTTCAACCAATACAGGGTCTGGGGGTGCCACCCCCAGAACAACAGGTTCAACAAACCTCTTCAACAAAGATTTATGGAACACATTATGGATTTTAAATGTGACAGGAAGAGCCAAACGAAAAGAGACCGGATTAATAATCTCCAAAATCTTGTAAGGTCCAATAAATCTAGGCTTAAACTTGGGAGAAGCCACCTTCATAGCAATATTTTTTGATGATAACCACACCATATCACCAACCTTAAACTGGGGACCAATGGTCCTATGTCGGTTGGAAAACCGCTGGGCCTTTTCCTGGGAGAGAGATAACTTATCCACCACTTGGTCCCAGATCTGGTGCATTCTCTCCACCACAGTGTCAACACCTGGGCAGGCAGAGGGCTCCACCTGCCCTGAAGAAAATCGAGGATGAAACCCAAAGTTACAAAAAAAAGGTGACATCAAAGTGGCAGAACTAGCGCTATTATTTAAAGCAAATTCGGCCAAGGGCAAAAATGAAACCCAATCATCCTGATCAGCAGAAATAAAACATCTCAAATATGACTCCAAGGTCTGGTTTGTTCTCTCTGTCTGCCCATTGGTCTGAGGGTGAAAAGCAGAGGAGAAGGACAACTGAATTCCCAGCTTGGAACAGAAAGTTCTCCAAAATCTAGACACAAACTGGACTCCTCTGTCAGATACAATGTTCTCAGGGATCCCGTGCAAGCGAACCACCTGTTGTAAAAACAGGGGCACCAACTCAGAGGAAGACGGCAACTTAGGGAGTGGTACAAGATGAACCATCTTAGAGAACCTATCACAAATCACCCAAATAACAGTCATCCTTTGAGAGACAGGCATATCAGAGTTGAAATCCATTGAAATATGGGTCCATGGCCTCTTGGGGACAGGCAAAGGCATCAACAACCCACTAGAGCGAGAACACGATTTAGACCGGGAGCAAGTCCCACAGGACTGCACAAAATTCCTGACATCACGAGACAAGGAGGGCCTCCAAAAAGACCGACTCACCAGATCTCTAGTACCAAAAATACCTGGATGACCAGCCAAAGCAGAGCAATGAACTTCAGACATCACTCTCTTCTTCCACTGGTCAGGAACATACAACTTTCCACTGGGACAACGCTCAGGTTTGTCCTCCTGGAACTCTTCCAGAGCACATCTCAAGTCGGGCGAGATGGCAGAAAGAACTACCCCTTCGCCTAAGATGGTAGCAGGCTTGGTCACCACAGGAGAATCAGCAAAGAAGCTCCTAGAGAGGGCGTCTGCCTTGACATTCTTAGTTCCAGGAAGAAAAGAACCCACAAAATCAAAACGTGTAAAAACCAAGGCCCACCTAGCCTGTCTAGGGTTCAAGCGCTTAGCCGACTCTAGGTAAATCAAATTCTTGTGGTCAGTGAGGACCACGACTTGATGCTTAGCTCCCTCCAACCAATGTCTCCACTCCTCAAATGCCCATTTCATGGCCAACAGTTCCCAATTCCCCACATCATAGTTACGTTCAGATGGAGAGAACTTTCGGGAAAAGAAAGCACAGGGATTCATTTTAGATGTTACAGGATCCTTTTGGGACAAAACAGCTCCTGCACCAATCTCAGAAGCATCCACCTCTACCTGGAACGGAAGTGAGACATCAGGTTTCCGCAAAACCGGGGCGGAGGTGAATCTTCGCTTCAGCTCCTGAAAGGAAGAAACAGCCTCCAGAGACCAATTTAACACATCAGCACCCTTCTTAGTCAAATCAGTCAATGGCTTGGCAATACTAGAAAATTTTGCTATAAATTTCCGATAAAAATTAGCAAAACCCAAAAACTTCTGGAGGGCCTTCAAAGAAGTGGGCTGAACCCAATCGTAAATGGCCTGTACCTTGGCCGGGTCCATTTCAATAGTTGACGGGGACAAAATAAATCCCAAAAAAGAAATCCTCTGTACTCCAAAAAGGCATTTAGATCCTTTGACATATGGGGATTTCTCCCTCAAGATCCGGAACACAGTCCGAATATGTTCCACATGAGAATCCCAATCCTTGGAGAAGATCAAAATATCATCCAGATAATCAAAAATTTATCGACAAAATCTCGGAAAATATCGTTCATGAAGCACTGGAAGACAGAAGGGGCATTAGTGAGCCCAAAAGGCATCACCAGGTACTCAAAATGTCCCTCCGGAGTATTAAACGCCGTCTTCCATTCATCCCCATGCTTAATGCGAATAAGATTATACGCCCCCCTGAGGTCAAGCTTGGTAAACCAGCAAGCACCTTTAACTCTGGAGAATAGATCAGAAATCAGGGGTAACAGATACTGATATTTAACAGTAATTTTGTTGAGGGCACGATAATCAATACAAGGTCTTAATGATCCATCCTTTTTGGCTACAAAAAAAAAAACGGCACCTAAGGGTGACGAGGATGGTCTAATATGACCCTTCTCCAACGCCTCCTTAATATAGGATCGCATAGCCTCGTGCTCGGGTACAGATAAATTGAAGAGCCGACCCTTGGGAAATTTACACCCCGGGCTCAGTTCAATTGCACAGTCATAACTCCTATGAGGAGGCAGAGACGCAGACTCATTCTCACTAAATACATCATAAAAGTCCGCCAAATAATCAGGAACATCATGCGACTGAGGAGAGGTGGAAAACAACGGAGCCTCACTAAAGGCACACCGACAACCCCAACTCACCACAGGCACAGATTTCCAATCCAAAACTGGATTATGAATTTGTAACCAGGGAACCCTAGAACAATAGTGTCATGCAGATTATGCAACACCAAAAATCTGCAATTTTCTTGATGGTCTGGGGCAACCCGCATTACCACCTGGGTCCAAAACTGAGGTTTATTTTTAGCCAAAGGAGTAGCATCAATCCCCCTCAAAGGGATTGGCGTCTGCAGAGGTGTCATCGGAAATCCACAACGTTTCGCAAAATCCAAGTCCATTAGGTTTAGGGCTGCTCCCGAATCCACAAAAGCCTTGGCGGAAAATATGGACAGGGAGCAGATCAGAGTAATAGCCAGAAGAAACTTAGGTTGAACACCACCAACAGAAAACGTGTGTGCAAAGCGTTTCTCTCGTTTAGGACAGACAGAAATAATATGCGAGGCATCTCCACAGAAAAAACACAACTTATTACGCCTTCTGAACTCATGACGCTGCTCTCTGGAAAAAACTCTATCACATTGCATAGGTTCAGACATTTGTTCAACAGGTGGCAACACCTCTCGTGCAGCTTTGCGTTCGCGCAAACGACGATCAACCTGAATGGCTAATGACATAGAATCGTCAAGACCAGAGGGAACAGGAAATCCCACCATAGTATCTTTTACGGCTTCTGACAACCCCTTCCGAGAGAGAGCAGCCAAGGCATTATCATTCCAGGTAGTAAGTACTGCCCACTTTCGGAATTTTTGACAGTACAATTCTGCAGAATCACGACCCTGGTTCAATGCCAGCAGGGTCTTTTCAGCCTGATCAATGGCATTAGGTTCGTCATACAACAACCCCAAGGCCTGAAAAAATGCGTTCACATTAGTCAGAATAGGATCATCTGGTTTCAAAGAAAACGCCCAATCCTGGGGATCGCCACGCAGCAAAGAGATGACAATTTTAACCTGCTGCGCGGAGCTCCCTGACGAGTTAGGCTTCAAGGCAAAAAATAATTTACAATTATTTTTTAAATTCAAAAATTTAGACCGATCCCCCAAAAAATACATCAGGTGTAGGAATCTTTGGTTCAGCAGCATGTGAATGAGCAAGGTAGGCGGAAATTCCCCGCACTTCCGCAGCGAGCTGCTCCACACGAACAGACAATTGCTTTATCTCCATTGAAAGAAAAAAAAATTCCCCCTACGGCCTCGGAGATATAGAGGAAAAAATATACACACTTTTTTTTTTTTTTACAATTCTTTCCTGCTATTGAGTACCCTAGGATCTGCGGTATGGCGGGTGATTCTGTTATGATTGAGTCACCATAGGAGGCAGACACAAAAATAGAAGCTACGTCCAGAAAACCAGAGAAGTTGGCAACTATCAGATTGCAGACCCCTGAACCTATCAACACAACTAGCAGTAGCCGTGGGGGGTTCCTATGATGCCCTAGACCCCTCGATCACAGCCGGAGCGCTAAATAGGCTAAAGACAGAAAAGGAAATCTAACTGCCCCAGAGCAGACCCCAAAGTAAAAGGCAGCCCCCAACACCGCACGGGTCACCATGGAGCACATGTATGCAATCCACGGACTTCATTAGGCATTCTACACCTATGTGACATGTATGATGAATTTAACTCTGATGTCCATGGATTATTATTTCCACAGATAAGTTCTTGAAAAAGGCACTATAGCCGAAACGTCGAATTTTTTTCTGTGGAATATTGGTCTTTATGATATTTTGGAAACAATAACAATAAACTCTCTATTCATACTCATTTGAGTTTTGTTTGAAGTGTGTGTGCTGAGGTTTTTTGGTACTAATTATTAGGATGTTTTGGAGGATGGTACATATGTCTGACATCCATGTCCACTCCTGAGGTTTTATGTGCAGAGTCTGAACTGAATACCGACGGGTTTGTTGATGTTGGTAGACAACAACTGCCCTCTTCTGCTCACAAATCCTTTCCAACATATGCAGTGTAGAGTTCCAGTGCGTGGTGATATCACACAACAGTCGGTGAGCTGGAAGCTGCAAACGCTGCTGAAGCACGGCAAGGGTGGCATTAACAGTAGCTGATTTTCTAAAATGGGCACACAGGCGGCGTACTTTCACAAGCAGATCTGGCAGCTCCGGGTAAGTTTTGAGAAACCACTGAACCATGATGTTAAGCACATGGGCCAGGCATGGTACGTGTGTGAGCTCGCCTCACCTCAGAGCTGCCACCAGGTTCCGGCCATTGTCACACATGACCATGCCTGGCTGAAGGTTCAGCGGTGTCAGTCACAGATCTGCCTGCTCTTTCAGAGCTGTCCACAACTCTTCAGCATTGTGCGGTTTGTTACCTAAGCATATTAGCTTCAGCACAGCCTGTTCCGCTTGGCTAAGGCAGTGCTTCCAGCTTGTGACTGATGTGGTCATTTGGGAGATGGAGGCTGAAGAGGAGGAGGAGGTGCAGGAGCTGTAGACTGTGGGAGCAACCCTGATTGACGTAGGGCCTGCAATCTTTGGCATCGGGAGGACGTGTTCCATCTCAAGTTCTGACTGGGTCCCGGCTTCCACTATGTTAACCCAGTATGCCATCAGCGAGATGTACCATCACTGCCCAGAAGAACTTGCCCACATGTCCGTGGTTAGGTGGACTTTCCCTGTAACAGCATTGTTGAGGGCACAGCTAATGTTGTGGGACATGTGCTTGTGTAATGCTGGGACGGCACACCTGGAGAAATAGTAGCGGCTGGGGACTGAGTACCTTGGGACGGCCGCCGTAATCAGGTTGCGGAAAGTTTCCGCCTCCACAAGCCTAAAAGGCAACATTTTGAGCGCAAGCAGATGAGAAATGTGTGAATTTAGTAGGGTGGCCTGTGGGGAGTTGGCAGCGTATTTCCACTTGCATTCCAAGGACTGGGGTATGTTCAAGTGAATGCTGCGCTGGGACAAGGACGTGGATGTGCTTGATGATGGAGCTAGTTGAGTGTGTGCACCGACAGGTGCAGGGCAGGAGGCATCTTCGCCTGCACCATGGACAGACAATTACCTTCCACACACAACAGAGGAAGAAGTGGTGGTGTCACACGCAGACATTGTTCCTGGACCCTGGGGTTTGGCCCACAAAGTCAGGTTCTTTGCTACCATTTGCCTGATCATGCTGGTGGTGGTCAGGCTGGTAGTTTT
Organism: Dendrobates tinctorius; assembly: GCF_039654945.1. Lineage (NCBI taxonomy): Eukaryota > Metazoa > Chordata > Amphibia > Anura > Dendrobatidae > Dendrobates > Dendrobates tinctorius. The sequence goes on from NW_027361678.1 coordinate 10,062,890, forward strand.
GCTACCCCTGCTGATACGGGCATGGCAGGTGGGGCAAATGGCCTGTTTGGGGTTATCGGCAGAGTCTTTAAAAAGCAACCAGGCTCGGGAAGACCTATTAATTTTATTGGCAACTTCCGTCGTGTTGGTGTTACAGGGAACGGTTACCCATCTTCTGTTTGTGGCCACCACACTGCTTCTTCCTGCTACGCCTCCCTCCCCCTGTGTGCTTCTGTCCTCGCTCTGCAGGTCCTCCTGCCAGGTTGGGTCAGTTACTATATCATCCACCACCTCTTCTTCCACTTCCGCACCCTGGTCCTCCTCCTGACTTTTTGGCAATTGTGTCTCATCATCGTCCACCTCTTGTGACACATTTCAACCGTTATCTTCTCGTGAACGTGGCTGCTCAAATATTTGGGCATTGCTACATGTGATCTCCTCTTGCCACTCTTCAAGTGCACTGGGAGAGAGGCCCGAATCTCTAAATGGAAAAGTGAATAGCTATTCGGAGTGTCCAAGTGTGGGATCAGTTGACTCCGGGTGCTCTGCATGGTGGGTGGAAGGAGGATCAAGGTGAAGGAATATGAGGTCCAGACTCACGGCTACTGAGACTTGACCATGTGGAAGACAGGGTGGTGATGGCGGCGGCGGCGGCGGCAAACTGACTGGAAGCATTATCTGCTATCTAACCAACAACCTTTTGACACTGCTCTTGGTTCAATAGTGGTGTGCTGCTGCAGTCCCCTAGCAATTGTGACAGGAAGGTCAAGCGAGAAGATGTGGGTGTTTGTTGTGGGCCAATTTTAGCTTGCCCACGTCCTCGCTCTCTCCATGCACCATCACGTCCACTTCCCAGTCCCTTGCCACATGCCTTGCCCATTTTAAATGGACTACAATATTTGGCACGTTCACTAACAATGAATGACTTTGGAGCAAACTTATATGTGATCTGTGTATGGGAAAACCAGTTTAAAATATGTGGCCTGTAGGTAACACCTTTTTTTTGTTAGCAAACTGGTGTCAATAACTAGACTTAGGGTCCCGTTTCACTTAGCGACGCACCAGCGATCCCGACAACGATAAGACCTTGTAGGGATCACTGTTGCGTCGCTAAATGATCGCTAGTAAGCTGCCAAACAGGCAGATCTCTTCAGCGACGCAGCAATGATCCAGCGATCAAACACAGCGATGCGCTCTGGCCAGCGGAACGCCGACGATGAAAAAATGGCCCAGAACATTCCTGCACGATCAGCGATATCCAGCAGGGGGGCCAGTCACTGCTGCGTGTCACATATAGCGAGATCGCTGTTGCGTCACAAAGTCAGTGACGCATTAGCGATCTCGCTATGTGAGACGGGGCCTTAAGACACAGCAACAACAGTTCAATAGAGCCAAAAAAAAGCCCCAATTTTTAGACCACAGATAGGTGAGGCCTGTGACAGAAATCTCCAACTTTTAATTATCTGGCCTGTATTTTTTTAAAACAGCAAAAAGAGTGTGAATAAATTGGCTAAGACACAGCAACAACAGTTCAATTGAGCTCAAAAAATGCCCCAATTTTTAGACCACAGATAGGTGAGGCCTGTGACGGAGATCCCCTGCTTTAAATTATCTGGCCTGTATTTTTTTTTAATAAAAACAGGAAAATAGTGTGAATTACTAGGCGAAGACAAAGCAAAAAAATGGAGTACAAAAAATGCCCCAACCTGTAGAAAGCTTTGTGCGCACAGTTCATGAAGGAGCCGTATTTTGATTAATCGATGGTGGTCATAGGATCTGGACCCCCAACCGATCAGCAGCACAGTGCTGCGCCTGTCATTCTGAAGTCTGGAACACATGGACATCACAAAATACTGGGGTATTGCCCTTCAGATACTTTACCAAACAAGCCTTTACTGCAGACCAGGGGCAGACTTATTATTGGTGCAACCTGTGCCCAAGAGGTAAGGAGGTCTCTTTCAACCTCCAAACCATGTAGAATTGTGTATAAATGATGCACGCTCTGACTGTGAAGGGCCCATATTAAGTTATTGCACAAGGGCCTCTTCTACCAGTGTCCGCTGTTGCTGCTTGTTTGTCTTTCTGCTTTCAGTATGTACAAACCATGATCAATCAGATGCCAGATTCAGACATTGAAGATTATTCCATTATCTTACCATAAAGAGATTGTCCAATACAGGATAACCCCTCTGCTTAATCACTTATGGGCTACGTTAAACAAGACAAAAAAAACAAAACAATGGGACTCATCTTCCATAGCAGCACCGTTCTGGTGATTTCAGCACTGCAGGTTACGGGACTGCTGCTGCCAATCAGTGGCCATTGGTTGGGTACCTTTTGCCATTTCTACAGAAAATTGATGAACTACAGGCAATCAGCAGCCACCAATTGTTGTCACGGGCCTGCTGCAGCCAATTATATGAACTGATGGAAATGGCGATGATGACATCACTGGAGTGGCACTGCTGCAGATGAGCATCCATTTTTCATTATTTTAAATAGGGCCTTCAAGTGTTTAAGTACTGGTTGTCTTGTAGTGGAGAATCCCTTTAAGCAGGTATTGTGTTCCTTTTGCAGAATTGTACTCATTATAATATATGGTGCTATTCACATGTCTGTGTATTTTCATGTAGCCTGTTAAGCTGGATGGGGGAGAAGTAATGTGCACAACAACGGGGAAGGGGGGGAGTCCAAACACTAGGGAAGGGGAGAGTGGAGAACACTAGTCAGAACTAACACCTTGTCTGTCCTAAACATCCCTAAATAGGTTCTGCACCTATCGCCGAGCAGGAACCTATTCCCTGCCTGACCCTAGCGATAGGCCCTTGATAGGGAGGGGACGGGCAAGCGTTAGACATCCCCTACTACAACTAAAGACAGAGAAAGTGGACAACCGAGGGGATACACTTAGCTTGAGAAGACCACTGATATATCACATCATGAGTTCTCCAAGAAGACACTAGCCGACCGCTAGTACTTCCAACAAGACAGAGGGAAATTGAGCTAACATCAGCGCCATGCTGAAGATACTGAATGTATTTAAACCTTCAGCAAAGGTGTGTTAATTAGCAGCAGGTGGAGATAACTGTTGTATCCTAGAGTGAGAAGGATATCACTCCACAAGAGATGCAAAAATCAGGAAGGTGCTTGTAGAGCTAAACGAAATGACTTTCTACAGCCAGATCCAGGATGACTGTCTTATCACACCCGACACATCAGTGACACTGTGTCATACAAAACGCGAGACATTTTTTTTTTCCCCCGGTATCAGTCTGTGAAAAACACATACAGCAAACGGATTCCATTGCAAAGGATAGGACAAGCTGTCATTTATCTGATGGTAAAAATGGATACACGCCCATACACCGATGACACACTGATCCAATAACACCAGTACCATTATTTCACGCAAGTGTTTAAACACGGATATGTGAATGAGGTCTTAAATGTATTTTATTTGGCTTCTTTGTGATATATAAACACAAAGTAGCAAGTATTTGTATAGTGTAAAGAAAGTGATATTGTTTTATAAATACTTTAAAAATACAAATTTAAAAATTGTGTCATGCATATGTATTCAGCCCCCGAGTCAATACTTTGTAGGACCACCTATCTCTGCAGTTACTGCTGAAGTCTTTGGAGGTCTGTCTCTACCAGCTTTTCACATCTAGAGAGGACATTTTTGCCCCTTCTCTGCACACTTGCTTTTGCTCAGTGAGATTGGGTGGAAAAGTCTGTGAACAGCAAATTTCACATCTTGAAACAAATTCTCAATGGGATTTAGGTCTGCACTGTTCCATTCACACAAATATGCTTTGATCTAAACCATCCTTTGTGGCTCTGGCAGTATGTGTAGGGTCGCTGTCCTACTGGAAGTTGAACCAATATCCCAGTTTCAAGGCTTTTGCAGCTCCTAACAGGTTTTCCTCCAGGATTATCCTGTATTTACCTCCATCTTCCCATATACATCAATTCCACATGAGCAAGGTCTTTTAGCAGTGAAGCGGTTTTTATCCAGTCGTGGACTTGATGTTTCATTAGTAGGTTTTTTAATGCCAATGTTGGAGTATGCTCTTTTACATAACTATTTTGTTTTTAAGGATCGATTTTATGTTCAGAAGAGAGGCGTAGCGATGGGTGCGGCTTTTGCACCCTCCTACGCAAATGTATTCATGGGGGCATGGGAGCATGAATATGTTGAAAATGGGGATTATATATCATCAGGTTCAGTTGTTTCAGGGGCAGACCTACCGTCCGTGCATTGCACGGGGGCCCCGGGGAAGAGGGGGCCCCTCCAGCACCGCATGGCTAATTTTGTCAAAATTCAATTTAGCCATGTGTAGTGCAATGAGGAGAGCAGCGCTGCGGGAGACAAAGGGCCCCCTGTGAGGCAGGGGGGCGCCCGCCTGCCCCCAGCGCCGACGCCACCCTCCCTCCCCGCATTGAAGGAGGCAATGATGGAGCCTGGAGGAGAGAGCGTCAGCTGACGCTCCCTCTCCCATCATTCCCCGCTCTGCCGCTGACACAGCGGGTGTGCGATGACGTCATCGTGCTCTCACTGTGTACCAGGCAGTGCGGGGGAGAGACAGGAGCCAGAAGCAACGCAGGCACGAGGAGAAGGTGAGGAGTGTGTTTGTTTTTTTTTAAATCAGTGTGAGTACTGAAGTGTGGGGCTATGCTGGGGGGATATATACCATGCTGGGGGGGCTATATACCATGCTGGACTGTATTATACCATGTTGGGGGGGCTATATACCATGCTGGGGGGCTATATACCATGCTGGGCTGTATCATACCATGCTGGGGGGGCTATATACCATGCTAGACTGTATTATACCATGCTGGGAGGCTATATACCATGCTGGGGGGGCTATATACCATGCTGGGGGGCTATATACCATGCTGGGGGGGCTATAAAACCATGCTGGAGGGGGTTATATACTATACTGTGCTGTATCATACCATGCTGGGGGGCTATATACCATGCTGGGGGGCTATATACCATGCTGGGCTGTATTATACCATGCTGGGGGGGGTATATACCACGCTGAGCTGTATTATACCATGCTGGCCTGTATTATACCATTCTGGGGGGCCTATATACCATGCAGGGCTGTATTATACAATTCTGGGGGGGCCTATATACCATGGTGCGCTGGGCTATATACCATTTGCGGCTGTGTTATATACCATGCTGGGCTGTATTATACCATGCTGGGCTGTATTATACTGTTTTGGGGGGGCTATATACCATGGTGGGCTGTATACCATGGTGGGCTGGGCTGTATACCATGTGGTGCTGGGCTATATATTATGCGGCTGTTATATACGATGGGGGTACATTTTACATTATATTCTATAAGGGAAGGCTGTGTTATATAATATGGGGGGCTACATTATATTCTATGGGGAGGTGGGCTGTATTATATTCTATTTGGGGCTACATTATATTCTATAGGGGGCTGTATTACAATTATTATATTCTATGGGGGCTGCATTATACTATATGAGGAGGGCTACATTGTATTCTATGGAGGGGCTACATTATATTATATAATGGGCTGCATTATATCCTATGAGGGGGTTGCCATATATTCTATGGAGGGGCTGCATTATACTATATGGGGGGACTGCATTATATTCTATGGGGGGGTTACATTATGTTCTATACAGATATTATATCCAGCCCTGCATAACCTCAATATTAAATAACAACAAATAACAAATAACTTTGTTGTCCTATGAAGGGTTGAGGGGCCCGAAAAATTTCTTGCACAAGGGCCCACTACAGTCTGTGTCCGCCCCTGAGCTGTATTATGGATGAGATTCATCAATGATATTTTATTTGTCTGGCAGGGTTCCAAAGCGCAATTGGAAGAATTCCTTCAATATTTGAATGAAAACAGTATTAATATTAAACTTACCTGCACGATTAAACAGGATTCCATAAATTTTCTGGATCTGAAGATATCGGTTGATGACACAGGATTTCTTCTCACTTCCATCTACCGGAAAGAAACGAGTGTTAATGCATTGCTCCATGCCAGTTCATCACATCCAGTGCATATTATCCGTGCGATACAAACAGGGCAATTCTTAAGAACTAGACGTATCTGTGGTCGACAAGATGTTTTTGAAGAACAGGCCAATGAACTTACGAATAGATTTTTCAGAAAGGGGTTATCGGAGAGATATTGTGCATAAAGCTTTTGTTAGAGCCAAAGAAGCTGATCGGCAATCGTTGTTAATTTCTAAGGCAAAAAATAAAGAAACAGATGGTCATGTGCGGTTCATCACAAATTTTCACTCTAGACGGCATGAGATGACTGGTATCATCTCTAAGTTTTGGCCTATTCTTTTACAGGATCCAGGTATATCTAATTTAATACCTGAGAAACCTTTGGTTGTTGCTAAACGCAACAAAACTTATGAGGAAATATGAAGATTTGATGCTGTATTATTAGTGATATATATCATCTAGAACAGTTCAAGTTTGAATGTAAATGCAGATCTTTAAACTGTGAATTCGTTATATATGATTTTAATTATATATATTAATTATTGTGATACTTTTTTGTTCTTCATATGATGCATTGTGAATAACTCCTTATGGCCTAATATTAATGGTTGTTCCATATATGGTTCTAATTTTATATATGTCAACATTGTAATCATGATATTATTTTTTGTTCATTTGACTATATTTATTCTCTCTCCATTTTTATTGTCTTATAGTAATGGTGGTATCATTGATGTTTGTTTATCTAGGTAAGCTGTTTGGTTCTTGTTTTATTATGTCGGTAATTATGCCTTAAATACAAATAAATGTAATTAGTTAGAATCACTACTTTGCACCTTGCACATTGTTTAATGATCATGTGGTATTTTTGACCCGTGAGTTATTATTTATTGAGCAATTATCTTATTTTTGCAATTGCACATAGTCACTTTACATTCTTATTTATATTATTATGCATATGTGGAGTCCCTGATCCTTCGTCACATTCTTCAGGCTGACGTCCGGTCTGTGTCTACATCATGTAGGGCTTGGCGCTGGCCCGCTCGCGTGACTAGGATCGTGATGTTTATCTCGAGGCGTGGGACGCAAGGGTGATGGGATTCGCGGCATGCGCACAATTAGTTCATAACACGGTCATTTGACCGGAATCACTTTGTAAACCGTATGTATCTATACACTTTAACACCTTGTCATTCTAACACGTACATCAACATGTGCTTATATCACCCTACATGGGTCAATATAATAGCATTGCTACATGCACAACCATTTTCCAATGGCCATTTTTCATACTAGTAAACTGGGCATCATTGAGCGCAGCCTCGATTATTTTTCCATTTAGTTCATTACCAGTATACGCTCACATGTGCACATGTATTGTTGTTATCATATTTGCACTGAGCCAAGTGTATCAGTGGATTTTTGTATTCAGCTGCTTCTTTGGACACACAATTTTTATAGTTTTTAGAATATTCACATTATTATTTGGATATGCACCCCCTGTCATCTTGTTGTATTACTCTTGCACATGTATTGTTTGGTTAATAAAGTTTAGATATTCAGTAACACGATCTATATTTGTCCTTTACTTTGTTTTTTTTTCTTGTAGTCTCTGCAGAATGAAAAGCACAATAAACAGACTGGTTAAAAAATAAAAAACCATACACTTATATCACCAATCTCCTGTCTCTGCCCGGTCCTCCGCTGGCTCGCTAACTCCCTTTCTCCCACCTGAATTACCTATTCGCATCCTCCTTACTAACAGCCCAGCACCTTGTAATTCAAGTGGCACAAACCTGAGAACACCAGAATTGGCCGGTCCTACGTTCTCTGCACAGATGAGAGCATGTTCACACTAAGCAAGTGACAGATGTGACAGTCTGGAGATGCCGTGGTGAATGTTATGCAGTCTGCACCATCACCTGGTAGGACGGGTACGATGTGATAGCCCACGGCTCCAGACTGCTATTAGGTACCAGGATGAAATTCTCAGAGCCATTGTCAGACCTTACCGCGGTGCAGTGGACCCTGGGCTCCTCCTAGTGCAGGACATTACTCGACCTCATGTGAACAGACTGGGTACGCAGTTGCTGAATGATGAAGGTGTTGATGAGTCCATGATCCCCAGACCAAGGCGCAGACCTGATGCAACTTGTACAGCCACACAGGGGTCCAAGAGGTTAGGGGGCCACTACCACCTCCAAAACAGGCCCAGACCTGAATTGAATTGGGAACCTCTAAAACATTATGTATCAATGCATCTAATGCCGGGGTCTGGGAGGCTGTGGTTGGTGTTGCTCAAAAAGCTGATTGCAACAGACTCCATGGATGAGCGGCTTATATCTATTAATGAACAGAAGGGAGGCTATATTGGGCACTGATATATATGTTTAAATGACAGAAATGTATTTTTTAACTTTTTGAGTTCCTTGATTATTATTCTCACTGTAAGAGGAAAATAAACAAATGAGATGAGAAAATGTATGTTTTTCTTTTAGTTTCATAATTCTGCACAATAATAGTTACTCAATACTTCTGCGCAAAGAGATATTCTCCTAAGAAAGAAAAAACTTTATTTTTAATTTCCTAAATATTCAGGTTTCAGATTTATTAATATTTTGTATCAATCAGCAGCACAATAGTTGTGCAATAATAAAATGAATCAAAAATACAAATTGTGCACACAGGGTGTATATGTACATGCATACATCCGCAAAAATTTGGTTCATCGTCCTTTAAATTTCATTTCTATCTATCATCTATCTAGCTATCTGTCTGTCTCTATCATCTCTCTCATGGTGACATCACAATAAAACCGATGTCACAAGTGATGTGATGACATCTTCACATTCTATATTCTATTGTAGCGGCCTAAGGGAAATCACTGCCTTACAGACTCCCAAGGGTGAGGCAACCCTTTTTGTTTTTCGTGACGAACGAAGCAAAAATTCATTCTAAAATGGATAAAGAGAGAAGAAGAGCCCAAAGAGATCGTGTTCTGAGAGAGAAGAGAGGAATAAATGAAGAGCAGGTACCATTGTTCGCTTTAGGGCGAAAAGACTCTATATTACCGGACATGGACACTGAAGCCTCAGAAATGGCGTGCAAACGACAAACTCTGGAGAAAATGAGAAAGTCAAAAAGACATGAGATACTTACAGAGAAAAGGAAAATGGAGACCCTCATGGAGTCTCACTCTGCAGCCTCCGCTGAGCTTCAGAGGGCCATTCTTATCTCCTTGAAAAAAATCGGAGATCTGGTCCCTGAAATACGGAGGAGGAACAAAGAAGACATCCTCAATAAGGGGAGAAACAACAGCGCAGAGTTAGAGCTGGAAGAGATTCTCCAAGAAACACCGAGACATGTCATATTCTCCAGATCTGAAAGTCTGGAGACAGCGAACCTACAAAGAGCGGCGGCCCAGAAGAGGATCAGGAACAGCAGAGACTTGGTTGTCCAAAGTACAAGAGGTGTCATCTATGCTAAACCCATTATAAATTGGAATGGTGCATTACAGAGGTCCAGGACATCAGCTGTGAACATCTCCATCCCAGAGAACAAACAGCTGAGTGATTCTCCACCAAACACCTCACTGGATAAAGAGGGACCAGGTAAGATGGACACTGCTCAGTATAATAAGACTGGGGTGAGTGGGATTATACTTCTAATATTATGTAGTGGCCACAGTTATCGAAAGTGCAGAAAAACTGTCCTTGTTGTCCATAGCCACCAATCACAATGCACTTTCATTGTTCTATAGAATGTTAAGAAATGGAATCTGTGCTCTGATTCGTTGCTATGGGCAACAGGAACTTTTTGCTAATGGACAGTTTTGATAAATGGGAGCCCAAATATTAGAAAATTCCTGCTCATTTACTAAATGCTGTATAAAATTGTAATATTTCTTCTGGAGCTATATTTGTTAACCCCTTCTTGAGCTGGTAACTGTACGTTTTTTTTCTTACTCCTTATAAAAACCAATAACTATTTTTAATTTCTCTGTCAAAGTAGCCATATGTGGATTTGTATTTTTAGTGGACTGAGCTGTAATTTTGAACATTAATTATTTTACCATTCAATGTTCTGGAAAATAAGGAAAAAGATTCAAAGTGTGGGTAAAAAAAAGTGATTGTTATATTTTTTTTTCACTGTGTTCATTGAGTGGTAAAAATGACCTCACAAAATATTTCTCCACGTCAGTGACAACTATGATAATGCTGAATATACATAGGGGTTTTCATTTTACTTGATGTTGAAAGAAAATTGTGAATTTAAAAAAAAAATTGGTTTGTGACCCCATATTTTGAGACATTGTATCTTTTTTATTTTGATAGCTTGATGGAGCTGTGTGAGGACTTTTTTTTCCCGTGTCGAGTTGTAGCTTTTATTGATACCTTTCTTGGGTAGAGCGGACATTGTGATATCTCTTCATTACAATTGTTTAGGTGGATACGGCACTCTCAAAAAAATCAATTTTCATTTTTTTTCTCATTTCAGTGTTTACGGTTTGCATTAATAATAATAAATATTGCATTTTTGTGTATCAGACCAATATAGATGTGGTGATAATAGAGATGCAAATTATTATTATCATTATTATTGCTATTATTAATTGGAAAGTTTAAGTTTTTACATTTATTTTCTGTTTTCTTCTGTAACAATTTTTTCAGTTACTTCTTTCTTTAGTCTCCTTAGGCGACTTGATCCTGTGATTTTCTGATCGCTTGTACTATATACTGTGCTAGAACTGTATATAGCTAAATTAATGTTCTCATATGAAATTAAGCCAGGCTGGTCTTCACAGGAGAAGGAAAGTGAGAGTCAGGGGCTTTCAGCAGGCCCAGGTAGTCATTTCAAACAACCAACCCCCAGCAATTATGTCCTGCAATTGCGTGGACACAAATTGGAAGTTACTTAGTTTAAATACAATTGTCAGCAATGAAATGGATAAACTACAGTAATCGGAGAACGCTCTGGTCGCTGAAGTTATAGGCAGGTGGCAGCTATGTAAAACAGCAGGCATTGGTACGATGCATGCTCAGCTCCTGAGCCCGCTCCATACATTTACTACACAACCTGACAAACATTTCCACCATGTGTTCGCTAAGGGGCTAATAAATCTTGTATCATCTCTTGCAGATGGAATGGATAAGATGTCCATCGACGGAGTGGAAATGATGTCCATCGACACACCATACATGCCGGCACGACGCCTTGATAATGCCAGTGTACAGATTTCTCCACACAGAGGACTGGTCCACACAGACCAACCTATCGACCTTTACAGTCTTGAGTTCTTGAAAGATTTTGGAAAAGGAGGCTATGGAAAAGTGTCAATTTATATTTGTCCGTGACCCTCACTGTATCCAGCACAGATACACAGGAGGGATGGACTTATTCATTACAGGATGTTCATATGTACTGATACTTGGAATAAACCAGTGACATGTTACAGAGTAATAGATGGGAGATTGGTCTGATGTGTTGTGATTTTTCTCCAGGTCAGCTTGGCATCAGATCCGGTCAGTGAAGGACTGCTGGCCATTAAGATCATGGACAAGAGATCTTGTGAGCACATAATCTCTACAGAGGTAGAAGTCCTGAGACTGGCTGCCGGGTGCCCCTACCTAATGTCTATGAGGGCGTTTATGGAGACACCTATGGAATATGCAATAGCCATGGACTATATGGCCGGAGGAGACCTGTTTCACCACATGAAAGATTCAATGATGTTTAACACAAAGACAACAAGGTAAATGTCTTATAGCGAATCTTAATAATCCGCTGCCCGCACATTGTAGTCCTGGAGCAATGGAGAATGACAACAAGAGCAAATAATGAGGTGAAAAGGACACGTGTGTGATCTCCTCATGTTCTCCGTATGATTGTGTATGTAACCACTGATCCATCTTTTACTTTCTATTCCATAGACTCTTTGCGGCAGAGATGGTGTGCGGACTCCAATTCCTGCATGAACACGGCGTCATACATAGGTAATCATTTCACCTCCATAAATCTGTCACCTGTGACTCTGTTGTCTCCTTACATATCAATTGTAGAAAGTTATTTTCATGAATAATCCTCACAATCAGTGTCTGCTCCTTCTCCCTGCAGTGACCTGAAGCCAGAGAACATCCTCCTCCAAGACACCGGACACATCAAAATCTCCGACTTTGGCTTATCAGTCGTGAATGTATCTGAGGGTGCCATAGTGAGGAACATTGCTGGCACTAAGGGTTACGTAGCACCTGAGGTAAGGAACATCAGTGTGTGATTGGTGCCGATAGCAGGAGGGATAATCTGATCCCAATGTATCCTGCTCACATCTAATCACAGACCGGTACTCATATTCTCTGTGTGTCATTCTTCCCGGTATATTCAGCTTCTCTCCAATCTCATGTTCCCACAGATAATGAATGAGGAAGGATACAACCATCTGGCAGACTCCTTTTCCTTCGGAGTCATCCTATATATGATGAGTGTAGGTGACTGGCCATTTTACAGCAAAGGCTCACTGGACGAATACCACCAGTCTCTCCATGAGCACATCCCTTATTTTCCACCAGGGATATGCACTAATACCACTGACATCATAAAAGGGGTGAGTAGTATCAGATGGATAAAGATGACGGTGGACTACAAGAATAGATAGATAAGATGTGGACAGTCCATAGACATTGTGTAATAATTTATCAGTAATAATAATCTAATGACTAATGGTCTCTTTCATTTTCTAGCTTCTCTGCAAAACTCCATCTGCCCGATTGGCCATAACGTCATCCATCAGGTCCCACCCGTTCTTCCACTCCATAGACTGGAGCGATGTGGAGTGCGGCAGATCCGACCCACCATTCCCATATTACTTTGTAAGTATAACACATACGGACATCCATAATGTTATCACTACCCAGTAACGCACTTACCCACTATACCTCTTATTGTTATATCCCCCAGTACACTGTATATACTGAATGTGAGGAGCTGATTCTCAGACATGTATATTTCTCTTCTTACAGCAAGACTATTAAGCTGATAACAATCAGCCCCATTCCAGTAACATCCAGGAATGAAGATTTACATTAATCGGATGAGATGACAAAACTGGACTTTCTCATTAACCGGACTGTGACAAACCTACCGAGCTTCCACCACATAACACCCATGTAGATTTGAGCACCAAACATCCAGGGATTTATTCCGATCGCCATATTTGGAATCAGGAAGGATTTTTTTTCCCTTGATATGAGGATAATCCATCAACGAGTCCTCAGGGTTATTTTTCGCCTTCCTCTGGAGCAACAAAGCAAGTAATTAAAGGCTGAAACTGAAGGACTTCTTTAAGCAATACTTGCTATGTCACCATCTGGATGACTCATCTACAATGTGGTGGTAAGGAGAAGACTACCAAATATGGACAGACAGAAGGCAGCGACTGCTCCTTCACCTACCGGATATTTACAGAAAGAAGGCAGCGGCTGCTCCTTCACCTACCGGATATTACAGAAAGAAGAAAGCGGAGGCTCCTTCACCTACTTGGTCATGTACAGACAGAAGGAAGCGGCTGCTCCTTCTCCTACCGGATATTTACAGAAAGAAGGCAGCGGCTGCTCCTTCACCTACCGGATATTACAGAAAGAAGAAAGCGGAGGCTCCTTCACCTACTTGGCCATGTACAGACAGAAGGAAGCGGCTGCTCCTTCACCTACAAGGCCATGGACAGATGGAAGGAAGCGGCTGCTCCTTCACCTTCCTGCCCACGGTCAGACAGAAGGCCATATGGTTGATCGCGATGCTGTAGGAATCCAGGAAAATTCCAACTACACAGATCACATGTCACACATTCCTTCTCTTCTCCTCTCTGTCATGTGTGATCCAGACCTGGATATCCAAAATCAGCACAAGTGCAAACCAAGGCCCAAGAAGCGGAATTGTCATCATCTGCTCCTTTCTACAGAAAGTCACTGTATTTACACACTTTCTTTTTCATATTTGCATAATATTAACAACTTTTATGCACAAATATATATATATATATATATATATATATATATATATATATATATATATATATAAAACATCTATGTTGCTTTTGGTTAGATTCTTCTCATATACAGACCTGCTTTTTGGTATCTTTAGTAATATGATCAGGGTCAGGACAAGGTATTTTGAAGCCTTAGGAGGATGAAGCCAATGGCGTCCCTCCAAGCAAAGTAATGGGTCAGAAACTATGCTAACAGGACCTCCACCCCCCGAACGGTCAGGAAATACGCTTTGATGACCACTTCCACTAAAATTGTTTCCTTTTTCACCAAAAAAACCAGCAAAAGTGACAAAAATTGGGTGAGGTTTAACATGGAGCACATTTTCAAAGTTTTATGTAGAACCAATCATTGTTTGTAGATCATTTACACAATACAAAGGTCAAATAATAATATTCATCCCTGACATCTCATATTTTAGATGTCAAACCCAATAATGGTCATGGGAACTATCATAGCTTAACTATAATGGGGGCTGTTTGGCTTCAATTAATGTCATGCTGTAAGGGTGTGGACTGTATTGCATGTATTGTGTCATGCAATATATTTATAATGTAAACGGAGATGTGTCCTTCTGACTGAAGACTTGACGGCTGCGCGGTGTGGAGTCGGGAGCAGCGCATGCGCATACTGCACTGCAACACCATTTTACTGAAGAGTGCCTTCGATAAAATGACGCCGTAGTGCGGATGCCGCCGACGCCAGCCCCTAAAAGCATAACTATTCATGTCCATATTTGCTATGATGGCTGCCTCCTAACCATAAACACAGTAGATACATCCGGGCCTTTATCTACACTGTCTGAAAGAGAAACGCTCTTTGTTGCCCACAACAATCAATCAAAGCTCAGCGTTCATCTTTTATATAGCACTGGTGAAGTGAAAGCTGCGCTGTGATTGGTTGCTACAGGAAACAAAAAGCTAGGAGAGCACACAGAGAAAATACATGCAAAACACATACAGATTTTATCGTGAAGGATTATAAAACTATACAAAGGGTGGTAGGGACAGAAAAGAATTACATTTATCAATATACAGGTGCTTCTCACAAAATTAGAATATCATCAATAAGTTAATTTATTTCAGTTCTTCAATGCAAAAAATGAAACTCATATATTATATAGAGTCATTACAGAGTGATCTATTTCACATGTTTAATGAAAACCCAAAAGTCATTATCTCAGTAAATAAGAATACTTTATAACACCAGGTTGAAAAATGATTTTAAAATCTGAAATGTTGGCCTACTGAAATGTAATGTTCAGTAAATGCTCCTTTTGCATCAATTACTGTATCAATGCGGCGTGGCATGGAGGCGATAAGCCTTTGGCACTGCTGAGGGGTTATGGAAGCCCAGGTTGCTTTGACAGCAGCCTTCAGCTCATCTGCATTGTTGGATCGGGTGTCTCATCTTCCTCCTGACAATAACCCATAGATTCTCTATGGGGTTAAGGTCAGGTGAGTTTGCTGGCCGATCAAGCACAGTGATACTGCTGTTTGTAAACCAGGTATTGTTACTTTTGGCTGTGTGGACAGGCGCCAAGTCCTGCTGGAGAATGAAATTTCCATTTCTAAAAAGCTCGTCGGCAGAGGGAAGCATGAAGTGCTCTAAAATTTCCTGGTAGATCGCTGCGCTGACTTTGGTCTTGATAAAACACAGTGGACCTACACCAGCAGATGACATGGTTCCCCAAACCATCACTGATTGTGGATACTTCACACTAGACCTCAAGCAGCTTGGATTGTGGCCTCTCCACTCTTCCTCCAGTCTCTGGGACCTTGATTTCCAAATGAAATGCAAAGTTTACTATAATCTGAAAACAACACCTTGGACCACTGAGCAACAGTCCAGTTCTTTTTCTTTGGCCCAGGTAAAAACACTGGCGTTGTCTATTGGTCATGAGTGGCTTGACACAAGGAATGCGACACTTGTATCCCAGGTCCTGGATATGTCTGTGTGTGGTGGCTCTTGAAACAATGACTCCAGCAGCAGTCCACTCCTTGTGAATCTCCTGCAAATTTTTGAATGGCGTTTTCGTAACAATCCTTTCAAGGCTGCGGTTATCCCGGTTGCTAGTGCACCTTTTTCTACCACACTTTTTCCTTCCACTCAACTTTCCATTAACATGCTTGGATACAGCACTCTGTGAACAGCCAGCTTCTTTAGCAAGGACCTTTTGTGGCTTACCCTCCTTGTGGAGTGTGTCAATGACTGCCTTCTGGAGCATCTATCAAGTCAGCAGTCTTCCCCATGATTGTGGAGCTACTGAAACAAACTAAGGGATCTTTTTAAACATTTAGGAACCATTTGCAGGTGTTTTTGTTATTTATTCTAATTTACTCAGATAAT
This sequence comes from Dendrobates tinctorius, assembly GCF_039654945.1. Classification (NCBI taxonomy): domain Eukaryota; kingdom Metazoa; phylum Chordata; class Amphibia; order Anura; family Dendrobatidae; genus Dendrobates; species Dendrobates tinctorius. Next base: position 10,079,276 of record NW_027361678.1, read on the forward strand.
GACCTTTGGGTTTTCATTGGCTGTAAGCCATAATCATCAACATTAACAGAAATAAACACTTGAGATAGATCACTCTGTTTGTAATGACTCTATATAATATATGAGATTCACTTTTTGTATTGAAGAACTGAAATGAATTAACTTTTTGATGATATTCCAATTTTGTGAGCAGCACCTGTATCTATTAATAAATATTATTTAGTATTTTTTATTAATAAGTTTTGCCAATCCTATGTCTCCTCCCATCAGCTCTGCCCCATTAGCAGAAGTAGGGGGTTGTGGGAAATGTAGTTAACAGAGGTTACATGATCAGCAGTGAACTTGTCACTGACCAGAGAGACCTATTTACCGAAAAGTTGGAGGCAGAAAAGAGTAAGAAAGTAACCAATGAGTATCTGAAGGCGTGGCTGAGTTTGTCCAAGCTTCCTCTGATCAGTGAAAAATAGACAGCACATGGATGTTACACAGACCCATTCACTTGAACGGAAGAATTTAGTCTGCAATTTGGACCAAACTCCAATATATATCAGATGTTTGGGTGTTTTTTTTTGCAAGGCCACTGGTTTACAGAAGGATTGGATAAATGAGAAGGCCCACAGAGGGAATCTGTCAGCAGGTTTTTTTCTGTGAAATTTGAGGATAGCACAAGGTAGGTGCTGAAAAATTGAATTGAACGATATGTCACACGTCCGGCTGTGTGCTTCTGTTTACTTACAATGAAGGTTTTATCACCAACACATTATCATTGATGTGACTAGCTGGAGCGAGGGCACTAGTACAACTCCGCCCCCTCATGTGATAAACAGCTCACTGTCTATAGACAATGTACATGGAGAACCTGGTGTGGGTGGGGTTAGCTCTCTCAGCTGTGCTGCATTGCTAAATCTAAATCCTCTGATTATATCAGAACTGCTGCACCCAGTAATCTAGGTGATATATAGTTGGATTTAGGGTCTCTTTGCCTACATCCTGCTGCTCTCAGATGACGTAGCAAAAACCTGCTGACAGATTCCCTTTAAGTGAAATCAGCTACATGTTCTAACTGCAAAAAGAAAGAAAATATCACAATAGCAAACATATGAAACTTGGACGTGTGTGAATGGGGTTTAATACACAGGTTGATCCGGACAGAACTAATTGCAGTGAATTACAAGGATGCCATCTTCAAGATGAAAGGTTATAGAATAATCTGAAGGGTGCTGGATGCTCCAATTTTGACTTCTGTATGCAAATGTTAGTAGCTGAAAGTTTTCTTTAAGTTCTTTCCAATGTTTAAATCTCTACTCTTGCTCAGTCAAGCACCACTCCAGTGTTTCTTGTTATTGTACCGTGGAGTGGTGCTTTAAATGTAATTCCCTGCCCCCTGGTCACATACTCACCTCCTTTATCGTTTTCCAGCATTGCTCTCTGTCGAAAAGTAACCTGCCGGCATGTGCCACTGTCTAGTGGTTTGCGGCAGAGGTCACTTTTCAATACAAGTTTATGAGAGCCTCGTCCTATCTTGTGAGGTAACTTGTGAATTCCGGCCAGCCAGTAGCTACAGATGTCAAAGGGTGAGTATAAGAACAGGGGTTAAGAACATTTAAAGCGCCACTCTAGCATTGAAAAAAACGCCACTGAAGTGGTGTTTTAAGTACTTATAATTTAATGTTACAAACTTTGTGGCTTCCCCCCTTTCAAGATTTGTTTTGCAATTGTCTTATTTTACCACAATAATAAAGTTCTGTGCTTTAGACTTGCAGAGTTTGTAAGTCAGGAAAAACTATTAAAATAAATTTAAAAAAATTTAAATTAAACAATATACACATGTGGTCAAAATTGTTGGTACCCCTCGTTTAATGACAGAAAAACCCACCATAACATAGTAACATAGTTATTGAGGTTTAAGGAAGACTTTAAGTCCATCTAGTTCAACCCATATCCTATCCTACTGTAAAGCGCTGCGGAATATGTTAGCGCTATATAAAAATAAAGATTATTATTATCCTAACCTGCCCTAATATATTAATCCAGAGGAAGGAAAAAAAAAAACATGTGGCAAACAGTAAGCTTCACATTGGGGAAAAAAATTCCTTCCCGACTCCACATTCGGCAATCAGACTAGCTCCCTGGATCAATGCAATATTAACCCCTTTCTGACATCAGACGTACTATCCTGTCCATGGGACCCGGGCCCCTATGCCCATGGACGGGATAGTATGTCTTGTGCGATCAGCGGCGCCCACATGGTGAGCGCCGCTGATCGCGGCCGGGTGTCAGCTGATTATCACAGCTGACACCCGGCACAATGTGTCAGGGGCGGTCACGGACCGCTCCCGACACGTTAACCCCTTGCACACCGTGATCAAACACGATCGCGGTGTACCGGGGGTTAAAGGGAAGCATCGGCAGGGAGGGGGCTCCCTCCGTGCTTCCCAGAGCCCCCCACAGCAGTGCAATGTGCAGCGCTGCTGCGGGGGTCTCTTTCCCTACAGGTCCCTGGATCCAAGATGGCGACGGGGACCTTCGGGGGCCTGTAATGAGATGAAAAATGTTGTTTTTAAACCATCTGATAAAGGTGGTAACATTGCTGTGTGGCCATGTATTCAATATACAAAAAGGAGGCATTTAGGCAGTTAAATGATCCACAATGTTATGAGCGGTTGCCACAGGATCCAACTTTTTCATATCAAAAAGAATTATTTAGTATTCTAGATGAAGCTTTGGAGGAAGGGATAATTTCGAAATCTATTCCAACATTATATTTACTGCCAAAAGTCCATAATGATATGAAGGAACCGCTAGGACGGCCTATAATTTCTGGAAATGGCAGTTTATTAGAACTCATTTCAAAACTTTTAGATTTTTATTTAAAACCTATAGTAATAGAACTTCCGTTTTATATAGAGGATACCACAGAAGCACTACAGAGACTGGATGGGATATACATAAATGCCAATATGTATATCGTAACATGTGATGTGGATTCGCTATACATATCAATTCCACATGAGCAAGGTCTTTTAGCAGTGAAGCGGTATTTATCCAGTCATGGACTTGATGTTTCATTAGTAGGTTTTTTAATGCCATTGTTGGAGTATGCTCTTTTACATAACTATTTTGTTTTTAAGGATCAATTTTATGTTCAGAAGAGAGGCATAGCGATGGGTGCGGCTTTCGCACCCTCCTACGCAAATGTATTCATGGGGGCATGGGAGCATGAATATGTTGACAATGGGGATTATATATCATCGGGTTCAGTTGTATTATGGATGAGATTCATGGATGATATTTTGTCTGGCATGGTTCCAAAGTGCAATTGAAAGGATTCCTTCAATATTTGAATGAAAACAGTATTAATATTAACCCCTTCACCCCCAAGGGAGGTTTGCACGTTCATGACCGAGCCAATTTTTACAATTCTGACCACTGTCCCTTTATGAGGTTATAACTCTGGAACGCTTCAACGGATCTAGGCGATTCTGAGATTGTTTTCTCGTGACATATTGTACTTCACTTTAGTGGTAAAAATTTTTCGCTATAACTTGCGTTTATTTATGAAAAAAACAGAAATATGGCAAAAATTTTGAAAATTTTGCAATTTTCAAACTTTGAATTTGTATGCCCTTAAAACAGAGAAATATGTGACACAAAATAGTTACTAAATAACATTTCCCACATGTCTACTTTACATCAGCACAATTTGGGAAACAACATTTTTTTTTGTTAGGAAGTTATAAGGGTTAAAATTTGACAAGCAATTTTTAATTTTTACAACAAAACTTACAAAACCATTTTTTTAGGGACCACCTCACATTTGAAGTCACTTTGAGGGGTCTATATGGCAGAAAATACCCAAAAGTGACACCATTCTAAAAACTGCACCCCTGAAGCTACTCAAAACTACATTCAAGAAGATTATTAACCCTTCAGGTGCTTCACAGGAGCAGAAGCAACGTGGAAGGAAAAAATGAACATTTAACTTTTTAGTCACAAAAATAATATTTTAGCAACAATTTTTTTATTTTCCCAAGGGTAACAGGAGAAATTGGACCCCAAAAGTTGTTGTCAAATTTGTCCTGAGTACGCTGATACCCAATATATGGGGGGAACCACTGTTTGGGCACATGGCAGGGCTCAGAAGGGAAGGAGCCCCGTTTGACTTTTTCAACCTAAAATTGGCTGGAATTGAGATCGGACGCCATGTCGCGTTTGACGAGTGTCTGATGTGCCTAAACAGTGGAAACCCCCCACAAGTGACCCCATTTTGGAAACTAGACCCCCTAAGGAACTTATCTAGATGTGTGGTGACCACTTTGAACCCCCAAGGGCTTCACAGAAGTTTATAACACCCGGGCGTGAAAATAAAAAATCATATTTTTTCCACAAACATGATCATTTAGTCCCCAATATTTTGTTTTCCCAAGGGTAACAGGAGAAATTGGACCCCAAAGGTTGTTGCCAAATTTGTCCTGAGTACGCTGATACCCAATATGTGGGGGGAACCACTGTTTAGGCACATGGCAGGGCTCAGAAGGGAAGGAGCCCCGTTTGACTTTTTCAACCTAAAATTGGCTGGAATTGAGATCGGACGCCATGTCACGTTTGACGAGCGTCTGATGTGCCTAAACAGTGGAAACCCCCCACAAGTGACCCCATTTTGGAAACTAGACCCCCTAAGGAACTTATCTAGATGTGTGGTGACCACTTTGAACCCCCAAGGGCTTCACAGAAGTTTATAACACCCGGGCGTGAAAATAAAAAATCATATTTTTTCCACAAACATGATAATTTAGTCCCCAATATTTTGTTTTCCCAAGGGTAACAGGAGAAATTGGACCCCAAAGGTTCTTGTCAAATTTGTCCTGAGTACGATGATACCTAATATGTGGGGGGGGAACCACTGTTTGGGCACATGGCAGGGCTCAGAAGGGAAGGAGCCCCGTTTGACTTTTTCAACCTAAAATTGGCTGGAATTGAGATCGGACGCCATGTCGCGTTTGACGAGCGTCTGATGTGCCTAAACAGTGGAAACCCCCAACAAGTGACCCCATTTTGGAAACTAGACCCCCTAAGGAACTTATCTAGATGTGTGGTGACCACTTTGAACCCCCAAGGGCTTCACAGAAGTTTATAACACCCGGGCGTGAAAATAAAAAATCATATTTTTTCCACAAACATGATCATTTAGTGTCCAATATTTTGTTTTCCCAAGGGTAACAGGAGAAATTGGACTCAAAGGTTGTTGTCAAATTTGTCCTGAGTACGCTGATACCCAATATGTGGGGGGGAACCACTGTTTAGGCACATGGCAGGGCTCAGAAGGGAAGGAGCCCCGTTTGACTTTTTCAACCTAAAATTGGCTGGAATTGAGATCGGACGCCATGTCACGTTTGACGAGCGTCTGATGTGCCTAAACAGTGGAAACCCCCCACAAGTGACCCCATTTTGGAAACTAGACCCCCTAAGGAACTTATCTAGATGTGTGGTGACCACTTTGAACCCCCAAGGGCTTCACAGAAGTTTATAACACCCGGGCGTGAAAATAAAAAATCATATTTTTTCCACAAACATGATCATTTAGTCCCCAATATTTTGTTTTCCCAAGGGTAACAGGAGAAATTGGACCCCAAAGGTTGTTGTCAAATTTGTCCTGAGTACGCCGATACCCAATATGTGGGGGGGGAACCACTGTTTAGGCACATGGCAGGGCTCAGAAGGGAAGGAGCCCCGTTTGACTTTTTCAACCTAAAATTGGCTGGAATTGAGATTGGACGCCATGTCACGTTTGACGAGTGTCTGATGTGCCTAAACAGTAGAAACCCCCCACAAGTGACCCCATTTTGGAAACTAGACCCCCTAAGGAACTTATCTAGATGTGTGGTGACCACTTTGAACACCCAAGGGCTTCACAGAAGTTTATAACACCCGGGCGTGAAAATAAAAAATCATATTTTTTCCACAAACATGATCATTTAGTCCCCAATATTTTGTTTTCCCAAGGGTAACAGGAGAAATTGGACTCCAAAGGTTGTTGCCAAATTTGTCCTGAGTACGCTGATACCCAATATGTGGGGGGGAACCACTGTTTAGGCACATGGCAGGGCTCAGAAGGGAAGGAGCCCCATTTGACTTTTTCAACCTAAAATTGGCTGGAATTGAGATCGGACGCCATGTCACGTTTGATGAGCGTCTGATGTGCCTAAACAGTGGAAACCCCACACAAGTGACCCCATTTTGGAAACTAGACCCCCTAAGGAACTTATCTAGATGTGTGGTGAGCACTTTGAACCCCCAAGTGTTTCACTAAAGATTATAATGCCCAGGCGTGAAAATATAAAATCCTGTTTTGTTCCCACATAAATGATCATTTAGTCCCCAATTTTTAATTTTCCCAAGAGTAACAGGAGAAATTGGACCCCAAAAGTTGTTGTCCAATTTGTCCTGAGTACCCTGATACCCCACATGTGGGAGAAAACTACTGTTTGGGCACACGTCAGGGCTCGAAAGGGAAGTAATGACGTTTTGGAAAGCAGACTTTGATGGAATGGTCTGCGGGCGTCATGTTCCATTTGCAGAGCCCTTGATGTTCCTAAACAGTAGAAACCCCCCCATAAGTGACCCCATTTTGGAAACTAGACCCCCTAAGGAACTTATCTAGATGTGGGGTGACCACTTTGAACCCCCAAGTGTTTCACTAAAGATTATAATGCCCAGGCGTGAAAATATAAAATCCTGTTTTGTTCCCACATAAATGATCATTTAGTCCCCAATTTTTAATTTTCCCAAGAGTAACAGGAGAAATTGGACCCCAAAAGTCGTTGTCCAATTTGTCCTGGGTACTCTGGTACCCCACATGTGGGAAAAAACTGTTTAGGCACACGTTGGGGCTCGAAAGGGAAGTAGTGTTGTTTTGGAATGCAGACTTTGATGGTCTGCTGGCGTCATGTTCCATTTGCAGAGTCCCTGATGTGCCTAAACAGGAAAAAAACCAACATATGACATCATTTTGGATACTAGAGCCCCAATGAACAAATCTAGATGTGCCCCCAACTAATCTAATGTAAATTAGTAGTGCATGGAGGTGTGGTACAATTTGAAGCAATCCTTCATGCACAGGCCAGGTTTTTCGGGGCAGGTGTCGCACTGGTAAATGGTGTCCCTGCGTATTCCTTTCTTGTAACACACTCGACACCTTTTTTGCGGCTTACCTTTTCTTGGGGTTGGCGGGACCACCCCCGGAAAATGCTGGCCTGGGACAATACGAGCACCTTCAGTTCCTGAAGTACTGGGGCCCGCTCCTTCCTGAGCGCCAAACATCATGGCCTTAACCACTACCTCCTGGAAATGAAGGTACGACGTATCGCTGGGGCATGCACATTGTGACAGCAGGAATGCGTTGAGCATTGCCATTTGGGCGATGTGCACGGCCAGCTTTTTGTACCACACCTTGGCCTTCCTCAATGCATTGTACGGTTGGAGGAGTTGATCGGAGAGATCAACTCCCCCCATTTTTTTGTTGTACCCCACTACACATGTCGGTTTGAGGACCTGTGTAGAGGTACCCCGTACAGTGCAGAGGGTACTGCCATCACCGTGTATGGTGGTCAAGAGATGGACATCTCTCTTGTCCTTGTACTTGACCACCAGCAGGTGGTCGCTACATTGGGCTCTGCTCTCACCTTTTCGGAGCATCTGCCCAAGTAGCGTCTTCGGGAGGCCTATCTGATTTTTGCGGACAGTACCGCAGGCTGCGGTACGTCGCTCAGAGAGGGATTTGTAGAGTGGGATGCTGGTATAAAAGTTATCAGTGTAGAGGTGATAACCTTTATCCAGCAGTGGGTGCACCAAATCCCACACAATTTTCCCACTTACTCCCAGGAAAGGAGGACACTCAGGGGGTTCAATCCGGGTGTCCTTCCCTTCGTAAACTCTAAACTTGTGGGTGTACCCTGAGGTACTCTCACACAACTTATAGAGTTTGATTCCGTACCTGGCCCTCTTACTGGGCAGGTATTGACGGAATCGCAGCCTTCCCTTGAAGTGAACCAAGGACTCATCCACGCAGATGTCCCTTTGGGGCACGTACACTTCAGCAAACTTTTTGTTGAAGTGTTCGATGACCGGCCGAACTTTGAACAGACGGTCAAAGTTGGGGTCATCTTGTGCGGGACACTCTGCATTATCAGTATAATGCAGAAACTTGTGGATGGCCTCAAAACGCGTCCGGGCCATGACCATTCGGAACACTGGAGTGTTGTATAAAATATCAACACTCCAATATTGCCGAATTTCCGGCTTCTTCAGTATCCCCATATGGAGGACCAGGCCCCAAAACTGCGTCATTTCAACTGCGTCTACAGGAGACCAGTTTGAAAATGTTGAACGCGAGTTTTGCTCCAAAAATTGACGAGCGTACAAATTAGTTTGCTCCACCATGAGGTTAACAAAATCCTCAGAGAAAAAGACTTTGAAAAAGTCAATTTCTGTGAGGCCGGTGGTGTCAAACTTGATTCCTGATTCTGCCACAAAATCAGGAATCAGTGGCTCGTAATTTTCGGGGGGCGAGGTCCATACGGGGAGCACTGGGTCAGCTGCGGGCATGGTGGGCGCTGCCTCATCTTCTGTCCTGGAGCGTCTGCGTGGCGGTTCCGCAGGACCCGAGGAGGAAGATGAGGAGGGGGAAGAGGAAGAAGAAGAGGATGAAGAATCCGAAAAATAAAGAAAAGTCGGATCGTCATCCAAATTGCTATCAGTGTCGGAGGCAAGTATAGCATATGCCTCCTCCATTGTATAGCGCTGTTGGGATGAATTTGATGACATTTTTGTGTAAATATGGTGCTTGGGTGAACACTTTATTGAAAACTGTATGTGTACGTGAGGGGGGGGGTGATTGGTGTAAACATCCTGTAAAGAAAAAGCTGTGGAAAAAAGTCTAAAACAGCAGGCCCTAGCTGATAAGTGTCACTTATCAAAACTAGGCTGCTGGATGTGCGCACGGGGTGGCGCAAGGGGGGGGTGGAAAAAAAAAGGAAAACGGCAAACTCTGATAAGTGAACTGTGTCACTTATCCAAGTTTCGCAGCTGCGGGATGTGTGTACGGAGGGGCTAAGGAGAAAAAAGCAAGCTCAAGTGTTGATCGGTGAACTGCGTCACCAATCAACGCTCGGCAGCTGCGCACGGAGGTGGCGCAAAAGTGGGGTGGAGGGGGGTAAAAATAGGGGGAAGGGGGATGGGGGGATTGGGGTGGATGAAGAGAGATTGGGCAGGGATCAACAGTTAGGGTTGTAGTTAGGTGGCACAAAGGGGGGTGAAAAAAATGAAAAACGGCAGGCACAAGCTTGGATAAGTGACGTGTGTCACTTATCCAACTTTTGCGGCTGCGGGATGTGTGTACGGAAGTGGCGCAAAGGGGGCTAAGGAAAAAAAAGCGAGCGCGAGTGTTGATCGGTGAACTGCGTCACCGATCAACGCTCGCCGGCTGCGCACGGAGGTGGCGCAAAAGTGGGGTGGAGGGGGGTAAAAGGGGGGTGAATGGGGGTAAGAGGGGGGTGGAGGGGGGATGGGGGGATGAAGGTAGATTGGGGGGTGAAGATAGATTGGGCAGGGGATCAGGGATCAATTAACACTTACAATTGTAGTTTTCTTTCTTCTTCTTCTTTCTTCTGCAGGGATTGTGATGCTACAAGCTGTGGCACAACAATACCCAGCACAGGAGCTCTTGCTGCGTCCGACCTCTCTGCAGGAATCCTCAGCTAGAGTGAGGACCCCTGCAGACAGGTCAGACAGGTCAGAGGAAGGTCAGGGGGCAGGTCACAGAGAGGTCACATCGCTGCTGTGACCTGTCATTGGTGGGATCGAATGATTACATCGATCCCACCAATCCCTGATCTGCCTGGTGACCATGGCAACTGCCTAGAATCGGAGCTCACAGCTCCGATTACTAGGCAGGTCATGCCCAGGTCACCAGCAGGGCACAGAGCGGTCACATGGTGACCGCAGCTGTGCCCTGTGGTTGGCGCGATCGCCGATCTAATCGATCGCGCCAGCCAACTCCTGCAGGCCCTGCTGGGCCTGCATCAGGCTCCAGCACGATCGGTGCTAATATAGCACCGATCCTGGCCGGTACTGGCAGGGCACAGCGGCGATATAGCTCCACTGTGCACTGCGATTGGCGCGATCGATCAGATCGGCGATCGCGCCAATCCGGGTGCTTTTTGCCGGTGCCTGGCGTTGCCAGGCACCGGCTCTAGGATCGAGTATATCGGTACTCGATCCCAGCCTAGGACATCATTGTTTCAGCCAAGCTGATTGGCTGAAACAATGAGAAACGCTGCGATTGGCTGTTCAGAATTTTTATTCTCTCTCCATTTTTATTGTCTTATAGTAATGGTGGGATCATTGATGTTTGTTTATCTAGGTAAGCTGTTTGGTTCTAGTTTTATTATGTCGGTAATTATGCCTTAAATACAAATATATGTAGTTAGTTAGAATCACTACTTTGCACCTTGCAGATTGCTTAATGATCATGTGGTATTTTTGACACGTGAGTTATTATTTATTGAGCAATTATCTTATTTTTGCAATTGCACATAGTCACTGTACATTCTTATTTATATTATTATGCCTATGTGGAGTCCCTGATCCTTCGTCACATTCTTCAGGCTGACGTCCGGTCTGTGTCTACATCATGTAGGGCTTGGCGCCGCCCCAATCGCGTGACTAGGATTGTGATGTTTATCTCGAGGCGTGGGACGCAAGGGTGACGGGATTCGCGGCATGCGCACAATTAGTTCATAACACGGTCATTTGACCGGAATCACTTTGTAAACCGCATGTATCTATACACTTTAACACCTTGTCATTCTAACATGTACAGTTGTGGCCAAAAGTATTGACACCCCTGCAATTCTGTCAGATAATACTCAGTTTCTTCCTGAAAACGATTGCAAACACAAATTCTTTGGTACTATTATCTTCATTTAATTTGTCTTAAATGAAAAAACACAAAAGAGAATGAACAAAAAGCAAAACATTGATCATTTCACACAAAACTCCAAAAATGGGCCAGACAAAAGTATTGGCACCCTCAGCCTAATACTTGGTTGCACAACCTTTAGCAAAATAACTGTGACCAACCGCTTCCGTAACCATCAATGAGTTTCTTACAATGCTCTGCTGGAATTTTAGACCATTCTTCTTTGGCAAACTGCTCCAGGTCCCTGATATTTGAAGGGTGCTTTCTCCAAACTGCCAATTTTAGATCTCTCCACAGGTGTTCTATGGGATTCAGGTCTGGACTCATTGCTGGCCACCTTAGAAGTCTCCAGTGCTTTCTCTCAAACCATTTTCTAGTGCTTTTTGAATTGTGTTTTGGGTCATTGTCCTGCTGGAAAACCCATGACCTCCGAGGGAGACCCAGCTTTCTCACACTGGGCCCTACATTATGCTGCAAAATTTGCTGGTAGTCTTCAGACTTCATAATGCCATGCACACGGTCAAGCAGTCCAGTGCCAGAAGCAGCAAAGCAACTCCAAAACATCAGGGAACCTCCACCATGTTTGACTGTAGGGACCGTGTTCTTTTCTTTGAATGGCTCTTTTTTCTCCTGTAAAATCTATGTTGATGCCTTTGCCCAAAAAGCTCTACTTTTGTCTCCTCTGACCAGAGAACATTCTTCCAAAACGTTTTAGGCTTTTTCAGGTAAGTTTTGGCAAACTCCTGCCTGGCTTTTTTAAGTCTTGGGGTAAGAAGTGGGGTCTTCCTGGTCTCCTACCATACAGTCCCTTTTCATTCAGACGCCGACGGATAGTACGGGTTGACACTGTTGTACCCTCGGACTGCAGGGCAGCTTGAACTTGTTTGGATGTTAGTCGAGGTTCTTTATCCAACATCCACACAATCTTGCGTTGAAATCTCTTGTCAATTTGGTTTCTCAAGTCCTCAGACAGTTCTTTCGTCTTCTTTCTTTTCTCCATGCTCAATGTGGTACACACAAGGACACAGGACAGAGGTTGAGTCAACTTTAATCCATGTCAACTGGCTGCAAGTGTGATTTAGTTATTGCCAACACCTGTTAGGTGCCACAGGTAAGTTACAGGTGCTGTTAAATACACAAATTAGAGAAGCATCACATGATTTTTTGAACAGTGCCAATACTTTTGTCCACCCTCTTTTTTATGTTTGGTGTGGAATTATATCCAATTTGGCTTTAGGACAATTCTTTTTGTGTTTTTTCATTTAAGATAAATTAAATGAAGATAATAATACCAAAGAATTTGTGTTTACAATCATTTTCAGGAAGAAACTGAGTATTATCTGACAGAATTGCAGGGGTGTCAGTACTTTTGGCCACAACTGTAAATCAACATGTGCTTATATCACCCTACATGGGTCTATATAGTAGCATTGCTACAAGCACAACCATTTTCCAATGGCCATTTTTTATACTAGTAAACTGGCCATCATTGAGCGCTGCCTCGATTATTTTTCCATTTAGTTCATTACCAGTATACTCTCACATGTGCACATGTATTGTTGTTATCATATTTGCACTGTGCCAAGTGTATCAGTGGATTTTTGTATTCAGCTGCTTCTTTGGACATACAATTTTTATAGTTTTTAGATTATTCACATTATTATTTGGATATCCCCCCCCTGTCATCTTGTTGTATTACTCTTGCACATTTATTGTTTGGTTAAAAAAGTTTAGATATTCAATAACATGATCTATATTTGTCCTTTACTTTGTTTTTTTTTTCTTGTAGTCTCTGCAGAATGAAAAGCACAATAAACAGACTGGTTAAAAAATAAAAAACATACACTTATATCGCCAATCTCTAGTCTCTGGCCGGTCCTCCGCTGGCTCGCTTACTCCCACCTGAATTCCCTATACGCAGCCTCCTTACTAACAGCCCAGGACCTTGCAATTCAAGTGGCACAAACCTGAGAACACCAGAATTGGCCGGTAGTACATTTTCTGCACAGATGAGAGCATGTTCACACTGAGCAAGTGACAGATGTGATAGTCTGGAGCAGAGGCGTATCTAGGCTTTCTGGCACCCGGGGCAAGAATTCGGTTCGGCGCCCCCCCCCCCCCGCCCAAGTACATATGCGACTTGCACACTTAGTCATGTACCTGCGAGCTGCTCCTCCTAATGCTCTCAATGTTCAGTAAAAAACTGAGAGAAGCAGGAAGAGAAGCTCGTTGTCACAGGACCATACCTATGAAAATCGCATATGAGTGAAGTGTCCATGTGATGACACTGGAACCTGCAGAGCTGAATCCTGACATTGCAGCTTCGGAATTCTCACAACGAATGCACTGCACACTTTTAGGATTCTCCCTTGCCGATGTACAGTCATGTCAGCACATGTATGTGATTTATATACTTCTGGCCACATTCCGACTAGACGTGCCCGGCCTCGCTCTGTTCATTTTCATTGAGTGAGGCCACACCTGTCTAGTCAGCATGTGACCGCATATGTAAATTACCGGCACGAGAGAATCCTGACAGCGTTCAGTGAGCACTGTGAGAATTCCGAAGTCTGCAGTCACATAGAATGACTGCAGACTCAGCACAAACCTGAACAACCCCTTTAATGTTCCTAACAAATAAAAACATGAGAATAAGTCAGTATCACAAATAACATTTCCATCCAGGTACCTTATAGATGACGTCGTCTCTGCAGTCAGTCACCTTTTCTTCTAGACCCCATGATGAGTTTTCTCATCCACATCTCGTCTCTGCAGACTTCCATCTTCTCCGGTCTTCTGCAGCAAATCTCCACACGACGCCCTTAAAGATAGAAGTGTCATTATAATGCCCCTAAATAAAAATATCTGCAATATACTGTCGCCTCACACTATTCCCCTCTAGCATCCCACCTGTTCACCATACTGTCTCCTCATATATTTACCCCCTCACTCTCTATACTGTCTGCTCACACATATCCCTGACTCCCCATACTGTGTCCACTTACATTAACCCATTCGCTCCCCATACTGTCTGCACCAATCCCCCATACTGTTTCCTCATACATACTCTTTATTTTGGATCCTCAAATCTCCCCACACATTAAATCCCCCCATCCTCAATGCCCCACACACATTAAGTACCCCCATCCCCACTCCAAATCCCCCCACACATTAAATAACCCCCCATCCCCACTCCAAATCCCCACACACATTAACCCAATCCCCACACATTAACCCCCATCAGCACTCCAAATCCCCCCACCCCCACTCCAAATACCCCCACACATTAACCCCAACCCCACTCAATAACACCCCCACACATTAACCCCCATCCCCATTCATTAACCCCCGCACACATTAACCCAATCCCCACTCATTAACCCCCGCACACAATAACCCAATCCCCACTCATTAACCCCCACACACATTAACCCCCATCCCCACTCATTAACCCCCATCCCCACTCTAAATACCCCCACACTTTAACCGCCATCCCCTCTACAAATCCCCCCCATCTCCACTCATTAACTCCCCCTCATCTCCCATCTTCGGTGGTTCTTCAGCTCCACAGAGGAGCACACTTACCAACAGCGTTTGCTTTGGGCGCCGGGGAGTGACGTCAGCAGCGTGATCACATGACCTGATCACGCTGCAGATGTCGCTCTGGCCCGGCGGTCAGAGCTTCATTTGTACTGGCGTCTGTATAGACGCCAGTACAATTGTTCCCTGGGAGCCGGCACGCGCACCCTCTCTGCGCCGGCTGTCAGCTTGACAGCCGACACAGAGAACCGCCGACTCTCAGGCCGGGGGGGCGGCAGAACGCAGCCGCCAAGGAGGACACTGCGGACCGCTGCATTAGGCGGCCCGACTGCGCCCCCCTGCTGGCTGCGCCCCGGGGCAACTGCCCCGGCTGCCCCCCCCTAGATACGCCGCTGGTCTGGAGACGCCGTTGTGAATGTTATGCAGTCTGCACCATCACCTAGTAGGACGGGAACTATGTGATAGCCAACGGCTCCTGACTGCTATTAGGTACCAGGATGAAATTCTCAGAGCCATTGTCAGACCTTACCGCGGTGCAGTGGACCCTGGGCTCCTCCTAGTGCAGGACATCACTCGACCTCATCCAAAAAATGAAGGAGAACAGCATCTCATCCGGGTGAAAGATATATAAACGTTTATTATGCCATGACAAAATGCAACGTTTCGACCACCACATGGTCTTTTTCAAGCTTGAAATTTTGTCATGGCGTAATAAACGTTTATATATCTTTCACCCGGATGAGATGTTGTTCTCCTTCATTTTTTGGATTTCGTGATGTCCAACTGGGTCTTTGGACTTTGAACGTGCCTCTCCTGGATCTAGAAGTTACTGTCGGCCACTTTTTCTTTATTACTCGACCTCATGTGACCAGACTGGGTAAGCAGTTACTGGATGATGAAGGTATTGATGAGTCCATGATCCCCAAACCCAGACCTGGTGCAATTTGTACAGCCACACAGGGGTTCAAGAGGTTAGGGGGCCACTACCACCTCCAAAACAGGCCCAGACCTGAATCCATTTGGGAACCTCTAAAACATTATGTATCAATGCATCTAATGCCGGGGTCTGGGAGGCTGTGGTTGGTGTTGCTCAAAAAGCTGATTGCAACAGACTCCATGGATGAGCGGCTTATGTCTATTAATGAACAGAAGGGCGGCTATATTGAGCACTGATATATACTGTATTTTTTAAATGTCAAATGTATTTTTTAACTTTTTGAGTTCTGTCATGTCGGCTCGTCGCGTT
Organism: Dendrobates tinctorius; assembly: GCF_039654945.1. Taxonomy (NCBI): domain Eukaryota; kingdom Metazoa; phylum Chordata; class Amphibia; order Anura; family Dendrobatidae; genus Dendrobates; species Dendrobates tinctorius. The sequence continues at coordinate 10,095,019 of NW_027361678.1, forward strand.
GTGTCCGCCTCTTCCTCCTTGCTCCCGTCGCGTGACTGTCCCGCGCAGGCGACCTAGGCTGCGGGCGCATGCTCTGCAGGTTTCTTAAGCCTGCAGTGCCCGCCCAGAGGTCCTGGCCGCCCAATGATCCAGCGGCGTATGGTATATCAGGCGTCTCCAAGATGGTGGAGACGCCTGATTACCGTGTGCTACCCCTTGATTTATTCTGGCCGAGTTGTAGGGGTCTTCCCTACAACTTCCTTCTGTACTCAGTCCTGCACACCGTCCTGTACTCTGTACTCCTCACTCAGTCCCCTACTCCGTCCTGTACCCCGTACTCCGTACTCCGTCCTGTACCCCGTACTCCGTACTCCGTCCTGTACCCTCTGTTCCTGATCCATATTGTATCTCCGGTTCATCCTGTGCTCTGGTTCCCCCAGTTGTTCTCTGGTCCCTTGAGCCGCCCCTCTTGATTCTAGCTGTCGTGGTATCTGTCTTCTGAGGGTCTGCTCCTAACGGTCCCTGTATAGGGGTCAGCTCCCCTTTGCGCACTCGCCCCTGGGAGCCCCAGATCCGCGATCCAGAGGGTCCACTCAGATTGTACCATCTGTTGTTGCATGAGCCAAAGTGGACTTCGTGGGAGATGACCAAGTAGGACACCATTGTTGAAATAATCATAAAAAAGGCAGACTGGAATTTGCCAAACTACATGTTGACAAGCCACAAAGCTTCTGGGAGAATGTCCTATGGACAGGTGAAACAGAAATTGAACTTTTTGACAAGGCACATCAGCTCTATGTTCACAGACGGAAAAATGAAGCATATCAAGAAAAGAACACTGTCCCTACTGCGAAACATGGAGGAGGCTCTGTTATGTTCTGGAGCTGCTTTCCTGCATCTGGCACAGGGTGTCTAGAATCTGTGCAGGGTACAATGAAATCTCAAGACTATTATCACGGGATTCAAGAGAGAAATATGCAGCCCAGTGTCAGAAAGCTTCGTCTCAGCCGTAGATCATGGGTCTTGCAACAGGATGACTCAAAACGCACAGCTAAAAACACCCAAGAATGGCTTAGAGGAAAACATTGGACTATTCTGAAGTGACCTTCTATGAGCCTTGACCTAAATCCTATTGAGAATCTTTGGTAAGAGCTGAAACATGCCGTCTGGAAAAGGCAACCTTCTAACACGAGACAACTGGAGCAGTTTGCTCTTGAGGAGTGGGCCAAAATACCTGTAGAGAGGTGCAGAAGTCTCATTGACTGTTACAGGAATCGTTTGATTACAATGATTGCCTCAAAAGGTTGTGCAACAAAATATTACGTTAAGGCTACCATCATTTTTGTCCAGGCCTATTTCATGAGTTTTATTTTTCTTTTAAATTCTGTGGAAGCATGGTTGAAAAGCAGTGTCTGACTTTCATTTGTTCATTTTCATAGATTTTTGATTTATTATTACTTTTGTCAGATTCAAGTTATTTCTGTCACCATTGTGGGTTTTTCTGACATTAAACGAGGGGTACCAACAATTTTGACCACGTGTGTATCACAAAGTGTATCCATCTATATAGAAAAGTGCTGTCTGCTTTGCTTTTCTATGCAGTTGCAAACAAAGGATATAAATCTCAGCCTATAAGAAGCCAAGTTTATGGGCTCCAATGCACAGTCTCTGACAGGGTCCCCAATTATCACAGGTCTTTAATACTTTAGTAACAGTCTTGTTAGGAGTCAGATTTCTTCCCTGATTATGCAGGAATCTAAACCCTCACATTCTGCAGTCTCCTGCTCTTCGTCCGCTGCAGAAGAGATTGCAGAGGAGATTGCTTTGCAGCAACTCTCTCCGAAGGCTAAGTCCTTCATCCTATCCTCTGAGCATGCTCGTGGGACGATCTCCCATTGGAGTTCAGAAGTCAGGTGCTCAGGTCCTGCTCCTGATTCCATTGGTCCAGCTCAGGGTTCTGGAGACTTCCGGAAGGTCCCGTTCACTATAAAAAGTGCGCATGGCTGTTCCGCCATGCACTAGTATAGTCATACTTGCTGCTGTGTGTATGTTGATGGATGTATCATCTGGTGAATGACTCATTTGAAACCCCTTTCCTTGGATATTACGACTGTGTGTGGGATTGAGTTATTTAGCCAGTACCAGTGCCAGCGCGCCATTGCTCCAGGCACACTTGCTAGCGTCAGACATCGCGCCTGCTATTCAGCGGTGTCACTCTGCGGCACTCTTCACGCCGCGCTGTAGTAGCAGCTTATTTGGGCTTCCGCGTTTGCGACGCTCGACACACGAATAGCTACGGTAGGTCTAGACGGACGTAGTACCGCCATCTTGGGCTACTCCTGTGACCGCATTACCGCGTGTGTTACTCTGCGTACCTGTGATACTAACAGGCTCAGACTTATTGTGTTTCTCTCTGTGTTGCAGCTGTGTGAGATAACAGAGATTGCCCTGTGTACTCAGGTGACATCAAACCCTGTGCACACTACCGCCATATTGCTCTATCACCTAGCTGCGTTTTTTCCATCCACCGCACGGTGGACCCCGAGCGACGAACACACTTTATTTATATTTTTATTTAGCGTGTTCCGCCGTTCATAACAAGTCTTTTCATATGGGGCAAAGGGACCTTTTGGGCCCCTCTATGCACAAATGTTGAAAAAGAAAAACAAACAAGATGAAAAAAAACACTGCGTTCAAATTGTCAATTCAGCCTTGTGTGTGTAGCCCTGAACTTTTTTCTTTAGCCTAACAATCACACAATTTGCTGCATGTAATTATTTTCCCATCTATAAAGTCGAAATAGGAACACACTTTTCCAGAAAGAGACATACGGGACTCTATCACCACCTAGTGTCTTTTATGGTCATGACAACCTCATCCTAAAAGAAAAAATATAAACAAGATTAACCAAAGAAACATTGTTACTAGTGATGGGCGAGCACTAAAATGCTCGGGTGCTCGTTGCTCGGATCAAGCAAATTGTAATGCTCGGGTGCTCGACCTGAGGAACAAGCCCAATGTCTATGGGAAAACCAAGCATTTTTGCCGTGGGTCTTTTTAGGGTCTAAAAACGTCAGAAATTGATGGGAACAGTGCTTAAATGACATGGGAACCCCTGGAAGCATTTCTGACTCCCAGGTCACAGCTTTGAACAATGTTGTCAGAGTCTTAAGCCACTTTTACAGGCGCACAATAAAACATATAAGAACGAAACCAAAATTGATTTTCCAGGGAAATATGTTAAGGAACATCTAGTCCAAATCCTTATTTATTTGGAACTTCCCCGATGTTAGCCTATGCGTTGATTGCAAGGCCTGCCCTGCCCCAAAGTTACACGCACCCCAAAAACCCTTTGAACCAACGTACTAGAAGGCCACATGAAACCAAAGTTCCCATTACTCATTTGGTACTCCCATAATCTTTGCCCATGAAGTGAATGCAAGGCCTGGCCTTCCCCAAAGTTACAAGCACCCCTATAACCCTTTGTACCGACGTACTGGACGTCCACATGAAACCAAAGTTCCCATTACTCATTTGGTACTCCCATAATATTTGCCCATGAAGTGAATGCAAGGCCTGGCCTTCCCCAAAGTTACAAGCACCCCTATAACCCTTTGTACCGACGTACTGGACGTCCACATGAAACCAAAGTTCCCATTATTCATTTGGTACTCCTATCATGATTTCCCATGAAGTGAGTGCAAGTGTTCAGGCTAAAGAACCTGCATTGGAGCATTGCAGTGTTGGACCTGAAGAACCTGCATTGGAGAATTATTGAGGCATTGGTCAATTGCAGTGGTGAGCCTGAAGAACCTGCAGTGGACAATTGCAGTGTTGAGGCTGAAGACCCGACAGTGGAGCATTGCAGTGCTGAGCATGAAGAACCTGCATTGGAGAATTGCAGTGTTGAGGCTGAAGAACCTGCATTGGAGAATTGCAGTGGTGAGCCTGAAGAACCTGCAGTGAACAATTGCAATGTTGAGGCTGAAGACCCGGCAGTGGAGCATTGCAGTGTTGAGCTAAAAGAACCAGCAGTCGAGAACTGCACTGTTGAGGCTGAAGAAACTGCAGTGGAGAATTGCAGTGTTGAGCCTAAAAAACCAGCAGTAGAGCATTGCAGTGTTGAGGCTGAACACCCGGCAGTGGAACATTTAAATGTTGAGGCTAAAGATCCGGCATTGAAGCATTGCATAGTTAAAGCTGAAGACCCGGCAGTGGAGCATTTAAGTGTTGAGGCTGGACACCCCACAGTGGAACATATAAGTGTTGAGGCTGAATACCCGGCAGTGAAGCATTGCAGTTTTCAGCTTAAAGAACCAGCAGTGGAGCATTAAAGTGTTGAGGCTGAACACCCGACAGTGGAACATTTAAGTGTTGAGGCTGAACACCCGTGGCAGTGGAGCATTGCAGTGTTGAGATTAAAAAAACAGCAATGGAGAATTGCTGTGTTGAGGCTGAAGAACCAGCAGGGGAGAATTTTAGTGTTGAGGCTGAAGAACCGGAAGTGGAGAATTGCATTGTTGAAGCTGACTAAACAACAAAGTTCACATTATTAGGAAGTGAATCTCCCATACTGTTTTCCTATGCAGTGAATGCAAGGCCTGCCACAAATTTGGATGCACCCCAATACCCCTTGGAAGAGATGTGGAGGAAAATCTGTTCCCATTACAAAGGAGCGGGTTTCCTATACTTGTAATACCCATACAGTAAGTGTATGGGTTGACACACATTTCCCCCTGGGGGGTACACATCAACAACATACTGTGTAATTTTTTTTTTACGGGCATCATAAACACCCTTGAAAAAAAAAAACCTGGCTGTTGCATCACAGAACACGTTCACCCTGGTGATCTAGTGGTGGTGTCAGAAGAGACGTGGAAGATGGCCTACTAAAAATCTTTTCCCAATTTAAAGGAACGGTTCTCCTATGGTTGTAATGCCCATACACTAAGTGCATGGCCTGACAAACATTTCTCCCTGGGGGTTACACATCAACATGTGTAAACAATTTTTTTACGGGCATCAAAAATACCCTTTAACAAAATAACGTGGCTGTTGCATCACGGACCACGGTCACCATGGTAATCTAGTGGTGGTGGCTGTTGAGGATGAGGAGAAGGAGGAGGATAACAGCAAAAATCAGGAAGCGTTCACCCATGTGTGGTGTGAAAGAGGTGCAAGAGAATATACCTCCCAAAAAATGACACTGGATTTGAGGTTATGTTTCGCTGTTATCATTCAGTGGTGTAGAGAAGTCTGGTCCAATCCAGCCCTTGTTCATTTTTATAAGAGTCAGTCTGTCAGCATTTTCAGTTGACAGGCGGATGCACTTTTCGGTTATAATTCCACCAGCGGAACTAAAAACACGCTCTGACAAAACGCTAGCGGCAGGGCAGGCAAGGACCTCCAAGGCATAGAGAGCCAGTTTCACGCCACGTGTCCAGCTTGAATACCCAATAATTATAAGGCAAAGAGGAATTGGTACAGTTACCAAGGTACTGCCTCAGCATAGAATCATAGAGTTGGAAGGGACCTCCTGGGCCATCTGGTCCAACCCCCTGCTCAAAGCAGGATTTGCTAAATCATCCCAGACAGATGTCTGTCCAGCCTCTGTTTGAAGACTTCCATTGAAGGAGAACTCGCCACTTCTCGTGGCAGCCTTTTCCACTCATTGATCACTCTAACTGTCAAAAAGTTTTTTCTAATATCTAATCTGTGTCTCCTCCCATTCAGTTTCATCCCATTGCTTCTAGTCTTTCCTTGTGCAAATGAGAATAAAGATTATTCTTCTACAATGTGACAGCCCTTGAGTTGAGATATTTGTAGACAGCTATTAAGTCTCCTCTCAGTCTTCTCTTTTGCAAGCTAAACATTCCTAAATTCTGCAACCTTTCCTTATAAGACAGGGTTTGCACACCGGTCACCATTCTGGTCGCTCTTTTCAGAACTTGCTCCAGTTTGTTGATGTCTTTTTTAAAATGTGGCGCCCAACACTGGACACAGTATTCCAGATGAGGTCTGACCAAAGAGGAGTAGAGGGCAATAATGACTTCACGTGATCTAGACTGTATGCTCCTGTTAATACATCCTAGAATTGCATTTGCCTTTTTTCTGCATCTTCCAAAACTTTTCACTCCTTGTGACAGTACCCCGCTCCTCAGGGACACTGCGATGGGAAGGTCTGAGAAAACTCTCCCCAGAACTTTGCCAGTGTTCCCTGCCTCTGATGGATTGGAGTTTTGTCTCTCTTGCCTGTACTCCTTGGTTGTCCAACGAACTGTGACCTCTGCCCCCAGCATTTTCAGATGGGAACTTTTTTAATAATTCCGCAACAATGGCCTTCTGGTACTGCACCATTTTAGCACATCTGTCTGCCACTGTAAGAAACAAAGTTCTCATTGTAGTGTGGGTCTAGAAGTGTCACCAACCAGCAATGACTGTCACCCAAAATTTGGAGAATACGAGGGTCACACATGGGAAAGGCATCGCAACATAAAGTCAGCCATGCGTGCCAGACTGCTAACAGGTAAGACTTCCGTGTTATCACCAAGAGGATGACTGACCATGCTCTCCTCCTCCCTGTCCTCAGGCCATCCATGCTGAACAGACGATATGACATTTGTGCTTGTAGTACTGTCTATAACGCATGAAAGTAGCTCCTGTTCTTCCTCCTCCTCTTCCTCATTGTCAACCAATCCATGTTGGGAAGACATGAGGTTCGGCTGTGTTTAATCACCCTGAATTGTTCCTTGATCCATCTCATTGTGCTATGCCTGCAATGCATCCTCTTTGATTGTCAGCAGAGAGCGTTTCAGAACCCAGAGAAAAGGGATGGTGACACTAATTATTAGGATGTTTTGGAGGATGGTACATATGTCTGACATCCATGTCCACTCCTGAGGTTTTATGTGCGGAGTCTGAACTGAATACCGACGGCTTTGTTGATGCTGGTAGACAACAACTGCCCTCTTCTGCTCACAAATCCTTTCCAACATATGCAGTGTAGAGTTCCAAAGCGTGGTGATATCACACAACAGTCTGTGAGCCAGAAGCTGCAAACGCTGCTGAAGCACAGCAAGGGCGGCGGTAACTGTAGCTGATTTTCTAAAATGGGCACACAGGCGGCGTACTTTCACAAGCAGATCCGGCAGCTCCTGGTAAGCTTTGAGAAACCACTGAACCATGACATTAAGCACATGGGCCAGGCATGGTACGTGTGTGAGCTCGCCTCACCTCAGAGCTGCCGCCAGATTCCGGCCATTGTCACACATGACCATGCCTGGCTGAAGGTTCAGTGGTGTCAACCACAGATCTGCCTGCTCTTTCAGAGCTGTCCACAACTCTTCAGCATTGTGCGGTTTGTTACCTAAGCATATTAGCTTCAGCACAGCCTGTTCCGCTTGGCTGAGGCAGTGCTTCCAGCTTGTGACTGATGTGGTCATTTGGGAGATGGAGGCTGAAGAGGAGGAGGAGTTGTAGACTGTGGGAGCAACCCTGATTGACGTAGGGCCCGCAATCTTTGGCATCGGGAGGACGTGTTCCATCTCAAGGTCTGACTGGGTCCCGGCTTCCACTATGTTAACCCAGTATGCCATCAGCGAGATGTACCATCACTGCCCAGAAGAACTTGCCCACATGTCCGTGGTTAGGTGGCCTTTCCCAGTAACAGCATTGTTGAGAGCACAGGTAATGTTGTGGGACATGTGCTTGTGTAATGCGGGGACGGCACACGGGAGAAATAGTAGCGACCTTGGGACAGCCGCCATAATCAGGTTGCGGAAAGTTTCCGCCTCCATGAGCCTAAAAGGCAACATTTTGAGCGCAAGCAGATGAGAAATGTGTGAATTTAGTAGGGTGGCCTGTGGGGAGTTGGCAGCGTATTTCCGCTTGCATTCCAAGGACTGGGGTATGTTCAAGTGAATGCTGCGCTGGGACAAGGACGTGGATGTGCTTGATGATGAAGCTAGCTGAATGTGTGCACCGACAGGTGCAGGGCAGGAGGCATCTTCGCAGGCACCATGGACGGAGAATTGGCTTCCACACACAACAGAGGAAGAAGCAGTGGTGTCACACGCAGACATTGTTCCTGGACCCTGGGGTTTGGCCCACAAAGTCAGGTTCTTTGCTGCCATTTGCCTGATCATGCTGGTGGTGGTCAGGCTGGTAGTTTTGCTACCCCTGCTAATACGGGCATGGCAGGTGGTGCAAATGGCCTGTTTGGGGTTATCGGCAGAGTCTTTAAAAAGCAACCAGACTCGGGAAGACCTATTAATTGTATTGGAAACTTCCGTTGTGATGGTGTTACAGGGAACTGTTACCCATCTTCTGTTTGTGGCCACCACACTGCTTCTTCCTGCTACGCCTCCCTCCCCCTGTGTGATGCTGTCCTCACTCTGCAGGTCCTCCAGCCAGGTTGGGTCAGTTACTATATCATCCACCACCTCTTCTTCCACTTCCGCACCCTGGTCCTCCTCCTGACTTTCTGGCAATTGTGTCTCATCATCGTCCACCTCTTGTGACACATTTCAACCGTTATCTTCTTGTGAACGTGGCTGCTCAAATATTTGGGCATTGCTACATGTGATCTCCTCTTGCCACTCTTCAAGTGCACTGGGAGAGAGGCCCGAATCTCTAAATGGAAAAGTGAATAGCTATTCGGAGTGTCCAAGTGTGGGATCAGTTGACTCCGGGTGCTCTGCATGGTGGGTGGAAGGAGGATCAAGGTGAAGGAATATGAGGTCCAGACTCACGGCTACTCAGATTTGACCATGTGAAAGACAGGGTGGTGATGGCGGCGGCAAACTGACTGGAAGCATTATCTGCTATCCAACCAACAAACTTTTGACACTGCTCTTGGTTCAATAGTGGTGTGCTGCTGCAGTCCTCTAGCAATTGTGACAGGAAGGTCAAGCGAGAAGATGTGGGTGTTTGTTGTGGGCCAATTTTAGCTTGCCCACGTCCTCGCTCTCTCCATGCACCATCACGTCCACTTCCCAGTCCCTTGCCACATGCCTTGCCCATTTTAAATGGACTACAATATTTGGCACGTTCACTAAAAATGAATGACTTTGGCGCAAACTTATATGTGATCTGTGTATGGGAAAACCAGTTTAAAATATGTGGCCTGTAGGTAACACCTTTTTTTTGTTAGCAAACTGGTGTCAATAACTAGACTTAGGGTCCCGTTTCACTTAGCGACGCACCAGCGATCCCGACAACGATAAGACCTTGTAGGGATCACTGTTGCGTCGCTAAATGATCGTTAGTAAGCTGCCAAACAGGCAGATCTCTTCAACGACGCAGCAATGATCCAGCGATCAAACACAGCGATGCGCCCTGGCCAGCGGAACGCCGATGACGAAAAAATGGACCAGGACATTCCTGCACGATCAGCGATATCCAGCAGGGGGGCCAGTCACTGCTGCGTGTCACATATAGCGAGATCGCTGTTGCGTCACAAAGTCAGTGACGCATTAGCGATCTCGCTATGTGAGACGGGGCCTTAAGACACAGCAACAACAGTTCAATTGAAAAAATGAGCTACTAGGTAATTAAATATAAAAATGTGAATTTATTGAATAAATAAACAAGACTTACAACACTTAGTTTCAAGAGTAAACACAATGAGGTTGTAGCAGGATAAGCTGGGTGCAAAAGAAGGGGGACACCACTGCCCATTAAATGCATAAGTACCATGCAAAAAAAGAATTAATAGCAATTATGTATACTAGTGAAAGGTATATATGCAGTGGGAGATCTCAAAAGATGAACGGTCACAATATATCTGGCAACAAACGAGTGCACATGAGAAAGAACCATATGCATGTGCAACATAAAGCCGCAATGGGCTGGCTACATTTAAGAAATCTCATGATAGACATGTGCCATATAGAGACCGAATGAAGGAGACTCACCAACAAATGTATAGGGCAGCGGAGAGGATCCCAAGGCCAGGTGTAAGGGCCCCAATGCACGTTTCGCGTGCACAAAGCACCGCTTTCTCAAGGGTAGTATCTTCAGGAAGCGTGGAAGGACCTTACGCCACCTGTAGTTGTTCAAAAATTTATGTCGGTCTGACGTCTAGAGAGTTGAGGACGCGAGTGCGGGAGCATGTGCGGGACATTTGCGCAGCCAGGTCGGCGACTGATCCTTCTTTACTAAAAACTATTCCGCGCCATTTTTAGCAACATCATAACTGTGAACCTTCCAGTTTTAAGGTAAGAGGGATCGATTGTATACATCTTGGCGTGAGAGGCGGAGACTATAAAAAGATTTTAGCACAAGTCGAAGCCAAATGGATAGTTACTTTGGGTACTATGACCCCCTCTGGCCTTAATGAATCCCTTACCTTCTCTTCTTTTCTCTGACCTCGGGGATTGGGCGCCCGTGGCATGTATCTGTCTGAGTCCTCCAATCTCCTGTAGTATCCCTGTTTGATCCCATGTTCAGGGTGTTTTCGTATCTTTATTTTTAAATTCTTTTTAACATTTTCTTTTTTAATCTCTTTTTTAGTTGGACCTGTCAACATATCTGCTTTCTTTTGACTCATCATTGTCTGGGCCAGTTTCCTGTCACCATCCTTTGTGAAGAATTTTCTCTTTTTTGTATTTTTGTTATATATTATTTTTCTGTTTGTGTTTTACCCCAGACTTTTGTAAGGTTTATGTTGCGGCTTATGTACTTCACACATACATTGCTTTATGCACACTGTACTCTTGGTCGTATTATATGCTTATGTGTAATATTGACCATGGACTGTATGCTATGCCACTCTGATATTCCCTAATTGGGTTAATTTGTTGTGGACATCATTATTGTGGATTTTTTCCAGTATTGTGTCGGCGGCAACACTTATTGCATATGCATTTATATGCTCTTGTACAGCCGTTATTGTGATTTATACATTCATTTATATATCTCTCTATGCACTTTTCGCTGTACTATATGTTTATGTGCAATATCTGCTATCGACTATATATTAATATTACCTTGATACCCCCCAATAGAGTTAAATCGCTGTGGTTATAGTTGTCAGATTGTGTTCATTACTGTGATCACTTCCGTCATTGATATTTTTATCAGTATGCTGGTGACATAGCGGCTCTGTGTGCGCGTGCGCCCTGTGCGCCCGGGTCCCGGCGGTGCGGGGGGCGTCTCTCATGTCCCTCGCGCGCTCTTTGGGAACTTCCTTCCCTCTGCGCTTGCGTCTGGGGATTTGAAGTCTTTCCTGCTCCTGCTGGGTCCCGTCGCGCGCAGTGCGCATGCGCCGATTACAGCGCTGCGATTGGCCCCGTGATGAGCAGCTGACCTGGTCACATGTGCTTTTAAGGTCCTTCCACGCTTCCTGAAAATACTCCCCTTGAGAAAGCGGTGCTTTGTGCATGCGAAACGTGCGTTGGGGCCCTTACACCTGGCCTTGGGATCCTCTCCGCTGCCCTATACATTTATTGGTGAGTCTCCTTCATTCGGTCTCTATATGGCACATGTCTATCATGAGATTTCTTAAATGTATCAAGCCCATTGCGGCTTTGTGTTGCACATGCATATGGTTCTTTCTCATGTGCACTCGTTTGTTGCCAGATATATTGAGACCGTTCATCTTTTGAGATCTCCCACTGCATATATACCTTTCACTAGTATACATAATTGCTATTAATTCTTTTTTTGTATGGTACTTATGCATTTAATGGGCAGTGGTGTCCCCCTTCTTTTGCACCCGGCTTACCCTGCTACAACCTCATTGTGTTTACTCTTGAAACTAAGTGTTGTAAGTCTTGATTATTTATTCAATAAATTCACATTTTTATATTTGATTACCTAGTAGCTCATTTTTTCTCCGCTCACAAATGATTAGACTGAGCGGGTATGTTTTTTTCCCTTTTTTAGGGATTTTTGGCATGGTGCCAATTGGCTTGTTCTTTGCCACCAAGGTTTTTTGTATCTAACAGTTCAATTGAGCTCAAAAAATGCCCCAATTTTTAGACCACAGATAGGTGAGGCCTGTGACAGAGATCCCCCACTTTTAATTATCCGGTCTGTATTTTTTAAAACAGCAAAAAGAGTGTGAATAAATAGGCTAAGACACAGCAACAACAGTTCAATTGAGCTAAAAAATACCCCAATTTTTAGACCACAGATAGGTGAGGCCTGTGACGGAGATCCCCCGCTTTAAATTATCTGGCCTGTTATTTTTTTTAATAAAAACAGCAAAATAGTGTGAATTACTAGGCGAAGACAAAGCAAAAAAAAGTTCAATGGAGTACAAAAAAATGCCCCAACCTGTTGAAAGCTTTGTGCGCACAGTTCATGAAGGAGCCTTATTTTGACTCATCGATGGTGGTCATAGGACCTGGACCCCCAACCGATCAGCAGCACAGCGCTGCGCCTGTCATTCTGAAGTCTGGAACACATGGACATCACAAAATACTGGGGTATTGCCCTTCAGATACTTTACCAAACAAGCCTTTACTGCAGACCAGGGGCAGACTTATTATTGGTGCAACCTGTGCCCAAGAGGTAATGAGGTCTCTTTCCGCCTCCAAACCATGCAGAATTGTGTATAAATGATGCACGCTCTGACTGTGAAGGGCCCATATTAAGTTCTTGCACAAGGGCCTCTTCTGCCGGTGTCCGCTGTTGCTGCTTGTTTGTCTTTCTGCTTTCAGTATGTACAAACCATGATCAATCAGATGCCTGATTCAGACATTGAAGATTATTCCATTATCTTACCATAAAGAGGTTGTCTATTACAGGATAACCCCTCTGCTTAATCACTTATGGGCTACGTTAAACAAGACAAAAAAAACAAAACAATGGGACTCATCTTCCATAGCAGCACCGTTCTGGTGATTTCAGCACTGCAGGTCAAGGGACTGCTGCTGCCAATCAGTGGCCATTGGTTGGGTACCTTTTGCCATTTCTACAGAAAATTGATGAACTACAGGCAATCAGCAGCCACCAATTGTTGTCACGGGCCTGCTGCAGCCAATTATATGATCTGATGGAAATGGCGATGATGACATCACTGGAGTGGCACTGCTGCAGATGAGCATCCATTTTTTATTATTTTAAATAGGGCCTTGAAGTGTTTAAGTACTGGTTGTCTTGTAGTGGAGAATCCCTTTAAGCAGGTGTTGTGTTCCTTTTGCAGAATTGTACCCATTATAATATATGGTGTTATTCACATGTCTGTGTATTTTCATGTAGCCTGTTAAGCTGGGTGAGGGAGAAGTAAGGTGCGCAACAATGGGGAAGGGGGGAGGGAAAGTCCAAACACTAGGGAAGGGGGGAGTGGAGACCACTAGTCAGATCTAACACCTTGTCTGTCCTAAACATCCCTAAATAGGTTCTGCACCTATCGCCGAGCAGGAACCTAATCCCAGCCTGACCCTAGCGATAGGCCCTTGATAGGGAGGGACGGGGTAAGCGTTAGTCATCCCCTACTACAACTAAAGACAGAGAAAGTGGACAACCGAGGGGATACACTTAGCTTGAGAAGACCACTGACCGCTAGTACTTCCAACAAGACAGAGGGAAATTGAGCTAACACCAGCGCCATGCTGAAGATACTGAATGTATTTAAACCTTCAGCAAAGGTGTGTTAATTAGCAGCAGGTGGAGGTAACTGTTGTATCCTAGAGGGAGAAGGATATCACTCCACAAGAGATGCAAAAATCAGGAAGGTTCTTGTAGAGCTAAACGCAATGACCTTCTACAGCCAGATTCAGGATGACTGATTATCACACCCGACACATCAGTGATACTGTGTCATACAAAACGCGAGACATTTTTTTTTCCCCCGGTATCAGTCTGTGAAAAAGACATACAGCAAACGGATTCCATTGCAAAGGATAGGACAAGCTGTCATTTATGGTAAAAATGGATACACGCCCATACACCGATGACACACTGATCCAATAACACCAGTACCATTATTTCACGCAAGTGTTTAAACACGGATATGTGAATGAGGTCTTAAATGTATTTTATTTGGATCCTTTGTGATATATAAACACAAAGTAGCAAGTATTTGTGTAGTGTAAAGAAAGTGATATTGTTTTATAAATACTTTAAAAATACAAATTTAAAAATTGTGTCATGCATATGTATTCAGCCCCCGAGTCAATACTTTGTAGGACCACCTATCTCTGCAGTTACTGCTGAAGTCTTTGGAGGTCTGTCTCTACCAGCTTTTCACATCTAGAGAGGACATTTTTGCCCCTTCTCTGCACACTTGCTTTTGCTCAGTGAGATTGGGTGGAAAAGTCTGTGAACAGCAAATTTCACATCTTGAAACAAATTCTCAATGGGATTTAGGTCTGCACTGTTCCATTCACACAAATATGCTTTGATCTAAACCATCCTTTGTGGCTCTGGCAGTATGTGTAGGGTCGCTGTCCTACTGGAAGTTGAACCAATATCCCAGTTTCAAGGCTTTTGCAGCTCCTAACAGGTTTTCCTCCAGGATTATCCTGTATTTACCTCCATCTTCCCATATACATCAATTCCACATGAGCAAGGTCTTTTAGCAGTGAAGCGGTTTTTATCCAGTCGTGGACTTGATGTTTCATTAGTAGGTTTTTTAATGCCAATGTTGGAGTATGCTCTTTTACATAACTATTTTGTTTTTAAGGATCGATTTTATGTTCAGAAGAGAGGCGTAGCGATGGGTGCGGCTTTTGCACCCTCCTACGCAAATGTATTCATGGGGGCATGGGAGCATGAACATGTTGAAAATGGGGATTATATATCATCAGGTTCAGTTGTTTCAGGGGCGGACCTACCGTCCGTGCATTGCACGGGGGCCCCGGGGAAGAGGGGGCCCCTCCAGCACCGCATGGCTAATTATGTCAAAATTCAATTTAGCCATGTGTAGTGCAATGAGGAGAGCAGCGCTGCGGGAGACAAAGGGCCCCCTGTGAGGCAGGGGGGCGCCCGCCTGCCCCCAGCGCCGACGCCACCCTCCCTCCCCGCATTGAAGGAGGCAATGATGGAGCCTGGAGGAGAGAGCGTCAGCTGACGCTCCCTCTCCCATCATTCCCCGCTCTGCCGCTGACACAGCGGGTGTGCGATGACGTCATCGTGCTCTCACTGTGTACCAGGCAGTGCGGGGGAGAGACAGGAGCCAGAAGCAACGCAGGCACGAGGAGAAGGTGAGGAGTGTGTTTTTTTTTTTTTAAATCAGTGTGAGTACTGAACTGTGGGGCTATGCTGGGGGGATATATACCATGCTGGGGGGGCTATATACCATGCTGGACTGTATTATACCATGTTGGGGGGGCTATATACCATGCTGTGGGGCTATATACCATGCTGGGCTGTATCATACCATGCTGGGGGGGCTATATACCATGCTAGACTGTATTATACCATTCTGGGCTGTATTATTCCATTCTGGGGGGTATATACCATGCTGGGCTGTATTATACCATGCTGGGCTGTATCATACCATGCTGGGGGGGCTATATACCATGCTAGACTGTATTATACCATGCTGGGAGGCTATATACCATGCTGGGGGGGCTATATACCATGCTGGGGGGCTATATACCATGCTGGGGGGGCTATATACCATGCTGGGGGGGCTATAAAACCATGCTGGAGGGGGTTATATACTATACTGGGCTGTATCATACCATGCTGGGGGGCTATATACCATGCTGGGGGGCTATATACCATGCTGGGCTGTATTATACCATGCTGGGGGGGCTATATACCATGCTGGGCTGTATTATACCATGCTGGGAGGAGGATATATTCCATGCTGGGCTATATTATACCATGCTGGGGGGGCTTTATACCATGCTGGGCTGTATCATACCATGCTGGGGGGCTATATATCATGCTGGGGGGGCTATATACCATACTGGGGGCTATATACCATGCTGGGCTGTATTATACCATGCTGGGCTGTGTTATACCATGCTGGGGGGGCTATATACCATGCTGGGCTGTATTATACCTTCCTGGGGGGGCTTTTTTACCATGCTGGGCTGTATCATACTATGCTGGGGGGGCTATATACCATGCTGGGGGGGCTATATACCATACTGGGGGGCTATATACCATGCTGGGCTGTATTATACCATGCTGGGCTGTATTATACCATTCTGGGGGGCTATATACCATGCTGGGGGGGCTATATACCATGCTGAGGGGCTATATTCCATGCTGGGCTTTATCATACCATGCTGGGGGGCTATATACCATGCTGGGGGGGGGCTATATACCATGCTGGGGGGCTATATACCATGCTGGGCTGTATCATACCATGCTGGGGGGGCTATATACCATGCTGGACTGTATTATACCATGCTGGGGGGCTATATAGCATGCTGGGGGGGCTATATACCATGCTGGGGGGCTATATACCATGCTGGGGGGGCTATATACCATGCTGGGCTGTATCCTACCATGCTGGGGGGGCGGCTATATACCATGCTGGGGGGGCTATACACCATGTTGGGCTGTATTATACCATGCTGGGGGGGCTATATACCATGCTAGGCTGTGGGGCCATGCTGGGGGGGCTATATACCATGCTGGGCTGTATTATACCATGCTGGGAGGGGGCTATATATCATGCTGGGCTGTATTATACCATGCACCGGGGGGGCTATATGCCATTCTGGGCTGTATTATACCATGCTGGGGGGGCTGTATACCATGCTGGGCTGTATTATACCATGCTGGGGGGGGCTACATACCATGCTAGGCTGTATTATACCATGCTGGGGGGGCTATATACCATGCTGGGCTGTATTATACCTTCCTGGGGGGGCTTTTTTACCATGCTGGGCTGTATCATACTATGCTGGGGGGGCTATATACCATGCTGGGGGGGCTATATACCATACTGGGGGGCTATATACCATGCTGGGATGTATTATACCATGCTGGGCTGTATTATACCATTCTGGGGGGCTATATACCATGCTGGGGGGGCTATATACCATGCTGAGGGGCTATATTCCATGCTGGGCTTTATCATACCATGCTGGGGGGGCTATATACCATGCTTGGGGGGGCTATATACCATGCTGGGGGGCTATATACCATGCTGGGCTGTATCATACCATGCTGGGGGGCTATATACCATGCTGGACTGTATTATACCATGCTGGGGGGCTATATAGCATGCTGGGGGGGCTATATACCATGCTGGGGGGCTATATACCATGCTGGGCTGTATCATACCATGCTGGGGGGGGGCGGCTATATACCATGCTGGGGGGGCTATACACCATGCTGGGCTGTATTATACCATGCTGGGGGGGCTATATACCATGCTAGGCTGTGGGGCCATGCTGGGGGGGCTATATACCATGCTGGGCTGTATTATACCATGCTGGGAGGGGGCTATATATCATGCTGGGCTGTATTATACCATGCACCGGGGGGGCTATATGCCATTCTGGGCTGTATTATACCATGCTGGGGGGGCTGTATACCATGCTGGGCTGTATTATACCATGCTGGGGGGGGTACATACCATGCTGGGCTGTATTATACCATGCTGGGGGGGCTATATACCATGCTGGGCTGTATTATACCTTCCTGGGGGGGCTTTTTTACCATGCTGGGCTGTATCATACTATGCTGGGGGGGCTATATACCATGCTGGGGGGGCTATATACCATACTGGGGGGCTATATACCATGCTGGGCTGTATTATACCATGCTGGGCTGTGTTATACCATGCTGGGAGGGCTATATACCATGCTGGGTGGGCCTATATACCATGCTGGGGGGGCTATATACCATACTGGGGGGCTATATACCATGCTGGGCTGTATTATACCATGCTGGGCTGTGTTATACCATGCTGGGGGGGCTATATACCATGCTGGGCTGTATTATACCATGCTGGGCTGTATTATACCATTCTGGGGGCCTATATACCATGGTGGGTTGGGCTATATACCATGTGCGGCTGTGTTATATACCATGCTGGGCTGTTTTATATCATTCTGGGGGGGCTATATACCATGGTGGGCTGGGCTGTATACCATGTGGTGCTGGGCTATATACTATGCGGCTGTTATATACCATGGGGGGTGCATTTTACATTATATTCTATAAGGGGAGGCTGTGTTATATAATATGGGGGGTTACATTATAATCTATGGGGAGGTGGGCTGTATTATATTCTATTTAGGGCTACATTATATTCTATAGGGGGGCTGTATTATATTTATTATATTCTATGGGGGCTGCATTATACTATATGAGGAGGGCTACATTGTATTCTATGGAGGGGCTACATTATGCTATACTGTTGTGGCCAAAAGTATTGACACCCCTGCAATTCTGTCAGATAATACTCAGTTTCTTCCTGAAAATGATTGCAAACACAAATTATTTGGTATTATTATCTTCATTTAATTTGTCTTAAATGAAAAAACACAAAAAGAATTGTCCTAAAGCCAAATTGGATATAATTCCACACCAAACCTAAAAAAGAGGGTGGACCAAAGTATTGGCACTGTTCGAAAAATCATGTGATGCTTCTCTAATTTGTGTAATTAACAGCACCTGTAACTTACCTGTGGCACCTAACAGGTGTTGGCAACAACTAAATCACACTTGCAGCCAGTTGACATGGATTAAAGTTGACTCAACCTCTGTCCTGTGTCCAAAAAGCAAAACATTGATCATTTCACGCAGGGGTGTTAATACTTTTGGCCACAACTGTATAAGGGGCTGCATTATATCCTATGAGGGGGTAGCCATATATTCTATGGAGGGGCTGCATTATACTATGTGGGGGGGACTGCATTACATTCTATGGGGGGGTAACATTATGTTCTATACAGATATTATATCCAGCCCTGCATAGCCTCAATATTAGATAACAAATAACTTTGTTGTCCTATGAAGGGTTGGGGGGCCCGAAAAATTTCTTGCACAGGGGCCCACTACAGTCTGTGTCTGCCCCTGAGTTGTATTATGGATGAGATTCATCGATGATATTTTATTTGTCTGGCAGGTTCCAAAGTGCAATTGGAAGAATTCCTTCAATATTTGAATGAAAACAGTATTAATATTAAACTTACCTGCACGTTTAAACAGGATTCCATAAATTTTCTGGATCTGAAGATATCGGTTGATGACACAGGATTACTTCTCCCTTTCATCTACCGTAAAGATACGAGTGTTAATGCATTGCTCCATGCCAGTTCATCACATCCAGCGCATATTATCCGTGCGATACAAACAGGACAATTCTTAAGGGCTAGACGTATCTGTGATCGACAAGATGTTTTCGAAGAACAGGCCAATGAACTGACTAATAGATTTTTCAAAAAGGGGTTATCGGAGAGATATTGTGCATATTGCTTTTGTTAGAGCCAAAGAAACTGATCGACAGTCGTTAATTTCTAAGGCAAAAAATAAAGAAACAGATGTTCATGTGCGGTTCATCACAAATTTCGCTAACATCTGGTACCTTCTCTTCTGCTTTTAAACATGCCACAATCACGCCTATCCTTAAAAAGCCAACCCTCGACCCAACCGCTATGTCCAGCTATCGCCCAATATCACTGCTCCCATTCGCTTCCTAACTCCTGAAGCTGCACGTCCACGCTGAACTTTCCTCCCACCTCTCATCTAACTTGCTCTTTGACAATCTACAATCTGGTTTCCGCCCTCATCACTCCACTGAGACAGCCCTGACCAAAATTACTAACGACCTACTTACAGACAAAGCAAACGGACAATAGTCTATACTCCTGCTTCTAGACCTGTCCTCTGCATTAGACACAGCTGACCATTGCCTCCTACTACAGATCCTCTCCTCCTTTGGCATCAAAGACCTCGCCCTATACTGGATCTTCTTATATCTTTCAAACCGCACATTCAGCGTCTCCCACTCCCACACTACCTCCTCATCCTACCCTCTCTCTGTTGGAGTCCCCCAAGGCTCTGTTCTAGGACCCCTACTCTTCTCAATTTATACCCTTGGCCTGGGTCAACTCATAAAGTCCCATGGATTCCAAGTACCACCTTTATGCTGACGACACTCAGATCTACCTCTCTGGCCCATACGTCACCTTTCTCCTGCCCAGAATCCCGGAGTGTCTATCAGCCATATCCTCCTTCTTCTCCTCTCGCTTCCTCAAGCTCAATGTGGACAAATCTGAATTCATCATCTTTCCTCCATCTCACAGATCTTCCTTACCTGACTATCTATCACAATTAATGACATCACACTTTCCCCAGTACTGGAAGTCCGCTGCCTCGGAGTAACCCTTGACTCTTCCCTGTCCTTCAAACCGCACATCCAAGCTCTTTCTACCTCCTGTCGCCTCCAGCTCAAAAATATTTCCAGAATCCGTCCTTTCCTCAACCCTCAATCTACTAAAATGCTTGTGTATGCCCTCATCTCCCGCCTCGATTACTGCAAAATCCTTTTCTGTGGTCTCCCTAACACCCTCGCACCGCTCCAGTCCATCCTTAACTCTGCTGCCTGACTAATTCATCTCTCTACTCGCTACTCCTCCGCTTCTCCCCTCTGCAAATCTCTTTATTGGCTTCCATTCCCTCAGCGTATCCAGTTCAAATTACTAATACTGACCTACAAGGCCATCTATAACCTGTCTTCCCCATATGTCTCTGAACTAATCTCCCGATACCTTCCCTCACGCAATCTACGGTCATCCCAAGACCTCCTTCTCTCCTCCACACTTATTCGCTCCTCACCCAACCGCCTCCAAGACTTCTCCCGAATAGCCCCCATCCGTTGGAATCCTTTGCCCCAACACTTCCGACTATCAACCACATTCAGATCCTTCAGACGGAACCTGAAAACCCACCTCTTCAAGAAAGCCTACAGCCTGCAATGACCCAGATACCTCCTCACCACTACCGGAGATATTACCGCAACCAACACCGGAACTGCTGTAACCCACCAACCTACTGTCTCCTTCCTCACCATCCTGTAGCACGTAAGCCCGAAAGGGCAGGATCCTCTCCCCTCTGTATCAGTCTGTCATTGAAAGTTTGTTTTACTGTAAGTGATATCTGTAATTTGTATGTAACCCCTTCTTATGTATAGCACCATGGAATCAATGGCGCTATATAAATAAATAATAATAATTATAAATTATGCACTATCAATTATATTCTTCTTATATGAGGTCTGGATTTATATGGTAATTTATATACTATTTTATGGTGGACAATTTTTTCTTAGTGCACTTGGTATCAACATATTATGTATATTCATCACTTTGATATTTAATATAAATTCTTGCACTATTATTTAATTCATTTTCTCAAATATTTATAGTGATATTATTTTTCGGATGTGATATGAATTTTATTTAATCACCTTTTATATTTATTATGCTTAGCTTAATGTATTATTCATGGTGCTATTGGCCTCCTATAATTGATTTTTTTAGCCCTGATTTAATGGTTCTTGCCACCTGATCTGGCTGCTTTCTTGCCCCCGCACATACAATTCTTGGTTGTTTTTAATTATATTCAATAAATATTGTTTTTAGTTTATTATTGAGATATTGTGCTTCCTTTGTTTATTTAAAATAAATATTGTTATTATATATATTTTTATGGGTTTATCAGATGACGATCAGTATGCATTTCTTAATCAATATATAAAAAATTTTTTTTTTTTTTTTTACTATTGGTATTTCTTCTTCTGTGTAGGATTTTTTGTTTTACTTTGGAAGAGACCATTAATATGGATTATAGAAATAGTGAAACTAATTGGATGTCACAAATATCCTCAATTTTCAAAGATGCGGGAAATAATGGAACTAATGGGAATCCTGATGGTATCCATGAGGATAAAGCAACTCTGAAGGAGATACTATATAAAAGAACAAAGTCATGGTGGTATAAGAATTCACTTGAACACTATATGCAACTATATGTGCCGGTGCCTGTTTAAAAGAAGCTGAAAATGAAAAAATAAAATATAATAAAACAGAAAAAAAGAAGTATGTAGATGCTATGATGGCAGATGGATGCTGAACTTACTGCAGGCTAAATTCAGCAGACACGGTCAAAATGATTTTTCCAATGCAAAAACTAATGGTGACAGCAGGCATGCAGGCTAAATTCAACAGGCACAGTCAAAATGATTTTTCAATGCAGAATTAATGGTAACACAGGCACTGCAAGGTAGATGAGCGTTAGTGACAGCTTGTGTCCGCTAGTGAAACGGGGTGCTGGATCTGGTGCACTTACTTGCAAGATCAGTGCTCAGTGAGGCAGACTGGGTGCTCAGCGTGGGGGCTGCTGCTGCTGAAGCGTATACACGTGGAGACCGCCGATGTCTTGCATGCTCCGGCCAAGAGCATCGCTGAGGGAGGCGGCGTGTGGTGGTGGGAGGAGCTAGCGTGACGTCACACTGGGGATGAGACGGTGGCTCGAGAGCGGCACAATACCGACGCGTTTCAAGGGATAGCTTCCCTCTTCATCAGGGTTGTGCCTGTTAACATGCGGACCGTCCATTTATAGCAGTCTGAGCCTGAGTTGAATGATCACCTGACCCAAATGCCTGTTTGAGCGCCTTGATTGAATGTACTGCATTATCATGATGTACCTACATGTGGCTAAATGATTGCGGGACCCTGGAATTAACCATTGTTCCACAGAAATGGATTGAAATTTAACCCTATTCTAACCAGAAGTTCCTTGTGTAAGACAATAAATAATAAATAAAACATAACCTTTATTTAAATAGATATGTAAAAAAAAGTATTATTAAAAATATGTGTAGAAAAAAAATGACAATAAAAATATGCCAAAGCCCAACCTTTGCAAATAAGATGCCTCTTTGAATGTAAGTTTAATTATACTTAGAAGGTTCATAAGCTTATATGGCAACCAAATGGATGCATGATCCGGGAGTTTCATTTAGCATAAGAGCATGATTAAGACCACATAAAAACTTCATCTTACCAAATGTATTCATGTGAATAAAATTTAGTTATGTGTTCCTATAAAGTAGGGAGTAGAAGATATCCATAAGGGTTATCTGCATATATAGAACCGTTATTAAAATAAAAAATAAAATGTAAAAAACAAATAAAATGAAATATTTATTGAATTATATATGCACTACTAGCTTCATAGAAACAATTTTTCATGTTTTTTATTTTTAAATATTTATTATTTGTTATTGTTTAGTAATTGGTTCATATTAGTTGTTTGATGCCGTTACCACCTTCCTTGGTGAATTGCAGACCTCTCTCAAAAATACATGGGCCCTGAGTTGGCCCACTCGTCCGTTTATATATATTTTTGGAAAATTTTATTGTCAAGAGGTTTTTATATAATGCATTATAAAATATATTTAAAAATATATAATATATATATATATATATATAAAGGTGACAGGGAATTATACATGAATAAGAGTCTGCTCATGTATAATGAAAAAAGAAAAAAAGGATCAAGAAAGAAACAAAAAGAATCAAAAAGACCCCTATGTAGACTGAAGGGGTTATGTATAAGATCATACCCTTATGGATATCTTCTACTCTCTACTTTATAGGAACACATAACTAAATTTTATTGACATGAATACATTTGGTAAGATGAAGTTTTTATGTGGTCTTAATCATGCTCTTATGCTAAATGAAACTCCCGGATCATGCATCCATTTGGTTGCCATATAAGCTTATGAACCTTCTAAGTATAATTAAACTAACATCCAAAGAGGCATCTTATTTGCAAAGGTTGGACTTTGGCATATTTTTATTGTCATATTTTTTTCACACATATTTTTAATAATACTTTTTTTTACATATCTATTTAAATAAAGGTTATGTTTTATTTATTTTTTATTGTCTTATACAAGGAACTTCTGGTTAGAATAGGGTTCAATTTTAATCCATTTCTGTGGAACAATGGTTAATTCCAGGGTCCCACAATCATTTAGCCACATGCAGGTACATCATGATAATGCAGTACATTCAATCAAGGCCCTCAAACAGGCATTTGGGTCAGGTAATCATTCAACTCAGGCTCAGACTGCTATAAATGGACGGTCCGCACGTTAACAGGCACAACCCTGATGAAGAGGGAACCTATCTCTTGAAACACGTCGGTATTGTGCCGCTCTCGAGCCACCGTCTCATCCCCAATGTGACGTCACGCTAGCTCCGCCCCCACCACACGCCGCCTCCCTCAGCGTTGCTCTCGGCCGGAGCGCGCGAGGCATCGGCGGTCTCCACGTGTATACTCTTAAGAAGCAGCAGCCCCCACGCTGAGCACCCAGTCTGCCTCACTGAGCACTGATCTTGCAAGTAAGTGCACCAGATCCAGCACCCCGTTTCACTAGTGGGCACAAGCTGTCACTAACGCTCATCTACCTTGCAGTGCCTGTGTTACCATTAATTCTGTTAGGAATCTGTGTCCTGCCATACTCATGTAGAGATCCAGATCCTCACATTTGTCTCCAGAGGCTAAGTCCTTTCAGCCAGCTTCTGAGCATGCTCCTGGAAAGAGCTCCCATTGGAGTTCAGGAGTCAGGTGCTCAGGTCCTGCTCCTGATTCTATTGGTTCAGCTCAGGGCTCTGGAGATTTCCGGAAGGTCCCGGTCACTATAAAAAGTGCGCATGGCTGTTCCGCCATGCGCTAGTATTTTTCATACTTGCTGCTGTGTGTTTGGTGATGGATGGCTGGACTGGTGACTGACTCATTAAATATCCCCCTCCTTGGTTATTACGATTGTGTGAGTGATTGGGCAGCCGCCAGTAGCAGCCCATCAGGCAAGTTTTTCTCGGTCCTCGGGTCACGCATGATACGTCCCTGCAGTTACTCGCCCTTACTCAGGGGTCACTCTCGGTTAGCCAGTATGCCGTCCGTTTTCGGACACTGGCGTCCAAGTTGGAATGGTCCGACAAGGCCCTAATCCCCGTTTTTGGCGAGGTCTAGCGGAGCATGTGAAGGATGCTCTCTCTACTAGAGAGATTCCCACTAGCTTGGAAGAGCTAATCTCAGTCTCCTCACGTATCGATCTCCGTTTTTCGGAGCGCGGTATGGAGCGGGCTCACTCCAAGCGCAAATCCGTTTCGGCTCCCAAATTTTTTGTACCCCTTGCGCTAGACGAGCCGGAGGTTCTACCCCCTGAGCCCATGGAGGTGTCTCGCACCAACTTTAATACAGGCTCTGACCAGGAATCCATATGCGGTTGTCACCATGTCTGTGCGGTTTCTCCGGAAGCCGGATCCCCGCAAAGGTTGGAGTCTGAACCGGCTATCGAGACCTTTGTCCCTCCTCATCTCAGGGCTCAGGTGCTCGCCTGGGCGCATGCGTCTAACACGCACCACCATCGGGGCTATATGCAGGTATCAAAACTGTTGGCTGATGCGTACTGGTGGCCCCATAGGGCTCGGGACATAAAAAAATTTATTCAGGCTTGCACCTTATGTGCTCAGCCTAACCCTCCTAGACAGAGGGTGGCGACATCTGCCGACACGCGGCAGCGTGCCTCTGTCACTCCCGCTCCTACTATCTTCCAACTGTCCCTCTTGAAACCGGGTGACCTCAGTTCCTCTGATGCCTTCCAGGTGTCTCGGGTTACTGTAACCCCTACCTGGACACCAAGCTCACCCTCGGACGAGTTTGAGCCCTATGCCACCGTAGGGCACAGGGTATTCACCCGGAGGGCTCGAGGAGGTGGGGGCCTTAGGAGGGGGGGGTAATGTTAGGAATCTGTGTCCTGCCATACTTATACAGAGATCCAGATCCTCACATTTGTCTCCAGAGGCTAAGTCCTTTCAGCCAGCTTCTGAGCATGCTCCTGGAATGAGCACCCATTGGAGTTCAGGAGTCAGGTGCTCAGGTCCTGCTCCTGATTCCATTGGTTCAGCTCAGGGCTCTGGAGATTTCCGGAAGGTCCCGGTCACTATAAAAAGTGCGCATGGCTGTTCCGCCATGTGCTAGTATTTTTCATACTTGCTGCTGTGTGTTTGGTGATGGATGCTTGGACTGGTGACTGACTCATTAAATATCCCCCTCCTTGGTTATTACGATTGTGTGAGTGATTGGGCAGCTGCCAGTAGCAGCGCTAGCGCCAGCGCGCTCCAGCTATACCGTCTCACCAGCCAGCGTCCTGCATCGCGCCAGTGATATTGCGGTGTTTCCTCTGTGGCTCTGTTCACACCGCACTGCGATTGCAGTTCTCCCGCGTCTGCAGCTGCGACGCCTCCTGTCTTATTTAACTGTAGGTCTAGAGGGAGTAGTCCTGCTGCCTAAGGCTACTTCTGTGACTCTAAATACCGTGACAGTTTCGCTGTTAGTCTGTGTCCCTGAACAGACTCAGCGTATTAGTTTATACTTTTGCCTGCAGCTCTGCGAGCATAACAGAGCTCGCTTCAGTGCACTTAGGGTGCAGTTAACCCCGTGCACATTACCTCCACAGTGCTCTGCCTCACTAGCAGCGGTTATATCACCTGCCGCACGGTGGACCCCGAGTGGCGAAGGCACTTCATTTATTTTTTATTTAGTGCCTTCCGCCACTCGTAACAAATTCTGCATTGAAAAATCATTTTGACTGTGCCTGTTGAATTTAGCCTGCATGCCTGCTGTCACCATTAATTTTTGCATTGGAAAAATCATTTTGACCGTGCCTGCTGAATTTAGCCTGCAGTAAGTTCACCATCCATCTGCCATCCTAGCATCTACATACTTCTTTCTTTTTTTTCTGCTTTATTATATTTTATTTTTTCATTTTTCTTTATTTTAACCACTACACTGTGTTCCAAATTATTATGCAAATTGGATTTAAGTGTCATAAAAATGTAATTTTTTGTTTATCAAATAAACTCATAGATGGTATTGTGTATCAGGGCTCTTTGGATCACTGAAATCAATCTCAAATGCCTGTGATAATTAGTTTACCAGGTAAGTTCAATTAAAGGAAAGCTACTTAAGAATGATGTTCCACATTATTAAGCAGGGCACAGGTTTCAAAGAATTTAGGAAATAAAAAGGATCTCTCTGCTGCTGAAAAGCATCAAATAGTGCAATGCCTTGGTCAAGAGATGAAAACAGATATTTCCTAAAAACTTAAACGTGATCATTGTACTGTTAAGAGATTTGTGGTTGATTCTGAGCACAGACATGTTTGTGCTGATAAAGGAAGAATGAGGAAGGTTTCTGCCAGGCAAGTTCATTGGATTAACAGAGTGGCTGCTAAAAAGCCATTACAAACCAGCAAACAGATATTTAAAGCTGCAGGTGCCTCTGGAGTCCCTCGAACCTCAAGGTGTAGGATCCTTCAAAGGCTTGCTGTGGTGCATAAATCTACTATTCGGCCACCCCTAAACAGTGTTCACAAGCAGAAATTGTTGCAGTGGCCCCAAACATACCTGAAGACTAATTTTCAAACAGTCTTGTTTACTGATGAGTGTCGAGCAACCCTGAATGGTCCAGATGGATGGAGTAGTGGATGGTTGGGGATGGCCACTATGTCCCAACAAGGCTGCGATGTCAGCAAGGAGGTGGAGGAGTCATGTTTTGGGCTGGAATGATGGGGAAACAGCTGGTAGGGCCCTTTAAGGTTCCTGAAGGTGTGAAAATGACCTCTGCAAAGTATATAGAGTTTCTGACTGACAGCTGTCTTCCATGGTATAAAAGCAGAAACGTGCCTTCAGGAGCAAAATCATCTTCATGCATGACAATGCACCATCTCATGCTGCAAAGAATACCTCTGAGTCATTGGCTGCTATGGGCATAAAAGGAGATAAACTCACGGTGTGGCCACCATCTTAACCTTGACCTCTACACTATAGAGAACCTTTGGAGTATAATCAAGCAAAAGATCTATGAGGATGGGAGGCAGTTCACATCAAAACAGCAGCTCTGGGAGGCTATTCTGACTTCATGCAAAGAAATACAAGCAGAAACTCTCCAAAAACTCACAATTTCAATGGATGCAAGAATTGTGAAGCTGATATCAAAGAAGGGTTCCTATGTTAACATGTAACTTGGCCTGTTAAGCTATTTAACGCCAAAATATCCTTTTTGTTCAGTGAATGTGACCTCCTAATGCTGCAAATTCCACAAATGAGCATTTTCAGTTCTTTAAAACATATCAAATGTTTAGAAATTCTACTGTGCCTAATAATTTGGAACATTGCATTTTGAGTTTTTATTCATTTTGGAGATTATACTGTTATTATTGGGAGGTTTCTTCAACAAAATTTGATGTATACTCTAACCGGTGATGACTTTTATTAGACTGACTGTCATTTGTACCGACTATTTAGGAAAATCAGAGAAAAATATCATTTGCATAATAATTTGGAACACAGTGCATATTCTTGCATCAGAATT
Organism: Dendrobates tinctorius; assembly: GCF_039654945.1. Taxonomy (NCBI): domain Eukaryota; kingdom Metazoa; phylum Chordata; class Amphibia; order Anura; family Dendrobatidae; genus Dendrobates; species Dendrobates tinctorius. Next base: position 10,123,312 of record NW_027361678.1, read on the forward strand.
ATCAAGTGCAAATATACCAATCTTGCCGCCTAGCAACGGCTGTATGTACAGCAAGGATTTTATATTGTTTTGACATACTCAAGTGAGTAATATAAGTTTAGTCTATTTTTTCTTTAAATATACAAACAGACTTATCTCTACTTAACCCTATATATTATCTACTCAGCAGCTTTTGCATCCAAATGGGATGCAATATACATCTGTGACAGTGTGAACAATCTCGGATACCGCCATACAGCTCTTACCACGAGATCCTTCACATAATATCAAGTGAGTAACGGGTCACCCGACTTTTTATTTCCCAGTATAGCGCGGCGTATTTCCTTAAATATTAAAATGTTACAAGAAAAGCTTCAAAAAAATCTCACTGCTGAACAACTAACTAAATTTGATGGTGATCTGAACACATCATTTTCTAAATGGGAATCTGAAATTCAGAAACTCAAAGTAACAAAATTTCAACGTGACCTTCAAGATTATCAAACCAATAAGGTTTACAAATGGCGTGGTCGATCTATCATGAAAAGATCTGGATCTGTAAGCTTCTTAGCAAGCACTAGTTCCTGGAGTTCTACAAGTATCCCTAATGGTGACTCTTCTGAGGTTTTGAATAGATACAATACGAGATTTACAACTGGAAAAAGAAAATCCAACTATTGTGATCAGGAATCCAATAATGACGGGAATTTAAAGGTAATTAATTTGTCAGATGTGCAATTAACTCATGATCACATTTCTGTATTATCTTTGGGTTTGGGCTTTTTCCCTACAGCAAAAATTGACCATTTTGTGGCTATTAAGGATACCTTTTTATTTGCACGAAAGTTATTGTTAAAAAAGTATCACGCTGATAAGTCATCTCCAAATTCTTTTTCCACAGAAGAGGAATGGGCAGCGCTACAGGCGCTAGAAGCTCTTACTGCAGAGCAAGAAGAGACACCAGGTAAATTCCCTGATTATATTAAAAAGCAATCGAAGTCCTTCCCTCCTGTTTCACAAAACTCATCTATTGAGGTGTTTGTGAAGATGGTTTGTGATGAGATACGCCAACTACCATCTACTAGGCCTTTTGATAACCTCAATTATGAACAGAGATTAGCATTGGAACAACTTAATGAGATGAAAAATGTTGTTATAAACCATCTGATAAAGGCGGTAACATTGGTGTGTGGCCATGTATTCAACATGAAAAGGAGGCACTTAGGCAGATCCACAATGTTATGAGCGGTTGCCACAGGATCCAACTTTTTCATATCAAAAAGAATTATTTAGTATTCTAGAAGAAGCTTTGGAGGAAGGGATAATTTCGAAATCTATTCCAACATTATATTTACTGCCAAAAGTCCATAATGATATGAAGGAACCGCCAGGACGACCTATAATTTCTGGAAATGGCAGTTTATTAGAACCCATTTCAAAATACAGTGCTGGCCAAAAGTATTGACACCCCTGCAATTCTGTCAGATAATACTCAGTTTCTTCCTGAAAATGATTGCAGACACAAATTCTTTGGTATTATTATCTTCATTTAATTTGTCTTAAATGAAAAAACACAAAAAGAATTGTCCTAAAGCCAAATTGGATATAATTCCACACCAAACATAAAAAAGAGGATGGACAAAAGTATTGGCACTGTTCGAAAAATCATGTGATGCTTCTCTAATTTGTGTAATTAACAGCACCTGTAACTTACCTGTGGCACCTAACAGGTGTTGGCAATAACTAAATCACACTTGCAGCCAGTTGACATAGATTAAAGTTGACTCAACCTCTGTCCTGTGTCCTTGTGTGTACCACACTGAGCATGGAGAAAAGAAAGAAGACCAAAGAACTGTCTGAGGACTTGAGAAACCAAATTGTGAGGAAGCAGGAGCAATCTCAAGGCTACAAGTCCATCTCCAAATACCTGAATGTTCCTGTGTCTACCGTGCGCAGTGTCATCAAGAAGTTTAAACCCCATGGCACTGTGGCTAAACTCCCTAGATGTGGACGGAAAAAAAAATTGACAAGAGATTTCAACGCAAGATTGTGCGGATGGTGGATAAAGAACCTCGACTATCATCCAAACAAGTTCAAGCTGCACTGCAGTCCAAGGGTACAACAGTGTCAACTCGTACTATCCGTCGGCGTCTGAATGAAAAGGGACTGTATGGTAGGATACCCAGGAAGACCCCACTTCTTACCCCGAGACATAAAAAAGCCAGGCTGGAGTTTGTCAAAACTTACCTGAGAAAGCCTAAAACGTTTTGGAAGAATGTTCTCTGGTCAGATGAGACAAAAGTAGAGCTTTTTGGGAAAAGGCATCAACATAGAGTTTACAGGAAAAAAAAAAGATGCATTCAAAGAAAAGAACACGGTCCCTACAGTCAAACATGGAGGAGGTTCCCTGATGTTTTGGGGTTGCTTTGCTGCCTCTGGTACTGGACTGCTTGACCGTGTGCATGGCATTATGACGTCTGAAGACTACCAACAAATTTTGCAGCATAATGTAGGGCCCAGTGTGAGAAAGCTGGGTCTCCTTCAGAGGTCATGGGTCTTCCAGCAGGACAATGACCCAAAACACACTTCAAAAAGCACTAGAAAATGGTTTGAGAGAAAGCACTGGAGACTTCTAAGATGGCCAGCAATGAGTCCAGACATGAATCCCATAGAACACCTGTGGAGAGATCTAAAAATGGCAGTTTGGAGAAGGCACCCTTCAAATATCAGGGACCTGGAGCAGTTTGCCAAAGAAGAATGGTCTAAAATTCCAGCAGAGCATTGTAAAAAACTCATTGATGGTTACCGGAAGCGGTTGGTCGCAGTTATTTTGGCTAAAGGTTGTGCAACCAAGGATTAGGCTGAGGGTGCCAATACTTTTGTCTGGCCCATTTTTGGAGTTTTGTGTGAAATGATCAATGATTTGCTTTTTGCTTCATTCTCTTTTGTGTTTTTTCCTTGGAAGCAAATTAAATGAAGATAATAATATCAAAGAATTTGTGATTGCAATCATTTTCAGGAAGAAACTGAGTATTATTTGACAGAATTGCAGGGGTGTTAATACTTTTGGCCAACACTGTATTTAGATTTTTATTTAAAACCTATAGTAATAGAACTTCCCTTTTATATAGAGGATACCACAGAGGCACTACAGAGACTGGATGGGATATACATAAATGCCAATATGTATATCGTAACATGCGATGTGGAATTGCTATACATATCAATTCCACATGAGCAAGGTCTTTTAGCAGTGAAGCGGTATTATCCAGTCGTGGACTTGATGTTTCATTAGTAGGTTTTTTTATGTCATTGTTGGAGTATGCTCTTTTACATAACTATTTTGTTTGTAAGGATCGATTTTATGTTCAGAAGAGAGGCGTAGCCATGGGTGCGGCTTTCGCACCCTCCTACGCAAATGTATTCATGTTTTATGTATATGTATTCATATTTTATTTGTCTGGCAGGGTTCCAAAGTGCAATTGGAAGGATTCCTTCAATATTTGAATGAAAACAGTATTAATATTAAACTTACCTGCACGATTAAACAGGATTCCATACATTTTCTGGATCTGAAGATATCGGTTCATGACACAGGATTACTTCTCCCTTCCATCTACCGGAAAGAAACGAGTGTTAATGCATTGCTCCATGACAGTTCATCACATCCAGCACATATTATCCGTGCGATACAAACAGGACAATTCTTAAGGGCTAGACGTATCTGTGATCGACAAGATGTTTTCGAAGAACAGGCCAATGAACTTACAAATAGATTTTTCAGAAAGGGGTTATCGGAGAGATATTGTGCATAAAGCTTTTGTTAGAGCCAAAGAAGCTGATCGGCAATCGTTGTTAATTTCTAAGGCAAAAAATAAAGAAACAGATGGTCATGTGCGGTTCATCACAAATTTTCACTCTAGACGGCATGAGATGGCTGGTATCATCTCTAAGTTTTGGCCTATTCTTTTACAGGATCCAGGTATATCTAATTTAATACCTGAAAAACCTTTGGTTGTTGCTAAACGCAACAAAACTTATGAGGAAATATGAAGATTTGATGCTGTATTATTAGTGATATATATCATCTAGAACAGTTCAAGTTTGAATGTAAATGCAGATCTTTATACTGCGAATTCATTATATGATTTTAATCATATATATTAATTATGATACTTTTTTGTTCTTCATATGATGCATTGTGAATAACTCCTTATGGCCTAATATTAATGGTTGTTCCATACATGGTTCTAATTTTATATATGTCAACATTGTAATCATGATATTATTTTTTGTTCATTTGACTATATTTATTCTCTCTCCATTTTTATTGTCTTATAGTAATGGTGTGATCATTGATGTTTGTTTATCTATGTAAGCTGTTTGGTTCATGTTTTATTATGTCGGTAATTATGCCTTAAATACAAATAAATGTAATTAGTTAGAATCACTACTTTGCACCTTGCACATTGTTTAATGATCATGTGGTATTTTTGACCCGTGAGTTATTATTTATTGAGCAATTATCTTATTTTTGCAATTGCACATAGTCACTTTACATTCTTATTTATATTATTATGCATATGTGGAGTCCCTGATCCTTCGTCACATTCTTCAGGCTGATGTCCGGTATTTGTCTACATCATGTAGGGCTTGGCGCTGGCCCGCTCGCGTGACTAGGATCGTGATGTTTATCTCGAGGCGTGGGACGCAAGGGTGATGGGATTCGCGGCATGCGCACAATTAGTTCATAACACGGTCATTTGACCGGAATCACTTTGTAAACCGTATGTATCTATACACTTTAACACCTTGTCATTCTAACACGTACATCACCATGTGCCTATATCACCCTACATGGGTCAATATAATAGCATTGCTTCATGCACAACCATTTTCCAATGGCCATTTTTTATACTAGTAAACTGGGCATCATTGAGCGATGCCGCAATTATTTTTCCATTTAGTTCATTACCAGTATACTCTCACATGTGCACATGTATTGTTGCTATCATATTTGCACTGAGCCAAGTGTATCAGTGGATTTTTGTATTCAGCTGCTTCTTTGGACATACAATTTTTATAGTTTTTTGATTATTCACATTATTATTTGGATATGCCCCCCTGTCATCTTGTTGTATTACTCTTGCACATCTATTGTTTGGTTAATAAGGTTTTGATATTCAATAACACGATCTATATTTGTCCTTTACTTTGGTTTTTTTTTCTTGTAGTCTCTGCAGAATGAAAAGCACAATAAACAGACTGGTATAAAAAACATACACTTATATCGCCAATCTCCTGTCTCTGGCCGGTCCTCCGCTGGCTCGCTAACTCCCTTTCTCCCACCTGAATTATCTATTCGCAGCCTCCTTACTAAAAGCCCAGCACCTTGTAATTCAAGTGGCACAAACCTGAGAACACCAGAATTGGCCGGTCCTACGTTCTCTGCACAGATGAGAGCATGTTCACACTAAGCAAGTGACAGATGTGACAGTCTGGAGATGCCGTGGTGAATGTTATGCAGTCTGCACCATCACCTGGTAGGACGGGTACGATGTGATAGCCAACGGCTCCTGACTGCTATTAGGTACCAGGATGAAATTCTCAGAGCCATTGTCAGACCTTACCGCGGTGCAGTGGACCCTGGGCTCCTCCTAGTGCAGGACATTACTCGACCTCATGTGAACAGACTGGGTACGCAGTTACTGAATGATGAAGGTGTTGATGAGTCCATGATCCCCAGACCAAGGCGCAGACCTGATGCAACTTGTACAGCCACACAGGGGTCCAAGAGGTTAGGGGGCCACTACCACCTCCAAAACAGGCCCAGACCTGAATTGAATTGGGAACCTCTAAAACATTATGCATCAATGCATCTAATGCCGGAGTCTGGGAGGCTGTGGTTGGTGTTGCTCAAAAAGCTGATTGCAACAGACTCCCTGGATGAGCGGCTTATGTCTATTAATCCCTTAACTCCCAAGGGTGGTTTGTACGTTCATGACCGGGCCAATTTTTACAATTCTGACCACTGTCCCTTTATGAGGTAATAACTCTGGAACGCTTCCATGGATCCTGGTGATTCTGACAATGTTTTCTCGTGACATATTGCACTTCATGCTAGTGGTAAAATTTCATTCATATAACTTGCGTTTATTTGTGAAAAAAATGGAAATTTTGCAAAAATTTTGAAAATTTTGCACTTTTCCAACTTTGAATTTTTATGCCCTTAAATCACAGCGATACAGCACACAAAAAACTTAATAAGTAACATTTCCCACATGTTTACTGTACATCAGCACAATTTTGGAACCCAAATTTTTTTTTCTTAGGAAGTTATAAGGGTTAAAAGTTGACCAGCGATTTCTCATTTTTGCAACACCATATTATTTTACGGACCACATCACATTGGAAGCCACTTTGAGGGGTCTATATGATAGAAAATACCCAAAAGTGACACCATTCTAAAAACTGCACCCCTTAAGGTGCTCAAAACCACATTCAAGAAGTTTATTAACCCTTCAGGTGCTTCACAGGAATTTTTTGAATATTTACAAAAAAAATGAAAATTTAACTTTTTTTCACAAAAAAATAATTCAGGTTCAATTTTTTTTTATTTTACTAAGGGTAACAGGAGAAGTTGGACTGCAAAAGTTATTGGGCAGTTTGTCCTGAGTACGCTGATACCTGATATGTGGGGGGAACCACTGTTTCGGCACATGGCAGAGCTCAGAAGGGAAGGAGCGCCGTTTGACTTTATCAATGCAAAATTGGCGAGAATTCAGATCGGACGCCATGTCACGTTTGGAGAGCCCCTGATGTACCTAAACAGTGGAAACCCCCCACAAGTGACCCCATTTTGGAAACTAGACCCCCCAAGGAACTTATCTAGATATGTGGTGAGAACTTTGAACCAACAAGAGCTTCACAGAAGTTTTTTATGCAATGAAAACAATTTTATATAAAAAATAATTATTTTTGCATCACTTTATTCTGCGAGCTGTAACTTTTTTATTTTTTCACTGATGATGCTGTATGGCAGCTTGTCTTTTCCGGGAAAAGATGACGTTTTCAGCGGTACCATGGATATTTATATGCGTCTTTTTGATCGCGCGTTATTGCACTTTTTGTTTGGCGGTATGATAATAAATCATTATTTTTTGCTTCGTTTATTTTTTAAGGGGTTCGCTAAAGGAGTTAACTAATGGGACAGTTTTTTACGGCGGGTCGTTACATTATGGACGCGGCGATACCAAATATGTGTACTTTTATTTATTTTTTTTTTATTTCCAAAAAATGAATTTATTAGGGAATATTTTTTTTTTAAATTTATCTTTGATCCGGGGACCTGCAGGGAAAGAGCCCCCCGTAGCAGCGCTGCACATTGCGCTGCTGTGGGGGGCTCAAGGAAGCACGGAGGGAGCTCTCTCCATGCCGATGCTTCCCTTTAACCCCCGGTACACCGTGATGGTGTTTGATCGTGGTGTGCAAGGGGTTAACGTGTCGGGGGAGGTCCAAGTGGGTGCCGCTGATCGCTGTGACGTATTATCCCGTCCCTGGGAATTAAGTCCCAGGGCACATGGACGGGATAGTACGTCACATGACAGAAAGGGGTTAATGAACAGAAGGGAGGCTATATTGGGCACTGATATATATTTTTTAAATGCCAGAAATGTATTTTTTAACTTTTTGAGTTCCTTGATTATTATTCTCACTGTAAGAGGAAAATAAACAAATGAGATGAGAAAATGTTTTTCATTTAGTTGCACAATAATTCTGCACAATAATAGTTACTCAATACTTCTGCGCACAGAGATATTCTCCTAAGAAAAAACTTTATTTTTAATTTCCTAAATATTCAGGTTTCAGATTTATTAACATTTTGAATCAATCAGCAGCACAATAGTTGTTCAATAATAAAATGAATCAAAAATACAAATTGTGCACAGGGTGTATATGTACATGCATACATCCGCAAAAATTTGGTTCATCATCCTTTAAATTTCATTTCTATCTATTATCTATCTAGCTATCTGTCTATCTATCTCTATCATCTCTCTCATGGTGATGTCACAATAAAATCGATGTCACAAGTGATGTGATGACATCTTCACATTCTATATTCTATTGTAGCGGCCTAAGGGAAATCATTGCCTTAAATAAAATGAAAAAAAAAACAGACAATGTGATTTTCTGGATTTTTTTTTCTCAGTTTGTCTCCCATAGTTGAGGTCTACCTATGATGTAAATTACAGACGCCTCTCATCTTTTTAAGTGGTGGAACTTGCACTATTGCTGACTGACTAAATACTTTTTTGCCCCACTGTATGTAATACAGCAGGCATTGGTACGATGCATGCTCAGCTCCTGAGCCCGCTCCATACATTTACTACACAACCTGACAAACATTTCCATCATGTGTTCTCTAAGGGGCTAATAAATCTTGTATCATCTCTTGCAGATGGAATGGATAAGATGTCCATCGACCGAGTGGAAATGAAGTCCATCGACACACCATACATGCCGGCACGACGCCTTGGTAATGCCAGTGTACAGATTTCTCCACACAGAGGACTGGTCCACACAGACCAACCTATGGACCTTTACAGTCTTGAGTTCTTGAAAGATCTTGGAAAAGGAGGCTATGGAAAAGTAAGTGTCAATTTATATTTGTCCGTGACCCTCAATGTATCCTGCACAGATACACAGGAGGGATGGACTTATTCATTACAGGATGTTCATATGTAATGATACTTGGAATAAACCAGTGACATATTACAGAGTAATAGATGGGAGATTGGTCTGATGTGTTGTGATTTTTCTCCAGGTCAGCTTGGCATCAGATCCGGTCAGTGAAGGACTGCTGGCCATTAAGATCATGGACAAGAGATCTTGTGAGCACATAATCTCTACAGAGGTAGAAGTCCTGAGACTGGCTGCCAGGTGCCCCTACCTGATGTCTATGAGGGCGTTCATGGAGACACCTACGGAATATGCAATAGCCATGGACTATATGGCCGGAGGAGACCTGTTTCACCACATGAAAGATTCAATGATGTTTAACACAAAGACAACAAGGTAAATGTATTATACTGAATTTTAATAATCCGCTGCCCGCACATTGTAGTCCTGGAGCAATGGAGAATGACAACAAGAGCAAATAATGAGGTGAAAAAGACACGTGTGTGAACTCCTCATGTTCTCTGTATGATTGTGTATGTAACCACTGATCCATCTTTTACTTTCTATTCCACAGACTCTTTGCGGCAGAGATGGTGTGCGGACTCCAATTCCTGCATGAACATGGTGTCATACATAGGTAATCATTTCCCCTCCATGAATCTGTCACCTGTGACTCTCTGATGTCTCCTTACATATGTATTGTAGAAAGTTATTTTCATGAATTATCCTCACAATCAGTGTCTGCTCCTTCTCCCTGCAGTGACCTGAAGCCAGAGAACATCCTCCTCCAAGACTCCGGACACATCAAAATCTCCGACTTTGGCTTATCAGTCGTGAATGTATCTGAGGGTGCCATAGTGAGGAACATTGCTGGCACTAAGGGTTACGTAGCACCTGAGGTAAGGAACATCTCTGTGTGATTGGTGCCGATAGCAGGAGGGATAATCTGATCCCAATGTATCCTGCTCACATCTAATCACAGACCGGTACTCATATTCTCTGTGTGTCATTCTTCCCGGTATATTCAACTTCTCTCCAATCTCATGTTCCAACAGATAATGAATGAGGAAGGATACAACCATCTGGCAGACTCCTTTTCCTTCGGAGTCATCCTATATATGATGAGTGTAGGTGACTGGCCATTTTACAGCAAAGGCTCACTGGACGAATACCACCAGTCTCTGCGTGAGCACATCCCTTATTTTCCACCAGGGATATGCACTAATACCACTGACATCATAAAAGGGGTGAGTAGTATCAGATGGATAAAGATGACGGTGGACTACAAGAATAGATAGAAGATAAGATGTGGACAGTCCATAGACATTGTGTAATAATTTATCAGTAATAATAATCTAATGACTATTGGTCTCTTTCATTTTCTAGCTTATCTGCAAAACTCCATCTGCCCGATTGGCCATAACGTCATCCATCAGGTCCCACCCGTTCTTCCACTCCATAGACTGGAGCGATGTGGAGTGCGGCAGATCCGACCCACCATTCCCATATTACTTTGTAAGTATAACACATACGGACATCCATAATGTTATCACTACCCAGTAACGCACTTACCCACTATACCTCTTATTGTTATATCCCCCAGTACACTGTGTATATGTGAGGAGCTGATTCTCAGACGTGTATATTTCTCTTCTTACAGCAAGACTATTAAGCTGATAACAATCAGCCCCATTCCAGTAACATCCAGGAATGAAGATTTACATTAATCGGATGAGACGACAAAACTGGACTTTCTCATTAACCGGACTGTGACAAACCTACCGAGCTTCCACCACATAACACCCATGCACCAATCATCCAGGGATTTATTCCGATCGCCATATTTGGGATCAGGAAGGAATTTTTTTCCCTTGATATGAGGACAATCCATCAACGAGTCCACAGGGTTATTTTTCGCCTTCCTCTGGAGCAACATAGCAAGTAATTAAAGGAATTCTTTAGGCAATACTTGCTATGTCACCATCTGGATGACTCATCTACAATGTGGTGGTAAGGAGAAGACTACCGAATATGGACACACAGAAGGCAGCGGCTGCTCCTTCACCTACCGGATATTACAGAAAGAAGGAAGCGGCTGATCCTTCACCTACTTGGTCATGTACAGAAAGAAGGAAGCGGCTGCTCCTTCTCCTGCTTGGCCATGTACATACAGAAGGAAGTGGCTGCTCCTTCACCTACAAGGCCATGGACAGATGGAAGGAAGCGGCTGCTCCTTCACCTTCCTGCCCATGGTCAGACAGAAGGCCATATGGTTGATCGCGATGCTGTAGGAATCCAGGAAAATTTCAACTACACAGATCACATGTCACACATTCCTGCTCTTCTCCTCTCTGTCATGTGTGATCCAGACCTGGATATCCAAAATCAGCACAAGTGCAAACCAAGGCCCGAGAAGTGGAATCGTCATCATCTGCTGCTTTATACAGAAAGTCACTGTATTTACACACTTTCTTTTTCATATTTGCATAATATTAACAACTTTTATGCACAAATATATATATATATATAAAACATCTATGTTGCTTTTCATTAGATTCTTCTCATATACAGACCTGCTTTTTGCTATCTTTAGTAATATGATCAGGGTAAGGACAAGGTATTTTGAAGCCTTAGGCAGATGAAGCCAATGGCATCCTTCCAAGCAAAGTAATGGGTCAGAAATTATGCTAACAGGACCCCTAACGCAGCACCTTCACCCTCCGAACGGTCAAAAAATACGCTTTGATGACCACTTCCACTAAAGTTTCCTTTTTCTCCAAAAATACCAGCAAAAGTGAAAAAAATGGGGTGAGGCTTAACAGGGAACACATTTTCAAAGTTTTATGTAGAACCAATCATTGTTTGTAGATCATTTACACAATACAAAGGTCAAATAATAATATTCATCCCTGACATCTCATATTTTAGATGTCAAACCCAATAATGGTCATGGGAACTATCATAGCTTAACTATAATGGGGGCTCTTTGGTTTCAATTAATGTCATGTTGTAAGGGTGTGGACTGTAGTGCATGCATTGTGTCATGCATTATATTTATAATGTAAACGGAGATGTGTCCTTCTGACTGAAGACGTGACGGTTGCGCAGTGTGGAGTCGGGAGCAGCGTATGCGCATACTGCACTGCAGCACCATTTTATTGAAGAGTGCCTTCGATAAAATGATGCCGTAGTACGGACGCCACCGACGCCAGTCCCTACTTCAGCTTAATGTGGGTAATCGGACGCACATCCAGCTGAAGTGTATTGCAGCTCAGGAGCGTAGCGGTCCGTGCTCCGCAATATAAGTTGCCGGCCAATCAGGGGTCAGCAGCTGATGTCGGCGTGCACGTGACTGGGCACATGGCAGCGTTATCATGCGCCTCATGACTTGGACGCTGTAGCCAGGAACTGGCTTCAGAAGACAACCCTTTGCAGGGGAAAAATGAGTAGGAGTGTTTATTGTTTTTTTTCTTCTATGTTTCGAACAACAGCAGTGCAGGCAGTGTGAGGGAACATATGTAGAAATCACAGGTACACGGGACGCACTGACGAGCAGGAGGCAGAGCAAGAGTTAAAGGGTTTATTACAGGGGTTACTCCACGCACGGAGAGAAAGAGCTATGAGGGGGAGTAAACTGAGTAATGTATCAGGGTAAGAACTAAAGTTTATGAAACGGGTAAACTTATCAGTCTGATGGTTTCTGGGCAGGGGAAGCTTGAAATCCCACTGTAGCGCCGCAAGTAATGCATGAAGTCTCTCGCCTGATCCTGAAGAAAGTTGAGGCACTGTCTCCTGACAGAAGCGCATATCCTGGCTCTTCTAGGTGAGGTCCTACATTCCCAGAGCAACAAACGTGGTGTGACGTAGTCTGTGGCACCGCCGGAATGTCACTCAGTTCAGTGGCGGAGGCTGGGGGTGAAGAAACCCGACTCTGTATGATTTACCTGGTCAGAATTAGGCCACATGCCTGCTGCAGTCAGCGGAGCGGTGCGGGACTGATTCTCAGTCACCGGAGTCAATGGACACACACGAATAAGTTGCTCACAGTCAGCGTGTGTATGGGCTGGGGAGCTGCAGCTCAGGCCTGAATTATCGCGTAGCTCCACGGAGAGGGAATCAATCTTCTCCTGCTGTGCGCTCTGTCTTCCCAGCAAGTGTCCTGCTTTCCCGAGCACCATCTCTTTTATCTCTGTCACGACTCCTACAGTCGGGTGCAAAGGTCTGTCCTGGTCAGAAAGTTTCCCCCCCAGCAACAATGGTGACAGCCCCAATGGTTTCGTAACAGACGCGAGAGAGGTACCACCGGCCCGGTCAATCTTCCTACACTCCGCCTCCTCTCCTTTTGCTCGCCATTTTGCGAGCGAGTGTTCTTGTAAAATGCGTTGGCAGTCTTCTTTTCCCTAGACAGTTTGCTGTCAATTGGTCCTGATTGTATCGATTGGTGGTATTCTGGCTGTTATTCGTTCGGAACACTGTAAGTCAGAAGGAGTAATAAAGTCACCTTGAGTGGTCGAGTCAGGATGCATAGATGAGGACAGTAACGCGTCCGTTTCCACTGGAGCAAGTCCTCGGGAACTTCAGGTACTTGTCCCTCCCGTATATCTTCAGGTGGCCGTTCAGTACTTTCTTCCTCTTCACAATCTACTACTACTGGTGGAGGTACTTCAGGAGCATCTTGCACCTCTTCCACTTAATCAGGATCCTTTGACAAACAGGGCCGAAGCATATTCTGGTGAACTATAAGAGTGGCGGAGTTCTCTTCTCCTTCAGGCTGAATTTCGTAAACGGGCCCTTCCGAGTTGATTCGCCGTTTTACCCGATATGGATTTCTCTCCCACCAGTTCTCCAGTTTGTCTCGAGGATGTTTTTCTCGTACTAGTACACGGTCTCCAGCTTGGAGATCTGTCCCTGGCAGCAGAGTTCTTTCTGCATGTTCCAATTCCTGAAATCTGGTCTGCACCAGGCGATGTAAAGTCTGTAAATGATGACGATGTTCTCGAACCCAGGTGGACACTCCCTTCCGTGGGTAGTCCTCCTCTGGATCCAGCTCCAGCTCGGTGATCTCATTCCCTGACCGACCAAATAGCAAGGTATAAGGAGTGTAACCGGTGGTTCGATGCGTGCGGTTGTTGTACACCCATACTAATTCAGCTACGAACTCGGGCCATCGGACCTTCCGGTTCTCTTCCAGTGTTCTCAGACTTTGAATTAGGGTGCGGTTGACCCCTTTACAGGCTCCATTTCTTTGAGGATGATACGGCGTTGTGCGAAACTTCTCGATCTGGAACAGCTGGTGCAATTCTTCCATCACTCTCCCCATAAAACAGGGCCCCGGGTCAGAATGAATTTGCTTCGGGCAGCTGTACACTTAAATGAAGTTCTTACAGATGGCATGCGTGGCGGATTCAGCAGTCTGATCACGTGTTGGGGTCACTACAGCGAACTTAGTGAAGTGGTCCGTCATTACCAGACAATGCTCGTACCCTTGATGAGCCTACCCAATAGTCAGGTAGTCTATCATTAACACTTCCAGAGGGGCAGAAGTCACAATGGTTTGTGTTGGAGCTCTCTGTCCTAGTGGTTTGGCAAACTCGCAACTCCTGCATAGCCTACAGATTTCTTCCACTAAAGCCTTCAGTCGAGGATCATAAAACTAATCTTTGTAACCACTGAAAGGTTTTCTTTTGGCCGAAGTGTGCTCCTCTTTCACGCGCCTCTGTGGTCAGCTTTGATAACAGCGTCTCCAGAATTACCACCTGCCAGGTGACACCCAGTTCTCGTTGTAGTTGGACCTTACGATACAGCAGTCCATTTCTCATGTGGAGTCTTTCCCATTCTCGAAGAATCCGCAGAGCCTCTGGAGACAGGGCATTTCTCTCTCCTTGACTGGGAAGTTGCTTAGACGTCACCCATTGTCTTAGTTGGGCAAGTTCCCCATCTTTCTGCTGTAACCGAACCCACTCATCACAGGATCATCCTAAGACTCCCTCCCGGGCCAGCACTTGGATCTGTTCCTGCATTGCTATCACCATCCTGGCAGAATCTCAGAACTTGGAAATCTCCTCATCTTCTAATTCCTCATCTCTATTCCATTCAGGTTTCCCATGTTTCACCCTGGATAAGGCGTCAGCATTAGTATTCTCAGCCCCTCTTTTGTAGATGATTTGCCAATCTAGCCATCCATCTTTGCTCCAGAGTTCCTAGCTTTGCATTTTTAAATGAGCCAAAGGGTTGTTATCAGTATGCACCAGTAATTCAGACCCGCGAACTTTTCCATCATAACCCACACCAACGCCAGCTGCCCTAGCTTGAAGGAACTGTAATTGTCAGGATTTCGTTCGGAAGCATGAAGTGACCAACTCGCATAAGTGATCACCTTCTCTTTCCCATCCTGTATCTGCGACTACACTTCCCCAAGTCCATGCAAGCTTCCATCAGTGCGGAGAATGAACAGTTGAGAGAAGTCTGCATAAGTCAACACAAGTGCTTCCGACAACGCCTTCTTCAGATCTTGAAATGCCTTTTCCCGTTCTTCCCATCGCATAGTCCGCTTCTTGGCGCCTGCGGGTACTCCCTTTAAAAGTTCTAGCAGAGGGTTCACTATGCAAGTAAAATTCTTCACAAAACGCCGGTAATACCCGGTCAACCCCAAGAACACTCGAATATCCTTCACCGTCGTAGGGGTAGGCCAATCCTGCACTGCAGCAATTTTCCCCAGGACGGCTTCACCCCTTCAGCAGAAATGGCGTGACCCAGATACTCGATTTGAGTACGAAACAGATGACATTTCTGAGGTTTCACTTTTAGACCGTTTCTCTGAAGGTGACTCAACACCTGTTCCAGTCTTTGTAAATGGTCCTCAAAGGTAGCGTCATAAACTATGATGTCATCCAAAAGAATGAGAGTGGCTTCAAAGTTTAAATCACCTAAACATCTCTCCATCAACCGTTGAAACGTACCAGGGTCGTTGGCGAAACCGAACGGCATCCGGTTGAATTCATACAGTGCCATAGGAAGCATAAAAGCCATCTTTGCCCGGTCTTGCTCCGACATCGGTACTTGCCAGTAGCCGATGAAAAGAATTTGGCATTTCCTAGTGTAGACAAGGATTCTTCAATCCTGGGTAACGGGTAGGAATCTCACACAGTGCAAGCAGTGAGGTTACGATAGTCTACACAAAAACGCAGTGTGCCATCCTTCTTCCACACTAGCACAATGGGGCAGCCCACGGACTTTGACTCTCCCTTATGATGCCTTTCTGCAGCATCTGAGTTAGCATACCTTTCACCTCTTGATATACTGTAGTTGTGGCGGAAATTGCCGATACTGGTCTCTTATGGGTGTGGCATTCCCAGTCGGTAACTCGTGTGTGATTGCCGTAGTGCAGCCGAAGTCATCCTCATGGCGGGCGAACACATCCTGATATCGCCCCTGTGGAGCTTCCACCTGCTGGATCTGTAGCGGAGTAAGGTCTGTCAGCTCAGCCCGCATCTGCTTCAATATACAACGCCCTTCCCAGATATGCTGTGGTTCCGGTGTCAGAGACATATCCACAGCCACAGTCCAAGGGTCTCCCAGCTTCACCGTCAACTGCACGGCCTGAGGTGGTGTCACTTCTTCTAGCACGCCCATAGTTAGAGCCACTTCACTTCTGGGAGATAGCGTGATGTTTGTTCTCCTAAATTGACACAGTGTACTGGGACCATCTCGTCACGTACAATGGCTAACGTTCGCACCACAAGGAGCCCTGGGGGTAGATGTTCCATAGTAGCTGGTTCGATCTGGATCTCAACTCCTTCTAGAGGGGTGCAAGCCCGTACAGGCAGGGTAAGCATGGTCTGGCATGGTGGCAAAACGAGTTTAGCAGAGGCGGGGACAATCACTTTTCCCAACATTCCTCCATCACTGGAGGTCCCCTGAGCTTGAGCCATGCGGATTAACTGTTGGAACACTCTCCTTTGGGGAGTGTGCGGGCTCCACTGCTTCAGGGTGACGTCTGAGGGCTCACTGATGAGAAGACTCCTGAACTCCTTCAGCATGTTCATCCCCAGGGTGACGGCATGTCCGTTACCGGTTTCTCCAAGGGTCAACACCACTCCCTTCCGACCCAGATCTTTGTCATAGATGGTTATTTGCATCCAGACCACTCCTGCGACCAGAAAGGGTAAGTGATTGGCAGCTGTCAACTTTATCACTGGGCCCCACTCAGGCCGCATTGCTTCAGGAAAGTGTCGCCGAAATTAAGTTTCAGGCATCGTAGTAACCAGCGAGCCATTATCTACCAGACAACATACTGCTCGATTGTCCAATTCAGCCCAAACGAGAGCGCATGTAGAGACTAGATGTGTGGGACTTCTGTTACTCCTTCATGACTGTTCAGGCAACTGAGCGGTGTCCCCCAGGCTCGAAGCCCTCTAGTTTAACGGGCGACGTTGAAGGTGCCTACCCTATCGTGGGCACTCCCGAGCCATATGTCCAATTTCTCCACAATTATAACAGGTGAGGGGTCTCTCTCGATGGAACATCCTTGTTTCAAACCAGGGTTAGGGGTCATCTCTGCCCCCTGGCAGATTCAAGGTACCTACTGACTTCTTTACATCAGCCAACTCTCCTCCAATATCCTGGATTTCTTTCTGCAATTCCTCCACCCATTGTGGTTCAGTGATCATGTTTATACTGTAGATACCTCTCCGCTTTGGATCTTCCCTACCAGGACTGTCATCCCCTGCTCCTGCTTGCGAATGCGTGCTTCGCTTCCTATCTCAGAAAAGGTCATGTGAGGATTCACCCGCAAGCGCTCCTGCAAAGCCTGTTTCGTCATCACGTCCCGCAAGCCTGTCACCAATTGATCTTGCAGCAATAAGTCAGTAGGCCCTATGCCTATTCCGTCCTTTCTAATGACAGCAGTATGGATCTCCTGAAGAGCATTCATGCACTGAGTCACCGTCTCCCCCTCCCTATGCGTATGGCTAAATAGACACATCCTTAACTCCCCTACATCCGTGGGGTCCCCATGGGTCTCCTACAAAATTTGTAGCACTCGCTCTCTGTGGGGTCATAACATAACTGAATCTCTGGCTTCTCCATCTAGATCCATCATGGCCACCTCGGCTTCTAATGCAGAGGTCATGGGGTGCATCTTGATCATCTCCTGACAGAAGTGGCATATCCTGGCTCTTCTAGCCGAGGTTTTGCGTTCCCAGAGCGACGAACGTGGTGTGATGTATGTGGCGCCGCTGGAGTGTCACTCAGTTCAGTGGCAGAGGCTGGGGTGAAGCAACCTGGCACTGCATGATTTACTCGGTCAAAATTAGGCCATGCGCCAGAGACAGTCAGCGGTGTTAGGCATCGGGTTCCTGTCGCTGCACAGTGGGAATCCCGAGCCTTAATTCCAGCGGTCTCCCATTCCTCTCCAGCCGCAGAGGAGGTTGGTCAGCAAACTCTTCAGTCCCGGCGCTCTGCCCAGACCAGCTCCGTAGGTTTGCTTGCTGCTGCTACCTCTGGCACAGCTATGGCAATACATGCTGCTCAGCAGCGAGATTCTCCAGGGACTAAGTCCCCATGTCGGGCCACTGATCATGCCCGTGGAGTGATCTTCCATTGGAGATCGACGGTCACGTGCTCAGGTCCTGCCCCTGTTCTGATATTGGCCCATCCGTGAAGCCAGGAAGGTCCCGGACGCTCGGGGCTATAAAAGGCTCGCATGGCCGCTCGGCTATGCACTAGGATAGACTGTATTTTCAGACTATAAGGAGTGAGTGATGAATGCACGTATGAACGTCTCTGGTGACTGACTCATTATGAAACCCCTACCCTTGGTACGCATGTGTTGTGCAGCCTAGCCTGCTAGCACCCAGGCTTAGGCATAGGTAGGTCAGAGTCTGAGTCAGGCATTAGCCATCATCAGTGACTCGGCATGCCTCAGTGCAAGTGCTCCACACTCCATAGCCAGCGTCGATAGCGGCGTTCGTGGCGACGCCGCGCGCTCAGTGGGCCTAGAGGGACTCTAACCCCGTGTCCATGGGGTAGAGTTCTGTGGCCGCTTGCTGAGTGCTCTTTGGCCGGGCTCTGTGAGCTAAACAGGCTCCAGCATCCACGTTGAGCGGTTGTGCGGCTCTGTGAATTAACAGAGTCCGCTCCTGTTCACACTGGGTGACGTAACCCACGTGTGACTGTTTTCATGCCGCGCTATTCTTCCGCCATTGTCTTGCAGCAGTGTACCACCTCTGCACGGTGGACCCCGGGCTGCGAACACACCTACTACTTTATAATTTGGTGCGTTCCGTCAGCCCTAACAAGCGGAGAGATGCGGGATGGATTCTCAGTCACTGGAGTCAACAGACACACGCCATTGATCTCACAGCAATACGTCAGTAGGCCCTACGCCTATGCCGTTCTTTCTAATGATAGCAGTATGGATCTCCTGAAGAGCGTTCATGCACTGAGTCACCGTCTCCCCCTCCCTATGCATATGGTTAAATAGACGCATCCTTAACTCCTCTACATCCGTGGGGGCCCCATGGGTCTCCTCCAAAATTTGTAGCACTCGCTCTCTGGGGGGTCGTAACATAACTGAATCTCTGGCTTCTCCATCTAGATCCATCATGGCCACCTCGGCTTCTAATGCAGGGGTCATGGGGTGCATCATCATCTCCTGACAGAAGTGACATATCCTGGCTCTCCTAGGCGAGGTTTTGCGTTCCCAGAGCGACGAATGTGGTGTGAAGTATGTGGCGCCGCTGGAATGTCACTCAGTCAGTGGCGGAGGCTGGGGTGAAGCAACCCGGTTCTATATGATTTACTCGGTCAGAATTAGGCCACGCGCCCACGGCAGTCAGCGGAGAAATGCGGGATGGATTCTCAATCACTGGAGTCAACAGACACACACAAACAAGTTGCTCACAGTCAGTGTGTGTATGGGCTGGGGAGCTGCAGCGCGGGCCGGAATTATTGCATAGCTCCACGGAAAGGAAATCAACCTTCTCCTGCTGCTTGCTCTGTCTTCACGCCAACTGTCCTGTTTTACCGCGACCGACTCTTTTATCTCTGTCACACCCCCTACCAGTTGGGTGTAAAGGTCTGTCCCCCCGGCAACAATGGTGGTATCCCCAATAGTTCCAGAACCGACGCAAGAGAGGTAGCACCGGCCTGGTCCATCTCCCTACACATATACCAAGATAGGGAGCGTATACCAGGATAGGGAGCATATGCCAGGATGGGGGAGCATATACTAGGATGGAGGACATCTACCAGGATGGTGGAGCATATACCATGATGCGGGGCATATACTAGGATAGGGGGGCATATACCAGGAGGCAGGGACATATACCAGGATCATGAAGCATATACCAGGATGGGGGAGCATATACTAGGATGGAAGAGCATATACTAGGATGGGAGGCCATATACCAGGATGAGAGGGCATGTACTAGGATGGGAGACATATACCAGGATAGGGGAGCATATACAAAGATGGAAGGACATATACCATAACGGAGAGACATATACCAGGATGGTAGAGAAAATACCAGGATATAGTAACATAGTTATTGAGGTTGAAGGAAGACTTTAAGTCCATCTAGTTCAACCCATATCCTATCCTAACTTGCCCGAACATGTTGATCCAGAGGAAGGCAAAAAAAACCCATGTGGCAAACAGTAAGCTTCACATTGGGGAAAAAAATTCCTTCCCGACTCCACAGACGGCAGTCAGACTAGCTCCCTGGATCAACGCAATATCAAGGAAACTAGTGTATAAAACCTGTAATATTATACTTTTCAAGAAAGGCATCCAGTCCCTTCTTAAATTTTAGTAGGGAATCACTCATTACAACATCATATGACAGAGAGTTCCACAGTCTCACTGCTCTTACAGTAAAGAATCCGTGTCTGTGAGTATGCTTAAACCTTCTTTCCTCCAGACGTAGAGGATGCCCCCTTGTCCCCGTCACAGGTCTAAGAGTAAAAAGATCATTAGAAAGGTCTCTGTATTGTCCCCGCATATACTTATACATTGTAATAAGATCACCCCTAAGCCTTCGATTTTCCAAACTAAATAACCCCAAGTGTAATAACCTGTCTTGGTATTGCAGACCCCATAACCTTGGTCGCTCTTCTCTGCACCCGCTCCAGTTCAGCTATGTCTTTCTTATAGACCGGAGACCAGAACTGTACACAGTATTCTAAGTGTGGTCGCACAAGTGACTTATATAGAGGTAAAATTATGTTCTCCTCATGAGCATCTATGCCTCTTTTAATGCATCCCATTATTTTATTTGCCTTTGCAGCAGCTGCCTGACACTGGCCACTAAATGTGAGTTTGTCGTCCACCCATACACCCAGGTCTTTTTCAGTGACAGTTTTGCCCAATGTTTTACAATTAAGCACATAATTATACATCTTGTTCGTTCTACCCAAGTGCATGAACTTACATTTGTCCCCATTAAAGCTCATTTGCCATTTATCAGCCCAAGCTTCTAGTTTGCATAAATCCTCCTGTAATATAAAATTGTCCTCCTCTGTATTGATTACCCTGCAGAGTTTAGTGTCATCTGCAAATATTGAAATTCTACTCTCTATGCCCCCTACAAGGTCGTTAATTAATGTTAAAAAGAAGCGGGCCCAAAACTGACCCCTGTGGTACCCCACTGCTAACCGTGACCCAGTCCGAGTGTGCTCCATTAATAACCACCCTTTGTTTCCTATCCCTGAGCCAGCTCTTAACCCAACTACACATATTTTCCCCTATCCCCATTGTTCTCATTTTATGTATCAACCTTTTGTGTGGCACCGTATCAAAAGCTTTTGAAAAGTCCATGTACACCACGCCCACTGCATTCCCTTCGTCCAGTCCGGAACTTACCTCTTCATAAAAGCTTATCAGATTAGTCTGACAGGAATAGTCCCTTGTAAACCCATGTTGATATTGGGTCATGAGGTTATTCTTCTCCAGATACTCCAGTATAGTATCTCTTAGAAAACCCTCCAGGATTTTACCCACAGTTGAGGTTAAACTTACTGGCCTATAATTTCCAAGTTCAGTTTTTGTCCCCTTTTTGAATATTGGCACCACATTTGCCATACGCCAGTCCTGTGGTACAGACCCTGTTATTATGGAATCTTTAAAGATTAAAAATAATGGTCTATCTATGACTGTACTTAATTCCTGCAGTACTCGAGGATGAATCCCATCCTGGCCCGGGGATTTGTCAATTTTAGTGATTTTTAGACGCCGCCGTACTTCCTGCTGGGTTAAGCAGGTGACATTTAATGGAATTTTTATCCCTGATCATGTTATCTGTCATGGGATTTTCTTGTGTAAATACTGTTGAAAAAATGTCATTTAGCATATTAGCTTTTTCCTCATCCTCATCCACCATTTCACCCAGACTATTTTTAAGGGGGCCAACACAATCATTTTTTAGCTTCTTACTATTGGTATGATTTTTACTTTCTCTGGCAATGAGTCTCTCTGTCTCAATCTTTGCTGTCTTGATTTGCTTTTTACAGAATTTATTTAATTTTCTGTATTTATTTAATGCCTCATCACTACCTACTTGCTTTAATTCTCTAAATGCTTTATTTTTATCTCTTATTGCACCCCTTACAGCTCTATTTAGCCATAGTGGTTTCCTCCTATTTCTAGCATGTTTATTCCCATACGGTATATATTGTGCACGGGTCCTATTCAGGATGCTAATAAACGTCTCCCATTTTCTTTGTGTATTTTTATGTCTCAGGATATCGTCCCAGTTAACTGCACCAAGATAATCTCTCATCCGTTGGAAATTTGCCTTCCTGAAGTTTAGTGTCCTTGTAACCCCTCTACTACACATCTTATTAAAGGATACATGAAAACTTATTATTTAGTGATCACTATTACCCAAGTGACCCTCTACCCTTACATTTGATATGCGGTCTGGCTTGTTGGTTAATATTAGGTCTAGCAGTAGCCCCCCTCTTGTTGGGTCCTGAACCAGTTGTGAAAGGTATTTGTCTCTCGTAGTTGTCAGAAACCCATTACCTTTGCTGGAACTGCAGGTTTCGGTTCCCCAATGTATTTCAGGGTAGTTGAAGTCCCCCATAATAATGACTTCTCCTTGAGTCGCAGCTTCATCTATTTGCTTTATGAGGATATTCTCTGTTGCTTCCATTATTTTTGGAAACTTATAACAAACCCCTATCAGTAATTTGTTATTTTTCCCGCCTCCCCTTATCTCCACCCACAGGGACATTTTCATTAGATTCATATATATTATCACGAAGGATGGGTTTTAAGGATGATTTTACATATAAACACATGCCTACCCCTCGCTTATTTGTTCGGTCATTTCTGAACAGACTATAGCCCTGTAAATTAACCATCCAGTCATGGCTCTCGTCCAGCATATAAGACGGGAGAGCATATTCTTTTCTATCTGCAGTTTGGCATCCCTGATCCTGTCTGTGGCTGCACCTTGTTACTTCTGCCTGTTGTGCTGCCCCTGTGTACTCTCTTCTCTCTGTTTTTTTTTCTAAACTAAAATCTCAGTATGCAGGTTAAATTAAACAACCAAAAAAAATGAAAACACGCCCATTGCAGAAAACAAAGAAATAATAGGCGGAGACTTCCAAGAAACTGCGTCCTGGGGTTGTTTATCGGCATGATGTGTTGCTGACCGCGTCCTATGGACCGCCCTCGGTGATGCACTTCCGGTATGCAGCTTCAGGGATGATGGCGGCGGTGTGCTCTGTTGTGGCGCCATGTAACTATGATTGTAAGTACATTCAGCTGTACCATGGCTATATAACACCACTGCATCCTGGCCACACCACTACCTGCCGAAGCGGGTAAAGTGAAACGTGCATTGGAGTGGTGTGTGCAGGGGCAGCTTGTTGCCATTTCTGGTTGGTAATGTATTCTCTCTGATTATGGGCTCTTTATATTCCTTTCATTAAATGTGAGGTCTGCATCTATGAAAGTTTTTTAATCTGAGTAGTTTATATATTATTTTTTGGTGGCTTTACAACATTTTGTGCTCTTGCAATTAATATATGATGCATATTTATCACTTTGATATTGTGATAAAACACTCCGGGATCGCCTTTGCTGGGGTCAAAGGTCACGTGCGTTCAGCATGAAACTCAAGCGCAGAGCTGGGATTCGGGTATAACTGACACTGGGTCAGGTTTATTAATGGTGAAAGCAATGCATAAAGAAATAAAACATAAAACAAATCCTTGCCTGTCCGGCACTAACTAAACAAAGTACAACCTAACTACCAACTGGCGGGCTTCTCCTGTCCAGCCAAACCACAGTTGCAGTGGGCACTGCTCTCACTCACGTGTGTCTCTCACACAGACAGGCTCTCTGTGTTCCCAGGCTGAGACACTCACACAACCACCTGGCATCCTTTTATATCCACCTCGCATTATTCATTAGCAAGCAGGTGCGATACTGACCAGACTAGGCCACATAGGAAAGGAATCTGGGCGAGATATACCTGCCCTCATCCACTATTCCCACATGATTCTCACAGATCCCCCCCTCTGCTCAGACCTCTCCGGTCGAGCAATGACACCCGCCAAACAGTGCACTCGGGACAGGGCATCTGCATTTCCCATCTGTACCCCTGGGCGGTGCTCCACCGTAAAACTGTAGGCCTGCAGGGCAAGGAACCACCGGGTCACCCGGCTATTCCGTTCCTTGTTCAAGTGCATCCACTTGAGAGGGGCATGGTCCGTGATCAGCCTGAACTTTCGGCCCACCAGGTAATATTTGAGGGCCTCTAGAGCCCACTTAATGGCGAGGCACTCTTTTTCTACGACTGCATACCTTTGCTCGTGTTTATTCAGCTTCCTGCTGAGATAGAGGACTGGGTGTTCCACTCCGTCCCTCACTTGTGAGAGTACTGCCCCGATACCGGTATCAGAGGCATCCATTTGTACCACAAACTCGCTGCGGAAGTCCGGAGTCACCAGTACGGGCTGAGAGCAAAGTGCCCGTTTTAGGCTATGGAAGGCTTCTTCAGCCGCTAAACTCCATTTAATCATGACGGAGTCTTTCCCTTTTGTAAGATCCGTCAGGGGGGTAGCGATGGCTGCAAAATTGGGTATGAACCGGCGATCCCCAGGAAGGCTTGCACCTGCTTCTTGTTGACAGGTTGTGGCCAGTCCTGAACCGCCTGAATCTTATCAACCTGGGGTTTAACAACACCCCTCCCAATTACATACCCCAAATACCGGGCTTCTTCTAGCCCGATGTGACATTTCTTGGGGTTCGCGGTTAGACCTGCCTCCCACAGGTCGTCAATCACAGCTTGTACTTTCTGGAGATGAGTCTCCCAGTCCAAGCTGTAAATGACAATGTCGTCCAAATAGGCCAAAGCGTACTGCCTATGTGGCCTCAGGACTCGATCCATCAGTCTCTGGAAGGTCGCCGGTGCCCCGTGCAGTCCAAACGGCATATACACATACTGAAATAGACCTTCTGGGGTAGCAAATGCTGTCTTTTCTCTGGCAGCCTCCACCAGAGGGATCTGCCAATACCCCTTTGTTAGGTCTAGGGTCGTAATATACCGGGCTTTTCCTAACCGATCTATTAACTCGTCGACCCGGGGCATGGGGTAGGCATCAAATTTTGAGACCGCATTCAGTTTCCTGAAGTCATTGCAGAACCGGATGGTGCCATCCGGTTTAGGAATTAGCAAAATCGGGCTGGACCAAGCACTGTGCGATTCCTCAATGACACCTAACTCTAACATTGCCTTCACTTCTCTGGAAACGGCTTCACGGCGCGCTTCCGGGATTCGGTAGGGCTTTACGTGAATTGTGACACCAGGTTCCGTTACGATGTCATGTTTTATTAGCGTAGTCTGCCCGGGTTTTTCTGAGAAAAACTGTTGGTTGTGAAGTAGAAACTGCCTGACCTCAGTCTTTTGCCGCTCCGAGAGAGTCTCTGCAACCCGTACCTCCGGTACGGTATGTGAACAGACGGGACGGGCCAGCTCCGCTGACAAGGCAGACCGATCTTTCCAGGGTTTTATCAGATTTACATGATAAATCTGTTCAGGTTTCCGTTTACCTGCCTGGTATACTTTGTAGTTTACTTCACCAACTCTTTCCTTAATCTCAAAGGGGCCCTGCCACTTTGCCAGGAACTTACTGTCCACCGTGGGGACCAGGATCAACACCCTATCTCCGGGTGCAAACGTACGGATCTTGGCGCCCCTATCATAGATTCTTTTTTGGGCTCCTTGAGCCTGTATCATGTGTTCTTTGACGATAGGCATAACAGCCGCAATACGGTCCTGCATTTGTGTGACGTGATCTATCTCTGTTTTAAACGGAGTGACCTGACCCTCCCAGGTTTCTTTTGCAACGTCTAACAGTCCGCGAGGACGACGGGCGTACAATAACTCGAAAGGCGAGAATCCCGTGGAAGACTGGGGTACTTCCCTGATGGCAAAAAGCAAATACGGAAGTAAATAGTCCCAGTTCTTCCCATCCTTGTCTATCACCTTTCTCAGCATCTGCTTCAGAGTTTTATTGAACCGTTCGACCAACCCGTCTGTTTGAGGGTGATACACGGATGTGCGTAACGGTTCGATTTGTAACAACCGGCAGAGCTCCTTCATTACCCTGGACATAAAGGGGGTCCCCTGGTCGGTGAGTATCTGTTTCGGTATACCGACCCGACTAAACACATGCACCAGTTCCTTGGCAATCGTCTTGGTGGCCGTGTTACGCAAAGGGATGGCCTCTGGGTAACGAGTGGCATAATCCAAGATGACCAGGATATGTTGGTGTCCACATGCAGACCGTGGAAGGGGCCCAACTAAATCCATCCCAATCCTCTCAAACGGGACTTCAATAATAGGTAGGGGTACCAAAGGGCTACAGAACCGGGGCTTAGGTGCAGAGGCTTGGCAGTCAGGACAAGACTCACAATATACACGAATATCGTGATGCATGCCTGGCCAAGCAAAACAGTGTAATATCCTTTCGGTGGTTTTCTGGACTCCCAGGTGACCTCCCATCACATGTCCGTGGGCCAGGTCCAGCACCTGCCGCCAGTAGGGTTTTGGCACGACTAATAGTTGCACCGTATCTTCCCCCTTTTTCTCTATCTGATAAGAGTAAATCATTCTCCAGAACCATGTAAGGATATGCCAGCCTAGAGCCAGGTTCTACGGGTACCCCATTTATCACTTTTACATTTGTCCTAGCCTGAGAAAGGGTAGGATCCTTTATTTTCTCGCTTTGGAAGTCATCTTTTTGAACTTCTAAATCCGGCAAACGGGGAGGTGGATGGCTGTCGGCCTCCTCCTCGGTCTCCTCCGTATCACCCGCCATGACTGAAAACGGGAACTGCAGGTCATTTCCCGCAGACTCTTCCCCCGAGTCTTCCGGGGAGACATCTTCCAGGGGTTCGAGACCCACACGCGCCCTGGGAGAAGAATCATGTACACTATTACCCGAGGGCATCAACTGATTCTCCCACAATTGCCAGAAGTGGGGAAAATCCCGACCCAGGATAACATCATGCAATAACGCCGGGACGAGTCCCACTTTATGTTGCACAGACCCATAGGAAGTAGTAATGCATATGACCGTGGTGAGGTACGAACAGGTGTCTCCATGCACACACGTTACAGAAAATTTGTCTGATGGTCCAGTCCGGGCTGACACCAGACTGGCCTTCACCAGAGTCACCACACTTCCCGAGTCTAACAATGCCACCACATTTTTGCCATCAACAGTTAAATCACACAAATGTTTTTCCACATCTTTTTGACCGGCATTCACACTCACTACCCGTGCAACCATAGAGATGCGGTTTTTAGAGTCTGTGACGTCGCACTGCATGGGTTCAGTAGTGACCGGACAGTTCGCAGCAATATGTCCCATCTCTTGGCAGCGGAAACACCTAACGGGCCCCTTGCTTAGACCATAGTTCGTTACTCTCGGCCTCGCAGTGCGGGCAGTCCCGTTTTCCTCCCCCACTGTCTTAGGGATTTTTCCATCTCCCCTACTCCCTGGAACAGTCTTACCGGTTCCCCGTGGAGATGATGAAGAACGAGGTGGGGTAGCGTCGTCTCGGAGTCCTTCCGCCACGGAGTAACGTTCAACCAGATCCACCAGTTGATCTGCCGTCGTAGGATTTCCATGGCTTACCCACTTCCTCAGGGCTGGCGGTAGAGCTCTCAGGTACTTGTCCATGACGACTCTCTGAATTATCTCTGGTGCTGTCAACACCTCGGGTTGTAGCCACTTCTTCGTCACGTGGATCAGGTCGAACATCTGTGACCGCGGTGGTTTATCCGGCTGATAAGTCCATTGATGCACTCTCTGTGCACGGACAGCGGTCGTCACTCCCAGCCGGGCCAAGATCTCGGATTTCAATTTGTCAAAGTCCTGCGCAGCTTCAGGTTCCAAGTCATAATACACCTTTTGGGCCTCACCGGAAAGAAACGGGGCAATCAGGCCGGTCCATCGTGCCTTTGGCCATTTTTCTCGCACCGCCGTCCGTTCAAACGTGGTCAGGTATGCCTCGACGTCATCTTCGGTCGTCATCTTCTGCCAGTACCGACTCACGTGAATCACTCTCGACTCTGCTTCCAGGTTAACCTCCTGTAGGCTTGCCAGGCGCTGCGCCACCTGCTGGAGAAGCGAACGATCTGTAGCTGTCATGTCCACCAACTCCTTCAGCTGGGCCATCATCACCCGATTAGCTTCTTGCTGGACGGCGGTGGACTGTACCAGCGCTTTCACCACGTCCTCCATGCTCATGCTTGCAACGTGATGCCCGCATTCTCCACCACAATGTGATAAAACACTCCGGGATCGCCTTTGCTGGGGTCAAAGGTCACGTGCGTTCAGCATGAAACTCAAGCGCAGAGCTGGGATTCGGGTATAACTGACACTGGGTCAGGTTTATTAATGGTGAAAGCAATGCATAAAGAAATAAAACATAAAACAAATCCTTGCCTGTCCGGCACTAACTAAACAAAGTACAACCTAACTACCAACTGGCGGGCTTCTCCCGTCCAGCCAAACCACAGTTGCAGTGGGCACTGCTCTCACTCACGTGTGTCTCTCACACAGACAGGCTCTCTGTGTTCCCAGGCTGAGACACTCACACAACCACCTGGCATCCTTTTATATCCACCTCCCATTATTCATTAGCAAGCAGGTGCGATACTGACCAGACTAGGCCACATAGGAAAGGAATCTGCGCGAGATATACCTGCCCTCATCCACTATTCCCACATGATTCTCACAATATATATGTACAATCCCTGCTTGCTGTCATCTAGTGCCACATTTCCTTTAATGGTATATAACAGTGCCTACTGAATGTTTGCTAAATTCATCTGTTGCATTGAACTCAATACTTACTGCTGTATATCCATGTTGGGGCCAGTAGAGATGCTATCAGGTGCAAGGTGTAAAGGGGGTTTTACACATAGTGATATCGCTAACAATATCGCTAAAGCATCACCGATTTGGTGACGCAGCAGCGATATTGCTATGTGTGATACTTACCTCCGACCGGCTCCCCCGCTGTCCATCGCTGATCGCGCAGCTCCATTTCTCGTCGGGCGCTTCCCGCTGGGTTTCCTGCTGGCACCGACGAGCGACGCGTGGACGCGGACGGGAGGACGTCAGGATCGCCGCGTCTGAAAGGTAAGTAACGACCGCTAAGTTGCTGTGAGATCTGCCTGTTTGGCAGCTCACTAGCGACCATTTAGCGATGCACCAGCGATCCTGACAGGGTCGTATCGTTGTTGGGATCGCTGGTGCATCGCTAAATGTAAAGGGGCTTTTACTATCATATGGATGTAGCCAGGCCCTGGGCCTTTGATTGTCTAACCTCCCCTGGTGTGCTAGGCAACTGGTAATTTATCCCAAATCAGTTCCCCGAATCCCTCTCACCTGAGCCTCTACTCAGTCCTATATATTTAGATGCCTCCTAAGGGGGGCACGTGTGCTGGGTCAGGCACATGTCTCCCTACAGCAAAAGTATCGTGAAGATGCAGTTATTACAATGGAAGCTAGTCATGGCAGGAGTCAGGAACCCCACACTATAGATTTGTCTCTTTTAGGTATGTCTGCTGCGTAAGCACTTGTTATTACTTGTATCAAGCTTTTCTATTAACCCTCCTACTACTTCACCATGCTTACATATGCCCTCACAGTGTTTGCTCCATTAATCCTCACTCTCATTTGCTCTCCCCAAACCCCAGCACCTTCTAACCAAATAATCATCTCCCCTTCCGTCTTTCCTCCCCACCTGACATCCTCTGCTGAACTGCTCAACCTCAAATCTGTCCTAGTGAAACCTAAAACAAGCTGCCAACTCTCCTCCCATCTGCTCTCCCTTTCTCTGCTTCTCCTCACTGCTGGCGATATATCTCCCAATCCTAGACCCCCACAGCTCATAACCCTCATTACTACCCCTTCCTACCGCTCCCTATCTAATAGAAACTACCACAGTCTTTCCAACTTAAAACCCGTGCCATTGACACCCAACCCCCTGCTCCCTCTCTCTGGAGCACTTTGGAATGCCCGCTCCATCTGCAATAAGCTTCATGTGATTCATGACCACTTTCTCTCTCGCAATCTTGCCTTTCTCGGCCTCACAGAAACCTGGCTGACACCCTCTGACACAGCCTCCCCTGCTGCGCTGTGTTACGGCGGCCTCCACTTCACCCACACTCCTCGTCCTGGCAACAGACATGGTAGAGGAGTGGGTCTTCTCTTTTCTTCCAACTGCACCTTTAACCCAATCCCACCTCTTGCCTCCCTAATCCTCCCCTCTTTTGAAGTCCACTCTGTCCACATCTACTCTCCCTCAAACCTCCAAGTGGCCATCATGGTGTCGGCCCTATAACCCCTTTCTGACATCAGACGTACTATCCCGTCCATGGTACCCGGGCCCCTATGCTCATGGACGGGATAGTACGTCTAGCGCGATCAGCGGCGCCCACGTGGTCAGCGCCGCTGATTGCGGCCGGGTGTCAGCTGATTATCACAGCTGACACCCGGCACAATGTGTCAGGGGTGGTTACGGACCGCCCCCGACACGTTAACCCCTTGCACACCGCGATCAAACATGATAGCGGTGTACCGGGGGTTAAAGGGAAGCATCGGCAGGGAGGGGGCTCCCTCCGTGCTTCCCTGAGCCCCCCACCGCAGCGCAATGTGCAGCGCTGCTGCAGGGGGCTCCTTCCCTGCAGGCCCCCGAATCCAAGATGGCGATGGGGGCCTACAGGGAGCTGACTTCCTCAGTGCCTGCAAAGCGCAGGCATGAGGAAGTCTGTAGCAGTGCCTGTGACAGATCGCTGATCTGTCACAGTGATCTGTGATGTGACAGATCAGCGATCTGTCACAGGACAGTGATGTCCCACCTGGGACTATGTAATAAAATTAAAAAAAAGTGTTAAAATAATTTTTAAAAAATCGCCAAATAAATTAGAAAAAATAAATTCCCCCAATAAATCCGTTTTTTGGAAATAAAAAAAAAAAAAAAAAATCAATAAAAGTACACATATTAGGTATCGCCACGTCCGTAACGACCTGCCCTATAAAACTGTCCCATTAGTTAACCCCTTTAGCGAACCCCTTAAAAAATAAAAAACGAAGCAAAAAATTATGATTTATCATACCACCAAACAAAAAGTGCAATAACGCGCGATCAAAAAGACGCATACAAATATCCATGGTACCACTGAAAACGTCATCTTGTCCCGCAAAAAATGAGCTGCCATACAGCATCATCAGCGAAAAAATAAAAAAGTTATAGCTCGCAGAATAAAGTGATGCAAAAATAATAATTTATTTTATAAAATAGTTTTCATTGCATTAAACCGACAAAACATAAAAAAACGACCTAAATGAGGTATCGCTGTAACCGTACTGACCCGAAAAATAAAACTGCTTTATCAATTTTATCGCACGCGGAACGGTGTAAACGCACCCCCCAAAAGAAATTCATGAAACGCTGGTTTTTGTTCATTCTGCGTCCCAAAAATCGGAATACAAAGCGATCAAAAAATGTCACGTGCCCGAAAATGGTACCAATAAAAACGTCAACTTGTCCCTCAAAAAATAAGACCTCACATGACTCGGTGGGTCAAAATACGGAAAAATTATAGCTCTCAATATGTGGTGATGCAAAAACTATTTTTACAATAAAAAGCGTTTTTTAGCGTATGACAGCTGCCAAACATAAAAACCCGCTATAAATAGTAAATCAAACCCCTCGTTATCACCCACTTAGTTAGGGAAAAATAATAAAATTAAAAGAAAATGTTTTTATTTCCATTTTCCCATTAGGGTTAGGGTAAGGGCTAGGGTTAGGGCCAGGGTTAGTGTTAGGGCTAGGGTTGTGTTGGGGTTAGGGTTGGAGTTAGAATTGGGGGTTTCCACTGTTTGGGCACATCAAGTGCTCTCCAAATGCAACATGGCGTCTAATCTCAATTCCAGCCAATTCTGAGTCGAAAAAGTCAAATGGTGCTCCTTCCCTTCCAAGCTCTGCCATGCGCCCAAACAGTGTTTTACCCCCACATGTAGGGTATCAGCCTACTCAGGACAAATTGCAAAACAACTTTTGGGGTCCCATTTCTCTTGTTACCCTTAGGAAAATAAAAAATTGGGGGCAAAAATATCATTTTTGTGGAAAAAAATGATTTTTTTATTTTCACGCCCGGGCGTTATAAACTTCTGTGAAGCACTTGGGGGTTGAAAGTGCTCACCACACATCTAGATAAGTTCCTCAGGGGATCTAGTGTCCAAAATGGGGTCATTTGTGGGGGGTTTCCACTGTTTAGGTACATTAGGGGCTCTCCAAAGGCAACATGACACCCGCAGACCATTCCATCAAAGTCTGCATTCCAAAACGTCACTACTTCCCTTCCGAGCACCAACGTGTGCCCATACAGTAGTTTTCTCCCACATATTGGGTATCAGCGTACTCAGGAAAAATTGGACAACAACTTTTGGGGTCCAATTTCTCCTGGTACCCATGAGAAAATAAAAAAATTGGTGACTAAAAGATCATGTTTGTGGAAAAAATATGATTTTTTTATTTTCACGCCCGGGCGTGATAAACTTCTGTGAAGCACTGGGGGGTTCAAAGTGCTCACCACACATCTAGATAAGTTCCTTGGGGGGTCTAGTTTCCAAAATGGTGTCATTTGTTGGGGTTTCCACTGTTTTGGTACATCAGGGGTTTTTCAATCGCGACATGGTGTCCGATCTCAATTCCAGCCAAAAACGTCAAATGGCGCTGCTTCCCTTCCGAACTCTGCCATGCGCCAAAATAGTGGTTTACCCCCACATCTGGGGTATGAGCGTACTCAGGACAAATTGCACAATAACTTTTAGGGTCCTGTTACCCTTGGAAAAATAAGAATTGAGGGCGAAAAGATCATTTTTGTGGAAAAAATATGATTTTTTAACTGTAGGTTGTAAACTTCTGTGAAGCCCTTGGGGGTTCAAAGTTCTCACCACACATCTAGATAAGTTCCTTGGGGGGTCTAGTTGCCAAAATGGTGTCATTTGTGGGGGGTTTCCACTGTTTAGGTACATCAGGGGCTCTCCAAACGTGACATGGCGTCCGATCTGAATTCCAGCCAATTTTGCATTGAAAAAGTCAAACGGCGCTCCTTCCCTTCTGAGCTCTGCCATGCGCCCAAACAGTGGTTCCCCCCCACATATCAGGTATCAGCGTACTCAGGACAAATTGCACAATAACTTTTGCAGTCCAATTTCTCCTGTTACCCTTGGTAAAATAAAAAAAATTGAACCTGAAGTATTTTTTGTGAAAAAAAGTTAGATGTTCATTTTTTTTAATTATTCAAAAAATTCCTGTGACGCACCTAAAGGGTTAATAAACTTCTTGAATGTGGTTTTGAGCACCTTAAGGGGTGCAGTTTTTAGAATGGTGTCACTTTTGGGTATTTTCTATCATATAGACCCCTCAAAGTGGCTTCAAATGTGATGTGGTCCGTAAAAATAAAATGGTGTTGCAAAAATGAGAAATCGCTGGTCAATTTTTAACCCTTATAACTTCCTAACAAAAAAAAATTTTGGTTCCAAAATTGTGCTGATGTAAAGTAATCATGTGGGAAATGTTACTTATCAAGTTTTTTGTGTGCCGTATCTCTGTGATTTAAGGGCATAAAAATTCAAATTTGGAAAATTGCAAAATTTTAAAAATTTTCGCCAAATTTCCGTTTTTTTTCACAAATAAATGCAAGTTATTTGAATGAAATTTTACCACTATCATGAAGTACAATATGTCACGAGAAAACAATGTCAGAATCACCAGGATCCATGGAAGCGTTCCAGAGTTATGACCTCATAAAGGGACAGAGGTCAGAATTGTAAAAATTGGCCCGGTCATGAACGTGCAAACCACCCTTGGGGGTGAAGGGGTTAAAGAACAATGAGGGTGAAATCATAGAGAGCGATGTGGGAAAAGCAAATGTTTTAAATACTTTTTTCTCAACAGTGTTCACACAGGAAAAGGATTTGCCAGGGGAAATGCAGAGTGATAATGTAAACTCCCTATTAAGTATTACCTGCCTAACCCAGGAAGAAGGGCAGAATCGCCTTAGTAAGATTAAAATTGACAAATCACCAGGCCCTGATGGCATTCACCCTCAGGTATTAAGGGAGTTAAGTAATGTGAAAGACAGGCATCTATTTCTTATATTTAAAGACTCTATAGAAACAGGGTCTGTTCCTTTTGATTGGCAGCAAGCAAATGTGGTACCAATATTCAAAAAGGGGTGTAAAAGGGAACCTGGAAACTATAGGCCGGTAAGCTTACCATCTGTTGTGGGTAAAATTTTTTAAGGGTTTCTAAGGGATACCATTATGGAATATCTCAATGTTAATAAATGTTTAACTCCATATCAACATGGATTTATGAAGGATAGCTCCTGTCAAACCAACCTGATCAGCTTCTATGAGGATGTAAGCTCTCAAATGGACCAAGGAGAATCATTAGATGTCATTTATCTCGACTTCTCTAAAGCATTTGACACTGTCCCACATAAAAGATTGGTAAGTAAGATGAGAAAGCTTGGGCTAGGGGAAAATGTGTGTAGATGGGTAGGTAGCTGGCTTAGTGATAGAAAACAAAGAGTGGTTATTAATGGCGCATACTCAGATTGAGCCAGGGTTACTAGTGGGGTACCACAGGGTTCTGTATTGGGCCCCCTACTATTTAATATATTTATTAATGATCTAGTGGATGGCTTACACAGTAAAATATCAGTATTTGCAGATGATACAAAACTATGTAAGGTAGTTAACACAAAGGAGGACAGTTTGCAACTACAGACAGATTTGAGTAAACTGGAGAATTGGGCTGAAAAATGGCAAATGAGGTTTAACACAGATAAGTGTAAGGTTATGCACATGGGAAGGAGAAACAGATGCTACAATTACTTACTAAATGGGAAACTGCTAGGGAAATCAGACATGGAAAAAGACTTAGGCATCTTAGTCAATAAGAAGCTATATTTGAGTGCCCAGTGTCAGGCAGCTGCCACCAAAGCAAATAGGGTCATGGGATGCATTAGAAGAGGTCTGGGGACACGAGATGAAAGCATAATTCTCCCTCTGTACAAATCACTCGTCAGACCACACTTGGAGTATTGTGTGCAATTTTGGACGCCGGTGCTCAAGAATAACATTACTGAACTTGAAAGGGTTCAAAGGCGGGCTACTAAAATGATAAATGGAGTTGGTTCACTACAATACCCAGAAAGGTTAACAAAATTAGGTCTATTTATTCTAGAAAAGAGAAAACTTAGGGGAGACTTAATATATATGTACAAGTATATCAGAGGGCAATACAGAGATCTCTCCAATGAACTGTTTGTACCAAGGACTGTGACAAGAACAAGGGGGCATTCTCTTCGCTTGGAGGAAAGACAATTTCTGCACCAGCATAGAAGAGGGTTCTTCACGGTAAGAGCAGTGAGGCTCTGGAATTCTCTTCCTGAGGAAGTGGTGATGGCCAACTCACTGAATGAATTTAAGAAAGGAATGGATGCTTTTCTTGTGAGTAACAGTATAGAAGGTTACGAATAACAGAATATTATAGGTAGGTGGTTGACCCAGCTTAGGGGAAGGAATTTTTTTCCCTATGGAGAAAATTGGTTTCTACTCTGTGGGTTTTTTGCCTTCCCCAGGATTAACAATGCAGAACAGCTGCACTAAAAATAGGCTGAACTAGATGGACATAAGGTCTTCCTTCAGCCTTCAAAACTATGTTACTATGTTATCATATACCGCCCTCCAGGCCCGACCACTGCCTTCATTGATCAATTCTCTACCTGACTTCTTCACTTTCTTTCAACGGACATCCCCACTATTATCATGGGTGACTTCATCATCCCCACTTATACCCTTCAGTCAGCAGCCTCCAAACTCCTGTCCCTTACTTCATCCTTTGGACTTACTCAGTGGTCCTCCTCAGCCACCCACACAGATGGACATACATTAGACCTGGTCTTCACCCACCTCTGCCCTCTTTCTAACTTCACCACCTCCCCTCTCCCTCTATCTGACCATCATCTACTCACTTCCTCATCCCTGTCCTCCTCTCCTGGCACCCATGTCCAGCAACATGTGCACCCCCGCAGAAACTTTGCACACCTAGACACCCACGCGCTCTCTGACTCTATTCTATAACTGGCATCCATATCCTCACTCCAAGACACAGACAGTGCCACTGCTTTCTACAATGCCACTCTCGCATCAGCTTTTGACATGGTCGCCCCTCTCGTTCATGGCAGAATGCAACGTACCAACAGACAACCCTGGCATAATAACACCACTAAAAGGCTCCGGCAAGTGTCCAGGGCTGCAGAGCGGCGTTGGAAGAAAACAAATTCGCAAGATGACTTCACTGCATTCAAACAGGCAACACTCGCTTTCAAATCTGCCCTCACCTCTGCTAAACAGGCCTACTTCACAACCCTCGTATCTTCCCCATCCTACAATCCCAAACAGTTATTCAAAACTTTCAACTCCCTCCTCTGCCCACCACTGCCCCCTCCAACCTCCCTCATTTCTGCTGAGGACTTTGCCACACACTTCAAAAATGAGATCGACCAAACAAGGCAAGTCTTCATTGTTCAACCACCACAACCCCATTGTATACCAGACCAATGCCCAGTAATATGTCAACTCGATCAGCGATGTGTCGGACTCGAGCACCAGGTAGGCAGCACACCTTTCGACAATCCCTGTCTTTGTAATAGATTGCCCTATCTGTTCCCCTAATAATTGAGTCCCCCACTACCAGCACCTGTCTGGCCTTCCCTGCTCTCCTATTTCCCCCTTACTGGAGCAGACACTCCTCCGGCTTTCAAAGGACATGCCTTGCTGCAGCAGAGCTACTCCTGCACTGACACTCCCCTCATCTGCCAACTTAGCAAACTTATTGGGGAGTGCCAGATCAGTAATAGCCTCCCTGGTGCTCTTCCCTCTACCCCGCCTTCTGTCACCCAGCTAGCTTCTTCACTGTCCTGCAGCTCCAACCTAGCATCCCCCCCCTCATCTATCCCATTGAGCGTCTGCTCCGTGAGCAGAAGACTCCTTTCCATATTGTCTATGGATCTCAATGTTGCCAGCTGTACATTTAGATCCAGTATCTGGGCTTCCAAATGCACAACGTGCTCACTTCTCGCACAGCAGTATGCTGGACGTGGCCGCATGAGGAAAATTGATGACAAATCAAAGACGGATGGTAACAAAAGAGCCCAGAAAAACTTCTAAACAGATTAAAGGTGAACGTCAAACTCAAGAAACATCATTGTCAGATTGCACCATCTGTTGTTGTATGAGCCAAAGTGGACTTCATGGGAGACGACCAAGTAGGACACCATTGTTGAAAAAATCATAAAAAAGGCAGACTGGAATTTGCCAAACTACATGTCGACAAGCCACAAAGCTTCTGGGAGAATGTCCTATGGACAGATGAAACAGAAATTGAACTTTTTGACAAGGCACATCAGCTCTATGCTCACAGACAGAAAAATGAAGCATATCAAGAAAAGCACACTGTCCATACTGCAAAACATGGAGGAGGCTCTGTTATGTTCTGGGGCTGCTTTCCTGCATCTGGCACAGGGTGTCTAGAATCTGTGCAGGGTACAATGAAATCTCAAGACTATTATCAAGGGATTTTAGAGAGAAATGTGCAGCCCAGTGTCAGAAAGCTTGGTCTCAGTCGTAGGTCATGGGTCTTGCAACAGGATGACTCAAAACGCACAGCTAAAAACACCCAAGAATGGCTTAGACGAAAACATTGGACTATTCTGAAGTGACCTTCTATGAGCCCTGACCTAAATCCTATTGAGAATCTTTGGTAAGAGCTGAAACATGCAGTCTGGAAAAGGCAACCTTCTAACACGAGACAACTGGAGCAGTTTGCTCTTGAAGAGTGGGCCAAAATACCTGAAGAGAGGTGCAGAAGTCTCATTGACTGTTACAGGAATCATTTGATTGCAGTGATTGCCTCAAAAAGTTGTGCAACAAAATATTAAGTGAAGGCTACCATCATTTCTGTCCAGGCCTATTTCATGAGTTTTATTTTTCTTTTAAATTCTGTGGAAGCATGGTTGAAAAGCAGTGTCTGACTTTCATTTGTTCATTTTCCTAGATTTTTGATTTATTATTACTTTTGTCAGATTCAAGCTATTTGTCACCATTGTGGGTTTTTCTGTCATTAAACGAGGGGTACCAACAATTTTGACCACGTGTGTATCACAAAGTGTATCCATCTATATAGAAAAGTGCTGTCTGCTTTGCTTTTCTATGCAGTTGCAAACAAAGGATATAAATCTCAGCCTAAAAGAAGCCAAGTTTATGGGCTCCAATGCACAGTGTCTGACAGGGTCCCCAATTATCACAGGTCTCTAATAGTAACAGTCTTTTCATATGGGGCAAAGGGACCTTTTGGGCCCCTCTATGCACAAACATTGAAAAAGAAAAACAAACAAGAAGAAAAAAAACACTGCGTTCAAGTTGTCAATTTAGCCTTGTGTATGTAGCCCTGCACTTTTTTCTTTAGCCTAACAATCACACAATTTGCTGCATGTAATTATTTTCCCATCTATAAAGTCGAAATAGGAACACAAGTTTCGAGAAAGAGACAGACGTGACTCTATCACCACCTAGTGTCTTTTATGGTCATGACAACCTCATCCTAAAAGAAAAAATATAAACAAGATTAACCAAAGAAACATTGTTACTAGTGATGGGCGAGCACTAAAATGCTCGGGTGCTCGTTGCTCGGGTCAAGCAAATTGTAATGCTCGGGTGCTCGACCTGCGCACAAGCCCAATGTAAGTCTATGGGAAAACCAAACATTTTTGCTGTGGGTCTTTTTAGGGTTTAAAAATGTCGGAAATTGATGGGAACAGTGCTTAAATGACATGGGAACATCATGGGGAAGACCCCTGGAAGCATTTCTGACTCCCAGGTCACAGCTGTGAACAATGTTGTCAGAGTCTTACGCCACTTTTACAGGCGCACAATAAAACATATAAGAATTAAACCAAAATTGATTTTCCTGGGAAATATGTTAACCCCTTAAGCCCCAAGGGTGGTTTGCACGTTCATGACCGGGCCAATTTTTACAATTCTGACCACTGTCCCTTTATGAGGTAATAACTCTGAAACGCTTCCATGGATCCCGGTGATTCCGACACTGTTTTCTCGTGACATATTGTACTTCATGTTACTGGTAAAATTTCATTCCAATAACTTGCGTTTATTTGTGAAAAAAATGGAAATTTGGCGAAAATTTTGAAAATTTCGCAATTTTCCAACTTTGAATTTTTATGCCCTTAAATCACAGAGATACAGCACACAAAAAACTTGATAAGTAACATTTTCCACATGTTTACTTTACATCAGCAGAATTTTGGAACCAAAATTTTTCTTTGTTAGGAAGTTATAAGGGTTAAAAATTGGCCAGCGATTTCTCATTTTTGCAACACCATTTTATTTTTACGGATCACATCACATTTGAAGCCACTTTGCGGGGTCTATATAATAGAAAATGCCCAAAAGTGACACCATTCTAAAAACTGCACCCCTTAAGGTGCTCAAAACCACATTCAAGAAGTTTATTAACCCTTTAGGTGCGTCACAGGAATTTTTTGAATATTTAAAAAAAAAAAAATGAACATTTAACTTTTTTTCACAAAAAAAATACTTCAGGTTCAATTTTTTTTATTTTTCCAAGGGTAACAGGAGAAATTGGACTGCAAAAGTTATTGTGCAATTTGTCCTGAGTACGCTTATACCTGATATGTGGGGGGAACCACTGTTTCGGCGCATGGCAGAGCTCAGAAGGGAACGAGCGCTGTTTGTCTTTTTCAATGCAAAATTGGCTAGAATTCAGATCGGACACCATGTCGCTTTTGGAGAGCCCCTGATGTACCTAAACAGTGGAAACCCCCCACAAGTGACCCCATTTTGGAAACTAGACCCCCCAAGGAACTTATTTAGATATGTGGTGAGAACTTTGAACCCACAAGGGCTTCACAGAAGTTTATAACGTACAGCGGTTCAATTAAAAAATCATACTTTTTCCACAAAAATGATCTTTTCATCCCCAATTTTTATTTTCCCAAGGGTAACAGGACCCTTGGGAAAGTTGCAAAAATTTGGGAAATTTGGGAAAATTGCAAAATAAAAGTTATTTTGCAATTTGTCCTGAGTACGCTGATACCCCACATGTGGGGGTAAACAACTATTGGGGCGCATGGCAGAACTCGGAAGGGAAGCAGCGCCATTTGACGTTTTTGGCTGGAATTGAGATCGGACACCATGTCGCGTTTGGAAAGTCCCTGATGTACCAAAACAGTGGAAACCCCCCACAAATGACACCATTTTGGAAACTAGACCCCCCAAGGAACTTATCTAGATGTGTGGTGAGCACTTTGAACCCCCAAGTGATTTACAGAAGTTTATTACGCCCGGGCGTGAAAATAAAAAATTCGTATTTTTTCCACAAACATGATCTTTTAGTCACCAATTTTTTATTTTCCCAAGGGTACCAGGAGAAATTGGACCCCAAAAGTTGTTTTTCAATTTGAGTATGCCGATACCTCATATGTGGGAGAAAACTACTGTATGGGCACACGTCGGGGCTCGGAAGGGAAGTAGTGACGTTTTGGAATGCAGACTTTGATGGAATGGTCTGCGGGTGTCATGTTGCTTTTGGAGAGCCCCTGATGTACCTAAACTATTGAAACTCCCCACAAATGACCCCATTTTGGAAACTAGACCCCCTCAGAACTTATCTAGATGTGTGGTGAGCACTTTGAACCCCCAAGTGATTTACAGAAGTTTATTACGCCCGGGCGTGAAAATAAAAAAAACATTTTTTTCCACAAAAATGATATTTTTGCCCAAAATTTTTTATTTTCCTAAGGGTAACAGGAGAAATTGGACCCTAAAAGTTGTTTTGCAATTTGTCCTGAGTAGGCTGATACCCTATATGTGGGGGTAAAACACTGTTTGGGCGCATGGCAGAGCTTGGAAGGGAAGGAGCACCATTTGACTTTTTCAACGCAGAATTGGCTGGAATTAAGATCCAACGCCATGTTGCATTTGGAGAGCCCCTGATGTGCCCAAACAGTGGAAACCCCCAATTCTAACTCCGACCCTAACACACCCCTAACCCTAATCTCAGCCCTAACCCTAGCCCTAACCCTAGCGGGAAAATGGAAATAAATATTTTCTTTCAATTTTATTATTTTTCCCTAACAAAGGGGGTGATAACGGGGGGTTTGATTTACTATTTATAGCGGGATTTTATGTTTGGCAGCTGTCATAGGCTAAAAGACGCTTTTTACTGTAAAAATAGTTTTTGCATCACCACATATTGAGAGCTATAATTTTTTCCATATTTTGACCCACTGAGTCATGTGAGGTCTTATTTTTTGCGGGACGAGTTGAAGTTTTTATTGGTACCATTTTCAGGCACGTGACACATTTTGATTGCTTTTTATTCCGTTTTTTGGGATGCAGAATGAACAAAAACCAGCGCTTCATGAATTTCTTTTGGGGGGTGCGTTTACACCGTTCCGCGTGCGGTAAAATTGACAAAGCGGTTTTATTCTTTGGGTCAGTACGGTTACAGCGATACCTCATTTATGACTTTTTTTTATGTTTTGTCGATTTTATGCAATGAAAACTATTTTATATAAAAAATAATTATTTTTGCATCACTTTATTCTGCGAGCTATAACTTTATTTTTTCGCTGATGACGCTGTATGGTGGCTCATTTTTTGTGGGACAAGATGATGTTTTCAGCGGTACCATGGATATTTATATGCGTCTTTTTGATAGCGCGTTATTGCACTTTTTGTTCGGCGGTATGATAATAAATCATTTTTTGTTTCGTTTTTTATTTTTATTTTTTAAGGGGTTCGCTAAAGGGGTTAACTAAAGGGACAGTTTTATAGGGCAGGTCGTTACGGACGCGGCGATACCAAATATGTGTACTTCTATTGTTTGTTTCTTTTTTTATTTCCAAAAAATGAATTTATTGGGGAATATTTTTTTTTTCTAATTTATTTAGCATTTTTTTTTTTTAAATTATTTTTACACTTTTTTTTTTTTAACTTTATTAGGTTGTCCCAGGGGGGACATCACTGTCCTGTGACAGATCGCTGATCTGTCACATCACAGATCACTGTGACAGATCAGCGATCTGTCACAGGCATAGACGCAGACTTCCTCAAGCCTGCGCTTTGCAGGCACTGAGGAAGTCAGCTCCCTACAGGCCCACGAAGGTCCCCGTCGCCATCTTGGATCCGGGGACCTGTAGGGAAAGAGACCCCCGCAGCAGCGCTGCACATTGCGCTGCGGTGGGGGGCTCAGGGAAGCACGGAGGGAGCCCCCTCCCTGCCGATGCTTCCCTTTAATCCCCGGTACACCGCTATCGTGTTTGATCGCGGTGTGCAAGGGGTTAACGTGTCAGCTGTGATAATTAGCTGACACCCAGCCGTGAACAGCGGCGCTCACCACGTGGGCGCCGCTGATCGCTGTGACGTACTATTCCGTCCCTGGGAATTAAGTCTCAGGGCACATGGATGGGATAGTACATCACATGGGATTAAGGGGTTAAGGGACATCTTTTCCAAAGTTCCCATCCTTATTTACTTGGAACTTCCATGATGTTAGCCTATGCATTGAATGCAAAGCCGGCCCAGTCCCAAAGTTACACGCATCCCAATAACCCTTTGCACCAACGTACTGGGTACTGGATGGCCACATGAAACCAAAGTTCCCATTTTTCTTAATTAGCTACTCCCATAATGTTAGCTTATCCACTGAATGCAAGGCCTGTCCTGCCCCAAAGTTTCACGCATCCCAATAGCCCTTTGCACCAACGTACTGGGTACTGGATGTCCACATGAAACCAAAGTTCCCATTTTTCTTAATTTGCTAGTCCCATAATGTTAGCCTATGCATTGAATACAAGGCCTACCCTGCCCTAAAGTTACACGCACCCCAATAACCCTTTGAACCGATGTACTGGATGTTCATATGAAACCAAAGTTCCCATTATTCATTTGGTACTCCCATAATGTTTGCCCATGAAGTGAACGCAAGGCCTGCTCCAAATTTGGACACACCCCAATAACCCTTTGAACAGACATCCTGGATGGCCACATGAAACCAAAGTTCCCATTATTTATTTGGCACTCCCATATTGTTTGCCCATGAAGTGAATGCAAGGCCTGCTCCAAATTTGGATGCAACCTAATAACCCTTTGAACAAACATCCTGGATGGCCACATGAAGCCAAAGTTCCAATTTTTCTTAATTAGCTACTCCCATCATGTTAGCCTATCCTTTGAATGCAAGGCCTCCCCTGCCCCAAAGTTACACACATCCCAATAACCCTTTCAACCAACGTACTGGA
This sequence comes from Dendrobates tinctorius, assembly GCF_039654945.1. NCBI lineage: Eukaryota > Metazoa > Chordata > Amphibia > Anura > Dendrobatidae > Dendrobates > Dendrobates tinctorius. The sequence continues at coordinate 10,166,928 of NW_027361678.1, forward strand.
TGGCCACATGAAACCAAAGTTCAAATTTTTCTTAATTTGCTACTCCCATAATGTTAGCCAATGCATTAATTGCAAGGCCTGCCCTGCCCCAAAGTTACGCGCACCCCAAAAACCCTTTGAACCAACGTACTAGAAGGCCACATGAAACCAAAGTTCCCATTACTCATTGGGTACTCCTATAATCTTTGCCCATGAAGTGAATGCAAGGCCTGGCCTTCCCCAAAGTTACAAGCACCCCAATAACCCTTTGAACCGATGCACTGGACGTCCACATGAAACCAAAGTTCCCATTATTCATTTGGTATTCCTATCATTGATTTTCCATGAAGTGAGTGAACCTTGAAGAACCTGCATTGCAGAATTGCAGTGTTGAGGCTGAAGAAACTGCAGTGGAGCATTTCAGTGTTGGGCCTGAAGAACCTGCATTGGTCAATTGCAGTGGTGAGCCTGAAGAACCTGCAGTGGACAATAGCAGTGTTGAGGCTGAAGACCCGACAGGGGAGTATTGCAGTGCTGAGCATAAAGAACCTGCATTGGAGAAATGCAGTGTTGAGGCTGAAGAACCTGCAGTGGACAATAGCAGTGTTGAGGCTGAAGACCCGGCAGTGGAGCATTGCAGTGTTGAGCTAAAAGAACCAGCAGTGGAGAACTGCAGTGTTGAGGCTGAAGAAACTGCAGTGGAGAATTGCAGTGTTGAGCCTAAAGAACCAGCAGTGGAGCATTGCAGTGTTGAGGCTGAACACCCGGCAGTGGAACATTTAAATGTTGAGGCTGAAGATCCAGCATTGAAGCATTGCATAGTTGAGGCTGAAGACCCGGCAGTGGAGCATTTAAGTGTTGAGGCTGGACACCCCACAGTGGAACATATAAGTGTTGAGGCTGAAGACCCAGCAGTGGAGCATTGCAGTGTTGAGCCTAAAGAACCAGCAGTGGAGCATTAAAGTGTTGAGGCTGAACACCCGGCAATGGAGCATTGCAGTGTTGAGCTTAAAAAAAACAGCAGTGGAGAATTGCTGTGTTGAGGCTGAAGAACCAGCAGTGGAGAATTTTAGTGTTGAGGCTGAAGAACTGGCAGTGGAGAATTGCATTGTTGAAGCTGACTAAACAACAAAGTTCACATTATTAGAAAGTGAATCTCCCATACTGTTTTCTTATACAGTGAATGCAAGGCCTGCCACAAATTCGGACGCACCCCAATACCCCTTGGAAGAGATGTGGAGGAGGGCCTCCTAAAAATCTGTTCCTATTACAAAGAAGCGGGTTTCCAATATTTGTAATACCCATACAGTAAGTGTATGGGCTGACAAACATTTCCCCCTGGGGGTACACATCAACATACTGTGTAAACTTCTTTTACAGGCATCATAAACATCCTTGAAAAAAAATAAAACCTGGCTGTTGCATCACAGAACACGTTCACCCTGGTGATCTAGTGGTGGTGTCGGAAGAGACGTGGAGATGGCCTACTAAAAATCTTTTCCCAATTTATAAGAGCAGGTCTCCTATGGTTGTAATGCCCATACACTAAGTGTATGGGCTGGCAAACATTTCCCACTTGGGGGTACACATCAACAACATACTGTGTAATTTTTTTTTACGGGCATCATAAACACCCTTGAAAAAAAAAAAACCTGGCTGTTGCATCACGGACCACGGTCACCATGGTGATCTAGTGGTGGTGGCTGATGAGGAGAAGGAGGAGGATAACAGCAAAAATCAGGAAGCGTTTACCCATGTGTGGTGTGAAAGAGGTGCAAGAGAATATACCTCCCAAAAAGTGACACTGGATTTGAGGTTATGTTTCGTTGTTATCATTCGGTGGTGCAGAGAAGTCTGGCCCAATCCAGCCCTTGTTCATTTTTATAAGAGTCAGCATTTTCAGTTGACAGGCGGATGCACTTTTCAGTTATAATTCCACCAGGGAACTTCTAGTCAGGGGACTATGGAGGACTGCCCCCGAGGAAGCCATAGAGGCGAAACGTGTCGGGGCACGAACCTGGTACCGAGACACTCACCCATATGGGTAAGCAATGTTGGCACTTTAATCTGCACTGTCACTTTTTGTATTAAGGGATACTACCCTGACATATGGACTTACCGCTGGGACCTTCAATCTATGTTAGCCACATCTAGCACTCTTCTATAGTCCTCTGTACCCTGTATTGGATCTGTACCTTTGATTCATTTGGGACTCAACTGACATATTATGCCAATATATTTGTAAAGTGAGGCTTTGACTTGGAGGATTTACATATCTTGATTTGTGGATTGTACAATCATTATACTCTTTTTTTCCCTGGAGGTTTCTCTATATGGTGCATATTATGTCCTGGCTTTGAGTGGTTCCAGGTTACTTCTGTTTGTTTCTCAAATACCAACCACTGCATCTATTATTACTATGTTCATTGTTTTTATGTGATGATTAATAAAAGGAATATTTTTTGAGAATTCTTTGAGACATTTTCATGTTATGGGTTATGTAGGGCTGGATGCTCTGTAAATGTGCATTTTCTGATTACGGTTGGAGTTGCCCATCCCTTTGGGATAATATGGAACTATTTGATTACCCATTGCATCGGTTATATTAAACCTTTCCTTATAAGACAGGGTTTGCACACCAGTCACCATTCTGGTCGCTCTTTTCTGAACTTGCTCCAGTTTGCTGATGTCTTTTTTTAAAATGTGGCGCCCAAAACTGGACACAGAATTCCAGATGAGGTCTGACCAAAGAGGAGTAGAGGGCAAAAATGACTTCCGTTGCAGTGCTCTTGCCGGTCCGCGGACACAAGGGGAGCCGGCGGCGGTGCAGCAGCTGATACTCACCCTGCATCTCTGTCGGCGCGGTGGCTTCATCCAGCGCTGAGCGGTCAAGTGTACCGCTCATTTAAGGTCATGAATATGGACGCCACTCCTCTCCCATAGGCGTGGCGTTCATATTCATGGATTTTAATGAGCGGTAGCACGTGACCGCTCCGCACAGGAAGAAGCTGAAGCGCCGCGAGATGCAGGGAGGGAAGTTCAGTGACGGGAAGAAAGTTCAGCGACGTGACGGTAAGTATGATGGGGGAGCCCAGCCACACATACACGGATGGGAGCGAAGCCATATATACAAGGGAGGGAGAGTGGGAGCTGAGCCATAAATACAAGGGAGGAAGAGTGGGAGCGGAGCCATAAATACATGGGAGGGAGAGTGGGAGCGGAGCCATAAATACATGGGAGGGAGAGTGGGAGCAGAGCCATATATATAAGGGAGGTAGAGTGGGAGCGGAGCCATAAATACAAGGGAGGGTGTGTGGGAGCGGAGCCATAAATACATGGGAGGGAGAGTGGGAGCGGAGCCATAAATACAAGGGAGGGAGAGTGGGAGCGGAGCCATAAATACAAGGGAGGGAGAGTGGAAGCAGAGCCATATATACAAGGGAGGGAGAGTGGGAGCGGAGCCATATATACAAGGGAGGGAGAGTGGGAGCGGAGCCATATATACAAGGGAGGGAGAGTGGGAGCGGCGCCATGCATACAGGATGGGACAGGGGAGCCATGTATACAGGATGGGAGGGTGGCAGCAGAGCCATGTATACAGGATGGGATAGTGGGAGCACAGCCATGTATACAGGATGGGAGGGTGGGAGCGGAGCCATGTATACAGGATGGGAGAGTGGGAGCAGAGCCATGTATACAGGATGGGAGAGTGGGAGCGGAGCCATGTATACAGGATGGGAGAGTGGGAGCGGAGCCATGTATACAAGGATGGGACAGGGGAGCCATGCATACAACAGGGGGAGCCACACAGAGCTGGACAGGACGGGGGGGAACCACACATACATTTTCTGATGATTAGAAAATAATCAGCATGTACAGTACTCCAGTACAATTTTTCTTAAGTGCTCAATGCTCCATTTCCTTGTAGGTTCCAATCATCATTAGCAGTGACGGTCATCAGTAGAAGTAGCCCAGTGCTCCCACTGAAACAGAGAAACAAGGCAGGTGCTCCCACTCCTTCAAAACCTATGGTGAGTTGAGTCACATTATAAAGGTTATAATTAGATAAGTATGCACTGCAAAACTACAACGTCTATAGCCACGCCCCTTATGACCAAAGCCCTGCCCCTGTCACACCTCCATCCCCGCCCTGCCAGGCCATGGAAGAATGGTCTTGCTTGAAGCCGGTCCCTGGTGCAGAAAAGGTTGGGGACCACTGATCTAGACTGTATGCTTCTGTTAATACAACCTAGAATTGCATTTGCCTTTTTTACTGCATCTTCCAAAACTTTTCACTCCTTGTGACAGTACCCCGCTCCTCAGGGACACTGCGATGGGAGGGTCTGAGTAAACTTTCCCCAGAACTTTGCCAGTGTTCCCTGCCTCTGCTGGATTGGAGTTGTGTCTCTCTCGCCTGTACTCCTTGGTTGTCCAACGAACTGTGACCTCTGCCCCCAGCGTTTTCAGATGGGAATTTTTTTTAATAATTCCGCAACAATGGTCTTCTGATACTGCACCATTTTAGCACACCTGTCTGCCACTGTAAGAAACAAAGTTCTCATTGTAGTGTGGGTCTAGAAGTGTCACCAACCAGCAATGACTGTCACCCAAAATTTGGAGCATACGAGGGTCACACACGGGAAAGGCATCGCAACATAAAGTCAGCCATGTGTGCCAGACTGCTAACAGGTAAGACTTCCGTGTTATCATGAAGAGGATGACTGACCATGCTCTCCTCCTCCCTGTCCTCAGGCCATCCACACTGAACAGACGGTATGACATTTGTGCTTGTAGTACTGTCTATAACGCATGAAAGTAGCTCCTGTTCTTCCTCCTCCTCTTCCTCATTGTCAACCAATCCATGTTGGGATGACATGAGGTTGGGATGACATGAGGCTGGGCTGTGTGTAATCACCCTGTATTGTTCCTTGATCCATCTCATTGTGCTATGCCTGCAATGCATCCTCTTTGATTGTCAGCAGAGAGCGTTTCAGATCACAGAGAAAAGGGATGGTGACACTATTAGGATGTTTTGGAGGATGGTACATATGTCTGACATCCATGTCCACTCCTGAGGTCTAAAGTGTGGAGTCTGAACTGAATACCGACGGCCTTGTTGATGCTGGTAGACAACAACTGCCCTCTTCTGCTCACAAATCCTTTCCAACATATGCAGTTTAGAGTTCCAATGCGTGGGGATATCACACAACAGTCGGTGAGCCAGAAGCTGCAAACGCTGCTGAAGCACGGCAAGGGCGGCGGTAACTGTAGCTGATTTTCTAAAATGGGCACACAGGTGGCGTACTTTCACAAGCAGATCCGGCAGCTCCGGGTAAGTTTTGAGAAACCACTGAACCATGAGGTTAAGCACATGGGCCAGGCATGTTTTTATAAAAACAGTAAAATAGTGTGAATTACTAGGCGAAGACAAAGCAAAAAAAGTTCAATGGAGTACAAAAAATGCCCCAACCTGTAGAAAGCTTTGTGTGCACAGTTCATGAAGGAGCCTTATTTTGACTCATCGATGGTGGTCATAGGACCTGGACCCCCAACCGATCAGCGGCACAGCGCTGCGCCTGTCATTCTGAAGTCTGGAACACATGGACATCACAAAATACTGGGGTTTTGCCCTTCAGATACTTTACCAACCAAGCCTTTACTGCAGACCAGGGGCGGACTTATTATTGGTGCAATCTGTGCCCAAGAGGTAAGGAGGTGCCTTTCCACCTCCAAACCATGTAGAATTGTGTATAAATGATGCACGCTCCGAATGCAAAGGGCCTATATTAAGTTCTTGCACAAGGGCCTCTTCTGCCGATGTCCGCTGTTGCTGCTTGTTTGTCTTTCTGCTTTCAGTATGTACAAACCATGATCAATCAGATGCCTGATTCAGACATTGAAGATTATTCCATTATCTTACCATAAAGAGGTTGTCCATTACAGGATAACCCCTCTGCTAAATCACTTATGAGCTACGTTAAACAAGACAAAAAAAAACAAAACAATGGGTACTCACCTTCCATAGCAGCACCGTTCTGGTGATTTCAACACTGCAGGTCACGGGACTGCTGCTGCCAATCAGTGGCCATTGGTTGGGTACCTTTTGCCATTTCTACAGAAAATCGATGAACTACAGGCAATCAGCAGCCACCGATTGTTGTCACGGGCCTGCTGCATCCATTTATATGAATTGATGGAAATGGCGATGATGACATCACTGCAGTGGTATTGCTGCAGATGAGCATCCATTTTTTATTATTTTAAATAGGGCCTTGAAGTGTTTAAGTACTGGTTGTCTCTGTCACGCGGGGCTTAGGTCAACTAAGGCAGAAATACCCGGGGCCCCTGTGATGTCCCTTTAACTAGGGGAAACCCTGTCTGACCCTCAACCCAGGGTTTTTGCTGATGGTGCAAATGCCTGAGCCTCCACCCTTTCCTTATCTCCTGCTCAGCCCTAAGCTTAACCCTCCACCCTCCACCCAGTGAGGAGACAAACCACCAAAGCCCCAAACAATAAAGACAGACAGGGAGAACTTAAACTGCACCGCGCCGCATACACACAGGACTATACAGTAATGTGAACAGGGCACAACAAAACACAAATATGGGAAGGCGAGAAGGTAACAATGGATCATACGACACCAGATATGAATCTCTCTCTCTCTCCAACACCTCCATTCCAGACCGGAACCACTTGGTATGACACACAAGCTATAATCGGCGACGCCCATAGGCCAGCACGACTATTTAAAGACCGTGGGCGTGACCAAACATCCAACCTGATCTTCAGCTAGATTAACCCCCCGATAGCCTGAGAAACTCAAGCCGGCGCCACTGAGGCTATAGTGGACGGAGGTGGAACTACCTCTGCCTGCCGGACGCTGTGGTGTGAATAGCATCCGACATGACAGTATCCCGTCTTCTACGAGGGACCCCAGGGGCCCTCAAGACTCATAGGACCCGGCTTGTCCGGATGACGACGGTGAAAAGAACTGACCAGCCGATCTGCATGTATGTCCGAGGCTGGTACCCAAGACCTCTCCTCCGGACCATACCCCCGCCAGTGTACCAAATACTGAAGAGTACGGCGCACTACTCGAGAGTCCACTACCTTGGAGATCTCAAACTCTAAATCGCCATCCACCATGACTGGAGGTGGCATCGGCGTCGTGTCCACAGAGCCTACCACCTTTTTCAATAAAGCCCTGTGAAACACGTTGTGTATCTTGTATACTGCAGGGAGTTCCAACTCATAAGCAACTGGGTTAATGATGGCAGCAATCTTAAAAGGCCCAATAAACCTTGGACCCAATTTTAAAGATGGAATTTTGAGTTTTATATTTTTAGTCGCTAACCACACCCATTCACCCACACACAGGTCCGGACCTGGCACGCGTCTACTGTCAGCCACCCGTTTGTACCTCGCACTCATGCTCAACAATCGCTGTCTCACCCTCCTCCAGACCGATGATAATTGAGCTCCTAGCTGGTCCTCCTCCGGGACGCCCCCCGAGTCACCCTGACGTAAGGTACAAAATTGAGGATGTTGACCGTAAACACAAAAGAACGGAGACTCTCCCGATGACTCTTGACGGTGATTATTTAACGCGAACTCGGCCAGAGGAAGGAAAGTAGACCACTCCTCTTGGTTGTCGGACACAAAGCATCGTAAATACTGCTCCAGATTTTGGTTCATGCGCTCAGTTTGACCATTTGACTGTGGATGAAACGCCGATGAATGTGACAACTTGATCCCCAAACGTGAGCAAAAAGCTTTCCAAAACCTCGCAACAAATTGAGTTACCCTATCAGATACTATGTCCGACGGAACTCCGTGGAGTCTGACCACCTCCTGCACAAACACCTGAGCCAACGTCTTCGCATTGGGCAAGGAGACAAAATGCGCCATCTTTGAAAATCGGTCAACCACCACCAGGATGACCGTGTTCCCCGCCGAGACTGGCAAGTCAGTGATAAAATCCATGGAGATTTCTGTCCATGGCCTATTAGGTACCCCCAGAGGCTGTAGCGTGCCAGCAGGACGGGCTCGGGGCGACTTAGCCCTGGCGCACGTGATGCAAGCTGCCACGTACGAGACCACGTCCTGCCGGATTTTGGGCCACCAGAAACGACGCGATACCAGCTCCAAGGTGCCCTTAACCCCTGGATGACCAGCCAGTACTGAGTCATGATGTTCCCTCAACACCTTAAGACGAAGATGAACGGGTACAAATGATTTGCTGGCGCGAAGTCCTGGCGGTACCTCCTCTTGGGCCTCGGCAATCTCCGCCTCTACCTCAGTCGTGAGAGCCGAAACCACTGCACCTTCCTGGAGGATGGGTACCGGCTCTTCCCGAGGTTCTCCCCCCGGAAAACACCTGGACAAGGCATCCGCCTTGGTGTTTTTAGCCCCGGGACGGTAAGTCACCAGAAAATTGAAACGTGTAAAAAACAATGCCCAGCGAGCCTGCCTAGGAGACAGACGCTTGGCCGACTCCAGATAGAGCAGGTTCTTATGGTCGGTGATAACTGTGACCTGGTGAGCCGCCCCCTCCAAGAAGTGTCGCCATTCCTCAAAAGCCAATTTGATGGCCAACAACTCCCTGTTGCCGATATCATAATTCCGTTCGGCCGGCGACAGCTTCTTGGAAAAGTAGGCGCATGGATGCATATCGCTCAAAGATGAGCCCTGTGACAGTACTGCCCCCACTCCCACCTCAGACGCATCAACCTCCACCACAAAAGGTTTAGACACGTCCGGTTGCACCAGAATGGGGGCTGAAGCAAAACTGTTCTTCAGACGCTCAAATGCACGTATCGCCACCTCAGACCAGCTAGTCAGATCGGTACCTTGTTTTGTCATGTCCGTGAGCGGTTTGGCTATAGTAGAAAAGTGTTTTATAAATTTCCTATAATAATTAGCAAACCCAAGGAACCGCTGGAGTGCTTTCAGATTATCAGGCCTTTCCCATTGTAGCACCGCTTCCACCTTAGCGGTGTCCATTTTAAACCCTGCGGCGGACACAATATATCCCAAAAAAGGCAACTCCTGAACAAAAAATAAGCATTTTTCCAGCTTAGCAAAGAGCTTATTCTCACGGAGCAACTGTAACACCTGCCTGACATGCTCTAAATGAATGTCCCGGTCGCTCGAATAAATGAGGATATCATCCAGGTATACAATCACAAATTTCCCAAGGACATGAGCAAACACGTCATTAATAAAATGTTGGAAAACAGCAGGCGCGGTTGTCAACCCAAATGGCATAACCAGGCTCTCAAAATGACCCTCAGGAGTGTTAAAGGCCGTCTTCCACTCATCCCCCTGACGGACCCTTATGAGGTTATACGCCCCCCTGAGGTCAAGCTTGGAAAACCACTTTGCCCCCGCCACCTGGTTGAACAAATCAGGGATCAAAGGCATCGGGTATGGATCACGGATCGTAATCTGGTTTAACTCCCGGAAATCCAGACACGGCCGTAACCCCCCATCTTTCTTCTTAATGAAGAAAAACCCCGCTGCTACAGGCGAGGACGAAGGCCGGATGTGTCCTTTGCTCAGACTCTCCGCGATGTAGTCTTTCAGAGCTTGTCTCTCTGGACCAGAAATGTTAAACATCCTGGCCTTAGGTAATTTGGCCCCGGGTTTTAACCTAATCGCACAGTCATAGGCTCTATGTGGAGGCAGTTCTGAGCAACCCTTCTCAGAGAAAACATCCGCGAAAAACTGCAAAGCCTCCGGAAGGCTGGGCGTCACGGCGGACACACATGTGGCCAAGCAATTGTCCTGGCAAAAACCACTCCATTGGACTATGTCCTGAGCTTTCCAATCAATCACCGGGTTGTGCCTGGACAACCATGGAAAACCCAAGACCATTTGTGCTGGGAGATTACGGAGGATCCTACATGTAACCCACTCCGAATGTAGGACCCCAATGTGGAGTTTCACCTCAGCCACAAACTCCGTAATCTCCCCCTGAGGGAGGGGAGCGGCATTAATGGTAACCACCTGAACAGGATGAGGGAGTTTTTCGATCTTAAACCCGGCAGTGCGTGCAAACTCCTCATCTATGAGATTGGTGGCGGAACCGCTATCCACAAACACTGATATTGGTAGCTCTCTGCCCGCGATAATAACCTTGGCAGGGAGCATACATTGAGATACCATCATGGAGGATATGCATACGCTCAGTTGGGTCTCCTCCATACCCACTGAGCTTAGTAGTTTTCCGCCGGTGTGACCTTCTTCGGTAGCACAGGACAAGCGTTAACATAATGATTCCTTTTACCACAGTAAAAACATGCTCCGGGCTTCGTGAACCCAGGGACGCGACGCTTAACCTGTGACACCCCCGCAATTTGCATAGGCTCAGTGGGCTCACCTGCAGCAACCACACTTGCACCCCTGCTTTCCCCCAGGGGTAGCGTCTCCTGTGCCCCCTGACGCAAACGGCGATCAATGCATATAACCAAACTCATGGCAGACTCCAACGATGCAGGAGTCTCATACATCAGGAGGGCCTGTTTAACTCTTCCTGAAACCCCCTGAATAAACTGACTCCGCAGCGCTGGGTCGTTCCACTGTGTGTCTACTGCCCAACGGCGAAATTCGGAGCAATAGTCTTCCGCCATACGTTCCCCCTGACGGAGGGCGCGGATTTTAGATTCTGCTAGAGCTAATCTGTCGGGATCATCATAAATGAGCCCGAGTGCAGAAAAAACATTATCGACAGAATGAAATGTAGCAGAGTCAGCTGGTAAGGAAAATGCCCATGCTTGGGGGTCCCCACTCAGTAATGATAACACCAGGCCCACCCGCTGAGCCTCATTACCTGAGGAGACCGGGCGCATGCGGAAGTATAACTTGCAGGCCTCCCGAAATATGACAAATTTGCTGCGTTCCCCTGAGAATCGTTCTGGCAGCGGGATCTTCGGCTCTGCACCGACACCTGCAGATGCCGTTTGCACCTTCGCTACTACCAGGCCCTGCTGCTGAACTGCCCCTTTCAACTCGGAGACCTGTAAGGACAGCGCCGCCAACTGGCGGGTTATGGAATCCATGGGATCCATGGACTCCTGAAAAATGTGGGATGCTTATAATGTCACGCGGGGCTTAGGTCAACTAAGGCAGAAATACCCGGGGCCCCTGTGATGTCCCTTTAACTAGGGGAAACCCTGTCTGACCCTCAACCCAGGGTTTTTGCTGATGGTGCAAATGCCTGAGCCTCCACCCTTTCCTTATCTCCTGCTCAGCCCTAAGCTTAACCCTCCACCCTCCACCCAGTGAGGAGACAAACCACCAAAGCCCCAAACAATAGACAGACAGGGAGAACTTAAACTGCACCGCGCCGCATACACACAGGACTATACAGTAATGTGAACAGGGCACAACAAAACACAAATATGGGAAGGCGAGAAGGTAACAATGGATCATACGACACCAGATATGAATCTCTCTCTCTCTCCAACACCTCCACTCCAGACCGGAACCACTTGGTATGACACACAAGCTATAATCGGCGACGCCCATAGGCCAGCACGACTATTTAAAGACCGTGGGCGTGACCAAACATCCAACCTGATCTTCAGCTAGATTAACCCCCAATAGCCTGAGAAACTCAAGCCGGCGCCACTGAGGCTATAGTGGACGGAGGTGGAACTACCTCTGCCTGCCGGACGCTGTGGTGTGAATAGCGTCCGACATGACAGTCTCGTAGTGGAGAATCCCTGTAAGCAGGTATTGTGTTCCTTTTGCAGAGTTGTACCCATTATAATCTATGGTGTTAGTCACATGTCTGTGTATTTTCATGCAGCCTGTTAAGCTGGGTGAGGGAGAAGGTGCACAACAACGGGGAAGGGAGGGGGTGGGGGGTCCAAACACTAGGGAAGGGGGGATGTTATGAATGGGTCACCGAGGAGAAAAAAGCAAAACAAGCTAAGTCACAGAAAACCAGAGAGGTTGGTAACTATGCAGATTGCAGATCCCTGATCCTACCACACAACTAGCAGCAGCCGTGGAGCGTACCTACGATGTTCCTAGACGCTTCGTCACAGCCGGAGGACTAAATAAGCCTGAAGAATGAAAAGGGGAAACTAACTGCACCAGAGCAGAGCCAAAAGGAATAGATAGCCCCCACATATGTATTGACGGTGAAACAAGATGAAAGCACAAACACAGGCAGGAAAATAGGCTGAGCAAACGATGGGGTCCAAGCTAACTAGAAAGGTAAGGAAAGACACTGTCTGCAACCTGCAAAAAAACCCTACAAAAATAATGTCCAACACTTCTGATAGCAAAATTAACCCTGAAGTCACTAGACTTCTCCCACTATATCAGCACTCTGAAATAATCTGACACAGAGCAAAAAGAGACCAAACTAGTAAGGGACAAAAAGCAAATTGGCAAAATACTAATACATAAGAGTGGCTAGTAGGACTTTTATGGATTAAAACGTGCGCTGCCAGACCTAGGTACATGTCATCCCCTGAGGAAGAGGTTTATGACCTCGAAACGCGTTGGGAAATAAATATATTAAGTACACAACTTGTGAGGATTGATGGTCTGGCAGCGCACGTTTTAATCCATAAAAGTCCTACTAGTGAATCTGAAGATTTATGGCCACAGCGTGGTCATTTGGATGTGCAGCAAGCTGACCGCATTTCTTTATGCTTGTTACTCTCCTATATACGGTGAGTATAAATTACTATTTGATATCTTGGTTTTCTCAGATAAGACCCTATTGCGCTTTTTTTCCTTGCAGTTTCAATTATTAATACATAAGAGTGGACATTCAGCACAGCCCCCAGTCGGGGCTGGCTGACCACAGAAAAAACTGAATAGACCAACAAAATCAAGTGGGAACATTAGCAGAAAAACTTAGCTTTAGATGACTGGAACAGAGCTGAAAACCAAGAGCTGACAAGCCTGAAGGAATCACCAGCAACTGAATAGGGCGTCGGCTGTCTTAAATCCAATCTGAGATTCCTGAGGTCCAATCGTCATCCTCATTCTCAGGTGGCAGATCTCCACCGATCAAATCAGCCTCGCTACCACCTGTTACCACCAGAGGGAGTCTGGAAAGAGAACTCACAACTGGTGAACCAGAGAATGAACTCACAACAGGGGGAGTGGAGACCACTAGTCAGATCTAATACCTTGTCTGTCCTAAACATCCCTAAATAGGTTCTGCACCTATCGCCAAGTAGGAACATAATCCCTGCCTGACCCTAGCGATAGGCCCTTGATAGGGAGGGGACGAGGAGAGCGTTAGTCATCTCCTACTACAACTAAAGACAGAGAAAGTGGACAACCGAGGGGATACACTTAGCTTGAGAAGACCACTGATATATCAGGAGTTCTCCAAGAAGACACTAGCCGACCGCTAGTACTTTCAACAAGACAGAGGGAAATTGAGCTAACACCAGCGCCATGCTGAAGATACTGAATGTATTTAAACCTTCAGCAAAGGCGTGTTAATTAGCAGCAGGTGGAGGTAACTTGTATCCTAGAGGGAGAAGGATATCACTCCACAAGAGATGCAAAAATCAGGAAGGTGCTTGTAGAGCTAAACGCAATGACTTTCTACAGCCAGATCCAGAATGACTGTCTATCACACCCAACACATCAGTGACACTGTGTCATACAAAACGCGAGACATTTTTTTTCCCACAGTATCAGTCTGTGAAAAACACATACAGCAAATGGATTCCATTGCAAAGGATAGGAGAAGCTGTAATTTATCTGATGGTAAAAATGGACACCCGCCCATACACCGATGACACATTGATCCAATAACACCAGTACCATTTTTTCACGCAAGTGTTTAAACACGGATATGTGAATGAGGTCTTAAATGTATTTTATTTGGATTCTTTGTGATATATAAACACAAAGTAGCAAGTTTGTGTAGTGTAAAGAAAGTGATATTGTTTTATAAATACAAATTTAAAAATTGTGTCATGCATATGTATTCGGCCCCCGAGTCAATACTTTGTAGGACCACCTATCTCTGCAGTTACTGCTGAAGTCTTTTGAGGTCTGTCTCTACCAGCTTTTCACATTTAGAGAGGACATTTTTGCCCCTTCTCTGCACACTTGCTTTTGCTCAGTGAGATTAGGTGGAAAAGTCTGTGAACAGCAAATTTCACATCTTGAAACAGATTCTCAATGGGATTTAGGTCTGCACTGTTCCAGTCACACAAATATGCTTTGATCTAAACCATCCTTTGTAGCTCTGGCAGTATGTGTAGGGTCGTTGTCCTACTGGAAGTTGAACCAATATCCCAGTTTCAAGGCTTTTGCAGCTCCTAACAGGTTTTCCTCCAGGATTATCCTGTATTTACCTCCATCTTCCCATAAACTCTTACCAGCTTATATGTCCCTGTTAAATAAAAGCCTTCCCACAGCACAATGCTGTCACCACTATGTGCGACGGAGGGGATGGTGTTTTCCACCACACATCGCGTTTTGCATTTAGCCCAAAAAGTTTTACTTTGGTCTCATTTGACCAAAGCACCTTCTTCCACATGCTCGATGTGTACTCTACATGGCTTTTTGCCAACATGACTTCTGATAGCGTGTTTTCAAAAATAGCTCTCTTGCCACTCTTCCATAAAGGCCAGATTTGTGGACTAATAGTTCTCCTGAGGAGATGGTCACTCTGGGGAAGCTGTAGAGATCCACAGCTCAGGTGGGACAATGTGCCTCTTGGTTGCTTCTCTAATAAGTGTTTTCCTTGCTTGAGATGTCAGTTTAGGTGGACTGCCATGTCTTGGTAGGTTTGCAGTTGTGCCATACGCCTTACATTTTTGGATGATGGATTGAGCAGTGCTCTGTGAGATGTTCAGAGCTTGGGCTATATATTTTATTTTGGTTTTCATGATGCAGTTTCATTCCTAATGTTCTCAAACCTCTGAGGCCTTCACAGAACAGCTGTAGTTATGCTGAAAATAAATTACACCAAGGTGGACTCAATTTACAAATTATGTGACTTCTGAAGGCAATTGGTCACTCAGGCTTACAGAGGGCTGAATACAAATGCATGACACAGTTTTCAGATTTCCTTTTTAAACTGGTTTTATTGAACTCTCATCTCAAAAGTATACAACAAATCAAAGATAGAAAGGTATATTGTGTATTCATGGTGTACATTCTTGCAAAGTCAACATTTACAGGACACGTGTATACAGTGGAAAACTGTAAATGAACACATAACCAATGCAATTAAAAAAAAACAAAAAAAAACTATTCTAATATCCATGTACCACACAGCTCTGAACACAACTTCTCTACAGCATCAGGGATCAGAACATTGGAAACCTGAACCTTGATAGTTATCTGAACTGATAGAAGGCAGATAGGACCTGAAGTTGTTAGAAGAATAGTAGGTATTAGGACAATGTTCCCCCACTCCGGTCCTCAAGAGCCACCAACAGATCTTGTTTTCAGGATTTCCTTAGTATTGCCCACGTGATGGAATTGTCGCCTTGGAAATAGTAAGGAAATCTTGAAAACGTAACCTGTTGGTGGCCCTTGAGGACTGGAGTTGGGGAACATGTGGGAATTTTCTAACAAACAGGCAATCCCCACATGTATTCAGGCTATCTAGCAGTAGCAAATCATACCGCTGCGGCGACTAACTCTCCGAGCACGCCAAAGTACTCTGAGAACACCCGAGCATGGTCGGGAATCTCGAGTAATGAGCATACTTGCTCATCACTACAGGGCGCAGATTAATTTTTTTAAAATAATTAGATCATGTATCATTTCCTTTACACTTCGCAAATACTTGCTACTTTGTGTTTATATGACATAAAATCCCAACGAAAAAATATAATTAGAACATGTTCTGTGAAAATTATACACACATTTATAGCAAAATAGCTTTAAAGTGTAAAGTGAATATGTACTGTCCAAAATTTAAGGAAAAAATATGCCAGAGGTACAAAATAATCTAGAGGTGTTACAAGAATGAAGGACATAGGACCAGTGACCTCACCATTAGGGGTAATACTCACCAATTTTTCTATCGGGGAAGATGATGCATTGTATATTCTTGACAATTTGCTGACCAAATTATCTGCCAGCTGCGACATAAGAGTCATAGGTCATGTTGGTGATCATGATGTCTTTCAGAAGAAGCCTGAATCAGGATCGCACAAACCACAGTTGGAAAGAAAAGCACAGAACAATTATTAGGAAATTCTAAGAGTTAGGCAATTCTAATCTCTGACACAGGCAGGGCTATCCATAAGCCACGTGATCAGACTATATATTCACACTCACAGAAAGCGGTTATTAACAAATTGATTTAGAGTCCCTGCAACAAAGGAAAACGAATGGGGAAAAAAAATGATAAGAAACAGGAAATCTTTTATTTAGTAAATATTGCCGAACACAACGAGAAGGTTACAGATACAAATTCAACATGATATTAATGTGTGAAACGGAAGCAACAGTGTATACAAAGCAAATATAGTTTTCCTGATCTAGTTCATAAACATTAATTTTTTATTATTACACGGCTTGTTCTAAACGGTCATATCGTAAGAAGCAATCAATTTCTAGTTTGGGTATAGGAAGATGTTACTTTCATCATGTGTTAGAGAGCGTAGAAGACAGACAAGAATTACTGACTTCAGCAGAGAACACTTTTCTTTGTAGAAATAGAGGACATAACATTTAACTAATGCTAAAAAGGTTTGTCCTCTCCATGTCTTTTGGCCTAAAAATAATTTTTGCAATTGGGTTTCATTAAAAACATTGCACCGTTTGCCTTCTACAGCCTCAGATTTCTCCTATCTATTGCTGGCTGCAGAATGACAAAGAAGAGTATTCCCATCTAGAAAATATTTTCCCAAAATGTAGTAAGTGTAATAATATTAGCATATACCTCCAATTATAAATGTAGCATAGTTCTGATTTGCTAGGTCTCTTACCCCATGTGCAGTGCAGTTGCAGTAGCTTAGGTATCCATGGTTATGACCACTAACAACTGTCACTATATAAGTGGTGCATGGATACCTAAGCTACTGCAATGCCCTGCACATGGGGTAAGCGCTATAGCGAATTAGAAGAACTATACTACATTTCTAATTGGAGGTATTTGCTAATATTATTATACCTACTACATACTGGAATACGATACACTTTATTGTTCCCAGGGAAATTATGGGATCTTGGAGATGAGAATACTCCTTCAAATGGGGCTATCCTGGACTTTTTTTTCCTATAGGGCTAAGCATTTAGCAGGTAGTTGTTAATTAACTGCCTGTTCTGCTGTGTGCCAATCTCTTCCTGCTCAGAGTAATCATGACCGCTCCTGGCGGCGATTCCCCTGTGACGTCACGTTGATTGGCAACCAGCTCCTGACTGCACAAATAAGCGCTCACATAGCAAAAAAAGGCCCAGGTAACCCCTTTAACTGAGCACCCCTCAGTCAGCTCCCTATGACAATTTCATGGAGAGTTTGTAACTCTTAAAGGGAATCTGTCACCCCTTTTTTGAATATCATTTAATGATATCATTCAATTGTGTGTCACATAAGGATTCTCTTAGTACTTTTGCTTCCCCCTGACAACGCACCTTTCATGTATAAATACCTTTTTTTATATCGGTTCAGATGTATGTAAACTGCCACTGTCCGGTCCGCTGGGCGGGGCTTATTCACCTGCTCCCCCCCTCCCTGTCTTGCTCTACACAAGAAGAAATGCGTAAAGCAAGACAGGGAGGGGGGGAGCAGGTGAATAAGCCCCGACCAGTGGACCGGACAGCGGCAGTTTGCATACATCTGAACCGATATAAATAAGGTATTTATGCCTGAAAGGTGCGGGGTCAGGGGGAAGCAAAAGTACTAAGAGAATCCTTATGTGACACACAATTGAATATCATTATATGATATCTCAAAAAAGGGGTGACAGATTCCCTTTAAGGCCCCTTTACATTTAGCGATGCACCAGCGATCTGACCACGATACGACCCGGTCAGGATCGCTGGTGCATCGCTAAATGGTCGCTAGTGAGCTGCCAAACAGGCAGATCTCACCAGCGAAGCAGCAGCGGTCATTACTTACCTTTCAGACGAGGCGATCCTGACGTCCTCCCGCCCGCGTCCACGCGTCGCTCGTCGTTGCAAGCAGGAAGCCCAGCAGGAAGCGCCTGACGAGAAATGGAGCTGCGCGATCAGCGACAGACAGCGGGGGAGCCGGTCGGAGGTAAGTATAACACATAGCGATATCGCTGCTGCGTCACCAAATCGGTGATGCTTTAGCGATATTGCTAGCGATATCGCTATGTGTAAAATCCCCTTTATCTGACCTCTTTTCCTCTTAGAGAATTTATGATCACCGACGGTAACATACTTTTAGGGACACAAGAGCCTATAAAAGCCTAACAGTGAAATTTTTTTTTTTTTTTAATGAAATCCAATTGCAAAAATTATTTTCGGCCCCGAACAAAAGCATTCAAGTAAAAAAAAAAAAAAATAATAATCATTTGTTCCCCGTAAAAGGTGAACAACTCCATTTAAGGGTACTTTCCCATGCACGCAGTAGAATTGCAGTGTATGCTGCATATTCGCTCCATGGAAATGTATCCTTAATGTCCCAGGGTGGACTTGCACAGACACTAACGGAAGTCCTCTTCCATTATCAAGGGTACTAAAGCCACTACATAAAATGATGGGACACAACCATTAAAGGGAACCTGTCACCCCCTGCAGGCGTTTTTATGTAAAGAGCCACCTTGTGCAGCACTAATGCTGCATTCTGTCAAGGTGGCTCTTTTATTTAGCGTCCCTTCCACCGACGAAATAATCGTTCTTAAAATTGGTCAGACATACCTGATATTTGTCAGGGGGGCAGAGACGCCTCACATACGTCAGTCATGTCCTGCTTTTGAATTTGGCGCCGCCTCCTCAGCGGGATTCGGTTCTTTTCGTCATACTTAGACGGCGCGTGCGTGCTATGCTGCCCTAGACGCTGACACAAACCCGGAAGTAATTATTCACCATGATATTTAAGGAACGCCGCTGCATTCAGCGTTCACTGCAACTCACACTGGTGTCTGCCGCTATGCCTCGACAGACTGACTGTGGTGGTATGTTATAATGAGTGTTAACCCCTTGCCTCACTGGTTAATCTTGTGTTTCCTTGTGATATTTTTGTTTTTTTGTTAATAGGATTTTTTTCACTGATCACCCATATGAAATGAATGTGAAGGGATTCTTAATTGTGATATATGTGGACCTCTGATTATGCAGGTACTTTTTCCTTATTTTTGCGACACCACTGCAGTTCCTATATGATGGTTGTATCTATTTACTACACGTAAAGGTGGTTTCTTATGGATAGCAATTCTTTCTCATTTGAATTTTTTTCAAATATGTTTTACACCATGTGATAATACCATGATATACTATGTTATATAACGTGACTGAAATATGCTGCAAGAATGTTTATCATTTATATGGAATATATATTTTGAAGGACCTGATACTGCATGAGATTCACACGTGTCTTGCTATTTACTTTATTTTTTCAATTTTAGTATGTACTGGAAAATTTCCCCTCCCCTTTTTTTCCTTTTGTTTAGGTGTTGTTTTTTCTGATTTTCTTGATTCAGATAAAATCTTGAGAAAGGCTGAATAGCCGAAACGTCGATTTTTTTTGTCTGTATTATCTTGGTCCAACGATACGTGTTTTTCTGGACGAATAAATATTGGATTCGTGCAATACTGTGTGCCGAGGTTTTTTCTACAATATGCCTCCTCAGCATTCATTTCTTTTTCTGTTGCCTGCTGCACCGCTGCCCTGCTTAGCTCCGCCCCTACTAGTCACATGGTGCTTACGTCATCACAGGTCCTGCTGCACCACAAAGAATAGTACAGCGCAGATGCAGCGTTCATTTCTTTTCCTTGCACCTGCGCTGTAATATTCTTTCAGTGGTGCAGCAGGACCTGTGATGATGTCAGCACCATGTGACCAGTAGAGGTGGCGCTCACCAGAGGAGTGGGTGCAAGCAGGACCTGTGATGACGTCAGCACCATGTGACTAGTAGGGGCGGAGCTAAGCAGGACAGCGGTGCAGCAGGCACAAGAAAAAAAATGAATGCTGAGGAGGCGGCGCCAAATTCAAAAGCAGGACATGACTCACGTGAGGCGTCTGTCAGGAAAGCCCTGCCCCCCTGACAAATATCAGGTATGTCTCACCAATTTTAAAAACGCTTATTTCTGCGGTGGAAGGGACGCTAAATAAAAGAGCCACCTTGACAGAATGCAGCATTAGTGCTGCACAAGGTGGCTCTTTTACTTAAAAACGCCTGCAGGGGGTGACAGGTTCCAAAGACTCATTCAGACGTCCATGCCAATCGGTCCGAGCATGGACCGCTAAAGCACGGACCGGCTGCAGCACTGCCGCTTGGGTGGAGAAAGCCGTGGTCAATCCATGAAATGCGGTGCGAGATTGGACTGAAATCTATGGATCAAACCCATGTGTGAATCCGCTGGGAACATGAGAAGCAGAATCTGAATTTCTGCCTATGGTCAAATCTGAATCCATGGCAAATTCAACACCGATTTGTCAAAAGTGTGAAAAATAGTCAAATGTTGCTTCAAATAAAAAAAACCAAAAACCTTAACATGCTGGAAAGCAATAGGGCTAAGGTTCGCACTGGCATGATGGCTTTTTTACTGGACCTACACTGAATTGGCTGTGGTATGGATTTTCTCAAATCTTGCTGCATAAAAAAAAAGCAACAAACCTAATTGCTAGTGTGAACAGGGATTTACAAAGGGGCAAGCCAAATATCCTTACAGAAAATACCACTGCATGCTACACGATTCTGTCAAAAAGCATTAAAAAAAATTAAAAAAAAAGTGAACACCGCTCAATTCATAAAAAAAGGCACTAAGAAAAGCTACTTTCCATGAAGCACGAATGCCAGTTATAGAGGGCACTCCAGTGGAAAGAACATGGGTGATAACGTAGTGATCGGTGGGAGACCTGCACCAAATGGGGGAAACATTTATCCCCGATAAAATGGCGAAGAGTGCACGCTTCACCTTTGCTCCATCCATATCTTACGGGGCTGCCATGAGTGCACGCTTCACTTCTGCTCCATCCATATCTTACGGGGCTGCCGAGAGTGCATACTTGACCTCTGCTCCATCCCTTTCCTGCCGATCCCCCCCATAAAGATTGGGGCTGCTGTGGAGCATGCACACTATAGCTCAGTTCAAAGGGAAAGGGTATGGTGACATGATCATTTCCTCCGCATCTGCGAAAAGCGCTCAGATTACTTGCATCAGTTTTTCTTATGGAGATGTTGAGGGAAAAAAAAAAAAAAAAAAGTTTCTCCACTCTGTCATCTCACGGAAATCAGACCACTTGGAAAGGTGTCAGTTTTCCAGCGAGAAAAAAAAAAAAATACACATGCACAGCCCAGACATGGAGCCGCGGGGACTCGACATATTATTCGAGCACGCCGAAGACACTCGCTCAGCACCCAAGCATGCTCAGATAACACCTTATCCCAGCACATTCGGTCATCACTAGTGAGCACTCATCCAAGAAAATTAGTCTTGAGCACAAGCCCCAATAGGGATACACAGGTCATTAAGGTCATGACTTTTTAACCTGTGACTGTAGAGCCCCTTTTAAAAGAAAACGTGTTTTTTATATATTATATATATTTATTAATTATAAAAAAAAAATACTAGTGTGCAAGTTTCACTGATTTATTATAGGAACCAATGACTTGATATTGTCATTATGAATGCTAAAAGCAGTAATATATTAGAATTTATTATTCACCAATGGTCACTTTAGCCATACACAAAGTTACAGCTTCATACACTTTACTAACATTTATTATATGTAATTTAATCTCCTTTATACTAAAACAAGCTACATTTATAACCCATCAGAGAAGTATTCGAGCTGAATGCCAAGTCCAGAATGTAAGAAGCACCAGTCATATATACTTTAGATCCAGGATAAGTAACATACACGAGCCGGTCGGTTGCATCTATGGAGTGTTTTCCGGAAGTGCATGGAATATTGGAATATTTCCAAAGTGCAAAATATACTCTGCTTAAAAAAAATAAAATGTTATTTCATACAGTATAGATTAGAGTTCTAGGATATTATTCTGCAAATCTTTGTAAAAAAAAGACCGCCGAACTTCTCATCCCTCCATCTTTATTTAGCCTAGTGCAAGGCCACAATGCCATTTTATGAGAACAGTGTAAAAGGCGAACGTTGCGTTGCGTTTCTTCCGTAGAAAAACAGCATTTCCAGATCAGCCGCAGTAAATCAGTGATGCAAAGTATATATAAAAAAAAAAACGTAAGGCATTTCAGGTATGGAAATGACACAAACATCTACAAAGATTTATCAGAAGTAAAATATCACATTTGCTATGATCTACTGTGCGAGGGTGCACAAAATTTATTAAAGTAAAATACACAAATCTAATTCCAGTTCAAGTCAGGAAATTCCAGTTAAACGCTAGTTTCTGAAACAGCCGTCATCCCTGCAAAAAACATTACCCTTAAAATTTAGTCTCAATATTAAAAAACAAAAATTAAAAATCAGTTTTATACAATAATCTCCTTTTATGAGAAATCATTCTACTGTATAAGACAGCAAGAATAAAACAAACCAAAAAAACAACAAGCCCTTCTAGAAATCTACAATCATTTATACAGAAGAGGTGAAAACCCTACACAAATAGATCAGATTTAAGGTTCTGTTCACACCTGCATTTGGGACTCCGTTTTAAGCCTCGGTCTTAAAAAAAAATAAAATAAATAAAATAAAAAAAAATTCACAAAAATACCGACCAAGGTGACAGAAACCGGACAGATCCAAATGTAGACATTGGGAACAGCTGGGGTTTAAGGGCTTAGCACAGTTGTGATTAATTTTCGTATTTCAGCTCCTAGATATGGATATAAGGCAAATGGTGAACAGAGTCGGCAAAAAATGAACTCAATGCAAAGTGTAACATACCCCAAGTAAATGACAAGCAGGGTATACCTGGAGATTTCCATTGTATGTAGGAGGTCAGCACTAAAATGGACATCAGTGGTCTGCAAACCGTGATACTATGTGGACCTACAACTCACAATGTGGTTTTCTGAGCATGCTGCCGTTTGCAGACCAGTCTCTGTGAAAATAGCACTGCACTCAGGTGTCTTCAGAGTGTGGTCCTGTGTTTTGTACGGACCCACTGACAAGAATTAAGATTATCGAAGGCAAATTTTACATGTTACGATCTACAGTCATCTGCACTCATCACTGTTGACAGAGATGAGGATTTAAAACATGCTTACACTATTTCCGGGTGTAAAAAATGCATTGCAGTTAGATATGGGGGTCAGAGTTCTGATATCCCCACTGATCGCTCAGAACACTTACCTGATACGTGAAGCTCCTGCCTGAGCGTGCGTACAGAGACGCTCAATGGAAAGTGCCCCACACTGAGCACGCTCAGGCAGGACCAGCGCACATCGGACAAGTGGGTTGAGTGGTCTCAGATTCTGGACCTCCACAGATCTCCAGGGTGTTTCAGAAACCATTATAGAAAAACAAAATTCATAATAAAGTGTATTAACACTTTAAAGATTTTCAAAATGGTCACAAAGAAACCAGGGACCCAGAATGTTACAAAGAGGATATGAAGGGTTACATAAATTATATAAGATTGACCTGCCTGTAAATGGCTTTCTGAAGTGCGAGATACACTTGAAAGAGGATCTTTTTCTTGCTACATTCTTGTAAAAAAAACCCACATTGGGAATGCATCGTGTGAATACAGCCCACAAGAGCAGCGTATTATAGATAAAAGTTAGCACTTCTAAAACGCATATAATAAAAAATAGCATAAAAGAAAATTGTTGCATCATTGGCTGAAAAGAATAAGCCTGACCAGTGTATTAACAAGGAATGCGCTACTGAACACTTACCATTAAGTTTACTAAAGTCACATATAAACTGCAAGGCAATGCCAAAGATGACGCAAATTATGACAAAGAAGATTCTTGTACAAACTTGGTAATCATGGAAGATTCACAACACAAATCGTGATCTTGTAAAGCAAACATGTAAACTGAAAGTATTAATACAGCATACATATGGAATATTAAATTCTCTGGGCATAGAGTTAAAAGTAAAAAAATACACAATCTGTAAAAATGTTGAGACTAGGTTTTAATAGTATGTTAACCTCAATCCCCTGAGTCTTTCTATGCACAGGTCTTCTGACCGTCTCAGTGGACGTCCTATCCATAGGGCGAAGCTAATCACTCAGAGTCCTGGATTGGCTTCCTCTGAGAAGGTGGAACAAGATGGGGAGGTAGATCGTTGGGCAACTCATAGCCTTCAAGCTTAATCTTGATAAGATGCTTTGCCAAAGCAAATTCTTCCTCATCCAACATCCCATCCTTATCGTAATCTGCCAGTTTCCAGATTTTCCCTAAAACACTATTTGGCAGCTTGGAGTTCACCATCTCTTTTTTAGCGTTGACTCCAGAAATCTTGCCATTGATTGGAGACAATGTATAAAACAGCTCATCGTAAAGCGGTTTATCCTTCGCTACCACCCACTCGTCTTCACCAACGCCTTCACCAGCTCCTTCTCCATAACCTTGGCCAAAGGGGCCTTCCATGGTGCCTTCGAACGCTCCACCGTGGACCATCTGGGGTGGCATGCTGGTCTCTTCCTCTCGAATCATACTCATAAGAGGGGCAATTTTATTGGCCAGCATGTTGTCTACACCCTCAATTAGCTTAGGCTTCAGAGCGTGGAATTTCGAGAAGTCGTACATTTCCAGTTGTTGCTGAGAATACATAAAAATGACATATTGAATATTTCTGGATATTTAATTCATTAATTATATGTAGCTGCGCAAATATGGATTGCAATTATTTTAATTCTTGAATGGTCCCAATACAAGCCAAGTTGCAAAATCTTTTAAGACACATCAAATATCACTGCAAAATGCTAGCAGATATTTCCAAATAAACGAACACTGCAGCAAGACCTAATGTCTCATTTTCTTTTGTGGTGCTGATGCCCCCACTTCAACTAATGTGGACCACGAGTCCTTTCCTCAAGCATACTTTCTTCTTCATCTAGGTGTTTATAAGAAGTCACATGCACATACCCTTAAGGCCAGGGTCATACAGCGATTTTGGCCAGGAAATTGGAGATGAGACCAAAGTTCACTAAGTGCCATTGCTACACTGCAAGTCAATGGGGGTAACATTATAACCTGGATGGTAATGCAATTGCGACAAACCAGTTGGAAAAAGTCCAACCTCCTCAGATTATTTTTGAAATTTGCTTGTACTGCGGCATTGAATTAATCTTGGTTTGTCGCGGCCAAAGTCACCCCAGTCTTCTAAAGGAATCAGTACCTGCATTTTCTTGACCTCAGGAAAGTCCCCAGGTGAAATTTGATGTTCTCTCTGGATCTGCAAGAAGATTTCTGGCAACTTGCTTATTAACTCCTTCTTCTTGGTATCTTTCCCAAACATTGCAGGCATCTCTTTCTTCAGGTGACTTATGATGTAGGCGTGTACCTGCAAAATCAAGAATAAAAAAGGAGTTTTGCATGGTTCCATTACATTCTTTTATTAAACATGCATCCACAACCTACAGCCTGGGGGCACATGTGGTCCGCTATACAGTTCAGTGTGGCCTCCAAGCCATTGGGTCACATGTGTTCTTGTCTCTGCCTGATGGCTGCTTACAGTCTCCATTTCAAAAAAAAAAAAAAGGAGTGATGCAGGAAAGCAGGGTCAGATAAGGACCGATGGCGCCCTGTGTGGCAAGAACAGGGACCCTGTTTGTGTCAGAATGGTGGTCTCCTAGCCTGTTTCCAATAAGGAACCTTGGATGTGTGCAGCTACCAGAATCCTGGTTTTATTGGGAGCGGCAGACTTTTTGCAGATCATTTAAGTTAAATTGACGGGAGAATCGTGCATTGTCTTCACCTTTATGCAGTGTGAACAGAGGAGAAGACGACCACCATTGGCAATAGGTTTTTGGAATCACCACCTTAGACGTTTAGGGTACGTGCTTTCCATATGCCATAAACGTCTCAGATTGGAATAGATGTATAGTAAACGAGTTTCTTTGCATCATGCACGCGCACCGAAACGCATTCATGTTTCTGCTGTTGGATAACACATGGATGTAATGATGTTTTAACACTACAACAAGTTTTGATAAGTCAAGCGGGATCTATTTTCCTAGTATTGCTAATTCCACGATTGGCAGCAACACTGTTCTGTGCTCCGGATGAAAACAGCATTAAGTGAGCTGACTTCCTTCCTTTTTCCAGATGGTAATACCTTTATCAACCCTTGGGATTGCATCAGATTGACAATGTGGCTGCCAGACCAGAAAAGCTTGTGCATTCCTGGTGTGAAAGTTACCATTTCAGCTTTCTGCTTGCAGCCACTAGATCGGAGAATGTCACCAAGAAACAGACACTTGTGGTTATATCTCAATATCAGGGCGATCACCCGCAAAGCAAATGTCTCCATATCAGGGCGATCACCCGTGGAGCAAATGTCTCCGTATCAGGGCGATCACCCGCGGATTGTCTCCATATCAAGGTAATCACCAGCAAAGCAAATGTCTCCATATCAGGGCAATCACCCGCGGAGCAAATGTCTCCATATCAGGGCAATCACCTGTGGAGCAAATGTCTCTGCATCAGGGCGATCACCTGCGGAGTAAATGTCTCCATATCAAGGCAATCAGGGCTGTGGAGTCGGTGCTCATTTTGGTGGAGTCGGACTCGGTATAAAAAGGACCGACTCCTAAAATATATACGTTGGGTACAATAGTTCAATGCAGAATGTGCTGAATATTTTTTCACAGGAATTTGGGAAAGTTATGAAATGTCCTATAAATGGCTGTTCTATTCCTGATCTAAGGCTACATTCACACACAGCATTTTTGCTGCGTTTTTTGGGGATACGTTTTTCAGCTGCAAAAGCAGATCAGCTTTTTAAAAAACTGCATCACCTGAAAGGTTTTTGAGCTCATAATGTTTTCAATAGCAAAAGCAGATTAGAAAAACGCCACACAAACTGACATGCTCATTCAGCCCAAAAACAGATCCTCACAAAACAATGTGTCTGAATGTCATATCTTGAAACCCATTGACTTTGCTGGGGTGCCCAGAGTCACTGCATTTTACTGCAAAAACGGATCCGCAAAAACGCTGTGTGTGAATCATGGCCGTAGCCAGAGAGGGGCAGGGGGGGGCAGTTGCCCCCCCTAGAAGCAGGGGCACGCACCTATCAAAACTCACTTGTATGCTGCAGTGCTCCCGTCCTGCACCGGCTCCAGACTGCAGGGGGCTCTCTCCCCTCCTCTGTCCTGTCTTCTGCCGTCTTCACCAGAGAGAGGAGGGGGAGAGGAGTGCCTGCCCTGCACAGGATCTGATTCCTGGGCCCCGAGCTGGAGAAAGTTAGAAAGTTGTGCACACGCTGCAGCTGGCAATAAGAGATAGTCTGCAAGAGGGCCATGCTGGAAATCTGATTGGAAAAGTGAGGAAATTGGTTATTACCGCCAGAACCCTTAAAATTGATTCCATCTTGAAGAGACGTGATGGAAAAGGGGCAATTGTCGATCAAGCCACTCGGTGGGGAAGCACTTATTTGATGATTGAGCGATTGGTTGAACTAAAACCGTTTCTTATAGATATGGCGAAGCCTCAGGTAACCCTAAATGAAGGTCAATGGACACAGGTGGCTGAATTGAAGGAATTGCTTAATCACCCATTTACCGTGACTAAAAAATTACAAGCTGAGGATTTAATTCCTGGCATTATCATAAGGGAGTGGAAGAACTTGCAATTTTGCCTGTCCCAAAGAGGTTTAATCGCAGATGGCATTTCTGCTTCAATGAAATGGAGAGAGAGACAGCTATTGGAAAATAACATTTTTTCTGGCAGCTGTTTATGTGGACCCAAGTCATCGTATACTGCTTGATGATCAACAGCTTACTAAAGGAAAAGAAGCTCTGACTGAGGTAGCAGTTAGGATGAGTGGCCTACAGGAGGACTGCCAAGCGCAAGAGGACTTGGGTCCTGACAGTACTACTGCTGCCATATCTTCATCCTCATCAGATGAGGAGTTTGACCTTGACAAGTACAGTGGGGAAAAAAAGTATTTAGTCAGTCAGCAATAGTGCAAGTTCCACCACTTAAAAAGATGAGAGGCGTCTGTAATTTACATCATAGGTAGACCTCAACTATGGGAGACAAACTGAGAAAAAAAAAATCCAGAAAATCACATTGTCTGTTTTTGTTTCATTTTATTTGCATATTATGGTGGAAAATAAGTATTTGGTCAGAAACAAGCAATCAAGATTTCTGGCTCTCACAGACCTGTAACTTCTTCTTTAAGAGTCTCCTCTTTCCTCCACTCATTACCTGTAGTAATGGCACCTGTTTAAACTTGTTATCAGTATAAAAAGACACCTGTGCACACCCTCAAACAGACTGACTCCAAACTCCACTATGGTGAAGACCAAAGAGCTGTCAAAGGACACCAGAAACAAAATTGTAGCCCTGCACCAGGCTGGGAAGACTGAATCTGCAATAGCCAACCAGCTTGGAGTGAAGAAATCAACTGTGGGAGCAATAATTAGAAAATGGAAGACATACAAGACCATTGATAATCTCCCTCGATCTGGTGCTCCACGCAAAATCCCACCCCGTGGGGTCAGAATGATCACAAGAACGGTGAGCAAAAATCCCAGAACCACGCGGGGGGACCTAGTGAATGAACTGCAGAGAGCTGGGACCAATGTAACAAGGCCTACCATAAGTAACACACTACGCCACCATGGACTCAGATCCTGCAGTGCCAGACGTGTCCCACTGCTTAAGCCTGTACATGTCCGGGCCCGTCTGAAGTTTGCTAGAGAGCATTTGGATGATCCAGAGGAGTTTTGGGAGAATGTCCTATGGTCTGATGAAACCAAACTGGAACTGTTTGGTAGAAACACAACTTGTCGTGTTTGGAGGAAAAAGAATACTGAGTTGCATCCATCAAACACCATACCCTACTGTAAAGCATGGTGGTGGAAACATCATGCTTTGGGGCTGTTTCTCTGCAAAGGGGACAGGACGACTGATCCGGGTACATGAAAGAATGAATGGGGCCATGTTTCGTGAGATTTTGAGTGAAAACCTCCTTCCATCAGCAAGGGCATTGAATATGAAACGTGGCTGGGTCTTTCAACATGACAATGATCCAAAGCACACCGCCAGGGCAACGAAGGAGTGGCTTCGTAAGAAGCATTTCAAGGTCCTGGAGTGGCCTAGCCAGTCTCCAGATCTCAACCCTATAGAAAACCTTTGGAGGGAGTTGAAAGTCCGTGTTGCCAAGCGAAAAGCCAAAAACATCACTGCTCTAGAGGAGATCTGCATGGAGGAATGGGCCAACATACCAACAACAGTGTGTGGCAACCTTGTGAAGACTTACAGAAAACGTTTGACCTCTGTCATTGCCAACAAAGGATGCCAACAAAGGATATATCACAAAGTATTGAGATGAAATTTTGTTTCTGACCAAATACTTATTTTCCACCATAATATGCAAATAAAATGAAAAAAAAAAACAGACAATGTGATTTTCTGGATTTTTTTTTCTCAGTTTGTCTCCCATAGTTGAGGTCTACCTATGATGTAAATTACAGACGCCTCTCATCTTTTTAAGTGGTGGAACTTGCACTATTGCTGACTGACTAAATACTTTTTTTCCCCACTGTATTTGGATGACATGGAGCAGGCAAAGTGTTTCCACAAGGAAAAAGATTTCACTCTCTCTCCTATAGCAAGCAGATTGACCATATTTCAGCAAAATGTTTCACTTGCTCTCAAAGAAATAGAAAAATTCAACCGTTTATCAAAACTGACTGTGCATGAGGCAATTCCTTTATACCCGGAAATTGTTAGAGATGTTGCCCATGTGGTTACGGCTTTGCCTCCAACCCAAGTTAGTGTAGAGAGGTTGTTCTCTGGCCTTAAAATTATTAGGTCAGATTTGAGGTCATCTATGAAGGAGGATCTGATGGAGGCAATTCTATTTCTTAGAACAAATTCATAGACTGCACAAATGTTATTTGGTAGGTTTTTGTTGAAAACTGTTTTTGTTGCCACTTATATACACTCACTGGCCACTTTATTAGGTACACCTGTCCAACTGTGTGTTAAGACTTAATTTCTAATCAGCCAATCACATGGCGGCAACTCAGTGCATTTAGGCATGTAGACATGGTCAAGACAATCTCCTGCAGTTCAAACCAAGCATCAGTATGGGGAAGAAAGGTGATTTGAGTGCCTTTGAATGTGGCATGATTGTTGGTGCCAGAAGGGCTGGTCTGAGTATTTCAGAAACTGCTGATCTACTGGGATTTTCACGCACAACCATCTCTAGGGTTTACAGAGAATGGTCCGAAAAAGAAAAAAAATCCAGTGAGCGGCAGTTCTGTGGCCGGAAATGCCTTGTTGATGCCAGAGGTCAGAGGAGAATGGGCATACTGGTTCGAGCTGATAGAAAGGCAACAGTGACTCAAATTGCCACCCGTTACAACCAAGGTAGGCAGAAGAGCATCTCTGAACGCACAGTGCGTCGAACTTTGAGGCAGATGGGCTACAGCAGCAGAAGACCACACTGGGTACCACTCCTCTCAGCTAAGAACAGGAAACTGAGGCTACAATTTGCACAAGCTCATCGAAATTGGACAGTAGAAGATTGGAAAAACCTTGCCTGGTCTGATGAGTCTCGATTTCTGCTGCGACATTCGGATGGTAGGGTCAGAATTTGGCGTAAACAACATGAAAGCATGGATCCATCCAGCCTTGTATCAATGGTTCAGGCTGGTGGTGGTGGTGTCATGGTGTGGGGAATTTTTTCTTGGCACTCTTTGGGCCCCTTGGTACCAATTGAGCATCGTTGCAACGCCACAGCCTACCTGAGTATTGTTGCTGACCATGTCCATCCCTTTATGACCACAATGTACCCAACATCTGATGGCTACTTTCAGCAGGATAATGCGCCATGTCATAAAGCTCGAATCATCTCAGATTGGTTTCTTGAACATGACAATGAGTTCACTGTACTCAAATGGCCTCCTCAGTCACCAGATCTCAATCCAATAGAGCATCTTTGGGATGTGGTGGAACGGGAGATTCGCATCAGGGATGTGCAGCCGACAAATCTGCGCCAACTGTGTGATGCCATCATGTCAATATGGTCCAAAATCTCTGAGGAATGCTTCCAGCACCTTGTTGAATCTCTGCCACGAAGAATTGAGGCAGTTCTGAAGGCAAAAGGGGGTCCAACCCGTTACTAGCATGGTGTACCTAATAAAGTGGCCAGTGAGTGTAGATTACATAGTGATATATATATATATATATATATATATATATACACATACACACACACACATACACACACAGCATATGTAATCAATATTACATAGTGTATTACATATTTACAATTTATTACAGTTTTTTGTGTTCTAAAGTTGTATTCCAATAAATATATATTATGTTCTAAATATCTTGATTATCGTATCATAAAAATGATCAAATGTCTGATGCTCACATTGTACTAAAATAAATTTTTCACTTAAATATAAGCATTATATGTGGGAGTCTGAGTCGTGGAGTCGGAGTTGGAGTCGGTGTAAGGGAAATTGAGGAGTCGGCGTCGCAGGTTTGGCTTATCGACTCCACAGCCCTGAGGGCAATCACCTGCAGAGCAGTTATAAGGGGAAAAAAAGACATGCAATTTTACCGCAAATATGTGCCATTTTTCAAAGTATTGATAGTATTGATAGTTTTGCAGATACAAAGTTACATGCAAGACCATGCAGCCAATAACAATTTGATCACCTAAACATGCCCTGCACAATCCATCTAACCACAAAAAAATAAAAAAATAAAAATATTGAAAAAAAAATTTGTTCTATTAAGTGAGATAGGCAAGGAAGCAGGGGCACGGGGGGTAGTGACTAAAGGGGTTTTTACACATAGCGATATCGCTGACAATATCGCTAAAGCATCACCAATTTGGTGACTCAGCAGCGATATCGCTATGTGTGATACCTCCGACCGGCTCCCCCGCTGTCCATCGCTGATCGCGCAGCTCCATTTCTCGTCGGGCGCTTCCTGCTGGCGCCGACGAGCGACGCGTGCGGGAGGACGACAGGATCGCCACGTCTGAAAGGTAAGTATCGTCCGCTAGATCGCTGCTGCATCGCTGTGAGATCTGCCTGTTTGGCAGCTCACTAGCGACCATTTAGCGATGCACCAGCGATCCTGACCGGGTCGTATCGTTGTCGGGATTGCTGGTGCATCGCTAAATGTAAAGGGGCCTTAAAGGTGATAGAAAGTAGAAGACACTTTAAGGGGCTACTTATTAGCCGTATCTTCAAAACAGCATGTGAGAGCACCCTGAACAAGGTCAATGTTTGTTCTGGTAACAAGCAACAGACTGAGGATGATGACAGGGCTGTACAGGAAGTCTTCATTTACAATAGCAGGAGTACATAGCAGGAGTATTAGACAGCCTGTCTCACAAAAACAAGCCTGCAAAAGTTGCTGTGTCACGTGTACACGAAGGCCATGTTCACACGTCCAGTAATCACCAGTTAAAACGGATCACACAGCAATCTGTTGGCAAACACGCTGTGTAGAAACGACCTTATAGTCTGTAAAAAAAAAAAAAAAAAAAAGGTCTCTGCTGGATCTGTTTTTTTTATTTCTTTTTTTAACATTAAGTCTATGTAAAAGGATCCATTAATTATCCATCTGTTTTTCTTTCATTTGTAAAGCATCTGTTACAAATGGAAGAAACCGGATGGCTAATTAACAGATCCGTTTTTGATAGATTTCAATGTTAAAAAAGACGAATCAAGAAGAGATACGGTAGTTTTGTTTTTTTTTTTAAAAAAAAGGACTATAAAATTGTGTCTGCGCAGCGTTTTTGCCAGCATATTGCTGCTGGATCAGTTTTAACTGATGATTACTGGGCATGTGAACTTAGACTAAAATGATCTATGCAATTACATCCATCTGTCATAATGCGGTTCGCACTTACCAATATTTAGAGGGTTATCTCCATTTCAGACGGGAATCAGTCTGTCTGTCCTCTGAACACGGGAGATGGAAGACCAGAATCAGCTGAGAATGACTGATCTACACCGGGTCTGTAAATATCATTAAATTCTCAGTCGCTTCACCCCTAGGGGTCAGAGATGAAGTAGCCTACGTATCCATGGCTACGACCACTCAGTAACAGCTGGTTAGACAGCTCTTAGTGGTCGTAACCATGGATATTTAAGCTACTGCATGGCCTGCACATAGCAAATCTGAAGAATTGTACTAAATTTATAATTGGAGGCTGCTGCTGCTACTACATATTGAGATAGGATTTTATAGATGGGAACACCCCTTTAAAGTCTTGTTCACACGCTGCATATTTTCCTCAGAAAGAAAACAAAGCATTTCACATTACCAGCAAAGCAAATGAGATTTCTGACGTCTCATGCACACACTGATTTTTTTTTTCCTTGCAGATGAGGCCTAACAAAATATGATTTCCTAAATCTGCAGCATTTCAATTTTTTCAGCATTTTTTTCACCCAAATGGGAAAAAAACGAAAGTAAAAATGCCTTAAAAACACACGTATTTTAAGGCAGCTTTTTTCATGCCAACAATCTGGTTCTTTCTGCAGAAAAATCAGCTGCAAATACTCACGGTTTGCACATACCCTTACTGGGCGTCATTGGACCCGAGCATTAGAATTACCATGACATATGTATTTTGTGTGAAAATTCATGTATGGCGCTGTACGTTAGATTTACCATATTGTGACTGCTTTTGTGACATACTGGCTCTCCCAATGGTAATGGAAGTAAAAACCGAAATTTCAATTCTTGGAACTTGTAAAAAAAAAAAAACAACAAAAAAAAAAAAACACCAACATTAAATACCCATGTATTCTACATATACACATGGGTGTAACATGTGCGGTTGTCGTTCTTGCTCTGCTCCGGTCGTCTTGGTTGTGGTTTAAATTTAAATGTAAAAGGAATTATGCAACTGTGGAAAACTTTACCAACTAGTATGAGTAACTCATTTTATGAAAGCCTCAATGGACAAATACCTCAAGCTAAATGAAATTAAACCCCATTGTGCCATCTATTGTTCTTTGTACTTCCTTATATCTCCTTCCAACCATGAACAATGAAGATCACATATTTCCCTTTTCAGATCTCATCAGCACCTGTTGTCCTCATGAAGGTGAATGTCGTCAGCACCTGTTGTCCTCATGAAGGTGAATGTCAAAACCAACCATGAATTACGTAGGCATAAACAAACAACGAGCAAGTAACTCGGCACATCTACACGACTATCATGGGGGAATTAGTACTTACAGAAAGAAAAAGCAAATATCAAAACCATCTTTCAAAATTGCATTGATCAAGAAGGTACAAGACCAAGGGAAAAGAGGCAGCTAGATCTCATGTATGGGACCCACCACTTAGTAAAGATCTCGCAGAAGAGAGATACATTACCAAACTAAGCCCAGAAAGAACCTGGCATCATCTAGGGGACCGGAGACTGACAAAGCCAAAACACTGAGCTGTCAAAATGGTATGAAGCCTAGAGGGAACCCATCAATCGAGATGCTAGACCGGTATATTGTTTGTCTGTAAGAAGATAGACCAAGAACATAGTCACTGTGAAAGGCAAATTGTGCCTCTCCATTTATGCAGAAAATGACTGAAAAGAGGTCTAACCCTGCAATGGAAGACAGTCATACCAAATGAGGACCTGTAAGAGTCATTACATCCGATTTGAGTCTACTCGGGAAACGATCAGTCCGTGAGGAGCTAGCGTGGGTAAAGGAAAGAGCGTTTGAACGCAGAGAAGTCTGTCATCATTTTTATATAGCTGGGCAGAGAATCCCATTGGGCCACTAATAATTTTAGGAGAAGTCAGGTTATTATATAAAGTGAGTGTCAGCACAAAATGAATGTTCAAACCAAGTAGAGGCGTTTGGTGCACCCTTGGTGTGGCCAAACAGTTCACTGTTGCTTTTAATTGATCTTCTTCCAACCCCCTTTTTGATTGACATATCTGGCTTTGTAAAGCCAAAAAGAGGGCAGAGATGGAGGAAAAACAAGTAGTTGTGAAAGTGCACTGAACTGTTTGGCCACACTAGGGGTGCACAGTGCACCAGTGTTTAGTTTGAACAGAATGACCGTTAAAACCAAGTACATGCACTCGATGCACCATGGTGTGGCCAAACATTTAACCTGCTTGGTTTCCATCTATCTGCACCCTTCATGATGAAGCCAGAGCTCTGAAAGAAAAGTGGGGAGCATAGACATAACAGGAAAATAAGCAGGTGAGAGGGTAAACTGAAATGATTGGCCACAGCAAGGGTGCACAGAATGACTTCTGAAAAGGAGTCCCTTTAAATTTGAATCGTGTCCTGGAGGAACAGCCCCAAAAAGCATTGGACAACGTCCATGCAGTCAGATGAAAAATGTGTAGAACGTGCACTTTTATACCGTCATTGTAATGTAAAGAAAGCCAGCAAAATAAAGAAACATAGGACTCCATTGTCAAAGGTGGCTCCGCACTCTCAAAGTGGTATCCAGATGTAAACATGTCAAACAAATGCCAAAATGATAAGAAGGTAATAATAATAAATTTTATTTCTATAGCGCCGACATATTCCACAGCACTTTACATTTCGGAGGGGATTTGTACAGACAATAGACATTACAGCATAACAATAATCACATAGATTATAACAAATACCAAGAGGAATGAAGGCCCTGCTCGCAAGCTTACAGTCTATGAGGAAAGAGGTAGACACGAAAGGTGGGTGGTAACAGTTGCCCTGATTGTGTGGACCAGCCATAATGTTAAGTGTGTATCAGTACAGACACAGAGGGCTAATGGATGCATATAGCATGTGGGAACATGATGCGGGGAACCTGGTTATGGTAAAACTTTTGGCTGTGCCACACAGGGATAGATTAGGTTAATATGTTGAGGCGATAGGCCAGTCTGAATAAATGCGTTTTCAGGGCACGCTTAAAATTGTGGGGATTGGGGACTAACCGTATTGACCTGGGAAGTGCATTCCAATGAATTGGCGCAGCACGTGTAAAGTCTTGGAGACGGGAGTGGGAGGTTCTGATTATTGAGGATGCTAACCTCAGGTCATCAGCAGAACAGAGGGTGCGGGTAGGGTGGTATACTGAAACAAGGGAGGAGATGTAGGGTGGTGCTGGGCCATGGAGGGCTTTGTCGGTGAGGGTAATAAGTTTATACTGAATTCTGGAGTGGATGGGTAGCCAATGTTATGACTGGCACAAGGTAGAGGCATCGGGGTAACGATTGGTGAGGAATATTATCCTGGCTGCAGCATTCAAGACAGATTGGAGAGGGGAGAGTTTGGTAAGAGGGAGACCGATTAGAAGAGAGTTACAATAGTCGAGACGAGAATGAATAAGAGAAACAGTAAGAGTTTTTGCAGACTCAAAAGTAAGAAAAGGTCGAATTCTAGAAATGTTTTTGAGGTGCAGATGACAAGAGCGAGCCAGTGATCGAATGTGGGGGGCAAAGGAAAGCTCGGAATCAACCGCAAGACATCGGGCATGTTGCTGGGGAGTAATAGTGGAGCCACACACAGAAATGGCAATGTCGGGTATAGGTACATTAGTAGAGGGAGGAAACACAAGTTCAGTCTTTGACAGGTTCAGTTTCAGATATAGTGAGATATAATGCAGCCACCCCTTAGAGCATAATGCAGCTACCCCACAGAGTATAATGCAGCCACTCCACAGAATATAATGTAACCCCCCCCATAGAATATAATGCAGCCTCCCCTCATATAGTATAATGTAACCCCTCCACAGAATATATGGCAGCCCACTCATTGCAGCCCCCCATAGAATATAATGCAGCCCCTTATATAGTATAATGTAGCCCCGCCATAGAATACAATGTAGCCCTCTTCATATAGTATAATGCAGCCCCCATAGAATATAATGTAGCCCCCTCAAAGTATAATGAAGCCCCCATACAATATAATCTAGCCCCCACAGAATATAATGCAGCCCCCCCATAGAATACACTGTAGCCCCCTCAAGAGTATGATGCTATCACCCCCCATAGAAAATAATAAATATAATATAGCCCCCCATAGAATATACTGTAGCCCCCCATATTATATAACAGCCTCCTGGTGTGAATTCTCTTACTCCCTCTGGTGGTTACTGTGGGTTGTCTTCTCCCGGCGGGGCGGCAATCCCCAGGACTGGGCTTTTTCTCGGACACCTGGAGATCCTATTCTGGCTAATGTGGATGCGTTTTTCAAGCCCTGGGGTTGTTGTATGATGAACCTAATGCTATTGATCAAGCTGAGAAAACCTTATTGGCATTGAACCAGGGTCAGGATGCTGCAGAGTTATATTGTCAAAAATTCCGAAAGTGGGTGGTCCTTACTAAATGGAATGATGATGCCCTTGCAGCTCTTTCCGAAAGGTGTGGCAGAAACCGTAAAAGTTGTTATGGTGGGATTTCCTGTCCCCTCTGGTCTTGACTATGTCATTAGCCATTCAAATTGATCGACGTTTACGTGAAAGTAAAACTATGCGAGAGTTTGT
Organism: Dendrobates tinctorius; assembly: GCF_039654945.1. Classification (NCBI taxonomy): domain Eukaryota; kingdom Metazoa; phylum Chordata; class Amphibia; order Anura; family Dendrobatidae; genus Dendrobates; species Dendrobates tinctorius. Next base: position 10,204,633 of record NW_027361678.1, read on the forward strand.
GCTGCCTTTCGAACAAAATTCTGAACTCATGCAATGTGATAGGGTTTTGTCTAGGGCGCAACGTCAAGAGTTTAGAAGGCGTACTAAGTTGTGCTTCTTCTGTGGGGACGCCTCTCATACTATTTGTCTGCCCTAAACGAGAAAAACGTTTTGCTCACTCATTTGCGGTGGGCAGTGTACAGCCTAAGTTCCTTTTGGCGGTTACCTTGATCTGCTCCTTGTCCACATTTTACGCTAAGGCCTGTTTCACACATCAGTTTTTTCTGTCAGTCCAAATCCGGAAAACGGATCCGCAGGCAGACTGACATAAACGGGGGACAGCGGATCGGCGGATGTACGGATCCGCCGATGGTAAAAATTTAAAGGAACCGCGGCAGGAAAAAAATAAAATTAATAGCGGTCCTCGCGCGCGGCGGGAGATCGCGCGGCGGGGCTGGAGATCGCGCGGCCCTCGCGCGATCAGAGATGGGGGTTGGAGATCCCATCGCGTGAGAGGAAAGGAGGTTGCAGGTAAGGAGAGACAGAGAGAGAGAGATGAATTTTCAACCAGGAGCGAGACTTTTCGGGGTTAAAAGGCAAAAATGCGGATCCGGACTGCAAAAAAAGTTGGATGGTCCGTTCGGTGATCTCTGCGGACAAAATTTTGGCGGATCCGCAGAAATACGGATTCAACGGACAGTCATCAGTCAAAATCCGCCAATAATGAAAGTCTATGGGGAAAAAAACGGATCCGCAAGGAAAATTGGCGGATCCGTTTTTTTCACAAAACGGCAGATCTTAACTGATTGTGAAAAACTGAAGTGTGAAACAGGCCTAAGGCTTTTGTTGATTCAGGAGCAGCTCTGATGGATTTTGACTTTGCCAAACGTTGAGGTTTTCCCATGGTGCCCCTGAGGACCCCTATTCCTTTGAGGGGTATTGATGCTACTCCTTTGGCGGAGACTAAACCCCAGTTTTGGACCCAGGTGATAATGCGGGTCGCCCCGGACCACCAATGGAATTGTAAATTTTTGGTGTTGCACAATTAACATATTATTATTGTTCTGGGTTTTCCTTGGTTGCAAACCCATAATCCAGTTTTGGATTGGAAATCTGGGTCTGTGGTGAGTTGGGTTGTCAATGTGTTCTTAGTGACACTCCTGTTTTTTGCCACCTCTCCCCACTCTCATGATGTTCCTGACTATTTGGCTGATTTTTCTGATGTATTTAGTGAGAGTAAGGCTTCTTTCACACTTGCTTTTTTGCGCTGCGTGCGCAGTGCAAACGCACATAAACGCATCATGCGTTTGTATGCGTTTTTTTGTGATTTTGCGCATGTTTTTTTTAAAAAAAAAAACCACATGCTTTTTTTGCGCTGACGTGCGCATTACCATGCAAAAAACGCAAGTGTGAAACCAGCCTAAGTTCGCGTCTTTGCCTCCTCATAGGAGTTATGACTGCGCAACTGAGTAAATGCCCAGTTGTAAATTTCCCAAGGGTCGGCTTTTCAACTTATCGGTACCTGAACATGATGCTATGCGATCTTATATCAAGGAGTCATTGGAGAAGGGTCACATCAGACCATCCTCTTCACCTTTAGGTGCTGGGTTGTTTTTTTTTGTGGCCAAGAAAGATGGCTCATTAAGGCCTTGTATTGACTATCGTTCCCTTAACAAAATCACTGTTAAATATCAGTACCCGTTACCCCTGATTTCTGATTTATTTTATTTGAGTTAAAAGTGCTTGTTGGTTTACCAAACGTGACCTCACAGGGGCGTATAATCTTATTCGCATCAAGCACGGGGATGAATGGAAGACGGCGTTTAATACTCCAGGGGGACATTTTGAGTACCTGGTGATGCCTTTTGGACTCACTAATGCCCCTTCCGTCTTCCAATCTTTTATGAACGATATTTTGATTTTTTTCCAGTGATTGGGATTCTCATGTGGAACATGTCCGGACTGTGTTCCGGATTTTGAGGGAAAATACTCTGCAAGTTAAGGGATCGAAATGTCACTCTGGTGTACAGAGGATTTCGTTTTTGGGATTCACTTTGTCCCCGTCTGCTATTGAAATGGACCCGGCCAAGGTTCAGGCCATTTACGATTGGGTTCAACCCACTTCTCTGAAGGCTCTCCAGAAGTTTTTGGGTTTTGCTAATTTCTACCGTAAATTTATAAGTCATTTTTCTGGTATTGTTAAACCACTGACGGATTTGACCAAAAAGGGCGCTGATGTGGTGAATTGGTCTCCAGAGGCAGTCTCGGCATTTCAGGAGCTTAAGCGGAGATTCACTTCTACTCCGGTTCTACGGCAACCTGATGTTTCACTCCCATTTCAGGTGAGATAGATGCTTCTGAGATTGGTGCAGGAGCAGTTTTGTCCCAAAAAGATCCGGTGACCTCTAAGATTAATTCCTGTGCCTTCTTTTCTCGAAAATTTTCCCCATTTGAACGTAACTATGACGTGGGGAATCGAGAATTATTGGCCATGAAGTGGGCATTTGAAGAGTGGAGACATTGGTTGGAGGGAGCTAGACATCAAGTTGTGGTCCTCATCGACCACAAGAATTTGATTTATCTTGAATTAGCCAAGCGCTTGAATCCTAGACCGGGTAGGTGGGCCTTGTTTTTCACACGTTTTAATTTTGTGGTCTCCTTTCTTCCGGGCACTAATAATGTTAAGACGGACACCCTTTCTAGGAGTTTCTTTGCAGATTCTCTTGATGTGACCGAGCCTACTACCATTCTAAATGAGGGTGTAGTTTTTTTCGCCACCTCACCCGATTTGAGATGTGCCCTGGAGGAATTTCAGGAGGATAAACCTGAACGATGCCCTATGGGAAAATTATATGTCCCTGACCAGTGGAGGAGAAGAGTAATGTCTGAAATTCATTGCTCCGTGTTAGCTGGTCATCCAGATATTTTTAGTACCAAAGATTTGGTGAATCGGTCTTTATGGTGGCCCGCCTTATCTCGTGATGTCAGGAATTTTGTGCAGTCCTGTGGGACTTGTTCTCGGTCCAAGCCCTGTTCTCGTTCTAGTGGTTTGTTGATGCCCCTGCCGGTGCCCAGGAGGCCATGGACCCATATCTCAATGGATTTTATTGCTGATCTCCCTGTCTCTCAGAGAATGACTTATCTGGGTGATCTGTGAAAGGTTTTCTAAAATGGTCCATCTTGTACCACTCCCAAAATTGCCATCTTCTTCTGAGTTGGTGCCCTTGTTTTTACAACAGGTGGTTCGTTTGCACGGGATTCCTGAGAACATTGTGTCGGACAGAGGAGTCCAGTTTGTTTCCAGATTTTGGAGAGCTTTTTGTTCCAAACTGGAAATTCAGTTATCTTTCTCCTCTGCACTTCATCCTCAGACCAATGGGCAGACTGAGAGAACAAACCAGACTTTGGAATCCTATTTGAGATGTTTCATACCTGCTGATCAAGTTGACTGGGTCTCATCTTTGACCTTGACCCAACTCGTGCTTAACAATAGGGCTAGTTCTGCCACTTTGATGTCTTTTTTTTTCTGTAACGTTGAGTTTCATCCCCGATTTTCTTTAATCATAGAATCGTAGAGTTGGAAGGGACCACCTGGGCCATCTGGTCCAACCCCCTGCTCAAAGCAGGATTCGCTAAATCATCCCAGTCAGATGTCTGTCCAGCCTCTGTTTGAAGACATCCATTGAAGGAGAACTCACCACTTCTCGTGGCAGCTTGTTCCACTCATTGATCACTCTGTCAAAAAGTTTTTTCTAATATCTAATCTGTGTCTCCTCCCATTCAGTTTCATCCCATTGCTTCTAGTCTTTCCTTGTGCAAATGAGAATAAAGATGATCCTTCTACAATGTGACAGCCCTTGAGATATTTGTAGACAGCTATTAAGTCTCCTCTCAGTCTTCTCTTTTGCAAACTAAACAATCCCAAATCCTGCAACCTTTCCTCATAAGACAGGGTTTGCAGACCGGTCACCATTCTGGTTGCTCTTTTCTGAACTTGCTCCAGTTTAGGGCAGGTGGAAGCTTCGGCCTGCCCAAGTGTGGATTCTGTGGTAGAGAGAATGCAGCAGATTTGGGACCAAGTAGTGGATAAGTTGTCCCACTCTCAGGAAAAGGCCCAACGGTTTTCCAACCAGCATAGGACCATTGGTCCCCGGTTTAAAGTGGGTGATATGGTTTGGTTGTCCTCAAAAAATATTCCTATGAAGGTTGCATCTCCAAAATTCAAGCCAAGGTTCATTGGACCTTATAAGATTTTGGAAATCCTTAACCCCGTTTCTTTCCGTTTGGCTCTTCCAGTTACATTTAAGATACTTAACGTTTTTCATAAATCTTTGTTGAAAAGGTTTGTGGAGCCAGTGGTTCCCATGGCGGCGCCCCCTGACCCTGTGTTGGTTGAAGGTAATTTGGAGTATGAGGTAGAGAAGATATTGGATTCTCGTCTGGCTAGACGGAGACTCCAGTACTTGGTTAAGTGGAAAGGTTATGGCCAGGAGGATTAATCTTGGGTCTCTGCTTCTGACATTCATGCCGAGAGATTGGTTCGTGCTTTTCCCCCAGGCCCATCCTGATCGGTCTGGTGGCGTGGATGAGGGTTTGGTGACCCCTCCCCTCAAGGGGGGGTACTGTTGTGAATTCTCTTACTTTTGAGTCGGGGCTCACTCTGGTGGTTACTGTGGGTAGTGGAGCTGGCTGGATTGACAGAAGTCTGCCACCTGACGACGATGATTGGAAATCTGGGGTTACTGACTGGGAGTATTTAAGTGAGCAGGCTTCCCTCAGTTGCTGCTGGTGATTTGTTTCTTCCTGTGCATTTGGAGGTCTGCTGTCTCCTGCCTGATCCTGCAGTTTTCAGTTAAGTGATTCTTTTGCTAATCCTTTGTATCTGATCTGGTTTTGCCTTTTTCTGCTTTGCTGTGAGGGTTCAGCGTGCTCCCTGCTGGGACAGTGCTGGATTCCGCTCTATATGTCACAGCTTGTGTCAGTTTGTTCAGTCCCCTGTTATAATTAGTCCCTTTTGCTTTGCTGCCAGTTCACACCAGAATGCTGATATAGTGGGGGAGATGTCGTGAGACCTCAGTGTTTTTTGTACATCAGTCGTGTTGGATTTTTTAGGGTTTTTGTGTGAATGCAGACAGTGTCTTTCCTGTCCTATCCTGTCTAGACAATTTGGCCCCCATCATTTGCTCAGTCTATTTTCTACCTGTGTTTGTGCCTCATCTTGTCTCACTGACAATATATGTTTGGGGCTATCTATTCCTTTGGGGTTCTAGTCCAGGGCAGTTTAGATTTAACCTTTCTTGCTTTAGGCTTAGTTAGCTCTCCGGCTGTGCCGAGGCGTCTAGGGCATCGTAGGTACGCCCCACGGCTATTGCTAGCTGTGTTGTTAGGATTAGGGGTCTGCAATCAGCTAAGTTACCAACCTTTCTGGTTTCCTGGTGGCCTAGCCTATTCCTGCCATCATCCTCGGTGACCAGTTCATAACAGCCTCCCCCATAGAATATAATGTAAAATGTAACCCCCATGGTATATACAGCCCAGCCCCCCATGGTATATATAGCCCAGCACTACATGGTATATATAGCCCAGCACCACATGGTGCCGCTAGCTGGGGGCACCTAGGCAGCTGCTAACCTTATTAACATTAGCTATACTCCATCTCCCTCTTAATTGTGCACTCTGGAATCCACGATTTGCATGCAATAAGCTTCCTTACTTGCAGAACTACTTTCTGAACTACCTTCTTAATCTTTTGGCCTTCACTGAAACCTGGATTCAGGATTCTGACACTGTCTCCAGTGTTGTTATTTCTCACATTCCCAGAGACCAGCAAACAGACTACCGTCCTCCAGGCTCACCCACCAACTTCCTTGACCACTTTTCTGCTTGGCTGCCACACTTCATGCCCTCAAAATTACAAACCCTTATCCTGGGAGACTAACATCCCCAATAAACAGACCCCTCTACCAATCTGCATCCCAGCTTCTACCTCTAGCCACTTCTCTCGGCATCTCACAGCTTACAACCTCTGAAACGCACAATACCGGTAACATCCTTGATCTGGTCTTTGTCCGGCTCTGTTCAATCTCCTACCTAGATAACTTCTTCCATTCTCTGACCACAGTATCTCTTTCACACTCACTCTCTCCTAGATCAAACACAATCCAGCTTCCGCCCCTTACGTTCGACAGAAACTGCACTCAAAGTGACCAACGTCCTTCTGATAGCAAAATGTAATGGTGACCACTCTCTGCTCATTCTTCTCGACCCCTCTGCAGCTTTCGACACTGTTGACCACCATCTCCTACTCGTTTTGCTCCAATCTATAGGCATAAAGGACACTGCTCTCTCCTAGTTCTCTTCCTATCTTTCTGACTGGTCCTTCAGTGTATCGTTAGCTGGCTTCACTGCGTCTCCTCTTCCTCACACTGTTGGGGTCCCTTCAGGACTCAGTGCTTGGCCCTTCTCTTCTCTCTCTACACGGCCCCAATTGGACGGACCATGTGCAGATTTGGCTTTCAGTACCATCTTTATGCTGATGACACAACTATATACGTCATCCCCTGACCTTACCCCCGCTGTACTACAGAAAGCCAGTGACTGTCTGTCCGCAGTCTCCAACATCATGTCCGCTCTCTATCTGAAACTCAACCTTTCCAAAATTGAACTTCTTCTGCTCCTGCAGTCTACTAACCTCCCTAAATCTGACATTTCTCTCTGTGAGGGGCACCATAACAACACCCCGGCAGCAGGCACGATGTCTAGCTGTTACGTTTGACACCAATCTCTTCTTCACCTCCCATATACAATCTCTGTTGCCGCTTACACCTAAAGAACATCTCTAGAATCTGTCGATTTCTCACCATGGAAACAGCAAAAACACTCACTGTTGCCCTGATCCACTACTGCCTGGACTACTGCAATTCTCTTAATTGGCCAGCCCCTCACTCGACTTTCCCCTCTCCAGTCCATCCTTAAGGCAGCAGCCAGGGTCATCTATCTGGATAATCGGTACTCTGACATGTCTGCTCTGTGCAAGTCAATGCACTGGCTGCCCATTCATTACAAGATCCAATTTAAAGGGAACCTGTCAGCAGGATTGTGCATAGTAACCTACAGTGTCAGGTCAGCGCCGTTATACTGAATACAATGATACCTTGGTTGATGAAATCCATCTCGTGGCTGTTTTTTAATCTTTATTTTCAGTTTTATGTTAATGAGATTCTCACGCCCTAAGGCGGGGTTGGGGTATGTGGTGCTCCGATTAGCTATTCACAATGCAGACTTGCTGACAGGTCACTGATCCCTCAGTGACCCATCCCCTAGTTTGCATAATGAATACCATCACATACTGAATAAAAAAGAAAAAAAAAAAAATAACGCTTCTGCAGGCAGATGCCGGCCGTGGCACCTGCGCTGCAGTATAATCACATGGTTACTGTGGACTTAATCCCTTTTGCAGATTTACTATATATATATATATATATATATATATATATATATATATATATATATATATATATATATATCTATATCTCTGGCAATTACAAACACAACACTTTGGATTGTAACATCCGAGAGGTTGGTATTTTTTGTTCAGGTCAGTAGGTAACAATAAGTATCAGTGTTGTTGTCAGTGTTGTTGTACATTATACCCGGAAAAGACACCTTTGCACTTCCCATGTGCCTTATTGCAACTCCATCACATGCCGGGGTATTTCTAGCTCTAGAGATTGTGGAAGTTAAAGGGCGTTTTAAGTTTTTTCCTTCTGGAAAGATTTATGAAGTACACAAGTCAGACAGGTTATCCAGGATTTCAAGACCAGCCAGGACAGGCTTTACAACAGGAAAAGGATTGTCTTCCTTACTTAGAAAAGTCAAGGCACACAACGGTGACCGCACGGTGACCAGCCAAGAGGATTAATAATAGCATAGCAAGACATGGCTATATCACCATTGCCCCGAGCCAGCGTTACAGGCCCGGGAACTGATCTTTATCATACATCCCGATTAATTACTGAGAGAGTAATTACTGCTACACAAATACAATTAAAGGGTTTATCCAGCCTTTTAGAATTCAGGAGCTACAAGTAGATTACATCTATTGAGGTCTGATCCGTAGCCACCAGTCAACCGTTTTAAAGGGTCCGCGGCTTGTACACCGACTTGCGCTCGTACGTGCCTGTACCATGCTTTTCACATAGAAAAGATTCATGGGACGATGCCTGATGCAATACCTCGCACCACCGCTAAGTAGGGAGCAGGCTGCCTGCTGTCTGATCACTGCCGCTAATCCGTTTACATGCCACAGTCAATCTCAGACAGCGGCAATCAAATGGGTTGCTTGCTGTGTGATGATCACCAGCTCCCATCACAACCAAGCCTGTCCCGTGCACTTTGATTTTTATTTTCCCAAAACATTTTCCAGTAGATGTTATGAAAAAAAATGAATTTGGAGTGGGGGGAAGGGGGGTCTTTAAAACTCCACTTGACCTGCAGAAAAAAAATAAACACCAGCTCTAATATGACTATGTGAATTAATATTAAAAAAAATATATAGCTCTGAGAAAAGGGATGAAAAAAAAAAAAATTAAAACTAGCCATGGCGGAAACGCATTAAAGCACAAATTCTAAACATACAGAATAATGACCCAAGTACTGCACAAACAATAGTTCAGAAGGACAGCTTGCACCAAAATTCTGTACAAAGTAATGTGCAATAAAAGCAGTGACCTGTTACGGAAAAAGTTTCATTTTGCAGAAGGTGGTTTTTCCAGTATTGCTGGAATTTTAAATATTCATAAAAAACGTCTCCATCTAGGAAAGCAACGAATGTTTACTCACTAGTAGTGATGAGCAAGTGTGCCCGGATAAGGTGTTATCTGACCATGCTTGGGTGCTAACCGAGTGTCTTCAGCGTGCTCCAAAAATATGTTAGAGTCCCCGTGGCTGTTTGACAGGCGCAACACATGAAGGGTTTGTCTAATCAACAGGCGTTTGTCAAACAGCCGCGAGACATGGAGCCGCAGGGACTCAAACATATTTTTCGAGCACGCTGAAGACACTCGGTTAGCATCTGAGTGTGCTTAGATAACACCTTATCCCAGCACGTTCACTGATCACTACGCACTAGTAATTGTGACAGTCCTGCTGGAGATATATAGGTGTAATATATATATATATATATACACGGTCAGCTTACCTTTGCCAGGCGAGCTCTTTTTATGAGATCATTCAGTTTGCGTAGTGCAGCATTTCTTGGAAGGCTTTGAATGTCTCGGAATAGATCTTGCGCTTCCATCTCAAACAGTTTACGATTCTCAGTATTTTGCAAAGGCTTGGCCCAAAAAGAGCCTATGTAGACTCGTACCACCTCGGGGGTGTTAATGACCTTTCCTAGGGACCACATGAGAGCGCCATAGACTCTCATTAGCTGCTGGGTATCCACCTGATCTGCTTTATTAAGCACCACTCGGATTTTATCATCCTGACCTCGAAAAGCTTTGATGGCTTCTGAGAACTCATCGGAGATGTCCAGTTTGTGAGCATCAAAAAGGAGAATTATCCGGTCAACACGTTCAGCAAACCACTGCAGCACCTGGCAGAAATCATAGCCTGTAAAAAAAGGAGCAAAGTAAAATTTAAACAACCAACATACAATAAAAATTAGACTTTACCGTAGTGACACAATTTAGGAAAAATTCCAATCTAAAATCCTACCCAAAACGCCAGAAAAAAAAAAAAAAAAAAGGGGAATGGAAGTTTCTCGAAAAAAAAGAAACTAAGTTGCCTTTATTTTTACTAAGTTGTGTGCACAATAATTGTTGACTTCTGGCATGCAGGTAACAAATGCCATGTCGGTCCTGATGCGGAAGTGATAGGTGCTACTTAAAAGGAATCTGGCTGCAGGATTTCACTCTCCAAACTCAGTGTCTGCACATGTAGCTCTTTCAAAGAGGAGAACAAAATTGCTGAGAAATCAGCATTTAATTGATATGCAAACAAGGCTCAAGGACTATGGTAGATCTGATGACAATGTCACTCCAGCTCTATTCCCCACCCAGCGCCGCCGCCTCCTGTTTGACTGACAGCTCCTTTGCCTGAAATCACACAGCACAGAGGTTGCCAGTCAAGCAGGAAAAGGTGCAAATGGGCAGATAATAGAGCTGGAGTGATGGTGGCTTCAGATCTACAGTCTAATTTGCATATAAATTCAAACATTGATTCCTCAGTAATGGAGGAGCGGACTAGCCATGTAAAGGTATTGCTGGACTTGTCTTTGAACAAGCTACATGTGCATTTAAAAAGTGTTGGGCGGGTGAAATCCTGCAGATTCTTTTTACCTTAATAGCAACCTCACATCGTCAAAAAATAATATGTGAACCCACCACACGAGTGCCAGATTTATGGTGTCTGTTCCTTAGTAAATCATCTCCACTGTGTATTATTCAGGAGTGGAAATGCCATTATATAACAAAAACTATACACAGCATTTACATTTGTTGATAAGAGGATAATCTTTGGGGAAAAAAAATATTTACAGGGCGCTTTTTATAAGAGAGGTTAAAATAAGAAAAAGAAAAGAAGTGGAGGTTTCTTTCTAAATAAATGTCGCTGTACTTTGCATAAACTTCCTTTTTCCTTGCAGAAAGTAAAAACTCCCTTATCTTGGCAGAACATGCTTGTCAGGGTAAACACATTACTACATAGTAGTACGCCTTAATATCACCCCCTCTATCCACATAATTAAAAAAAGGCACTTGTTGGTGTATGGAGTGGTTTCTAAAAGTTAAGGCCTCAGGACAGTCCCTCGAATCTAACTGTGTGTCTTAAAGATACCAAGGGAGGAGTGAAGGGAGGTGGTCGGGAGGCGTTAGACACCAATTCCAATCACTGTCTATTAGACAGCTTAAGAGGATAGCCTGGAAACAAATGGGTTAAACCTGCCGCTGCTGTCCGACAATGATGAGAAGGCAAGTATCGAAAAGTATGCGGTTCATTAATCAAAGTGTTTCAAAGTTTTCAACTTCTCCATCTGGACAAACCACGGTCACCCTATTGTGCTCTGTTTTTTCTAGAAAGAGAAATAGGTATCCACATTGGAAACCACATAATGTTGTGCAGAGCCAATGTCACCGATCAGGGTATGTGCACACGATGGCTTTTTTTAGACGGGTCTGCTCAGGAACCCACCTGAAAAAGCGCTTAAAATATGCTAAAGTGCTTCACTTTCTTTCCTTATGGATAAAATACACACACACACATATATATATATATATATATATATATATATATACACACACATACATATATATATATATATATATATATATACACACACACATATATATATATATATATATATATATATATATATACACACACATATATACACACACATATATATATATACACACACATATATACACACATATATATATATATATATATATATATATATATATATATATATATATATATATATATATATATATACACACACACACATACATACATACACACATAATTGCCTTAAATTGTCCGTCATCCACTTCCGTCTGGATGTCCCCGAATCCCACAATCCACCTCGCCGACCGGTGCACACATGCCGCAAGCCGCGGTCTTTCCTGCCGGCTGGACGCTGCCAGGACCCCCCCCAACCGCTGGACCTGCCGCCTCTGAACCCCCCCACCGCCTGTACTCACACACACACACATACTCTTATTCACACACACATAGCATCGGGCACACCTGTAGTGTAATAAATATATATATAGCAAAAATTAAGAGACCACTGCACAGTTTTATAAAAAAAAAAAAAAAAAAAAAAAAACCAGCCATTCCATTCCAGTGTCAGTTGAATTCCAACCAGAGTACACCTCATTCTACTTATTGTGCTTCTGATTAGGTGATCACCTGAACCAAATCTTATTTAATGAAGCAAAGTATAAAAAAAAAAACTGTGCTGTGGGGTTCATAATCCTCTTGCAATCAGGGCTGTGGAGTCGGTAAGCCAAACCTGCGACTCCGACTCCATGACTCCGACATATATTGCTTACATTTAAGTGAAAAAGTTTTCTTTATTTTCATGGCTATGAAAATTGTAGATTCACTCTGAAGGCATCAAAACTATGAATTGGCACATGTGGAATTATATAATTAGCAAAAAAGTGTGAAACAGAAAATATGTCTTATATTCTAGGTTCTTCAAAGTAGCCACCTTTTGCTTTGATTACTGCTTTGCACACTCTTGGCATTCTCTTGATGAGCTTCAAGAGGTAGTCACCGGAAATGGTTTTCCAACAGTCTTGAAGGAGTTCCCAGAGATGCTTAGCACTTGTTGGCCCTTTTGCCTTCACTCTGCGGTCCAGCTCACCCCAAACTATCTCGATTGGGTTCAGGTCTGGTGACTGTGGAGGCCAGGTCATCTGGCGTAGCACCCCATCACTCTCCTTCTTGGTCAAATAGCCCTTACACAGCCTGGAGGTGTGGTTGGGGTCATTGCCCTGTTGTAAAATAAATGATGGTCCAACTAAACGCAAACCGGATGGAATAGCATGCCGCTGCAAGATGCTGTGTTAGCCATGCTGGTTCAGTATGCCTTCAATTTTGAATAAATCCCCAACAGTGTCACCAGCAAAGCACCCCACACCATCACACCTCCTCCTCCATGCTTCACGGTGGGAACCAGGCATGTAGAGTCCATCCGTTCACCTTTTCTGCATCGCACAAAGACACGGTGGTTGGAACCAAAGATCTCAAATTTGGACTCATCAGACCAAAGCACAGATTTCCACTGGTCTACTGTCCATTCCTTGTATTCTTTAGCCCAAACAAGTCTCTTCTGCTTGTGGCCTGTCCTTAGCAGTGGTTTCCTAGCAGCTATTTTACCATGAAGGCCTGCTGCACAAAGTCTCCTCTTAACAGTTGTTGTAGAGATGTGTCTGCTGCTAGAACTCTGTGTGGCATTGACCTGGTCTCTATCTGAGCTGCTGTTAACCTGCGATTTCTGAGGCTGGTGACTCGGATGAACTTATCCTCCGCAGCAGAGGTGACTCTTGGTCTTCCTTTCCTGGGGCGGTCCTCATGTGAGCCAGCTTCTTTGTAGCGCTTGATGGTTTTTGCCACTGCACTTGGGGACACTTTCAAAGTTTTCCCAATTTTTCAGACTGACTGACCTTCATTTCTTAAAGTAATGATGGCCACTCGTTTTTCTTTACTTAGCTGCTTTTTCCTTGCCATAATACAAATTCTAACAGTCTATTCAGTAGGACTATCAGCTATGTATCCACCAGACTTCTGCACAACACAACGGATGGTCCCAACCCCATTTATAAGGCACGAAATCCCACTTATTAAACCTGACAGGGCATACCTGTGAAGTGAAAAACATTTCCGGTGACTGCCTCTTGAAGCTCATCAAGAGAATGCCAAGAGTGTACAAAGCAGTAATCAAAGCAAAAAGTGGCTACTTTGAAAAACCTAGAATATAAGACATTTTCTGTTTCACACTTTTTTGTTAATTATATAATTCCACGTGTTAATTCATAGTTTTGATGCCTTCAGAGTGAATCTACAATATTCATAGTCATGAAAATAAAGAAACCTCTTTAAATGAGGTGTTTCCAAACTTTTGGTCCGTACTGTATGTGTGTGTAATATATATATATATATATATATATATATATACACACATATATTAAAAAAAAATAAATAATATACATACATATACACATACATACTATGACTTATCTCAGCTAATCCAAACCCTAGATCCTCAGGCTACATTCACACCATGGGCGTGGCCTAGATCAAACCTAGGGGGGGGGCGGCAGAACCTCATACTGCACACCTCAGCTGCTGCAGAACCTCATACTGCACACCCCTACACTTGAAAATAAAGCCTGCACATAAGAAGATGTGGTGAATGCAGTCTATTTATTCCAACTATCAATTGATGTTGATGTGTTACTAAGGACGAGCAATGCCTGCCCTGGGCGTCCTTTTGGGCAGCTATGAGGTGTACCTGACTGGTGCTAAAAAATAAAATAAATGGAGTGTTAGTCTGTGTGCTACCTGGCTTTCATTCTTTTTGGTACAGATAAGATATGGATAGACAGATATGGATAAATGGATAGATAGAGCAGATTTCTAATCTGCTTTTGCTACTGAAAACATTATCTATAAGCTCAAAAACCTTTCAGGTGATGCGGTTTTTTAAAAAACTGATCTGCTTTTGCAGATGAAAAACGTATCCTCAAAAAATGCAGGAAAAACGCTGTGTGTGAATGTAGCCTTGGATCAGGAATAGAACAGTCATTTATAGGACATTTCATAACTTTCCCAAATTCCTGTGAAAAAATATTCAGCACATTCTGCATTGAATCACTGTACCCAATTTATTATATATTTTAGGAGTCGGTCCATTTTATACCGACTCCACCAAAATGAGCTCCGACTCTGACTCCACAGCCCTGCTTGCAATAGGACAAGTTGGATGGCAAAACAAGTGCTAGTAATATCCCAAAAGTAATAGGAATAAAAAAATAACTTTTAACCATGCCAAAGGAGTTGAAAAGTCTTTAGTGAGGAAAAGAAGCGCTCAATTCTGGCTTTACTAGCAGAGGGATACAGTGAGCGTCATGCTGCCTCCAGCCTTAACATTTCTAAGACGGCAGTCCATTATAACAAGGTCAAGCAGCAGACATTGGGGACAAGAAAGCTACAGACTGGCAGAGGGCAAAAACGACTCTCCACTGACTGGGATGACCGTCATCTTATTCGAATGTCACTCGGCAACCGCAGGATGACATCAAGTGACCTACAAAAGGAATGGCAAATGGCAGCTGGGGTGAAGTGCACAGCAAGAACAGTTCGAAACAGGCTCCTAGAGGCATGGCTCAAGTCATGTAAAGGTAGAAAAAAGCCTTTCATCAATGAGAAGCAAAGGAGAGCCAGGCTGAAGTTTGCCAAAGACCATATGGATTGGACCATAGAAGACTGGAGTAAGGTAATCTTCTCTGATGAGTCTAATTTTCAGCTCTGCCCAACACCTGGTCTAATGGTTAGACGAAGACCTGGAGAGGAGTACAAGCCACAGTGTCTTGCACCCACTGTGAAATTTGGTGGAAGATCGGTGATGAATTGAAATTGGGCAGGTTAATCTTTGCGAAGGACATATGAATCAAGTCGCATACAAGGTTATCCTGGAAATACAGTTGATTCCTTCTGCTGAGGCAATGTTCCCCAACTCTGAGGACTGTTTTTTCCAGCAGGACAATGTGCCATGCCACACAGCTAGGTCAATGTGTGGCTGAAGGACCGCCACATCAAATCCCTGTCATGGCCAGCCCAATCTCCAGACCTGAACCCCATTGAAAACCTCTGGAATGTAATCAAGAGGAAGATGGATAGTCACAAGTCATCAAACAAAGAAGAACTGCTTAATTTTTGAACCAAGAGTAGCATAATGTCACCCAAAAGCAGTGTGAAAAACTGGTGGAAAGCATGCAAAAGTGCATGAAAGCGGTCATTAAAAATCATGGTTATTCCACAAAATATTGATTTCTGAACTCTTCCTGAGTTAAAACATTAGTATTGTTGTTTCTAAATTATTATGAACTTGTTTGTAGCATTAGTTGAGGTCTGCAAGCACTGCATTTTTTTTGTTATTTTAACCATTCCTCATTTTCTGAAAATAAATACAAAATTTAGTGCTTGGAAATTCGAAGACATATCAGTAGTTTATGGAATAAAAGAGCAATTTACATTTCACTCAAAAATATACCTATGAAGAGAAAAATCAGACGTGGTCTATTTTATTATTTGCAGCTCTGGCAAAAAATTGTCTATATATATATATATATATATATATATATATATATATATATATATATATATATATATATATATATATCTCCAATATATAAAGCTCAATATGTGTGTGTGTATGTATGTTTGTATGTCCGGGACTGGCATCTGCACAGTCGCAGCTACAGCCACAAAATTTTGCACAGTCACGCGTCTGGACCCCGAGAGCGTCACAGGCTATGTGAGGTGAAATTTTAACCCCGCGCGTTCCAATTCACCACACAATTTTGCCCCTAGGTACATAATGTGGAAAAAGTATGTGTGTATGTGCGATATTGGCATCTGCACCGTCCGTCGCAGCTACAGCCACAAAATTTTGCATAGTCACACGTCTGGACCCCGAGAGCGTCATAGGCTATGTTGTGAGGCAAATTTTTAACCCCGCGCGTTCCAATTCACCAAACAATTTGGCCTATTATTCTTATTTCTATGGTGTTATCGTCCTTCTGTAAAGCTGGAAATAACACAATTTATTACCATGCCAACACAGACCACCCTCTGACACAGACTACAGGGGGAGCCCAGTATCACACAGGATAGGATTAGATACACAGCTCAGCAGTCAGTATCACACAGGATAAGGTTAGATACACAGCTCAGCAGTCAGTATCACACAGGATTGGAATAGATACACGGCTCAGCAGACAGTATCACACAGGACAGGATTAGATACACAGCTCACAGTATCACACAGAATAGTATTATACACGGCTCAGCAGACAGTATCACAAAGGATAGGATTAGATACACGGCTCAGCAGTCAGTATCACACAGAATAGGATTAGATACACGGCTCTGCAGTCAGTATCACAAAGGATAGGATTACATACACGGCTGAGCAGTCACTAACACACATGATAGGATTAGGTACACGGCTGTGTATGGATGGATCTGGAAGAAGAGCTGACAGTCGTACTAGCTATTAAAGATGTGTGATAGCCTCAAGCCGATGGCAGTCCTTGTACTTCTGCACACGTAGCTTCCAAGTCCTGCAGCCATATATTACAGGGTGGTGCAAATACAGTTACTCTACCCCATCTTTTATGGGGAGAATACCTAGACACAAAACGCAACTGATGGAGCAAGGCACATTTTTCTCTGTTGTATTTGTCAGGAATTAAGACAAAAAAAAAAACCAAACAAATAAAAAAAAAAAAGCACACACCCTCTGTGTGCCTACTATTGTATGGAGCCATAATATTGCACCCACTAAAGGCCTAATAAAAGGCAACAAAATAATAGCCATGAATGTGAATGACAACAAAAGTAGAAAACCCTAAAGTTATATATAGAAAAAAAAGAGGGTGAAAAAAACAAAACACTAAAATTTTAGTTTTTCTCCTGCTGCTAAAGATTATAAAGACGATTATCCATAGCTCTTGTAAAAGAAAAAACCCAGACTTCGCACCGGGCCAACAAACTTTTGAGTCAGTAACTTGAAAATAAAATTAAAGCGCAGCTGCATTAAACTATTTCCTGAAAACAAAGTCTCAAAATTATTTTCCACCAACCTAATTCATAAACAGGAAATCAAACACTAAATAGGGAAATGCTTAATAGTGAAGAACACCGGTCCCTAGAGACTGGAATCAAAAGGCAGTGAGACCACTGCAACTAAACCTGGGGTGGGGAATCTGAGGCTCGCTGGCCATTTACAGCCTACGATGACCTTTTCTCAGGGTCCCGGGAGTATTTCTGGGGGCACTGCTCCTAATTCAGGAGTGGGGAACCTGAGGCTCCATGGACATTTACAGCCCAGGATGACCTTTAATCAGGTTCCCGGGCATATTCCTGGAGGCACTGCTCCTAATCCAGGAGTGGGGAACCTGAGGCCCCACAGACATTTACAGCCCACAATGACCTTTTTCTCAGGCTCCCGGGCGTATTCCTGGGGGCACTGCTCCTAATCCAGGAGTGGGGAACCTGAGGCTCCACAATCATTTACAGCCCACGATGACCTTTCCTCGGGAATATTCCTGGGGGCCACTGCATCTAATCCAGGGATGGAAATACTGAGGCTCGCTGGCCATTTACAGTCAGCGACGACCTTTTTTCAGCCCCCCTGGCATATTCCTGAGGAACATTGCACCTAAACTATCAGAAGAAAATAAGTCGGTGATACGGAGCTATGCAGAATCCAACAGAGAAAACACTATGGGCCTGATTCATTAAGACAAGTGTTGCACATGCCGGTCTCAAACAACAGGCTCGCTGGAGTGCAATGCGCCAATTTTTAAGATACTCAGACCATTTTTGCTGAACTGGTTGAGACTAGGGTGAAAATACCAAATGTCTCAACATTTTTACACAACTTCCAACAAATTACGGTGTTTTATGCCAGAAAAAAAGTTTCATGAATCGGGCCCATAAAATTCTGGCAAAACATAAAAAAATTCTTAAAAGTCATGCATAGCAAAAAAAAATAAATTTGCAGCAGGAACATCACCTTAAGAAAAATTATTCTGCCATGTAGGTCTTAAGCTGGAGTCAAACATAGCGACTCACCAGTGATCCAGACAACGATATCAACGTTTCAGGATCGCTGGTGAGTCGCTATGTGATCGCTGGTGAGCTGTCACACAGACAGCTTCACCAGCGATCAGCACAGCAATGCCGAGCGTGCGGCATCGCTGTGTTCGTTAGTTACCAGCGCGCTGATGCAGGGAGCTGGTAACTAACGTACACATCGGGTATCCAAGGGACGTGCGTCACTTAGATACCCGATGTGTACATTAGTTACCAGCTCCCTGCATCAGCGTGCTGGTAACTAAGGTACACATCGGGTATCTAAGGGACACACGTGTAACTAACGTACACATCGGGGACGCACGTGTAACGAACGTACATATCAGGTATCTAAGTGACGCACGTCCCTTGGATACCCGATGTGTACGTTAGTTACCAGCAGATCGCTGGTCTCCCGCCTGTCACACGCAGCGATGCGTGCTGACCAGCGGGAGACCAGCGACAAAAGAAATGTCCAGCGGTTTCCTACAGCGATCAGTGATACTGGCAGGGGGGCCGGTTGCCGATTGCTGTCACACACAGCGATCTCGCTGATGAGATCGCTGTTGTGTCACAAAACTTGTGACTCAGCAGCGATCTCGCTAGCGAGATCGCTATGTGTGACGGGGCCCTTAGACCAAACATGTCCATCACTGGTCTCCATTGAATAACATTGCGCAAGCACTAGTTTCCCTTGCCTTGTACAGTTATCAATAGAGGCCACTAGTAGGACTAGTCATGTCCCTCCATTAGCAGCTATGGAGTGGGTGCCGCAGATGTGAGGAGGCTCACAAAGCTGTGGCCCTGGACCAGATTTCTCTGACTTTTTGCTCGAATCTAATCGGTCCCCCCCCCCTTCTCAGTAAAATCCCCATACATTTCCATACACTTTTGCCTTATTCAGGGGGTTTCCAGTGAATTCATATAAATACATTGTACTGAGAGTAACCAGAATAGGAAGTATGTAATGTAATATCTTACTTCCTCTAAAAGAGAATTGATGCATCACAATAACAATCATTACATTATATTGTGAGCCCACGGTAAATGTAAACCCCATGTTTTTACCTGAGCGCTGGTGATTTGTGCATATTTTTGGGTTGGGACCAACTGCTCTGAAAAATTCACATATGTACATGTAGATCGCCCTCTACTAATTATAATGTCTTGGTCTTTCCTGCTTCAGTGACGACATGTCAGGTGAGAATCACATTACTCAACACTAGCAAGGTATATAAAAAAAGGTGAATGTACCATTTTAAAGACACATACAGAAGATTCTTACAAGCCTGGAAAATTCCTCTAACCAGCTAGAGAAATTCAAGTACAGAAACTACAGCGTTTGGCTTTAAGGTGGACCCAACCCCAAAGATGTGGAGAAGAGTCGTCATGACATATCATTCCCCACATCAATCTGCAGTAATGATCATACCTTAAAAAAAAAAAATTCATGCACAAGATAAATGCAAGGATTAAAACTCCCACACCCTAACTTCTGTGTAGGGGTACGTGCTGATTTGGAAGAACATTTAGTCTATGTTTAGCACTACATGGTGTACAATTCCTGCCGTCAAAATGCTGGACACCACAAAACTACCCTGTTGGGTCCTACCGGGTGTTAGCTTGGTGACGTTAATTAAAGGTGCAAAGCTTACATTATAAATATAAACCGAGACACATATGAACAAAGATTTCATTAAAAAAAAAAAGATAAAAAAGTACCATATATAATAAAAAAAATATTATAAAAAGAGGATGTAATAAATAAGGTATATAATAAAAAGTATACATAATAAAAAAAAGTATATACAATAAAGGTCTATAAAAAAAGTACGTAATAAAAAAAAAAGATATACCATATATACTCGTGTATAATGATCCCAGCAAAGAGCAAACAGATGAACGGCATAATAGGGCACACAAATCACCACATTAACAGACGGAGCTATTTATCTGAAGTATTGCGGCATATGATTCAGACAAAAAATGGAGGCGCTTGCATGAAAAAACATGAATATATCAATGTGAAGCAAAAAAGAAGAAATATGCAGCACTCACCAATGTAGCTGAAAAACTGAGAGTCTTTATTTCACATAATTTCCATCAAATGTGTGGACATGCAGAACATGGAGGAATGCTAGGGGAGGGAGGTGCCGGACAACGGCCGTTTCGCGATTACTCGCTTCTACGGGTCCAGGACCAGCATATGAATAAGCCCCGCCCAGCGGCGGGACAATGGCAGTTTACATACATATGAACCGATATAAAAAAGGTATTTATGCATGAAAGGTGCGGGGTCAGGGAGAAGCAAAAGTACTAAGAGAATCCTTATGTGACACACAATTGAATGATATCATTATATGACACCTCAAAAAAGGGGTGACAGATTCCCTTTAATGAGCGAGGAAACGTGATCGCCCGGCTGCAGGAGCTGCTGACACCAGAACAAGTTGCTGCAAGGGCACGCAGGGAAGGTAAGGATGTTTTGCCTTTTTAACGCTTTTCTCATGGGGGCCATGCATACAATGATGGGAATAAGGAGGATGCAGACAAGAGTGGGAATAAGGAGCCATGAAAACCAGGATAGGGATTATTATTGTTATTATACATTTTTATAGGCCATTTATTCCATGGCAATTTACATGTGAAAAGGGGCAAATATAGACAAGTACAATAAATATGAGCAAAACAAGGCACACAAGTACAGAAGGAGAGAGGACCCTGCCCGCAAGGGATCACAGTCTACAGGGGATGGGTGAGGATACACTAGGAGAGGGTAAAGCTGGTTGTTCGGTGGTTCACTAGACTGAGGATCACTGCAGGTTGTAGGCTTGTCGGAAGAGGTGTGTCTTCAGGTTCTTTTTGAAGGTTTCTGTGGTAGGCGAGAGTCTGATGTGTTGAGGTAGAGAGTTCCAGTAGAGAAGGAGATCTTGAGAGGATCGAAGGTTGCGTGTATGTAAGTACCGTGAGACCATGTCACAGATGTATGAAGGAGACAGGCTGTGGATGGCTTTATATGTCATAGTTAGGGTTTTGAACTGGAGCCTCTGGACGATAGGAAGCCAGTGAAGGGCTTGACATAGGGGAGAGGCTGGGGAATAATGGATTAGTGGGGAAGCAGAGTGTAGGATGGATTGGAGTGGTGCCAGAGTGCTAGAAGAGAGACCAGAGAGTAGGAGGTGGCAGTAGTCGAGGCGGGAGATAAGGACGTGCACTATGAAATATTTTTGAGTTTGAGATGGAAGGAGGAGGCAAGGTCTTGGATATGTGGCTTGAAAGACAGGGCAGAGTCGAGGATCACCGCACTGAGCACGCGGGACTGGGGAAAGTGAGCAGCCATTGACATTGATGGATAGATCTGGTGGAGGGGTAGAGTGAGATGGGGGAAAATTATGAATTCTGTTTTGTCCATGTTCAGTTTTAGAAAGTGAGCAGAGAAGAAAGCTGAAATAGCAGAGACATTGTGGGATTTTAGTCAGCAAGGAGGTGAGGTCAGCTCCAGATAGGCAGATCTGCGTGTCATCGGCATAGAGATGATACTGCAAACTGTGGGATTCTATGAGCTGTCCCAGGCCGAAGGTGTAGATGGAGAAGAGTAAGGGTACTAGAACTGAGGCTTGAGGAACACCGACAGACAGGGGGCGAGGTGAGGAGGTGTGTGGGAGAGGCAGACATAATGTTCGGTCTGTTAGATATGACGAGATCCAGAATAGGGCCAAGTCTGTGATGCCAAGAGATGGGAAAATCTGTAGCAGAAGGGAATGGTCCACAGTGTCGAAGGCAGAAGACAGGTCCAGGAGAAGGAGGACAAAAGTAGTGTCGCTTGCTCTTGGCGGTTAGTAGATCGTTGGTGACAGTCGGAAGCCAGATTGTAACACGTCAAAGAGGGAGCAGGAGGAGAGGTGGGAGGACAGTTCAAGATGGACATGCTGTTCCAGTAGTTTTGAGGCATAAGGGAGAAGAGATATCGGGCGATAGCTAGACACAGAAGATGGGTCGAGGGAAGGCTTTTTGAGGATGGGTGTGATCGAGGCATATTTGAAGGATGAGGGGAAGACACCATTTGTGAGAGGTTCAAGAGGTGTGTTAGAGTTGGCATGACGACTGTGGCGAGGTTAGGGATGAGGTGAGATGGGAGCGGGGCAAGTGTGCAAGTGGTGAGGTTTGATCTTGACAGGAGGGTGGAGAGCTGATCTTCTGTCATGGTGGAAAAGTTGGTTTTGGAGCAACAGGGCTGAGCAGCTAAGAGGGGCATTGGGGGCTGCGGGCCATATCTTTTACTGATCGTATTGATCTTCTGCTTAAAGAAAGAGGCAAAGTCTTCAGCAGTAATGAGAGTAGAGGGAGGAAGTGCTGGGGGACGCAGTAGAGAATTGAAAGTGTTGAAAATCTGTTTAGGGTTGTGAGACAGGGAGGATATGAGAGATGAGAAGTTTGTTTTGCGGCAGTGAGCGTGGACTTGAAGCTGGTGAGGGACTGCTTGTATGCGATGAAGTGCTCGGCAGAGTGGGACCACTTCCATCTCCACTCAGCGACCGTGGAAGCCCGTTCTCAGTTCTTTGGTCAGGCTGGTCAGCCAGGGCTGCCTGTTGATTGTACGAGTTTTGCTATGCGTGAGGGGGGCGGCCAAATCAAGTGTTGCTGTTATTGTGGTGTTATAAAAGGTGGCAGCAGTATCTGTGTTGTGAAGAGAGAGAAGGGACTCAGAGTGATTGTAAATTGAGGTGTTTGAGATTTCTGCGATGGTGAGCGAGTTTGTGGAGAGGGGGTTGCTCACTAGGAGAGAGAAGAGAATGTCAGTAGGTTGTGGTCAGACAAGGGGAGGGGTGAGTTAGTGAGATTAGTAAGGGAACAGAGGCGGGTGAAGATAAGGTCCAGCGTGAGACCATCTTTGTGAGTGGCCGCGGAGGATCATTGAGTGAGGCCGAAGGAGGCAGTGAGAGATAAAAGTTTAGAGGCAGCTGGGGTTGAAGCGTCAATGTGGATGTTGAAGTCACCCATGATGATAGTGGGGATATCAGCAGAGAGGAAATGAAGTAGCCAGGTGGTGAAGTGGTCAAAAAAGGTGGAGATGGCTAGTTCTGGGGGGCGCTAGTTGACAGCCAGCTGGAGATTGGAGGGGGAGTAGATGCAGATGGAGTGCACCTCAAATGAGGGATGAGTAGCGGACGGTGGAATTGGGGTAAAAGACCAGGTATCGGACAGGAGCAAGCCAACTCCTCCACCACGTTTGTTTCTGGGGTTAGGGGTGCGAGAGAGATGGAATCCGCCATAAGAAAGTGCAGCTGGAGAAGCCTTGAGTCAGAGGGGGTGAGCCAGGTTTCAGTGGTGCCAAGGAAGGAGAGTTTGTTGGTGATAAAGAGGTCATGGATAAACGACAGTTTATTGCAGACAGAGTGTGCGGGATGATGGGACAATGCATACCAGGCTTATACTCATGTCAATAAGTTTTCCCAGCTTCTCATGGCAAAACTAGGTTAATAATAAAATTACACAACACTACCAGACAGTAGGGTTGGTTGTCAAATGAAGTTACTGAAAAGAGTTAAATGCAAATATCAATGGGTTCATTCATTCATGACAGCGACTTTGCACAGATGTAACGTTCACCACATACAGTACATGAATGTAACCAACCTCTACTGATACGCTGCTTCTCTCCAGACAGGATACCGGGGGAGTCTATGATACTGATGCTCTTGAGGACTTGATTGGGCAGTTGCGAGCACATAAACCTGAAATATAGCCAAAAATATATATATAGTTTTATGGTCAGCCATAGAGATTTCATAAAGATCTACACAAACACACAAAAAGTACAAAAGTAGAAAAGAAATCTGTAAAGTAGGAATGTTTTCAAAAATAAAGTTTGGTTTGTGTTAATTGATACAAATAAACTAAGAACAAACAAAAGAGAAATCTAAATAAAATCAATCTTAAGACTTAAAGAACAAACACCTTGTCGAGTTCCTTCAAAAAGTGTGTGCAGCGTACCTAGATGAAATGACGCTAGTTTAATGCAAAGTTTAGATGAAGAACTTGGCACTCCAAGATAGATGCAAGAATTAAGAACATTTATTTCACAAAAGTAGTCCACTGTGTATACAGAATAACACTTTGGACTGTTGTCGCATGGGCGGACATACCGCACGTGCAGCTGCGCCGGGGCCTGGAGGAGGGCCCCTGAAGGGCGGCTAATAATGAGGGTAATCTGGCTTGTTTATCCGGTCCTGAGGCTTCAGGGGGCTCCTGGCCAGATTACCCTCATGTACGGTGGGCAGGGAGAGATACCCGCAGCTCCGCTGCCTGCAATACTAAATGGCAGTGGAGCTGCAGTGATCCATCCTGCTTCCTGCCGCGCTTCCTGTTTCACACAGCAGTCAGCAGCGTGGCTGGATGACATCATTCAGCGCTGCGGCTGTGCCAGAGAGAGGAAGCTACCGGCGGCGGTGATGCTGTGGGAGAGCGTGTGGAGAGGTTAGAGGTGCTGTGTGTGTGTACGTATGTAGAGATGAGTGGTGGTGTGTGTGTGTGTGCGCGCATAGCGCTGTGGGGGAACATGCAGAGAGGTAAATGGTGCTGTGTGTGTGTTTGTGTGTGGGGGTGGAGGAGAGGGCAATGATGGGGTGACGGAGAGGGCCATGATAGGGGTGGTAGGGGAGAAAGCAATCATGGGGTGGTGGAAAGGACAATGATGGGGGTGGTGGGGGAGGAGGAAATGATGGAGGTGGTAGAATGGGCAATGATAGTGGTGGTGGAAAAGACAATGATGTTGGTGGTCGAAAGGGCAATAATGGGGGTGGTGGAAAGGAGGAAATGATGGAGGTGGTGGAATGGGCAATGATGGGGGAGAAAGCAACAATGGTGGCAGTGGAAAGGACAATGATTGGATGGTGGACGGCTATTTTTAGGTCTCTCCAGAGATCAGACAATGCCGTAAAGAAAGAAATCCCAAGGTTCACATATCCTGGTAAGGCTAGTTTCACACTTGCATTAGGAGGCGCAGCGCACGGCGGCCGTGCAGCTCCGCCCCCTTCTGCGCCCCCTCCGGTCAGCTCCTATGGGCGCGTGATGCTGCATGCGACCTGCACACCCTATCGCTAGCATTGGGTACGCAGGCCATGCGCTGGTATGATTTTGACAGTGCGCCAAACGCACCGTGTTGCATTTTGGTGCGCTCGGCGCACCGTCAAAAGGGCGCATGCGCCACCAAAATCATACCAGCGCATGGCCTGCGTACCCAATGCTAACGATAGGGTCCGCAGGTCACATGCAGCGTCATTCGCCCATAGGAGGAGCTGACCGGAGGGGGCGCGGCATGAGGCGGAGCTGCACGGCGGTCGTGCGCTGCGCCTCCTAACGCAAGTGTGAAGCTAGCCTAACAGGTTCCCAGATCCTTTTTCAGAGGCAATTTAGAAAATGAAAGCAGCAATCTAAAAATCGGTCTAAATATAGAGTCTGTCCCGGAATTACCATTTATCGCGTGTCTCCGGAAACTTTTACAAACTTTACGATTTATAAGGCGTATTTAGATGAGCAAGAACAAACAAGATTAGGGAATGTTTTTATAATGCATGAAAAAGGTTCTGTGCATTTTTTATAGAATTTTTTCCCCTCCAACAAAAACATTGAACGAATAGACATGTCTCAGTTTAAGGGAAAAAAAAAAAAAAAATGCGCCGCCATGTGAACATGCCCTTATTATTGAATTAACTCCTAGCAGGGTATGATTTACAGCACATGGTCTGTATAATCATCATGAGCAATGCAGAATCTGGTCATTGTAATAACAGGAGCACAGGAAGCTTGTTAAGATATTAAGAAGCCAGTTTTACAGGTCTGGATTCTGTATATTTTGATGACTGGTCACTAATTCAGCATTAATTATGGCATTTTCTCATAAAGGATCGTTATTCTGAAATGAGGCTTGAGCGATCTTTTGGCGAACAGTTGCGTCATGGACTCTTGAACCATTTCTATTTTCAGACCCTAATGACCATATCTTGTAACGGTATCATTGTGCAATATATGGTAGATTTATTCTTCCCCGACAAGGATGCAGAGTATAACCAAGACCAGAAAATTTAGGTTCACCCACCTTAATTAGTAGCAGTAAACTTCACTGTGCAAACGGCGCACGGACAAAAAAAAAACAAAAAAAACACATGATAAAAAAAGCAAAGAATACAAGAAGACTTTCCTTTTGATCTGTAAAGTTTAATAGCAAAGAATAGAAATTGCAAAAAATCAAAATTTAATGTGTTAGTGTCACCACAATTAATTATGGCTATTTTGATATATAAATCGTGATACAAGTGCATTGTGTTTTAACGTAATGTCCTTTCATTCCATGACTTGGATTTTTTTGGCGCTCATTTATTGTATCCTAGGGAATGGTCAGGTGTTGTTTACATATTGATCTAATTTACATCACTTCCTTTCAAGCCTATAAAATGGAATTTCCCATTTTGAGAAATTACTACACCAAAGAACCTGAGAACCAGGGCTGTGGAGTTGGTAAGCCAAACTTCCTTGACACTGACTCCGACTCCACCAAAATGGGCTCCAACTCCGACTCCACAGCCCTGCTGAGAACCTGAGAACCCGAAACGCGTAGGTGCACCTCCTAAGATTCCATGCCTTTCATCGTTTTTTTTTAAACAATGCAACAAATTTTTTTTATTTTTTTATTTTTTTTTTTTTAAGAGGTTTTGTGAGATACTGAAAAGACAAAAAAAAATAATGAAGTATGACATGATACAGGATTTGAAAGGAAAAAAATCAAAGTCTGCACATACACAGTGTTTTTCACTGCTTTTTTTTTGTTCTACAGCCAAACCTGCTCTCATTGAAAACGCAATGCTGAAATCGCCCATTCTGTGGCAGATTTTACTGTATCATTTTTTTTGGGTGCGGATTGCTAGTGCGCTTTGTCTACATGTTTAAAAGGTTAGTTCACCAAAAAAAAAGCCATTAAAACTTTTGTGGCTTATTGTGCAGAGTTTTCCTTTTTTCCCCACTTTCTTATTACTTTCTAAGGGTGAAAAAAATGCTGCGAAAACACTGAAAGAACTGACACTAGGCAGATTACAAAACCACTGCAGTTCTCAAATTTGGTCAAGAAACATGGATTTTTGTGATAAACTCACCATAAAATCCTTTTCTCCGAGATGCTCATTGGGTGACACAGGTACTGTGGGTGTATGCTACTGCCGCCTGGAGGCTGACACTAAGTGAAAAAAAAATAGGTTAGCTCCTCCTCCGACGTATACACCCTCGCCCCGATTGCGGGCTGAAACAAGTTTAGTGCAAAAGCAGTAGGAGGACAACAAAATCAGCCTTAATGCAGGTAAAAAACATGTGTAGAAAAAACCACCCTAACATCAACAGAAAAGCACATTAATTAAACAAACAAGAGCCAACTGGCTATCAGGGTGGGTGCTGTGTCCCCCAATGAGCGTCTCGGAGAAAAGGATTTACGGTCAGTTTATCACAAAAATCCATGTTTCTCCTTCGCCTCACTGGGGGACACAGGTACTGTGGGACATCCTAAAGTAGTCCCTGGGTGGGAAGTTGACTCACCAATCCAAGCTACATGCACTTCCTGTCTAAAGGTGTGCCACCGCTGCTTGGAGAATCCTACCTAGGCTCACATCCGCTGAAGTTTGAGTATGGATATTGTAATGTTTGGCAAACGTGCCAAACATTAGGGCAGCACGGTGGCTCAGTGGTTAGCGCTGCAGCCTTGCAGCGCTGGAGTCCTGGGTTCGAATCCCACCAAGGACAACATCTGCAAGGAGTTTGTATGTTCTCCCCGTGTTTGCGTGGGTTTCCTCCGGGCACTCCGGTTTCCTCCCACACTCCAAAGACATACTGATAGGGAATTTAGATTGTGAGCCCCATCGGGGACAGTGATGAAAATATGTGCAAACTGTAAAGCGCTGCGGAATATGTTAGCGCTATATAAAAATAAAGATTATTTATTTATTTATAAACGTGTGCAGGCTGGACCAGGTTGCTGCCTTGCAAACCTGTTCCGTTGGAGCCTGGTGCCGAAGCACCCAAGAGGCGCCCACTGCCCGAGTAGAGTGTGCTCTGATCCCTGCTGGAACCGGCGCGCCTCTGATGCGGTAGGACTCCTGAATAGTCAAACGAATCCATCTGGCTATGGTCAATTTTTGAGGCAGCGAGTCCCTTCCTGCGCCCCTCGGGGAGCACGAACGTGTCTTTCTGCCGAAAGGGTGCTGTCCGTGACATGTACCTCCTGAGGGCTCTTACCCGGTCCAACGTGTGAAGAGCCTTTTCCATGCGGTGTACAGGTGCTGGACAAAATGAAGGCAAGACAATATCCTCATTAATGTGAAACGAGGAAACTACCTTTGGCAGAAAGGGGGGTGCTGGTCTGAGAACCACCTTATCCCTGTGGAAAGTGAGAAACTGAGCTCGGCAGGAGAGGGCCGCCAGCTCCGAGACCCGTCTGATAGAAGTTATGGCTACAAGGAATACCACCTTCCAGGAAAGGTCCGACAAAGAAACATCCTGTAGCGGTTCAAATGGAGCTTCCTGCAGAACACTTAGGACCAGGTTAAGGTCCCAGGCGTCCAGGAGCGCCCTATAGGGAGGTACCAAGTGGGAGACTCCCTGGATGAAAGTCTTTACCTGCAAATTGGCAGCAATTCTGTGCTGGAAAAGGATGGATAAAACCGATATCTGTCTCCTGAAAGAGCTTGGGGCCAGACTGGAGAAAGGCCAAGATGTTGGGAATAGAGAATCTCAGTGGAGAATAACCGCGGCATCGACACCAAGAAAAGAAAACCTTCCAGGTGGTAAATTCGCGCAGAGGTAGGCTTCCGGGCGCTAAGGCTGTGTTCACACACAGCGTTTTTTTAGCGGTTTTTACCACGGTTTTCACTATAAAACTGCTAAAAATAAGCTTCCCAGTCATTTCTATGCATTTTGCACTTTTTGTGCCCATTGATGTTTTTTACCGTGAAAAAAACGCATTGCGGTAAAAAACGCAGCATGCTCATTAATTTTGCGGATTTTTCCGCGGTTTTGGCTTCTTCCATGCGGTTTGAAACCGCTGCGGAAAAAAACGCATCAAAACCTCGCGCCCAAACCCCGCCTGGGTCAGAATACAAGATTCAACGGCCATGCCGTCAAACACAGGGCCCCTGAGCTCGGGTGGAAGATAGGGCCCTAGGACAGTTGATCTGGGAGCTCTGGCAGTCGCCAAGGAACGTCGGCGAGCAGCTGTACTAGATCTGCGTACCATGCTCGACAGGGCCAGTAGAATCGCTGGAACCCCTTCTGTTTTGATTTTCTTGATGACCCTCGGAAGTAGTGGCAGTGGGGGGGAATAAATATGGGAGGCAAAACTGGTTCCATGGCAGAACCAACGCATCCACGGCGATCGCCTGCGGGTCCCGGGACCGAGTGACAATCGTGGGCACCTTGGCGTTTACCCTGGAGGCCATCAGGTCCACATCCGGTGTTCCCCACCGTTGGCAAATCTGATGGAAGACCTCGGGATGTAGTGACCATTCCCCGGACGCAAGACCCTGCCGGCTGAGGAAGCCTGCCGCCCAGTTCTCCACTCCCGGGATGTGGACCGCCGATATCACCGAGTGGTTCCTCTCGGCCCAGTGAAGAACGTGCCCTACCTCATGCATGGTTGCTCTGCTGCAGGTGCCCTCTTGATGATTTATGTAAGCCACCGCCGTGGCGTTGTCCGATTGAATCCGGATGGGGCGGCCTGCTAGAAGGTCATGAAAATGTTGCAGAGCCAGCCAGATCGCTCGTATTCCCAACAAGTTAATCGGGAGGCGTGCCTCCTGTGGCGACCCCCGTCTCTGGGTCGTGTGATGGCGAAAATCCGCTCCCCAGCCGAGGCTGGCGTCGGTTATGGCCACAACCAATGGTCTGGGGGAACTGACTGTCCACCACTCGAGTGACTGTCTGACCTGAGAGGACAACCGGCACCAGTGGTCAAGCGTGAATGGGTTCTTGCCCTAGGATGACAAGAGGGCGTGCTGCAGGGGGCGAAGATGGAACTGGGCAAATGGGATTGCTTCCATTGCTGCCACCATTTTCCCTAGAATCCTCATCCCAAAACGGATGGTGTGATGGACTGGTTGGTGAAGTGTCCGGACTCCCTGCCGGAGAGCTAGAGCCTTGTCTCGAGGGAGAATTACCAACCCTCGGAAGGTGTCGAAGATCATCCCTAAAAAGGAAATCCTCTGAGCTGGAACAAGGGATGATTTCTTCACATTGACCAACCACCCTAAGCGGGAAAGAGGGTGATAACATTTTCCTCGCATGCCCGAATCGAAGGGCCCTTGACCAAGAGGTCGTTTAAGTAAGGCAAGACGACTATGCCTCGGGAGTGCAGGATGGCCATGACGACTGTCATGACCTTTGTGAACACTCTGGGGGCAGTGGCTAGCCCGAAGGGCAGCACTGCGAACTGGAAATGTAGACAGTTGATGGCGATGCGTAGAAATCTTTGATGTGTAGGTAGGCGTCCTGGATGTCGATAGAGGCCAAGTATTCTCCCTGTCCCATGGCCGATATAACTGAACGGAGAGACTCCATCCGGAAATGTTTGATCCTGATAAATTTGTTCAGGAGCTTCAGGTCCAAAATAGGCCTGACAGTCTCGTCCTTTTTGGGGACCGCGAATAGGTTGGAATAGAAGCCCTGAGCCTTCTCGTGTTCTGGCACGGGAATAATGACTCAGTTGTGCTGGAGTGAATCGATGGCGCCTAGTAAAGCCCTTGCCCGGGTATCCCCCTTGGGAAGACGGGAATGAAAAAACCATCTTGGGGGGTACCTGACAAATTCTATCTTGTACCCTGAGGACACCAGCTCTCTCACCCATGTGTCGTGTGCGACGGTGAGCCAGACGTGGCGAAACCAGAGTAGGCGGCCGCCTACTTTGCTGATGTCGCCTGAAAAATGCCTTGAGTCATTTGGCTGAGGATCTTTGGGACCTGGTTCCCCTCGACCTGGGCTGGTGAGTACCCATTCTCCCCAACGGGTTGGCTCTATATGAGACCTGTCGATCCCTATCCTGGTTAGGGCGACCTGAAGCGGCGGAATTGGCTGCTGCAGTCCACCCGGGGTTGCGAAAGACCCGAAAATGTACCTGAAACTGGTGACGAAACGGCGGTTTGACCTTTTATTGAGGGAGAAAAACGCTCTTCCCTCCTGTGGAGTCAGAGATGAGCTGGTCTCACGTCTCTCTGAATAGGCAGCTGCCCTGATAAGGTAGAGAAGCCAAGGACTTCTTGGAGGTTGAATCGGCCCGCCATGTCCTTAACCATAGCGCTCTCCTAATGGAAATTGCGTTTGCGGCAGCAAGTGCCGCGCAATTGGCCGCATCCAAAGATGCATTAAGTAGTCCCCAGCCATAGCGATCCGACACTTCTGCAGGTAGGTCCCTATCCTGCAAGGCTCTGCTCAATGATTCTGACCAAGAAATCATGGCCTTGGCTACCTACGTTGTCGCGAACAAGGGAGAGTGTGCTGATCCTGATGCTTCAAAAACTGAGTGAGCCAAACTCTCCATGAGATGATCAGTGGGATCCTTAATAGAAGAACCACTAGGTACGGATAACAGGGTTTTAGAGGCCAAGCGTGACACGGGTGGATCAACCGTTGGCAATTCCGTCCATTTTTTACAGAGATCCGGGGCAAACGGATACCTCGCTTTGAGCGCCTTCTGGACCGAGAAACATCTGTCCGGCCGTTCCCTGTGTTGTTGCACTATGTCCTCGAACTCTGGGTGAGTGCAAAATACTCTATGCGGCTGCTTAACTCACTTAAATGACACCTTATGGCCTGCAGCCAAGGTGGAATCATCCTCAATCCCCAGAGTCTGGTTGACAGCGTCGATGAGGCTGTCCACTGTTTCCCAACACCCCAGAGTATCTATGTCAATGGGTTCGTCCGACTCGTAATCTGAGCTTTGCTCGCTTATCAACTACTGGTGAAGGAGAGCAAGAAGCAGAACTCACGGATGCCGAAGCATTGGATGGACCGGGAGACGCTGTGTGTGTTCGTTTCCCCCGCGTCTGCCTAGCGAGAGACCGGCCCCTGCAGGCCGGAGGCTCCTGTGAGGTGGAGGACCCCTCCAAGACAGGCAAGCCACTATCCCTTCCCCCATCTGGGGCACGAAGGGACTCGATTGCTCGCGTAAGTGACGCCATAGACTGCGACAGTGATAGGGCCCATTCCCGGGGGACTTGGTACACTGGGCTCAGTTGCAGGGGAGGGCTCCTGGGCACGTTCAGAATTGCAGGCTTTGCATAATCGCTTGCGGAAAAGCAGCTCGACAAGAGATGCATGCAGCGTAAAGAAAAGTGTGCGTCTTAGCTTTTCCAGACATGCTGTATCTGCCAGGCATCAGCACTACAGACGGCTGGGGGGAGGGGGGAGGAGCACTCCTCGTTTTCACGTAGCGTGGCCTCTCGGGTTGGGGGGCAGCACTTACCCTAGTCCTGTGCCCCCGCGCGTCCTGAAAGAGCAGGGTGTTGCTCCAGCTCAAAAAACGCGCGCCTCAGCTGCGGGCGGGCCGCCGGAAGAGGAGTCCTGGGGGCGGTACTTTCAAATTGAGGCCTAGCGCTGGTCCGAAGCTGGGGGCTCAATTTCTTCGGCGCCCGCCCAGGCCACGGGGACGGGCCGCCGGAAGTGGCGCGTAGGAGGGCGGAACTTCCGCCCGTGGCCTAGCGCCGACCGAAGCCGCGGGCTGGATTTCTAGAGTCTGCCTGCGACGGGGGGGTTGAGGACCTGTGGCCGGACGCCAGGACACGCCGCCGTGGTACTACCTTCAGATGCTGCCGCTCTGGCCCCCAGGAAAAGGCTGAGGCTCCAGCCATGTGGACGCTGCTGCAGGAACCCTCCCAGGCCATCCCCCTCCGTGACGATGCTTCAGCTTCCAGCTCAGGTAGAGGGGAGGGAGTGGGGGCCACATATAGGACGGTGTTGGCACCCTAGCTCCACTAACCTAAGGGTGAGGAGAGGGACCATCCGCCGCCTTGCAGCACCGCAGTCTAGCATTGGTGGAGCAGTGGGGGCCGCACGGTCTATACTTGTGCCTCTATACAGCCTAGGGTTTCAATACCTTAGGGTAGTCAGTGCTAAGTCCGGCATCATGTCCCACGGTGCGGGAGAGGATACATGGAGGTGACACTCGCACGTGCTCGCCCGTTGTTGGTTTGGGGAGATCGGACCTTTTCAATAGGATCCGTCGCCCCGTCTCATCTTCATAGAAAAAAGGGGAAAAAAAAAAACCAAAACGACGTGTGCCTCCAACAGACACTAAGCATGAACTGGTTTCCGCCCGCAATCGGGGCGAGGGTGTATACGGCGGAGGAGGAGCTAACCTCTTTTTTTCACTTAGTGTCAGCCTCCAGGCGGCAGTAGCATACACCCACAGTACCTGTGTCCCCCAATGAGGTGAAGGAGAAAAAAAATGCATAAAAAAAAAGTTAAAATAAGCGTGTGCAAGATATTTCTAAAATCTGATCGCTTTTAATTTACATAAAAAAAAAAATCAGTAAGTGAGCATAGAATTAGGGAGGTTTTGGTGCTTGTTTTACCAGCGAGCTGCATTTGCTGGTACAGTAGTAGATGGTTGCCCTTCCATAAACCGATACAAGTAGTTTTTCATAACTTTTCTAAAAGCACAATACTTCGTTGACCACATCCATGGTTTCCTGGCAAAACCTCATTTAAGAAATGTTTTTCCCTGAATACAAGGAAGTTACACCTAACAAATGACAGACCAGGCAAAGAATTCACCCCAGCAGAATATATATATTTTTTTTTTTTTTTTAATATTTCCTAGACTGCACAAAAATCAAGGACAAGAGTCACTAAAGACTGCTCCTTATTAAGGTCAGCAGAAAGTCAACCCATTTACAGGCGAGGGCTAAAGAATGTGCAAATACTTGCTTCCCATCTGACAGACGTCTGCAAGGTGCTACATTCTTTACACTATCACCATCTGCATTCTGAAACCCATACCCCACCACGCTCCTGCAGAGCCACCAGCGACCCGAGAAGGGGGCATTTAACACAAGTGATTTTTGCTACGGTACCATCAAATTTTTAAGAACTTTGCAACTACCTCCTCCACATATAACACTGAGACAATTACTCAAAAATGAAAATCCACTTATCCAAAAATGTCAGATCTTGGAATCTGCATGTTAGACTCAATGGCTCTGCATTAATCCCATGCATCTGTGCTTTAGACAGAATCCACTCTGCATCCTGGCGAGTGCAAAATACACTAAGATGTAGTGTGAAAGTCTCAGGGTAAGTTCACACCAGGCGTTTTGTTTTTTTCAGGGTTTCTTTTCACTTGGCAGCAAAAAAAGCATTTTAGGGATAATCACTCATATCTTTAGACATCTAAACAATATACTCTCTAAATGTTAAAGAGTAAGTCACCATATCCTCTAAAAAGTAGTATTAAAGAGTGAATTCCTATGTCTGTAAACATCTTCTTTTCCAACAGTTTATTGGGTTTTTAAATTTAAAGTGTAGGGAGGGACGGAGAAGGAAGGGCAGGGAGGGGGGGAAAGAACGAGGAAAGAGGGAAGGAAAGGGGAAGGAGAACTCAAAACAGAACATACATAACAAAACATATAGTTAAAGGCTAGCAACATTTTAGCCTGAAAAACAAGGGAATCATCCCTTGACAAATAGCAGTATCATAAAGTCATAAAGATACACGGATCAGAAGAGACAGTGCAACGACATAACATATCATAGGCCTAAAATCTGGTTATTAGATCTATTTAGACTAGTGAGGGTGGAAAGGCCTGGTCCCACCTAGACCATTTCTGGTAAAACTTACCGAAACTATTATTAGATAAAGCAAATTTAAGTTCCAGTGCTCTGTGTTGAGAGAGTAATTTGATTATGAAACTAGAATTGGGTATGGTGGGGTTTTTCCAATGAAAGTCAATACAGTTCTTAGCCACCATACAAATGTGTAGGACAATAGATTGCAGAGTTCTATCTAAGGCTGGTTTCACATTAGCGCTTTTTAAGCGCACGCACGGCCGGGGGTAGCTCCGCCCCCGAGCCGGCTCTCTGCCCGGCGTGCCCGCCCCTTGCTTGTAGCGCCGCCTCCTAGCGGACAGCGGCGCCTGCGATCGGCGCACCCTATCTTTAGCATAGGGTGCGCAGATCGTGCGCAGGCCGTGCGCTAGTTGCGCTTTGACCTGCGCTGCGCACTTTTGACGGTGCGCCGTGCGCGCCAAAATCCGAAAAGTTGGATTTTGGCGCGCACGGCGCACCGTCAAAAGTGCGCAGCGCAGGTCAAAGCGCAACTAGCGCACGGCCTGCGCACGATCTGCGCACCCTATGCTAAAGATAGGGTGTGCCGATCGCAGGCGCCGCTGTCCGCTAGGAGGCGGCGCTACAAGCAAAGGGCGGGCACGCCGGGCAGAGAGCCGGCTCGGGGGCGGAGCTACCCCCGGCCGTGCGTGCGCTTAAAAAGCGCTAATGTGAAACCAGCCTTAGCATTTGGTATCCAGAGAAAGTAAGGCCAATTGAGGTGATAGAGTAAATGTAAAACCTGTGAGTTTAGAAATAATGGTAGAGGAAATCTCAGACCAGAAAGCCATCACTGTAGGACAGCTCCAGAAAACATGTAACAGGTCCCCCCTGAAACCGCATGTTCTCCAGCAAAGTGGAGAATTTGAAGAGTTCATATGAGCCAATCTAGATGGTGTGTAGTACCATCTGGAGCACACTTTGAAGTGCGACTCCAGAAGGGGCATAGAAATTGTGGCATTGTTGGAAAACGTAAAAGCATCTTCCCACTCCTCTGAGGAGACAGAAAGGCTGAGGAATTTCTCCCAAGCGTTCATATAAGAACTCTTAGTTACAGATGAATCTTTATTAAAGCAATTATAAATAAACTTATGTCCCCAAAAGATCCGGTGCATTGGGTTGGTCATAATCTTTAAGGACGCCTCTGAAAATCTCGGTTTCTTGTCAAGAAACGTCTTTGCGTATTCTTTTAATAACATGTATTCGTGGAAGGCGGAGGATGGTACTTTGAATACAGTTTTAATAGAGCTGAAACTTAAAAGGTTAGGACCCTCCGAGATATCTCCCAATGTTCGGATGTTAAAATCGGTCCATTGATAGCGTGCGGTAAGACCCAGGAAAGAGTAAATAAAGGCTATAGGTACTTTATGTAACGTAGACCGTTTCTGGCTACGACTGTCAATTCTAGCTATTTTGTACCAAGCCGAAGTAATTGCTTGGAATAACGGATGTGACTGTTCGCAGGTCGGGAGACTGGAAATGGCTTTATTGATCAGGAGTTTAGGGTGTTTACCTTTATTGATTTCAATTTCAAGATCCAGCCATGCGGGAGCAGGAAGATCTGAAAGCCACGGAGCACTTTGCTTTAATAAAAGTGTATGGTACTGGGCAATGATGTTAGGAAGGCTTAGACCACCATGTGGTTTACTCTTAAACAGAGTTCTAGTGTCGGTTCGGGATTTCTTATTGTTCCAAACTATATTATTCACCTGGGACTGAATATTTGTCAAACATGGCGTAGAGATAGGTAGTGGAATACATCTCAAAATGTATAAAATTTTTGGCAGGGTAAACAGTTTGACTGCCAAAGTTCTTCCCCACCAAGTCAAGCCTCTGTCTTTGAAGACGGCACTATCCCTAATAATTGAATCAGTTATAGTCTTCATGTTAGATTTAACTGTCTTAGCCAAATTTTTATTGATAATGACTCCGAGGTAAAGAAACTCGTCATAACACCAGTTAAGTGATGTTGTTGCTTTTAACAGGTTAGTATCTTCAGAGTTGACGTGGATAGGTAGGATATTGGATTTGGGGTCATTTATTTTGAAATTTGAAAGGGAAGAAAATATTTCCAATTCCTTTAGGGCTTCTGTAGTGGATGTAACGGGGTTAGTAAGAGTCAGGATAATATCATCCGCGAAGAGGCTAATCTTGTGTTGGCGGTTAATCGTACTAAGACCCGTAATTTTGGGATTTGTTCTAATGTATTCTACTAGGGGTTCTAATGCAAGATTAAATAGCAGTGGTGAAAGGGGACAGCCCTGTCTCGTGCCATTGTTTATAGCAAAAATGTCTGAGACATGGTTATTGCTAACAATTTTTGCCGTTGGACCTTTGTAAAGTGACATGAAGGTGGTGATTAAGTGTTTGTCAAATCCAAATTTAATTAGGGCCTGCCTGAGAAAGTACCAATCGATACGATCGAATGCCTTCTCGGCGTCGAGCGAAATGAGAACGGTTGGGGTCTTAGTAGAATTAATAAGTTTAATGGAATCCAATGCCCTCCTCGTGGCGTCCGCCGGTTGTCTACCTTTAATGAATCCCATCTGATCATTTGCCACTAGTTTAGGTAAAATGAGGCTCAGTCTATTTGCTAGTACTTTAGAGAAGATTTTTATATCGGTGTTTATAAGGGAAATCGGCCTATAGCTGCCAACCAATTTTGGATCGCCTGATTGTTTAGGAATTATTGTTATTGAAGCTTCTAGCATCTCTGGGGGGAAGGAGCCTATTACTGAAGCGTAATTGAACATTTTCACCAGATGTGGAGACAAACTGGTGCAGAAGGCCTTATTGTAAGCATTATTATAGCCGTCTGGCCCTGGAGATTTATGGAGATCGAGCTGATTAATAACGCCTTCTACTTCCATGGTATTGAACGGTGCAGATAAGGAGTTCAAGTCATCAACTGACAAAGATGGCAGATCAATATTAGCAAGGTATGATTTAATGTCGGCTTCATTTGGAGGGAGAGATGAGGGGTCCGAGTTTAGATTGTAAAGTTTAGTGTAATATTTAGAAAATTCATTCACAATGTCTTGGGGATGAGATAGGACATTATTACCTGTGATGGAGGAAATTCTGTTAATGGTATTTTGGGTTCTTAGTCTTTTGATTCTATTGGCCATGTATCTTGTGGGTTTATTTATGGAGGAGTAAAATTTAAATTTGGAGGAGTTAAGTGCCGCTTCATAGGGTGCATAGAGCAGGTTCCTCTACTCCTGTCTTAATTTGGCTAATTTATTTTGGTTCTCGGTAGATGGACTGGGACAGACTAGAAGGGATTGTTCCAGATTACGAATCGATTTCTGTAATTTATTAATTTTATCCCTGTTCTCTTTCTTGATTCTAGAGGAAATACTTATTAAGATACCCCTGATAACTGCCTTATGGGCACACCAGTTAGTAGATGGGTTGGTGAAGTCTGGTGTATTTTCTGTGAAGTAATCATCTATTGCTTTTTGAATTGTGACCTTGTGTAAGGGATCGTGCGTGATGGTGGAGTTACATTTCCACATTTTTACGTTTTTAAGTGCAGGCCCAATGAAGATCTCACCGTACACTGGTGAGTGATCCGATATCGTTCTGTCTCCTATGTATACTTTTTTGAATTTCTCAATAGAGAAAATATCTGCCACAATCAGGTCTATCCTCGATGCTGATTGGTGAACTGCAGAGAAGTGAGTGAATTCCCTTGAACTAGAATTCAGGCATCTGAAAGTATCGTACAGTTCACTTCTATCCAGCCACCAATTTAGGTTGTCCGAGGACGGTCTGGAGACAGAGGAAGAGTCCAACACATTATTCGGAGTGACATTAAAGTCGCCCAGCAGTATAAGAGTCCCTCTCTGCACCTCGGTGACCTTTTTCATCAACTTAGTTAAGAATCTAGTTTGACCCTTATTTGGTGCGTACAGGTTCACTAGTGTACATGTTTGACCATTGATTGTGCAGATTAAGATGTGAAACCTTCCCTTGTCATCACCATATTCCTCAATAGCCTCAAAGGGTATACTCTTTTTGATCAAGGTAACCACCCCCGCTCTCTTACTAGAATTGCAGGCCTCAAAAATATGAGGAAAGCTACGGTGTTTGAAGTAGGGGTGGTTGCCTGCCAAAAATTTAGTTTCTTGGATGCAAGCAATGTCTACCTTTGATTTTAATAACTCTCTCCATAGAGTGTGTCTCTTTTGAGGGCTATTAAGCCCTCTGATATTATAGGAGCAAATTTTAAGACTCATATTAATCGCTCTGACAAAGCAGAAACAGGCAAATAGGCCTTAGTTGAGACAAACCTGAAAAGGAAATTGCACTGAAACCAACCTTCTTGAGATCCGCGTCTTCAGCAGTAAACTAAACTAGGAAACACAGATATGATACTGAAAAGAAACTTAATGAAATGTTAAACAATTGCAAACAAGTCCAACGCAGGCAGGTCTTAAAGAACTACCTGAAAGACAAAGGAGGTTAATAAAAGTGGATGGGAAAAAAGGATAGGACCTCCTGAAACGGTTAAAGCAGAGGCTGCCTTATATCCAGGGGAACAATATGAGATAAGTTCCTTTCAGCCACATTCCGACTAGTTGCAGTCCAATGACCTGATGAAGCTCATCCCTTCTTCAACCGATAAGACTGGAAAAGTCTTCCCTCGATGAGTGATCAGTAACTTTAGTGGGAAGCCCCATTTGTAGGCTATCCCTTTGTCCCGGAGAACGTTCGTGACAGTTCTAAATTCTCTTCGGCCGTCTAAGGTTGCTTTTGAGAAATCAGGGAAGGCCTTTACTTCTTCATTTGGTGTGGGGAAAGATTTTTGGTTCTTTAGGTAGTTGAGGATCATTTCTTTTGTCCTAAAGAAATGTACTTTTATGATGGTATCTCTTGGCAAGCCCGGGGAGATCCTTGGAGGTCTGGGCAGTCGATGTGCTCTATCAATAGTTAGGTCCAAATCCGACAGATCAGGCAGAGCTTGCTTAAAAATGGCTTTGATGTGACTTGACAATTTCTCTTGAGCTACCGTTTCCGGAATGCCCCTCAACTTTAGATTATTCCGGCGACTCCGGTCCTCGAGATCCGCCAATTTAAAACGGAGATCCTTCATTTCCAAGGTGAGGCGGTCGAGCTCACTGAAACTGATGTTAGATCTGTTTTCCAGTTTACTCAATCTGTCCTCATGCTTTGAAAGTTGTTTTTCAATTTTGTCCACCTTCTCGCAATATTTTTGAAAGTTCGCGTCTAAGTCAGCTGTAAACTTTCTGGACATGGCTTCGAATTTTTGGTCCATTACCCGTATCATCCTTTCAGCCATGGAGTCATCGTCAGACGGGCCTGCAGTAGCTGAATGGGGGGGGGGGGGGGGTTTGGGGGGAGTATGGGATTTAGTAGTGCCCGCACCCTTTTGGGTCTCTGGATAATCATATTTTATCTTGCTCTTTAGTGGTGAACTGTTAGGAGATGTGTCCGTAGATTTACTGTCCTCATCGTCATCAGATTTTCTCTCAGAGAAGGAATATCTCTCACTTAGGCTACCAGGAGCCAGCCTTTTCATACTGGCCGAAGAATCCATTTTAACGGGAGAGGCTTCGGTACCTGTAGACTTAACATTGGGTTTATATCCTGATGGGCCAAGCGCGTCCCTCTGGGGGGATCTTGATCTGCGTCTGGGAGGAGTGATGAAGTTGGCCCTGTCCCTCCCTTGGCTCCTGAAGCTTTGAGAACCACCATGTTTTGGGCCAGTTTGGGTTCTCAGTGGTGAATTAGAGTTGGTCTTTCCCACAGTTTTAGAGTTACTCATGGCTGCGGTGGAGTAGATGCTGCGGATGTAATGCCGCCAAGCCCGCTGAGTGACGTTGCAATCACTGTCAAAGTGGTCGGGAAGATGATAGGCAAATGAATAATTAAGATCGTCTTTTACCAAAATGAAATAGCTGTGAAGATGAAAACTTATCAAGTAGAGAAGGTATTTATTATGTTGGCAAAATTGGGTGAAAAAGAAGAGCAGTTCTGTGAAAAAACTATTTTACTATATTCCTCGGTGTTGTCAGCCACTTAGGAGCATTAGAAAGATCAGCCGGATCTACTTCCCATAGCCTTGTATTGGGCTCACCAAAAGATGATAAAAGTCTGTTTTTATTAAAGTTCTGGCACTCTTGCTGCTATGGGGGATGAGGGAAGGACTCCAGGGAAATTATAGGCTGGTTACCGCTGCTCTGGGGGCGTTTATAGTAATAATAGTCGGGACTATTTTTTGAGGCCTCCAGGGAGTGCTGGCTTAAGGCTGGGACCTCAATTTTAGTGGCGGAGGGATATCGCAGCAAAAAGCGCCGATTTTAGCACTATTTAAAGCCTGAAGAGGCTAACTAACCTGGCGGTTTGCTGTGTAATGGCCCCAGCAGTGTGTGCAGACTTGGTCCAGGGTGTTTGTAGGACTTTATTTCTGGTTTCCAGCGGCGCTGCAGCAGCGCTGGTAGCTGGGGGTCCCTGAAGCTGGGGTCACAAAGCAGGGCCACCAATGTCTCAGGATTGCTCCTGGGTCCTTGGGGGGACCTTGGTATATGACAAAAGGCACCCTTTGATTATCAGATGGGGTGCAGCAGCGCTATTGCCACCGCTCGTTGTTATCAGCCCAAATGTCAGTCAAACAGTCTTGGGGCTCCGAAAAGGGTAGATTATACTGCTGTAGAGCAATTGGTGGTCTCAAAGGGGATTTTTTTTTTTTTTTTTTTATTAAGATCCCTGTACATAAAGGGATCTGTGTGGGCACAGCTTAGGCCCCTATGCAGGGGACGCAGGCTTCACCAACCTGAGGCTTCACAGGCCCAGATGGATCCCCGGCCTAGGAGAAGCTTTTTGAGCAGAATTTTCAGTCCAAAAGGTCCTTGGGGCGAGGAGAGTAGGTACGTAGCCCCTTTGAGGCAGGATATCCTCATAAAGTTGCGTTATTAGCCGCGTTGAGAGGTCTTTTCCAGGAGCTCCCTCTTACAGTGTCCTACTACATAGGCACCGAAGCCACGCCCCCTATGTCTGTAAACATCTTAATAAAATAGATGGGAACGCAAGTTTGCATATCCAAAGTCATAAACAGTAAAAAGTATCAACACAAGTACATTAAATTCCCAACCAAGGAACAGTTTTCTTCTGTAGAGATACGTCAATTTGCTATATAATAATAATACTTCTTTCAGAGAGGTCAGAGAGTGTCAGTCAGTCCTGACCAGCATACGGCAAGCATAGTAGAGATAGACATTACTAACAAAGCAATTTTAGAATGTCATATTAACCATGTACATATTACCTTAGTCCAGGCTACTGAAAGCATGAACGCCACAGTGGCGTGCTGTCTCCCCTGTACCTGATGCGTTTCGCACCGTGCTTTTTTTTTTTTTTTTTAATGTTTTATATTTAATCATCTACAAACTTGAGACAACTTCAAGTTTTAAAAGTTATTATTAATTGGCAAAACACAGCGCCATTCTAGGGCTGAAACATCAAATCCTTTCGGCACACTTGAATCTAGTGACCTTCTTGGCGGAGACCGAGGGTGCTTTCACGTTGCGTTCTCGGGAGTGTACGCCTACTGGAGGCCGACAATCAGACACAGTCTACTAGATTACAGTCTGTGGCCCCTTTGGAGCATGGGTCTGATTCCCACAATGGGGCCACTGAGCGTGTACCTAAATGCAATATGAAAGCACCCTAAATGGAATATTATCTTCTGTAAAACTCTGTGATAACAGAAACACAGGGTTCCCAGGAGTGGCATTCCCCGTGGTGAGCCATTCACTGTGGGGGGCATGTTACTGTTGCGTTCACAAGGTCAGGATTTTACATCAGTATTTGTAACCAGGAGTGGGTGATAAATCCAGAAGTGGCGACGTGTCACTATTATACTTTTCCTCTGATTGTTCCACTCCTGATTTAAGGGGGCTTCACACACAGCGATATCGCTAGCAATATCGCTAAAGCGTCACCGATTTTGTGACGCAGCAGCGATATTGCTAGCGATATCACTATGTGTGATAATTACCTCCGACCGGCTCCCCCACTGGTTATCGCTGATCACGCGAGAACGTCCTGGGTCGTTTCTCGTCAGCAGCTTCCTGCTGGCGCCGACGAGCGACGCATGCGGAAGACATAATCGCCGCATCTGACAGGTAAGTAACGACCGCTGCTGCGTAGCTAGTGAGATCTGCCAGTTTGGCAGCTCACTAGCGACCATTTAGCAATGCACCAGCGATCCTGACCGGGTCGTATCGTGGTCGGGATCGCTGATGCATCGCTAAATGTAACGGGGCCCCCTTAGGCTTACAAATACTGATGTAAAATACTGACCAAATACGGAATGTGTAAATGCGGTAAATAGACAGTAAAGCGATATTCAACCTTTTCTATGGAGAAAACCTGCTGACAAACAAGTCCTTTTTGATAGTTTAATCTGTGGGCGACTGCACACCATATACTCCACTGAATGAAAAGGAACTTCCACTCATTACACTGATGCATCAGCAGATCTACAGTACATTCTTGCCATGCTCATGTGATTTGATAAATGTCACTCCCCCCCCCCCCCCCCCCAACGGTCTATGACGAAACACATAAGATTCACCTAATCATATTTACGTACATTTTACACAAACATTTTGCATTTACATTCTTTTTGCTTATTGCTGGTAGATCTGAGTGTTTGAAGTTGCAGATTTTCTGCACCGATTAGCTATTTTTTCATCGCGTTTAGTGCAATTTTTTAAGTGTGTATATATCGCGTTTTTTCCCCCACTGCTGCTTCTTTTTGGCATGTCAAGTTTTAAAGAAAACTGCTTTGTTTTGGAAACTTCCTTTCGCTTAGAGCTGATAAAGCATTTACGGATTACATTCATTATTACTGTGATTCCGCTGCAGACACGCAATATTAACGCATGTGCAGTTTTTATCTGCAGATTTTCCACATCTCAATCAAGTCAAAAATGTGCAAATAAAAAATGAATTTACTGCAAGAGACATAATGAGGACTTCACAATGGCACCACAGGTCAATTTCAAAAGCGTTCACACCTTTAGCACCTGTATTGATTTTAAGTGAGACGTGCATGCAAATGGTAGACACGATGGAGATGCAGATCTCAGTAAAAACTTTATTAAAAAAGGAATAAAAGGATATGGACGTGTTTATTGCCCAATGGTTTTTTTTTAACCGATTTCAGAAAACCCCCTTTAGCCCCTTCATGCCATGCACCGTACACGTACGGCACACGTTGTGTGTGTGTCCCTTTGATGTGGGCTTCGGCTGTGAGCGCACATCTTTCCTGGCACAT
Source organism: Dendrobates tinctorius (assembly GCF_039654945.1). Taxonomy (NCBI): domain Eukaryota; kingdom Metazoa; phylum Chordata; class Amphibia; order Anura; family Dendrobatidae; genus Dendrobates; species Dendrobates tinctorius. The sequence goes on from NW_027361678.1 coordinate 10,249,142, forward strand.
GTCAGCTGTTTTGAACAGCTGACATGTGACCCTAACAGCCACGGGTGGAATCACGATCCACCCGCTAAATGCCACTTTCAGTCTCTTGACAGCAGCATTTAATGTGATCGTGCCAGAAACGAGTCACTAATCCCACCCATGTCACATGACCACGGGTCTCTGGTGGGTTGGAATGACAACCCGGAGACTGCAGGAGACCCCTGTGGTTGTCATTGCCAGATTGCTATGAGCCCCATCCCATGGTCGGCGCTCATAGCAAGTGAGCATTTCTGCTACACACAGGCGACCTGATCATCGACTGTGTGTCAGACAACTGCAGCTTCTAGTCTCTCATGGAGACTATTGAAGCATGCAAGAGGTTTAAAAAAAAAAAAAAAGATTTAAAAATATTAAAAAAATATAAAAGTTCAAATCACCCCTATACACCCCATTCAAAATAAATTAAGAAAAAAAAAAAAATACACATTTGGTATTGCCGCGTTAAGCATCGCCCGATCAAACTAAAAATAAAAAAGATAATTAATCCGATCGGTAAACAGCGTAGCGAAAAAAAAAAAAAAATATCAAAACGCCAGAATTAGGTTTTTTTTGGTCTCCACAAAAATGGTATCAATAAAAAAAGGTTACTCTGGACACAAAAAAATAAGCCTTCACCCGGCCCCAGATCACAAAAAATAGAAACGCTACAGGTCTCGGAAAACGACGCAGTTTTAGCATTTGGTGAACATGGTTAAAAAAAAAAAAAAAAAAAAAATCCTAAAAACAGTTGTGTAATTGCACAGAACGAAAACGGGCTGCGGCGTGAAAGGGTTAAAGTACTGTCACACTTAGCGATGCACCAGCGATCCTGACCAGCGATATGACGCGGTGAGGATTGCTGGTGCATCGATAAGTGGTCGCTAGTGAGCTGCCACACAGGCAGATCTCACCACCGACATCGAAGGGGTCGGGGGTCGCTACTTACCTGTCACACTAGGCGATCCTGACGTCCTCCTGCCCGGCTCCACGCTTGTCGGCGCCACAGGAAGCTGACAACAAGAAATGGTCCAGGACGTTCTCGCGCGATCAGCGATAACCAGCGGGGGAGCGGGTCGTAGGTAAGTATCAGACATAGCGATATCGCTAGCAATATCACTATAACGTCACAAGTTATAGCGATATTGCTAGCGATATCGCTAAGTGTGACAGTACCTTTAAGGGTATATTCAGATGGGTCGAATATGCGGCAGATTGTCTATCAGAAAATGCTCTACACATTCCAGTACCACAAGCACTGATGGGATTGCACAAAGTCTGGGGAGAATCTGGAGATGCGGATGTTAGATCTGCGATGCACCAATTTTTGCTGTGATTTTTCACTGCAGAATTCACAGTTGGCAATGCAAAGCTTTCAGAAGCGGGCATGTCCTGCGCCGACATCACCGCAGTCTCAAACCTGTACATTTTAGGTTATGTGGATTTTTTAATTCGATTTTGTTAACATTAGGCTGTTTTGTTTGTAGACTGTACCTGTTCAAGAAGGCATTTCCAAAGCTGTTCAATTTTCGGAATGGCTTTTTAGGGTCAACAACCAATGCATTTCCGGGAATACTCCCTTCTTTCTCACCATGCATTACAGCAATGAATGAGTCTGTGGTGGGCTCTGGTCCTATTCGCATTCCTGGAAAATCTTGTTCTAGCAGGTATCTGGTAAACAAGGAGAGAACAATAAACTATTATTAGTCAATGATAACAATTCAAGTGCTCTGATAACAGAACTACTGATACATAGTATCATACAGGGGTCAGGGAGGGAAGGAGAAGGCTCAAATAGCAGGTTACAAAGTAGCAGGGAAACCTTTTGTTTTTTCTAGTGTATACAAAAATTGCTTTAAATGCCACAATCCTCCCAATTGAGGTTAACATATAAGGAAGAATAAGCATGGGCCTGATTCATCAAGACCGGAAATTTCCTTCTAAGTCATGATGAAGAGGCATGTAGGAGTCAGAAGCATTTGACATGGTGTGTGGCTCCGTGCGCCACGCCAGAAATCTTTCTCCAGTCTTCGGAGTAAGATTTTTTGAGTAATAAAAGCCACAGCTGATCCGGAATTAGATGAGCTGTGCAATGTCACTCTTGTCCTTTTTGCCGGAGCTGGGAGAAACGAAGAACGCCAAAAGTCGTAACATTTTTGTGCAACACCGAGTCGTGCAAAAATGCTACAATTTTTCTAAGATAACTTCCCCATATGCTGGTGAATCGGGGCCATTGTGCACTCTGTCTGCAAAGTCCCCCATACACATCGAGTCAGCCCAACGCACCAAAGGGATTGGATGACAGTCTAATGTGTGTGTGAAGGTCTCCCAAGACTCACCCAGACAGATGATGTGGGAGAGAGAAGAATTCATCTTGTTAGATTTTCAGCCACTGATAGTTTTGTTCTCCCAGGATTAAAGTCAGCGCCAGAAGAGTCTGGCAGTGGCTCTGTCACAGATAAAGGAACGCTAGGCAAAGCAAAGCTTTTCAGTTTGTGGGGAAAGTCGGGGAGAGTCAAGAGAGATAGCTGTCAGATGAACGATGGTTTGGCAGATATACAATGGGCTAGGAGGGCCCTTACACATGCAAAATTTATTCCAGATTTGCAGCGTACTGGAAAAGGGAAGCAGATCTAAAATGTAATTCAAACTTGTTGCCATTTTTTACACTATATGAAAATGCAGCTTAATATGGATTTTTTTTTTAGGGTAGGTTCACACTTCTAGAGTGCTCTCCCCCCAAGAACTAGAGGTTACTGTCAAAATCTATGGACAAACAGTATTCCAAAAGATTCCCGACAAAGCCCAATTTTTTTGGTGCTTTTCTGAAGAAAAATCAAAAACACACAAGTACTGCCAGGACGGAGGCCAGATAGGGAGGTCAGTGAGTGAATGGCTCCATTGGAGTTCCCCTCGGAATACTGCTTATTGGGGATCACAACGGAAACCCCCATGTAGTAAGCGGAGGAGAGCACTGTGTAAGTTTGAACAAAGTCTTATTTTCTTGGACACCCCATCTTAAAATCCAAAAATCTTAAAATTCTTTCCCTATGCATCGTCCATGTGAGAAGAATTAAGAAGTTAATTTTTACCAAATTTTCAATCTTTAGCAGTTTTGTCTCATGTTTTGCTTTTTATGGTTTTCAAACAGGACAACTAATGGCAGTTCTTAGCATTTAGAAGACTTGAGGGCCTAGGAAGACAAATTCATTCCCCTCTCTCAATTTTGTTTAGACATTTGCAGTTCTGCAAAATTGGACGAGAATTGAAAGAGTAGTGATGGTGGTCCTAATGATATCCACCCACAGACAGACAAATAAGACAAATGCCAATAAGGAAAGAAACAAAAGATCTACACTGAGTCACATAATCGTAACCTTTGACCATCAAAGCGATAAGGAGGGCACAGTCTGAAAACTGCTTATATTTGCAGTTCCCCTTCCTCCAAAAAGTTTAGACTCCTCAGGGCTAACATGTCCTGAGCCTGAACTCCGACTAGCTCTTCTTCCGCAGCTAGATAAATACTAATTCTATTTATCTAAACAAGCCCTGAATTCTCTCACACACCAGCAATGTTTATTCCTGTTTGGAGGAACATGGAAATTCAGAAGCAGAAAATAATTACCGTATACAAAACTCAAAATTACCTGGCTTGAAGGACATGGCTAATAATAGTGCCCAGAGTACAGGCATAGTCATCAGCATAGAGTTAGGATCAAAGGATAGGGAAACCTTGGATTAATAAAACTAAGGAAGGACAATACCGGTTTAAGTACTTGGAGGAAAATGTTTAAAAAAAAAAAAACGGCAAAATCTGGACTATTTTTTCCACCTCATTACAATGATTTAATGGCAGCCATTTCATCGACTGGTGGAAAATACATTATCAGTAAACGAACAAATTACGAAAAAAACGACAGGTTGAAAATTTTAAAAAAAATCATGTAGATCAGGACTTGATATATTGTAACCCAGAGACCCCCACTGATAGCACATCTCATGAGTGAGACCTAACAGAGGACTGGGGGGGGGTGTAACAATATAACCAGAGGAAGATGGGGATAACTTTGAGGAATCTAAGGTTTAATACATAGTCTGGGTTCTCTTTTTTTCCCCATTTATTTCTTTTCTCCTTGTGCTTCTTCTATCCTAATCACAAGGGACAATAAGTCCCTTATCTCTCATAGTAAAGTAGACAAACCAGTCCTGCCTAGTCCTTGTGACCTTCTATGGTATTACCTATATAAATACCCCCATTTAAGCCTTTAACTGGTTAACCCCTTCCTGACAACCACGGTACATGCAAGTTGCATTTCAGGTGCGGGACTATGAAGCAGGAGTCAGGAGCTGAGCCCACATTATACCTCAAAGATAACGGCTGTATTAAGCAGTTGGCATCTGTAAAAGCCAGACCAGACCAAAGCTGTGAGCCCATGAAATGCTGCTGGCAATCTGACAGTGGCTTTCACAGAGCATAGTCCTGGGGTCGCTACCTTCTGGGTGCCCAATGACCCCCTTACATGACTATAGGCTGGGCCTCCTAGAAGACCGTTATTTTAGCTATATACTGCAGTACAGTTGAATTCAATTATACAGAACAATAGATCTGGCTCTTCCCACTAGCCCTGGCAAGTGGGTTAATATTTGTGGGGATGATGTCACCTGACAATACAAAGGTGACATCACGCACGGCTTAGTAATGGAGATACCGACACCTATCTATTACCAATCCTATAGTTACATGGTAAATAAACACACAGCCAGAATAAAGTCTTTTATTACAAATAAAAAAAAGTGTGTTTTGTTTTATTTAAAAATAACAAACACAGTTATACTCACCGAACCCCTTGTTCTCCTGTATAAAAAAAAAAATATATATTCCTCACCTCTCCATCGTTCTGTCCCATGCCGTAATCCATGTCTGGGGGCAAAACAGTTTTCAAACTGGACGGTGTCAACACGCGACCATCCAGGCTGAGAGCCACTGGTGAATGCGCTGCTGCGAGGCAAGCCTCAGTGACCAGTGGTAACGTCATCGAGTTTATCTCCGGTCACTGATGCTGCTTTCCCTGCCGGGCTGAACTGCCATTACCTCGGAGAGATCACTGCTAGCACAGTGAGAGTTTTTCCTCACAGTGCTGGCGAGGATCTTACCGAGGTCATGGCAGTTCAGCACGGCAGGGAACTCAGCAGCTTAGTCAACAGTGGTTCTCAGCCTGGACAGTCGCATCTATTATCCCCCAGTCATGGATTACAGCATGAGACAGAACGATGGAGAGGTGAGGGATTATTGCCGTTTAATGATTTTTGGTTTATTACAGGAGAACAAGGGCTTCGGTGGAATAGGCATTTGGTGAGTATAACGGTTTGTTATTTTTAAATAAAAAAGTAAAACTGTGTTTTGTTTTATTTCTAAGGCTAGTTTCACACTTGCTTTTTTTTGCAGCGCGTTTTTCCCGCAAAAAAACGCATTGAAAAAACGCATACATAAGCATACAACTGCTGCGTTTTTTTCAAGCATTTTTATGAGCATGCATGAAAAAAACGCAGCGTTTTTATGCGTTTGTATGCGTTTTTAGCGCGTTTGCGTTTTTTTCCAACATTTTTAGGTGGCCCCTCACACTACCCAAACCATGACTTTACTAACCCTAACCCTGACCCTAACCCTGACCCTAACCCTTAACCAAATCATACTTAACCCTAACCCAAACCCTAAACCCTAACTAACCCTAACCCTGACCCTAACCCTTAACAAAACCATACTTAACCCTAACCCTGACCCTAACCCTAACCCTGACCCTAACCCTTAACCAAACCATACTTAACCCTAATCCTGACCCTAACCCTGACCCTAACCCTGACCCTAACCCTTAACAAAACCATACTAACCCTAATCCTGACCCTAACCCTGACCCTAATCCTTAACAAAACCATACTTAACCCTAATCCTGACCCTAACCCTGACCCTAACCCTAACCCTGACCCTAACCCTAACCCTTAACAAAACCATACTTAACCCTAATCCTGACCCTAACCATGACCCTAATCCTTAACAAAACCATACTTAACCCTAATCCTGACCCTAACCCTGACCCTAACCCTTAACAAAACCATACTTAACCCTAACCCTGACCCTAACCCTAACCCTGACCCTAACCCTTAACCAAACCATACTTAACCCTAATCCTGACCCTAACCCTGACCCTAACCCTAACCCTTAACAAAACCATACTAACCCTAATCCTGACCCTAACCCTGACCCTAATCCTTAACAAAACCATACTTAACCCTAATCCTGACCCTAACCCTGACCCTAACCCTGACCCTAACCCTTAACAAAACCATACTTAACCCTAATCCTGACCCTAACCATGACCCTAATCCTTAACAAAACCATACTTAACCCTAATCCTGACCCTAACCCTGACCCTAACCCTGACCCTAACCCTTAACAAAACCATACTTAACCCTAATCCTGACCCTAACCATGACCCTAATCCTTAACAAAACCATACTTAACCCTAACCCTGACCCAAACCCCAACCCTAACCCTGACCCTGACCATAACCCTAACCCTAAACCCCCTTAACTAACCCTAACTCTAACCCAAACCCCTAAATTCCATGGTTTAAAAAAAAAAACGCATATGCAAAAAAACGCATACATGAGCATGCCAGTGGGCACATATGCGCATCCATAGGCTATAATGGCCATTTTTAGCGCAAAACGTGCGCATATGTGCGCATGCGCTTTTTTGCAGGGCCAAAAAATGCAACATGCTGCGTCTGGAAAATCCCAACGCACACCCCAAAAAAACGCAGCGCATGAAAATCGCATACATGCGCTTACCAGCGCGCAGGTATGCGCACCCATGTTAAATATAGGGGAAAAAACGCATGCGCAGGTGTGCGTTTTTTTCCAGCGCTAAAAAACGCAAATGTGAAACCAGCCTAATAAAGGACTTTATTCTGGCTCTGTCTTTATTTACCATGTAACTGTAGGATTAGTAATGGATAGGTGTCTTGATGTCACCGGATAATACAAAGGTGACGTCAACCCCACAAATATGAACCCCACTTGCCACCACTACAGGACAAGTGGGAAGAGCCGGGTAAAGTGCCAGAACTGCCTTTTCTGGGCACCTGCGGACTGCTACTTTTAGGCTGGGGGAGTCAATATCCATGGCCCCTTACCAGTCTGAGAATTCCAGCCCCCAGCTGTCTGTTTCAGCAAGGCTGGTTGTCAAAAATCAGGGTCCCCCATGCCTTTTTTTTTTTTAAATAATTTATTTAAATAATTAAAAAACCCAGAGTGGTTATCCCTCTATCCTTGATAACCAGCCTTGCTGAAGCTGACAGCTGAGGGTTGCAGCCCCCAGCTGTGACTTTTGCCTGGCTGGTTAACAAAAATACACAGGACCCCACGCCATTTTTTTTTTTATTATTTACAGCGCTCTCACTGTTATTAGCAGCAGCAGGTGTTGGATTATGGGAGCAGTAGCCCCATCAGCTGACACCAGAGGTAAGCTTTATACCTCTGATCACAGATGAGCGCTCCCATTGTCTTCACGGCGTGAGAACCGCGGCTCTCTGACCGGAGGGGATGATTTCACTGGTAATCAGAAGCCATGTCTGCAGCGCTGTCACTGGATGTTCAGGCCCCCCATTCAAGTGAATGAGGTCCGGTCGGTACTGTTCTGGTACCCGAACTTTTTGTAACTGTTGAGGCGAACCCGTTGGACCCGAACATCCAGGGGTGCACCCATCTCTAGTCACCATAACACAGGCGTCCCTCCTAGCTGGTGGACGTGTGGCATCAGTCCTACCTGATGAAGGTGGTCTTCCCAGTGCTGTACTGCCCCACCAGCAGGACCATGGGCAGGTTCTTGAAGTCCGCCTCCTCCAGGGCCGGAGAGTGGAATTCATGGAACCGGTAATGCTCCTCCAGCGGCAGCAGCTTCCCGCTGTACAGGGACTGCAGGCCGCCGGTAACCGTCTGCAGGACATCCTGATTGGAGCGGCCGGAGCCGCTCTCCTTCCCCAGCCAGCTGAACATGTCCGGGGCTTCTCCTCCTCACGGCGGGGACTGCGCAGAGGACGGCGGGAGTCAGTGCAGCAGCAGGTGTCAGTCAGGCGGTGAGCCCTGGAATCACACGCGCTCACGGGCTCTCACTTCCTCGTTCACCCAAGCAGTGAGCCGCCCGCCCTGCAGCCGCGGACACGTCACCTGCGAGCGAGCTCCCCGACACCGCCCAGGGAACTCCCAGCCACGACGTCGGCTGCACCACAGCGCCTCCAGCGGCCACTGTGGATCGGTGCAACCAGATCGCAAAACTTCCAATAGTTTTACAAATGTTTGATTTAAATTAAAACCTAAAATCTATTCTGCAACTTTCAAAAAAAAACAAAAAAACATGATAACGTAAGAGAACGGATAGGTAAAAATTCAGGGATAACCTATAACAGGTACGCAACTATGGTGGAGTCAATATACATAGGTACAATTAGAACTGCTAGCAAGTTGGCCCCTCACTAGAAATGGAGGGTGACACTACAGGGGCAATAGCATAAATGCAACTGCCAGAGTGATAGAGCACAAGAGGAAATGAAAATAAAAATCAAGATCCCATACTCCTGAACGTGGTAAGACAAGAGATGACCGTATAGACAATATTTAGCTGACCCTAACGCCCCTGGAAAAAACTGGCGGCTAAACGTGCGTCGGGGTGAGGGGACGCCAGGAGCACATATCGGTCCACAGGTAATCACTTCTGCTTATAGCATCTGCCCTGCTTATGTATGGTTAGGGAAACCGTTCCTGGACTGATAGGGGTTTGGGTCAGCCACAGCACTTTATTATCTGTCCCTGCTCAATTGTAAAGTCATCACAAAGTAACACATAGTTGACCAGTTACAGGAGGAGTGAGGGTCCAGCTCACAAGCTTACACACTATAAGGAAATAGGGGGGACGCAAAAGGTAAACAGCGCTTATATTGTACGGTCCGCCATCATTATAATGAATTAGCTGAAGAACCCAGCGTTGCCCGGGCATAGTAACTAACTAAGGTTAGTTATAATAAATTATAATGATTATAGCTATACATATAAAGCTGAGTGTGGAGCCCCGCCCATTCCGCATAGCCACATTCACTATAATATCCCACATCATCTCGTCAAAGCAACTGGACTACTACCCCTAATATCCCACATCATCTAGTCAGCCATAGCCACCAGACAGCTACCAATAATATCCCACATCATGCAGTCACAGCCGCCGGACTACTACCCCTAATATCCCACATCGCCCCGTCAGCCAGAGCCACCGGACTACTACCCCTAATATCCCACATCATCTCGTCAAAGCAACTGGACTACTACCCCTAATATCCCACATCATCTCATCAGCCATAGCCACCAGACAACTACCAATAATATCCCACATCATGCAGGCACAGCCGCCGGACTACTACCCCTAATATCCCACATCGCCCCGTCAGCCAGAGCCACCGGACTTCTACCCGTAATATCCCACATCATCCCGTCAGAGCCACCAGACTACTACCCCTAATATCCCACATCGCCCCGTCAGCCAGAGCCACTGGGCTACTACCCCTACTATCCCACATCATCCCGTCACAGCCGCCGGACTACTACCCCTACTATCCCACATCATCCCATCACAGCCGCCGGACTACTACCCCTAATATCCCACATCATCCCGTCAGAGCCACCAGACTACTACCCCTAATATCCCACATCGCCCCGTCAGCCAGAGGCACTGGGCTACTGCCCCTAATATCCCACATCATCCCGTCAGAGCCACCAGACTATTACCCCTAATATCCCACATCATCCCATCAGCCTGGGGTCAGAACCAGAGCGCTGAGTGGAACGGTCCTAACTTCCATACCGGGGATCACTTTAAGAGAAGCCTGGTGTCAGAACCAGAGCGCAGAGTGGATTTTCCCTGACTTCCATACCAATGATCCCTTTAATAGAAGCCTGGGGTGAGAATCAGAGTGCTGAGGGATTTACCCCAACTTCCATACCGGAGATCCCTTTAAGAGAGCCTGGGGTCAGTACCAGAGCATTTGAAGGCAATTGCCCTGACTTCCATACCGGGGATCCCTTTAAGAGAGGCCTGGGGTCAAAACCAAAGCGCTGGATGGATTTGCCCTGACTTCCATACCAATGATCCCTTTAAGAGGGAAGATGTGCCTATGGGATGGAGGATGTGTGATGGGGATATAGGTACGGGAGGGGGGATTCATTTCTGTCTTGCTCTCTGCTGCTTTCTGGGGGGCAGACAATGGCTGGAGCTTATGTTCCCAGGGATGCTAGATTTCTCCCACCATGTCAGTGTCTGCTGAGGTGTTGTCAAGTGGGAAAACTTGCTCATAGCAACGAATCTCAGCTCTGCTTCTTTTAACCAGCTCTGGTGAAATGAGAGATGCTTAGTGATTGGTTGCAATGAGCAGCATTTTTCCTTGCAACCAATCATAGCTCAGCTTCTTTTGAACAGCTCTGGTGAAATGAAAGATGCTTCGTGATTGGCTGGTGATACACACACACACACACATTCAGATTTATATATAGAGATTGGGGTTTCGCTATAAGGCTGCACGACGCAGTCACCAGCCAGGTTGTGTGTTATTGGGTGCATGGATGATGTGGAGACAGATGAATAGGAGGGAGCAGATTCTGAGGAAAATTTAGAAAGAGAGAATGGGAGAGCTAGACTAATGAAGTAAGGTGACAGGACTGTCCAAAGAGAAGTGTTTTCAGAGCATGCTTAATAATGTAAGGGCTAGTTATTAATCAGATTGTCTGGGGTAGTGCATTCCAGAAAACTGGCTCAGCATGAGAGAAGCCTTGGAGATGGAGGTTCGGATTAAGGAGGATGTTAGTCTTAGGTCAGCTGCAGATCAGAGGGCACAGGTAAGGCAATAGATGGAGATAAGGGAGGAGATGTAGGGTGGTGAAAAATTGTGGAGAGAATTGTAGTGAGAGAAGACTGCATTGTATTCTGTAGTAGAAGGACAACCAGTGTAATGACTGGCACAGAGTAGAAGCATCGGTGCAGTGGCTGGACAGAAATCCAACCCTGGCCATCACATTCAAGATGGATTGGAGAGGAGAGAGTATAGTAAGAAGGTGACCGATTAATAGAGAGTTGCAGTAGTCCAGACGAGAATGAATAAGAGCGACAGTAAGAAGTTTTGCAGTTTCAAAGGTGAGAAAAGATTGGATTTTGAAGATGTTTTAGGTAACCCGGGCAAGTAAGTGATCGGATATAGGGAATAAAGGAAAGGTCTATGTCAAATCTGACCTCAAGACAGTGGGCGTGCTGCAGGTGAGTTAGTGCTGAACTATCCAAGGTAATTACAATGTTGGGCATAGGTAGGTTAGTAGAGGGAGGAACCATGAGAAGTTCAGTTTTTGAGAGATACAGGTTGAGGGAAGACATGATGTTAGAGACAGCGGACAGATAACCCCGGGAATTTTGTATTGAGGTGGGGATGATGTCAGTTGAATAAGAGGTGTACAGTTGGTTGACATCTGCATAGAGATGATGCTCGAAACCAAATCTGCTGATTGTCCAGTAGGGGCAGTGTATAGAGAGATGGTGAGGGGGCCTTGGACTGAACCCTGAGGAACCCTAAGGGTACCGTTACACCTAGCGACTCACCAGCAATCCCGACCAGCGATATGACGCGGTCAGGATCGCTGGTGCATCGCTAGGTGGTCACTAGTGAGCTGCCACACAGGCAGATCTCACTAGCGACAACGCTGGGGTCAGGGGTCGCTACTTACCTGTCAGACGTGGCGATCCTGCGTCCTCCCGCCCGCGTCCACGTGCCGCTCCTTGTCACAGCAGGAAGCGCCGCAGGAAGTGACCGACGAGGAATGATCCAGGAGCTTCTCGCGCGATCAGTGATAACCAGTGGAGGAGCCGGTCGGAGGTATCACATGCAGCGATATCGCTAGTAATATCGCTGCAACGTCACAAAATCGGTGACTTTACAGCGATATTGCTAGCGATATCGCAGTGTGTAACGGGGGCTTAACAGTAAGAGGACGAAGAGCCAGCAAAAGAAACAGTGAAGGAGTGGCCAGAGCGGTAGGAGGAGAACCAGGAGAGAACAGTGTCCTTAAGGCCGATGGAGCGGAGCATTGTGGGGAGGAGCTGGTTATCCAATGTTGAATGCTGCAGAGAGATCCAGGAGAATCAGCAAGGAGTAGTGACCATTAGATATAGCTGTTAGTAGATCATTATAGACTTTAGTGAGGGCAGTTTCAGTAGAGTGTAAAGAGTGGAAACCGGATTGTAGAGGGTCAAGAAGAAAGTGATCTGAGAGATAGTGGATTAGACGGGAGTGGACAAAGCGTTCCAGGAGTTTGGAGATGAAGGGAAGATTAGAAACCGATCTGTAGTTAGCAGCACATTTCTGGTCAAAGGATGTTTATTTTAGTAGAGTGGTTATGACTAGAGTTGAGCGAATTTGTTTGGATTCGGTTCCGAATATGATCGGCAGCGAATATTGTTTTTGCAATATTCGTCGAACACAGCCGAACGTCATTAGAGTCAATGGGAGTAGACATTATCGAATATGTTCGGAACCGATCATCAAACATACATTTGGCACGAATAGGGAACCAATATGGCACATTCAGATTCGGCGACCAAATCTGAACAAATTCGCTTAACTCTAATTATGACCGCTTGTCGAATGAAGAGGGAAAGATACCGGAGGAAAGAGAGAGGATAAATATTTTAGTTAGATGCGCAGAGACACTTGGGAAGAGGGGCTGAAGGAGATGTAAGGGAATAGGGTAATTGATTGGTACAAGTAGTATGGCAAGAAGTAAGGAGCCTGGTAACTTATTATTCTGTAACTTCTTATTCTGCTCAAAGATGGAAAGTGAGCTTGAGGTGTGTGAGCGAAGGAGATCCAGGCTCTGAGGGTATTGTGCAAAAATGTCCATCATAGATGTGGTCAGTTTTTTCTAGGAAATAAGTGGCCAGATTGTCAGCTCTGACTGTTACCTGGGCTCATACTTTAGAGCTCAGGAGGGAGTGGAAGGTTTTGAAGAGTCATTTTCGATTGTTGGCAAGTGATGTAATGAGGTTGCTGAAGTGGCTTGTTTGAATCATAGAATGATAAGAGTTGGAAGGGACCTCCTGGGCCATCTGGTCCAACCCCCTGCTCAAAGCAGGATTCGATTGATCAGGATCTGTTTGATCAGATGGGAGAGCAGAGTTATAAGTTATAGTGGATGAAATTTACTGAAAGCAATATTTTTCCACTGACACTTGGGACAACTTGAGGAATGCTGGAGAAAATGTTTGCAGCATGTACCAGGGTTGTCATCTGTATCGGGTTTTTCTGGGTGTAGGCGATGCTGCTTCATCCAGGGCACTGCAATATATTATTACTGTGTGAAAATGCTGAATTTCAACATGAAAGGGAGAAGATCATCACTAAAGACGAATGTAGATAGTTTATAAGCTGCTGGGTATTGATGGCACGTAGATTTCTGTGCACACATTATTCTGATTCTCTTGGTAGAAAAAATGCTACGGAAAATCCACACGCTTTTTTTTTGGGGCAGATTTTTCCCCACTCGTTAGTATGGGTGAAATCTGCAGCAAAAACGTATAAAGAATTGAATTGCTGCAGATTTAGATCTACTGCAAGGAGTAAATAAGCAGCATGTCCATGAGACTTCAGGGATCTCATTCACTTTGCTGATACTAGGAAAATCATTCCGGTTTTGTGACACGACTGTGCCGAAAACCAAAACGCAACGTGTGTCCATACCCAAAATCGGCCCTAAACCTGGTTCATACCACGTTTTTGCAATCTTTAATATTTACATGTTTTTATACTATAAACAAAAAAAAGAAAAATGATCTTTTGTAAAACTGCATTTAAAGCAAGTGTATCTGTTTATGTTGTAAAACATATTCATTGCTTCCTTTTTTGTCTTTTTTAATATGGGAGGGGTTTCAGGGGCTCATGTGACTTTCTGAAATAAAAATGAATTAAAGAAACAAAAAAAAAAAAAAAAAAAGTAGATGGAAACATAACAATACATTTGTTTCTGGCTTCCATATACTACTAGGTTATTAAAAAATAATTGATCTGATTTTCATCCCATTTTTTTATGAAAAAAACGGATGAAAGCAGATATGTGCATAAACGAATAATTATTATACTTTTTTTACCGATATATTCTATGTAAATGCAAATACAGTATATCAGGTTAGATACGTTTTAAAGGTTTTGCCGAGTGCAGCAGAAAAACAGTGTGAAATAGACTTACCGTACTTACTGACCTCTTTGACATCAATCTCTACTGTCCCTTTCATTGATGGCAAAGCTACAGCTATAATATCCTGGGGCAAAAAAAAAAAAAATATCCTAAAATAAAGTAAAAAATAAAATAAATTGCAAAAATTGCATGAAGGTAGCAATAACAATAAGGGTATTTAGTAAACATAATTTTGATCAAAAGAATGTGTAAGCCATCCCGCTACGTCAAGGCAACCCTTGTGGGACAGTCCTAACTCTTGTATTTAAAAACCTTTCCACTTGTCAAGTGACGTAAATGTGAACAAGGACCGAGGGACTGAACCACCAGTAATAGCATAGGCCAGACAGGATGGATCCTGAACTGCTGTTTGTTGTCGGAGACTCTGCGGTGGGAGACAATTTATCACAGCGAGTTGGAGACAAAATGCAGCTTAATCCATGTGCATTCCAATGTGTTTTTAATCCAGTTGTTTCCGTGCCTATGCATGATTTGAGAGACCCCACCCCTCTCTTGTGTGACATGCACATAAAGAGCTGGCTTACACCACGTGCCCATACCAGGAAGCACCTGTCTTCATCCTGTTCATTTAGACACTGTTCACATGTTCAGGTTTTAAATACATTAGATAGGGACTGCTTCAATAGGGGTTACCTTGATGCGGTGGAGCAGCTTGGTATACATTTTTTTTTTTGCAAAAAAACGTATCGACTAAATACCCTCTATTTGTTATCTTTTTATCAGCACTTGCTGACTACTTGTATATGTTTTACTGCAGGATATTTCTGCACAACTGTCATTCTGTGCTCTCTGTTTGTGTTTGAGTCAGTGGGTGGTATGAACAGTGTCCTACCGACTTGTTCATATGTGTGCATGTCACATGTGTTTTTAATCCAGTTTTTTCCGTGTCTATGCATGATTTGAGAGACCCCACCCCTCTCGTGTGACATGCACATAAAGAGCTGGCTTACACCACATGCCCATACCAGGAAGCGCCTGTCTTCATCCTGTTCATTTAGACACTGTTCACATGTTCAGGTTTTAAATACATTAGATAGGGACTGCTTCAATAGGGGTTACTGTTATGAAAGGGTAGCCGAGGAGGAAAATAAAAAACAACACTAGCTAAGTCTCAGAAAAGCAAAGAGGTTGGTAACTATGCAGACTGCAGACCCCTGATCCTAACACACAACTAGCAGCAGTCATGGAGCGTTCCTACGGTGGTCCTAGACGCCTCGTCACAACCGGAGAAACTAAATAAGCCTAAAGCAGGAAAAGGGGAAAACTCACTGCCCCAGAGCAGACCCCAAAGGAGAGACAGCCCCCCACATGTATTGACGGTGAAAAAAGATGAAAACACAAAGGCAGGAAAATAGGCTGAGCAAACGATGGGGCCAGACTAACTAGAAAGGAAAGGAAAGACACTGTCTGCAGTCTGCCAAAAACCCTACAAAATGTCCAACACATCTGATAGCAAAATTAACCCTGAAGTCACTAGACTTCTCCCACTATATCAGCACTCTGAAATATTCTGAGACAGAGCAAAAAGAGGCCAATCTAAAAGGGACCAAAAAAACGGCAATTTGGCAAATAAGAGTGGAAATTCAGCACAGCCCAGCCGGGCTGGCTGACCACACAAAAAACAGAAAAGACCAACAAGAGCAAGTGTGAACATTAGCAAAAAACAAACTTATCTTTAGAAGACTGGAACAGAGCTGAGTCCTAGACCTGAGAAACAGACTGAATCACCAGCAACAGGATAGGGCGTCAGCTGTCATATCCAGTCTGATACTCCAGAAATCCAATCACTATCTTCCTCACCAGGTGGCAGATCACTACCACTCAAACCAACCTCACCACCTCCCGTCACCACCAGAGGGAGAACGGAAGGGGAACTCTCAACTGGTGGAGCAGAAAATGAGCTCCTAACAGGTTACCTTGACGCGGTGGAGCAGCTTTTGCAAAAAAAGTATCGACTAAATACCCTGTATTTGTTATCTTTTTATCAGCACTTGCTGACTACTGGTATATGTTTTACTGCAGGATATTTCTGCACAATTGTCATTCTGTGCTCTCTGTTTGTGTTTGAGTCAGTGGGTGGTATGAACAGTGTCCTACCGACTTGTTCATGTGTGCATGTCACATGTGTTTTTAACCCCATGATTCTAAACTTGTAGGACACCCTGGAGTCATGAAAACGCCAAGAACTACTGCTTCGTTCTTTTTGGTGGCCTAATTGTAGGAAGGATGTGAGACAATATGTGCACAGAACAAGACACCATGATCTTCTCCTCTAGGACTCCTTCAACCTGTTCCAGTTCCATACAGGCCTTGGGGATCAATCTCAATAGATTTTACAGTGGAGTACCTTCATTTAAAAATATGACGCTTCTTTGTTATGGTGGATCGGCTCACAAAGACGACCCAATTTATTTCAACTAAAGGGATTTCCACTGATGAACAAACTGTAGAATTAGTGATCAAATGGATATTTAGGCTGCATGGAATTCCTGACAATGTCATTTCTGATAGAAGTGTTCAGTTTACATCAAGATTTTGGAAAAGCTTCTGTACAACTTTAGTAGTTACTGTCAATTTGTCTACTGCCTTCCACTCACAATCCAATGGCCAGACTGAAAGAACTAACCAAACCGTCAAACAATACCTGCAGTTTTATGTCTTACCTACAGGATAACTGAGTGGACTGTTTACCAACAGTTCTACATCGCAAAGTCCATTTTTTGCTAACTATGCCTTGCTACAAAATATTTATTTCTAATCTTCTATTTAATACTTTGGTTCCTGCTGCTACAAACAGACTTACAGAATTGCAGAAAGCTCAAAAAGAACAGAGACGTTATAAAAAGCCGAAGATTACAAAGAAACAGCAGATAAATATAGCAAACCCCCTCCTATCCTTCAGGTCGGTGACAAGGTTTGGCTTTCTACAAAAAAATCTGAAAACTAATGTACCGTCTTCTAAACTGGGTAAAAAAATTCATAGGACCTTTTTCAAATTTCTACACAAATTAACCCAGTTGCATTCAGCTTAAAACTTCCTAACAAACTTAAAATCCACACGGTGTTTCATGTATCCTTGTTCAAACCATTCAGTGAGAACCCATTTCTAGGTAGGACTCCACCACCTCCTCCACCAGAAAAAGTCCATGGTGAAGAAGAGTACATTGTGGATAAAATTCTGGACTCTAGAATATTTAGAGGAAGACTACAATATTTGGTGCAATGGAGGGGTTACGGACAAGAGGATAGTACAACCCCTGGCACAAATTATGTAATCACCGGCCTTGGAGGATGTTCATTCAGTTGTTCAATTTAGTAGAAAAAAAAGCAGATCACAGACATGGCACAAAACCAAAGTCATTTCAAATGACAACTTTCTGGCTTTAAGAAACACTAAAAAAATCAAGAACAAAAAATGGGGTAGTACCAAGCATAGGGGAAAAATTATGGAGTCACTCAATTCTGTGGGAAAAAAATTATGGAATCACCCTGTAAATTTTCATTCCCAAAACTAACACCTGCATCAAATTAGATCTGCTCGTTAGTCTGCATCTAAAAAGGAGTGATCACACCCTGGAGAGCTGTTGCACCAAGTGGACTGACATGAATCATGGCTCCAACACGAGAGATGTCAATTGAAACAAAGGAGAGGATTATCAAACTCTTAAAAGAGGGTAAATCATCAAGCAATGTTGAAAAAAGATGTTGGTTGTTCACAGTCAGCTGTGTCTAAAATCTGGACAAAATACAAACAGCATGGGAACGTTGTTAAAAGCAATATGTCTCCAAAACAGGAAATGCACAACAAAACAAACGAGGAAAGAATGGGAGGAAACTGGAGTCAACGTCTGTGACCGAACTGTAAGAAACCACCTAAATGAAATGGGATATACTTACAGAAAAGCTAAATGAAAGCCATCATTAACACCTAAACAAAAAAAAAAACAAGGTTACAATGGGCTAAGGAAAAGCAATCGTGGACTGTGGATGACTGGATGAAAGTCATATTCAGTGATGAATCGCAAATCTGCATTGGGCAAGGTGATGATGCTGGAACTTTTGTTTGGTGCCGTTCCAATGAGATTTATAAAGATGACTGCCTGAAGAGAACATGCAAATTTCCACAGTCATTGATGATATGGGGCTGCATGTCAGGTAAAGGCACTGGGGAGATGGCTGTCATTACATCTTCAATAAATGCACAAGTTTATGTTGATATTTTGAACAGTTTTCTTATCTCATCAATTGAAAGGATGTTTGGGGATGATGAAATAATTTTTCAAGATGATAATGCATCCTGCCATAGAGCAAAAACTGAAAACATTCCTTGAATAAAGACAAAATGTCAATGTCATGGCCTGCAAATAGTCCAGATCTCAATCCAATTGAAAATCTTTGGTGGAAGCTGAAGAAAATGGTCCATGACAAGGCTCCAACCTGTAAAGCTGATCTGGCAACAGCAATCAGAGAAAGTTGGAGCCAGATTGATGAAGAGTACTGTTTGACACTCATTAAGTCCATGCCTCAGAGACTGCAAGCTGGTATAAAAGCCAGAGGTGGTGCAACAAAATACTAGTGATGTGTTGGAGTGTTTTTTTGTTTGTTTTTCATGATTCCATAATTTTTTCCCTCAGAATTGAGTGACTTCATAATTTTTCCCCTATGCTTGGTTTAAAAAAGTAACCTTTACTGACTACCACATTTTTTGTTCTTGATTTCTTTTACTGTTTCTTAAAGCCAGAAAGTTGGAATTTGAAATGACTTTAGCTTTGTGACACGTCTGTGATCTGCTTTTTTTCTACAAAATTAAACAACTGAATGAACATCCTCCATGGCCGGTGATTACATAATTTTTGCCAGGGGTTGTATATGGGAGCCGGAAGGCAACGTCCATGCACCCAGGCTTACAAGAGCTTTTTATCAGAGACATCCAGAGAAGTCAGCACCTGAGATGTCCAGAGGCCATCCTGGAAGGAGGGGAGTACTGTCAGGGCTTGAACCCAGCACTTTTTGTGCACCAGACAGCAGCTCTTCCCTCTGAGCCATTAAGCTCGCTGGACAATTCCGTGCCAACCCCAATACTTGTCCCTGTTTTGTTCCTGATTGGCTCCACCCTGACTGAAACGCTATTTAAGCCTAGCATTGCACTCCCTTCCTTGCGAGGTTATTGAGCTACCAGCCTCTAGCCAAGATTCCTTTCACCTGCTGCTTATCCTCAAGATTGTACTGTTGCTTCATGTACCGACCCCTGGCTACCCTGACTATGCTACGTGCTACTCCTTCAAACTACATTGATGCTCTGATGTACAGATTTCTTGGCTATCCCTGACTACAATGAGTTCTGCTCCTTAAAACTACATTGTTGCTCCTGTGTACCAACTTATTTGCACTTCCTGACTACTCTGACGGTACTGCCCCTAGTGGTTGCAATACCACTACTCCAACCCAGGTCAGTTCATAACAGGTAGGCATAGTTCGAACAGCGCTTCCCCATGCTGCAATCCATCTGTTCAAAGGGCATAGGACACAGGGTGGCTAGATGACCAGGACATCTCTAAAAGAGCAAGTCTTTACCAGCAGGCTTTGGCAACCCCTCAGCAAACCCTTGGGACCTCGGACTCCTGCCAGTGGTGGCTCTTTTACTCCTCTTTTGGAATTAGGACTTCCTCTGGGTACCCCAGTATAGGGATGTAACACCACCTGGCTTCCTTGGGGAACTGTCGACCATCCAGTACCTTTCTATTAGGCCAACCAGGTCATCCACATTTCGGTGATCCTCCTGAACAACCCAGGTATGCACAGGCCTGGGAAGGGAGTGGATAAATCTGTCCATTACGACCCTCTCTATCATCTGGGCTGGGGTGGAGAACTCCTGCTACAACCACTTCTGCACCAAATGTAGCAAATCAAACATTTTGCAGCAAGGGGGTTTATCACAGTAATATGTCCAGTAGTGGACCCTTTGAGCTCGGGCAGACAAAGTCACCCCTGAGCATGCGAGTATCTCAGTTTTTAGCTTGGCATATTCCGGGGCATCTTGTAAGGCCTGCTAGTTTGATAGGTGGCCAGCACCTGCATCCACTGGTATGGCTGTAGTTTCTGCCACTCGGCTATCCGCCCAAAAACAGTCAAAAATGCTTCCACATCATCCACCGGAGTCATCTTACTGCCTTCCTGATGTATATGTCGTCACCTGGACTTGAGGGAAGGGCTGCCAGCCCTCTCATGAACTGCCTCTACAAGTAACTCAATCTGCTGCTGTTGCCTGAGTAGGTCTTGTTGATGCTGCCGCTGTTGTTGGAGCTGCTGCTGGACCTGTTACATAAGAAGCGTGTCTCCTGATGTGACAACTGTTGCTGCTGCTGTGCTTTCATAAGGTGCTTAATCAGGTCCTCCATGCTGTCTGACTTTGCTTCCTGGCTCATTGCAGCTGAGTGAGACACAGGTACAGTGTCTCTTTCAATTTTCCACTGCTTTATTAGACGTGGCATAAACCAACGTGAAGTGAGTCCTCCAGGCAAAACAGGAGAAAAAAAAACAGCACATGGCATATAGTTTCTGCAGCTGTGGAGATCAGCACACTCAGTTCCTTCATCTAAATCGTTGATAAAGATGTTGAACAATACAGGGCCCAGGACAGAGCCCTGTGGTACCCCACTTGAGACATTCTTCCAACTGGATGTGCAGCCATTTACAACCACTCTTTGGGTCCGATCACTAAGCCAGTTATGAATCCACCTAACAGTTGCCTTGTCCATTCCATACTTAGTCATTTTTTTAATAAGGATTGTATGAGATACTTTGTCAAATGCTTTGCTGAAGTCAAGATATACTATATCTACAGCATTTCCTTGATCCACCCAATCAGTGATTCCGTCATAGAAGGAAATTAAGTTGTTAGTCTGACATGACTTATTAGTTACAAACCCATGCTGACTCTGTTTAATCACTTCATTCTTATCCAGGTACTGACATACATGTTGTTTAATAATTTGTTCAAAGATCTTTCCTGGTATAGAAGTCAGACTCACCGGCCTATAGTTGCCTGGGTCCACCTTCTTCCCCTTTTTGAAGATAGGAACAACATTTGCTCTTCTCCAGTCTTCTGGCACTTCTCCTGTTCTCCAAGAATTTTCAAAGATTATGGAGAGGGGTTCAAAAATTTCTTCTGCTATCTCCTTCAGTACTCTGGGGTGTAATTCATCTGGACCTGGAGACTTGAATTCATTTAGGTTAGCTAAGTGTTTCCTCACTATCTTTCTGTTTATAGATATCCTGGATTCTTCTATTCCCTTAATAGGACAGTGAATAACAGTTGATGTTGCATTTCCTTTCTGAGAGAAAACAGATGCAAAATAGGAATTTAAAAGTTCAGCCTTCTCAACATCCTGTCTTACCATTTCATAATTTTCATCCTGTAAAAATACTATAGCATCTTTGACTTTTCTTTTACTTTTGACATATCCCCAAAATCCTTTATTATTGCTTTTGACATCTCTTGCAAGCCTCAGTTCATTTTCAGCTTTAGCTAATCTGATTTGTGCCCTGCAGGTTCTGCAGACAGCATTATATTCTTCTTTAGATATGCCTCCCTCTATCCATTTTATAAACATTTTTTTCTTCCTTTTTAGCATGTGCTTAACTTCTGTGTTCATCCATCCTGGTATCCTTAAATGCTTCCTATTCTTCCCGCTTTTCGGAATTGTTAACAACTGTGCTTTGAGAATTTCATTTTTCAAGATTTCCCATCCTTCCTGGACATTTTTGTCTTTAAGGATATCCAGCCATTGGATCCCTCCAATTCTCTTTCTGAATCCCTTAAAATCTGCCTTTCTGAAATCTAACCTTGACGTCTGAGTCTTCACAGGTCTTCCGCCTCTAGTTATCCAAAATTCTAAAATAGCATGGTCGCTACCTCCTAGGGTCCCAGCCACTTTTACCTCCTCAACCATTTCCTCCCTGTTTATAAGGATTAGATCCAAGGTAGCAGTTCCTTGTTTTCTCCCCTACCTTTTGGAAGATAAAGTTGTCAGCAAGAGAGGATAAGAATTTCCTTGACCTGTTAGTTTTGCCTGAGAAAGATTCCCAACAAATGTCTGGATAGTTGAAATCTCCCATGACAACTATGTCATATTTTTTGGAGAACACGAGTCAGCTGCTTTACCTGCTCAGAAAGAGCGTGCATAGGATCCATCACAACACACAGGAGAAAGGGAGCAGAGAAAAAAAATGGTATAGGTCAGCACTACTCTCGCTCACTGAGCCAGTGCGCAAGTCCTGAGTACAGAAACAGTGCTAAAAGATACCTGTGGAGCAGGGCAGCAGAGGTGACAATGCGTGCTTCAAATTATCGGTGTCAGGATCCTGTCAGCGCCAGAAAGTAAAGATGCACAGGACCTGAGGACACTGAAGTTAGCAAGCTGGCACAGGACCTATGGTCATGTGACTGCAAGGGGGAGGGGCTTAGCGTCCTGCTTTCAGAGATGACAGGACACCATACAACAACTCAGAGTCAGGCAAAACGGAGGTAACACAGTACAGGCAAAAGAGGCACAGGAGGGGCAAACAGACGGGTGGTCAGACAAAGCCAAAGGTCATACACAAGAGGGTGACGTGGTACCAAGGGGAAGAGCAGAGAGAAGTCGTGTCACAAGCAGAGAGTCATACACGAGAGGTAGCGCAGTACAAGAGGGACAGGCAGAACTCGTAACAGGGACAGAACCGGATCAAAACCAAACAAGCAAGCAAGATATCAGGCACAAGGCACACATACGCACAAGGTCAACTATCTCAGCCGTGGGCAGGAGTATAACTGACACCAGACCTAGGTCCAGTGAGCATTAAATAGCCGCCCTCTGCCAGAGAGAGGCGGAACAATTAACCCCCAGTCTGATCAGGACGGGCCAAAGCGAAACCCCGTCCTGGATCATGACAAAATGCTTCTGGAGGCCGACTATTTAAACACCAGACCACACCCTGAGGGTGAGATAATGTGGACAACCCCCCACCTGCTCTATGGGTTGTCCACAAAAACCCAACCCTTAAAATGGCAGATTAATCCTTATCAACACAGAATGCGTTACTGCCCTATATGTGGTCAGAAAGTACTGTTAGGCCACATGTCATGGCTAAGAAGAAAGCAGCGCTATTTGGATTTTATGGGCGAAATTTGCGGAGCCCCTAAGGTGCCAGAGAAGTAGAAAAATCCCAAAGAGACCCCACTGTAGAAACTGAGCCTCTCAATTCATCTACGGTTGCAGTGAATGTTTTGTATCATTCATGCCAGGCTTTTTCTCTGGAGACTTGCATATCTGCCAGTCTAGTGCCCATACATTGTGTCTCCATACAATGTAGATTGCCCCAATACATTGTGCCCAGCTTGGGCTTCTGACGATACACACCCATAAATTGAGTGCCTTCTCTCCTTTACAGTAATGCCAAGCATGTGGCCTCTTACTGTGGTTTAGGCATAAGATTACAGAGATACCAGATTTATAATTTTTTTTTATGCTTTGTTTTTGCACACTAAAAATATTTACAAAAATGAATTTGTTTTTGCATCGTCATATTCTGAAAGTTATAACTTTTTTTTTTGCTGAATGAGCCATATTAGGGCTTCTTTTTTTGCAGGACAGTTTGGAGTTTTCATTTATACCATTTTTTTTTCTACATATGACTTTTTTATTGCTTTTTATTCACTATGATAAAAAAGTGCCATTTTTGGCATGTTTTATTATTTTTTTAAGATGTTTGCCAAACGGAATAACTAACGTGCCAGTTTTATAGAGCGGGTCATTCCAGACTCAGCAAAACCAATTATTGTGTACGTTTTTTGTTTTGAGTGGCGAAATGGATTTTAGTGATTTGTGTGGACTTTTTTTTTTTTTTTCCTTGTTTTCCCTTTTTTCTTTAGTCCCACTTTTGGAGATGTATAATTTTTATTTTGATCACTTGTCCCATACACTGCTGTACTAAAGTACAGCGGTGTTTGAGACTGTCAGTGTGTACTGTGCCTGTTCGACTCAGCTTATTGCTGGATCACACACAGGCCACCATACCCTGGTGTCATCACATGATCTCAGTGTACCATGGTTACCATTGGGACCCTCGATTCTCATTGGGACCCTCGATTGTTACTAGGGGGGTCTTGTGACCCTCTTGCAAATACTTAAATACCGCTGTCACATTGGCCCGTGGTATTTCAGAGGTTAATCAGCCCCGATTGTTTGCAAAACCATCCGGGCCTGATACTGCAGGGTGTCAGCTGTCATGTGCAGCTGACAACCGCAGAAATCGCCGCTGCTTGGTGGCGCTATTCCCTTATTCCCCCATCTCAGTTTTAAAACTGCAATAAGAAAATAAATACCCTTAACGACCGCCAGTTTAATGCGTATCGGCGGTCGTTAAGGGGTTAACAAAGCCATTTGTTTTTTATTGCCCTTCATGTTTGGGTGTGCACCATTCTTCTACATAGCCTTTTTTTCTATAATTTGCATAAGCCCCACACCACAGCTCTTCCTTCCAACCGTCGAGCTTCACGTTTTCCATTCTGCCCCTACATATGTGTGTGTGTGTGTGTGTGTGTGTGTGTGAGAGTGTGTGAAGGTTCTTGCCGTGGGTAGTGTCCTCACCCGACTGCCACCTTCCCCCTCAACAGTCGTCTTCCGAGGAGGCTCAGCAGGGAGAACGAGAAATCCCCAGAGCGACATGTAGACAACACGTAGAACAGTCCCAGAATATCAAAGATTGTGAACACTACAGAGTCTCACACTTCCACTGACTTGCTGGGATAAGAGCAGATGTGACTTCAGAGCTTCCAGGGCCGACTAACCCACCTGTGGCACGCACACAGAGATGAGGAAACAACAAGCTTAGGAAGATGACACTCCATTGAGGTACCAGGCCAGTTGACCAAAGGGTCACAACCTGGCTTTTTTAAACTTATCCATGGAGGTCAAAGTGCATGTTCACTACGTTCAAAGCACTGCCGTCTATTGAACGTAAGTGAATCTGCATGTTTTTACTGAACCATAAGGATTCACTGTGTCCAATACATTGTATGGGTGAAATTTCTCTTGATGAGACTCGTGTCTCCGCACGAGAAATTGACATGCTACGGTCTGGAAAGACGCGCCGCATGTCTGTCTCTGCGGGTGAGCCACAGGCGTCTCTGGACACATAGTATGCATGGGATTTCTTGAAATCTCATCCACTATGCTGTACCATCTGGACATTGCACAAGTACGCAGCGTCCAACCTGCAGTGTTTACTGATCGTGTACACATACCGTTGGAATCAACTGTTTAGAGCGAACATAGGAAGCACACAAACTACCCACACAATGCTTCCTCAGCAACCACAAATGCGGCACATTCCCTTATCGGCCTCCTCAAAACATCAAATCGAACGAAGTGACACATCCCAGGATAGGAAAGTCATACTCCATATTTCAATTGTGACTCCAATTTTGTTGTGCATGTGATACAATGCCCTTGCGGCCTCCCGTATGTCGGTTAAACCAATCAACATTTTAAAGGATCACATTGCCAGCTACAAATTCAAAATCCTTAGTGGTAAAACATGGTTACTATTACCACACCATTCTTCTAATGACAGACCCACAGTATCACAAGTGTGTTTTTCAGGTGCTCAAGTAGGTATCTAGGCTTTAACGTGGGGGGCAACCATATCCATATATTACTGAAATGGAAGCCCTTTGGATCCATACGATCTAGACCCTGTCTCCAGGGGGTTGAGCAAGGAAATTGACTTGCTAACAATTTCTATTTACCTTCACAGACACAATGACAAGTCATGCCTTTCTGGCCATGCAGGACCCTTATCTTCCCATGGCCCATAGGGGCAAGTGCTCCTGGTCTGCCCAGACCATTAGTCCATGCCTCAGATAATGCTCCTGCTTTATTTCTTTTCTCGCAGCCTCCCCCATCCCTTTTTATTCCAAATCACCTTATCCTTTTCATTTACTTCCCTTATGGCATTTACTGCTTTCTCCTCATCCACTCCTTCGCATTTTCCGCCTAGTACTGCTCCTCCCCTCCATGTCACAATGACTTCCTCCAACATGCCCCATCGATCACACAGCTATAGCACCATTATGCCACTACATATGTGCAGGCTTCCCCAGAGTCCTTGTCCACAGAGATGAGCATCTGCAGCATTCCTTGCATTGCCATGTCATCTCCCGTATAACACGTCTTCCAGGGTGGGGTGTGTGAAACTCCAATGACGCACTTCCGGTCCGTTGTCTGCCGCTGGCTACAAAACCCCAACACACAGCACTTCCCCTGCCAGCAGATGCCACTGACATAGGTACACAAGTGCCTTGTTCTTCCTCTACCGAAAGGTAAAAAAAAGTAGGCATTAGACCTACCGGTAATAGACTTTCCAGGAGTCCATCATGACAGCACCATCAGGAGGTTGTCCTTCTTATTCTTGATAGGGACAGGAACACACAAAAGGTTAAAAGGCCCCTACCTCCAGCACCCGCTCAGTGATTTTTCCAAGTACCACACCAGGATGGATGCAACTCTTATTTCACATTCCTTCTACATGTTACCGTCACATATCAGACAGGTATTTTTAAGGGAAGGAATGTAGTTGGTGTTGTCATGATGGACTCCTGGAAAACCTACTACCGGTAGGTCTAATGCCTACTTTCCAGGACATCCCTCATGACAGCACCATCAGGAGAATGCCAGAGGATACAATTAGGGTGGGACTACTGCCTGGAGGATCTTCCTCCCGAAGGCCAACTTTTGAGCTGCTAACACGTCCAGTTTATAGTGTCTGCAAAAGGTACTCATATTTGTCCAGATTGCGGCCCTGCAGATTTGGCCTACCGAAGCCCCTGCTTGCTCTGCCCAAGATGTGGCTATCGCTCTTGTGGAGTGGGCTCTAACATTGACTGGGGGAGACTTGCCTTCAGATGCGTAGGTCAGGTTGATTACTGATCTGACCCAAAGTGCCAATGTTGTTTTTGACACCTTTTTTCCCTTATTCTTCCCCCAAAATTGCACAAACAGATTGGAATCTACCCGCCAACCCTTTGTGGCCTCCAAGTACCGGAGGACTATCCTTTTGACGTCTAGGGAGTGAAAGGACCATTCCAAATCACTTTTATAATTTTGACAAAAGGAAGGCAAGACTACTTCTTGACTCATGTGAAAAGGGGTCAATACCTTTGGTAGAAAAGCAGGGTCTAATTTAAGAAAAATGCAGTCATCTAGAATTTTTAGGTATGGGCTTTTAATGAAGAATGCGTGTATTTCCCCAATCCGTCTAGCTGTAGTTATGGCCTTGAGTGGAAATGACACCACCGGAGTCCTGGAATAGAAGCGGTCATCGGTCCCAGTATTCTCATAGCCTCTCTGATGGACACCTGATATTTTCTTTTGAAGGTTAAGACTTTGTCTCTAAGTTCATTTTGCTTTTTTCTCAGAAGGAAGGACATCTGCCTCTCGGAGTCCAGAATTCCTAGGAAGACCTTTTGTTTCCCTGGCACTAGGTCCGACTTTTCCCAAGTTATTATCCAGCCTAGGTTGTTTAATAATAAGATGATCGATGTTAAATTGGCTTTCAGTTGCTGGGAGGACTTTGTCATCAAAAAGAAATCGTCCAGATACTGGACAATAACTATTCCCTGTTCACTGAGAAAGGCCACTACTTCTGCCATGAGTTTGGAAAAAATGTGTGGTGCAGAGGAAAGACCAAAGGGGAGGCATCTGAACTGGTAATGTCAAGCTTCCTTCCCTTCCATTACCACAAATTTCAGATGTCGCTGGCTGTGGGAATGGATCGACACGTGGTAATACGCCTCTTTTAAGTCTAGCGTGCACATTACCATATTCTGTTTGATAAGTGGGATTGTAGACTCACATTTTGAATCTTTTGTATGCAACCCACTTGTTTAGAGATTTTAGATTTATTATCGTGCGATAATCTCCCCCTGGTTTTTTTTATTGAGAAAAGGCCCGAATAGTAGCCGAGACCCCTCTCTGCTTCCGGTACAGGAACCACTGCTCCTGGATCCCACAGAGGCATCCGCCATAAAGGCTGTCGCCATTTTGAGCAACGGCACAGATTCCAGATCTCTTCTCTAGAGGTCTTATTCCTTAAATGGGCTTCCAACTCCTCCAACCATATATTCATGGACTTAGCCACTGAGGTTGAAGCTATATTTGCTTTAATTATAGCAGCAGAGGACTCCAAAGATATTTTTAGAAGACCCTCTGCCTTCCTATCCATAGGATCTTTTAGGCACGAAGAGTCCTCAAAAGGAATAGCCGTTCTCTCCGCTACCCTCACTATTGGGACATCTACTTTCGGGGTTTCTTCCCATATTTTAGGTCCTCACTTTCAAATGGGAGACATGATCTAAAACTTCTTGGGATAGTAAGGTTTTTCTCCACATCTTCCCACTCCTCTAAAATCATGGCCTTAATGTGGTTATTGACGGGGAATACTTTATTTATACGACGTCTTAACCCAAACATTTCGTCCTGCACTGAGGAAGGGGGTTGACAGGTATCCCCCACTCCCATGGTATTTCTGACGACGGACAATAGACCGTCCGTATCCTCCCAAGAGAAAAGATATTTTTTCTTTTCCTCCGGGAAGACTGACACAACTCCCTCGCTTTCCTCCTGCTCTGGGTTAGTGTCATCTGAAACCTCCTCTCCTTCAGAGCTGGACTCTATCTCCCATCATGGTCTCTTTGGTCTAGCGCCCACTCTGGAGGGATGTGGGGTAACTAACTCTGCTACGGTGCTCTGAACCTCTTCCCTTATTATGGTTCTTATGTCAGTCATAAATGAGGAGTGTTCATCTTTGACCACTTTGGCGATGCACTCTGGGCATAATGGTTTCCCATAGGCGTCTGGCAGCTTAGTTGTTACACATGGCACATTTCTTCCCCTTTCTAGGTGCAGATGGAGCCATGGTCCTTCTAGAGGTTTCCTTGTCCTATAATGGAACAAAGGAATACACCATCAATTAAACTCCCATCTAAACGGTGTGACCATATAACAGCGTGACAGTGTGAGGAACAAAAACTCCCAGAAAAACTCACTGGGGTAGGGGCGTCAGACCGGTTAGTGGATTGACCTTCCATAGCTGGCTGACCTGCTGAACTGGAGCATCAGCTTCCCCCCTCCTGCTATACATTAAATAGTGTTGCCTCACCTGTCTTCCATCTGAATCGTAGAAAAAGGCGGTTTCCCCTTAAATCAAGATTCGGCGCCCATTTTTTCAAATAGACAGAAGTGCGTTCCATGGTGAAACGCATGCTGGCCGTGCATCCCCTCTTGAAACCGGTAGTAACTTGTGTGTATTGAAAAACACACACCAGGATGCGCCGCGCGAGCCGAGAGCCCTTCTGGAGGGGAAGCGGCTCATTCCAGGGTCCATCGCTGTGAACCAGGCTGAGGGACCCCTTGTTGGCGAGGTGTTGGCCTCCAGACCTCCGGCAGAAGGGGAGAGATGACGAGGATCCCAACCAGACCCTCCTGCGTCCGGCCACTGGAGCTCCTGCTCCCTGGAAGTTTTAAGGTAATCCTCTTCTGCATCCGTTCCTGATAGGGACAGGAAAAACACTGAAAGGGTGGTGGAGGGAGGTGCCTTTTAACCTCTTGTGTGTTCCTGTCCCTATCAAGGATAAGGACAACCTCCTGATGGTGCTGTCAGGAGGGACGTCCTGGAAAAAACACTTATGACCTGACTATTCACCCCGTCTGCCTTATTACTATAGTGCACTCCTTGGAACCTCATGACTCATAATGCACATTTTATCTATAACTTTTGGCACTTATGTTATGTCTCTCCTGGTGGCTATTCACTAAATTCTATGTCGCATACCTCCCAGCACCACTGACGTCATTTGCATGTCTGCTGTGAAATAATAGAATAGCCTGCATCTTTTGGATTAGAGCGTGACGGGAATTTACTTTATATTGATGGTGGGGTTTAAACCCTGTTGTACCAGCACCTTGATACACTGACCGAGTGCACGCCAATTTTCTGTCTTGGTGACAGGAATGGACATCTGGGCGGGATCGTGCAGGGCAAATGTCAGTGACAGATGGTGGAATTTAAAAGGGTTAACTCAGGACAAAGGAATTATTACCCAAGACAGAAACCCACACATACGAATTTGTTTTTCTTTATTGAGCGAGATATTCAATTATGGACGAAAAAACCATCTACATACAACTTGTAAGCACAGGTTTACTGATTCTAACACTATGTGAATGTGATCTCCTAATCTCAAGGCCATAATTTGAGGACTCAGTTTGGCAAGGGATTGTCAAGTCGATAACCCAACAAGAGCTGGTTCAGAAGCGTCTTCTCATGGTCTCTCCTTTGTATTGGCAGTGGTGGCAGTGGATTTCCCTTGTACTCTATCACGGCCATCTTAGCGCGGTCCAGATTCTCTCGGTTTGGTATCCTATACATACGTGTGTAGCTGCCATCATGGGGATTAAATCGAGGAACCAGTGTCTTAAAAAGCTTGTGAACAAGATCCTTCTCCTGCAAAATTAGAGCACAAAAGCAATAGTTATCAACATGTAATAATCACCTAACCTTTCTGTCAGAGATAACAGCAGGGGAAGTCATGCAGATCTCACCGCTGCCACTAGTTTGTCAAGGAGGACATCATTCGGGAACTTACACTGAGCCTATGCTATATTCACCTCAGATTCCAAAGCATGGAAAATAAAAAAATATTTACAGTTAAAATAGGAAATCTTCTTAGAAGTCGGGGGGTCTTCTTATATGCAGTGTGTTATCTTACATGCCGTATGTGGAGCAATCTGCATATGGCGGGGGAGTGGTCCCAATGACGAAGGGAGGGTGTAAGTGGAGTTATCATCCCCCTTTTACCTTATTGGTGGCAGCGGTGCTATCTGCGGGTCTCTGTGCTGGGGATCGGCGGCTCCTCCATCTGCAGTGTGGCAGCTCTGTGCTGGGGGTCGGCAGCGCTCCTCTTTGTCCAGCGTGAGGGCGCTGTGCTGGGGGGTGGCTGCGGCGGCTCTTTGGGCAGCATCGGGGCTCCTCCGGCATGCCCGGAGGCCCAGGCAGCTCCATTGCTGCGATGCGGTGGCCTCCAAGAAAATGGCCGCCGGAGCCCGTGCATGCTGATTCAGATCTTGTCTCCCGAGATCTCGGGACGAGATCTGAATCTGAGCATGCGTGGACTCCGGCGGCCATTTTCCCGGAGGCCACCGCATCACAGCAATGGAGCTGCCTGGGCCTCCGGGCTTTGGGGAAATGCCAGAGGAGCCCCAACGCTGGACAGAGAGCCATCGCAGCCGCCCACCAGCACAGCGCCCCCACGCTGGACAAAGAGGAGCTGAGTCGACCCCCAGCACAGAGCCGCAACACTGCTGAAGGAGAAGCCACCGCACCGCTGCCACCAGTGAGGTAAAGGGGGGATGATAACACCACTTAAACCCTCCCTTCTTCATCGGGACCACCCCCCCACAATATGCACTCGGCGTATAAGACGACCTCTGACTTTTAAGAAGATTTTCAGGGGTTAAAAAGTCGTCTTATACGCCGGAAAATATGGTACTATGGTTTGCTGCTTTCTTTTTTGATGGACTATTTGGAGGTTTGGTATGTACCTGGATGGCCTGCACATGAATCTTTTTTCTATTATGTGCTGTTTTTTCAATATATCTCATACACTCATACACACAGTGGGGAAAAAAAAGTATTTAGTCAGCCACCAATTGTGCAAGTTCTCCCACTTAAAAAGATGTGAGAGGCCTGTAATTGACATCATAGGTAGACCACAACTATGAGAGTAAAAATGAGAAACAATAGTCAGTCAAAGAAAAAAGAAACATCCGACACTGTCCCTGAGAAAGAAATACCCGCAAAGTCACTTATAACCGCTATCAGTGTGACACCTGTAACCCTTGCTGAACGGGTGCTCTATCCATGTGAAGAAAAAACATGAAATATCATAGTTGAAAAAGACAGCAGGATGGCACTCACCGTTCTCTTGAAATGATTCACTTTATTTCATATTAATAAAGCATAGGCAATGGCACGGGAGAAATGCAAAAAGACGGACGACAGCCGTTTCGTGCACAATGCACTTCAACAGGTCATGGGAAACGGCTGTCGTCCGTCTTTTTGCATTTCTCCCATGCCATTGCCTATGCTTTATTAATATGAAATAAAGTGAATCATTTCAAGAGAACGGTGAGTGCCATCCTGCTGTCTTTTTCTACTACAAAATGAGAAAACAAATACAGAAAATCACCTTGTCCGATTTGGCAAGATTTATTTAGCAAATTATGGTGGAAAATAAGTATTTGGTCATTAACAAAAGTTCATCTCAATATTTTGTTACATATCCTTTGTTGGCAATTACAGAGGTCAAACGTTTTCTGTAAGTCTTCACAAGGTTGCCACACACTGTTGGTGGCATGTTGGTCTAATTCCTCCATGCAGATCTCCTCTAGAGCAGTGATGTTTTGGGCCTGTCACTGGGCAACACGGACTTTCAAATCCATACATACATACACACACACACACACTGACCCTATATACACACACCCCGATACTATCACTGCCAATTCCACATAGCAAAAGGAACTACTAGCTGCCTCCACCAATCATTTATACATGTTGATTGGACATTAGTTACAGGTAGAATATGGTTTACAGAGCAAGAAGAAAGGAGCTATTACATTTTAGATATGTAATCTGGAAAGGTAGGCAGTGTTTATAAAAAATTTATAAAGAGGATACAAAATGGGAACAGTACAGTTTAATCACATGAAATAAAAGGGATAACAAATGAAAATTACTAAACATGTGTCACAGAAATAAGCTCAGAGTTTAACAGAGGATTTACTCCTTAGGAAAACAGACAAAACTACAGCAAGCTGTACCTTCCAGGACTGACAAAATACAAAAACTCAAAACTCTGCTTTTTAGTAGGTCAAGGTTACACCCACAACCTCCCCTTGGTGAGGTCATATGGGGGCTTGTTGTTGGATATACAGAATCATTTAGAAGATTATGAGATCCACAACTTTCAGAATATCTTCGCCCCTGGAGGTCCCAGGCAGGAGATATCTTTGTCATGTTTCCCATCATGATTATACCTTTCTATAGAGATGAAACATGGCATGGATAGCATCATACATCTGTCCGATATTAAGTTGGATGTGTTCGGTCGGCCTTACAGTGATGTGAGTGAATGATTTATATTTTCTGCATCGCGGCAAAGGGACGAACATATTTCCCATAAATATACGGTAGTCAAGAAAAAGGAGAGAAAAGCGCAACTTGTGCAGATCAACAGGGTAGGAGAGCTAATGTGAGGTAAGAGAGGTGCTCAAAAATGGTGGATGTGCAGCTGAGGCACAACATTGATTTAAGCTGGATGGGGGCTCTGTTAGCTGCTGGTCAACTTGAAGGATCTCAATGAGGTCGAAATTGTAAAGGAAAGGATATATTCAGGTGATACATGAAGCACTGCCAATAGTCCTCCAGTGTCCAATCAAGAAAGAAAACTTGAGTATTTGAAAATATATTTAAAATTGATTGCTACGCGTTTCGGAGCAGTACGTGCTCCTTCATCAAGCAAAATTTAAATATACAGTCATGGCCAAAAGTTTTGAAAATGACACAAATATTATATTTTCACATGATCTGCTGGCCTCTGGTTTTTATGTGTGTTTGTCAGATGTTTTTATCACATACAGAAATATAATTGCAATCATATTATGAGTAGCAAAAGGTTATATTGACAGTTAGAATGAGTTAATGCAGCAAGTCAATATTTGCAGTGTTGACCCTTCTTCTTCAGGACCTCAGCAATTCTCCCTGGCATGCTCTCAATCAACTTCTGGATCAAATCCTGACTGATAGCAGTCCATTCTTGCAAAATCAATGCTTTTATTTTGTCTGAATTTGAAGGTTTTTGTTTGTCCACCCGTCTCTTGATGATTGACCACAAGTTCTCAATGGGATTAAGATCTGGGGAGTTTCCAGGCCACGGTCCCAAAATCTCTATGTTTTGTTCCCTGAGCCATTTAGTTATCACCTTTGCTTTATGGCAAGGTGCTCCATCATGTTGAAAAAGGCATTGTTGATCGCCAAACTGCTCTTGGACGGTTGGGAGAAGTTGCTCTTGGAGGACATTCTGGTACCATTCTTTATTCATGGCTGTGTTTTTAGGCAAGACAGAGAGAGCCCATTCCCTTTGCTGAGAAGCAACCCCACACATGAATGGTTTCAGGATACTTGACAGTTGGCATGAGACAAGACTGGTGGTAGCGCTCACCTGGTCTTCTCCGAATAAGCCGTTTTCCAGATGTCCCAAACAATCGAAAAGGGGATTCATCAGAGAAAATGACTTTACCCCAGTCCTCAGCAGTCCACTCCCTGTACCTCTTGCAGAATATCAGTCTATCCATGATGTTTTTCCTGGAGAGAAGTGGCTTCTTTGCTGCCCTCCTTGAGACCAGGCCTTGCTCCAAGAGTCTCCGCCTCACAGTGCATGCAGATGCACTCACACCTGCCTGCTGCCATTCCTGAGCAAGCTCTGCACTGCTGGTAGCCCGATCCCGCAGCTGAAACACTTAAGAGACGGTCCTGGCGCTTGCTGGTCTTTCTTGGGCGCCCTGGAGCCTTTTTGGCAACAAGGGAACCTCTCTCCTTGAAGTTCTTGATGATGCGATAGATTGTTGACTGAGGTGCAATCTTTCTAGCTGCGATACTCTTCCCTGTTAGGCCATTTTTGTGCAGTGCAATGATGACTGCACGTGTTTCTTTAGAGATAACCATGGTTAACAGAAGAGAAACAATGATGCCAAGCACCAGCCTTCTTTTAAAGTGTCCAGTGGTGTCATTCTTACTTAATCATGACAGATTGATCTCCAGCCCTGTCCTCCTCAACACACACACCTGTGTTAATGGAGCAATCACTGAAACGATGTTAGCTGGTCCTTTTAAGGCAGGGCTGCAATGATGTTGAAATGTGTTTTGGGGGATAAAGTTCATTTTCTAGGCAAATGTTGACTTTGCAAGTAATTGCTGTTAAGCTGATCACTCTTTATAACATTCTGGAGTATATGCAAATTGCCGTTAGAAAAAATGAAGCAGTAGACTTTGTAAAAATTAATATTTGTGTCATTCTCAAAACTTTTGGCCATGACTGTACCATATACAATGAACCCAGGCCATTATATACATCCTTATGGGTGTCTGCTGACAAATCAGGTGTTAAGACATTCAGGTGCCAATCATGAAAATGGATTTGAATTTCCTTCAAAGTGATTGTTAAAACATGAGATTACGCCTTTGAACACAAAAAAATAAAAAGTAAAATAAATAATGAAAAATAATATGAAGTAAACCAGTTTGGAGTGAGGTGCATTGTTCTCCAAGGAGTATGTGGCACCCCTCTCCATTCCTAAGGTGTTTTGAAGGATGTCACGGCCCTAAACTCTAACATCACACACGAGTTGAGGATTGGGGCCGATCGACATTAACTAGTGCAGGATCACTCCATGTCAGAGATTCAATCCTATCAGCTGTTGAGGGGCTTCGCATCCAGTGAACTTTTTTTATGGCCCTGCTAATTACAAGAGGTTCATCGATGACCTGTTCATTATATGGGCAGGAACTCGTGAAAAGGCAGAGTCCTTTGTCCAATGACTCAATAGTAACTCTTGG
Organism: Dendrobates tinctorius; assembly: GCF_039654945.1. NCBI lineage: Eukaryota > Metazoa > Chordata > Amphibia > Anura > Dendrobatidae > Dendrobates > Dendrobates tinctorius. The sequence continues at coordinate 10,285,211 of NW_027361678.1, forward strand.
GGCTTTAGGGTATGTGCACACATAGTTTTTTGTCTCTGCGGATTTTGTAAAGAAAACCGCAGGTAAATCCGCTGGACAAAGACCTGCGGTTTTGCCCTACAGTTTTACACCTCATAATGGATGAGGTGTAAAACTGCAGCGTTTCTGCACCAAACAATTGACATGCTGCGTTTTGAAAACCGCAGCAAAACCGCACGGAAAAAAACGCAGCATGTGCACAGCTTTTTTTTTATTTCCATAGGAAATAAAGGCACTGTACAACGCAGCAGAATCTGCTGCGTTTCTGCAGAGCCAAAAACGCTGCGGAAACGCAGCAGAAACCGCAAAGTGTGCACATACCCTAAAGGTTTTCCAAAATTTCTCCCCCTCAACCACTAAATTTTTTGATTTAAAAATCTCCAAAGGGGAGAGAAAATGATGCAATCTTGACTTCAACCTTCTTCAAAAGTGTTGATGTGAAGAGTTACTCAGAATTCATAAGTAATCACTATTCTAAATGGATTACAAATATCCCAATACAGAAGAATACGTAAAAATTGCACTGATAATGCAGATTTAAAAAAATATTTTTTTCTATAAAATAGTTTTTGTGTAAAAGCGCCAAAACCTAAAAAAAACAAAACAAAACGAACAATATAAATGGGGTATCACTGAAATCATACTGACCCGAAGAATAAAGCTGTCTTAGCAATTTTACCACATGCAGAATGGCAAAAAAAAATTAAAAAATAACCCAAAAAACAAATCCTGAAGTGCTGTTTTACTGTGTGACGGCAGTCAAAACATAAGAACCCGATATAAATATGGTATCGCTATAATCGCACCTACCCCGAGAATAAAGTCATGTAATCACGCACGAGGAACTGTGTAAAAAATAAAATTATTGAAAGTATAGCAACTATGGGTGGCGAAAGAGGGAGGAACGTTTTGGATGGCTTCCTTAGGACCGCCAGGTTGAAGATAGCCTCGACAAGCAGCATCTACACATTGTTGCATAAGCAATGGTCATGGGAGGGCAAAAAAAACAGGCCCAGCACGATGGGTTAATGAAATACAGAACATTACAGTCGGGGAAATCTTAGATGCCACTCTGATGCAACGGAAGGTGATCCCCTCCAGCAGTTATGTAGACATGTCTTTATTACTCCTTCATAGAGCTTATATTACTCCACACATTAATGTCCACACATCGGATGTCTCCAGTGGGCACATTCACATGCTCCAAATGCGGGACAGGAAACACGGGACATATTTCATCACATGTGGGGATGTCCCAAAGTGCAAAAACTATGGCAGTCTATCCACTCCAAACTGCAGAATCTTGGTGGGATATTATTTCTTTTGACGCTGCAATGGGCAATATTTAATATTTTAGACAGCTCTCAACCCAAATTCCCAAATCATCTTAAGGCCATGTTGATTATATGGGCATCAGCTACCAGGAAAAGTATTTTGCAGCACTGGCTAAATCCTTTGCCACCATCCAAATCTCTCATATACTCTAAAATAATGTATATTTTTCGAATGGACTGGTTAGACACCCTGACAAATAAAGAGAAATTGACTAGGAAGTTTTTAAGTACATGGTCATTGTTTATCCCATCACTGTCTCAAGACACCAGGGACAAACTAAGGACACATTTTGAAAACACCCAGTGTTATCTTCTTCAGAAAATTAGCGGGACATAATCCTATTCCTTGAGCTTGCTGATCGTTAATCAAATACAGAGTAGTTTAAGGGGTTTATATGTTGGGGGGGATGGGAGGGTTAATGGAGGTGGGGAACATTTATGAGTATTATGCCTGTCAAATAAGCATCAAATAAGCTTGAGTCCTTCAAACCTGTAGGACTTTTTAGTAATGCTCTTTAAACCAATATTGTGAGAGTTTTACACCTGTCAAATAGCTTGTTACTTCAAGACTTGTATGATTATCTTTTATTGTAATGCTCTTTAAATCAATAAAACATGTTGGAAAAAAACAAAACAAATAATATTAAACCAATTCGTCACCTGCTGTTGATTTTTCCATTCTGTCTCCCAAAGATCACAGTGCGGCTCGGCGTACGTTTATACTGCGCTTTGCACTGAGCGTTTACACCGGGGCTTCCGTGTAAATCTCTGAAATAAGTGAAATTCAGTCGTAACCTCTGGCAAAAGATTCCTTATAATGAGATAGATGGAGGCACTGTGGACGCAATTTGACCTGTGACCCGGCGGAGTCCGTCTTTTTAGGCGAGCATAAAAGTGCGGACGACCACAGATTTGTGCACTTATGAAAAGGAGACCTCTGAACAGAGGCCAGACGGAGTCCACAGTAACTCTGCTGCCTCATTATAGTGAGTGAATCCCTCGGATGTTTCATCTAAATTAGGAGATTTAGATGGAAACCCCAAAGTAAGGGCTCAGGGCAGAGCGCAGGATAAATGTGATCCCAAACGTGATGTAAAATGTTCTCAATAAAAGCTTCAAATCAATCCACAAAAAAAGCAAGCCCCACTCAGGTCTGTCATCTGTTAATGGAAATATAGGGGGGTTTCCAGTTCCTGGTAGCACAAAGGTTCTGGAAAAGCAAAATGGCTCCTCGATCCTCAAAAGAAATTCAGCAAATTCCCAAATCCAAATGCCACCCTCCCTTCTGAGCCCGTGTGTCTAAACTACATATAGCGCCCGCGTTTGGCATTTCTGAGTGCCAGCCTAATTTACGGGTGTGTGTTTCCAGAAGCATGAGCTGGGCATAACATACAGGTCACTTCAAAGTACTGGGCACTACAATGGCATTTTGCAATTTTCACTCAACATCCACTGCTCCTTGTTTCTGGAAAACACCCATGCAGTCAAAATCATGACTACACCTTGGGAGGTGTTGACACGCTTAGCTGCTTCTTCAGGTATACACGGAACATTTTGGTGGAGAAACACCTGCTGGCTTATTGGAGTCATCATACACCAAGGCAGGGTTCACAAAAAAAAACAAAAAAAACACAGCCTTTCTGGCTTAAGGGAAAAAAAAAAAACCACCAAAACAAATAAAGGGTAACAGAGTCCTTTCCTCTGCAGGTCTCGACCTGCCAGCACCAGGCAATGTCTTCCGCTCCTCCTTGGAGCTACGTAGGCGTACTTCTGCTCTCAAGACACCACACCCACTGTCTCTCATGTCCAGGTATTTAACCAGAAACATTTGATGATCACATGATTGTGACATCACCGCAGGTCCTGCTAGTATACCTACCCAAGTCGGCTGCATGAAGAGATATGGTGAGCACTCTCCCGCCGAGTCTATGAAGTGCGCTAGAGGAAAAATATCCTGGTTTCATACCATTGACACATACCTCCCCTCGTACACTGGCCAGTGACCCTGTCACAACCGGTAGATAAATTCCCAAAGGGGTATAATTTCCAAAATGGGGTCACTTGAGGGGGGATTCTGCTTTTCTAGCACTTAAGGTCTCTGTACATGGAGATCGCAAACTATTCTAGGAAAATCTGTGCTTCAGGAGGCAAATAGTGCTCTGTCCCTCCAGAGTCTCAACATTCAGCAGAAACTGTGGGACAAATTTTGGTGTCATTTCTACCCATTTCCCAGTATGAAAATGTAAAATTTGGGGCTAACACAATTTTGGTGTAATGACAGCGCGACAAACACCCCAGTGTTCTGGGGCATTGAACCCCGACAGTAAGGTAACACGGACTTCCTGGAGAAGTCCGTGCCCAAACAGTAGGCATTTAGGATGGATGCCGAACTTTACTGTTCGGGTTCGCCCATCTCCAGCAGCGACTAATAGAATGGTGTTTAACAAGGAGAAATGCAAGATTCTATATCTACGCAAGAAAAATGAAAATTACTGCTACAGAAAGGGAGGACTAGAACTAAACAACAGCACGTGGATAAAAGACCTGGGTATACTAATAGATCAAAGACTGCACATGAGTCAACGGTGTGATGCAGCAGCAAAAAAGGCAAACACAGTTCTAGAATGTATTAAGAGAAGCATAGAGTCTAGATCAAGTGAAGTAATTATCCCCCTCTACTCCTCCCTGGTCAGGCATCATCTGGAATACTGTGTCCAGTTCTGGGCTCCACATTTTAAAATACACATTGAAAAACTGGAGAAAATTCAGAGAAGAGCTATCAGTGAACCGACTGCAAAGTATGTCCTACGAGGAACAGTTAAAGGATCTAGGAATATTTAGCTTGCAAAAAAGAAGGCTAAGAAGAGACTTGATAGCCGTCTACAAATATCTGAAGGGCTGTCACAGTGTAGAGGGATCATCCTTATTCTCATTTGCACATGAAAACACGAGAAGCAATGGAATGAAACTGAATGGGAGAAGATAGAGATTAGATATTAGAAAAAACTTTTTGGCAGTGAAAGTGACGAATGGGTGGAACAGGCTGCCATGAGAGGTGGTGAGTACTCCTTCAATGGAAGTTGGAAGTTTTCAAACAGAGGCTGGACAGACATCTGTCTGCGATGGTTTAGTGAATCCTGCATTGAACATGGCGTTGGACACGATGACCCTGGAGCTTCCTTCCAACGCTAACATTCTAGGATTCTATGATCCTCCCGATTCAGTCTAGAAAGGGGTAAGATCTTCGCAAGTACAATACACAGTACCTCTCATGCAACTGTCCTCCATAGGTACAGGAAAAACACTGATGGGAGGTGTTATTTAACCCTCATGTGTTACTGCTCCTATAGATGATAAGAAGGGCCACCTCCTGGTGTGCTGTCAGGAGGGACGTCCTCGAAAAATGCATTTTATTCACCCTTCCATTTTTTTTTACTACTGAAGATTAGGGAGGTTAATAAGTGGCTCAGAAATTGGCATAGGAAGGAGGGGTTTGGGTTCCTGGAGAACTGGGCCGACTTCTCAGTTGGCTACAGGCTCTACGCTAGGGACGGGCTGCACCTCAATGGGGAGGGTGCAGCTGTGCTGGGTGAGAAAATGGCTAGAAGGTTGGAGGAGTGTTTAACCTAGGAACTGGGGGGGATGGTATTCCTTTTATAGGAGGGGTAGACGATGCAGATAGAGACATGGGCACAAATAATGAAATTGGGGGTGGGGGTGGCATGGGGGGTGGGGTTAGAACAGTTACTAATTTAAGAAAGAACAGAGGTACAGAGAGATACATAAAGTGCATGTATACTAATGCCAGAAGCCTCGCCAACAAAATGAAGGAATTAGAATTTTGTTGGAACATAATTATGACATAGTGAGGACATCTGAGACATGGCTGGACGAGAGACATGATTGGGCTGTTAATTTACAGGGCTATAGTCTGTTCAGAAATGACCGAACAAATAAGCGAGGGGTAGGCATGTGTTTATATGTAAAATCATCCTTAAAACCCATCCTGCGTGATAATATATATGAATTTAATGAAAATGTAGAGTCCCTGTGGGTAGAGATAAGGGGAGGGGGGAAAAAATAATAAATTACTGATAGGGGCTTGTTATAAGTCTCCAAAAATAATGGAAGCAACAGAGATTATCCTCATACAGCAAAGAGATGAAGCTGCGACGCAAGGAGAAGTCATTATTATGGGGGACTTCAACTACCCTGAAATACATTGGGGAACCGAAACCTGCAGTTCCAGCAAAGGTCATGGGTTTCTGACAACTATGAGAGACAATTACCTTTCAAAACTGGTTCAGGACCCAACAAGAGGGGGGGCACTGCTAGACCTAATGTTAACCAACAGGCCAGACAGCATATCAAATGTAAGGGTTGGGGGTCACTTGGGTAATAGTGATCACTAAATAATAAGTTTTCATGTATCCTTTACTAAGATGTGTAGTAGACTGGTTACAAGAACACTAAACCTCAGGAAAGCAAATTTCCCACGGATGAGAGATGATCTTGGTGCAATTAACTGGGACGATATCCTGAGACATAAAAATACACAAAGAAAATGGGAGACGTTTATTAGCATCCTAAATAGGACCTGTGCACAATATATACCGTATGGGAATAAACATGCGAGAAATAGGAGGAAACCACTATGGCTAAATAGAGCTGTAAGGGGCGCAATAAGGGACAAAAATAAAGCATTTAGAGAATTAAAGCAAGTAGGTAGTGATGAGGCATTAAATAAATACAGAAGATTAAATAAATTCTGTAAAAAGCAAATCAAGACAGCAAAGATTGAGACAGAGAGACTCATTGCCAGAGAAAGCAAAAATAATCCCAAAATATTCTTTAACTACATAAATAGTAAGAAACTAAAAAATGATAGTGTTGGCCCCCTTAAAACTAGTCTGGGCGAAATGGCTGATGAGGATGAGGAAAAAGCCAATATGCTAAATGACTTTGTTTCAACAGTATTTACTCAAGAAAATCCCATGACGGATAACATGATCAGGGATAAAAATTCTCCATTAAATGTCACCTGCTTAACCCAGCAGGAAGTACGGTGGCGTCTACAAATCACTAAAATTGACAAATCCCGGGGCCCGGATGGGATACACCCCCGAGTACTGCAGGAATTAAGTACAGTCATAGATAGACCATTATTTTTAATCTTTAAAGATTCCATAATAACAGGGTCTGTACCACAGGACTGGCGTATAGCAAATGTGGTGCCAATATTCAAAAAGGGGACAAAAACTGAACTTGGAAATTATAGACCAGTGAGCTTAACCTCTACTGTGGGTAAAATCCTGGAGGGTTTTCTAAGAGATACTATACTGGAGTATCTGAAGAAGAATAACCTCATGACCCAATATCAACATGGGTTTACGAGGGACCGTTCCTGTCAGACTAATCTGATAAGATTTTATGAAGAGGTAGGTTCCGGACTGGACCAAGGGAATGCAGTGGACGTGGTGTACATGGACTTTTCAAAAGCTTTTGATACGGTGCCACACAAAAGGTTGATACATAAAATGAAAAAAATGGGGATAGGGGAAAATATGTGTAAGTGGGTTAAGAGCTGGCTCAGAGATAGGAAACAAAGGGTGGTTATTAATGGAGCACACTCGGACTGGGTCACGGTGAGAAGTGGGGTACCAAAGGGGTTGGTATTGGGCCCACTTTTTAACATATTTATTAATGACCTTGTAGGGGGCATAGAGAGTAGAATATCAATAATTGCAGATGACACTAAACTCTGCAGGGTAATCAATACAGAGGAGGACAATTTTATATTACAGGAGGATTTATGTAAACTAGAAGCTTGGGCTGATAAATGGAAAATGAGCTTTAATGGGGATAAATGTAAGGTCCATGCACTTGGGTAGAACAAACAAGATGTATAATTATGTGCTTAATTCTAAAACAATGGGCAAAACTGTTACTAAAAAAAGACCTGGGTGTATGGGTGGACGACAAACTCACATTTAGTGGCCAGAGTCAAGCAGCTGCTGCAAAGGCAAATAAAATAATGGGATGCATTAAAAGAGGCATAGATGCTCATGAGGAGAACATAATTTTACCTCTATATAAGTCACTAGTGCGACCACACTTAGAATACTGTGTACAGTTCTGGTCTCCGGTGTATAAGAAAGACATAGCTGAACTGGAGCGGGTGCAGAGAAGAGCGACCAAGGTTATTAGGGAACTAGGGGGTCTGCAATACCAAGACAGGTTATTACACTTGGGGTTATTTAGTTTGGAGAATCGAAGGCTTAGGGGTGATCTTATTACAATGTATAAATATATGTGGGGACAATACAAAGACCTTTCTAATGATCTTTTTACTCTTAGACCTGTGACGGGGACAAGGGGGCATCCTCTACGTCTGGAGGAAAGAAGGTTTAAGCATACTCACAGACGCGGATTCTTTACTGTAAGAGCAGTGAGACTATGGAACTCTCTGCCATATGATGTTGTAATGAGTGATTCACTACTAAAATTTAAGAAGGGACTGGATGCCTTTCTTGAAAAGTATAATATTACAGGGTATATACACTAGTCTCCTTAATATTGCGTTGATCCAGGGAGCTAGTCTGATTGCCGTATGTGGAGTCGGGAAGGAATTTTTTTTTTCCCCCAATGTGAAGCTTACTGTTGCCACATGGGTTTTTTTTTGCCTTCCTCTGGATCAACATGTTAGGGCAAGTTAGGATAGGATATGGGTTGAACTAGATGGACTTAAAGTCTCCCTTCAACCTTAATAACTATGTTACTATGTTAAGAAGGGAATGGATGCCTTTCTTGAAAAGTATAATATTACAGGGTTTCTACACTAGTTTCCTTGATATTGTGTTGATCCAGGGAGCTAGTCTGATTGCCGTATGTGGAGTTGGGAAGGAATTTTTTTCCCCAATGTGAAGCTTACTGTTTACCACATGGTTTTTTTTTGCCTTCCTCTGGATCAACATGTTAGGGCAAGTTAGGATAGGATATGGGTTGAACTAGATGGACTTAAAGTCTTCCTTCAACCTTAATAACTATGTTACTATGAAGTGGAGTCACTAATGCAAGTGTCCTGCCCATAGTATTATTCCATTATACCCAGCCACCATCTTCATCTGTTCCCAGCGCCGTTCCAGTCAGTTTTCTGCTAGATACGACCTGCCGGATTGCTCCAGTACTTGGTGATCCAAAAGTCACGAATCAATGTAAGTTTAGAAAGAAGAAATCTCTCATAGACTTACACTGAGAACTTGTGATCGCTATCTAAGACTTACAGTGAGTCAGAAGTTTCAGTCACAAGATGGCGTTGCGGGGTCCGGGTGGCACAGGGACCAGTAAGTAAACTACTAGGGGCAGGAAACATACATTAACAACAACACTCCAATGCTGAAATGAAAAAAAAACAAACAAAAACACTGTAGTGGTGCTTTAAGCTGCAGACACAATTACGTGTCCCCAGAGCTGCCGTGTGGGGGCCAAACATTATCACTTTATGATGATCCCATTTTACCTTCTGCAAGGAGTACAGAATCACTTACTGTTAGCCAAAAGTCTGCCATTTTCATAGCGTTCTCATCCTTATCTCCACATTTCCCATAATCGATAATCTGAAAACAAAAAGCGGGACAGTATCAATCACTGACCAGGGCAGTGTAACACAATGGTGCTGTTGTAAAATGCCACTCAAAAGACAAGATCTTCAGGAAGATAAGGCTTTTTAAGAAAGGGCTGTTGGAAGCCCATGCCAATCAATGTGAGCACAAATAGTAGCGTCATATGTTTCTATGTTTAATCTCGTTTTTTTTAAGAAATTTAGAACAATCCAGTAACAAAGGATTTAACAACATAACGACTACTGAGTAGAAAAAGAAATCTCATTTACAACTAACTGTATATCAGGACCTGTAGCCAACAAGTCCCGAAAAACTTGAACTTTCAGGTCAAAAATCATTTTCAATCATATATTTCTATAAGGCTGTCACGCTCAGGTCGGGAGACCTGTGGCCAGTTTTTGTAGTTCAGTCCGAAATACGACTTGAGTCCAAGGATATCTGAATGAGCCCTAACACTTTCCGTACACTTTAAAGATTGATTGATCTCAGTAGGAGAAACAAAACAATCTTTCAGTTATGAGGCCTTTTAATGGCTAATGGGTAAAATACCATATTTTTTGGACTACAAGATGCACTTTTTTGCTACAAAATTTTGGAGGAAAAATTTTGAAGCCCAGATGTACCTGCTGTAGATGAGAGGGGCACCAGACGAGTGGGTCACAGGAGGCAGGAGCCGGCGGCTGTGGTTAACACCTGTGCCCACTATTAGAGAATGCATATTCACTGCTCCCCACCTATGCACTGAAGCCAGCGCTGAGAGGTGGGAAGGAGTATGGGCATAGAGAGCAGAGAATATTCTCTCTATTTAATAGCGGGCACAGGTGTTAGCGTCAGCTGTCTGCTCCTGCCTCTTGTGACCCACTTGTCCCCGCTACTGGGGATCTCACTGAGGTCACGATAGCTCAGCCTGGCTGGGAACGCAGCCTCAGTGACCGGAGGTAACCTCGATTACATCACCGCCGGTCACTGATATTTTCAGATGTTATAATTTAATGACTGATATTTTTAGTGTATATAGGTACCCTTACACAAGATAACCGCACCTTCTGCCCTGGATGAAGTCACCTGAGTGACGATACGCGTCGGGATGATAGGAGCCTGATCCCATCTCTGCACTATTACAATCTGAATACTCAGTCCTGTTCTATGAGCATTGTAAGACAGCGCCTACTGCGTGTGTTGGGGGACACTAGCTTGGCTATGGTTATGAAGGCATACAGGCTCGTTTTTCTCACAAAACAGTCTATTTGGTTTATTCAGACATCATAAACCGCACCGTAGGCCATGTTACACATCACAGATCTACACATAGCCCATAGCACTTTATAGTATATGACTTTAACTCGCAGTCACTAAACACGCCGGTCTTCGCACTTCGTCCAGTTACCGTGGGTGACCGCACGCCGAACAGTTCATTACATATATCAAAGGAACATAATAAACACCAACAGTCTGTTCCAATGGCAGATACTTCTCTGCCGTTATCATAACCCCCTTTCTGGAGTTACCTTCTTGGAGCTCCTGCTCCACACGCTGAGTCCAATCAGTCCTCTTTCCTGGGGAAGCTGCCTTACTGGGATCACCGTCCTTGTGACCAGGGCACTCCCGACAGTCCAGACCCTCAGAAGGACAGTAGCTTCCCCAACTCCGTGCCATCACAGACTCTGCACATACACGGTCATTCCATGTGCTCTTCAGGAAGTCCGTCCACACCTAGGACCTTGCAACACACAGGTCTCCAGGTCCATGGCCTCACCATGTGGTTTTCAGGAATCCAATCCTACTCCCAGGACCTTCCAACACACAGGCCATCCAGGACCTTACACACTGACCATGTGACCAGAGCTCAGTCAATTATGTAGCTGTAACCACCCCCCACAGGTGGGCAGTGTATGTGTGGTTAGCCAGTCCTGCGCAGCTCTCCAACTAACCCTGTAAACCCCCCTTATAAACTAAACACTTGTGGAACTACAAGTCCCAGAGCAACATTACTGGCTTACAGCGCAGAGGACCTCCTCTGCGACACATACCAGCTGTCACGCTCGCGCCTTGGCTGAATGGCGCGAGCCGGGGGGTTGTGGCCCCACTGTGCCACAAACCAGACTACCCTGGAAGGGGCGTAACTACGGCAGCTACCTTGGTCTTCACTGGAGCCTCTGATGGTGAGGTCAGGCTTGTGCGGCAGGTAGCTGCCAGGTGCCACTCCAGGGTGGTGTCTGGCTGTGGCTGCTGATCCCACTCGGGAACAGGACACCTGGACAGGTGCGAGTGACAAGCAGGCTGAGACACAGGGCAAGCCGGCACGGCTTGGAGACACCGGCTTGGAGACACAGGACAGGCGGACACGGCTTGGAGACACAGGACAGGCGGGCACGGCTTGGAGATACAGGACAGGCGGGCACGGCTTGGAGACACAGGACAGATTGGCGTGGTATGAGAAGGGGCCGGTAGGGACCTGTTCACGCAGCAGGTTTAGGCAGGAGGGAGTGGTGTATGATGGAACAGGATTTGGATAAAGCTGCGAGGGTGCAGATGCACAGATAAAGCTGCGAGGGTGCAGATGCACAGATAAAGCTGCGAGGGTGCAGATGCACAGATAAAGCTGCGAGGGTGCAGATGCACAGATAAAGCTGCGAGGGTGCAGATGCACAGATAAAGCTGCGAGGGTGCAGATGCACAGATAAAGCTGCGAGGGTGCAGATGCACAGATAAAGCTGCGAGGGTGCAGATGCGCAGACAGGGAGGACACAAGGAAAGACACGGCAGAGAAGGAACCACAAACAAGGAGACTGACAGACAGAGGTAAGACTGAGTTCAGACAGAGACACAGGGAGAAAGACACAAGGACCAGGATATTCTGCCTCCTGGCAGGCGGGCAGAGAACAGACAAGGCACTGGGAACAAGACTCAAGGGCCAGGATATTCTGCCTCCTGGCAGGCGGACAGAGAAATGCTAGGCAAGGTACCAAGACACAAGAATACGCAGTAAGAGCCTTCAGAGAAGGCAAGACATAGGACAGGGCCTGGCTAGCTCAGCAGCAAGGAGCTAACTGAGTTTAGACAGAGACTCAGGGACAAAGACACAAGGACAAGGATATTCTGCCTCCTGGCAGGCGGACAGAGTACAGACAAGGTAATGGGAACAAGACTCAAGGGCCAGGATATTCTGCCTCCTGGCAGGCGGACAAGGTACAAAGCGAGACAAAGAGTATTCCTACAGAGAAGGAGATACACAGAACAGGGCCTGGCTTCCTCAGCTGCAAGACACTGAGTATAGACATTGCACAGGCCATGTTTCAGTGGGAGTGGCGAAACTAAATAGTCAAGGGCTCCAGGTGATTGGTAAGGGACATATTACACAGGTGCACCCTGACGGCATAAGAACCAGAGAGTTCAGGCGCCGCCCCCCTATACACAAAGTCTGGAAACATGGAGAGCAGAGGCACAGAGCTGGCAACAGACAGAATTCACAGCATGGCTTGAAGCAGAAAGTAAGTTGGTGTGCGGGGGATGGGAGGCCATGCAGTGATGCCAGCAGGGTTGTTACACCAGCCATTTACAATGCCGGTCACTGTCTCACCATCATAGTTACGCCTCCAAAAGGAGCACATACAGCACCCCCCTAGCTGTAAGAGGAGTCACTGCCTCACTGCATATACCTTGGACTTTTTCCTGAGATACCACAGCCACAGGGTCAAGGGTAAGAGACCCTGAGACTTGGCCCCTTTCGGTTTAGTCACACTGAAAAGCACTTTAGCTGCTGTATTACATCTCTGTAGTTATTCAGAGACCTTTATGTTGAGCAGTATTTTAGCTATGCTATTTCTAACTAAGTAGCAGATACTCTGTATTGGGTACCAAATATTATAGTTTCTAAATTTGTTCTTTGAACTAGTGACACTATTATTAATCTTGTGCATTTGGCAATATTATTTATGTGTGTCAGATGGTTGTTTTGGGCCCATGCCCTCAATGGGTATGAATCACCTGTATCAGTGTCCTTCATGTTTTTAAATGGTTTTATTCTGTTTTTCACATTCACGCCACTTGGCGGGTGAGGAGGTTTTGGGTACTGGAGTGGGGACTGTCCCACAGGGGTTGCCGTGGCGTGGCGGGATGGCTTGTACATTATTTTGATCAAAATTATGTTTACTAAATACCCTTATTATTATTATTACCTTTATGCATTATTTGCGGTATATTTTTTACTTTTAGTTCAGGATATTTGTGTTTTTTGCTTTTTGTTTTCTCTGGTTAATGGTCATGTGTTAATATGCACTTACATTGTGCATACACATTAACTTACTTTTCTCAGTTCAGATTTGTTTTTTATTCATTTCATTGTGCATTCAGTGCATATATGGGTGTGACCGCCCTCTTTTTGAGCTGGGAAAGCCATCCAGTCTGGCCTAAGCTGTTACAAGCAGTTCAGCCGCTCGACCCTTATTCACATTCACGCCACTTGGCGGGTGAGGAGGTTTTGGGTACTGGAGTGGGGACTGTCCCACAGGGGTTGCCGTGGCGTGGCGGGATGGCTTGTACATTATTTTGATCAAAATTATGTTTACTAAATACCCTTATTATTATTATTATTACCTTTATGCATTATTTGCGGTATATTTTTTACTTTTAGTTCAGGATATTTGTGTTTTTTGCTTTTTGTTTTCTCTGGTTAATGGTCATGTGTTAATATGCACTTACATTGTGCATACACATTAACTTACTTTTCTCAGTTCAGATTTGTTTTTTATGTATTACATCTCTGTAGTTATTCAGAGACCTTTATGTTGAGCAGTATTTTAGCTATGCTATTTCTAACTAATTAGCAGATACTCTTGTATTGGGTACCAAATATTATAGTTTCTAAATTTGTTCTTTGAACTAGTGACACTATTATTAATCTTGTGCATTTGGCAATATTATTTATATGTGTCAGATGGTTGTTTTGGGCCCATGCCCTCAATGGCTATGAATCACCTGTATCAGTGTCCTTCATGTTTTTAAATGGTTTTATTCTGTTTTTTGCATACACTAATAAAAATGTGATTTTTTATGGTGGTCCCTGCCTTTATGCATGTTTTCTTGCTTTTGGACAATTTCTTGTTGGTCTTTTATGACATGCTGTAGGTTGACCCCACTCATAATACAGCTCTAGAAAAAATTAAGAGACCACCACATCAAATCCCTGTCATGGAGAGCCCATTTTCCAGACCTGAACCCCATTATAAACCTCTGGAATGTAATCAAGAGGATGATGGATAGTTACAAGCCATCAAACAAAGAACTGCCTAAATTTTTGAGCCAGAAGCAGTGTGAAAGACTGGTGGCAAGCAGGAAAGCTGTGATTAAAAATCAAACTTATTCCACAAAATATTGATTTCTGAACTCTTCCTGAGTTAAAACATTAGTATTGTTGTTTCTAAATGATTAGGAACTTGTTTTCTTTGCATTATTTGAGGTCTGAAAGCACTTTTTATTTTTTTTTTTTAAATTTTGACCATTTTTCTTTGTCAGAAAAAAATACAAAATTTATTTCTTGGAAATTCAGAGACATGTCAAAAGTTTATAGACTAAAAGAACAATTTACATTTTACTCAAAAATATACTTATGAAGAGAAAAATCTGACAAACTGAACATTTGAAAGTGGTCTCTTAATTTTTGCCACAGCTGTATGTGTCATGGTGCCCTCCTTTCTTCCACAATTAGTCCAGCCCGGTTGGGAATGCAGCCTCAGTGACCGGAGGTAACAACGATGACGTCACCGCTAGTCACTGATCCTGCGCTCGCAGCAGCTCATTCTTCCAGTGGTTCTCAGCCTGGACGGTCACATCTTGGCACCATCCAAATTGAAAACTATTTATCCCCCAGACATGGATAACGGCATAGGACAGAACGACGGAGAGGTGAGGGATATTGTTGTTTATTTTTGTTTTTATACAGGATTCAGTGGAATTAAGCGTTAGGCGAGTATAACTTATTTTTAACCCCTACCCCTTAACAACCGCCCGATACGCCTTTTAACCTTCGTCAGGCTGCATAATTTTACAACGTTAACAGGCTGCAGAGGTACAATGGTACCTTCATATACACTTGGTTTCAGAAACTAAAGTTCATTCAGCTACAAATGTTATGCTGATATCTATTGGCCAGTGTTGTTACTGCTCACTTATGTTGCTGTCAATTAAGTTGATTCAAACTGGGAGTGGCTTCTACTTCTCTTCCTGCCTCCCTCCTCTCAGTAGCCATTTTGCTGTTCATCTCATTGCTGTGAGCACACACATTTCTAGGCTTGTGAAGTCTTCAATTTCTTGGATACGAAGGTAGGAAAGTCTCATAGCATCTAACAGACAGTTATACCTTCATTCGCCTTATGTGGGGACAGAACAGTCAGAAATTGTCTTTGAGCCTGGACTTGGCTTACATATATTTTGTATGAAACTTATCACTATAGGTATGATTTTTATACGAAAAATGGATAATTAGTATCTACATATTGTTTTACTTATATTCAGCACAAAATAAAGATGGTGGCTGTTACAATTTTCCTATTGGTCGAAAAAACAGTCGAAGATGGAATGAAAATTCTGAAACCGTATACGGTTTACATAATATATAAATGACATTTATAAATAATTATCACTAGAAATAATTTACTTTTTTATCTGAACTTTAGAATCGAGTTTCATTCTACTTGCCACGTGTTACTGAACTAAATTACGAAGCCAAAATTCATCTACCAAGTCATCATGAGTGATAGTGATGCTGGAGTTTCCGCCATAATCCAAGAAAACGTGTTTTCATTTTGTGAAAAGCCAATAATGTAGTATTGTGTAGTATTTCGGAAAATTATTTTTCATTTTTTCATATTTACAGATTTACGTCTGACGAAATAATGCGAATGCTAGAAGAATCTGATTCTGAGCATGAGGAAGAACCATATGTTGCATCTGATGATGAAAACTATGTACCACAAGTGGATGTTACTGAAGAAGATTCAGACATTGAACAAGAAATGGTCATAGAGCAGGAAAAAGAATACGACTCAGACGAAAGTGTTGAGGATGAGTCTGTGCCTCAAAGTGCAGGCGACATTTGGACTGCTAAGGATAAAACTCAATGGTGTAGTGATCCATTGCCAAATGCACAAACAAAATCTCGTAATGTCCTACGACAAAGAGGTGGACCTGCAGCAATCAGCAACCTATATACAGCAAAAGAGATATTCAAGTCAATCATGACTCCCGAGATGTGTGACATCATATTACGAGAAACGAATCGAAAGGCCAAGAGAGTTTGTGATGCTTACAACAATGAACTGGTAGAACGTTTTCCTGATTCTTAACGGCCACCACAAAAAACATTCAAGCAATTTACTGAAACTGAACTCCATGCATTTTTGGGCATACTGATTGCTGCTGGTGTGCACAGAGACAACAAAGAGAATCTGGACCGCTTCAAGATGATACTCAGATTTATCAGATTTGACAACGAAAATACACGTGCAGAACGTGTGCAAACAGATAAAGCTGCACCAATACGGGACATCTGGACAATGCTGAACAGAAATCTGAAGAGAGCCTACAAGCCATATAATTGTATCACCGTCGACAAGCAATTATTTCCATTTAGAGGCCATACTAAATTTACCCAGTATATACCTTCAAAACCAGCTAAATATGGCATAAAGATTTTCTGGGCTTGTGACTCGTCAAACGCCTACCCATTACAAGGTCAGCTCTACACTGGGAAACCAACTGATGGTCCTCAACAAGTAAATATTGGTGAACGAACAGTATTGGACCTAGTGAGCTCGTATAAAGGCTCTGGAAGAAATGTCACCACCGATAACTTCTTTACAACCATGGAACTAGCTAAGGTATTGAACTCCTGGAACATGACACTAGTTGGTACAGTGAGAAAAAACAAAAGGTTCCTACCTAGCAACATGCAGCCTGCCAAAGAAAGGCCTGTAAACTCGACAAATTTTGCCTACAATCATGATGCAACAGTCTGTTCATATGTACCAAAGAAGAACAAATCAGTCGTGCTTCTATCATCTATGCAAATGACGGGAGAAGTTGAAGAGACACTAGCAGCCAAGCCAGAGATAATAAAATACTACAACAAAACAAAAGGCGGAGTTGATGTTATGGATAAAATGTTGGGAGAGTACACTGTGAAACGACGAACATTATTACGTTGGCCTCTGGCATTTTTCTACAATATGATTGACGTCACTGGGTTTGCATCCTACATCATCTACAGAGAACACAATCCAAGCTTCAGGACTAAGGATCAACGAAGAAAGTTCCTGAAAGATCTCGCAAATCAGCTGTGTATGCCTGCAATTGAAGATCGTAGTACAAACCGAATGATGATGAGAAACCATTTTCTTCGAGGTGCAGTAGAAATGGTGCTTGGACGATGCATTCTGGTAGCATCGCAAGCAGCAGCTGGCCCTTAAATACCTCATGGTAGTCGTGGACCCTCCCCTGTTGTTGGTAGTTGCTATGTCTGCTGAGACCTGAGGCGAAAACAACGTAAGACTAGAAAGTCTAGTCTTGTGTGGTTTGTGTGAAACCCATTTGCGGTGAACACTCGGTAGCAAAGACAACATGCATTACTTGCGAAGAAAATCAAAAAAAGTTTCTTACATTTTCTTTTATAATGTAAATGAACAGTTTTTTTACTTGTTTATAATAAAATAGCATTATCATTAAAAAAATATTATTTTTTCCTTGCATTATCTTCATTCAAAATATATGAGGGTACATTTGTACCTATGCAGCTTGTTATGGATGCAAAAATATCTCGACCCCTTATCTCGGAAGGGGGTGGAGATATTTTATTGAAATTTCGTCAATATATTCTGGACCAAAACTGCAGAGATGTCACGAAATTTCAGCGGCTTTTCGAAAAAAAGTTATTGCAATTTTAAAACGGAATAGGTACAATTGTACCTACTCAGCCAGACGAAGGTTAACAGCGGCAGTACTTATGCTACAGCGCCGCTTTTTCACGGCGCTGAGGAATAAGGGTATAGTGCCCCCCAGAGTCGGAATTTCTCTGGGGTCTCGGCTACCAGGGCACCTGTGACCCCACAGAACATTATTCGGGTTGTTTTTTTACCAACCCCGGAAATAGGGTCCCTTGATCCCCCCCGGTGTCCCTGCACGTGAAGTCCCCCAGGCCGCCGGCGTCTTCTTCTGGGAGAAAATGGCGGGCGCATGTGCAGTGCGCCTGCCGAGATCTGCCGGCCGGCACCAAGCAACTGAAGGAAATTTTTATGATTGGTTAATTTTCATCACTGTGCTAGACCCTATCACAGTAATCAAAATAAAAAAAGTAAATCAAACCCCCCTATATCACCCCCTTAGGTAAATAAAAAAAAGTATTTCCATTTTTCCAGAATTTGGGTTGGGGCTAGGGTTATGCTTATGATTGGGATAACGGTTAGGGTTGGGATTAGGGGTGTGTTGGGGTTAGAATTGGGGGGTTTCATTGTTTAGGTACATCAAGGGGTCTCCAAACGCAACATGGCGCCACCATTGATTCCAGCCAATTTTGCGCTCAAAAAATCAAATGGTGCTCTCTCCCTTCTGAGCCCTGCCATGCTCCCAAACAGTGGCTGTCCCCCACATACGGGGTATTGGCGTAGTCAGGAGAAATTGCACAAGTTTTGTGGTCCATTTTCTCCTGATACCCTTATGAAAATAAAAAAATTGGATCCAAAGAAAATTTTTTGCGAAAAAAGTAAAATGTTCATTATTTCCTTCCACATTGCTTTAGTTCTCGTAAGGCACCTGAAGGGTTAATAAACTTCATGAATGTGGTTTTGCACACCTTGAGGGGTGCAGTTTTTAGAATGGTGTCACTTTTGGTTATTTTCTGTTATATTGACCCCCCAAACTCACTTCAAATGTAAGGTGGTCCCTAAAATAAATGGTTTTGCAAATTTTATTGGGAAAATGAAAAATCGCCTTTAAACTTTAACCCTTATAACATCCTAACAAAAAAAAAATTATGTTTCCAAAATTGTGCTGATGTAAAGTAGACATGAGGGAAATGTTATTTATTAACTATTTTGTGCGATAAGATTCACTGATTTAAGGGTACAAAAATTAAAAATTTGAAAATTGCCAAGTTTTCAAACTTTTTGCTAAATGTATGTTTTTTTTATAAATTAGACGCAAGTTATATCAAAGAAATTTTACCACTAACATGAAGTACAATATGTCACAAAAAATAATCTCAGAATCAGTGGAATACGTTGAAGCGTTCCAGAGCTATAACCTCAAAGTGACAATAGTCAGAATTGTAACAATTGGTCATTAAGTACCAAATTGGCTCTGTCACTAAGAAGTTACGGTAAATAAAAATGGAAAAGTGTGTTTTGTTTTATTTCTAATAAACCGGATTACTTACCGGTAATACTCTTTTATAGAGCCACGACAGCACCCACTGAGAGAGGGGATCTGCCCCTAGGAACAGGAAACCTACAGAGAGATAAAAGGGGAGGTCCCCCTCGCTCCCTCAGTTGGATTACAGAGGATAGGAACCGCCACACAAGCTTTAGTTAATTTGTTCCCTAGGTAATTTAAAGTACATACAGTATATATTTACAGTATGTCTTTTGCTATATAACGCGTCACGTATCTATATACCATTTTATCCTTCATCCACCAGAGTGAACCACGTGTAAATATATTAAGGGAAGTGAGTGGGTACTGTCGTGGCTCTATAAAAGAGTATTACCGGTAAGTAATCCGTTTTTTTCTCTTCGCCACGACAGCACCCACTGAGAGATTTCCAGAGACAATCACCTGGGAGGGACCACCGTGTTAAGGACTGATCTACCAAGGACTAAATCAGCCGAGGAGGATAAATCTACTCTGTAGTGACTATAAAAGGTAGAAGGCGAAGACCAGGTTGCGGTCTTACATATTAATTCAATCTGGACATCTGCATTCAGGCCAGGAGGAAGATACGGCTCGTGCGGAATATGCCCTCACGCCCTGCGGTGGGTTTTCTCCTTTGCCAAATATGCCAATGTAATCGCCTCTCTGATCCATCGAGACAGCGTGCTTCTCGTGACTCTAGACCCCTTCTTGTTACCCTGGAAAGAGACAAAAAGAGCCCTGCTCTGCCTCCAGGGCTTAGTCCTATCTATATAGACTAAGACGGCTCCCTTTACATCTAGGCAATGATACCTTTTTTCCGCTGGTGTTGTCAGACTATCATAAAAAGAAGGAAGGTAGATTTCTTGGGATCTATGGTAATAGCAGCCTAGGACGGGTCCGTCTTTGACACTATTCTGTCCTGAAGTATTGCCAGGAAGGGGGATCTACTGACAGGGCCTGGAGATCACGCATTCTCCTTGCTGATACTAAAGGTACCAATAAGGCGGCTTTTAATGAAAAACATCTTATTGAGGCCGAGTGTATGGGCTCGAATGGGGCCTGTGTAAAAGCATCTAGGACTAAGCTAAGGTCCCAAGGCGGTACTTGAGGAATATGGAACGGGTTTGCTCGCTTGCAAGCAGAAATAAATCGAGCCACCCATTTGTTGCCCGCAACATCATAATTATAAAAAGCCCCCAGAGCCGAAACTTGGACTTTTAGAGTGTTAACTGCAAGCCCTAACTCACGCCCTTTCTGCAGGAACTCTAAGATAGCAGGGATAGGTCCCTCACTGGAAAGGCCTGCTGAATGGAAAGTTAAAATTTTTCACCCACCCTGGTGTAGATTTTGGTTGTGGCTTCTTTCCTACTATGCAAGAGAGTACCAATTAAGTTCTGAGAATCCCCTTAGCTTCAGTAACTGCCTCTCAAATTCCCTGCCGTGAGGCGTAGACCTTTGACCTGAGGGTGGTAACAGGGTCCTTGCGAGAGTAGGTCCCGATCCAGAGGGAGAATCCATGGATCGGAAATTGACATAGCTCTCAGCCATGAAACCCACGGCTGTTATGAATGGGTCACCGAGGAGGAAAACTAAAACTAAGTTACAGAAAACCAGAGAGGTTGGTAACTATGCAGATTGCAGATCCCTGATCCTAACCACACAACTAGCAGCAGCCGTGGAGCGTTCCTACGATGAATCTAGACGCCTCGTCACAGCCGGAGGACTAAATAAGCCTAAAGCAAGAAAAGGGGAAAACTAATTGCCCCAGAGCAGACCCCAAAGGAATAGACAGCCCCCCACACATGTATTGACGGTGAAACAAGATGAAAACACAAACACAGGCAGGAAAATAGGCTGAGCAAACGATGGGGCCCAAACTAACTAGAGAGGACAGGAAAGACACTGTCTGCAATCTGCCCAAAAAACCCTACAAAAATAATGTCCAACACTTCTAACAAAATTAACCCTGAAGTCACTAGACTTCTCCCACTATATCAGCACTCTGAAATATTCTGAGACAGAGCGAAAATGAGGCCAATCTAATAAGGGACAAAAAGCAAATTGGCAAATACAGATAAATAAGAGTGGAAATTCAGCACAGCCCCAGCCAGGGCTGGCTGACCACACAAAAAACTGAGTAGACCAACAAAATCAAGTGTGAACATTAGCAGAAACACTTGAGATGACTGGAACAGAGCTGAAAACCAAGACCTGAAAAGCCAGAAGGAATCACACCAGCACCAGAATAGGACGTCGGCTGTCTTAAATCCAGTCTGAGATTCCAGAGATCCAATCATTATCCTCATCATCAGGTGGCAGATCTCTGATTAAATCAACCTCACTACCTACTGTTACCACCAGAGGGAGCCCAGAAGGAGAACTCACAACTGGTAGACCAGAAAATGAGTTCACAACACACGGCCTCTTGGGCCAAACCGGGCTATTAAGATGACTCGCGCTCCTTCTTCCCTTATCTTCCTGATGACCGTCGTGACTAACATCGGAGGGCCTGCCTCCACTCTGAATGGTACATCTCAATTGTCAGAGTGACCTCACCCGAAGGAGCCAATTAACGAGCCGAAGCTGGCAATCTTCATGGAAACAATGTGTTGGATTTACCCCCTATGTCCTTTATGGGTGGAGTAGTTAAGTTGCAAGGAAAGGTAAACACCTGTTTACTGAACCATAAAATTGAAACATATGCTTCACAGAGTCATTCTGAAGCCCCCCATAAGGCTCTGTGCATACAAAACATGCAATTAACTGAAGTCAAATCAAAAGATGTAGCCTGAACGTATGGCCTTACCAAGGCCTAGAAGCCCAAGGCCTAGCTGCACATCTTTGTAAAAGCATACCTTAGCACATGAAATTGCGCGTGTGCACCGAGGACTACTACCAGCGTGCTGCTGCTTACCAGGGATCTCCGGCTGGTATTCCATTCTGGTACTTGACTGGCCTCAAGCTACTTAGCTGCTGCCACCTGACGAGAGCAGTCACATTCAGCCTAGAATGGCTGCCGACCTTCGGAGAGCAGGAGGGAGAGTGAGTGAACTCCTGCACGCTGCTTCACTGACCCCTTCCGGATGCTGTAGCCACCAGTTGCAAGCTGAGGGTCCAGCTATACTGAGCTTCACCTCCAGGGAGCAGGGTGAGCCTAGACCTTCGGCCGGTGCATCTCTTTTTTTTTTTTCCCTCACACATCAACCAGACCAGGGATTTTCAGCTGGTCTCCCACTCCGGTATTTGCCCAGCCTCCATCTGCTCAGCAGCCGCCACCTAAGGAGAGCAGTCCGGTGTCTCCCTGATTAAAACATGGTACCGGTTGTGGAGGCTCAGCCTGAGACGTGGTTCGCTTTCCCATCTACCACTTTTATCCGTGGAACCACTGTCTAGAGCGTCCACTCTTTCTGCTGCTGTGCGGTAGCACCTCCACCTCTTCATGTGGGTGTACCTTGCATCGCCATACGAGGCCTTCATCTGCAGCAATTTGCGCAAGCGCACGTCAACTCCACTCCAACCGTACCGTGCTGCGTACGTGAGCGAGGACGGCCATACCCGGACCCTTGCCTCACGCAGTCGTTATCAGCCAAGGGGGGAGCCGATATGCCGCGTCTCTCACCGTCCCTCTGGGACTCAGGTCCACTATGCCAGGCCCCTGGCTGCTGACCTTCTGCGCCGTGCTGTGCTTTTTATACGAGCCAGGGCGGCCTCTCCTGGTTTGCGCTGTCGGACCATTCCGCTGACCACCACAGGGAGTCAGGTATGGGATCCCTCATTCAGCACCTTACCACGTCATTGCGAGCTCGGCGGCTTCCTCCGTCCTGGCCTCGCAGTCTGGGGGTCATCATAGCAGCAGCCCCGACGCTGTGCCACGCTCTCACGTGAGCCAGGCTCGGAACCTGGCTTGTAATGCTGCATCCCCTAAGGGGAGTCTTACATAGGTGCCGGCTTCTCTGCTGCCCCATGCACCGTACGTAAGCCAGGCCGCCCACAGCCGTTACCTGGCCTCACGCAGCATTACGAGCTGAGGGGGTAGTTGAATATCAGATCTCCCCCGACGCTGCTTCCAGTTCTGGGGCTCCTGCCGCTCTCATGGACGCTGCACAGGCGGCAACCAGGCCAGGTATCCTCTTGCCAGCTTCTTTCTCTCTACAGTTTCCCTTAGGAACAGGAAACCAACTGAGGGAGCGAGGGGGACCGCCCCTTTTATCTCTCTGTAGGTTTCCTGTTCCTAGGGGCGGATCCCCTCTCTCAGTGGGTGCTGTCGTGGAGAAGAGAAAAAAAGATTTTATTATGGCTGTGTCTTTATTTACCATTTAACTATAGGATTAGTAATGAATAGGTGTCTTATAGACGCTTCTCCATCAGGGCCGGATTGGGACTAAAATTCAGCCCTGGCATTTGAAGTTACACAGGGCCACTAGTCACATGGTGACTATATAATATCTTTGTACACTTGTAGGTTACAAGAAGTGAGAGGAGATTAACACGACTATATAACATGTAGTCAGAGCTGTGCCCAGTATTCCAGCTCAGTCCTATTTATTGCTTTTAGGTACAGTACTCCTCCCAAAAGCTCTGTCCCCTTTTGTATGCACGGTGACAGAATTCCTGGCAGAGCTGCTATCCACTGGGCAACCAGACCCCCTGGTCATAGCCGCCCCTATCATACCTCCCAACTTTTGAAGAAGGGAAAGAGGGAGAAAGACTGTGCGGGCCGCTGCAAATTTTAGGCTACGCCCCAGCCACATCCATTTCGCAACTAGTCACACCCATGTCCACGCCCAATCGCACCATTTAGCACTGCTGATCACACTAACTGGCACTAAGGAAGAGAGAAAACAGAGAGAGCGAGAAAAAAGAAAACAGAGAGAGAGAGAGAGAGAGAGAGAGAGAGAGAGAGAGAGAGAGAGAGAAAAAGAGAAAGAACACAGAGAAAGAAAGAGGGGAAAGAAAGAAAGAACAGAGAGAGACAAAAGAAAGAACAGAGAGAAAGAAAGAAGTAAAGAAAAGAAAGAAAGAACAGAATGAAAGAAAGAGAGGAAAGAAAAAGAAAGAAAGAGGGGAAAGAAAGAACAGAGAGAGAGAGAGAAAGAAAATGAGGGAAAGACAGAACAGAGAATGAGAAAGAAAGAACAGAGAGAAAAAGAAAAAGAGAGAAAGAAATAAAGAAAGATTCTATAAAGATACTATAGCAGCCCGGCTCCCATTGTAGTGCCCACCTGAGCCTCCCGATGCAGGACATATCATGATCCGCTCACATGGCCGGCATCCCCGATTCCAAGGCGATCCTGCTGTCTGTGCTGTCGGAGGAGGACATGGTGATGGATCTGAAGCATTCCTAGTTCCGTCACAATCTCCTCATGAAATTATCTCATTTCCGGTCAGCTTCCAGCACATCACTTCCGGTGGAACGTCATGTGTGAGTTTTAAAATGCTCCTCGGGGCTCCGCCGTGTAATCCTGTGTCTGTGGGAAAAGCCCGCTTTATATGCTTCATACGCGCGCGGCTCCGCTCCGTACACCTCGTACGCGCGCGGCTCCACTCCGTACACCTCAAACACACACAACTCTGCTACATCTACCCTGTAAACCCCTCCTGACCCCACACATACTTCCCTCATCCGGCACCATGACAACCAGCACAGCAGAGTCCTGCAGACACCAAGAGACAGGGCTGTGCACACAGGACCTGTGATGAGGTCACAGGAGGGGCGGAGTCAGGGGTCACATGATCAGCGTCTGGACAAAGCCTGCCGATCATGTGACCATTGACTCCTCCCCTCCTGTGACCTCATCACAGGCCCTGTGTACAGAGAAGAGAGCAGGCAAGCGACGCTGTGAGTGGCTGCGGGGGGGGCTCATGCTAGGGCGAGGATGGGGTGCGTGGCGGATTATCTCCCTGCAGTGCGGGATAGAAAAATCCCGGGAGGGTTGGAAACTATAACCGCCGTGCAGAGGGCCGGCGGCAGGAACAACAGCAACGCCAGTGGCCTCATCAGCTGTTAAGCGGCCAGATGAGCGGGCACTGCCGCCCGCGGCCCACATGACAGCGGCCCAGCGGGAAAATGCCCGGTTGGGCATATTACCAATCCGGGCCTGTTCTCCATTGCTAATCCGTGGGATTGAGGTCCCCTGACAATACAAAGGTGACATCAACCCCACAAATATGAACCCCACTTGCCACCGCTACAGGGCAAATGAGAAGAGCCAGGCAGAGCGCTAGAATTGGCAAAACTAATAGATATGCCTTTTGTGGGCAGCTGCGGGCTGCTATTTTTAGGTTGGGGGGGGTCTATATCAATGGCCCCTTACCAGCTTGAAAATACCAGGCCCCAGGTCTGAGCTTTAGCAAGACTGGTGGTCAAAAATGGGGGGGAGACCCCAAGCAGTTTTTTTTAATATTATTTACTTAAATAATTAAAAAAACAGCATGGGGATCCCTCTATTCTTGATAACCAACCTTGCTGAAGCTGACAGCTGAGGGTTGCAGCCCCCCAGCTGCAAGTTTTGAATGGTTGGTTATAGAAAATACAGGGAGCCCATGCCTTTTTTTTCCATTTATAGAGCAGGCGGCTGATGAATACTCCCATCAGCTGGTCCTGCTGTCACTGTTATTAGCGGCAGCAAGGGTAAGCTAATGGGAGTAATAGTCCCATCAGACACCGCCTGCTGTCTCTTATCACTTAAATGTAACTCATCAATGTTCCCTGCTCACGCCGATCGCCGGCAGAGCAGGAGAGAATGATGCGTGGAGTTACACGGATGCCACACATGTGCCGCAAGTATTACACACACACGGACAATGACATGTCAGGTACCTGAAATATCAGGACGTGTGAAAGAGGCCTTACAGTGGGTTTTAACGTTCGGCTGCTGTCACACACTAAAATACGCTTTTTATTGCAAAAAAAAAAATAACACGAAAACTGACTGAAACACCAAGAACTAGTCTAAACACGTGCATACCAAAAAAAAATGTAACATATCAAAATAGGAAAATTGTTGCACTCAATCATGTTAAAGGGAATCTGTCACCTATTTTTACCCCTATCAGCTGCCGGCACCGCTATCAGGGGCTTATTTACACTATTCTGTAATGCTGTAGTTAAGTCCCCCCCCCCCCCCCCGATGTAACCTGAAAGATAAGAAAACCAAGTTAGATTATACTCACCAGGGGGCGGGCGTGGGTGCGGTGGGTGTCGCGGTCCGGTGCCTCCCATCTTCATACGATGCCGTCCTCCTTCTTACTTCTGCCGTGGCTCCTGCGCAGGGGTACTTTATCTGCCCTGTTGAGGGCAGAGTAAAGTACTGCAATGCGCAGGCGCTGGGAAAGGTCAGAGAGGTCCCACGCCTGCGCACTGCAGTACTTTACTCTGCCCTCAACAGGGCAGATAAAGTACGCCTGCGCTGGCGCAGCGGCAGAAGGACGACGGCATTGTATGAATATGGGAGGCGCCGGACCCGGACCGTGACACCCATTGGACTGGACCGGATCCCCGGGTGAGTATAATCTAACTGGTTTTTCTTATCTTTCAGGTTACATCAAGGGCTTATCTACAGCATTACAAAATGCTGTAGATAAGCCACTAATGGCGGTGTCGGCAGCTGATAGGGCTAAAATGGGGTGACAGATTCCCTTTAAAGCATGTCAATGTGAAATACATGAAAAGTGAACAGCAAAATGGCTTTAGAAATTTAGGAAAATAAGACGCTTCACGCAAAATTTGGCCAAATAATGTGAGCCCATCCACCATCGTCAAGGTAATCTCATGAATCGGATGAGTCCCTGACCTCCTTGTCCAGTGTGAACACTTACCTAAGGCTAATATCTGCATGCATGGCTGAATGTGGACACCTCTCTCAGCAAAGCCTACATATATGGGTCGGTCGGACCTAAATGTGACTAGATGTAATTAAAATCACCACATGGTGAAGGGCGGAGACCTCCGTCAGAAAGCCTAGCATATAAGTAACAAGAAAACTGACTGAAACACCAAGAACTAGTCTGAACATGTGCATACCAAAATCAACTAACATCAAAATAGGAAAATGGTTGCACTCAATCATGTTAAAGCATTTCAATGTGAAATACGTGAACAGCAAAATGGCTTTATAAATTTAGGAAAATAACACGAGACGCTTCGCACAAAATTTGGCCAGATAATGTGAGCCCATCCACATGATTCTGGTGAAAAAAAAGGGAAAAAAAAAGCTTGACAGGAAAGTGCGGCTAACTCCGATAGTTACCGCAACCAGGAAGGCGACCGTCTGGGAAAGGAAAGTCAGAGGAACGAACGTCTGCAGTGACTCAAACGGAGCGGAATGCCCAGGACAAAGTTAGGACCCCAGCCGTCCAACGGCCCTCTGGAGGGGGCACCACGTGGGAGACCCACTGAATGGAAGTCTTCACCAGCAGCTTAGAAGCAATCCGGTGCTGAAATAAAACTGATAATGCAGAGATCTGTCCTTTGAGATAACTAAGGTCTAGGCCTGAGACCAGCCCAGTGTGAAGGAACTGTAGGATGGTTGGAACTGAGAAGGCAAGAGGAGAACGACGGCGATTCTTGCACCATGCGAAAAACGGTTTTCAGGTATGGTGATAAAGGCGCCCCGATGCAGGTTTCCGAGTGCGAATCATCAAGTAAAACCGCTTCTCGGGAGAATCCAACTTGGGTTAGGACCCAGGAATCAACGGCTAGTAAATAAGCACAGAGCCCTTGGGTTCTGACAGCAAATTGGGCCCTGGGAGAGCAAATCTGGTTGATAGAGTAACTGCCAGTGAACGATGACAATGAGCTGAACCAATTCCGTGTACCACACACGGCGACACCATTCCGGAGAGATAAAGATTACCGGAATCCCTTCCATATCTGGAGTCACCCCGCGATGACAAATCTGTTGGAATACCTCCGGATGAAGTGACCACTCTCCCGAGGCAAGACCCTGGTGGCTGAGGAAGTCTGCTGCCCAGTTTTCCACGCCAGGGATGTGAACCGCTGAGATGACTGAGTGTGACATCTCAGGCCAGCGTAGAATGTGTTTCACCTCACGCACTGCCGCCCCGCTGCCGATGCCCCCTTTGATGATTGATATACGCCACAGCCGTGACGTTGTCCGACTGTTTTCGGATGGGACGAACCGCTAAGAGGTGAGGGAACCACCACAGGGACAACCGAATCGCCCAGATCACCAAGACGTTGAACGAAAGAGGCAACTCCCGAAATGGCCAGCGACTCTAGGCCGTGTGATGATGACATACCACACTCCAGCCCAGAAGACTGGCATCGATAGAGACCACCAGCTATTGCCCTGGGGGAAAATAATTTCCCTGGGTGAGGGAAGACCCTAACGTCCACCATCTGAATGCCCACTTGACCCGTAGAGGCAAGCGGCATAGACGGTCGAGAGAGAATGGATTCCTGTCCCAGGCCAATAGTGGGGAAATGGGCGATAAAGTGCCAAAGCGCCCTGATGAAGGGCAATGACAGTGTCTCGAGGGAGAAAATACCAACCCTCGGGAGGAGTGCAGGGTCATTCCTAAAAGGGATATCTGCTGAGCTGGGATCGGGGAATATTTGTTTAAGTTTATCAGCCAGCCAAGGTGAAAAAATGTGTCCAAAGAGATACGGACGCCTGTGCACAGGCTGGGAAAGACGGCCCCTTGATCAGGAGGTCGTCTTGGTATGGCATAATGACCACGCCCCGAGAGTGCAGGACGGACATGACAACCTCCATGACCCTTGTGAACGCCCTGGGAATGGTGACGAGGCCGAAGGGCAAAGCTGCAAACTGGAAATGTTCTTCTCAGATAGCGGAGTGAAGGAACTTTGGCGAGTCGGAAAAAGCAGAATATGAAGGTAAGCATCCCGTATGTCGATGCTAGGGACTCCCCTTCTACACTGAAGTGATAACAGAGCTGAGGGACTCTATCCTGAAGGATCTCGACGAGCTTGGTGAGTAACTTCAGGTCCAGGATGAGCCATACCGTGCCGTTTGTCTTCGGCACAAATACGTTCAAGTAGACCCCCTAGACACTTCTCGCTTTCTGGGACCAGATTGATGACCCCGTCTTGGCGTAACAAAGCGATGGCTCGGGGGGGACGATAAGGGAGGAGCCATGCTGAAGGCCGGGAGGAAGCTCTGTATTGTATCCGGAAGACACCAGGTGAATGACCCATTCATTGTGCAGGATGTAGAGCTAGATATGACAACATAAGAGCAGACGTCCGCCTACGAAAGGACCGGAAAATGTGCCTGTTGTTGACGACAAGGACCCCTAGTCCTTTGCTGGGGAGGGAATGTACTTTTTTCTCCTGTGACAGATAAGCTGATGTGGCTTCTCACCGAATAAACGCCATCTCAGGTAGGGCAGAGACGTGAAAGACTTTTTAGACGCAGAGTCCGCTCGCCATCCTGAGTCACAGTGTCCGTCGGATGTGGATGTTAGTTGCGGCTGTAAGCGCAGCACAGAGCCGAGTGTAGGAACGCGTACAACAAATATTCTCTGGCGGAGGAGAACTGATTGGCTAGTTCTGCTGCTTCCAGAGGAAGGTCACTGTCCTGTATGGTTCTCCTCAGGGTATCAGCTCAAGAGACCATAGATTTAGATACCCACACCGTGGCAAAAGAGGGGGAGAGTGCCGAGCCCGAATCCTTGAAGAACCAAACGAGTCAAGTGCTCTATCTGCCAGTCCATGGGGTTTTAATGAGGAACCCTCTTGTAAGGACCGAAGGGTCTTCGAGGCCAAGCAGGAGGCAGGAGGATCAACTGGAGGGGATTCTTCCCATTTCTTCCGCAATGCGGAGAAAAGGGTCTCTCACCTCTATAGGCTCCTGACTTCCAAAGCGTTTGTCTGGTCGCTATCTGAGCTGGCGAACTATGTCCTAGCCTTCCGTCAACCCATACCAAGGTCAGGGGAGGGGAGAAGAACCATCCGTCTTCCTGCCATCGACGCTGTTCATCAGGGGCGATGAGGAGGGGGCATAAAAAGGACTAACTGCCCGAGGATGGGTCAGGCTGTTGGTCCGACGCAGGGAAAAAAGGGCGGTATGAGCCTGGATGCAGAGGGTGTACGTGGAGGCAACGCTCCCCGTTACCACCTGTCGTTGGTTTGGGGAGATCAGAACTCTGAAGGGATCCGTCGCCCCTTGTAATCCATGAAAAACGAGTAAAGCCCCAGTCACACATAGCAATCTCGCAAGATCGCTGCAGAGTCACAAGTTTTGTGACGCAACAGCGATCTCACCAGCGAGATCACTGTGTGTGACACTTACCAGCGACCGGCCCCCCTGCCAGGTATCGCTGATCGTCCTGGATTGGCCAGGACATTTTTTTGATCGTTGGTCTCCCGCTGGCCAGCACGCATCGCTGCGTGTGGCATGCGGGAGACCAGCGATCAGCGAGCTGGTAACCAAGGTAAACAACGGGTTTCTAAGCGCCGCGCGGCACTTAGAAACCCGTTGTGTACCTTAGTTACCAGCGCGCTGGTGCAGGGAGCTGGTAACAAAGGTACACATCGGGTAACTAAGCGACGTGCGTCGCTTGTTACCCGCGTGTCGCTGTCCTGATCGCTGGTGAAGCTGCCTGTTTGGCAGCTCACCAGCGATCCTGACAAGTTCACATCGTTGTCGGGATCGCTGGTGAGTCGCTATGTGTGACGGGGCCCTTAGAATAAAAAGTAAAATAAAAAATTGTGGTCTGAAGACCAGACCCATGTGCCTCCTACAGACACTAAGCAAGAATTGGTTTCAGCTGGAGCCAGTGTGTGAGGTGTATAGTGCAGGGGATGAGCTATTCTTTTTTGTGTTTTTCTTAGGCTAGTTTCACACTAGAGTTTATTCGATGCAGCGCATGGTGCCGCTAAGCCCCGCCCCCTACCGTCTCCCTGCCCGCCCCATCCGGTCATCGCCGCCTACTATCGCACATGGACGCTTGCGATCTGCGCACCCTATCTTTAGCATAGGGTGCGCAGATCGTGCGCTAGTAGGATTTTGGCGTGCGCTGCGCACTTTTGAAGGTGCGCCGTAATGCAACATGCTGCGTTCGGCGCGCACGGGCGCACCTTCAAAAGTGCGCAGCGCACGCCAAAATCCTACTAGCGCACGATCTGCGCACCCTATGCTAAAGATAGGGTGCGCAGATCGCGAGCGTCCATGTGCGATAGTAGGCGGCGCCGTGCGCTGTGTTGAATAAACGCTAGTGTGAAACTACCCTTAGTGTAAGCCTCCTAGTAGCAGCAGCATAACACCCATGGTCCTGTGTCCCCCAAGGAGGAGAAAATAGTTTTTGTATCACCATATTTTGAGAGCTATAATTTTTCCATATTTTGGCCCACAGAGTCACGTGAGGTCTTGTTTTTTGCAGGACGAGTTGACGTTTTTATTTTTACCATTTTCGGGCACATGACTTTTTTGATCGCTTTTTATTCCGTTTTTTGGGCGGCAGAATGAACAAAAATCAGCAATTTCTTTTTTTTTTTGTGGGGGGAGGGGGGGTTTATACCATTCCGCATGTGGTAAAATTGGTAAGACCGCTTTATTCTTCAGGTCAGTACGACTACAGCAATTCCTCATTTATATCTTTTTTTGTGTTTTGGTGCTTTAATACAATAAAAACTATTTTATAGAAAAAAATTATTTTTACACCACTTTATTCTGAGAGCTACACATTTATTTTATTTTTCCGATGATGGAGCTGAATGGCGGCTTGTTTTTTGCGGGACAACATGATGTTTTCAGCGGTACCATGTTTATTTATATCATTCTTTTTGATCGCGTGTTATTCCACTTTTTGTTTGGTGGTATAATGATAAAGCTTTTGCCTTTTTTATGGTATTTATTTACTTTACTAATTTATATAGCACCATTAATTCCACAGCGCTTTACAGACATTATCGGCACTGTCCCCTTTGGGGCTCACAATCTACATTCCCTGTCAGTATGTCTTTGGCGTGTGGGAGGAAACCGGAGAACCTGGAGGAAACCCACACAAACACAGGGAGAACATACAAATTCCTTGCAGATGTTGTCCTTGGTGGGATTTGAACCCAGGACCCCAGCGTCACGCCGTGGGGTCTCTGATCCAAAGGCAGAGGGGTTGTTAGCCCTCTCCAGGCTTCCAGAATGCTTCACTTGTGTTCCATAGCAGCATTTTGGGGGTTAAAGTGTCGGGAGTGCAGTGCACTGTGACCGCTCCTGGCACCTTGTGCCGGGTATCAGCTGTCAGGATCAGAGTGTGCAGGCGATCGCGACGATGTATTATGCCGTCCATGCTCAAATAGGCCCAGAGCACATGGACGGATCATTACGTCTGATATCAGAAAGGGGTTAGACGCCAAGGTAGCCAAGAATTGTACCCCTGTATTAGAGCAAGTCAAGGTAAATTGTAGTTCTGGAAAAACACAATACATCATCCACTCCGCACTACCTGCCACACTTGTGTCCTGTCAGTACCGCTAGAAAATGTCCCCAAATAACACACGGGGACTACCAGCCAAAAACTGGACAGGGAGCAAAGAATTAAGTCCACCCCCAGGACAGAAGAACATCAATTTCCAGGGAATCGCAGCTGTACAGGTGGTGGGGAGATCTGGCTCCCCGCCCGTGCGGATCGGGGTGGGGAGATCTGGCTCCCGCCTGAGCGGATTTGTATACATGTGGTCACCTGCTAACTAGACCTGCTCGCTCACTTCACTGGTACTGAGCGAGGCCGCGCACGTCTATTCGGAATGAGGCTGTAAATATGCAAATTACAATTTCTTTATTGATCTCCTCCCATCAACCTGAGGCTGTTTATAATTAGCGCAGGTTCCTAAGGCTATGTGCACACGTTGCGGATTCCGCTGCAGGTTTTTCCACGCAGGTAAAACCACAGGTAAAGTGACCTGCGGTTTCACACCTCTACTATGTTAAAGGTGTGAAACCGCACAAACAATTGACATGCAGCGGTTTGTAAACCGCGGAAAAAACCGCACCGTGAGCACAGCGTTTTTGAAACCCCATAGGGTACTGTACCATGTCAGCAGAACTGCTGCGTTTCCGCAGGGGCAAAACCGCTGCGGAAACGCAGCAGAATCCGCAACGTGTGCACACAGCCTAAATGCCCTTTAAATGTGAAGAGCTTTTAGCCCAGGAAAGTCATGTTTGGTAAGGGTGGTTGGATAATAGTGTGTCCCGCAGCCAGTGGTGTGTTATGGGAAGGAGCAGAGGTCAGTGTAGCGTCTGTCCTTCTCCTGAGGTCAGTGGCGTATCCAGGGGGGGCAGCCGGGGCAGTCGGGCCGCCCGGCCGCCTAATGCAGCGGTCGGCAATGTCTCTCCCCCGGCGGCTGCGTTCTGCCGCCCCCCCGGCCTGAGAGTCGGCGGTTCTCTGTGTCGGCTGTCAAGCTGACAGCCGACGCAGAGAAGGACGCCGCGCCGAATCCCAGGCAGCAATTGTACTGGCGTCTATACAGACGCCAGTACAGCTCTGACCGCCGGGTCAGAGCGACGTCAGCAGAGTGATCAGGTCATGTGATCACGCTGCTGACGTCACTCCCCGGCGCCCAGAGAGAATCCTGGTGGTAAGTGTGCTCCACTGTGGAGCTGAAGAACCACCGGAGATGGGGGGGATTTGTAGAGGGGATGGGTGTTAATGTGTGGGGGCGTTAATGAGTGGGAATAAGGGTTAATGTGTGGGGGGTTAATGAGTGGGGATGGGGGTTAATGTGTGGGGGGGGGTTAATGTGTGGGGGCGTTAATGAGTGGGAATAAGGGTTAATGTGTGGGGGGTTAATGGATGGGGGTTATTGTGTGGGGGCATCAATGAGTGGGGATGGGGGTTAATGTGTGTGGGGGTTAATGAGTGGGGATGGGGGTTAATGTGTGGGGGGATTTGGAGTGGGGATGGGGGGGATTTAATGTGTGGGGGGATTTGGAGTGGTGATGCGGGTTAATGAGTGGGGAATGGGTTAATGTGTGGGGGGATTTGGAGTGGGGATGGGGGGGATTTAATGTGTGGGGAGATTTGAGGACACAAAATGAAGAGTATGTATGAGGAAACAGTATGGGGGATTGGTGCTGACACAGTATGATGGGTGCAGACAGTATGGGGAGCGAACGGGTTAATGTAAGTGGACACAGTATGGGGAGTGAGGGTGATGGGATGTATGTGGACACAGTATGGGGAGTCGGGGATATGTGTGAGCAGACAGTATAGACAGTGAGGGGGTAAATATATGAGGAGACAGTATGGTGAACAGGAGGGATGTTAGAGGAGACAGTATGAGGAGGGAGGGGAATAGTGTGAGGCCACAGTATATTGCAGGTATTTTTTTATTCAGGAGCATTATAATGACACTTCTATCTTTAAGGGGATCGTGTGGAGATTTGCTGCAGAAGACCGGAGAAGATGGAAGTCTACAGAGACGAGATGTGGATGAGAAAACTCATCATGGGGTCTGGACAAGAAGAAGAAAAGGAGACCGACTGCAGAGACGACGTCATCTATAAGGTACCTGGATGTAAATATTATTTGTGACACTGACTAATTCTCATGTTTTTACTTATATTAGGAACATTACAGGGGTTGTCCAGGTCGGTGATCAGACTGCAGACATTCTATGTGACTGCAGACTTCGGAATTCTCACAGTGCTCACTGAACGCTGTTAGGATTCTCTCGTGCCGGTAATTTACATACATGCGGTCACATGCTGACTAGACATGTGTGGCCTCACTCAATGAAAATGAACAGAGCGAGGCCGGGCACGTCTAGTCGGAATGTGGCCAGAAGTATATAAACCACATACTTGTGCTGACATGACTGTATATCGGCAAGGGAGAATCCTAAAAGTGTGCAGTGCATTCGTTGTGAGAATTCAGAAGCTGCAGTGTCAGGATTCAGCTCTGCAGGTTCCAGTGTCATCACATGGACACTTCACTCATATGCGATTTTCATACTTGGTCATGTGACAACGAGCTTCTCTTCCTGCTTCTCTCAGTTTTTACTGAACATTGAGAGCATTAGGAGGAGCAGCTCGCAGGTACATGGCTAAGTGTGCAAGTCGCATATGTACTTGGGCAGGGGGGGGGCGCCGAACCGAATTCTTGCCCCGGGTGCCAGAAAGCCTAGATACACCTCTGCCTGAGGTTATGGTGCATAATACAAACAAGCTGTCTCTGTAAGGTTACTATGGTGACGGCGCTCCTCACCTTGTTTGCATAGAACCGCAGCTCGTCTGCCCGGGCCCACGTGGTTTCTATGCGCTCATGTCTGACCAGAGCCGTCAGGAGATTCCGCAGCATATCCAGCCTGGAGCGTGGCCCCAAACCCATCCGACGGGCCACTCTGCCATGTGACACCAGGAGGTGAGGAAACAACCTCATCGTGTCCTACAACACCGCTCTGCAGATAGCACGGGCTCCTGCCCGGCACGACGTCATTTCCGTCCATCTTGTGGGCGTGTAATGTATGGGCTGCTGTCAGGACCAGGAGAGGCCCCGCCGCCCGGCTTCCGTACACAGCACACGTACTTCCGGCTTCTGGATCTGCTCCTCGTTTTATTACATACATGGTTTTCCTTGTTGTAACGTGAGTGCCGAAGTGTCTGTTCTCATATTCCCCCAGGTGAGGAGCTCCTGTACACCCGCCGGGGCCCCCAGGTGAGGAGCTCCTGTACACCCGCGGGGGTCCCCAGGTGAGGAGCTCCTGTACACCCGCCGGTGCCCCCAGGTGAGGAGCTCCTGTACACCCGCCGGGGCCCCCAGGTGAGGAGCTCCTGTACACCCGCCGGGGCCCCCAGGTGAGGAGCTCCTGTACACCCGCCGGGGCCCCCAGGTGAGGAGCTCCTGTACACCCGCCGGGGCCCCCAGGTGAGGAGCTCCTGTACACCCGCCGGGGCCCCCAGGTGAGGAGCTCCTGTACACCCGCCGGGGCCCCCAGGTGAGGAGCTCCTGTACACCCGCCGGGGCCCCCAGGTGAGGAGCGCCTGTACACCCGCCGGTGCCCCCAGGTGAGGAGCTCCTGTACACCCGCCGGGGCCCCCAGGTGAGGAGCTCCTGTACACCCGCCGGGGCCCCCAGGTGAGGAGCTCCTGTACACCCGCCGGGGCCCCCAGGTGAGGAGCTCCTGTACACCCGCCGGGGCCCCCAGGTGAGGAGCTCCTGTACACCCGCCGGGGCCCCCAGGTGAGGAGCTCCTGTACACCCGCCGGGGCCCCCAGGTGAGGAGCGCCTGTACACCCGCCGGGGCCCCCAGGTGAGGAGCGCCTGTACACCCGCCGGTGCCCCCAGGTGAGGAGCTCCTGTACACCCGCCG
Source organism: Dendrobates tinctorius (assembly GCF_039654945.1). Taxonomy (NCBI): domain Eukaryota; kingdom Metazoa; phylum Chordata; class Amphibia; order Anura; family Dendrobatidae; genus Dendrobates; species Dendrobates tinctorius. Next base: position 10,321,879 of record NW_027361678.1, read on the forward strand.
GGGCCCCCAGGTGAGGAGCGCCTGTACACCCGCCGGTGCCCCCAGGTGAGGAGCTCCTGTACACCCGCCGGTGCCCCCAGGTGAGGAGCTCCTGTACACCCGCCGGTGCCCCCAGGTGAGGAGCTCCTGTACACCCGCCGGTGCCCCCAGGTGAGGAGCTCCTGTACACCCGCCGGTGCCCCCAGGTGAGGAGCTCCTGTACACCCGCCGGTGCCCCCAGGTGAGGAGCTCCTGTACACCCGCCGGTGCCCCCAGGTGAGGAGCTCCTGTACACCCGCCGGTGCCCCCAGGTGAGGAGCTCCTGTACACCCGCCGGTGCCCCCAGGTGAGGAGCTCCTGTACACCCGCCGGGGCCCCCAGGTGAGGAGCTCCTGTACACCCGCCGGGGCCCCCAGGTGAGGAGCTCCTGTACACCCGCCGGTGCCCCCAGGTGAGGAGCGCCTGTACACCCGCCGGTGCCCCCAGGTGAGGAGCGCCTGTACACCCGCCGGGGCCCCCAGGTGAGGAGCGCCTGTACACCCGCCGGGGCCCCCAGGTGAGGAGCGCCTGTACACCCGCCGGGGCCCCCAGGTGAGGAGCGCCTGTACACCCGCCGGGGCCCCCAGGTGAGGAGCGCCTGTACACCCGCCGGGGCCCCCAGGTGAGGAGCGCCTGTACACCCGCCGGGGCCCCCAGGTGAGGAGCGCCTGTACACCCGCCGGGGCCCCCAGGTGAGGAGCGCCTGTACACCCGCCGGGGCCCCCAGGTGAGGAGCGCCTGTACACCCGCCGGGGCCCCCAGGTGAGGAGCGCCTGTACACCCGCCGGGGCCCCCAGGTGAGGAGCGCCTGTACACCCGCCGGGGCCCCCAGGTGAGGAGCGCCTGTACACCCGCCGGGGCCCCCAGGTGAGGAGCGCCTGTACACCCGCCGGGGCCCCCAGGTGAGGAGCTCCTGTACACCCGCCGGGGCCCCCAGGTGAGGAGCTGCTGTACACCCGCCGGGGCCCCCAGGTGAGGAGCTCCTGTACACCCCCTGGGGCCCCCAGGTGAGGAGCTCCTGTACACCCCCTGGGGCCCCCAGGTGAGGAGCTCCTGTACACCCCCTGGGGCCCCCAGGTGAGGAGCTCCTGTACACCCCCTGGGGCCCCCAGGTGAGGAGCTCCTGTACACCCCCTGGGGCCCCCAGGTGAGGAGCTCCTGTACACCCCCTGGGGCCCCCAGGTGAGGAGCTCCTGTACACCCCCCCCCGGGGCCTCCAGGTGAGCTGCTCTTTCCCCAGGGGTCAGTGTTGCACATGATGAGCTGGAGGGTCTCCTAGGCGATTGGGTCAGGTGGAGTTGCCCATAGTTGTGTGTACTGAATGGACCATAACCTCCTATTCTGGCCTTATAGGGAGGTGTCGCTTCTGCGGATGATCTGGACTCGCCAAGGCCCTACATACATGTTGCTGAACTGGTTTTCAGTTGTCTCTGACCTCATGAATTTTTGAAAAGATCCCAATGTTATCTGATGACCTGCAGTGTAAACCAGAGGTGAGTATCTCTGCTCCACCATAGGGTGCTGTGATATATGGGGCTGCAATCATTCTGCTCCACCATAGGGTGCTGTGATATATGGGGCTGCAGTCATTCTGCTCCACCATAGGGTGCTGTGATATATGGGGCTGCAATCATTCTGCTCCACCATAGGGTGCTGTGATATATGGGGCTGCAGTCATTCTGCTCCACCATAGGGTGCTGTGATATATGGGGCTGCAGTCATTCTGCTCCAGCATGGGGCGCTGTGATATATGGGGCTGCAGTCATTCTGCTCCAGCATAGGGTGCTGTGATATATGGGGCTGCAGTCATTCTGCTCCAGCATAGGGCGCTGTGATATATGGGGCTGCAGTCATTCTGCTCCAGCATGGGGCGCTGTGGTATATGGGGCTGCAGTCATTCTGCTCCAGCATGGGGCGCTGTGGTATATGGGGCTGCAGTCATTCTGCTCCAGCATGGGGCGCTGTGGTATATGGGGCTGCAGTCATTCTGCTCCAGCATGGGGCGCTGTGGTATATGGGGCTGCAGTCATTCTGCTCCAGCATGGGGCGCTGTGGTATATGGGGCTGCAGTCATTCTGCTCCAGCATGGGGCGCTGTGGTATATGGGGCTGCAGTCATTCTGCTCCAGCATGGGGCGCTGTGGTATATGGGGCTGCAGTCATTCTGCTCCAGCATGGGGCGCTGTGGTATATGGGGCTGCAGTCATTCTGCTCCAGCATGGGGCGCTGTGGTATATGGGGCTGCAGTCATTCTGCTCCAGCATGGGGCGCTGTGGTATATGGGGCTGCAGTCATTCTGCTCCAGCATGGGGCGCTGTGGTATATGGGGCTGCAGTCATTCTGCTCCAGCATGGGGCGCTGTGGTATATGGGGCTGCAGTCATTCTGCTCCAGCATGGGGCGCTGTGGTATATGGGGCTGCAGTCATTCTGCTCCAGCATGGGGCGCTGTGGTATATGGGGCTGCAGTCATTCTGCTCCAGCATGGGGCGCTGTGGTATATGGGGCTGCAGTCATTCTGCTCCAGCATGGGGCGCTGTGGTATATGGGGCTGCAGTCATTCTGCTCCAGCATGGGGCGCTGTGGTATATGGGGCTGCAGTCATTCTGCTCCAGCATGGGGCGCTGTGGTATATGGGGCTGCAGTCATTCTGCTCCAGCATGGGGCGCTGTGGTATATGGGGCTGCAGTCATTCTGCTCCAGCATGGGGCGCTGTGGTATATGGGGCTGCAGTCATTCTGCTCCAGCATGGGGCGCTGTTCTGTGTTCATTCTGCTGCAGTTTGGGATACTGTGCTGTACAGGGCTGCAGTAATTTTTCTTCAGCATGGGATGCTGTGCTGTATGGGGCTGCAGTGTGGGGCGCTGTGCTGTATGGGGCTGCGGTCTTTCACCCACAGTATGGGGGGCTGTGCTGTATGGGGCTGCGGTCTTTCACCCACAGTATGGGGGGCTGTGCTGTATGGGGCTGCGGTCTTTCACCCACAGTATGGGGGGCTGTGCTGTATGGGGCTGCGGTCATTCTGCTCCAGTATGGGGCACTGTGCGCAACGGAGCTGCGGTCATTTTGCTTCACTATGCTCCATGCTGTCATTCTCTTGCCTGTCTCTTTTTTTTAGTTCCTCGTGGAATTTGTCCAGAATGCTTCTATACCGCTTGGAGATGGACTAGTAGGGGATGAAGCAAAGGACTTAACATGTCTCTCCCTCCTGCCAGAGCCCACAGAATGTGAGGCTCTACTACTACCAGGTAACAGTCCACTGTGTGAATACTATTACAGCATAGAATCAGTAGTGTGACAAACCATGCGAGATGGAGCTGCACATCGTAACGGTTCTTATGATCGTTCGGGTGTCTAGCCTTCATTAGGTTGAATGTGTGGGTGTATAGTACTCAATGTGCTGCTGATGAACATGGTATTTTTATCAGATGCTTCCTCGGAGGATCGGGTGTCACCTAAGGCTCCTGACACAGAATTGCTGGACAGCCTTCAGCTCAATCCCAGCATAGATTCCAGAGGTCATAAGAGCGAAGCTGCCCTGCTGTCTCCCTCCACGCCGTCGTCACTGCTGCAGGACCTGCCAACCAGTGACAATTCATCATTCATTCTCCTGAACTTGGCACGATCAGGTAGCGTCACTTCACCGCTGGTTTCCTTCTCATCCTCCATGATAACGCTTTGTTATCCCATTGGGTTAGCGGCAGAGGTCCGACTGTTCCCATTTCTGTAGATGTTTATATCTGCACAGTGTTTTTTAAATCTAGAAACTTTGTATTGCTGTTTTCCTGTTCCCCATTAGTTTATGCATAAACAGCATATTGTCTGGATTGCATGCCACTGCTGCAGAATAGCTGTGTTGTGCAATCATGCCCAGTGCCTATAAGTTCTTTCCTAGTGGTTGTCTAAGCAGGCAGTCTGGGATTGCTGTAGAGTGCAATTAGCTTTTGATCCAGGCTTTATTTAGCCTCCAAATGCCAGTAGATCTGTCCTGTGTACACCCTCCTGGCATGTTGTGCGCAGAGCAGTCTTTCTCAGCTGGTTTCCAGCACAGTTCTGCTTTGCCTCTAGCACTCACACAGTGTACTCTACAGTTACAATGCATTTTATCATTCTGTGCACTTAGTGGCCCTGCCCATTTTCCTGCCTGACCAGTTTTATCTTTTGCCATCTTTATCATGTGCGGATGCATGTTTTTACATCATTGATCAGTTAGCTGTTTTCCAGCAGAAATCACCAGTCCAATGGAGCATGGTAGAGCTGACATCTAGGCTGAGCTGTGTTTGATGCCTGCTGCTAACAGATCAGTGATGTGAAACCATCCGTAGCAAAATCGTCATCATGCTGACAGTGCTCCATCTTATGCTGCAAAGAGTCATTGGCTGCTATGGGCATAAATGGAGAGAAACTCATGATGATGCCACCACCCTCCCCTGACCTCAACCCTATCAAGAACCTTTTAGGCTATGTTCACATGGGTGTTTTTATGCTAATTTTCAGCTGCTTTTTATATTACCAGCAAAGCCTATGAGATTTCAGAAATCTTATGCACACATATTGTTTGTTTTTGTTATCAGTATTTTGTGCTTTGCATGTTTTTTTGGGACATAAAGCATGTTACATCTTTCTGCATTTTTTCAGCGTTTTTCACCTGTTGACTTGAATGGATGGTGAAAAAACGCTGACAAGAAGAAGTTATCATTTATTGCTGCAGAAAAGTCAAGGACAGCAGGATGTAACCTCACACTCTGCTGCAGCTGCATCTAGATGACACGCTGCATGGTTGCATGCAGCCTGTCATCCAGCAGAGAGACACAGCAGTGTCTGCTACTCAGTGTGTTGCGGTGAACTCCTATAATGTTCCTGACTGCACTGTGAGCGTGAGAACTTTGTCACGCTTGCGGTGACTTGAGACAGGTTGCAGGTAGAGATTGGCGGAGACCTAGATGTTTGGGTTCAGCCAGACAGTTACTAAAAGTTCGGGTACCAAAACAGTACCAGGACCCGAACACCATTCACTTGAATGGGGGGCCCAAATAGCCCGTATTTGCCATGCTGTCTTGTGCATGAGAGCGCGGCAAACACCACTTCTGATCAGCAGTAAAATCATCACCACCGGTCAGACAGCTGCAGTTCCCACGCTGTCAAAAAAACAGCGTGAGTCAGCAGCTGTGATAGGAGGTATAAAGTTTACCTCTGGTCACTGGTGTCAGCTGATGGGACTACTGCTCCCATCAGCTGATGACTGCTGCCGCTAATGACAGTGAGAGCAGGAGCAGCTGATGAGAGTATTCATCAGCCACCTGTGCTGTAAATAAATAATTAAAAAAAAAAAAAAGCTGCGTGGGTTTCACTGTATTTTATTGTGAACTTAGATCCTTTGAGGGAGGATACTCTAAGGCTATGTGCCCACGTAGCGTTTCTCATGCAGAATAAACCTGAGCAGAATCGCACACCCTGCTCCCAGGAAAACGCATGCGGTTTTTACAAGCGTTTGTCAAGCGTTTTTGCATGCGTTTTCCCCCATATAATTGATGGTATGCGGAATCGCGGGCGATTCCGCAAAATTAATGAACATACTGCGTTTTTTACCGCTAAGCGATTCCGCAGCAGTAAAAAACGCACCATTGGCACAACATGTACGTTTTCTATTAAAAATGCATGGAACGCTTTTTTTAAGCGTTTCCGCGGCAGAATCCCGCATTTAAAAACGCCGCGGAAACGCTTAAAAAGGTACGTGGGCACACAGCCAGGCTATGAGGGTGGGAAGCCGTTCACATAAAGCAACAGCTCTGAGAGATTATCTTCTGACATCCTGCAAGGAAATTAAAGCAGAAACTTTCCAAAAGATCAATGGATGCAAGAATTATGGCAGTGACATGTTACATGTAACTCGGCCTGTTAAGATAATTTTGATTGAAAAAGCTTTTAATTTCGGTAAATGTGACCTTTTAAGGCTGCAAATTCAACAAATGGCCATTTTAAGTTCTTTATAACGTGTTGCATTTTGGTGCGGTCGCCGCACCGTCAAAACGACGCATGTGGCGGCAAACGCTTACCTGCGCCCAGCCTGCGTACCCAATGCTAAAGATAGGGTATGCATGCAGCGTCATGCGCCCATAGGTGGAGCTGACCGGAGAAGGTGTGGCAGGGGGCGGAGCTTCACGACGAGCGTCTGCTGTGCCTCCAAATGCAAATGTGAAACTAGCCTTATGTATATCAAGGAAATCATCCGGCCCTTGTATAATCGCTGTTATAGTGTCAGCCATTTAGTAATGGTCAGCATTACACAGTCTGTCTGCTCTAACTGTAAAGAACCCTTTCCTATTTAGCTGCTGGAATCACATACTCTAGCTGTGACCTCACCAGTGATTTATAAAGGGGTAACAATACATTGGGATCGCGGGATTTTGTCTCTCTTTTTATACATCCTAAAATCTTACTTGCTTTTGTGGCTGCTAGCTGACATTGAGTGCTGCTGCTCAGCTTACTTGTATCCATAATACCCAAGTCCTTCCCCTGTTCTGTAGTACTTTGTATACTCCCATTTAATGTATATGCAGCAATAGGATTACTTTGTCCCAGGTGCATTACTCTACATTAAACCTCATCTAAAACCAAAAAAAGACAATGTGTGCATATACCCTAATGAAAATAAAGCAAGTGCATTAAACAATCAACATAGGGTACTTATTAAACACTGGGTTTTTTTGTCTAAAAAAAAAAGCATAAAGCTGTCCCACCACGACAAGGTATACCCAATTGGGACAGCAACTACACTCTCCAATGTCAAAACCCACCTAGTGTGAACAGTGGCAGAGAGTCACCAGGTCCCACCCGGACACCCAGCTTTGGAGGGACTATATATGAACTGCCCACCCAGCTCAGTGAAAAGGGGGCCACACCCTATTTGTACTGAATACAAAAATGCTAAAGAAAAAAACAGAAAACTGAGCCGGAGTATGACTTGAAAACATGCATGATGTAAAGGCATGCTCACACTGGCCATAGAAATAAGCAAAACATTTATGACAACTTTGTTTCTTGTCATTTACCCAATTCCTTACCTATCTGCTTATAGTTTCCCATAGTCCCTGCTTATGGAGCTTCATTATAACGCTCTTATATGGTACAGGATCAAATGCATTTGTAAAGCCAAGATAAAGCACATCAGCTGCATTACCAATATCCAGATTTGCACTTTCCTCCTCATGTTAGTTAGACACAACTTATTCTTCATGAATCCATGCTGGCTGTCAGTTATTAAATTATTATTTACAATATATATTTGCAGGTCATCTCTTATAATTTTGTGTGAAATTATGTCCAATTTGCCTTTTTTGGTCTGTGTTTTTTATGTTCCAATACACACAAGGGAAATAAACTTGTAATTGCAATAATTTTCTGTGAGAAACATACGAAACACACAGCGGGTGAGAAGTATTTTAACAGGTCACCAATTTTCTATGTAAATCTATTTCTAAAGGTGCTATTGACATGAAATTCTCACCAGATGATGGTAACAATCCATCAGATCGACACAGACAAAGAAATTAAACAAGAAATGTAAGAGAAAAAAAGACCAAGCAAAGAATGGCCTGCACACCAATTAAATCTGATAACACATAATAACCGTAGAAAAATGCTTTATTGGAAAACACAACACACGTGTTAAAAACAATTAAAAAGGACAAAGGAAGTCCATGTAACACCCCTGCATATAATAATCACATACAGCCATAATAGGTATAGAGCCCTTTTTGTATCATTAAGAGTACAGACAATGAAAAGCCATCACAATACACCATGTGTGCAGAGTTTTTTCTGAGACGTATGTAGTCTCCAAATTGATTCCTATAAACCAGCCCAATGTACAAACTTTCCAGGACCACAATTCAGGAGCCTGCAAACAAATAAGGCTGTTAAAATGTAAGAGAAGTTGTAGCTACATACTCACTGAACCACCTAATGAGCAAAAACCCTGAAAGCCAGCTCAATATTGCCAGATGATGTGCTTGTGGATGGCCAGGCACCCATGAAGTCTGTGGATAGCCAAGGGAATAATGCCCATGGGCATCCAAAATAAAGCTAACACAGGGCTGAAGACATGGAGCAGGGGTGTGAGGAGCAACCCCACGCGTATCGCTTGCAAGCGATACGCGTGGGGTTGCTCCTCACACCCCTGCTCCATGTCTACGGTTATTATGTGTTATCAGATTTAATTGGTGTGCAGGCCATTCTTTGCTTGGTCTTTTTTCTTACATTTCATGGTTCTCTCCATGCAATGCTTTTGCACCCTCATATATAGAACCCATTGATTGTTTGGTGCACCCCACACCTTTTTATACTACATAAAGAAATTAAACAATTGATGTCCATAAATTATGTGTTATAATGAGAAATGACACAAGGGAAAAAGTATTGAACACATGCAGGAAAGAGGTGCAAAAAGCCCTGTAAAGTGTTAAAATCTCTCAGTAATTAAAAAGCAATCCTGCCACTTGGTGACTAATAATATCAGCATGTATGGCTTGGAGGAGAGATGTTTTGATGCTTATTATGAGAAGAGTTTGGAGAAGTTATCAGAGACTATTGAATGGTTTGTAAGTGTGATAATTCCCTTCCCTCCTCTTATTTTTGTTTTTTTTCCCCATCCTCCACTCCCCAGTGAATTCCTCTGAAAATACAGGCATACAAATATTCACTCATATATAACAGTTACCCCTTGCTCATGTTGCCTTGTTCGTCAGCTTGGTGTACTGCAGTGCACGGCAGCTTTTCTCTTCCCTGGGTGGGGGAAGGGAACAGACAGAGGGCGGATTCAGGAGATAACGCGGGTGGAGTCAACGTCATCCCAGGGAATAGGTCGTCCCCTAGTATTAGGGACAGGGAAGGAGCCCCTGGTCCCGAGTCACCCGACAGCTCAGTCGTGACATAAGGGAACAGAAGGTAAACTAACCAAATTTGCAGATGATGTAAAGCTAGGAGGGATAGCTAACACTAGAGAAGACAAAGGATTCAGAAGGAGCTAGACTAGATAAACTTGAACAATGGGTAGCGACTAAGGCTAGTTTCACATTTGCGTTTAAGGCCGCAGCGGCGGCCTGCGCACGGCCGCCGCTAAGCCCCGCCCCCTGCAGTGCCTCTGTCAGTAGCTCCGCCTACGGGCGCATGACGCTGCATGCATCCTGCGTCCCCTAACAGGGAGAAATGCAAATTTCTACATCTGTGCAAGGAAAAAGAAAATGACATCTACAGAATGGAAGGAATAAAACTAAGCAACAGCACGTGTGAAAAATACTTGGATATACTAATAGATCAAACTGCACATGAGTCCACAGTGAGATGCGGGCAGCAATAAAGGCATACACAGTTCTAAGACGTATTAAGAGAAGCATTGAATCTGGATCACATGAAGTAATTATCCCTCTCTACTCCTCCATGGTCAGACCTCATCTGGAGTACAGTGGGTACGGAAAATATTCAGACCCCTTTAACTAACAAAGGAGTAACTTCAGAACAACTCTGTGACCATTCTTGACTGGCCCAGCCAGAGCCCTGAACTAAACCCAATTGAGCATCTCTGGAGAGACCTGAAAATGGCTGTCCACCAACATTCACCAGTCAACCTGACGGAACTGGAGAGGATCTGCAAGGAAGAATGGCAGAGGATCCCCAAATCCAGATGTGAAAAACTTGTGGCATCATTCCCAAGAAGACTCATGGCTGTACTAACTCAAAAGGGTGCTTCTACTCAATACTGAGCAAAGGGTCTGAATACGTATGACCATGTGATATTTCAGTTTTTCTTTTTTAATAAATTTGCAAAAATTTCTACTTTTTTTTTTTTTTTTTTTTTTTTTTTTTTAGTCAAGATGAGGTGCAGAGTGTACATTAATGAGAAAAAAAAAAGGAGAAAATTGTCAGCTGATGATCACAGCCGACACCCGGCACAATGTGTCAGGGGCGGTCACGGACCGCCCCCGACACGATAAGCCCTTGCACACCGAGATCAAACACGATCGCGGTGTACCGGGGGTTAAAGGGAAGCATCGGCAGGGAAGGGGCTCCCTCCGTGCTTCCCTGAGCCCCCCACAGCAGCGCAATGTGCAGCGCTGCTGCGGGGGGGGGGGGGGGCTCCATCCCTGCAGGTCCCCGAATCCAAGATGGCGACGGGGGCCTGCAGGGAGCTGGCTTCCTCAGTGCCTGCAAAGCGCAGGCATGAGGAAAGCCTGTGCAGTGCCTGTGATGTGACAGATCAGCAATCTGTCACATGACAGCTATGTCCCCCCTGGGACAATGTAATAAAGTTAAAAAAAAAAAAAAGGGGTAAAAATAATTTTTTAAAAATCGCTAAATAAATTAAAAAAAAATATTCCATAATAAATTCATTTTTTGGAAATAAAAAAAACAATAATAAAAGTACACATATTTGGTATCGCCGCGTCCATAACGACCCGCCCTATAAAACTGTCTCACTAGTTAACCCCTTTAGCGAACCCCTTAGAAAATAAAAAACTAAGCAAAAAGCAATGATTTATTATCATACCGCCAAACAAAAAGTGCAATAACGCGCGATCAAAAAGACGCATATAAATATCCATGGTACCGCTGAAAACGTCATCTTGTCCCGCAAAAAAACGAGCCGCCATACAGCATCATCAGCAAAAAAATAAAAAAGTTATAGCTCACAGAATAAAGCGATGTAAAAATAATTATTTTTTATATAAAATTGTTTTCATTGCATAAAAGCGCCAAAACATAAAATAACCTAAATGAGGTATCACTCTAACCGTACTGACCCGAAGAATAAAGCCGCTTTATCAATTTTACCGCACGCGGAACGGTGTAAACGCACCCCCCCAAAAGAAATTCATGAAGCGCTGGTTTTTGTTCATTCTGCATCCCAAAAATCGGAATAAAAAGCGATCAAAAAATGTCACGTGCCCGAAAATGATACCAATAAAAACGTCAACTCGTCCCGCAAAAAATAAGACCTCACATGACTCGGTGGGTCAAAATATAGAGAAATTATAGCTCTCAATATGTGGTGATGCAAAAACTATTTTTACAATAAAAAGCGTCTTTTAGCGTGTGACAGCTGCCAGAAATAAAAACCGCCATATATAGTAAATCAAACCCCCCGTTATCACCCCCTTAGTTAGGGAAAAATAATAAAATTAAAAGAAAACGTATTTATTTCCATTTTCCCATTAGGGCTAGGGCTAAGATTAGGGTTAGGGGTGTGTTGGGGTTAGGGTTGGAGTTAGAATTGGGGGGTTTCCACTGTTTGGGAACATCAGGTGCTCTCCAAACGCAACATGGCGTCTGATCTCAATTCCAGCCAATTCTGCGTTGAAAAAGTCAAACGGTGCTCCTTCCCTTCCAAGCTCTGCCATGCGCCCAAACAGTGTTTTACCCCCACATATGGGGTATCAGCGTACTCAGGACAAATTGCAAAACAACTTTTGGGGTCCAATTTCTCCTGTTACCCTTAGGAAAAAAAAAAATTGGGGGCAAAAATATGATTTTATTTTCACGCCCGGGCGTTATAAACTTCTGTGAAGCACTTGGGGGTTCAAAGTGCTCACCACACATCTAGATAAGTTCCGTGGGGGGTCTAGTTTCCAAAATGGGGTCACTTGTGGGGAGTTTCAATAGTTTAGGTACATCAGGGGCTCTTCAAACGCACATGACACCCGCAGACCATTCCATCAAAGTCTGCATTCCAAAACGTCACTACTTCCCTTCCGAGCCACGACGTGTGCCCATACAGTAGTTTTCTCCCACATATGGGGTATCGGCGTACTCGGGACAAATTGGACAACAACTTTTGGGGTCCAATTTCTCCTGTTACCCTTGGAAAAATAAGAAAATTGGGGACTAAATGATCAGGTTTGTGGAAACAATACGATTTTTTTATTTTCACGTCCGGGCGATATAAACTTCTGTGAAGCACGGGGGGTTCAAAGTGCTCACCACACATCTAGACAAGTTCCTTGGGGGGTCTAGTTTCCAAAATGGGGTCACTTGTGGGGGGTTTCCACTGTTTAGGTACATCAGGGGCTCTCCAAACATGACATGGCGTCCGATCTGAATTCCAGCCAATTTTGCATTGAAAAAGTCAAACGTCGCTCCTTCCCTTCTGAGCTCTGCCATGCGCCGAAACAGTGCTTGCCCCCCACATATCAGGTATCAGCATACTCAGGACAAACTGCACAACAACTTTTGCAGTCCAATTTCTCCTGTTACCCTTGTTAAAAACAAAAAAAATTGAATCTGAAGTATTTTTTTTTGTGAAAAAAAGTTAAATGTTCATTTTTTTTTTTTAAATATTCAAAAAATTCCTGTGACACACCTGAAGGGTTAATAAACTTCTTGAATGTGGTTTTGAGCACCTTAAGGGGTGCAGTTTTTAGAATGGTGTCACTTTTGGGTATTTTCTATCATATAGACCCCTCAAAGTGGCTTCAAATGTGATGTGGTCCGTAAAAATAAAATGGTGTTGCAAAAATGAGAAATCGCTGGTCAACTTTTAACCCTTATAACTTCCTAACAAAAAAAAATTGTGGTTCCAAAATTGTGCTGATGTAAAGTAAAACATGTGGGAAATGTTACTTATCAAGTTTTTTGTGTGCCGTATCTCTGTGATTTAAGGGCATAAAAATTCAAAGTTGGAAAATTGCGAAATTTTAAAAATTTTCGCCAAATTTCCGTTTTTTTCACAAATAAATGCAAGTTATTTGAATGAAATTTTACCACTAGCATGAAGTACAATATGTCACGAGAAAACAATGTCAGAATCACCAGGATCCATGGAAGCGTTTCAGAGTTATTACCTCATAAAGGGTCAGTGGTCAGAATTCTAAAAATTGGCCTGGTCATGAATGTGCAAACCACCCTTGGGGGTTAAGGGGTTAAAGGTTCTGGGAATGTTTAGCTTGCAAAAAAGAAGGCTAAGTGGAGACTTAATAGCTCTTTACAAATATCTGAAGGGCTGTTACAGTGTAGAGGAATCATTATTCTCATCTGCGCATGGAAACACGAGAAGCAATGGAATGAAACTGAAAGGGAGAAGATACAAATTAGATATTAGAAAAAACTTTCTGACAGTGAGGGTGATCAATGAGTGGAACAGGCTGCCACGAGATGTGGTGAGTTCTCCTTCAATGGAAGTCTTCAAACATAGGCTGGACAGACATCTGTCTGAGATGGTTTAGTAAATCCTGCATTGAGCAGGAGGTTGGACAAGATGATCCTTGAGGTCCCTTTCAACTCTAACATTCTATGATTTCATATAGAGCAGTAAAAAGAATTATCAGAAGTTGTCCAAGAGCCAAGGACCACCTGTGGAGAGCTACAGAAAGACGTGGAATCATCAAGTACAATTGTTTCATAGAAAACAAGTAATGCACTCGATCTCCATGGCTTGTATGCACGCTCACCACATAAGACTTCGCTGCTGAACATAAAGCATATTTACAGTTTGCTCAACAACATTTTGGACAAGCCTGTGAAATACTAGAGTAGAGTCTTGTCAGATGAGACAAAAATGTATTTATTTGGATGCCATAATACACATTTGGGGCCAAAAAGCACTGCATATCACCCCCAAAAAAACATACCAACAGGGAAGTGTGGAAGTGGGAACATCATGGTGTTGTGCTGTTTTCAGCATACACCCTGGAAAACTTCATAGGATTAAAGGAAGGATGAATGGATAAATGTACAGAGACCTTCTTGATAAAATATCTGCTGCCATCTACCAGGATGATAAAGATGAAACAAGGGTGGACTGTGGAGTCGTGTCAGCGGTGTTCTAATCTGCTAGCTGAAACCGGTTGGACAATGGCACATGACAAAGAACGCCCGCTCTCTTTTCTTATGGGCAGAACACTACACAAATAACACAGGGTGAGGCTAAAACTGTGTGGCAATAATTTATTGAACCACCAACAAACTGCATATAGAACAGTCCCAGCAAAATACCAAAATGGTGCAAATTACAGAGTCACCCGTTGGCTGACTCTCCTGGATTAGAACTGCTTCCAGGGCCGACTTCCTCTAAAAGAGGGACCCCGCTTTTGGCGGGTCCCCAAAGCGAGGAAGTAACAACAAGGTTAGGAAGCTAACCAAGAGCAGTGAGGTATGTAGCCAGGTGACCTGATTGTCCAAACCTGGATTCTTCAAGACATCTCTGGGGGTCCAGTGATGGTCAATGAAGCAGATATGTTCTTTCAGCTGTGGCCCCCCTAAGCTGACATCCTATAGACTCCCTTGCAACAGTGACAAAGTCTTCTTATATAGTCAACAACTGTCCTTCAAGCCAGCATCCAGAGGTCAAAAGAATGATGTAATGAGGTTAACTCGCATTGTTTGATTATTTTTAGTTTATCCTTCAATGTTTGCAAACCAACAAACTGCATTGCCCGGTACAATGTGTAATCAACATGTCAGGAAACCTTATTGTTCAGTGACCATGCATCCCTTTTTAGCAAAGATAAGAGTACAATAAACTGTAGTAGCTGATAGGAGTTAAATAACAACCATTCCTCCATTTAGAAATATCAATTCAACCTACAAGAAGAGTCAGTACTTCAGATAGCAGTCTATGATTCTGGAATTTACATCTAGCATTATTAAGAAGAAATGCGGAGTCGTCACATGGACATTTGAGCAAGACAATGACCCCAAACACAAAGCCAAGGAAAGTCCTCTATTGGTTTCAGAGGAAGAAAATAAAGCTGCTAAAGCCGAGCCGATCACCGGACCTGAATCCTATAGAAAATGTATGGAAGGAACTGAAGCTCAGCATTCATAGAAGCTTCAACATGTGAAGAGTGTTTGTGTGGAAGAGTGGGCAAAAATCACTCCTAAGCAATGTCTGCAACTAGTTTCTCCGCACAGGAGGTGTCTTGAAGCTGCATCACCAACAACGAAGTATTAAATTTCAGTAAGTGTACTCAATACTCTTTCCTGTGTGATTCCTCATTATTACACATAATTTATGAACATCTATGGTGATTTCTTTGCCTGTATGAATTAGATGCATTGTTACCGAATCGCATTGCGGAAAAATCCGCAGCATGTCCATTAACTTTGCGGAATCTCTGTGATTCCGCCGCCATAGGATTGCATTGAAACACTCACTTTATGCATGTGGCTATGCCCACCATGCGTAAAGTGAGCGTTTCATGTGCGGATGGTACCCAGGATCTGGAGGAGAGGAGACTCTCCTCCATGCCCTGGGTACCATATTCCTGTTAAAAATAGAATTAAAATAAAAAATAGGGATATACTTACCCTCTGTCAGCCCCCGGAGTCCTCCTGGTCCTCAGCAGTGCTTCCCAGGCGTGCTTTGCAACAAAATGACCTTTGTGACGTCACGGTCGCATGGTGTTACCAAGGTCATTTTCGCAAAGCACGCCTGGGAACAGAACGGACCGGGAGCGTCGCTGAGGAGATCGGTGGCCGACAGAAGGTGAGTATATCCATATATTTAATTTTTTTACTTATTTTTAACATTCTATCTTTTGCTATTGATGCTGCATAGTGATACAGACAAGGCGTGCACTCTGTGGATATGAGGTAGGTGGAAGCTGAACCTGGAACTTAGTCCAGACAGTCATCCAGTGAAGAGAAAACAGCTGCACTGATTTTCAATGCAAAAAATTTTTTATTGAAGACACCACAGGGGAATAGTGCATTGAGGTAACGTTTCGACCCTATGTCGGGTCTTTTTCAAACCTCACTAGAAAAGACACATACAAAGATAGACATTAGGCTATATACAGTGATAATCACAAAAATGTACAAACAGATATACATATTTACACTATGTACAAAACCATCATGTACAGGATCATTGTGTGCAAAATCATTGTAGAACAAAATTGTACAAATCAATGAGTTAGACCATAGGATATTGGAGTTAGATCCAGTAAATATTGATTGAAGCAGCCGTGGAGCTGGGTTACGGCGAGGCCGGCATAATGGAGCAAATCACATAAATGCAACATAATTAGGCAGTGCTGCATATGCAGTATCAATAGTAAAAAGTTGGTCACACTTGTCAAGCACTATGCTTGACAAGTGTGACCAGCCTGTCAATCACTTTCCCAGCGATGCTTCAAATCACTTGGAAAAGCGCTTGAATTCCGCAAGCTAAAACCGCTTGCATAACACTTGTATTTTGCGGGAAAACGCATGTGAATTCCGCATGCGTTTTACCCGCGGCAGGGAGTTGCGGAAATGCTGCAGACAATTGCACAGCATTTCTGCAACGTGGGCACTTAGCCTAAGGCTACAGAGAAGTGGGAAAATGAATTGGGACCGATAGAAGAGGATAAGTGGGAGGGGATTATGGAATACATACCCCAACTGTCACTGAGTGAGCCAGGTAGACTCTCACAAATATATGTGCTCCTTCTGGATGCCCTCGTTGTCATGCTGATGGGGATGGGATCTTACATATGTTGTGGCAGTGCTCCAAACTGGACTCATAGTGGACAGCGGTTATTAACACTATACTCGGAGTGTATGACTGTAGAATTGAGAGGGATCCTGTGCCTGTATTTTAGGTTATGTGGAGGAGATTCAGATTCAAAATCCGTTCAAATTGGCGATAGCTAGGTTGTTATACATTGCTCGCAAATTAATAGCTAGGCATTGGATAAATGAAGAACCGCTGATGATACAAGAATTTTTTAGACAATCAGACTTTATTGTAAATATGGAAAAAGGTATTTATGCCAAAAGAAAATGGAAAAATGTTCAATGCAATGTAGACACCGTGGGTGGAGAGACGATGATCCTGAAAGCAGGATGTACTTCTGAGTATTTGCTGATGTTTCTATAAGGGGGTGGGATGCGTTATAGTTAAAAATATGTGACCTTGTTGGACATTGTAATGTCTGGACTCTGCTTCTTTGTTTGAATTTCGTTAATAAAAATTTATTTGATTAAAAAAAAAGAAATAGATTTGCTTAGAAAATTGGTGACGTGTTCAATACTTCATCCGAAATATATATCTACTATATAATCGTTGTCAAATTCTGTCTGTCTGTTATGGCCGGCCGCGACCAATCAGCGACCGGCGCAGTCCGGCCGCGAATTGGCGCGGCATTCGAACGACGCACACCACCGCTATCGTCGGGAGATCTCCTGCCTCACGGAGGCCAGCAGCGATGCAGCTGGGAGATGACCGGCGCACTGCTCAATGTGGGGATGGTACCCAGGGTCCGGAGGAGAGGAGACTCTCCTCCAGGCCCTGGGTACCATAAACCTGTAAAAAATAGAATTAAAATAAAAAATAGTGATATACTCACCTTCCGACAGCCCACGGACTCTTTCCCTCCTCTCACCATGCGCCCGGAATCTTCGGGTCTCCGTAATGCTTTGCGCGAAAGACCGCTGATGACGTCGCGCTCCCGCGAAAGTGACGTTGTCTCCGGTCCTTCGCGCTAAGCATTACTGGGACCCGAAGATGCCGGGAGTGTGGAGAGGAGATTGGGGGCCGTCGGAAGGTGAGTATATCTCTCTGTTTGTTACGGAAATCCTCGTGCAGAGCACTGTGCCCTGCATGATATATATACCCTTGTAGTGCCCGCATTGTCTTCTTCGCACATCCTACTCTTTCATATTGCAGCAATGCTGAGGTCCATGGCACTTTTGTTTTCCAGGACTGGGTTCTCCATCTGAGCACATGGTTTTTGTTCAGGATGAAGCTGAAGATTCTAGAAATGACTTCCTGCCCAGTGACTGCACAGACAGCAGTACCCCATGGTTTCTGCGGGTTCAGGAGTTGGCTCATGACAGTCTAATTGCTGCCACCCGGGCTCATCTGGCAAAACATGCAAAGTCCATCAGCAATGGTAAGCGTTGCCCCAGAAAGTGCCTGCTGGTACTTCGGCGTCCCTGTGCATTGTACAGTGTGTGACTAGCCCAGGGGATGGGGATGTCTAGCTGCATTGTACAGTGTGTGACTAGCCCAGAGGATGTCCAGCTGTTAGAACAGCTGACTGTGTATCGAGATGAGAAAAGACGCTGCTTGGTGGGAGATGAATGAGATGCATGTGTCACCAGTCTCAGGACAAATGGATGGCTAAGCAGTATCTGCCTATGGTGAAACATGAAGGAACCACACTTCGCCAACCCGTTGGACGTCAATATTACGTCAACGGGATCACGTGGTAAGGTCTCCCCACTTGTACCAATGTGACGTTCTGCACCACCAGGGACACATAAGGTCTTCTTGGCACTGGTTTTCACAGTCCCCCCACACACACACACACTCCCTCTCCACACGGGCCTGGGGAAATACAGGCAGTGTGAGAAGGTGGCCCACTCAAGTCACTTATGTGGCACTACATACGCCCACAACCCTGACAGTTACTCGTTCAATATACGCCTGGTCTGTTAACAGTGTTATATCAGGGCAGAAACCCGCCCCAGTAGAATGTGAGATTAGGCAGAGAAACGGACGTGTGGATTCGTGGATCGATATAAAAGAGCAGCCCAAGGTTAAATTGTATATTTAATCGCCTTAAGGGCACACTATATACTATACACTCACTGGCCACTTTATTAGGTACACCTGTCCAACTGTGTGTTAAGACTTAATTTCTAATCAGCCAATCACATGGCGGCAACTCAGTGCATTTAGGCATGTAGACATGGTCAAGACAATCTCCTGCAGTTCAAACCGAGCATCAGTATGGGGAAGAAAGGTGATTTGAGTGCCTTTGAACGTGGCATGATTGTTGGTGCCAGAAGGGCTGGTCTGAGAATTTCAGAAACTGCTGATCTACTGGGATTTTCACGCACAACCATCTCTAGGGTTTACAGAGAATGGTCCGAAAAAGAAAAAAAATCCAGTGAGCGGCAGTTCTGTGGCCGGAAATGCCATGTTGATACCAGAGGTCAGAGGAGAATGGGCAGACTGGTTCGAGCTGATAGAAAGGCAACAGTGACTCAAATTGCCACCCGTTACAACCAAGGTAGGCAGAAGAGCATCTCTGAACGCACAGTGCGTCGAACTTTGAGGCAGATGGGCTACAGCAGCAGAAGACCACACTGGGTACCACTCCTCTCAGCTAAGAACAGGAAACTGAGGCTACAATTTGCACAAGCTCATCGAAATTGGACAGTAGAAGATTGGAAAAACGTTGCCTGGTCTGATGAGTCTCGATTTCTGCTGCGACATTCGGATGGTAGGGTCAGAATTTGGCGTAAACAACATGAAAGCATGGATCCATCCTGCCTTGTATCAACGGTTCAGGCTGGTGGTGGTGGTGTCATGGTGTGGGGAATTTTTTCTGGGCACTCTTTGGGCCCCTTGGTACCAATTGAGCATCGTTGCAACGCCACAGCCTACCTGAGTATTGTTGCTGACCATGTCCATCCCTTTATGACCACAATGTACCCAACATCTGATGGCTACTTTCAGCAGGATAATGCGCCATGTCATAAAGCTCGAATCATCTCAGATTGGTTTCTTGAACATGACAATGAGTTTACTGTACTCAAATGGCCTCCTCAGTCACCAGATCTCAATCCAATAGAGCATCTTTGGGATGTGGTGGAACGGGAGATTCGCATCAGGGATGTGCAGCCGACAAATCTGCGCCAACTGTGTGATGCCATCATGTCAATATGGTCCAAAATCTCTGAGGAATGCTTCCAGCACCTTGTTGAATCTCTGCCACGAAGAATTGAGGCAGTTCTGAAGGCAAAAGGGGGTCCAACCCCTTACTAGCATGGTGTACCTAATAAAGTGGCCAGTGAGTGTATATACACAATACATATGTAATGGTCAGATATGAAAATACAATAGGGGTAGGACAATAGGTATAAGCAGAACATCTAGTTACCAGTTACATGAAAGGCCTGGCTTGCGAGGGAGGGGCTGCCACATGTGAGGCTTGTGATTCCCTCTGTGTGTGATTTGTCCTCACATGATGTCCTTGCAACCTCCCAGAGAAAAAGCAATAGGAAATGCTGCACACAAGTATTTAACCCTCTGTGTCACTGCCCTCTGGACTGAACCTAAATCTCCCCTGGAGGTTTTGAGATAAATCTCCCAAAACCTTGAAAGATCATAACTCCTTTCTGGGATGTCCTAGGGCAACGGTTCTGGAGCCAATGGATCCGACTGGGGCCCTGCTACTCATAGAGTCTAAACACAATTTTGCTACCTAGCTGCTAGTGACTGTTCTATATATCTCTCTTCCCGTGTGTGTTAGAATGACTTGAACCCAGACAGGTGCTTGCCCTGGTCTGCGGATCTCAGAAATATATATGATGTATAGCTAGGACGTATATTATTTCCATTACTCCTTCATGAAATCCTAGTAGGCTGAACAAAGGACTCATGTCGCACGGCTTGGATCCACATGGGGTCTTCCTGTAGAATTTTGCATACCAGCTAGTTAGGTGTGGATGTGAATCCTTTGTCTGAGCTGGCCAGGTGTCATGTTACCACAGCATGTGCTGAAGGATTTTATATAATTCCATGCCCAATAGCATACAGATGATTGGCAAGGAATTATGTCTCCCAATATTCTTCACACTGCCCCTTGAAGTTCTTGATGTGAGAATGGAGCGGTTTTCCAGAACATTGTGTATTGTTTTCAGCCGATGCGTCCACGAACAGCACCTGTGAGACCAGACCCGCACACCCAGAACAACGCCTCCGCTGCACCTTCCACAGCTGTGAGCGATCCTTTGTACGACCAACACACCTGAGATATCACCTGAAAACTCACATGTAAGTGCCTTCCAGCAGCATGTAAATGGTGCTGGAGACTTCAGAGTCTTCTCCAGGTGGTGGTATGGCATAACGCTGTAGAGTATTGTCCAGCGAGCAGAATTTACTTGTAGAATTAGTCGCCTAGTGCTGGTTAGATGGGCTCTGTAGCTGAATCTGACTGGTAATGTTCCACAGCCTGCATGCCATCAGCTGATTGCAGAGTTGTCACTTTCTAATGTTTTCTCTTGCATAAGTGTAAAATCAAAGTGTTCTGAAAAGTGAAATGTAACCGTATAACTTTCTTCCAGAAATGAACGTTCCTTCACATGTCCTGTGGACGGTTGTGGGAAAAGCTTTTATGTTCTGCAGAGGTTGAAAGTTCACATGCGCACACATAATGGAGAACGCCCCTTCCTTTGCCCTGAACCTGGGTGCCAGAAGCAGTTTACTACAGCTGGAAATCTGAAGAACCATCTGCGGGTCCATACTGGTGAGTTCTGCATTGTGTGTACGTCCTGCTGTGGTTGTTCGTGACTCACGACTCTGCTTCTGGCAGGAGAGAAACCCTTTCTGTGTGAGGAGGAGGGATGTGGCAGAAGCTTTGCCGAATATTCCAGTCTTAGAAAACACCAGGTGGTTCATTCAGGTAATGGATGTGGCAGGGGGGCTGTTAGTTAGGGTCCTTGTTCATGACTGACCCTTCATACTGTTTCTCAGGCGTGAAGTCACATCAGTGTCCAGTGTGTAGCAAAACCTTTTCCCAAAGCGGGAGCAGAAATGCTCACATTAAGAAACATCACCCATCACGGAGGGCAGGTGAGTGGCTTGTATTCTCTTTTTACTTCCGTTATTCTTATCATAAAGGGTTTCTTCAGTGCTGCTTACTTTCGCAATTGGAATTCTGTGGCTTTGATGGTGATGTGTCCCGGTGCCTGCCCGGTCACATCGTGGCAGGCATTTGTGATCAGTAAAACTGACCTGCCAATGCGGAATTGAGCGTTAGGGGAGAAACCCTTTTAACAACCTGAATGGTGTCACAGTTTTTAGTTTTTGAAAGACTGACTTTGTTTTAACATTGCACATCTTTTTATTTTTTTGAATTGGCCCAGTCAGCACAGCACCCTTATCTGGTCGGTATCAAGCTGCAGAAAAAGGCACACTGCTATTATAAAGGCACACAACAGTGTACATTTTTCGAAAATTTAAAGTACATATTGTGTGGCACCCTGAATAGCATCCATGCCTTTATTTCAGCAACCATACTGTGGCTCTCATGAAGTCATACATGGTGACATTGACTGGTGGGACATCTAGTGCTCGGTGTGTGTGATGTCCGGTCGTCTAGCTCTTGGTATGTGTCTGATGTACTGTTGTCTAGTGCTCGATGTGTCTGATGTCCCGTTGTCTAGCGCTCCGTATGTGTCTGATGTCCGGTCGTCTAGTACCTAGTTCTCGGTGTGCCTGTTGTCCGATTGCCTAGTGCTCGGTGTGTCTGATGTCCGGCCATCTAGCGCTCTGTATGTGACTGATGTCTGGTCGTCTAGCGCACTGTATGTGTATGATGTCCAGTCGTCTAGTGCTCTGTGTGTCTGATGTCCTGTAGTCTTGCACTTTTGTATATGTGTGATGTTCAGACGTCTAGCGTTCGATATGTGTGTGATATCTAGACATCTAGCACTTTGTATGTGTCTGATGTCCAGTCTAGTGCTCAGTATGTCTGATGTCCAGTCTAGTGCTCAGTATGTCTGATGTCCAGTCATCTAGCGCTCTGTAAGTGTCTGATGTCCAGTCATCTTGCTCTCGGTGAGTCTGATTTCCGCTCATTTAGCTCCCGGTGTGTCTGATGTCCAATCGTCTAACCTCCGTATGTGTCTGATATCCAGTCTAGTGCTCACTGTGTCTGATGTCCAGTCGTCAAGCGCTCGGTGTGTGTGATGTCCAGACGTCTAGTGCTCTGACTAATATCCGTTCGTTTAGCTCTCCGTATGTGTTTTATGTCAGGTCGTCTAGTGCTCTCGGTGTGTGTGTGATGTCCGGTCGTCTAGTGCTTGGTGTGTCAGATGTCTATCGCTTAGTGTGTCTAGTGTCTAATGTGCGTTCGTCTAGAGCTCGGAGTGTGTGATGTCCGGATGTCTAGTGCTGTGTGACTGATATCCGTTCGTCTAGCGCTCCATAGGTGTCTCATATCTGGTTGTCTAGTTCTTCGGTTTGTCTGATATCCGGTCGTTTAGCTCTCAGTATGTGTGTGATGTCCGGTCATACAGCACTCTGTATTTGTGTGATGTCCGGCCGTCTAGCATTCGGTGTGTGTAATGTTCTGTTGTCTAGTGCTCCTTATGATGTCCGGCCGTCTAGCATTCGGTGTGTGTAATGTTCTGTTGTCTAGTGCTCCTTATGATGTCCGGTCATCTAGCGCTTGGTGTGTGTGTGTATTGTGTAGACATCTAGAGCATGGTGTATGTGATATCAGGACATATAGTGTTCGGTGTGATGCTTATGAACATAGTATTTTTATCAGATGCTTCCGTGGAGGATCGGGTATCACCTAAAGCTCCTGACACAGAATTGCTGGGCAGCCTTCAGGTCGATCCCAACACAGACTCCCAGGATCATAAAAGCGAAGCTGCCCTGCTGTCTCCCTCCATTCCGTCATCACTGCTGCAGGACCTGCCACCCAGTGACAATTCATCATTCATCCTCCTGAACTTGGCACGATCAGGTAGGGTCAGATCACTGCTAGTTTCCTTCTCTTTATCTGCTCTGTGATTGTCTCTCCAATATTTATTATCTTTCTTGAAGCATCTGATTAGCATTTTCATTCTGTTCTACCATTCGCACAATAATGGAAGATTTCTGTCTCTGCAATGATACTAAAAATCTAACCTTTATGCTGGTTTGATTGTGTTCTGTCCTGTGGGACCATGTTGGGGGTTGGATTTTCCACTTACTGACCACCTGCTATGAGATTGTAGTAATTTGGGACTTAGGTGTGGTCTTGGGAATCTCCTACTTGCCAATCTTTGATATTCCCCAAGAAG
The DNA here is from genome assembly GCF_039654945.1 of Dendrobates tinctorius. Lineage (NCBI taxonomy): Eukaryota > Metazoa > Chordata > Amphibia > Anura > Dendrobatidae > Dendrobates > Dendrobates tinctorius. The sequence continues at coordinate 10,345,678 of NW_027361678.1, forward strand.
TTGATTATTAATCTCTGAAAATCACAAACTTTACTTGAAGTGAAGGTAAAGTCCAGAACTGTGAGCAGCAGGCCCATGTGTCTTCTCTCTCTGCTGGGTAGGGGGTTGGAATGTGTTCCCCACGTTCACTACCAGAGTCCCTTTACTTGAAATTATCAGGTCTGGAGGATCTTCTGAGGAGCCACACTTTGGGGCCACTTGTGAAGCTAATAGAACAGAGAGGTGGTTGTGCATGCACTCGGCACATTTCACTGCTTCCACAGAAGTGAATAGAGAGCCTTCCTGTGTTTTTTTTTTTTTTTTTTTTTTTTTTTCTCACCCCTCTCTTTCAAAGCCTCTAGTTGCCTGGTGTATTTAATCCATTCTTATTGGTCCCCCCGTCATAATCGCATGCACTACTGCAGTATCGGCACCGTGTACTTAGCCATCCCCTGCATCACTGCTTTGCTCTGATGTAGATTGGAATTATTGCTCTGCTCCTTGTGCATTTTCTGTGTCCATGAAGCACTGAACTATTATCATCCACTGTCATGGTCCTCCCTTCATCCAACATTGTAGACCCTCGTAGTGCCCACATAGTCTCCTCCGCACCGTTCTTCTCTTTCTCTCAGCTATGCCTGCTGTGTTGCTATAGGATGCTCAGTACAACATATTGCAGCACTGCTGAGGTCCATGGCACTTATGTTTTCCAGGACTGGGATCTCCATCTGATCACATGGTTTTTGTTCAGGATGAAGCTGAAGATTCTGGGAATGACTTCCTGCCCAGTGACTGCACAGACAGCAGTACGCCATGGTTTCTGCGAGTTCAGGAGTTGGCTCATGACAGTCTAATTGCTGCCACCCGGGCTCAGCTGGCAAAACATGCAAAGTCCATCAGCAATGGTAAGCGTTGCCCCAGAAAGTGCCTGCTGGTACCTCGGCGTCCCTGTGCATTGTACAGTGTGTGACTAGCCCAGGGATGGGGATGTCCAGTTGCATTGTACAGTGTGTTACTAGCCAAGAGGATGTCCAGCTGTTAGAACAGCTGACTGTGTATCGAGATGGGAAAAGACGCTGCTTGGTGGGAGATGAATGAGATGCATGTGTCACCAGTCTTGGGACAAACAGACGGCTGTGCAGTATATGCCACTTGAAGATCTTGATGTGAGAATGAAACGGTTTTCCAGAACATTGTGTATTGTTTTCAGCCGATGCGTCCACGAACAGCGCTTGTGATACTGGAGCTACACACCCGGAAAAACGCCTCCGCTGCACCTTCCACAGTTGTGAGCGATCCTTTGTACGTCCAACACACCTGAGATATCACCTGAAAACTCACATGTAAGTGCCTGCCAGCAGCATGTAGATGGTGCAGGAGACTTCAGTGTCTTCTCCAGGTGGTGGTATGGCATGAATCTGTAGAGTATTGTCTAGCGAGCAGAATTTACTTGTAGAATCGGGCGCCTAGTGCTGGTTATATGGTCTCTGTAGCCGAATCTGACGTAATGATCCACAGCCTGCATGTTGTCAGCTGGGGGCCGAGTAGTCACTTTCTGATGTTTTCTCTTGCATAAGTGTAAAATCAAAGCTTTCCGAAAAGTGAAACTTAACCATACAACTGTCTTCCAGAAATGAACGTTCCTTCACGTGTCCTGCGGATGGTTGTGGGAAAAGCTTTTATGTTCTGCAGAGGTTGAAAGTTCACATGCGCACACATAATGGAGAACGCCCCTTCCTTTGCCCTGAACCTGGATGCCAGAAGCAGTTTACTACAGCCGGAAATCTGAAGAACCATCTGCGGGTCCATACTGGTGAGAGCTGCCCTGTCTTTACGTTCTGCTGTGGTTGTTCGGGACTCATGACTCTGCTTCTGGCAGGAGAGAAACCCTTTCTGTGTGATGAGGAGGGATGTGGCAGAAGCTTTGCCGAATATTCCAGTCTTAGAAAACACCTGGTGGTTCATTCAGGTAATAATGTGCCATGGAGGGCCTCCAGCAGGGTCCTTGTTCACGACTGACGCTACATACTGTTTCTCAGGTGTGAAGTCACATCAGTGTCCCGTGTGCAGCAAAACCTTTTCCCAAAGCGGGAGCAGAAATGCTCACATTAAGAAACATCACCCATCGCGGAGGGCAGGTGAGTGGCTTGTATACTCTTTCCACTTCTGACATTCCTATCATTCTGTCAGCCACAAAACATACTTTAAACTAACCACTTCACCAAGAAGGGAACTTGACCCCTAGGGACACCATACCTTTCATATAGTAATTCACAGGGGTGAATGCCATCTGCAGTAAAATATGCTGTGAAGTTTACGCTCTCAGTCAAAGCTGAGTGAGATGGCAAGGTTTGTAAAGGCGGTACGAGGAATGTGCACTTCCCAGATGGACCATGCCAAGAGTGCACCAAATACCTAGTTGGCCTATTGGGTAGAAGATCCTGTCTCCCTTTTTCTATCACCCATGACAGCACCACAAGAGAGTGGAACATAAGGACAGGAAATCTACAAAACAAACGGCACCTCTCCTCCCCATCAGTTGGTTTTCTGTCCTTGATGGGATATCTACACAAACAGTGTCCAGTGACTGAACGAAGAGAGAAGATCCCCTTACCCAGGTCCTGCCCATTCACTTGGGATGGCGTAGTCTGCTGAGCTGGCATGCAGGACCTAGAAGCGCCACAGCGGGTTCAGTGGGAGCTTGGATGGAGTGCGAGCAGAGACAGCATGTCTGTATGTCTGCCAGCCGCATTGCCCTAGGATCTGTGCATGCTGAAGGCACGCTGTAAGGGCGCTTGCTGATAACAAGCGCAACGGTGATAAATTGACCCATAAGTACTGAAGCACTTCTGGGGAAGGGAGCGATCTTTGGCAAGGAGGTGCTGTCTGTGTTGGGCGAGTATTTAAATGCAGTTTAAGACGCCAGAAGAGCCGTGACTGGTACTACTCCTCAGTAATGACATGAAGCATGAGCATCTGCAGGTCCAGAAACACTCAAAGTCAAAGCAGCAGCAATGTCCACACAGCGGTGGGGTTCCAACTGACAGATCCAGAGGGGCCAGTAGCTCCATCCAGCAGAACTTATTAGGCAATGCTGCTGGCTGACATACAGACAGCCTCCAGAGGAGATCATTCAGATGGGCCAAATCCCACGTCCGAATCCGGTACCTTCATTTTCAACTCTGTGGTAAGTGAACTTCATGTACGTTCACTTGGTAACAACAGGTTGTTTTTTCTTATTGCTTGTTTGTTAGAAGAGATGTACGAAATGCATTGCAATATCCAAGCATAAGGAATGTGCACTGTGTAGAGAGTAATAGTTCTGCTCATAACAGAAAAAACTGTTAGGCTTGCATAGAAAAGACCATGTGTGAAAAAAAACCCTAATTTTGACCTGGAATAGAAGTAAAGAATTCCATTAAGACTTCCAACAAAGTGAGAAACAAAAGAAGGGAAAAAAAATTAAACATGTTATCATCTGATTCTGAAAAGGTGGACAAGTCAGGAGAGAATGTATGTCCTCAGATACCTCTACCTCTTCCTGCTCAGATAGAGGTGAAGGGGTTTGGCCGTTCCTCCCCATAGAAGATGGCTAGGTTTTTAGGTCCACCATTGGCATTAAAGAATCAAAAGCACATAGATCAATTCAGGATATTATGTTTGGAAGGTTAGAGCAGAAGAAATGGAAAACCTTTCTGGTAAATAATAAAATTCTGGCACACATTAACAAGGAATTAGAAAGGCTTGAGAGGAAAGGTTTGCTGCCCTCGTTATTAAAACGTAAATGCCCTTTGAAGAACAGGAGGCAGGCAGCCCTATGGGATAAAGCGCCAAAGATAGATGTAGCATTGGCTAAATCATTAAAAAAAAAAAATTATTTCCAGTTGAAGATTAAGGACCCGTTAAAATATAAAACTGCACGTAACTACCTCAAAAATACCTGGGAATCCTCGGCGGGAGCAATAGAGCCTATTTATTTATTTTACTCATTTATATAGCGCCATTAATTCCACAGCGCTGTACAGACATTATTGGCTATGTCCCCTATGGGGCTCACAATCTAAATTCCCTATCAGTAGGTCTTTGGAATGTGGGAGGAAACCCACGCAAACACGGGGAGAACATACAAACTCCTTGCAGATGATGTCCTTGGTGGGATTTGAACCCAGGACCCCAGCGCTGCAAGGCTGCAGTGCTAATCACTGAACCACCGTTCCACCCCTAGCAGCAACATCTACAGCCAGGTCCATGAAAGTTTGGCTTAATTAATTTGAGAGTCAGTAAAGGAATAATGCCGCAATGGAAGATATCTTGGCATATATTCCTTTTATGGATGAGGCAGCGGCATTCCTGGCAGATGCATCGGCAGATTCTGCGAGCTTGGCGGCAAGATTGGCAGTTCTCTCAAATGCAGCTTTAGGCTGTGTGCCCACGATGCGATTTTTAAGCGTTTTTGCCGCGATTTTCGGCGCGAAAAAGTTTAAAAATCTTGTACAGAACGCCCCCCATGCATTCCTATGGCATTCCGCACATGCTGTGCTAATGCTGTGCTTTTTTCCGCGGCGGAATCGCATCGCGGAAAAAATCGCAGCATGCTCATTCTTTTGTGTGGAATTGCAAAGAATTGCCGCGATTCCGCACCCATAGGAATGCATGAGAATCGCTTACTTCCCGCATGTGGCTATGCCCACCATGCGCGAAGTTAAGCGTCTCATGTGCGTTTGGTACCCATGGTGTGGAGGAGAGGAGACTGTCCTCCAGGCCCTGGGTACCATACCCCTGTAAAAAAAAGAATAAAAAATAAAAAATCGGGGTATATTTACCTTCTGACGTCCCGCGCTGCATTCCCGGGCCTCAGCGTTCTCAGTAATGCCTTGCGGCAAGGTCCTGTGATGACGTAGTCTTGCATTACTCTAGCGGTCTCGTGAGATCGCTATAGCAACGCGAGACCAACGTCATCACAGGTCTCGCAAGGAATTACTGCGAACGCTGAGGCCCGGGAATGCAGCGCGGGACGTCAGAAGGTAAATATACCCCGATTTTTTAAATATTTTTTACATTCTATCTTTTACTATTGATGCCGCATAGGCGGCCTCAATAGTAAAAAGCTGGTCACACTTGTCAAACACTATGTTTGACGAGTGTGACCAACCTGTCAATCACTTTCCAAGCGATGCTTCAAATCGCTTGGAAAGTGCTTGAATATCGCACACGAAAATCGCGAACAGAATCACGGTAAAATCACGCGGAAAAAAAACGCGCGATTTCTGGGAAGGAGTCAGGTTTTCAGTGTCCGGATTTAAACGCTACGTGGGCACATAGCCTTAAAGAGTTCTGTGGTTTGAAAGTTGGCCGGGGGTTATGCAATCGAACTCCAGATTGTGTGCCATTCCATGTGAAGGGAAGAATCAGTTTGGACCCGCTCTTGATGACATCTTGAACAAAGCTGGTGATGGTAAATATAATGTCAACAGGATCATGCTATTCAGCCCTAGTGGTGAAAGGAGGAGAGGATGATGATACCCTGATGCTGACCGATCTGTTTCAATATCTTCAAATGTGGGAATATCGCCCAAGGGAAAGGACGCTAATCCCGGTGAAATACCCCTTGGGTGATCCCCCTCCCTTCTGGATTTATTTAATGTTGTAGCCAAAAATAACAGCAATCTGGTCTCATTGACAAGTTATGTAGGCCACATTCAAGAAACTATTGACATTATCCGGCATGATGTCCAAAAACTGGCGGAACGTGCTTCGGCAGTTGAGGGGAGAGTGGGGCTGCTAGAGGATGCTTTCCCCCCACCCCCATACCACCTCCCATCCGCAGCGACATTCAAAATCGTTCCCTGGTGGTTTTAGCTCTCCTAGCCAAGGTGGTCGACCTGGAAAACCGCCAAAGATGCAACAATGTCTGGCTGGTCGGCGTTGCCGAAAAAAGTAGATGGAAAGGATCCTGACTGGTTTATCAAAAAGTGGCTATTGGAGATATTCGGAAAAGAGTCTCTCTCCCCATTGTATGCAGTGGAGAGAGCTCACAGAGTCTCTACAAGACCTGGACCCAATTCTGAGGAAGGCACGTTATCTGCCAGATATTACTCTTGGAGACCTTTCATCTGCCAAATATTACTCTTGGAGGCCAAAAGGTCTTGTTTTTTTCCGGGTTTTTCAGTGGAAGTACAGTGCAAGAGGTCCATGTTCCTTGACATTAAAAGACTGCGTGCACTGGGTCTGCGTTTCTCCATGTTTTACCCTGCCAGGTTGAGAGTTGTCATGCTGGGTTCCACTACATTTATTTGAAAATCCAGGAGTTTCTTTGAGATAGCTGGACATACGCGAGCCTCAGATGCAGCAGGAGAGGAGATGGAGGGGCGTAGCTTTATGATGATTATTTTATCAGGTGTCGGTGGTTTATTTCATGTACACGTGTGTATAAGAAGTGTTTCATGTCTGGTTTTCTAATGTTGCGGGGCTGACTGGCTGGGTTCCCGGCTCGCTCTACAGTTATTATTCTTGGGAGAGGGGGAATTATTATATACAGTTGGGCTCAGTTCATGCCATGTGAGTTTTCTCAGTGGTCGCATTCCGAAAGGAGAGAGAATGGTTAGCTTGGAGTATCCTATCAGGTAGGGCATAAGCCTTTATTGTATGCAAAAAAAACAGGATAAAATAGAGGATATGAACAGAGATTATAGTGGTAGTCACAATATGGTTTAACATTAATCAACAATATTGTTATGGTGTCATGGGTTCCTAGTATTTCATAAGGAAACGCTGTATCCAACAATTAAGCTATATAAACAGTATATCCATAAATAAGCTCTAGGACATAGAAATAAGTGGCTATCTACATAGAACGCTGTCTCCACCTGGTGGTCAGGAAGGATATAGACTAATGGATAGCATCTCAATGATGAAAAATAATCAAATAGGTGGTAGTAAATCAATATAACTTACTAGGAACTTCACATGAAAACCTAAATAACAAACATCTATGGGTTTTAGAGAAAACCATAAATACCACTACACCCCTTATCGGTGTGTTTCGCCAATTCGCTTTTTCAGAAATAAATGAATCTCTCAAGATATTCATATAATTGCACTATTGTTAGCACTTTAAATTAGATTACATTTTCTGTCATCAACTGTGATTTTGTCTAAAATAATATCTATACACAAGCGGTATGATTTGGATATGTTGTAATATTTGCACAGTACACTTTTTTGCTTTTATATATATTATGTAATTTGTAAGGCAGCACTTACTGCGTGTGTTGGGGGACACTCGCTTGGCTGCGGGATAAAGGCACACAGGAACTTTTTTTTTCACTCAAACAGTCCATGCCGTTTATTATACACTCATAAACCACTCTAAGCCATGTTATATATCACAGACCTAACATATAGACCATAGCACTTCATAATTCACAACTTTAACTCAGTCACTATACACTCCGGACTTTTCTTTGTCCAGTTACCGTGAGTGACTGCACGCCGTGCCAATGTCTCTCACAACTTTACTCCATGGTACACAGCATTAGATTGCAGTCTCTAAACAAGCTGGACCTCACTTCGTCCAGTTACCATGGGTGACCGCACAGTACATTAACTTCCACGGAACATAACAAGCACCAACAGTCTGTTCCAATGGCAGATACTTGTCTGCCCTTACTATCACCCCCTTGTCTGGAGTTACCTTACAGGAGCTCCTGCTCCACTTGCTGACTTCTTGTCAGTCCTAGGTTCCCGAGGAAGCTGCCTAACAGGGAGCACTGTTCTGGAGCCCCGCTCCACACGCTGACTTGTTCCACAGGCCAAACCCGACAGGCCAGACCCTCAGAAGGACGGTAGCTTCCCAAACGCAGTGCCGTCACAGACTCTGCGAGTACATGGTCTCTTCATGTGCTATTCAGGAATCCGGTCCACTCACAGGACCTTCCAACAGAGAGACCTTCCAGGTACACGGCCTCACCATGTGCTCTTCAGGACGTCCATCCACTCATAGGACCTTCCACCACACAGGCCTGACCTCTGGCAGAACCTTACAACCTATACCATGTGACCCAAGCCACGGTCACATTATGTAGCTGTAACGTAGGAGGTGTGTGTGTGGGTTAGCCAGGCCCACCCAGTTTTCCGGGTAACCCTGTAAGCCCCCCATATAATCAAAAACAAAAGCTCGTAGAACTACAGGTCCCAGAGCAACATTTCTGGCTTATAGCACAGAGGACCTCCCCCTCTGCGACACATACCAGCCATTTACAACAATGCCGGTCACTGTCTTACAAATTCCATAGCTTTATTGTAAGATCTGCTTATAGGTATATGCTGCTGTCATTATCTGGTTATCACTAAAATACGGAAACCTATGAATTTTGTGATGTGTACAGTACAGACCAAAAGTTTGGACACCCCTTCTCATTCAAAGAGTTTTCTTTATTTTCATGGCTATGAAAATTGGAGATTCACTCTGATGGCATCAAAACTATGAATTAACACATGTGGAATTATATAATTAACAAAAAAGTGTGAAACAACTGAAAATGTCTTCTATTCTAGGTTCTTCAAAGTAGCCACCTTTTGCTTTGATTACTGCTTTGCACACTCTTGGCATTCTCTTGATGAGCTTCAAGAGGTAGTCACCGGAAATGGTTTTCCAACAGTCTTGAAGGAGTTCCCAGAGATGCTTAGCACTTGTTGGCCCTTTTTCCTTCACTCTGCGGTCCAGCTCACCCCAAACCATCTCGATTGGGTTCAGTTCTGGTGACTGTGGAGGCCAGGTCATCTGGCGTAGCACCCCATCACTCTCCTTGGTTAAATAGCCCTTACACAGCCTGGAGGTGTGTTTGGGGTCATTGTCCTGTTGAAAAATAAATGATGGTCCAACTAAACGCAAACCGGATGGAATAGCATGCCGCTGCAAGATGCTGTGGTTACCATGCTTGTAGGTCTGCAACAAATGCAAATGGTGGCTGAGTCCATTAGTTTGATGAAAAGAGCATGGATTGTGTTTTGATTTCACTCGGTTTCTCTAATGACTCACGGGTAGTGTTGAGCATTCCGATACCGCAAGTATCGGGTATCGGCCGATACTTGCTGTATCGGAATTCCGATACCGACTTCCGATATTTTTTCAATATCGGAATTCGGCATCGGAATCGGAAGTTCAGTTGATTGACGGCCTGACGTCATCATGATGCGCGGTGTGTGCGCATCATGATGCGCCGTCATTTCGGGCCTTCCGGGGGTCTCTGCCGGCCTGCCGGGGGGCTGTGCCGGCCTGCCGGGGGGCTGTGTGGACTGCCCGGGGTCTCTGCCGGCCTGCCGGGGGGCTGTGCCGGCCTGCCGGTGGTCTGTGCACCCTGTGGGGGTCTGTACCGGCCTGCCGGGGGGCTGTGCCGGCCTGCCGGGGGGCTGTGCTGATGTCCGGGGGTCTGTGCAAGCATCGTCCGATGGGACTACAAGTCCCATCGGGCGATGCCTGCTACCAAGACAGTGATTGACACATTAGCCAATGATGGGACAGTAGTAGTCCCATCATCCGGCTAATGTGTTAAATGTTAAAAAAAAAAAAAAAAAATACTACATACATACTACATGCATGCTACATACATACTACATGCTACATACATACTACATATATACTACATACATACTACATATATACTACATACATACTACATACATGCTACATACATACTACATGCATGCTACATACATACTACATGCTACATACATACTACATGCATGCTACATACATACTACATATATACTACATACATACTACATACATGCTACATACATACTGCATGCTACATACATACTACATGCATGCTACATACATACTACATATATACTACATGCATGCTACATACATACTACATGCTACATACATACTACATATATACTACATACATACTACATACATGCTACATACATACTGCATGCTACATACATACTACATACATACTACATACATACTACATGCATGCTACATACATACTACATGCATGCTACATGCATGCTACATACATACTACATGCTACATACATACCACGTACATACATACTACATATATACTACATGCATGCTACATACATACTACATGCTACATACATACCACATACATACTACATACATACTACATATATACTACATGCATGCTACATACATACTACATGCTACATACATACCACATACATACTACATACATACTACATGCTACATACATACTACATATATACTACATGCATGCTACATACATACTACATGCTACATACATACCACATACATACTACATACATGCTACATACATACTACATGCTACATACATACTACATGCTACATGCATGCTACATACATACTACATACATACTACATGCTACATACATACCACATATATACTACATACATACAATACATTCATACAATACATACATAGACATACAGTACATATAACATAGAGTAACATACTTACCAATACTTGTCACATTGTTCCCCGAAGCCATTGTCTTTCCGGAATAAATATTAACATAACAAACCACAAAAATACTCACCCACGATCCGAAGCAGTCCACGAGTGTGTCCCACGACGATCTTGGGTAGAGAACTGCAGCATCAGATGATGCTGCCGTTCTCTACGGGCTGCAGGAATCCAATGACGGAAGGTAGGTATCCTTCCGCACTGTATTCCTCCGCCACTTAAAAAAAAAAAAAGTCCCTAGTCTCACTTTATGCCATTGCTGTGTGGGAATTTCCCACACAGCAATGGCATAAAGTGAGACTAGGGACTTTTTTTTTTTTAAGTGGCGGAGGAATACAGTGCGGAAGGATACCTACCTTCCGTCATTGGATTCCTGCAGCCCGTAGAGAACGGCAGCAACAGCTGATGCTGCAGTTCTCTACCCAAGATCGTCGTGGGACACACTCGTGGACTGCTTCGGATCGTGGGTGAGTATTTTTGTGGTTTGTTATGTTAATATTTATTCCGGAAAGACAATGGCTTCGGGGAACAATGTGACAAGTATTGGTAAGTATGTTACTCTATGTTATATGTACTGTATGTCTATGTATGAATGTATTGTATGTATGTAGTATATATGTGGTATGTATGTAGCATGTAGTATGTATGTAGTATGCATGTAGCATGCATGTAGCATGCATGTAGTATGTATGTAGTATGTATGTAGTATATATGTAGTATGTATGTAGCATGTAGTATGTATGTAGCATGCATGTAGCATGCAGTATGTATGTAGCATGCATGTAGTATATATGTAGTATGTATGTAGTATATATGTAGTATGTAGCATGTAGTATGTATGTAGCATGCATGTAGTATATATGTGTTATGTATGTAGCATGTATGTAGCATGTAGCATGCATGTAGCATGCATGTAGTATGTATGTAGTATATATGTGGTATGTATGTAGCATGCAGTATGTATGTAGCATGCATGTAGTATATATGTAGTATGTATGTTGCATGTAGTATGAATGTAGCATGTATGTAGTATGTAGTATGAATGTAGCATGTATGTAGTATGCATGTTGTATGTATGTAGCATGTAATTTTTTTTTTTTTTTACATTTAACACATTAGCCGGATGATGGGACTACTACTGTCCCATCATTGGCTAATGTGTCAATCACTGTCATGGTAGCAGGCATCGCCCGATGGGACTTGTAGTCCCATCGGACGATGCCTGCACAGACCCCCGGAGCCTGCACAGCCCCCCGGCAGGCCGGCACAGCCCCCCGGCAGGCCGGCACAGCCCCCCGGAGCCTGCACAGCCCCCCGGCAGGCCGGCACAGCCCCCCGGCAGGCCGGCACAGCCCCCCGGCAGGCCGGCACAGACCACCGGAGCCTGCACAGACCCCCTGGCAGGCCGGCACAGCCCCCCGAAAGGCCCGTACAGACCCCAGAGAGGCTGTACAAGGGCAGGAAAGGGTTTTTCTTATTCCGATACCGGAAGTCCCATAGACTTGAATGGGACTTCCGGTATCGGAATCGGCGATACCGATACTTTTTTTAAAGATCGGCCTATACCATCCGATACGATACTTTGAAGTATCGGACGGTATCGCTCAACTCTACTCACGGGGAGTTAGCCTTCTATTTCACAGGAAAATCCCCTTTCCATATATTGACATTTTTGAAGATAAGGATGGAAGATTTGTGGGGGTGCGCTCTAACATGGCAAGCTTCGAATGTATTATTGTAGTGGTATATATTCCTCTTCCCTTTTCAGATGTCTCGGTGGCCAAAACTACCACTAACAACTATAGGCGATTTTAATAACATTTGTAATCCACATGGGGATAAGATTCCGGAGGGGGACATTTCGATGCTGAACTGGGGTGGATAGATGTGTGGAGGTGGAAGAATTAATCGGCACGGATATAGTCTTGCGCGTCAGCGTCATGCCAATCTCTTTCAAGAATAGACATGGTATGGTGAAATTCATTGATGGTCCCATCTGTTTGATATTGAGTATGCTCCAAGATCCTTGTCGGACTATTCCCCTCCTATATTCCAGATCCTGGCAGATCTCATGGGGATTTGACAACCCGTTGAGTGAAAAATTAATCCTTTCTGGTTGAAATTAATTGTGAGGACAATTGGTGGAGTTTTTTAAGATTAACGAGGGGTTGTCTCCAAATAATGTATGCTGTAAAGGCTTTTCCAAGGGGAGTAGTTATTAGAGAAATTAAGACAGTTAAAGACAATTCGCAGAAAAGGGGTATAGAATTGGAATATGCAGTCAGGGAGACGGAGCAATTGTATATTCTAAACAAATGCCCTGAGACCTTGGAAGCATGCTCAAAAGCTGCCACGGTCCTTCCAGCTGGAGCAGGCGGACAACAAACATGTTTTTAAAGCCGCAGTACTATGAGGAAGGAGCGACAACCGGTCGTCTGTTAGCTAAAGCGCAAAAAGAAAACTCCCACATATATAGCTTAACTGACAATGAGGGAAATGTTAAAACCCAAACGGGGGGAAATAGAAGTATTACAGGGATTTTTCTCTAGGCTGTACTCATCTCGAGTCAATTATTCACAAGAGGAGCTATTGGACTATCTGGGTGGGGTGGGTCTACCGGTTCTGCAGGACAAGGATAGGGAAGCTCTAGAGTCCAATTTCTTTGGAAGAAGTGCAGAAGGCGTTGGGAAAAAAGCCTAATGATAAGGCCCCAAGGGTCAGATGGCCTGCCTATAGAACTCTTTAAGTGTTTTTAGGAAGCGCTGGGGCAAAAATACCTAGATATGAGTAACAATACATTCACGTCAAGCAGCCTGCTGGACTCTATGGGAAGCAACAATCGTAGTGATTCCAAAAGAGGGGAAGAAGAAAAATCTCCGATTCATATAGGCCTGTATTGTTGGTGACATACAACATCAAGATTCTACCAAAAATTATGGCTGCTCGGTTGAATTTGGCCATCTCCTCAGTTATCCACTCTGATCAGGCCGGGTTCATGACTTGTAAATCAACTGCCATTAACCTGCAAAGGGTATTTTTAAACCTGCAACCGGCACAAGTACACTAAATCTTTTGACTCCCTTGATGCCGCTAGGGTGTACGATATTGTGGAGTGGAGTGGGTGTATTTGTGGGCGATGCTGGGGGAGATGGGATTCGGTATTAATTTCATTAAATGGATTAAGATGCTATATGAATCCTCAAAGGCTAATGGGGGAATGTCAGTGATTTGAGCTTTTCAGGGAGACTTGACAAGGCTGTCCGCTATCGCCGCTTCTCTTTGCGCTTGCAGTAGAACCGATTGCTTGTATTATTAGAAGACATCCTGGGATAGAGGGTTTTAAGTATGGAACAAAGAAGAAATGATACAGGTGCATCTCACAAAATTAGAATATCATCAAAAAGTTAATTTCTTTTCTTCAATACAAAAATACATATATAGTCATTACAAACAGAGTGATCTATTTCAAGTATTTATTTCTGTTAATGATGATGATTATGGCTTACAGCCAATGAAAACCCAAAAGTCATTATCTCAGAAATTAGAATAATTAACAAAAAACACCTGCAAAGGCTTCCTAAGCCTTTAACCCCTTAACAACCAGAGGTATTTTTGGTTTTGCATTTTCATTTTTTACTCACCTTCTTCCCAGAGCCATGCTTTTTTTTATTTTTTGGTCAAAATGGCCATGTAAGGGCTTGTTTTTTGCGGCACAAGTTGTACTTTTGAACAGCACCATTGGTTTTATCATGTTGTGTGCTCGAAAACGGGAAAACAATTCCAAGTGTGGTTAAATTCGCAAAAAAGTGCAATCCCACAGTTGTTGTTTGTTTTTTGTTTTTTTTACTATATGCTAAAACTGACCTGCCATTATAATTCCGCACTGACCTGCCTGCAGAAGGTTTTTTTTTTTTAACAAGTTATATGTATTATTCATTATGTAAATTAGGGGGCAGTTCAGTGAGGGATGAGGGACCTGTCAGAAGCCATACATATGAATAGCTAAGCAGAGCTCCACATGAAGACCCACCCCACAGGCAGCCCCGGAGCAGGAGCATATCATTAACTGAAAATAAAGATTAAACAACAACCACAAGATGGATTTAGTCAACCCAAGGTATCATTATAATCAGTATAATGGCACTGACCTGACAGTGTCTGTAGGTTACGCTGCATAATCCTGCTGATAGGTTCCCTTTAAGGATTTCGTCTTTAATCCAAGAATACAAGGATCTAGGATTAAAAACAGTGGTTATCCCAAATATTTCACCTTGTGATTTAAAACTAGTACTGGAGACACTGACCCACTTTCCCTATGAGCCGATCGATTCTGCATTAGTTGAAAACCTTCCTTTGAAGACAGTCAATCTGGTGGCCCGAAAATCTCCTAATAGAGTACATGATATCCAGGCCTTAAAGCTTAGTACTCTCTTCATATAGGTCATGGATGATAGGGTTGTCCTAAGGCTGGGCCCAGCTTACCTTGTCTACTTTCTACTAGCTTCCATAAAGTCAAGAGGTCATCTTTCCTTCCTTCTGCACTAACTCCAAAGATTTTAGGAATGAAAAATTTCTAACCTTGGATGTTAGTTGTTTGATAAAATATATTGCAGCAACAGAACCATGGAGAAAGAGTCTGACATTACTTGTCTCCTTCCAGGGCCTTAGGGAGGGTATGTCATTTTTGAGAAGTATTTTAGTCAGGTGGATCAGGGAGGTCAATAGTTTAGCTTATTCCTCAATTGATAGGGCAGGTCCAGGGGATCCGAAGGCTCACTCTACTCAGGCCATGGCAGCCTCCTGGGCAGAGAGAGTGAGTGTGTCTATCGACCAGATATGTAAGGCTGCAATGTGGACCTCTCCTACATTCTGTAAGCATTATAGGCTTAATTTATCCTCCACCACTTCTTTTGTGATGTTCTGCAGGTGAATGTTCCTCCCTAAGGTGGATTAGTTTTCTGTAAATCTCTCAGGTGGTTCTGTCATGGATGATGAGAAAAGACTACATTACTTACCGGTAATGGGATTTTCCAGAACCCATGACGGAACCAAGCGCCTCTCATTGCTCTGTAACCCAACTGATGCGGAGGGAAGGTTCCGCCATTTTATTCTGTAGGTTTTCTGTCCTTGATTTGCAGATCCCATCTCAGGTGATGCTGTCATGGGTTCTGGAAAATCCCATTAGCAGTAAGTAATATAGTCTTTAGAAGCATACAAACTGACTAAGACCGAAAAGGGTGAATTAGCAACAGGTGTACAAGGTTCCCGTAAAAAAACATGCATTTATTTAGAAAATGAATAAAAGACACCTAATAAACTCCTGTGCATAGTGAAAAACAGCGTTTGTCTACAAGAATCTTCAACAGCACTCCCTTCTAGACATATAAAGAGAAAATCTGATCCCGACAGCTTTATCATAACAGGTATTCTACAAATGAGAATCAAATACATTTACCATAAAATGGTTAATATCTTATCACAGATATGAATAATTTCTGTGTTATACTTTACGACATCTTGGCTTATCTGAACGTCTCCATGGAGGTAGGTGACCGTTGGGTCACAATCCTGGCATTCCCAAATGTATCTATGGGACTCAGGTGACCGGTGGGTCCACATCCTGACTACCCCAAACGTATCCATGGGGCTCAAATTAAAAAAAAAAAAAAAAAAAATTTCCACCGCTTAAATAATAAAAAAAAACTGCTTAATATCTGCATAATCATACTGATCTGTAGAATCTTATTGCCAAGTCCGTTTTACCGTATAGCGAATGTAGTAAATTAAAAAAAAAAATCCAAAAAACAATTGTGTAATTGCACTTTTTCTGCAGTTTTGATGCACTTGGAATTTTTTGGCCAGCTTTCCAGTGCATCACATGATAAAATGAATGGTGTAATTCAAAAGAACAATCCTCATACAACTATGGGGATGGAAAAATAAGGATCTTGGAAGAAGGGGAGGAAAAAAATGGATATTGGCCACTGCATGAAGGGGTTAATGTTCTAGGTCTACTGTGTAAAAGCTTCTCTGCCTTCAGAAGATGTCCAGCCTCATAGTGTCATGTGTGTGGAATATAGACTTGATAAGCTTGCTGCCTTTTGTGTCTTCTCTGCAGAGCACAGTACGGCAACTGCCCTTCCACATCCATGTGCGGAGACCCTGGCCGGGAGTCACGTGCTGTCTGTGGCAGAGGGAAGGCATTCCTATGAAGATGAAGCCTCCATCTTACTAAATTAAAGACTCTTAGCTATGTTTAGTTTCCAGTGTTGCTGATTTGCACTTGTCACAGAACTTTTAAGACTGAAGATAATTTTTTGTTTTTGAGAGAGGCAGCGGCTGTTTTATATATCGTATCTGATATGAGACCAAACGTCTGGTCCTGCCATTACTTTGCAGTGATGGGACCTCGGCCACCACGTTTTCCAGAAGGTTTCACTGTAGTACACTGGTGCAAAAAAAGGATAGAAAAGGATGCTGCCGCTTGGTGACTTTCTTATTCGGAACTTAATTCTTACAGATATATCTCCTGATCAGGTGAGCGGAATAAAATTCTCTTCCAGTTTCACCATATAAATTTGGAAAGCTGTAATAGTGTTGATGCACCATGTTCCTGGATGGAAGAGTCACAAGGGCAAGAGCCTGGAGCCTGAGACACTTCCCCGTTTGCCGGTGTTGGAGCCAGTAAATAATGTTCTTGGGATCTTTGTTCCGTCTGTGGCACCTTACTAACAAATTGCAGCCTCACTCTGAAACGATATAATGTGGAAACGTTGAATATATGAAATTGGAACTGAATTACTGCTGTAGAAAACAAGTTAAAAAATGAAGGTACTTGGCACTCAAATTGGCTAGTGACAAGGCCAGATATTTGTCCCACTATCCCGTTCCTGATTCATTTACGTTGTGATACACGTGAACATCTCAGCTGTTTTGCCGCTAGTGTGCAAATCTCAGAATGACACTCAATAGGTCAAATTACAATGGTAACCAAAATAAACTGAAGGATTAGGTTTTTAATTGTATTATTGCCACAACAGTCCCACTTTTCCCTTTCATTAAGCTTAGCTAAAATTATAATCTTTCAGTAGCATCCAAAGAGGAGTTGAATAAATCACGATCTGACATTTTTTGGAACAGGTTACAAAAGTCAAATAGCAAATATGCCAACACCTCAATGGCAGCCCGGCATCAGGTAAAGTAGTAACATTATTATTACAACAGAAGGTATCACACCTAAAAATGATCACTACATTAAGCAAAAAGATATAGCCAATGGGCAACTCACAATATAAATCAAACCTACAACGAACAATAGAGTTAAATGCCCAAGAATGTTTTTATAGTCATTACACAAAATATCACTAGTCACACAAAAAAAGTGCAGAAAAATAGATTTTATTTACAAACAACATCATGTATAAAAAGCAGATCCAAATGAGTATATATGGTGGAGAATTAAGACAGGATCACCCAGTATATAAGAATTACACAAATAGCACTAAAAAAGCGGTGATGAATTGACACTTATGCGGGCTATGAGAGGCCAAAAGAGGGGGCAAAGCGCACAGTATTCAATATATATATACAAAGGTACCCCCAGACCCTAGCCGAGTAGCAAAAAGGAACATATGTCAGATAAAGTGCTAACAATAATGCTAAAAGTAGATTATATACGGTCCAAGGGAAAGTCACCCGAGAAAAATAAGATACCTTTATTGTTACATAACTACCCCTAAACCCTGGCCCATCTTGCTACCTCAAAAAGTGCCGTAAATAGTGCTAAACTAATTATAATAGTCCTTACCCATGTGGGAACTAGGTGTATCCTACCAGCGCCCAACGCGTTTCGCTCAGCAGGCTTCTTCGGGGGGCTGTGTGGCAAATGCTATGGCTGATGATCTATTTATACAAAAAGGCGTGATGGGGAAATTCAGAACGGGCGCCGCCATCATTGGCGCATGCGCATTAGGTGCAAAAAGTTTCTCCATCGCATCATCCGGAACCTGACGCGCGTCAGAGTAAGGATATTCAGAACGCGTGACGCCATCATAAATGGCGCATGCGCAGTGGATGCAAAAGTTCCCCGCCGCGTCATTTCCGGCTGTCCCAGAACCCGACGCGCGTCAGGCCTTGGCACAGCTTGAGTGCAATTGGATTGTTACAGTTGGCACAATGTCCTTTCGTGGCCTTAATGAATAGTTAACTATCTTTTACACCATTCCTCTGAATATTATAACTATTCCCAGTCTGATTGTTTTTAATTTTTGTGCTATGTGCAGTTTTTAATTTTTATGTTTTTTGTCTGTTTACATAGTTATCTTTCTGAGGATATATGATCTCTTAACACTCTTATCCATGGTGGTTTAGTCGTGTTATCATCGAATGAGCGACAGGAGTCGTGAATTGGGAAAAGGAAAAGGGACGTTTTTCTAATTCAATCTCAATCTGAGTATCGTGAAGACGCTCTTGTTTGTATTGCAATTATGTTATATAACGTGTTTTCATGTGACCATGTTGTGAAGCAATTTTTGTATATCTGTGTATTATACCTGTATTCTTGTCTAATCAAAATACTGCTCATATTGGTGTGATATATACAGTTGTGGCCAAAAGTATTGACACCCCTGCAATTTTGTCAGATAATACTCAGTTTCTTCCTGAAAATGATTGCAAACACAAATTCTTTGGTATTATTATCTTCTTTTAATTTGTCTTAAATGAAAAAACACAAAAAGAATTGTCCTAAAGCCAAATTGGATATAATTCCACACCAAACATAAAAAAGAGGGTGGACAAAAGTATTGGCACTGTTCGAAAAATCATGTGATGCTTCTCTAATTTGTGTAATTAACAGCACCTGTAACTTACCTGTGGCACCTAACAATAACGAAATCACACTTGCAGCCAGTTGACATGGATTAAAGTTGACTCAACCTCTGTCCTGTGTCCTTGTGTGTACCACATTGAGCATGGAGAAAAGAAAGAAGACCAAAGAACTGTCTGAGGACTTGAGAAACCAAATTGTGAGGAAGCATGAGCAATCTCAAGGCTATAAGTCCATCTCCAAAGACCTGAATGTTCCTGTGTCTACCGTGCACAGTGTCATCAAGAAGTTTAAAGCCCATGGCACTGTGGCTAACCTCCCTAGATGTGGACGGAAAAGAAAAATTGACAAGAGATTTCAACGCAAGATTGTGTGGATGTTGGATAAAGAACCTCGACTAACATCCAAACAAGTTCAAGCTGCCCTGCAGTCCGAGGGTACAACAGTGTCAATCCGAACTATCCGTCGGCGTCTGAATGAAAAGGGACTGTATGGTAGGAGACCCAGGAAGACCCCACTTCTTACCCCGAGACATAAAAAAGCCAGGCTGGAGTTTGCCAAAACTTACCTGAAAAAGCCTAAAACGTTTTGGAAGAATGTTCTCTGGTCTGATGAGACAAAAGTAGAGCTTTTTGGTCAAA
The DNA here is from genome assembly GCF_039654945.1 of Dendrobates tinctorius. NCBI lineage: Eukaryota > Metazoa > Chordata > Amphibia > Anura > Dendrobatidae > Dendrobates > Dendrobates tinctorius. The sequence goes on from NW_027361678.1 coordinate 10,365,605, forward strand.
GGCATCAACATAGAGTTTACAGGAGAAAAAAAGAGGCATTCAAAGAAAAAAACACGGTCCCTACAGTCAAACATGGCGGAGGTTCCCTGATGTTTTGGGGTTGCTTTGCTGCCTCTGGCACTGGACTGCTTGACCGTGTGCATGGCATTATGAAGTCTGAAGACTACCAACAAATTTTACAGCATAATGTAGGGCCCAGTGTGAGAAAGCTGGGTCTCCCTCAGAGGTCATGGGTCTTCCAGCAGGACAATGACCCAAAACACACTTCAAAAAGCACTAGAAAATGGTTTGAGAGAAAGCACTGGAGACTTCTAAGGTGGCCAGCAATGAGTCCAGACCTGAATCCCATAGAACACCTGTGGAGAGATCTAAAAATGGAGAAGGCACCCTTCAAATATCAGGGACCTGGAGCAGTTTGCCAAAGAAGAATGGTCTAAAATTCCAGCAGAGCATTGTAAGAAACTCATTGATGATTACCGGAAGCGGTTGGTCGCAGTTATTTTGGCTAAAGGTTGTGCAACCAAGTATTAGGCTGAGGGTGCCAATACTTTTGTCTGACCCATTTTTGGAGTTTTGTGTGAAATGATCAATGTTTTGCTTTTTGCTTCATTCTCTCTTGTGTTTTTTCATTTAAGACAAATTAAATGAAGATATTAATACCAAAGAATTTGTGTTTGCAATCATTTTCAGGAAGAAACTGGGTATTATCTGACAAAATTGCAGGGGTGTCAATACTTTTGGCCACAACTGTATGTATCATATTTGCATTGTGTTTAATCTATATTGCCCACATTGGTGCCCTTACACGGAATGGCTGCTGCATCGCACGCATGCGGGGCGAAGGCATACCTGCCGTGTCTTGAAAGGCATCCGTTCAGCCCTGGTGCGCGTTAGTGTAGCTATGGTTACCACCCTGCTCTGACGCGCATCGGGTTCCGGGATAGCCGGAAATGACGCGGCAGGGAACTTTTGCATCCACTGCACATGCGCCATTTATGATGGCGGCACGCTTTCTGAATGTCCTTACTCTGACGCGCATCAGGTTCTGGGCAGCTGGAAATGACGCAGCGGGGAAACTTTTTGCACCTACTGCATATGCGCCAATGATGACGGCGCGCGTTCTGAATTTCCCAATCACGACTTTTTGTACAAATAGATCATCAGCCATAGCATTTGCCACACAGCCCCCCCGAAGAAGACTGCTGGGCGAAGTGCGTCGGGCGCTGGCAGGATACACCTAGTTCCCACATGGGTAAGGACTATTATAATTAGTTTAGCACTATTTACGGCACTTTATGCGGTAGCTAGATGGGTCAGGGTTTAGGGGTAGTTATTTAACAATAAAGGTATCTTATTTTTCTCGGGTGACTTTCCCTTGGATCTTGGGCCGTATATAATCCACTTTTAGCATTATTGTTAGCACTTTATCTGACATATATTCCTTTTTGCTACTCGGCCAGGGTCTGGGGGTACCTTTGCGTGTGTGTGTATATATATATATATATATATATATATATATATATATATATACCGTATATATAGTACTGAATACTGTGCGCTTTGCTCCCTTTTGGCCTCTTATAGCCCGCATAAGTGTCAATTCATCACCGCTTTTTTGGTGCTATTTGTGTAATTCTTATATACTGGGTGATCCTGTCTTAATTCTCCACCATGTATACTCATGTGGATCTACTTTTTGTACATGATGTTGTTTGTAAATAAAATGTTTTTCTGCACTTTTGTTGTGTGACTAGTGATATTGTGTAATGATTATAAAAACATTCTTGAGCATTTAACCCTATTGTTCGTTGTAGGCTTAAAGTAGCAACATAACCAGCAAACAAACTAGGGTCAATACAAAGAGATACTGAATAATTAAAAATTTACCCAATATTTGAAGCGTCCAGGCTTCCATACAAATGCACTATCAGGATGCAGTGGACCCATATAATTAAAATGGCAACACAGGTGCAAGAATACCGATAAAACAACCACTCACAGCCTACCAATACATGGAGGGGGCGGTTACCTGGTATGTTAATGCACAATAAAAAACTTGTATGCGGCGCTGTTCACACTATGGCCATGCACAGCATCCAGGCCAGCCTATTAGTTACGCCCTTCTATTAGATCAGGCGGGCTGCCCAGCGCTATCAAAATGCATCCCATGTAAACAGACACCGCAGTTTACAAGACCAAATGGACCCAACTGCACCCTGAATAAAAAGTGCAAAAAACACATAAAAAATGTGGAGTATTAGCTGATATTTTGGCCAAAATATGTGCGCCCGTAACCTGCGCCAAAGGTCCCCACATTCACGGGTCCCTAACACTAAATCCTAACACTGAAATAGCACAAAAAGAGGACTTAAAAATCCTCCAATAATACAAGAAAACAGCAAAAAAGCAGAGAGGTTTATCCATCCAGGCCTCCAGACAAGTGTACTATCAGGATGCAGTGGACCCATATAATTAACATGGCAACACAGGTGCAAGAATACCTGGAGGTCTGGATGGGTAAAACCTCTTGCTTCTAGAAAAGATATCTACAACGCTAGAAGACGTTTTTAATCATGGCCTAAAAGAAGAAAAATATCTTCAAACGGAATACAGCATATATTGAAGTATTATATAAACAACGTAGAGATCCAACCAATCCAGGGTCCTATAGATCTACAGTATCTCTTTAATTAGTCAAGATGTTAAAATAATGTCCCATATTCTGCTTGATCGTTTAGCACTTATATTACCTAATTGTATAGGCCCGCATCTATTGGGATTTGTTAAAAAAAATATATATATATATGAACAGCAGTCATGAACATACGTCCCGTTTTAGCAGTCCAGGATGGAGTATGATTAGGGAAAACAGTAACAGGAAACCAGGGCTGTTGAGTCCGTAAGCCAAACCTCCAGTTCCTCAATTTTCATGACTCCAACTCCCTCATACATGGCTCATTTTTAAGTTTAAGTGATAAATTTACTGTAGCAAAATAGTAACATCAGGCTTTTAACCCCTTCACCCCCAAGGGTGGTTTGCACGTTCATGACCGGGCCAATTTTTACAATTCTGACCACTGTACCTTTATGAGGTCATAACTCTCGAACGCTTCCATGGATCCCGGTGATTCTGACATTGTTTTCTCGTGACATATTGTACTTCATGTTAGTGGTAAAATTTCATTCAAATAACTTGCGTTTATTTGTGAGAAAAACGGAAATTTGGCGAAAATTTTGAAAATTTCGCAATTTTCCAACTTTGAATTTTTATGCCCTTAAATCACAGAGATAAGGCACACAAAAAACTTGATAACTAACATTTCCCACATGTTTACTTTACATCAGCACAATTTTGGAACCAAAATTTTTTTTTGTTAGGAAGTTATAAGGGTTAAAAGTTGACCAGCGATTTCTCATTTTTACAACACCATTTTATTTTTAGGACCACATCACATTTGAAGCCACTTTGAGGGGTCTATATGATAGAAAATACACAAAAGTGACACCATTCTAAAAACTGCACCCCTTAAGGTGCTCAAAACCACATTCAAGAAGTTTATTAACCCTTTAGGTGCGTCACAGGAATTTTTTTGAATATTTAAAAAAAAATGAACATCTAACTTTTTTTCATAAAAAAAATACTTCAGGTTCAATTTTTTTTATTTTACCAAGGGTAACAGGAGAAATTGAACTGCAAAAGTTATTGTGCAATTTGTCCTGAGTACGCAGATACCTGATATGTGGGGGGAACGACTGTTTCGGCGCATGGCAGAGCTCAGAATGGAAGGAGCGCCGTTTGACTTTTTCAATGCAAAATTGGCTGGAATTCAGATTGGACGCCATGTCACGTTTGGAGAGTCCCTGATGTACCTAAACAGTGGAAACCCCCTACAAGTGACCCCATTTTGGAAACTAGACCCCCCAAGGAACTTATCTAGATATGTGGTGAGAACTTTGAACCCACAAGGGCTTTACAGAAGTTTATAACGTACAGCGGTACAATTAAAAAATCATATTTTTTCCACAAAAATGATCTTTTCACCCCAATTTTTATTTTCCCAAGGGTAACAGGACCCTAAAAGTTATTGTGCAATTTGTCCTGAGTACGCTGATACCCCACATGTGGGGGTAAACCACTATTTGGGCGCATGGCAGAGCTCGGAAGGGAAGCAGCGCCATTTGACGTTTTTGGCTGGAATTGAGATCGGACACCATGTCGCGTTTGGAAAACCCCTGATGTACCAAAACAGTGGAAACCCCCCACAAATGACACCATTTTGGAAACTAGACCCCCTAAGGAACTTATCTAGATGTGTGGTGAGAACTTTGAACCCCCATGGGCTTCACAGAAGTTTATAACATAAAGCCATACAATTAAAAAATCATATTTTTTAAACAAAAATGATCTTTTCACCCTCAATTCTTATTTTTCCAAGGGTAACAGGACCCTAAAAGTTATTGTGCAATTTGTCCTGAGTACGCTGATACCCCACATGTGGGGGTAAACCACTATTTGGGCGCATGGCAGAGCTCGGAAGGGAAGCAGCGCCATTTGACGTTTTTGGCTGGAATTGAGATCGGACACCATGTCGCGTTTGGAAAACCCCTGATGTACCAAAACAGTGGAAACCCCCCACAAATGACACCATTTTGGAAACTAGACACCCTAAGGAACTTATCTAGATGTGTGGTGAGAACTTTGAACCCCCATGGGCTTCACAGAAGTTTATAACATAAAGCCATACAATTAAAAAATCATATTTTTTCCACAAAAATGATCTTTTCACCCTCAATTCTTATTTTTCCAAGGGTAACAGGACCCTAAAAGTTATTGTGCAATTTGTCCTGAGTACGCTGATACCCCACATGTGGGGGTAAACCACTATTTGGGGGCATGGCAGAGCTCGGAAGGGAAGCAGCGCCATTTGACGCTTTTGGCTGGAATTGAGATCGGACACCATGTCGCGTTTGGAAAACTCCTGATGTACCAAAACAGTGGAACCCCCCACAAATGACACCATTTTGGAAACTAGACCCCCCATGGAACTTATCTAGATGTGTGGTGAGCACTTTGACCCCCCCAGTGCTTCACAGAAGTTTACAACGCCCAGGCGTGAAAATAAAAAATTCGTATTTTTTCCACAAACATGATCTTTTAGTCACCATTTTTTTATTTTCCCAAGGGTACCAGGAGAAATTGGACCCCAAAAGTTGTTGTCCAATTTGTCCTGAGTATGCTGATACCCCATATGTGGGAGAAAACTACTGTATGGGCACACGTCGGGGCTCGGAAGGGAAGTAGTGACGTTTTGGAATGCAGACTTTGATGGAATGGTCTGCGGGTGTGATATTGCCTTTGGAGAGCCCCTAATGTACCTAAACAGTGGAAACCCCCCACAAATGACACCATTTTGTAAACTAGACCCCCCAAGGAACTTATCTAGATGTGTGGTGAGCACTTTGACCCCCCCAGTGCTTCACAGAAGTTTACAACGCCCGGGCGTGAAAATAAAAAATTCGTATTTTTTCCACAAACATGATCTTTTAGTCACCATTTTTTTATTTTCCCAAGGGTACCAGGAGAAATTGGACCCCAAAAGTTGTTTTCCAATTTGTCCTGAGTACGCTGCTACCCCATATGTGGGAGAAAACTACTGTATGGGCACACGTCAGGGCTCGGAAGGGAAGTAGTGACGTTTTGGAATGCAGACTTTGATGGAATGGTCTGCGGGTGTCATGTTGCCTTTGGAGAGCCCCTAATGTACCTAAACAGTGGAAACCCCCCACAAATGACACCATTTTGTAAACTAGACCCCCCAAGGAACTTATCTAGATGTGTGGTGAGCACTTTGACCCCCCCAGTGCTTCACAGAAGTTTACAACGCCCGGGCGTGAAAATAAAAAATTCGTATTTTTTCCACAAACATGATCTTTTAGTCACCATTTTTTTTATTTTCCCAAGGGTACCAGGAGAAATTGGACCCCAAAAGTTGTTTTCCAATTTGTCCTGAGTACGCTGCTACCCCATATGTGGGAGAAAACTACTGTATGGGCACACGTCAGGGCTCGGAAGGGAAGTAGTGACGTTTTGGAATGCAGACTTTGATGGAATGGTCTGCGGGTGTCATGTTGCCTTTGGAGAGCCCCTAATGTACCTAAACAGTGGAAACCCCCCACAAATGACACCATTTTGTAAACTAGACCCCCCAAGGAACTTATCTAGATGTGTGGTGAGCACTTTGACCCCCCCAGTGCTTCACAGAAGTTTACAACGCCCGGGCGTGAAAATAAAAAATTCGTATTTTTTCCACAAACATGATCTTTTAGTCACCATTTTTTTTATTTTCCCAAGGGTACCAGGAGAAATTGGACCCCAAAAGTTGTTGTCCAATTTGTCCTGAGTACGCTGACACCCCATATGTGGGAGAAAACTACTGTATGGACACACGTCGGGGCTCGGAAGGGAAGCAGTGACGTTTTGGAACGCAGACTTTGATGGAATGGTCTGCGGTTGTCATGTGCGTTTGGAGAGCCCCTGATGTACCTAAACTATTGAAACTCCCCACAAGTGACCCCATTTTGGACACTAGACCCCCCACGGAACTTATCTAGATGTGTGGTGAGCACTTTGAACCCCCAAGTGCTTCACAGAAGTTTATAACACTCGGACGTGAAAATAAAAAAATCATTTTTTTTCCACAAAAATGATATTTTTGCCCCCAATTTTTTATTTTCCTAAGGGTAACAGGAGAAATTGGACCCCAAAAATTGTTTTGCAATTTGTCCTGAGTAGGCTGATACCCTACATGAGGGGGTAAAACACTGTTTGGGCGCATAGCAGAGCTTGGAAGGGAAGGAGCACCATTTGACTTTTTCAACTCAGAATTGGCTGGAATTGAGATCAGACGCCATGTTGCATTTGGAGAGCCCCTGATGTGCCCAAACAGTGGAAACCCCCAATTCTAACTCCAACCCGAACCCCAACACGCCCCTAACCCTAGCCCTAACCCTAGCCCTAACCCTAGCCCTAACCCTAGCCCTAGCCCTAACCCTAGCCCTAGCCCTAACCCTAGCCCTAGCCCTAGCCCTAACCCTAACCCTAGCCCTAACCCTACCCCAACACACCCCTAGCCCTAACCCTAGCCCTAACCCTAATGGAAAAATGGAAATAAATACATTTTTTTTATTTTATTATTTTTCCCTAACTAAAGGGGTGATAACGGGGGGTTTGATTTACTATTTATGGCGGTTTTTATGTTTGGCGGCTGTCGCACGCTAAAAGACGCTTTTTATTGTAAAAATAGTTTTTGCATCACCACATATTGAGAGCTATAATTTTTCCGTATTTTGACCCACCGAGTCATGTGAGGTCTTATTTTTTGCGGGACGAGTTGACGTTTTTATTGGTACCATTTTCGGGCACGTGAAATTTTTTGATCGCTTTTTATTCCGATTTTTGGGACGCAGAATGAACAAAAACCAGCGTTTCATGAATTTCTTTTGGGGGGGGTGCGTTTACACCGTTCCGCGTGCGGTAAAATTGATAAAGCGCTTTTATTCTTCGGGTCAGTACGGTTACAGCGATACCTCATTTAGGTCATTTTTTTATGTTTTTGTCGGTTTTATGCAATGAAAACTATTTTATATAAAAAATAATTATTTTTGCATCGCTTTATTCTGCGAGTTATAACTTTTTTATTTTTTTGCTGATGATGCTGTGTGGCGGCTTGTTTTTTGCGGGACAAGATGACGTTTTCAGCGGTACCATGGATATTTATATGCGTCTTTTTGATCTCGCGTTATTGCACTTTTTGTTTGGCGGTATGATAATAAATCATTATTTTTTGCTTCGTTTTTTATTTTTATTTTTTAAGGGGTTCGCTAAAGGGGTTAACTAATGGGACAGTTTTATAGGGCAGGTCGTTACGGACGCGGCGATACCTAATATGTGTACATTTATTGTTTTTTTTTTTTATTATTTTAAAAAAATGAATTTATTGGGGAATATTTTTTTTTTTTTTTACTAATTTATTTGGCGATTTTTTTTAATTTATTTTTACACTTTTTTTTAAATTTTTTTTTACTTTATTACATAGTCCCAGGTGGGACATCACTGTCCTGTGACAGATCGCTGATCTGTCACATCACAGATCACTGTGACAGATCAGCAATCTGTCACAGGCAGTGCACAAGGCTTCCTCATGCCTGCGCTTTGCAGGCACTGAGGAAGCCAGCTTCCCCAGGCCCCCGAAGGCCCCCGTCGCCATCTTGGATTCGGGGGCCTGGAGGATAGGAGTCCCCCGCAGCAGCGCTGCACATTGCGCTGCCGTGGGGGGCTCAGGGAAGCACGGAGGGAGCCCCCTCCCTGCCGATGCTTCCCTTTAACTCCCGGTACACCGCGATCGCGTTTGATCGCGGTGTGCAAGGGGTTAATGTGTCGGGGGCGGTCCGTGACCGCCCCTGACACATAGTGCCGGGTGTCAGCTGTGATAATCAGCTGACACCCGGCCGCGATCAGCGGCGCTCACCACGTGGGCGCCGCTGATCGCGGTAGACGTACTATCCCGTCCCCGGTCATACGGGCCCGGGTACCGTGGACGGGATAGTACGTCTCATGTCAGGAAGGGGTTAATCATTATTATGATACAGTAATCAAGCCATTTAGATAGAACATAACAACAACCTCTCTACACTAACTTGGGTTGGTGGCAAAGCAGTAACCACATGGGCAACATCAACAATTTCCGGGTATAAAAGAATTGCCTCGTGCACAGTCAGTTTTGGTGAATGGTTGACCTCTTCTACTTCTTTGAGAGCAAGTGAAACATGTTGATGAAATATGGACATTGTTTTCTATGGGAGTGGAATATTTTTCCCTGCGGCAACGCTTTGCTTCATGTCGTCCAAATACTTTTCTAGCTCAAACTCCTCATCTGATGATGAAGGAACGGCAGCAGCAGCACTGGCAGGACCCGAATCCTCTTGCTCTTGGCCATCCTGTAGGCCACTCATCCTAACTGCTACCTCAGTCAGAGCTTCTTTTCCTTTAGTAAGCTGTTGATCATCCAGCAATATACGATGACTCGGGTCCACATAAACAGCTGCCAGAAGAATTTTATTTTCTAATAGCAGTGTCTCTCCATTTCATTGAAGCAGCAATGCCATCTGCGATTAAACCTCCTCTTTGGGACAGACAAGACAACAAGTTCTTTCACTCCTTTATAAAAATGCCAGGAGTTAAAAATCCTCAGCTTGTAACTTTTTAGTCAGTGTAAATTGGTGATGAAGCAATTCCTTCAATTCAGCCACCTGTGTCCATTGACCTTCATGTAGTGTTACCTGAGGGTTGGCCATATCTACAAGGGAGGGTTTCAGCTCAAGCAATCGCTCAATCATTAAATAGGTGCTGCCCCACTGAAACATAATTATTGTATCATAATTTTTTTTGGTTAGGGCGTTATAAGGGTTAAAAGTTGACCAACGATTTTCTCATTTTCACAACAAAATTTTGCAAAACAATTTTTTTCAGGACTACCTCACATTTGACAATTTGACATGACTGAGTGGTCTGTATGACAGAAAATACCCAAAAGTGACATCAGTCTAAAAACAGCACCTATCAAGGTGCTCAAAACCACATTTAAGAAGTTTAACCCTTCAGATGCTTCACAGGAGCTGAAGCAATGTGGAAGAATAAAATGAACATTTAACTTTTTTTTACAAAATTTTTAGTTTAGACCTATTTTTTCTTTATTTTCACAAAGGTAGCAGAAGAAAATGGACCCCAAAATTTTTTGTGCAATTTCTCCTGAGTACCGCAATAGCCCATATGTTGGGAGTGATGGTGTGTGTGGGGTGAAGATAAGAATAATTTGTGGATATCTGTTGCTCTGCTGTGTATAGAAGATGTCAATTCTCAGCGATTCAGTCAAGTGGTTTTAATTCAACGCATTTTAAAGTGTCAAGCGCATCTTCCTCAGGAAATGACCACATATAAGTATTAGACATACACGGCAGATATTAAAGGAATGATTTTCAAATAAAGGCACCAGACCGTCACATGACAGAGTGCGTGTGCCATTTCGTAGATCACAAGGTCAGCACGTGATAAAATCCAATAATACTAATGAACATTTGCATCCAATAAATACATAAAAATAGGTACAAAAATGTGAAATAAAATACATATATTAAAAAAATCGTACTGTTATGTTTTATTGTACAATGCCGGGATACACAGTGTTTGAAGAGCCCCCTACGTATATTATAACTGTGAGAGTTAATCCTCTGATGAAGTGTTTGGGTGATCGTACCTACATATTGTTATTACAGTGAATTAGATAAATTACAAGTAAGATGTTAATTAGGAAGCTCTCACCCGTAGATGTTGAAGAGAAACCGTCAGCACCATGACCAGTGGACAGACAGCAGAAACAATTTCTCGCCCTGCATTTAAATATACCATTCATTACATTTATTTGATTAGATACTTCTTTTGGTGAGTATGATCTAAAGCGACAAGGAGCCAAAATAATCTTTATTGTAGGGGCTCTACAAAAGGTAATCATGGGGTTTCTGGGTAGGGATTTCCCAAGGATGGGGTCACTTTTGTAGTATATTCCAGTGATCCTGAAAGATCTGGCTTATTTCTTTATGACAAGAATTGAACTTGGTAATGAAATTAAATTCATGTTTATTCATCTGTTTTTTCCTTCTTTTCCAACAATGATTTTTTGTTACATTTTTTTCTAATTCAGATAACCTCGTTTGTTCAGATATCTTTGGGCTTCAGATCTCTCCTGTAAAATTCTAGCCAGTGATGTGAAATCTGTGGTGATGCTGCAGTTCTTACGAATTCTTTTGAACTGGTTTACTGGAATTTTGTCTAACCATTTCTAACCATAATGTCCATTATTATAGTGGATGTAACTGTGTCCACTTCTTAACGGCGCCTCTTTCTTACCTTGTCTGTGGTTTGCTCATAGCCCCATCCAGTCTCATGGTGAAAAATCATTAGGTTCCAAACCTCTCATTTCCTTCCTTGACTACTGCAACATCCTGCTCTGTGACCTCCCTGCTAACACTCTCGCACCTCTCCAGTCCATCCTTAACTCTGCTGCCCGACTAATTCATCTCTCTCCTCGCTACTCCTCCGCTTATCCCCTCTGCAAATCTCTTCACTGGCTCCCATTCCCACAGTGTATCCAGTTCAAATTTCTAAAGGGCATGTCACACTAAGCGATATCGCTAGCAATATCGCTATAACTTGTGACGTTATAGCGATATTGCTAGCGATATCGCTGTGTCTGATACTTACCTACAACCCGCTCCCCCGCTGGTTATCGCTGATCGCGTGAGAGCGTCCTGGACCGTTTCTCGTCGTCTGCTTCCTGCGGCGACGACGAGCGACGCGTGGAGCCGGGCGGGAGGACGCAGGATCGCCTGGTGTGACAGGTAAGTAGCGATCCCCGTCTCCAGCGATGTCGCTGGTGAGATCTGCCTGTGTGGCAGCTCACTAGCGACCACTTAGCGATGTACCAGCGATCCTGACCGCGTCATATCGCTGGTCGGGATCACTGGTACATCGCTAAGTGTGACAGTACCTTAATACTACAAAGCCATCCTGTCTTCTCCATATATCTCTGAATTACTCTCTCGATATCTTCCCTCACGTAATCTCCGATCCTCCCAAGACCTTCTCTCCACACTTATTCGCTCTTCACCTAATTGCCTCCAAGACTTCTGTCGAATATCCCCCATCCTCTGGAATTCTGTACCCCAACGTGTCCGACTATCAACCACATTCGGATCCTTCAGATGGAACTTGAAAATCCACCTCTTCAAGAAAGCTTACAGCCTGCAATAACCCCACTGCCTCCTCACCGCTACCGGAGATATCCCCTCAACCAACACCGGAGCTGCTGCAACCCCCCAACCTACTGTCTCCTTCCCCACCATCCTGTAGCATGTAAGCCCGAAAGGGCAGGGTCCTCTCCCCTCTGTATCAGTCTGTGATTGTTAGTTTGTTTACTGTAAGTGATATCTATAATTTGTATGTAACCCCTTCTCATGTACAGCACCATGGAATCAATGATGCTATATAAATAAATAATAATCACCTAATTTCTAAACTAGGTCATGACTGACTATAATTCACCCTGAGCAGAGAAAAGTCCTTAGTTTATTGCCCTTCCCGGACAGCTCCAGTCAAAAACACCCTCTTGTGAGGATCATTGTCATCGCTCACGTTCTAATACTGAGAATATCTTGTAAAAAAAAAAAAATAAACTTATTTCTGCAAATAAACACTTCTGTCATTTAGTATAATTCTCAGTGTTCGTAATAAAATTCTGCTATATGAAGGCGAAATAATAAACTAAATAGTTTTAAAAAGCCGGGGATAAAAAACAGCACAGAGACCATTACTGTTTGAATTTATACATATATATTATTAAAAAAGCACACATTCACAGCAGCCAAATTAATAAGGAACATGAAATCTTATCACCCCACAAAAAACCTTAGTGCAGTTTTTTCTTACTTTATTTTTGTTATAATGCATTTTTATTAAAATAAATATAAAATTTTTTTAATGTTTTAAAATATATATTTTCTACATTTTTGTGCATTTATTTGATGCAACTGTTCATTAGTATTATTGGATTTTATGACATGCTAACCTTGTGATGTACGACATCGCACACAGTCATGTGTCAGTCTGTTGCCTTTATTTGAAAATCATTCCTTTAAAAACTGCCATGTATGTCTGATACTTGTATGTGGTCATTTCTTAAGGAAGACACACGTGACACTTTGAAACGCGTTGGAAAAAAACCTCTTGAATGAATCGCTGAGATTTGACATCTTTTATATAAAGCAGTGCAGAAGCTATCCACAAATTATTCTTATCTTCATGCTTTTTGGTTTTCTGACCCATGGATCCGCAGCAGCAGTACTAATGCTTTTTAAAGCATAAATCAGGTTAGTAGAATCTGATTAAGAACTTAATTTTTACTGATTTTAGGAGTGTTGTCTCGCTCTGTATCATTCTTTGTATTCCTCATCTTGTCTAGTCCTAGGCTAGGTTCACATTGCGTTAGGGGCATCCATTTAACGGATCCGTTAAACGGATGTGCTAACGCTGATGTCATTTTTTACATCTTTTGTGCCCTAGCGCTAATGGTATGCACTAACGCATGGTAGCATTTCGCTACCATGTGTTAGCCATACAGGTCTATGCACAGCGAACGCGTCCGTTCGCTATGCGCTAGACCTGACGCACCCGAAAACGCAGACCGCCTTCGAGGGTGTGTTAAAAAGCAACGCATCATCGCTAACGCATGCCGATATTGGCATGCGTTAGGATGCGTAACTATTATTGCAGCCAATGGGTGCGCTAACGCACCCGTTACAGAGCGTTAGTGCCGCTATGTAACGGATGTGCTCAACGCATGGCCCCTAACGCAATGTGAAACACCCCTTAGTTACCTTACAAAAGGTCTGATAATTGAATTAGCTCAGTTACTGCAGACTGAATGTGCCCATGCCTCTTGATGAACACATCCTGACATTTCCTGACTGTCCATTCATGGCCCCTCTGCTCTCCAAATGCTGCAAATCACCCCCTATAGTGCCTTGATCTCTAAAGGCCCCGTCACACACAGCGATCTCGCAGGGAGATCGCTGATTTTGTGACGCCACAGCGATTTCGCCAGCGAGATCGCTGAGTGTGACATGGATCAGCGACCGGTCCCCCTGCCGGGTATCGCTGATCGCGCTCCATCGTCCTGGGCCGTTTTTTGATCGTTAGTTTCCCGCTGGCCAGTACGCATCACTGCGTGCGGCCGCGACAGACCAGCGATCAGCAATGCTGGACGCTGGTTTCCAAGGTAAACAGCGGGTATCCCAGAGCCGCGCAGCTCTTGGATATCCGCTGTTTACATTGGAAACCAGCTTGCTCGCTGGTCCTGATCGCTGGAGGGGCTGCCTATGTGACAGCTCACCAGCGATCAGCCTAACGATGTCCCAGCAATCCCATCCTTGTCGGATCGTTGGTGGGATCGCTGGGACATCATTATGTGTAACGGGGCCTTAAGGCACCATTCCCAGGTCTGGGGGGCCTGAAAAACCATTCAACCTGTCTGCCTACCCCTGGATATAAGGAGGGGGCCTGAGGCAGCCATACAGACCAGTAAGATAGATTCTTTGTGGGATGCTGATGCTAAGGCCAGCACCTCAGAGATTCCCTGATTACTCTGGAAAATACTGCTGAAGGATTGTGACTCATCTCCAGAGGCATTTATCCCGTTACTGGACTCTATCCATGTTCCTGGACTATTTTATCCTCTTGTGTGGTGGATTATTTTATGGAAAGTTAGGTTTGCATGTATGAGGCTACGTTCACACGTTCAGTATTTGGTCAGTTTTTTACCTCCAAAATCAGGAGTGGCACAATTAGAGGAAAAGTATAATAGAAACAAGTCACCACTTCTGTATTATCATCCACTCCTGGTTTTAGCTTATAAATACTGATGTCAAATACTGATAGTGAACATAGCCTTTAAGGTTCTTGGGACTGTTGGCTCATCTCTCACTCTATTGATTGTGTGATACTAGAGTAGGACTCCATGACATGGGGGGAAAACCACTGTTTGGGCGCACGGAAGGGAAGGAGCACTGTTTTGACTTTTTAACCCCTTCCTGACATGAGACGTACTATCCCGTCCACGGTACCCGGGCCCGTATGACCGGGGACGGGATAGTACGTCTACCGCGATCAGCGGCGCCCACGTGGTGAGCGCCGCTGATCGCGGCCGGGTGTCAGCTGATTATCACAGCTGACACCCGGCACAATGTGTCAGGGGCGGTCACGGACCGCCCCCGACACGTTAACCCCTTGCACACCGCGATCAAACATGATCGCGGTGTACCAGGGTTAAAGGGAAGCATCGGCAGGCAGGGGGCTCCCTCCGTGCTTCCCTGAGCCCCCCACGGCAGCGCAATGTGCAGCGCTGCTGCGGGGGGCTCCTTTCCTCCAGGCCCCCGAATCCAAGATGGCGACGGGGGCCTTCGGGGGCCTGGGGAAGCTGGCTTCCTCAGTGCCTGCAAAGCGCAGGCATGAGGAAGCCTTGTGCACTGCCTGTGACAGATTGCTGATCTGTCAGTGATCTGTGATGTGACAGATCAGCGATCTGTCACAGGACAGTGATGTCCCACCTGGGACTATGTAATAAAGTAAAAAAAAAATTAAAAAAAAGTGTAAAAATAAATTTAAAAAAATCGCCAAATAAATTAGTAAAAAAAAAAAAAAAATATTCCCCAATAAATTCATTTTTTGAAAATAATAAAAAAAAAAAACAATAAAAGTACACATATTAGGTATCACCGCGTCCGTAACGACCTGCCCTATAAAACTGTCCCAATAGGTAACCCCTTTAGCGAACCCCTTAAAAAACAAAAATAAAAAACGAAGCAAAAAATAATGATTTATTATCATACCGCCAAACAAAAAGTGCAATAACGCGCGATCAAAAAGACGCATATAAATATCCATGGTACCGCTGAAAACGTCATCTTGTCCCGCAAAAAACAAGCCGCCATACAGCATCATCAGTGAAAAAATAAAAAACTTATAACTCGCAGAATAAAGCGATGCAAAAATAATTATTTTTTATATAAAATAGTTTTCATTGCATAAAACCGACAAAAACATAAAAAAACGACCTAAATGAGGTATTGCTGTAACCGTACTGACCTGAAGAATAAAACCGCTTTATCAATTTTACCGCACGCGGAACGGTGTAAACGCACCCCCCCCAAAAGAAATTCATGAAACGCTGGTTTTTGTTCATTCTGCGTCACAAAAATCGGAATAAAAAGCGATCAAAAAATTTCACGTGCCCAAAAATGGTACCAATAAAAACGTCAACTCGTCCCGCAAAAAATAAGACCTCACATGACTCGGTGGGTCAAAATACGGAAAAATTATAGCTCTCAATATGTGGTGATGCAAAAACTATTTTTACAATAAAAAGCGTCTTTTAGCGTGCGACAGCCGCCAAACATAAAAACCGCCATAAATAGTAAATCAAACCCCCCGTTATCACCCCCTTAGTTAGGGAAAAATAATAAAATAAAAAAAATGTATTTATTTCCATTTTTCCATTAGGGTTAGGGCTAGGGTTAGGGCTAGGGGTGTGTTGGGGTAGGGTTAGGGTTAGGGCTAGGGTTAGGGCTAGGGTTAGGGCTAGGGTTAGGGGCGTGTTGGGGTTCGGGTTGGAGTTAGAATTGGGGGTTTCCACTGTTTGGGCACATCAGGGGCTCTCCAAATGCAACATGGCGTCTGATCTCAATTCCAGCCAATTCTGAGTTGAAAAAGTCAAATGGTGCTCCTTCCCTTCCAAGCTCTGCTATGCGCCCAAACAGTGTTTTACCCCCACATGTAGGGTATCAGCCTACTCAGGACAAATTGCAAAACAATTTTTGGGGTCCAATTTCTCCTGTTACCCTTAGGAAAATAAAAAATTGGGGGCAAAAATATCATTTTTGTGGAAAAAAATGATTTTTTTATTTTCACGTCCGAGCGTTATAAACTTCTGTGAAGCACTTGGGGGTTCAAAGTGCTCACCACACATCTAGAAAAGTTCCGTGGGGGGTCTAGTGTCCAAAATGGGGTCACTTGTGGGGAGTTTCAATAGTTTAGGTACATCAGGGGCTCTCCAAACACACATGACACCCGCAGACCATTCCATCAAAGTCTGCATTCCAAAACGTCACTGCTTCCCTTCCGAGCCCCGACGTGTGTCCATACAGTAGTTTTCTCCCACATATGGGAAATCAGCGTACTCAGGACAAATTGGACAACAACTTTTGGGGTCCAATTTCTCCTGGTACCCTTGGGAAAATAAAAAAATGGTGACTAAAAGATCATGTTTGTGGAAAAAATACGAATTTTTTATTTTCACGCCCGGGCGTTGTAAACTTCTGTGAAGCACTGGGGGGGTCAAAGTGCTCACCACACATCTAGATAAGTTCCTTGGGGGGTCTAGTTTACAAAATGGTGTCATTTGTGGGGGGTTTCCACTGTTTAGGTACATTAGGGGCTCTCCAAAGGCAACATGACACCCGCAGACCATTCCATCAAAGTCTGCATTCCAAAACGTCACTACTTCCCTTCCGAGCCCCGACGTGTGCCCATACAGTAGTTTTCTCCCACATATGGGGTATCAGCATACTCAGGACAAATTGGACAACAACTTTTGGGGTCCAATTTCTCCTGGTACCCTTGGGAAAATAAAAAAATGGTGACTAAAAGATCATGTTTGTGGAAAAAATACGAATTTTTTATTTTCACGCCCGGGCGTTGTAAACTTCTGTGAAGCACTGGGGGGGTCAAAATGCTCACCACACATCTAGATAAGTTCCTTAGGGGGTCTAGTTTCCAAAATGGTGTCATTTGTGGGGGGTTTCCACTGTTTTGGTACATCAGGGGTTTTCCAAACGCGACATGGTGTCCGATCTCAATTCCAGCCAAAAACGTCAAGTGGCGCTGCTTCCCTTCCGAGCTCTGCCATGCGCCCAAATAGTGGTTTACCCCCACATGTGGGGTATCAGCGTACTCAGGACAAATTGCACAATAACTTTTAGGGTCCTGTTACCCTTGGGAAAATAAGAATTGAGGGTGAAAATATCATTTTTGTGGAAAAAAATATGATTTTTTAATTGTATGGCTTTATGTTATAAACTTCTGTGAAGCCCATGGGGGTTCAAAGTTCTCACCACACATCTAGATAAGTTCCTTAGGGGGTCTATTTTCCAAAATGGTGTCATTTGTGGGGGGTTTCCACTGTTTTGGTACATCAGGGGTTTTCCAAACGCGACATGGTGTCCGATCTCAATTCCAGCCAAAAACGTCAAGTGGCGCTGCTTCCCTTCCGAGCCCTGCCATGCGCCCAAATAGTGGTTTACCCCCACATGTGGGGTATCAGCGTACTCAGGACAAATTGCACAATAACTTTTAGGGTCCTGTTACCCTTGGGAAAATAAGAATTGAGGGTGAAAAGATCATTTTTGTGGAAAAAAATATGATTTTTTAATTGTATGGCTTTATGTTATAAACTTCTGTGAAGCCCATGGGGGTTCAAAGTTCTCACCACACATCTAGATAAGTTCCTTAGGGGGTCTATTTTCCAAAATGGTGTCATTTGTGGGGGGTTTCCACTGTTTTGGTACATCAGGGGTTTTCCAAACGCGACATGGTGTCCAATCTCAATTCCAGCCAAAAACGTCAAATGGCGCTGCTTCCCTTCCGAGCTCTGCCATGCGCCCAAATAGTGGTTTACCCCCACATGTGGGGTATCAGCCTACTCAGGACAAATTGCACAATAACTTTTAGGGTCCTGTTACCCTTGGGAAAATAAAAATTGGGGTGAAAAGATCATTTTTGTGGAAAAAATATGATTTTTTAATTGTACCGCTGTACGTTATAAACTTCTGTAAAGCCCTTGTGGGTTCAAAGTTCTCACCACATATCTAGATAAGTTCCTTGGGGGGTCTAGTTTCCAAAATGGGGTCACTTGTAGGGGGTGTGGTGTAATGACCACTGTGTCCACGAGGGGGCGCTGTGTGGATGTCCCAAGAGTGTGAGTGGTTGAAGAGCCATTATGTATCTCAAGGTGGGTGACCTTGAGATAGAGACATATGTATGTTTATGAATGCTATTGTAAAGTATATATGTCTGTGTGAAGGACCTGTGGTGAGGTCATAGTCATGTCACCCGGTGGGCGTGGCTATGGACCATATAATGTGGCCAGGTTAGGTCACATGGAGTGAATGCTGGGACCTGATTGGTCCAGTTTGGAAGGTCCCGTGAGGAGAAGGATCTCCTCACTAACAGCAGCCTGTGGAGCGGCTGTGTGTGTAATGGCGGCCAGTATCTGAGAGTCCCTGAGGAGTGAGTGGACTTCTGCGGCCTGGAGAAACAGCCATATGGGAACCCTGACGTGGGTGAGATAACCCTGGGGCTAAATAGCCTGTATAATGGACACTCTCCTGTAATGCTGTGTATATTGCTGCTGGAGGTTTATGAAGGATGAATAAACCTCATAGACTATGATTTGTTGGAAAATCCTGTGCCGGATGTGTTTTTCGATCGCTGCAAGCGAGAACCCCTTACTTACATGACAGCGCTACCTCACATATGGTGGAGAAAGCAAAGGGCAATATTGTAGCCTTGTTGCTAGGGGCAACGGAAAAGGACTGCAGATTCGGTTGCTGGGGGCAACGCTGAGCCAGGAGGGCTGACGGTCTTAAAGCCATGTGATGTGCTGACAGGAGTCAGTGGCAAAGACTTATAGGATACCTCTGCGGTAGAGAGGTCCGAGAACCTGCGCGGCCAGCAGGTGCCGGTCGGGAAAGAAGGAAAGAAAAAAAAAAAAAAAGTGTTTTACTGACCTGGGTCAGTGGTAAAGACTGTGTTCCTGGAGGGTTCAGTGAGCAAGGTCCTGGAGGGTCAGTGTTGGGAAGAGCCCTGGAGCACATGGTAGGACCTTGGACCTGGTGAGGCTTAAGTGTTGGGCAGTCTCAGGCCGAGACGGATGTCCTGAATAGCACCCGCTGAGCCCCTGGACCTGGTGAGGCCGGTGTGTGGGGAGACCCTGGGAGGAGGGTCGCTCCCTGAATCTCACCCGGTGCGCCCTGTGTGTTGGACGGTCTCAGGTGGAGACAGGAGCGTCCTGAATAGCGCACAGTCAGGACACGTGAGTTTTTTTTGTGGTGTGTTTTTTTTTCTTTTTTCTCGACTCAGCCTGCGGTGGCTCAGTGGGAGTCAAGAAGGTGACAAGCGGCTTGATGTGGCTCAGTGGGGTCACGAAGGTGACAAGCGGCTTCCGGTGGATCGGCGGGTCCATGAAGACGGCGCAGCAGGAGCTGCAGTGACTCCAGCCGCTGTGTGTGTGAACAGCAGCCGGTGGTGCCAGTGATCGGTGACAGCAGGAGCTGTGGTGGTGCCAACAAGGACTTGTCTGGTATCGTGAGAGACATAAACTGTGTGGTGTGAACTGTGGTCTGAGAAGACCGGTATAACAGACATGGGGAGATCCCGAAAGGGGGTGGAGTCCCAAAAGGGGGAGGTGACCCAAATTGGGGTGGTAGCCCAAAAGGGGGTGGAGTCCCAAATGGGGGTGGTAACCAAAAAAGAGGTGGAGTCCCAGAAGGGGGCGGTGACCCAAATTGGCGTGGTAACCCAAAAAGGGGTAGAGTCCCGGGAGGGGGCGGCAACCCAAAGTGGGGTGGTGGTCCAGAAAGGGGCCAAGTTTGAAGAAGTGACAGCACTGGGTGACTCAGTGGGTATGTCTGGGAAGCTGCAGTGTACGTGTATGTCGTTTCCAGAATGTGGGATATACTTTCCGGAGCATGACGGGCCGCAAGTGTGTACAGTGTTGCTGCACCGGGAAGGAATCTCGGGACGGTTGGACTCCAAGAGTCAGGTGACTCTGATAGGAACTCCTCTCACTTTCTGTCTGACCGAGAAAATGGCCCAGGTTCGCTGTAAACATGGGGTCACGGTGAACTATATGCTAGACAGAGTGGTGTTTGAGGGGCCTGGAGGCAGTGAGTGCCAAGGTGGCGGGATACCACCAGACTTGGTGTATACCTTGGAGGGCGGCCGGGACTTTGTCATGTTGGATGACCTATGGTACGAGGAGGGAGACGTTCCTATAGTTGGGCTAACAGATATTAAGACGGTGACGGTTCCTGACGGGGAGAGGTCAGAGGTGGAAGTGACTGGGAAAAGGGGTATGTCAGCCCAACGGACGGACCTGACATCTCGTGACAAAACTGACGCTGACCTGGTGGGTAAGACGGCGGAAGTAGTCACACGGTTAGTGAGTAACTGGAGGGATGACTTAATCTCTGGGGGTGACTGTGGCTCTGAGAAAGAAAGGGAGCACAGAATAGAAGGGCTAGAGAAAGAAGTCTCTGAGCTCAAAGGCCACATGGTAACGTGGCAAGGACTGAATAAGGCCCTCAGAGAGGAGGTGGATGAATGTGTCAAACAAGAAAGAGGCCTGAGACAAACAGCTGAGCACAGAGTGGATGAGCTGGAGAAGGAAGTCTCTGAGCTCAGGGGTCACCTGTCAGCGTGTCAAACTATGAACAAAGCTATAGTGAAGGATATGGAGGTGCTCAGAAAGGCCCAAGAGAAGCATCAACAGGAGATTCTCAGGAGAGAGGATGAGCGTCGCTACCTGGCAGAGGAGCGAGATAAAGTTCTGCAAGAACTCAGTGGAGTAGTAAAAGGTCTTCTGTGGGAGAAGAAGTGGATGGGCGAAGACGTACAGCGGCCGTCCCCGACTGATAGCAAGGCAGAACTGACAAAGCCCATCTTGGAAAAGGGTCCTGAAGACTGTAAATTTCAGGAAGATGGTGAGCCAAGAGCTGCACAAGACAGTCATCCGGTCATGACAGATATCTTGAGGGAAGTGTCCGTGGGGAACCCAGAGCCATCTGTCCAGGATGAGAGCAAGTCCACGACCTTCAGGGTTGTAATTGATGTACCAGAAGACATGCAAGAAGCCTGTGCTGAGGAAGGTGTGCATGAGACTTTCAAAGAGGCGGTCAAAGCGTGTAAGGTGCACTGGGCACCTGAGACTCGGCAGTTGGTGATAATATCAGCTAGGGAAAACACATCAAACCGAGTAGCTGTCCTGAAAGAGATGCATTTGCAGTGTCTACGTGTCAAACAATTGGTTAGGCGGAGTAATATGAAGGCTGCTCGACGCCTAGAGATAGCAAGAGAGGCTATGGATCGGTTGGGTTTGAGGAAAGATGTGGTTCCGGTACCCAAAGCTCTGATTGGGAGAATCATTGGAAGGTCCGGGAAGGTGATGCAGGACCTTGTGAATGTCTCCGGTGTGGTGAGGGTGAGGATCCCTCCTGATGACGAAGACCAGGTGTCTGGTGAAGTGGGAAGGATTCCCATGATGGTGGTTGGCTCCATGGAAAGCCTGAGGAACTTTCAATTGCTCTTGGAGTATAGAGTGGGGTACCTGCAAGAGATTGAACAGTTGAAGCTGGACCGCCAGCGGATTAATAAAGAAGTGCGGAATACCAGGTGGCGGCCGCCTTCATACCAAGATGTAAGGACCCCAGGGGTACCGCCAAGAAGTGACATGGCAGATGGCCGAAGAATGTCAGCGAGTGGCAATTCGACAGACCGTACGAGGTTGAAGGGCTGTAGTTCCTGTGAGACGTTGACTGAGTCAGACTCGTGCCAGACAGCAGGATCGACTAAGACTTATGACCGCACCAACCGAGAGAGACGGTCAATGAGAGAAAGATCAGGTGACAAGGGGCACTGTAACAGTGTGGTGACTAAACAGTGTCTGATGATGCAGACAGACCGTGACTGGAGGGTCAAAGACAATGACCAGTATTATGACCGCTGGGGGCGGGGAAGGCCTAATGTAGAGATGAGGCCGTATGACAAATGGAGACAGTTCTCTCGACCTGTGGGGCAAGGTGCAATACGTGCCCGGTCTCGAGACCCTGGTGTGATGTTGTGTGTTCAACCCCACAAGTTTGAACATAGGGGGGAGGTATGTGGTGTAATGACCACTGTGTCCACGAGGGGGCGCTGTGTGGATGTCCCAAGAGTGTGAGTGGTTGAAGAGCCATTATGTATCTCAAGGTGGGTGACCTTGAGATAGAGACATATGTATGTTTATGAATGCTATTGTAAAGTATATATGTCTGTGTGAAGGACCTGTGGTGAGGTCATAGTCATGTGACCCGGTGGGCGTGGCTATGGACCATATAATGTGGCCAGGTTAGGTCACATGGAGTGAATGCTGGGACCTGATTGGTCCAGTTTGGAAGGTCCCGTGAGGAGAAGGATCTCCTCACTAACAGCAGCCTGTGGAGCGGCTGTGTGTGTAATGGCGGCCAGTATCTGAGAGTCCCTGAGGAGTGAGTGGACTTCTGCGGCCTGGAGAAACAGCCATATGGGAACCCTGACGTGGGTGAGATAACCCTGGGGCTAAATAGCCTGTATAATGGACACTCTCCTGTAATGCTGTGTATATTGCTGCTGGAGGTTTATGAAGGATGAATAAACCTCATAGACTATGATTTGTTGGAAAATCCTGTGCCGGATGTGTTTTTCGATCGCTGCAAGCGAGAACCCCTTACTTACATGACAGCGCTACCTCACAGGGGTTTCCACTGTTTAGGTACATCAGGGACTCTCCAAACGTGACATGGCGTCCAATCTGAATTCCAGCCAATTTTGCATTGAAAAAGTCAAACTGCGCTCCTTCCATTCTGAGCTCTGCCATGCGCCGAAACAGTCGTTCCCCCCCACATATCAGGTATCTGCGTACTCAGGACAAATTGCACAATAACTTTTGCAGTTCAATTTCTCCTGTTACCCTTGGTAAAATAAAAAAAATTGAACCTGAAGTATTTTTTTTATGAAAAAAAGTTAGATGTTCATTTTTTTTTAAATATTCAAAAAATTTCATGTGACGCACCTAAAGGGTTAATAAACTTCTTGAATGTGGTTTTGAGCACCTTAAGGGGTGCAGTTTTTAGAATGGTGTCACTTTTGGGTATTTTCTATCATATAGACCCCTCAAAGTGGCTTCAAATGTGATGTGGTCCTAAAAATAAAATGGTGTTGTAAAAATGAGAAATCGCTGGTCAACTTTTAACCCTTATAACTTCCTAACAAAAAAAAATTTTGGTTCCAAAATTGTGCTGATGTAAAGTAATCATGTGGGAAATGTTAGTTATCAAGTTTTTTGTGTGCCGTATCTCTGTGATTTAAGGGCATAAAAATTCAAAGTTGGAAAATTGCGAAATTTTCGCCAAATTTCCATTTTTCTCACAAATAAACGCAAGTTATTTGAATGAAATTTTACCACTAACATGAAGTACAATATGTCACGAGAAAACAATGTCAGAATCACCGGGATCCATGGAAGCGTTCGAGAATTATGACCTCATAAAGGTACAGTGGTCAGAATTGTAAAAATTGGCCCGGTCATGAACGTGCAAACCACCCTTGGGGGTGAAGGGGTTAAAATCAAAATTGGCTGACGCAATTGGAGAGCCCCTGATGTGCCTAAATAGTGGGAACCCCCCACAAGTGTCCCCATTTTGGAAACTAGACCCCCAAGGAATTTATTTAGATATGTGGTGAGCATCTTGAACCCCCAGATGCATCACATAAAATTATAACGTTGAGTTGTGAAAATAAAAATCACTTTTCCACAAAAATAATCTTTTAGGACATTTTTTTTTTATTTTCACAAGAGTAACAGGAGACAATGGAACCCAAAATTTGTTTTGCAATTTCTCTTGACTACGCTGATACCTCATATGTGTGAGAAAACTACCGATTGGGCGCACATCACAGCTCGGAAGGGAAGGAATGACGTTTTGAAATGAAGACTCTGATCGAATGGTCTGCAGATAACATATCGTTTCCAGAGCCCCGGATGTGCCTATAAAGTAGAAACCCCCCCACAAGTGACCCTATATTGTAATTGATCTAGTGGTTTCCTGTTATGTGATTTTTATAATGTGGTGGCATATACATAAATTGTGTAAAGTGCATCAGTTTGGCACACGGGAGTTGTGTAATATATTGTAGAATCATAGAATGTTAGAGTTGAAAGGGACCTCCAGGGTCATCGTGTCCAACTCCCTGCTCAATGCAGGATTCAGTAAACCATCTCAGACAGATGGCTGTCCAGCCTCTGTTTGAAGCCTTCCATTGAAAGAGAACTCACCACCTCTGGTGGCAGCTTGTTCCACTCATTGATCACAATCACTGTCAAAAAATGTTTTTTCTAATATCTGATCTATATCTTCACCCTTTCAGTTTCTTTCCATTGCTTCTCGTGTTTTCATGTCCAAATGAGAATAAGGATGATCCCTCTACACCAGGTGTTTCTCAACTCCAGTCCTCAAGACCCACCAACAGGTCATGTTTTCAGGATTTCCTTAGTATTGCACAGGTGATGGAATTAATGCTTGAGCAGGTGTTGAAATCACCTGTGCAATGCTAAGGATATCCTGAAAACTTGACCTGTTGGTGGGTCTTGAGGACTGGAGTTGAGAAACACTGCTCTACACTGTGACATCCCTTCAGATAGTTGTAGACAGCTATTAAGTCTCCTCTTAGCCTTCACTTATGCAAGCTAAACATTCACATATCCTTTAACCGTTCCTTGTAGAACATACTTTGCAGTCCGCTCACCATCCTGGTTGATCTTCTCTAAACTTGCTCCAGTTTTTCAATGTATTTTTTAAAATATGGTGCCCAGCACTGGACACTGTATTTCAGATGAGGCCTGACCAAGGAGTAGGGAGGGGGGGTAAATTACTTCATGTGATCTAGACTCTATGCTTCTCTTAATACATCCTAGAACTATTTGGGTTCTTTTGCTGCTGCATCACACTGTTGACTCATGTACAGTCTGTAATCTATTAGTATACCCCAAGGTTCTTTCATACGTGCTTTTGCTTAGTTCTATTACTCCTATTCTTTAGATGTCATTTTCATTTTGCTTGCCCAGATTCTTGTAGAATCTTGCATTTCTCTGTCTTAAATACCATATTATTAGTCCCTATCCATTGTTCAAGCTTATCTAGATCCTTCTGAATTCTTTCTCTGTCTTCACTAGTGTTAGCTATCCCTCCTACAATTGCATCGGCTGCAAATTTGATTAGTTTACCCTCAGTTCTCTTATCTGGATCACTTATAAAAATGTTGAACAACACTGGAGCCAGGACAGAGCCTTGTGGTACTCACCTGAAACACTCTTCCAATTGGATGTGCAACCATTTATTACCACTCTTTGAGTATGATCACTGAGCCAATTATGAATCCACCTAACTGTAGCCTTATCAATCCGATACTTGTCATTTTTTTAATAAGGATAGTATGAGATACTTTATCAAATGCTTTGCTGAAGTCGAGATATACTATATCTACCGCATTTCCCTGATCCACCCAGTCAGTGATTCCATCATAGATGGAAATTAGATTAGTCTGGCATGACTTGTTTGCTACAAACCTATGTTGGCTCTGGTTAATTACTGTATTCTTATCCAAGTACTTACATACATGCTGTTTAATTTGTTCAAATATCTTTCCTGGTATAGAATTAAGACTCACTGGCCTGTAATTTCCTGACTACGTCTTTGTAACGGGGTCTACCCAGGCTGGGGTACCTCTTTCAGTACCACCCCGTGTTTTCGGAGGTCCACTCTGCGTTGGCTGGAGTCTGAATGAATCTCGCTGGCTGGAATTCCTTGGTTACATGGGCGCATATAAAAGATCACTGCTTCTCAATGTATTTCCAGTCTGACAACACTTTACGCACAGGACACCGAATATATCACACAGATACAGAGGGCAGGCCAATAGAAAAGCGGCAGGCCAGACATACATTACAAAAGCCGCAGGCCAGACATACATTACAAAAGCCGCAGATGGCCGGAGCCTGCCGATGTTTACTGTGGAAATTACAAAGGTTGGGGGAGGGCGGACAAAAGGGGAATGCTGATGCATTAGGGGCATGCATCTCACTTAGAACCTATTATACATACATATAACTGCACAACATATTCTGGGTGCTGAGTGGTTCTGTAACACGTAACAGTCTTCTTTCCTTTTTTGAAGATAGGGACCTCTGCTAACTCTTTTAGTACCCTAGGATGTAATTTATCTAGGCAAGGAGATTTAAGCTAATTTAAACTAGCAACCAAGTCATTTTATCCTAAGCTGTGGCTATATAATGATAAAATACAATGGAGAGAACTACTCATCAAGATAAAGATCTTTCACTTAATAACGCTCTCAAATACTGTAGCAATGTCGCCATATATTAGGACTCATAGATCCCCAGGCCTGTCATGGTCCCATGATAGTCCTATACGACACTGATGCCCAAATCTGTAAATAGATGAGGTGCGCTGTTCCTTACGTGTTTCCTCTTCAGTAAGATTACTCAGGGGAGTCTGTGCGGCTGGTGAGTTAGTCCCAACACCATGCCTGCACCCTAATGTCACTGGTGTTGATCATACGACTAAATGCGCAGCAGCCTGAACAGCTAAGGCCTTAATTCCAAACTTCTCGCATTTCTTCATCACAATGATGTCATTTCCAGGTGTGCCCAAGTCCTTTCAAGTCATTGGAACGCAACCCCTGCCAGCGACCCGTGAGACGTCACATCCAGGTCGCTCCGGTCCGCAATGTAAAAGATACCGCCCCTTTGGTGAAGTAAAGCAGAAGGGGCGGGCTACCCAGTAGCAAGTAAGAATCAACGCTACCTAGGATACCCCCCCAAGGGAGCATGATACATCTTTTGAACGTGCCTAATAATTGCTATCACTACAAAACATGAGCTTTTGCATACCAATGTAGATGGAGCAAGTAATATATACATCTCAAGTAGTGTTGGTTAATCCCATTAACCTCGTGCCATATATTATACCCTAATGAGTATTGCCAGAAATTAAGTCACATTATACAGAATTACTGGTAAAGCAAAGACATGGAATTCCTGACATAATTGCATGTTCGTCTCAAATGAAGAAGGGCAGGCCTTTAAAGGGCAGGCATCCACAAGGAGGATGGGAGAGCGGTAGTGAAGAAAAAATACGGTGCAAAAAACGGTTTTGATAAAGGGCAAGTCGGGGGTGAAAAAAGGGGGTATACCTATGACTAGCCCTGTTGTACTTTAAGCTACTCTATCCCCTGCATAGCATTGGAGGTTAACTGTGAAACTGGGTGTATGTGTCCAAATCTGCGCTTCTGATAAAGATGGATGGCAGACGATAGTCTTCAAAGGTTTATTTCAAACAAGTAAAAAGTCAACACGTTTCGAGGTCATGCAGAACCTCTTCCTCAGGACAAAACCTTATAAAACTGTTGTAAGGCTAGCATCAGTGCAGATTTGTACACATACACCTGGTTTCACCATTATCCTCGGTCTTTGGACCTGTGTCCTGCAGCAGCTGATCCATGCTTTTCACATGTTGCTTAGTTGCAACAAAACAAGTTGAGCGTACTTCACACTTTTTAACCAGTTAAGACCCTATTTGCTTTTTTTATTCTCCAGATTTTCTACTTCTGTCAGTAGAGGTTGGCACCCTAACACCTGCGCAACATTGTTATAAAATTCAGGACTAGGTACTGTAAGAATAGAAGGCAAAGGCTCCAACATGTTACTAGCAACGTAGGTATACAGCGACAGTATGATAAAGCAAAAAGCAAAAAACACAAATATACTGAACTAAAAAGTAAAAAATAAACTGCAAATAATGCATAAAGGTAATAATAAGGGTATTTAGTAAACATAATTTTGATCAAAATAATGTACAAGCCATCCCGCAACGTCACGGCAGCCCTTGTGGGACAGTCCCTACTCTAGTATTTAAAACCTTTTCACTTGCCAAGTGACGTGAATGTGAACAAGGATCGAGCGGCTGAACCACTTTTTTTTTTTAGTGACAGTATGATCTCACAATAAGCGTTCATTGGGCTGTTAGATCTGGGAGGGGTTTGGATGAAGAACAAATTATTTTGTGATAAAGGAACTATCTGCTCCTAATTTGTAATGTTCTCTGTACCCCTTACAACTCCTCAGAAAAAAACAAACAGTTATAATTGTTTTGACTGACCAATAGATGGCAGTAAACCTTAGAAATATAAAGTGCTTGTGCTTATAACGGCCATTGAATACATGTAATGAAGATCACTCCAGTATACAGCCATAAGCCATGTAAGACCTGGACCTCTTCATGATTGTGGCACATATTAATGCATGAACACCTATAACTATAATCATTATAGATTTATCAAGTAGACATCATTGATCCCACAGTTAAAAACAAAGTTAGATATATCTGTACATATCGAATATCAAATAGCTGACTGTCATGAGTGAGCCACTTGCAAAATGAAAGCTACAAGAGTAAAATAATACACAATGTTTTGTATACCTGTTCATACCGAGTATAAGGAGCTCCCGCCTTCTGCCCCCCGACGCGCACGTTTCGCCAAGCTTCTTCAGGGGGTGTGTCAAGGCAGCGGGCATGAAGGTTTAAATGTTTAGATGACTCAATTAGGAAAAAACGAGCCGGTGCCATCATCGGTTACTAAGTATATCAGCACATGCACTTGCGGAATTCAGCTCATATATGGAAACATGATTCCGAGCTGTGACGCAATTCTCCCCTTGTCCTGGGGGGGTGACCGAGAGGCGTGACAGCCACTGTTAGATCACAGACTCAGAATTCCAATGTGCCGAGCGCACGCGCACTACCACAAACTAGACAGGAGCCTTACATGGAGATGAACTTTGTGCATTTTAACTGAACCACGAGGGAAGGAGATTTGCAATTTACTGCCTTTGTATACCGAAGTAGCAATTGACTTATATAAAACTATCTCTCTCTCTTTATACACTTTCCTGGGAAATTATTATAGGAGAGTAGAATTTCGACTGGAGATAATCACTGATCATTCTACAATATTCTAGCTAGCCATAAATAGACAAGTGTCTTTATAGGAATTCAAGGAGGGGAAAGATTGTAGCTGGTGCTTTCATCACCGAGTGTATGTTATATGCTGATTGATTAAGTGTAAATATACTAATGCTCTGTAATAAGTCTCCTCCATAAGAGGACACTATGGACCTTATATCAATATAATACTGAGTGAAAGGGAAACAAAAGGTGTGAGGATGGGTGTAATGAGAATACCAGTGAAGTGACAGCTGATACTAGAATGTATTGGTATGTACAAATAGTGCACAAAAAATGATTATACATATTCTTTTTAAAGGGAATCTGCCCGCCCCCAGATGTATATGGCTTATTAATATGGGCATGCACGTAATAGATATGTTACATCAGTTGTACCTGTATGACTCATATTAATGGTCTTGTTGCTGAGAAATCTTATATTCTGTCCTTATGCTAATGATTTCTTCCAGGTTCTGGGGCGGGCGGTGCTGTAAGAAATCTCTGCCTCTTGTCTTCATTGTAATACTTACACCCTCCCATTAGCGTCAGTTACGGTCCCGGAATCCCGTGCTTGCGCTTCCTCAGAAATCCATACCTCATTTAACACAATTTAACACATCTAAAACCATAGTGCGAACATTTCCCTTTTATGCTGTTTTAGCTTAAATGTGGTATGATTATTGCTCTCCCATGATACTCTAAGGGTACTGTCACACTTAGCGATGTACCAGCGATCCCGACCAGCAGTCAGGATCGCTGGTGAATCGCTAGGTGGTCGCTAGTGAGCTGCCACACAGGCAGATCTCACCAGCGACATCGCTGGGGACGGGGGTCGCTACTTACCTGTCACACCAGGCGATCCTGCGTCCTCCCGCCCGGCTCCACGCGTCGCTCGTCCTCACAGCAGGAAGCCCAGCAGGAAGCTGACGACGAGAAACAGTCCTGGACGTTCTCGTGCGATCAGCGATAACCAGTGGGGGAGCGGGTTGTAGGTAAGTATCACACACAGCGATATCGCTAGCAATATCGCTATAACGTCACTAGTTATAGCGATATTGCTAGCGATATCGCTTAGTGTGACATGCCCTTTAGTGCAAATAGATAGTGAAGGACATCATAGTGTGAACAGAGCACTCATCGTCATTATAGTGTGAACAAAGGTGGAGGTTCTCCTTCTCCATAGAAATCTCAAATCTAAACAACCAGTTGGGAATATTGTAGTGTGAGTAGAGTTGAGCGATACCGTCCGATACTTCAAAGTATCGGATCGGAATGGATCGGCCGATCTTAAAAAAAAGTATCGGTATCGCCGATTCCGATACCGGAAGTCCCATTGAAGTCTATGGGACTTCCGGTATCGGAATAAGAAAAATCCTGTTTTTCCCTTGTACAGCCTCTCTGGGGTCTGTACGGGCCTTTCGGGGGGCTGTGCCGGCCTGCCAGGGGGTCTGTGCAGGCTCCGGTGGTCTGTGCCGGCCTGCCGGGGGGCTGTGCAGGCTCCGGTGGTCTGTGCCAGCCTGCCAGGGGGCTGTGCCGGCCTGCCAGGGGGGCTGTGCAGGCTCCGGTGGGCTGTGCCGGCCTGCCGGGGGGCTGTGCAGGCTCCGGGGGTCTGTGCAGGCATCGTCCGATGGGACTACAAGTCCCATCGGGCGATGCCTGCTACCATGACAGTGATTGACACATTAGCCAATGATGGGACAGTAGTAGTCCCATCATCCGGCTAATGTGTTGAATGTAAAAAAAAAAATTACATGCTACATACATACAACATGCATACTACATACATGCTACATTCATACTACATGCAACATACATACTACATACATACTACATGCAACATACATACTACATATATACTACATACATGCTACATTCATACTACATGCTACATACATACTACATATATACTACATGCATGCTACATACATACTACATACATACTACATATATGCTACATACATACTACATACTACATGCATACTACATATATACTACATGCATGCTACATACATACTACATACATACTACATGCATGCTACATACATACTACATGCTACATACATACAACATGCATACTACATACATGCTACATTCATACTACATGCAACATACATACTACATACATACTACATGCAACATACATACTACATATATACTACATACATGCTACATTCATACTACATATATACTACATGCTACATACATACTACATATATACTACATGCATGCTACATACATACTACATACATACTACATATATGCTACATACATACTACATACTACATACATACTACATATATACTACATGCATGCTACATACATACTACATACATACTACATGCATGCTACATACATACTACATGCTACATACATACTACATATATACTACATGCATGCTACATACATACTACATGCTACATACATACTACATATATACTACATACATACTACATACATACTACATGCATGCTACATACATACTACATGCTACATATATACTACATGCATGCTACATACATACTACATGCTACATACATACTACATATATACTACATACATACTACATACATACTACATGCATGCTACATACATACTACATGCTACATATATACTGCATGCTACATGCATACTACATGCATACTACATACATACTACATACATACATGCATGCTACATACATACTACATGCTACATACATACTACATATATACTACATGCATGCTACATACATGCTACATACATACTACATATATAATACATACATACTACATGCATGCTACATACATACTACATGCTACATACATACATATATACTACATGCATGCTACATACATACTACATGCTACATACATACTACATATATACTACATGCATGCTACATACATACTGCATGCTACATGCATGCTACATACATACTACATACATACTACATGCTACATACATACCACATATATACTACATACATACTACATACAATACATTCATACAATACATACAGTACATATAACATAGAGTAACATACTTACCAATACTTGTCACATTGTTCCCCGAAGCCATTGTCTTTTTCGGAATAAATATTAACATAACAAACCACAAAAATACTCACCCACGATCCGAAGCAGTCCACGAGTGTGTCCCACGACGATCTTGGGTAGAGAACTGCAGCATCAGCTGTTGCTGCCGTTCTCTACGGGCTGCAGGAATCCAATGACGGAAGGTAGGTATCCTTCCGCACTGTATTCCTCCGCCACTTAAAAAAAAAAAAAAAGTCCCTAGTCTCACTTTATGCCATTGCTGTGTGGGAAATTCCCACGCAGCAATGGCATAAAGTGAGACTAGGGACTTTTTTTTTTTTAAGTGGCGGAGGAATACAGTGCGGAAGGATACCTACCTTCCGTCATTGGATTCCTGCAGCCCGTAGAGAACGGCAGCAACAGCTGATGCTGCAGTTCTCTACCCAAGATCGTCGTGGGACACACTCGTGGACTGCTTCGGATCGTGGGTGAGTATTTTTGTGGTTTGTTATGTTAATATTTATTCCGAAAAAGACAATGGCTTCGGGGAACAATGTGACAAGTATTGGTAAGTATGTTACTCTATGTTATATGTACTGTATGTCTATGTATGTATTGTATGAATGTATTGTATGTAGTATGTATGTAGTATATATGTGGTATGTATGTAGCATGTAGTATGTATGTAGTATGTATGTAGCATGCATGTAGCATGCAGTATGTATGTAGCATGCATGTAGTATATATGTAGTATGTATGTAGCATGTAGTATGTATGTAGCATGCATGTAGTATATATGTAGCATGTATGTAGCATGTATGTAGCATGCATGTAGTATGTATGTAGCATGTAGTATGTATGTAGCATGCATGTAGTATATATGTAGCATGTAGTATGTATGTAGCATGCATGTAGTATGTATGTAGTATATATGTAGTATGTATGTAGCATGTAGTATGTATGTAGCATGCATGTAGTATATATGTAGCATGTAGTATGTATGTAGCATGCATGTAGTATGTATGTAGTATATGTAGTATGTATGTAGCATGTAGTATGTATGTAGCATGCATGTAGTATATATGTAGTATGTATGTAGCATGTAGCATGCATGTAGTATGTATGTAGTATGTATGTAGTATATATGTAGTATGTATGTAGCATGTAGTATGTATGTAGCATGTAGTATGTATGTAGCATGCATGTAGTATATATGTAGCATGCAGTATGTATGTAGCATGCATGTAGTATATATGTAGCATGTATGTAGCATGTATGTAGCATGCATGTAGTATGTATGTAGCATGTAGTATGTATGTAGCATGCATGTAGTATATATGTAGCATGTAGTATGTATGTAGCATGCATGTAGTATGTATGTAGTATATATGTAGTATGTATGTAGCATGTAGTATGTATGTAGCATGCATGTAGTATATATGTAGCATGTAGTATGTATGTAGCATGCATGTAGTATGTATGTAGTATATATGTAGTATGTATGTAGCATGTAGTATGTATGTAGCATGTAGCATGCATGTAGTATGTATGTAGTATGTATGTAGTATATATGTAGTATGTATGTAGCATGTAGTATGTATGTAGCATGTAGTATGTATGTAGCATGCATGTAGTATATATGTAGCATGCAGTATGTATGTAGCATGCATGTAGTATATATGTAGTATGTATGTAGCATGTAGTATGTATGTAGCATGCATGTAGTATATATGTAGCATGTATGTAGCATGTATGTAGCATGCATGTAGTATGTATGTAGCATGTAGTATGTATGTAGCATGCATGTAGTATATATGTAGCATGTAGTATGTATGTAGCATGCATGTAGTATGTATGTAGTATATATGTAGTATGTATGTAGCATGTAGTATGTATGTAGCATGCATGTAGTATATATGTAGCATGTAGTATGTATGTAGCATGCATGTAGTATGTATGTAGTATATATGTAGTATGTATGTAGCATGTAGTATGTATGTAGCATGCATGTAGTATATATGTAGTATGTATGTAGCATGTAGCATGCATGTAGTATGTATGTAGTATGTATGTAGTATATATGTAGTATGTATGTAGCATGTAGTATGTATGTAGCATGTAGTATGTATGTAGCATGCATGTAGTATATATGTAGCATGTAGTATGTATGTAGCATGCATGTAGTATGTATGTAGTATATATGTAGTATGTATGTAGCATGTAGTATGTATGTAGTATATATGTAGTATGTATGTAGCATGCATGTAGTATGTATGTAGCATGCATCTAGTATGTAGTATGTATGTAGCATGTAGTATGTATGTAGCATGCATGTAGTATATATGTAGTATGTATGTAGTATATATGTAGTATGTATGTAGTATGTATGTAGCATGTAGCATGCATGTAGTATGTATGTAGTATCTATGTAGTATATATGTAGTATGTATGTAGCATGTAGTATGTATGTAGCATGCATGTAGTATATATGTAGCATGTAGTATGTATGTAGTATATATGTAGTATGTATGTAGCATGTAGTATGTATGTAGCATGCATGTAGTATATATGTAGCATGTAGTATGTATGTAGCATGCATGTAGCATGCATGTAGTATGTATGTAGTATGTATGTAGTATGTATGTAGCATGCATGTAGTATATATGTAGTATGTATGTAGCATGTAGTATGTATGTAGCATGCATGTAGTATGTATGTAGTATGTATGTAGTATATATGTAGTATGTATGTAGCATGCATGTAGTATATATGTAGCATGTAGTATGTATGTAGTATGTATGTAGTATGTATGTAGTATATATGTAGTATGTATGTAGCATGTAGTATGTATGTAGCATGCATGTAGTATATATGTAGTATGTATGTATGTAGTATATATGTAGTATGTATGTAGCATGTAGTATGTATGTAGCATGCATGTAGTATGTATGTAGTATGTATGTAGTATGTAGCATGTAGTATGTATGTAGCATGCATGTAGTATATATGTAGCATGTAGTATGTATGTAGCATGCATGTAGTATGTATGTAGTATATATGTAGTATGTATGTAGCATGTAGTATGTATGTAGTATGTATGTAGTATGTATGTAGCATGTAGCATGCATGTAGTATATATGTAGTATGTATGTAGCATGTAGTATGTATGTAGCATGTAGTATGTATGTAGTATGTATGTAGTATATATGTAGTATGTATGTAGCATGCATGTAGTATATATGTAGCATGTAGTATGTATGTAGTATGTATGTAGTATGTATGTAGTATATATGTAGTATGTATGTAGCATGTAGTATGTATGTAGCATGCATGTAGTATATATGTAGTATGTATGTAGCATGTAGTATGTATGTAGCATGCATGTAGTATGTATGTAGTATGTATGTAGCATGTAGTATGTATGTAGCATGCATGTAGTATATATGTAGTATGTATGTAGCATGTAGCATGCATGTAGTATGTATGTAGTATATATGTAGTATGTATGTAGCATGTAGCATGCATGTAGTATATATGTAGTATGTATGTAGTATGTATGTAGTATGTATGTAGTATGTATGTAGTATATATGTAGTATGTATGTAGTATATATGTGGTATGTATGTAGTATGTATGTAGTATGTATGTAGCATGTAGTATGTATGTAGTATTTTTTTTTTTTTTTTAACATTTAACACATTAGCCGGATGATGGGACTACTACTGTCCCATCATTGGCTAATGTGTCAATCACTGTCATGGTAGCAGGCATCGCCAGATGGGACTTGTAGTCCCATCGGACGATGCTTGCACAGCCCCCCGGCAGGCCGGTACAGACCCCCACAGGGTGCACAGACCACCGGCAGGCCGGCACAGCCCCCCGGCAGGCCGGTACAGACCCCGGGCAGTCCACACAGCCCCCCGGCAGGCCGGCACAGCCCCCCGGCAGGCCGGCAGAGACCCCCGGAAGGCCCGAAATGACGGCGCATCATGATGCGCACACACCGCGCATCATGATGACGTCAGGCTGTCAATCAACTTTGAACTTCCGATTCCGATGCCGACTTCCGATATTGAAAAAATATCGGAAGTCGGTATCGGAATTCCGATACAGCAAGTATCGGCCGATACCCGATACTTGCGGTATCGGAATGCTCAACACTAAGTGTGACTAAAGCACAACAGGGAGAAGTCCTTCCTTCTAAAGAGTTAATGGTGCAATGTGATACTTAAATCGAAGGTGTTGAACTACAAGAATGTGAAAATTTTGCAAGTGTTGATTTGGAAATTTTTGTAAATCCTGCATGTGTTAACCCTTTCTTTTTTTTTTTCTATGAAATCTAGTGGAAAACCTTTTTGAGATCTTACTTTGATGTATATAATTGAGATAAATATCCTGTGACAGGAAAGTAATCTAATACATCTGGAAAATGAACCATCACACCAACAAAGACAAATAAAAGTCAGAGACAAATATCATGTTATTTTTTATGTTATCTGAACAAATATGTATTTCATGGAATGTATTAAATACCGATTCCTTGCGTCGTAAAATATAGAGGCAATCATAATGTCTCTGTGTATAATGTTATTCTGTAACACAGAAATTAACAGATTTAAATCTTTTGTAGCCATGCATAAGAAATTCTAATACATGTTTAGCTGTAGAGGTTTCCCACCTGTGATTTAATTGATTTGTTTGCAATCAGGAAATTGGTGTGCGCACATGCTCAGATTGCTTTATAAATTCACTTGGAGGGTATCTTGACAAAGAGCGCTTGCCGCTCGAAACGCGACAAAAGGTGACTGTATTCTCTTTTTTTGTGAACACACAATTTTAATCTTTGCTTCATGTACCTTGGAAAATAAAATGCACTTTTTTGGACTTTATCTGTGAGCTGGATTTTTCTGCTATCTCTTTTGGATCTCACACCCCGCCCAGGTGCTCTCTGTGCGCCAGAATTATGGGACTGCAAGTGGTGAGCTAGATTTTCTTCTGTGGTGAACACTATGTATACAGCAGTGAGCCGATCTACAGGAGAACGCTCCATATATACAGAAGTGATCCGAAGGATAGAACACTCCATGTATACAGCAGTGAGCCGAGGCATAGAACACTCCATGTATTCAGAAGTGAGACGAGGGAAGAGAGAACACTCCATATATAGCACTGACTTGAGGGATAGAACACTTCATGTATACAGCAGTGAGCCGAGAGACTGGAGAAACACTGCATGTATACAGCAGTGAGCCAAGAGACTGGAGAACACTGCATTTATACAGCAGTGAGCCGAGAGACTGGAGAACACTTCATTTATACAGCAGTGAGCCGAGAGACTGGAGAACACTGCATTTATACAGCAGTGAGCTGAGAGACTGGAGAACACTGCATGTATACAGCAGTGAGCCAAGAGACTGGAGAACACTCCATGTATACAGAAGTGAGCCGAGAGACTGGAGAACACTGCATTTATACAGCAGTGAGCCGAGAGACTGGAGAACACTGCATGTATACAGCAGTGAGCCAAGAGACTGGAGAACACTGCATGTATACAGCAGTGAGCCGAGAGACTGGAGAACACTCCATGTATACAGCAGTGAGCCAAGGGATAGTACACTCCATGTATACAGCAGTGAGCCGAGAGACTGGAGAACACTGCATGTATACAGCAGTGAGCCGAGAGACTGGTGAACACTGCATGTATACAGTAGTGAGCCGATCTACAGGAGAACGCTCCATATATACAGAAGTGATCCAAAGGATAGAACACTCCATGTATACAGCAGTGAGCCGAGGCATAGAACACTCCATGTATTCAGAAGTGAGACGAGGGAAGAGAGAACACTCCATATATAGCACTGACTTGAGGGATAGAACACTTCATGTATACAGCAGTGAGCCGAGAGACTGGAGAAACACTGCATGTATACAGCAGTGAGCCGAGAGACTGGAGAACACTGCATTTATACAGCAGTGAGCCGAGAGACTGGAGAACACTTCATTTATACAGCAGTGAGCCGAGAGACTGGAGAACACTGCATTTATACAGCAGTGAGCCGAGAGACTGGAGAACACTGCATTTATACAGCAGTGAGCTGAGAGACTGGAGAACACTGCATGTATACAGCAGTGAGCCAAGAGACTGGAGAACACTCCATGTATACAGAAGTGAGCCGAGAGACTGGAGAACACTGTATTTATACAGCAGTGAGCCGAGAGACTGGAGAACACTGCATGTATACAGCAGTGAGCCGAGAGACTGGAGAACACTCCATGTATACAGCAGTGAGCCAAGGGATAGTACACTCCATGTATACAGCAGTGAGCCGAGAGACTGGAGAACACTGCATGTATACAGCAGTGAGCCGAGAGACTGGTGAACACTGCATGTATACAGCAGTGAGCCGAGAGACTGGAGAACACTGCATTTATACAGTAGTGAGCTGAGAGACTGGAGAACACTGCATTTATACAGCAGTGAGCCGAGAGACTGGAGAACACTGCATTTATACAGCAGTGAGCCGAGAGACTGGAGAACACTGCATGTATACAGCAGTGAGCCGAGAGACTGGAGAACACTCCATGTATACAGAAGTGAGCCGAGAGACTGGAGAACACTGCATTTATACAGCAGTGAGCCGAGAGACTGGAGAACACTGCATGTATACAGCAGTGAGCCAAGAGACTGGAGAACACTCCATGTATACAGCAGTGAGCCAAGGGATAGTACACTCCATGTATACAGCAGTGAGCCGAGAGACTGG
Organism: Dendrobates tinctorius; assembly: GCF_039654945.1. Lineage (NCBI taxonomy): Eukaryota > Metazoa > Chordata > Amphibia > Anura > Dendrobatidae > Dendrobates > Dendrobates tinctorius. The sequence goes on from NW_027361678.1 coordinate 10,404,924, forward strand.
AGAACACTGCATGTATACAGCAGTGAGCCAAGAGACTGGAGAACACTGCATGTATACAGAAGTGAGCCGAGAGACTGGAGAACACTCCATGTATACAGCAGTGAGACGAGAGACTGGAGAACACTGCATGTATACAGCAGTGAGCCGAGAGACTGGAGAACGCTCCATGTATACAGCAGTGAGCCGAGGGATAGAACACTCCATGTATTCAGCAGTGAGTCGAGAGACTGGAGAACACTGCATGCATACAGCAGTGAGCCGAGAGACTGAAGAACACTGCATGTATACAGAAGTGAGCCGAGAGACTGGAGAACACTCCATGTATACAGCAGTGAGCCGAGAGACTGGAGAACACTGCATGTGTACAAAAGTGAGCCGAGAGACTGGAGAACACTCCATGTATACAGCAGTGAGCCGAGAGACTGGAGAACACTGCATGTATACAGCAGTGAGCCGAGAGACTGGAGAACACTCCTTGTATACAGCAGTGAGCCGAGAGACTGGAGAACACTCCATGTATACAGCAGTGAGCCGAGAGACTGGAGAACACTCCATGTATACAGCAGTGAGCCGAGAGACTGGAGAACACTCCATGTATACAGAAGTGAGCCGAGGCATAGAACACTCCATGTATTCAGAAGTGAGACGAGGGACGAGAGAACATTCCATATATATAGCACTGACTCGAGGGATAGAACACTCCATGTATACAGCAGTGAGCCGAGAGACTGGAGAACACTGCATGCATACAGCAGTGAGCCGAGAGACAGGAGAACACTCCATGTATACAGCAGTGAGCCGAGAGACTGGAGAACACTGCATGTATACAGCAGTGAGCCAAGAGACTGGAGAACACTGCATGTATACAGAAGTGAGCCGAGAGACTGGAGAACACTCCATGTATACAGCAGTGAGCCAAGGGATAGTACACTCCATGTATACAGCAGTGAGCCGAGAGACTGGAGAACACTGCATGTATACAGCAGTGAGCCAAGAGACTGGAGAACACTGCATGTATACAGAAGTGAGCCGAGAGACTGGAGAACACTCCATGTATACAGCAGTGAGACGAGAGACTGGAGAACACTGCATGTATACAGCAGTGAGCCGAGAGACTGGAGAACGCTCCATGTATACAGCAGTGAGCCGAGGGATAGAACACTCCATGTATTCAGCAGTGAGTCGAGAGACTGGAGAACATTGCATGCATACAGCTGTGAGCCGAGAGACTGAAGAACACTGCATGTATACAGAAGTGAGCCGAGAGACTGGAGAACACTCCATGTATACAGCAGTGAGCCGAGAGACTGGAGAACACTGCATGTGTACAAAAGTGAGCCGAGAGACTGGAGAACACTCCATGTATACAGCAGTGAGCCGAGAGACTGGAGAACACTGCATGTATACAGCAGTGAGCCGAGAGACTGGAGAACACTCCTTGTATACAGCAGTGAGCCGAGAGACTGGAGAACACTCCATGTATACAGCAGTGAGCCGAGAGACTGGAGAACACTCCATGTATACAGCAGTGAGCCGAGAGACTGGAGAACACTCCATGTATACAGAAGTGAGCCGAGGCATAGAACACTCCATGTATTCAGAAGTGAGACGAGGGACGAGAGAACATTCCATATATATAGCACTGACTCGAGGGATAGAACACTCCATGTATACAGCAGTGAGCCGAGAGACTGGAGAACACTGCATGCATACAGCAGTGAGCCGAGAGACAGGAGAACACTCCATGTATACAGCAGTGAGCCGAGAGACTGGAGAACACTGCATGTATACAGCAGTGAGCCAAGAGACTGGAGAACACTGCATGTATACAGCAGTGAGCTGAGGGATGGAACACTCCATGTATTCAGCAGTGAGTCAAGGGACGATAGAACACTCCATATATATAGCACTGACTCGTGAGATAGAACACTCCATGTATACAGCAGTGAGCCGAGAGACTGGAGAACACTCCATGTATACAGCAGTGAGCTGAGAGACTGGAGAACACTCCATGTATACAGCAGTAAGCCGAGGGATAGAACACTCCATGTATACAGCAGTGAGCCAAGAGACTGGAGAACACTCCATGTATACAGCAGTGAGCCGAGAGACTGGAGAACACCATGTATACAGCAGTGAGCCGAGGGATAGAACACTCCATTGTTACGCGGGGCTTAGATCAAAGAAGGCTGAAATACCCGGGGCCCCTGTGGAGTCCCTCCAACTAGGGAAAACCCTGTCTGACCCTCAACTCAGGGTTTTTGCTAATGGTGCAAATGCCTGAGCCTCCAACCTTTCCTTATCTCCTGCTCAGCCCTAAGCTGAACCCTCCACCCAGTGAGTCGTCAAACCACCAAAGCCCACACAGTAATGACAGACAGGGAGAACTTAAACCGCACCGTGCCACATACACACAGGACAATACCGTAATGTGAACAGGGCAAAACAAAACACAAATATAGGAAGGCGAAAAGGTAACAACGGATCATACGCCACCAGCTACGAATTTCTCTCTCCAACACCTCCTCTCCAGACCGGAACCACTTGGCATAAAACACAAGCTATAATCGGCGACGTCCATAGGCCAGCACGATTATTTAAAGACCGTGGGCGTGACCAAACATCCCACCTGATTTCCAGCTAGATTAACCCCCAATAACCTGAGTAAAATCAAGCCGGCGCCACTGAGGCTATAGTGGACGGAGATGGAACTACCGCTGCCTGCCGGACGCTGTGGTGTGAATAGCATCCGACATGACAGTACCCCGTCTTCTACGAGGGACCCCAGGGCCCTCAAGACTCATAGGACCTGGCTTGTCCGGATGACGGCAGTGAAACGAACTGACCAGCCGATCCGCATGTATGTCCGTGGCTGGTACCCAAGACCTCTCCTCCGGACCATACCCCCGCCAGTGTACCAAATACTGAAGAGTACGGCGCAGTACTCGAGAGTCCACCACCTTGGAGACTTCAAACTCTAAATCGCCAACCACCATGACTGGAGGTGGCATCGGCGTCATGTCCACAGAGCCTACCACCTTTTTCAATAAAGCCCTGTGAAACACGTTGTGTATCTTGTATACCGCAGGAAGTTCCAACCGATAAGCAACCGGGTTAATGATGGCAGCAATCTTAAAAGGGCCAATAAACCTTGGACCCAATTTCAATGATGGAATTTTCAGTTTTATGTTTTTAGCAGCTAACCACACCCAATCACCCACACACAGGTCCGGATCTGGCACACGTCTAGCGTCAGCCACAAGTTTGTACCTTGCTCTCATGCTCAGCAATCGCTGTTTCACACTCCTCCAGACCTATGATAGTTGAATTCCTAGCTGGTCCTCCTCCGGGACGCCCCCAGAGCCACCCTGCCGCAAGGTACAAAATTGAGGATGGTGCCCGTAAACACAAAAGAACGGAGACTCTCCCGATGATTCTTGGCGGTGATTATTTAACGCGAACTCGGCCAAGGGAAGGAATGTCGACCACTCCTCCTGGTTGTCAGACACAAAACATCGCAAATACTGCTCCAGATTTTGGTTCATGCGCTCAGTTTGACCATTTGACTGCGGATAAAACGCCGACGAATGAGACAACTTGATCCCCAATCATGAGCAAAAAGCTTTCCAAAACTTCGCCACAAACTGGGTACCCCTATCAGACACTATTCCGTGTAGTCTGACCACCTCCTGCACAAAAACCTGAGCCAACGTCTTCGCGTTGGGCAAGGAAGGCAACGACACAAAAAGCGCCATCTTCGAAAATCGATCAACCACCACCAGGATGACCGTGTTCCCCGCCGAGGCAGGCAAGTCCGTGATAAAGTCCATGGAGATTTCTGTCCATGGACTACTAGGTACCCCCAGAGGCTGTAGAGTGCCAGCAGGACGGGATCTGGGCGACTTGGCCCTGGCACACGTGATGCAAGCTGCCACGTACGAGACCACGTCCTGCCGGATCTTTGGCCACCAGAAGCGGGGTGATACCAGCTCCAAGGTGCCCCTAACCCCTGGATGACCGGCCAGGACAGAGTCGTGGTGTTCCCCCAACACCTTAAGATGAAGATGAAGGGGTACGAATGACTTGTTAGCGGGAAGTCCTGTCGGTACCTCCTCCTGGGCCTCGGCAATCTCCGCCTCTATCTCAGTCGTGAGAGCCGAAACCACTACACCTACCTGGAGGATAGGTACGGATCTTCACGAGGTTATCCCCCCGGAAAACACCTGGACAAGGCATCCGCCTTGGTGTTTTTAGCCCCAGGACGGTAAGTCACCAGAAAGTTAAATCGAGTAAAAAACAATGCCCAGCAAGCCTGCCTGGGAGACATACGCTTGGCCGACTCCAGATAGAGCAGGTTTTTATGGTCGGTGATGACTGTGACCTGGTGGACCGCCCCCACCAAGAAGTGTCGCCATTCCTCAAAAGCCAATTTGATGGCCAACAACTCCCTGTTGCCGATATCGTAATTCCATTCGGCAGGCGACAGCTTCTTGGAGAAGTAGGCGCATGGACGCATATTGCTCAAGGACGAGCCCTGTGACAGTACTGCCCCCACTCCCACCTCAGACGCATCGACCTCCACAGTAAAAGGTTTAGATACGTCCGGTTGCACCAGAATGGGGGCTGAAGCAAAACGGTTTTTCAGAAGCTCAAATGCACGCACCACCACCTCAGACCAGATAGCGAGATTGGTACCTTTTCTCGTCATGTCCGTGAGCGGTTTGGCTATAGTAGAAAAATTCTTAATAAACTTCCTATAATAGTTGGCAAACCCAAGGAACCGCTGGAGCGCTTTTAGATTATCAGGCCGTTCCCATCGCAGCACCGCTTGCACCTTCGCGGCGTCCATTTTAAACCCTGCGGCGGACACAATATATCCCAAAAAAGGCAACTCCTGAACAAAAAATATGCATTTTTCAAGCTTAGCATAGAGCTTATTCTCACGGAGCAACTGTAACACCTGCCTGACATGCTCTAAATGAGTGTCCCAGTCGCTCGAATAAATGAGGATATCATCCAGGTACACAATCACAAATTTCCCCAGCACATGAGCGAATACATCATTTATGAAATGTTGGAAAACAGCAGGCGCGGTTGTCAACCCAAATGGCATAACTAGGCCTTCAAAATGACCCTCAGGGGTATTAAACGCCGTCTTCCACTCATCCCCCTGACGGACCCTTATGAGGTTGTACGCCCCCCTGAGGTCAAGTTTGGAAAACCACTTCGCACCAGCCACCTGGTTGAACAAATCAGGGATCAGAGGCATCGGGTAGGGATCACGGACCGTAATCTGGTTTAACTCCTGGAAATCCAGACCCGGGCGTGACCCCCCCTCTTTCTTCTTAATGAAGAAAAACCCCGCTGCTACAGGCAAGGATGAAGGCCGGATGTGCCCTTTACTTAGACTCTCCGCGATGTAGTCTTTAAGAGCTTGTCTCTCCGGACCAGAAATACTAAACATCCTAGCCTTTGGCAATTTGGCCCCGGGTTTTAACCTAATCACACAGTCATAGGTTCGATGTGGAGGTAGTTCTGAGCAACCCCTCTCAGAGAATACGTCCGCAAAATCCAGCAATGCCTCCAGAAGGCTGGACTTCACGGCGGACACACATGTGGCCAAGCAATTTTCCTGGCAGAAACCACTCCACTGGACTATGTCCTGGGTTCTCCAGTCAATCACCGGGTTGTGCTTGGACAACCATGGGAAACCCAGGACCATTTGTGCTGGGAGATTATTGAGTACCCTACATGTAACCACTCAGAATGTAGGACCCCAATGTGGAGTTTAACCTCAGCTACAAACTCAGTAATCTCCCCCTGTGGGAGGGGAGTGGCATTAATGGTAACCACGCGAATAGGATGAGGGAGTTTTTCGATCTTAAAACCGGCCGTGCGTGCAAACTCCTCATCCATGAGATTGGTGGTGGAACCGCTATCCACAAACACTGATATTGGTAGCTCTCTGCCCGCAATAATAACCCTGGCAGGGAGCATACATTGAGATACCATCATGGAGGATATGCAAACACTCAGTTGGGCCTCCTCCATACCCTCTGAGCTTACCAGTTTTCCGCCGGTGCGACTTTCTTAGGTAGCACAGGACAAGCATTTACATAATGATCTCTTTTACCACAGTAAAAACATGCTCCTTGCTTCCTGAACCCAGGAACGCGACGCTTAACATGTGATACCCCAGCGATTTGCATAGGTTCCGTGGGTTCACCTGCAGCAACCACACTTGCACCCCTACTTTCCCCCAGGGGCAGCGTCTCTTGCGCCCCCTGACGCAAACGGCGATCAATACGAATAACCAAACTCATGGTAGACTCTAACGATGCAGGAGTCTCATACATCAGGAGGGCCTGTTTAACTCTTCCTGAAACCCCATGAATAAACTGACTCCGCAGCGCTGGGTTGTTCCACTGTGTGTCTACTGCCCAACGGCGAAATTCTGAACAATAGTCTTCCGCCATACGTTCCCCCTGACGGAGGGCGCGGATTTTAGATTACGCTAGAGTCAATCTGTCGGGATCATCATAAATGAGCCCGAGTGCTGAAAAAACATTCTCAACCGAATGAAACGTAGCAGAGTCAGCTGGTAAGGAAAACGCCCATGCTTGGGGGTCCCCACTCAGTAAGGATAACACCAGACCCACCCGCTGAGCCTCATTACCTGAGGAGACAGGGAGCATGCGAAAGTATAACTTGCAGGCCTCCCGAAAGATGACAAATTTGCTGAGTTCCCCAGCAAATTGTTCAGGCAGCGGAATCTTCGGCTCTGCACCTGCACCTGCAGAAGCCGCTTGCACATTAGCTACAACCAGGCCCTGCTGCTGAACTGCCCCCTTCAACTCGGTGACCTGTAAGGACAGCGCCGCCAACTGGCGGTTTATGGAAGTCATGGAATCCATGGACTACCATAATATTGTGGGCCGATTATAATGTTACGCGGGGCTTAGGTCAAAGAAGGCTGAAATACCCGGGGCCCCTGCGGAGTCCCTCCAACTAGGGAAAACCCTGTCTGACCCTCAACTCAGGGTTTTTGCTAATGGTGCAAATGCCTGAGCCTCCAACCTTTCCTTATCTCCTGCTCAGCCCTAAGCTGAACCCTCCACCCTCCACCCAGTGAGTCGTCAAACCACCAAAGCCCACACAGTAATGACAGACAGGGAGAACTTAAACCGCACCACGCCGCATACACACAGGACAATACCGTAATGGGAACAGGGCAAAACAAAACACAAATATAGGAAGGCGAAAAGGTAACAACGGATCATACGCCACCAGCTACAAATTTCTCTCTCCAACACCTCCTCTCCAGACCGGAACCACTTGGCATAAAACACAAGCTATAATCGGCGACGCCCATAGGCCAGCACGACTATTTAAAGACCGTGGGCGTGACCAAACATCCCACCTGATTTCCAGCTAGATTAACTCCCAATAACCTGAGTAAAATCAAGCCGGCGCCACTGAGGCTATAGTGGACGGAGATGGAACTACCGCTGCCTGCCGGACGCTGTGGTGTGAATAGCGTTCGACATGACATCCATGTATTCAGCAGTGAGTCGAGGGACAAGAGAACACTCCATATATATAGCACTTACTCGAGGGATAGAACACTCCATGTATACAGCAGTGAGCCGAGCTACTGGAGAACACTCCATGTATACAGCAGTGAGCCGAGCTACTGGAGAACACTCCATGTATTCAGCAGTGAGCCGAGGGATAGAACACTCCATGTATTCAGCAGTGAGTCGAGGGACGAGAGAACACTCCATATATATAGCACTGACTCGTGAGATAAAACACTCCATGCATACAGCAGTGAGCCGAGAGACTGGAGAACACTCCATGTATACAGCAGTGAGCCGAGAGACTGGAGAACACTGTATGTATACAGCAGTAAGCCGAGAGACTGGAGAACACTGCATGTATACAGCAGTGAGCCGAGAGACTGGAGAACACTCCATATATATAGCACTGACTCGAGGGATAGAAAGAACACTCCATGTATACAGCAGTGAGCCGAGAGACTGGAGAACACTCCATGTATACAGCAGTGAGCCGAGAGACTGGAGAACACTGCATTTATACAGCAGTGAGCCGATAGACTGGAGAACACTGCATGTATAAAGCAGTGAGCCGAGAGATTGGAGAACACTCCATATATATAGCACTGACTCGAGGGATAGAACACTCCATGTATACAGCAGTGAGCCGAGAGACTGGAGAACACTCTGGGTCGCCCTCCCAGGGCTGTGGGGTACTCGGTACCGGGCCGGTGTCAGGGGAATGTGTAATAGCAGTGGTGACCCGGACCGTGGCCCTGGGCGCCCAAGTAATGGGGGAATGTAATGGTTTAAATGAACAGTTCGTGACGCCACCTGTGGTGTTCGGCAAGTGAGATGTTAAGACGACGCTGCATGCAGATCCACTGGGAATGATGTTAGGGTGCAGCAAAGGTGTAAAAGCTCCCCACAGGTGAAGCTGTAGTCCCAGGGCAGTGTAGAAGTGGTTGGCACGGGGATGTAGCAGTGCCGTAAGGGTAGGAAGCAGACAAGACACAACGGGGTGCAATTTCTGTACCTTTACTTGATAACTGCAGTCCAGGGTCCTGATTACAGATGGTAACGGAGCGGGCTAGCCTGGAAGCAATTCAGGGATTCTCTCTCAGCAGATGGGCTGTGCAGTCTCCTTCCTAGTGCTTGTTTGAATGAAGTACTCCAAGTACTGAGTTCCACTGAAGTTCCTCCTGTCAGATGTTCCCAAGAACCTTACTTGCATGGCAGACAGCTGTAGCCTTTCTCGGGGACTCCTCTCTCTTGAGTCCTGGCTCACTATCCGAGCTGCTGTTGTGCCCTCAGGTCTTAGATAGGAGTAGGGCATTTACAGCCTCCTACTCCTCTGGTGTCTGTTGCAGGACCGTTAGTATCCATACAACCGTGGAGACCAGGCTCCAGTTCATGCGCTCTCACTGTGAGGGAGCTCTCCTTTCCCAGCTCAACCTCCAGCTTCTCTCTACACGTCTGCACACTTCACCCTCCGCAGACTAACTGGCCACTCCTTCCTCTTGGTCCTCAGAGAGCACTCCTCCCCTTAATCCCGGTTCAGAGCTCCCCCTACTGGCCTGGAGTGGAACTGTGTTGCATGCATAGATTGACTGCGAGAGAGACCCATCATTGCCTCCAAGCCTGGCATTACCCTCCCCTGGAGGAAGGCAAAGCCACTGTGGCGGCCATACTCCTGGGGACGCCACAACTCCATATATACAGCAGTGAGCCGAGAGACTGAAGAACACTCCGTGTATACAGCAGTGAGCCGAGGGATAGAACACTCCATGTATTCAGTAGTGAGTCGAGGGATAAGAGAACGCTCCATGTATACAGCAGTGAGCAGAGGAACTGGAGAATACTCCACATATACAGCTGTGAGCCGAGAGACAGGATAACACTGCATGTATACAGCTGTGAACCAAAGGACAGTTGGAAACTCCACATATACAGCTGTGAGCCAAGAGACAGGAGAACACTCCATGCATATAGCACTTACTCGAGGGAGAGAACACTCCATGTATACAGCAGTGAGCCGAGCTACTGGAGAACACGCCATGTATACAGCAGTGAGCCAAGAGACTGGAGAACACTGCATGTATACAGCAGGTGAGCCGAGAGACTGGAGAACACTGCATGTATACAGCAGTGAGCCAAGAGACTGAAGAATACTCCATGTATATAGCACTGACCTGAGGGATAGAACACTCCATGTATTCAGCAGTGAGTCGAGGGACGAGAGAACACTCCATATATATAGCACTGACCCGAGGGATAGAACACTTCATGTATTCAGCAGTGAGTCGAGGGATAAGAGAACACTCCATGTATACAGCAGTGAGCAGAGGAACTGGAGAATTCTCCACATATACAGCTGTGAGCCGAGAGACAGGATAACACTGCATGTATACAGCTGTCAGCCAAGGGACAGTTGGAAACTCCACATATACAGCTGTGAGCGGAGAGACAGGAGAACACTCCATGTATACAGCACTGAGACGAGATACAGGAGAACACTCCATGTATACATCTGTGAGCTGAGGGACGGGAGAACACTCCATGTATACAGCAATGAGCCGAGGGAAGGTAGATCACTCCACGTATACAGCTGTGAGCCAAGGGACAGGAGAACACTCCATGTACCGTATACAGCTGTGAGCTGAGATATGGGAGAACACTTCATGTGTACAGCAGTGAGCCGTGGGACGGGAGAACACTCCATGTATACAGCTGTGAGCCAAGTGGCAGGAGAAGACTCCATGTATACAGCAGTGACCCGAGGGACAGTAGGAAACTCCACGTATACAGCTGTGATCAGAGGGACAGGGGAACACTCCACGTATACAGCTGTGAGCTGAGGGATAGGAGAACACTCCGTGTATACAGCAATGAGCCGAGGGATAGGAAAACACTTCATGTATACATCAGTGAGCCGAAAGACGGGAGAGCACTCCATGTATACTGCAGTGAGCAGAGGAACGAGAGAACACTCCATGTATACAGCAGTGAGTCGAAGGATAGGAGAACACCCCATGTATACAGCAGTGAGCCGAGGTGTAATGCTGCTGCAGCATAGTATCATGCAACCTTCACCAGGGGGTGCTGGTGAGGGAAGAAAGGTTGCACTCACAGCGTAACACCACCGTGCGGCAGCACAGGCGCCACTAGGTAGCGTGCGAGAGGTCAGACAAGCCGGGTCAGGAACGGACAGGAAACACAGCACCAGAGGAACCAGCAATAAACGTGGTCAGATACAAGCCAGAGAAGTCAGAGCCAGTCGGAAGCAGAGATGCCAGAGACGTGAGACAGTAAAACAGGTCAGAGGGCAAGCCGGGTCAGATACCAAGGACACAGCGCAGGGAGATAACAACAAGACAAGCGGGGTAGCAGGAATGGGAAGGCACGGAACTGAGTAAACGGGCAGAGGACAAATTGGGGTGTAACGGGGTCAGTCGCTCAAGCCAGAGGCAAGAACTATAGCTGACGCTGCCTGCATGCAGCCGCGGGCTGAAATAGCCAAACAGATCCCAAAATGAGGAAGAGAAAATTAACCCAGGCCCACATGACCAGCCCAGGGAGAGAATAGCCAGAAAGAAACCTCGGCCTGGATCATGACATGAGAACACTCCATGTATACAGCAGTGAGCCGCGGGATAGGAAAATGTCTCATGTATACATTAGTGATCTGAGAGATGGGCGAACACTCCATGTATACAGCATTGAGCCGAGAGACGGGAGAACACTCCATGTATACAATAGTGAGCCGAAGGATAGGAGAACACCCCGTGTATACAGCAGTGAGCCGATGGATATGAGAATGTCATGGTTAGGACATGTTTAATGTCCTGTTCTCACAGGGTTAACTTTTGCCGGCCTCTCTTTGGATCTGGGAGGGGTATTTATACTCACTCCAGACTAGGATTCCCTGTCAGCTATACTGTTATTCTGGCTGTGTGTCTGACCCCCCTGGTGTGCTTGTATACTGCATTGCTTGTTTGATTCCCATGTATGACCCGGTCTGTCCCCTCACTCTGTGCTCCGTCTCTCGTTTTGGTACTATTGTCTTCTCTGGTTCTGACCTCCTGGCTTGGCTATCATTACTCCGTTACAGTTTGTCCCTATTGTACTGTCCATTGCCTGTTCTGGTTTTCTGATCTATTGCTACGTCCTGACTATTCGCTCTGTCTAACCCTTTGGTACTGTCCTGCTAGCTCGTGCTTTGACCCGGCTTGATCTGATTTACATCCCTGTCTATGCCCTTGGTAACTTGTCCCGTAGTTACTTTTCTAGGAGTTTCCCTGCAGCTCCTAGCTCTGTGGAGCTTAGGTCACGCCCCCAGCAGTCACGTGCTTCAGGTCCTGATAGTCTGAAGCACGCATCGTCACCGCTGCTGCCCGCTCCACAGGTATCTTTAAGCACTGTTTTTGTACTCAGGACACGCGCACTGGCTCAGTGAGCAAGTGCAGTGCGGTGTTCCTGACATTATAGCTGACAATTTCAGGTTTTTTCCTCTGAAGGAAAAAAAAAAAAGTGTGTTAACCTCATGGATCCCATACAAGCTTTGGCTGATCAGGTCAAGCACCTGACCCAAATGTTCCACAAACTTAATGTGGAGCAGTGCACGATGGCCCATACCCAGCAACAGTTGGTGGTTACTGTGCAGGGGGCTGTCGCTGCAGAGGCTCCTAGTGCTGGGGATAGAGATGTGTCATTGACTTCCCCCGAATCTCCGGTCAAATTGCCAGACCCTTTCTCAGGGGATAAAAGGGAGTTCAGGTCGTTCAGAGAAGGATGCAAGCTTTTTTTTTCTCTGAGGCCTCGCTCCTCTGGGGATGAGTTCCAGAGGGTGGGGGTTGTCATTTCCCTACTTCAGGGGGCTCCACAGGCATGGGCTTTCTCTCTTTCTTCCTCTGCTCCTGAACGTATGTCTGTGAATTTGTTCTTTGAGGCTTTGGGGCACATTTATGATAAGCCTGATAGAGTGCATCTGGCAGAGGATATGGTGATGAGTGTGACACAGGGAAGGCACTCTGCTGAATGGTTCTGCTCAGAATTTAGACGTTGGACCGCCGAAGTATCCTGGAACGACGCCGCCCTGATGGGGTTGTTCCGCATGGGCCTGTCTGACCGTCTGCAGGACGCTCTGGCATTACATCCTCCCCGATACCCTGGAGGATGCCATGATGCAGGCGGTCTGTATGGACCGGAGACTCCGTGCTAGAGGAATGATGCAACAAGAGTCTTCCTTGTACCCCAAATTGTGTGACACTGCACCTATATCTGAGCCCATGGAGGTTGGGTCAGTCTCGGTTAAGGAGAAAGAGAGAAGGCACCATAGAGACAACCTACTATGCTTTTAATGTGGAGTCTCTGGACATTGGAAAAGGAATTGCCCCGCCTGCCCTTCTTCAGAGAAACCATCAGAGAAACGACTGAGTCTGGGCAACAATCGAGGAAGTTGTCCAGACTCCCAGGTACATTTTTTTTCATGTACAAAGATGGTGCTCCAGGTTGAATTGGAACTTGCTGGCGGTCCTGTTATGACCACCGCCTTTGATGACTGTGGTTCCTCCATTAATCTGATTGATGCCCAAGTTGTGACTCTTAATAAGATAGGGGCAGTCAGGTTAAAAGATCCTGTTAAAATTGTGGCTGTGGATTCATCCCCTCTTACCCGGGATGGAATTTGCTTTATGTCTGAAGTTTTTTCTATGAAAATGGGTTCCACTCATGTGGAAAAATTAAGTTGTTTCATTATGAATAATCTGCCTGCAGGACTGGTATTGGGGATGCCTTGGTTGCAACGCCACAATCCTCTCATTGATTGGGTGAACGTGGAGATCATCCGTTGGGTATGTAATGATAATGGTCTGTGTTGTAACCGGTTTCCTTTTGTTAATCCGATAAGATCTGTATTTGTGTCGTCTGTCGGTCTGGAGGGTATTCCGGAGTACCTGAGAGTCTTTGAAGATGTGTTTTCCAAAAGCGAGGCTGAGGCGCTCCCACCACATAGATTATTTGATTGTTCTATTGATTTAGTACCTGGAGCCAAATTACCCAAGGCTCGTTTGTTTAGTTTGTCCGGGCCTGAGCGCCAAGCTATGAAAGAGTACGTCAAAGAGAGCCTTCGCAAGGGGCATATTCGGCCCTCGGTCTCACCCGTGGCAGTGGGGTTTTTCTTTGTAAAGAAAAAAGATGGTGGGTTGCGACCATGCCTCGACTTTCGGGACCTGAACAAAATTACTGTTAAGAACACGTACCCTCTCCCGTTGATTCCTGATCTATGCAACCAACTCACGGGGGCCAAATGGTTTTCTAAGCTCGATCTACGAGGGGCTTATAACCTTATAAGGGTCCGGGAGGGGGACGAATGGAAAACAGCGTTCCTGACAACTGAGGGGCTGTTTGAAAACCTGGTTATGCCCTTCAGCCTCACTAACGCTCCTGCTGTTTTTCAGAACTTCATTAATGTTGTTTTTTCAGACTTGATTGGGCGTTACGTAGTCATCTACTTGGATGACATCTTGATATACTCTGAGGACAGTCAGTCACACTTACACCATTTACGTACAGCTCTTATGAGACTCTGGGAGAACCATTTGTATGCTAAGCTGGAGAAGTGCTCATTTTTTATTAAAGAACTGTCTTTTCTGGGTGTAATTGTATCCGGGGAGGGATTCCGCATGGATCCAGGGAAGGTTCAGGCCATTACCGATTGGGTGCAGCCTCATGACCTGAAGGGGTTGCAGCGATTTCTAGGGTTCGCTAATTATTATAGGAAGTTCATTAAAGGGTTCTCGCAGGTGGTGAAACCCTTGACGGACCTCACTCTTAAAGGGGCAGATGTAAAAAATTGGTCCGTGGCCGCAAAAAAAATTCATTCCTTACAGTAAAGAAGAGTTTTACCACAGCCCCTGTGTTGGTACAACCTGATTCGTCAAGACCTTTTATCGTTGAGGTTGACGCTTCGGAGGTGGGGGTGGGGGCAGTATTGTCACAGGGCCCCTCTACCCTAACCTCAAACCCTGTGCCTTTTTCTCTAAGAAGTTCTCTTTGGCCGAGAGAAACCATGATGTCGGTAACAGGGAATTGCTAGCGGTTATATTGGCCTTCGAAGAATGGAGGCATTTTTTGGAGGGGGCCGCTCATCCCATTACGGTCATCACTGATCATAAAAACCTGGCCTATATTGAGTCTGCTAAGAGATTGACCCCCAGACAGGCTCGGTGGGCACTTTTTTTTTCTCGATTTCATTTTACCATCACGTTCCGACCAGGGTCTAAAAATGTAAAGGCGGATGCCTTATCCCGAAGTTTTGATTCTGTGTCCCCTCCAGAACCTCCTTCCTCCATTCTTCAACCGGGAGTGGTTGTAGCCGAAATCTCCTCTGAGTTACAGAGAGAGATTCTGGAAGCACAAGCACAAGCTCCCAGGAATAAACCCCCAGGTAAATTGTTTGTACCCGAACAATTCCGTCTCACACTACTTCAAGAATTTCATGATTCTGTGTTAAGTGCACACCCTGGTATTGCAGCTACCCGTGGGGCAGTAGCTAGGGGTTTTTGGTGGCCCTAAATGGGTACTGATATAAAAAGGTTTGTAAATACTTGTGGGGTGTGCGCGCGCTCTAAAAGCTCTCAGGTCCGGCCGGCCGGGGAATTGGTGCCTTTGCCAATTCCTGATAAACCATGGCCTCACCTGTCCATGGACTTTATCACTAATCTTCCATCTTCCAAGGGCAACTCAGTGGTATGGGTAGTGGCTGATAGATTTTCTAAGCAAGCCCACTTTGCACCATTACCTGCGTTACCATCTGCTGAAACCTTGGCCCGCTTGTTTACACAGCACATTGTTCGATTGCATGGAGTGCCCGTGAACGTGGTGTCGGACAGGGGTGTGCAATTTGTGGCCAGGTTTTGGAGAGCGTTTTGTATGAAGTTGGGGGTCACGTTGTCATTCTCCTCTGCCTATCACCCGGAATCCAACGGACAGACTGAACGCACCAACCAGTCATTGGAGCAGATTCTGAGATGCCTGGCCTCCTCCAGACAGGAAGACTGGTGAGAGGTATTGCCCATGGCAGAATTTGCATTCAACTGTCGTATTAATCAGTCTACCGGAAAGTCTCCCTTTCAGGTCAATTATGGGTTTGTTCTGCAGTTTGGGGAATTTTCCCGTATGGATTCGGATTGCCCTGGTGCCGAGGGGATGGTAGAACAGTTAAAAACCCTCTGGAGGGAGGTGCAGGGGAACATCTCCAAAGCCCTGAAGAAGTACAAACATTTTGCGGACAGGAGGAGGGGGTTGGGTCCTGCGTTAACAGTGGGGGAAAAAGTCTGGTTGTCCACCCTTAACATCAAACTTAAAATACCCTCTATGAAGTTGGGCCCAAAATTTATTGGCCCATACAAGATTGTAGAGGTGATCAACCCGGTGGCATACAGATTACAGTCGCCCACCTCCTTCAAAATCTCTAATGTCTTCCACAGGTCCCTATTAAAACCTGTGGGAACAGTTAGAGAAGATCCCTCATCTGTGGCTCCACCAGTGTTGGTAGAGGGTCAACTGGAGTACGAGGTAGGGCGCATCATTGATTCAGGGTGGGTGCGCCGGAGACTTCAGTACCTTATTCATTGGAAGGGATATTCCGTTGAGGATCGGTCATGGGTTCCGGCCAATTCGGTGCACGCTGATCAACTGGTGCGGGCTTTTCATGCCAGATACCCTGAGAAACCTGGGGGTCCAGTAGCCCCCCATTAAGAGTGGGGACTGTCATGGTTAGGACATGGTTAATGTCCTGTTCTCACAGGGTTAACTTTTGCCGGCCTCTCTTTGGATCTGGGAGGGGTATTTATACTCACTCCAGACTAGGATTCCCTGTCAGCTATACTGTTATTCTGGCTGTGTCTGACCCCCCTGGTGTGCGTGTATACTGCATTGCTTGTTTGATTCCCGTGTATGACCCGGTCTGTCCCCTCATTCTGTGCTCCGTCTCTCGTTTTGGTACTATTGTCTTCTCCGGTTCTGACCTCCTGGCTTGGCTATCGTTACTCCGTTACAGTTTGTCCCTATTGTACCGTCCATTGCTCTTTCTGTTTTTCTGATCTATTGCTACGTCCTGACTATTCGCTGTCTAACCCTTTGGTACTGTCCTGCTATCTGGTGCTTTGACCCGGCTTGATCTGATTTACATCCCTGTCTATGACCCTTGGTAACTTATCCCGTAGTTACTTTTCTAGGCGTTTCCCTGCAGCTCCTAGCTCTGTGGAGCTTAGGTCACGCCCCCAGCAGTCACGTGCTTCAGGTCCTGATAGTCTGAAGCACGCATCGTCACCGCTGCTGCCCGCTCCACAGGTATCTTTGAGCACTGTTTTTGTACTCAGGACATGCGCACTGGCTCAGTGAGCAAGTGCAGTGCGGTGTTCCTGACAGAGAACACTCCATGTATACAGTAGTGAGCCGAGGGACTGGAGAACACCTCATTTTTAGCAGAGAGCCGAGGGATGTGAGAACACTAAATGTATTCAACAGTTAGCCAAGGGACATGAGAATACTCCATGTATACAGCACTGAGCCGAAGGATAGGAGAACACTTCATGAATAAAGTAGAAAGCTGAGGAATGGGAAAACACCTCCTGTGTACAGAAATAATGGAAGTATTTATTATTTTTTTTAATTAAAAAAATAAATCTTCTGATCTGGCAAGAAAAGTCAAATACAGTGTGTTTCCTGCCTGCTCCCTTTTATTGTGTCCTGGTGGATTGGAAATAGTTAAGGTAATTTGCATATTTTATTAATTACTGCTTTTTAACATGTCTATTGTGTGCTGCCGTAGGACATCCAGGAAAAATACTTTGGCTTGGGTCAGGAACCAAACGTACCTCTTTGCTCAAGCCCCAGTAATTGGGGATAATCCCTTAAAAAAACATACAAAAGATATTGATGTTACTAGTCATTGACTGGATAGCAACGACATGCAGCTAGGAGAGGGGCAACACACCACGGCCGCAGCCCATCGCATGGAAGGAGGGCAGCCGCTGCTTGGGCAAGACCAGGCTGATTTTTTGGGTCTTCAATATTCTTTTTTTCACTTGGCTTTTGCAGACACATTGAATTGATTGCATGCATATTTTTTTGTATAAGCTCATGTCCAGAGTTAAGAATTAAATTGAAAGTACATTTTGCTGTTCTGATGTGTACAGTCTTTTATTATTATTATGCATTTATATAGCGCCATTTATTCCATGGCGCTTTACATATGAAAAGGGGAAATATAGACAAGTATAATAAACATGTGTAAGACAAGGGACACACAAGTACATAAGGAGAGAGGACCCTGCCCGCGAGGGCTCACAGTCTACAGGCTTTCCAATTTTATGGTGGTTATATGCTTTCAGTAGGGTTAGCTAAAGAATTATTCCTAACAACCTTCCAAAAGGCCAGACAGCATAGCCACGGCAGCCATCGCCTGCCTGGGAGCACTGGCACAGCTCACATACTTTAGTTGGCCAGTCCCATAGAAATTAATGGATTCCCCGAACCCCTTTATACATCAGGCACCTTCTCATTAGCAGTCTCTTATCAGGGAGGCCACGTGAAGCTGTTACTGGTAGTCCAGTACAATTTCTGCTTGCAATGGTGGAGACAATTTCCAGTTAAACAATTGTTGCATTTGTTGTTTTCACTAGATATTTTTCCATCCATAGACATTGCCAAAAATGTAAACAAACAGGATTGCTTTTATCTGTAGTGCATCACATTAGGGTTATTTGCTGTTTTTCTACATTTCCTAAATAAATAGTCATTGTGATAGAGGTTTCCACTGGGAATCTGTATAGACGTAGAACAACCATAATGGCCGACCCTGAGCCGAGCACAAGCAATGAAATGATAAAAAGACGCACAGCTAATTGGAAATGACTGGAGACGATTCCTCAATGATGTCCAGTGTCTGAACTGTCCATTCTTCTGCTGGTCAGGTAGATCTTTATCTCCAGAATGTAGACATGGAAACCCTACAGAGAACAGAGAGTCTGAGATGGCAGCCCACCACGCCACTGTCCGATACGGCAGCCCGCCACGCCACTGTCTGAAACGGCAGCCCACCATACCACTGTCTAATCTGACAGCCCACTGTGCCACTGTCTAATCTGACAGCCCACCATACCACTGTCTAATCTGGCAGCCCACCATACTACTGTCTAATCTGACAAGCCCACTCTGCCACTGTCTATTCTGGCAGCCCACCAGACCACTGTCTAATCTGACAGCCCACCGTGCCACTGTCTAACCTGGCAGCCCACCATACCACTGTCTAATCTGGCAGCCCACCATACCACTGTCTAATCTGGCAGCCCACCATACCACTGTCTAATCTGGCAGCCTACCAAGCCACTGTCCAGAAGGCAGCCCACCATGCCACTGTCTAATCTGACAGCCCACCATACCACTGTCTAACCTGGCAGCCCACCATACCGCTGTCTAATCTGGCAGCCCACCATACCGCTGTCTAATCTGGCAGCCCTCCATACCACTGTCTAATCTGGCAGCCCACCATACTACTGTCTAATCTGACAGCCCACTGTGCCACTGTCTATTCTGGCAGCCCACCAGACCACTGTCTAATCTGACAGCCCACCGTGCCACTGTCTAACCTGGCAGCCCATCATACCACTGTCTAATCTGGCAGCCCACCAAGCCACTGTCCAAGAAGGCAGCCCACCATGCCACTGTCTAATCTGACAGCCCACCGTGCCACTGTCTAATCTGGCAGGCCACCATACCACTGTCTCATCTGGCAGCCCACCATACCGCTGTCTAATCTAGCAGCCCTCCACACCGCTGTCTAATCTGACTGCCCACCATACCACTGTCTAATCTGGCAGCCTACCAAGCCACTGTCCAGAAGGCAGCCCACCATGCCACTGTCTAATCTGACAGCCCACCATACCACTGTCTAACCTGGCAGCCCACCATACCGCTGTCTAATCTGGCAGCCCACCATACCGCTGTCTAATCTGGCAGCCCTCCATACCACTGTCTAATCTGGCAGCCCACCATACTACTGTCTAATCTGACAGCCCACTGTGCCACTGTCTATTCTGGCAGCCCACCAGACCACTGTCTAATCTGACAGCCCACCGTGCCACTGTCTAACCTGGCAGCCCATCATACCACTGTCTAATCTGGCAGCCCACCAAGCCACTGTCCAAGAAGGCAGCCCACCATGCCACTGTCTAATCTGACAGCCCACCGTGCCACTGTCTAATCTGGCAGGCCACCATACCACTGTCTCATCTGGCAGCCCACCATACCGCTGTCTAATCTAGCAGCCCTCCACACCGCTGTCTGACTGCCCACCATACCACTGACTACATGCAGCTAATGTTTCAGCGAGAGATCCTCACACGATACAGGTCACAATGGCCGACCTCTAATAAGGGGCAATAGTCCTATTACACCTACTAACCACAGGATCTGTCAGTGCCGGCAGGGCTGGGAGACGTCACGCTGCTTCTTTTTCAACTTTGTCAGTTTGGCTCAGAACTTTGTGCGCAAAAATGTTAATCCTTATGGTTAATCCTTATGGATCTACTGATCCACCCTCTGAGCTTTTCAGTTGGTCATTGCCTTTAACTTTTTTTCTTAAAAGGACTCTGTCAGCAAATGTTTGGTATGCAATCTGACAGCAGCATTATGTAGGGGCAGAGAGCCCGATTCCAGTGATGTGTCACTTAGGTTACTGGGTGCAGCAGCTGTGATGTAATTAGATTTTTTTTTACCTGAAAGCTGAAAAATCTGCCCCCTCCTACACCACAGCTATCCGCTCTCACACCACATCTGCTTTGCCCACACCACACATACCCCCGCCCACACCACAGCTATCCGCTCTCACACCACATCTGCTTTGCCCACACCACAGCTATCCGCTCTCACACCACATCTGCTTTGCCCACACCACACACCACAGCTAACCCCACACACATACACACATCTAACCCCTCCCACCCCAGGTTCTCAGTGTACATAGCTATAGACAGTGAGCTGCTAATCATTCAAGGGGAAGGAGTCAGACTTGGGCTCATGTCCTGTGCCTGCTGTGATGAGCTACTGCTGCTAAAAGAATCATTACAAGTAACCAACAGGATGGAGCTTGATAAGAGGCATGGCTGAAATATCTGGTTTAGCCCTGCCTCAGGCTGCTGTCAGATTACATGAAACCTCCTGACACTTTAAGGACTCACCTAATTTATGTTTTTTGCATTTTTATTTTTTCCTGTGCTATTATAAAACAGCCAAAACTTTTCTTTATTTTCCCTCTATGTAGTCTGTATGAAGGCTTGCTTTTTGTGGGACAAGTTGTAATTTTTAACATTATTTTACCATATGTAATCAGGGAAAATGGCTAAAAATATTCAAGTACAATAAATTGGTAAAAAAAATAATTCTGCCATTGATTTTTGTGTGATTTTCACAGCACTTGCTGTACAGTAACAATGGCCACCCGAGTCTCCAGGACAGGAATTTCTGATGACAAAGTTGTATTTTTTTTTTACTATGTTAATGGCGTGAAAAATTGTTAACTTAGGTTTGAGACGCCACTTTCTGAGATCCATCACTGGTGCTACATGACTGATTTTTGCACGACAAGCTGCTGTTTTTGTTAATACCATTTCTAGATCGACATGACATTTTCCATCTTATTGCATTTTTTATAGTGCTGCAGTGACAAAAAAAACGCAATTCTAGAGTTTCGATTGTTTTTTCCCTTTTACAGCATTTATGAATTAGATTAATTTTATATTTTAATTCTCTTTTTTTATGGAGACTGCCATACCAAATATGTATTATTATTTTTAGATTTCTTTATTTTAACTGGGCAAAAAGGAGAGCAACTACATTTTTTTCCTATTTTTTTAACTAACATTTTTAAAAACTTTTCATTTACACCTTATTTTATTGAAAAACATTCCCAAAAATGTATTTTTTCCTGCACCTGGTGTCAGTCAGTACGAATGGCTGACAACTGGCCACACAGTGTCTGTATAAAAAACAGCCTGCCATGCACCAGGAGGAGGAGATCCTCTGCATTTCCCATGATGGGAGTGAGGAGGAAAATGGGCCATTGTTGTTATTGGCACTCATGTGACATGTGCTCCTGTGGCTTTATCGTTAAAGGGGTGATCCGGGTCTACTTCATGGGTGTAAGACCTATCAGGCAGGTAGCTGCTAACTGGCAGTACTCACTATTGCACCATCTGAGATTAGGGAAATTTTTTTTTTATTTTTTTTTTTGGGGGGGGAGCAGTACAGTAGCTTAGTGCTTAGCTATGGGGTCCTGGGTTCAAAGCCCACTACATCTGCAAGGATTTTTTCTGTTTCCTGTGTTCTCATGGCTTTCCTTCCTTCACACTCCAAAGACATTCAGACAAGGTCGGCCATGCACTGCACAATCCGTCAGTGCTATATTAGCCAGCACGATACCTGTTCACTGATTTTATTCATTACTTGGAAAAAGTCTACTGTCCTTATGCCGATATTAGCGGTGTCCCCGGACTCAGCCCTCACTGTGACTTCCCCATTACTCGGAGATATCAGGTCTGCTCTCGCATTCCTTACATGCCTTATCAGGATTCTACGTCTTGAAGCCTGCCACCATGGTCTTCACTCAGACTGTCATCATTCCACCTGGCGTTTATCAAGGTCTGTGTAGACCAGCGCTCCACGTCTTTGGTGGCACACCCCTACAAAGACCAAGAAGGTAAAATGGGCTCAAGAGAAAAGACGGCTAATCAAAAGCCTTCCAGTACCGCTGACCTTGGTGACTTGCTCAAAGAGATAGGCTTTTGTGCGGACGCGCTCCTTCATTGCCTCCAGCTCCACCTTGTATTCCTGACTTCTTCTGCGATCCGATTGTCTAGATGATAAAACATAAGTGGAAGATGAATACCTCCTGGTATAATCGTGTATGGAGTGCGGCGGCAGACTTTGTGCTTGTGACTGCAAACTTGTGAATCCTCCCAGCGCACACTGCTCGCTGTGAGGATTTTCCGGTGTCAATGCCAGAAACAGCGGTCATGTGAATGCAAGTATGCGATATGCAAACTCCTGGCCAGAGCCTGACTAGACTAGTTTTGGCATGCTCAATATTAGTATATCGCATGAGGCCGGAAACAGTCTAGTCAGGTTCTGTCCAGTAGTTTGCGTATCGCATACTTGCAGTCACGTGACCGCTGTTCCCAGCACTGACGCCGGAGAATCCTCACAGCGAGCAGTGGGCGCTGGGAGGATTCACAAGTCTGCAGTCACATGGAGTGAGTCACGATGAAATGGTGCCTCCCAAGTACGACACCAGGGAAATGCCATTACCCCTTCAGGTTCTCAACTCCACGTTCACTACTTGCTGCAGGGGTGAGTGACCTCACAGAGAAGAGCACCAGATTCAAGCACTTTATGCAGGACCCCATTCTTACTGTAGTGTGTAGGGGAGAGAGGGGGAGGAGGAGGTGATGCTAGGGGTCTTAGTCTGGTGCCTTTTAAGAAAGCAAATTTTGGATTTTGAAGAAAACAAGTAAAACTTAAGATCACTCTCAATTCAACAAGACTGACATCAAAAGCTTCAAGAATGTAGCAAAGGAAAAAAACAAGTGGCATGGAAGGAAAATGTATGCAAACCTACAGTACTGCAATGTTCAGCCCAGGAGAGCAGTATGTGGGAGGAATCCCTACTGTGTTTCTGAATGGCACAGGAGTATAATTCTCCAGCCCCTTCCTCCCAGCAGAGGCAAGCTGTGGTCACATGGGGCTTTACCACATACAGAAGAAAGGTCTTATCTATTCTTACACAGGAGCATCTCTTGTCTGGTCACCTGCTGGGACTTCTCTTCTCTGATTGGACAGTGCAGTGGGTGGTCTGAAGAAGTGTCGGCAAGTAACATTACAGTCAGTGTGCACAGGGCACTTGCTTGTCTCTGACGCAGCTCCTTCAGACTGCAGGACGGGGGTTGGAGAGCTGCCTTCCTCGCGGACCAAATGTTATCAGCTTGCGGGCCAGATTGGCCAGAGTTTGACACTTGTGACCTAGGGTATTTATTTTTGAACAGCATTTTTTGATATATCGACATGGTGTTTTTTCCTATGTATTGAAATATTTCATTTATACATAGGACTATACTTGCACTACATGTAGGAAAGGGCTTTAACATTTTCTGAGTGACCCCCGCATACTCTGCATTTGGTTCTATTTATTAATTTCTACACCTAAATATTAAAAATTGTATATTTTATTCTATTGGACATTGGCTTCCCACCTATTTTTTGAGCTGCCCATATTACTTTTGGGCTGTATTTGGGAAGTTTTATTGCTTATATAATTTAGGGCAACAAGACTACATCTAGTTCAGTGCAGTATGTCCTAGGGAACTGATGTGTCGGGTTAGTGGGTGGTCAGCAGGACCAGACCAAGTGGAGAAAGAATGGTTGTGGTACTTATGAGCTAAGCTGAGGCCTGATCTAATGAAAATCCTGCACTCCTACATCAGACTGCTCAAGGAACCTCCCAAGTTCTGGTGAAAGTTGCCATTCTCTGTGGACTTACATGGCAGTCAGGGTGGATTTGTGTAACTCCAGCACCCTAGATAACACATCACCCACATTAGTCATCTGTAGGCCTTTACTTACCTCTTCTCTTTCAGCTTCTTGTCTTTACATTCTGCTAAAGGCTTGTGTGAATCCAGTGCTTTAGCCCGCCTGGACACCGCATTCTGCATTGCCAGACATTTCTGCTGATGTTCAAGAAGCCACCTTTCACTCTCCATGGCCTGGTTGTCTCTATCCTGTACAGAAGATCTGCAAGAATGTGAGTCTATATGTGGATTGCGTGCATTATAAATTCTCAGAAAGGTAGCAAGCTTCCCTGTTCCAAGAGTTTCCCATCACAGTGGTGGCATTTTGCTAGGATCATTGGGTGTACGTTACTGCCTGGGTCCCCGCTGATAGGTGGATGCTTAGGTTCTATTCGCATCTGCTTTATAGATTGCTTTGTAAACTGAAACCACGACATAGCGTTGGATCTGTCCACGTCGCAGACCTGTGCCTTTTTTCAAGCGCTATTTAACCTGTAAAAATGCTAAAGGGAATGGATGTCCTTATTCTTTTTCCTGGTGTCTTACATGAATTTCGAGGTTTTAATCCCATGTATAGCGTAAAACACCTAAAACTTTACTACGAAAACCTGTTCTTGAGAAAGCGCACATGCAGACAAGACCTCCGTAGGCCATTCTGGAGCATTACCCCGCACGAGAACTTGCTATGTTGTAGAATAAAACAATATGACAAGTGCCACAGATTATGTTATCCTGCACCGCTGCTCGCATGTCACTGGGCACCACAATGGAGTCTCAGCCGCGGAATCAGAAATGCTGATCTCTGGAATACTGTGTGAGAACAGTGTATCTGGAGATAGAGCAAGAAAGCCATTGGCACGATGTTACCAGACTCCAGACCTCACAGAGAACATCAGAACTGAGACCCATCATACCCAGGACACACACATAAAATGGGCTCCAGCTACAAATAGAGACAGTATTTTGTGGTGTTCTCTCAATCTGAACTGGTGAGCCAAGGGTTGGTTTCCCATAGAACTTTTCATTACCTGATGGCCATTTCCCGCCTCTTGGTGCAATCTGTAATGTAAACTGGAAGAGTGTTGGCTGATAAGCTGGAAAGACTCGCCATGAATCTGCGAGGAGGCATCTCTGTTGGGTCTTTCTGTAGGAACAGAAACACGTGACACATCCTACACAAACTCAGGTCCTCAGATGATCAATCCACTGAATCTTAAAGAAGCACTTGCAGCAAAATTTGTATCCCGTAATATACTGCTATCATATTATATGGCATTGTGCATTTAAAATTGCTCATTTTGCCTTTACCTAGTTAATTCTTCTTTTTTCATTAGGTCTATGACATCATGTGATTAAAAACTGATTAACTGAATCCTTCTAAGGTCTATGTAGAAACAGGAAGTCTGCATGAGTCATCAGTCATTGCAAAAGTCCCTGGCAGGGGGAGGTGCGGAGCAGCTGGGTCAAGAGATGAAGAGAGGGTGATATGGCTCAGTATCCTGCAACACTCGTCCTCACCTCCCATGTATCACATGTGGATCAGTATCCTGCAGCGCTCGTCCTCACCTCCCATGTATCACATGTGGATCAGTATCCTGCAACGCTCGTCCTCACCTCCCATGTATCACATATGGATCAGTATCCTGCAGCGCTCGTCCTCACCTCCCATGTATCACATGTGGATCAGTATCCTGCAGCGCTCGTCCTCACCTCCCATGTATCACATGTGGATCAGTATCCTGCAGCGCTCGTCCTCACCTCCCATGTATCACATGTGGATCAGTATCCTGCAGCGCTCGTCCTCACCTCCTATGTATCACATGTGGATCAGTATCCTGCAGCGCTCGTCCTCACCTCCCAGGTATCACATGTGGATCAGTATCCTGCAGCGCTCGTCCTCACCTCCCAGGTATCACATGTGGATCAGTATCCTGCAGCGCTCGTCCTCACCTCCCATGTATCACGTGGATCAGTATCCTGCAGCGCTCGTCCTCACCTCCCATGTATCACATGTGGATCAGTATCCTGCAGCGCTCGTCCTCACCTCCCATGTATCACATGTGGATCAGTATCCTGCAGCGCTCGTCCTCACCTCCCATGTATCACATGTGGATCAGTATCCTGCAGCGCTCATCCTCACCTCCCATGTATCACATGTGGATCAGTATCCTGCAGCGCTCGTCCTCACCTCCCATGTATCAAATGTGGATGAGTATCCTGCAGCGCTCGTCCTCACCTCCCATGAATCACATGTGGATCAGTATCCTGCAGCGCTCGTCCTCACCTCCCATGTATCACATGTGGATCAGTATCCTGCAGCGCTCGTCCTCACCTCCCATGTATCACATGTGGATCAGTATCCTGCAGCGCTCGTCCTCACCTCCCATGTATCACATATGGATCAGTATCCTGCAGCGCTCGTCCTCACCACCCATGTATTACATGTGGATCAGTATCCTGCAGCGCTCGTCCTCACCTCCCATGTATCAAATGTGGATCAGTATCCTGCAGCGCTCGTCCTCACCTCCCATGTATCACATGTGGATCAGTATCCTGCAGCGCTCGTCCTCACCTCCCATGTATCACATGTGGATCAGTATCCTGCAGCGCTCGTCCTCACCTCCCATGTATCACATGTGGATCAGTATCCTGCAGCGCTCGTCCTCACCTCCCATGTATCACGTGGATCAGTATCCTGCAGTGCTCATCCTCACCTCCCATGTATCACATGTGGATCAGTATCCTGCAGCGCTCGTCCTCACCTCCCATCTATCACATGTGGATCAGTATCCTGCAGCACTCGTCCTCACCTCCCATGTATCACGTGGATCAGTATCCTGCAGCGCTCGTCCTCACCTCCCATATATCACATGTGGATCAGTATCCTGCAGCGCTCGTCCTCACCTCCCATGTATCACCTGTGGATCAGTATACTGCAGCGCTCGTCCTCACCTCCCATGTATCACCTGTGGATCAGTATCCTGCAGCGCTCGTCCTCACCTCCCATCTATCACATGTGGATCAGTATCCTGCAGCGCTCGACCTCACCTTCCAAGTATCTAAGTTGGATCAGTCCTTACCTCCCATGTATGTTATATAAGAGGTGAAGGGGAGTCATCTCACCAGTCTCAGTAGAATTCCAATGTTCATCCACGTACAGAGCTGCCCTGATCAAAGGCATTGTCCATTGCAAAGAGAAAGAGGGAGTAGTCTCCAGCGCGGTAATGTTACCATGACTAAGATCTGAATGGTCGAAACGCGTCGGCTGATTACCAGGGACCTCAGTTCTTATATGTATAAATCTAAGAATAATTTTTTAAAAAATGTCCTTAATAAAGATGGAATTTTAACTTCATGAACATCCGTGCTGGATACTCCCTCTTTTACTTTGCATGTATGTTATATGGATCACCATAGTGAAGAAAGCGGATAGGCACTGACCGTACCGCGCAAAATAATCCTTTATTGTGGCATCATCATACCAACAGACGACGATCGTTTCGTGCTACATAGCGCTACTACAGGTCATATGACAGGTGATATGACCTGTAGTAACGCTATTTGGCGCGAAACGATCGTCGTCTGTTTTCTGCTCCATTGTTTTATCTGCCTGCTGTTGGTATGATGATGCACAATAAAGGATTATTTTGCACGGTACGGTCAGTGCCTATCCGCTTTCTTCACTATGGATATACAGAACTTTTTTCATTGGAAGTGGCACCTGTAATCCCTGGTGTGTGTGCAGCTTCATTATCCCGAGGTTATACAGCTGTGCCAGATTCCTGTTTCTTCTCTATGGTACGTGTTACATGGATCAGTATCCTGCAGCACTCATCCTCACCTCCCATGTATCTTAGGTGGATCAGTATCCTGCAGCGCTCATCCACACCTCCCGTGTATCAGTATACTGCAGCGCCTGTCCTCACCTCATATGTATCTTACGTGGATCAGTATCCTGCAGCACTCATCCTCACCTCCCATGTATCTTAGGTGGATCAGTATCCTGCAGCGCTCATCCACACCTCCCGTGTATCAGTATCCTGCAGCGCGTCCTCACCTCATGTGTATCTTACGTGGATCAGTATCCTGCAGCGCTCTTCCTCACCTCCCATGAATCTTATATGGATCAGTATCCTGCAGCGCTCATCCACACCTCCTGTGTATCTCATGTGGATCAGTATCTTGCAGCGCTCGTCTTCACCTCATATGTATCTTAGGTGGATCAGTATCCTGCAGCGCTCGTCCTCACCTCCCATGAATCTTACGTGGATCAGTATCTTGCAGCGCTCGTCCTCACCTCCCATGTATCTCAGGTGGATCAGTATCCTGCAGCGCTCGTCCTCACCTCCCATGTATCTCAGGTGGATCAGTATCCTGCAGCGCTCATCCCTACCTCCCATGTATCTTATGTAGATCAGTATCCTGCAGCGCCTGTCCTCACCTCATGTGTATCTTACGTGGATCAGTATCCTGCAGCGCTCGTCCTCACCTCCCATGTATCTCAGGTGGATCAGTATCCTGCAGCGCTCGTCCCTACCTCCCATGTATCTTACGTGGATCAGTATCCTGCAGTGCTCGTCCTCACCTCCCATGAATCTTATGTGGATCAGTATCCTGCAGCACTCGTCCTCACCTCCCATTAATCTTATGTGGATCTGTATCCTGCAGCGCTCGTCCTCACCTCCCATGAATCTTATGTGGATCAGTATCCTGCAGCGCTAGTCATCACCTCATATGTATCTTATGTGGATCAGTATCCTGCAGCGCTCGTCCTCACCTCCCATGTATCACATATGGATCAGTATCCTGCAGCGCTCGTCCTCACCTCCCATGTATCACATGTGGATCAGTATCCTGCAGCGCTCGTCCTCACCTCCCATGTATCACATGTGGATCAGTATCCTGCAGCGCTCGTCCTCACCTCCCATGTATCACATGTGGATCAGTATCCTGCAGCGCTCGTCCTCACCTCCTATGTATCACATGTGGATCAGTATCCTGCAGCGCTCGTCCTCACCTCCCAGGTATCACATGTGGATCAGTATCCTGCAGCGCTCGTCCTCACCTCCCAGGTATCACATGTGGATCAGTATCCTGCAGCGCTCGTCCTCACCTCCCATGTATCACGTGGATCAGTATCCTGCAGCGCTCGTCCTCACCTCCCATGTATCACATGTGGATCAGTATCCTGCAGCGCTCGTCCTCACCTCCCATGTATCACATGTGGATCAGTATCCTGCAGCGCTCGTCCTCACCTCCCATGTATCACATGTGGATCAGTATCCTGCAGCGCTCATCCTCACCTCCCATGTATCACATGTGGATCAGTATCCTGCAGCGCTCGTCCTCACCTCCCATGTATCAAATGTGGATGAGTATCCTGCAGCGCTCGTCCTCACCTCCCATGAATCACATGTGGATCAGTATCCTGCAGCGCTCGTCCTCACCTCCCATGTATCACATGTGGATCAGTATCCTGCAGCGCTCGTCCTCACCTCCCATGTATCACATGTGGATCAGTATCCTGCAGCGCTCGTCCTCACCTCCCATGTATCACATCTGGATCAGTATCCTGCAGCGCTCGTCCTCACCACCCATGTATTACATGTGGATCAGTATCCTGCAGCGCTCGTCCTCACCTCCCATGTATCAAATGTGGATCAGTATCCTGCAGCGCTCGTCCTCACCTCCCATGTATCACATGTGGATCAGTATCCTGCAGCGCTCGTCCTCACCTCCCATGTATCACATGTGGATCAGTATCCTGCAGCGCTCATCCTCACCTCCCATGTATCACATGTGGATCAGTATCCTGCAGCGCTCGTCCTCACCTCCCATGTATCACGTGGATCAGTATCCTGCAGTGCTCATCCTCACCTCCCATGTATCACATGTGGATCAGTATCCTGCAGCGCTCGTCCTCACCTCCCATCTATCACATGTGGATCAGTATCCTGCAGCACTCGTCCTCACCTCCCATGTATCACGTGGATCAGTATCCTGCAGCGCTCGTCCTCACCTCCCATATATCACATGTGGATCAGTATCCTGCAGCGCTCGTCCTCACCTCCCATGTATCACCTGTGGATCAGTATACTGCAGCGCTCGTCCTCACCTCCCATGTATCACCTGTGGATCAGTATCCTGCAGCGCTCGTCCTCACCTCCCATCTATCACATGTGGATCAGTATCCTGCAGCGCTCGACCTCACCTTCCAAGTATCTAAGTTGGATCAGTCCTTACCTCCCATGTATGTTATATAAGAGGTGAAGGGGAGTCATCTCACCAGTCTCAGTAGAATTCCAATGTTCATCCACGTACAGAGCTGCCCTGATCAAAGGCATTGTCCATTGCAAAGAGAAAGAGGGAGTAGTCTCCAGCGCGGTAATGTTACCATGACTAAGATCTGAATGGTCGAAACGCGTCGGCTGATTACCAGGGACCTCAGTTCTTATATGTATAAATCTAAGAATAATTTTTAAAAAAATGTCCTTAATAAAGATGGAATTTTAACTTCATGAACATCCGTGCTGGATACTCCCTCTTTTACTTTGCATGTATGTTATATGGATCACCATAGTGAAGAAAGCGGATAGGCACTGACCGTACCGCGCAAAATAATCCTTTATTGTGGCATCATCATACCAACAGACGACGATCGTTTCGTGCTACATAGCGCTACTACAGGTCATATGACAGGTGATATGACCTGTAGTAACGCTATTTGGCGCGAAACGATCGTCGTCTGTTTTCTGCTCCATTGTTTTATCTGCCTGCTGTTGGTATGATGATGCACAATAAAGGATTATTTTGCACGGTACGGTCAGTGCCTATCCGCTTTCTTCACTATGGATATACAGAACTTTTTTCATTGGAAGTGGCACCTGTAATCCCTGGTGTGTGTGCAGCTTCATTATCCCGAGGTTATACAGCTGTGCCAGATTCCTGTTTCTTCTCTATGGTACGTGTTATATGGATCAGTATCCTGCAGCACTCATCCTCACCTCCCATGTATCTTAGGTGGATCAGTATCCTGCAGCGCTCATCCACACCTCCCGTGTATCAGTATACTGCAGCGCCTGTCCTCACCTCATATGTATCTTACGTGGATCAGTATCCTGCAGCACTCATCCTCACCTCCCATGTATCTTAGGTGGATCAGTATCCTGCAGCGCTCATCCACACCTCCCGTGTATCAGTATACTGCAGCGCCTGTCCTCACCTCATATGTATCTTACGTGGATCAGTATCCTGCAGCACTCATCCTCACCTCCCATGTATCTTAGGTGGATCAGTATCCTGCAGCGCTCATCCACACCTCCCGTGTATCAGTATCCTGCAGCGCCTGTCCTCACCTCATGTGTATCTTACGTGGATCAGTATCCTGCAGCGCTCTTCCTCACCTCCCATGAATCTTATATGGATCAGTATCCTGCAGCGCTCGTCTTCACCTCATATGTATCTTAGGTGGATCAGTATCCTGCAGCCTCGTCCTCACCTCCCATGAATCTTACGTGGATCAGTATCCTGCAGCGCTCGTCCTCACCTCCCATGTATCTCAGGTGGATCAGTATCCTGCAGCGCTCGTCCTCACCTCCCATGTATCTCAGGTGGATCAGTATCCTGCAGCGCTCATCCCTACCTCCCATGTATCTTATGTAGATCAGTATCCTGCAGCGCCTGTCCTCACCTCATGTGTATCTTACGTGGATCAGTATCCTGCAGCGCTCGTCCTCACCTCCCATGTATCTCAGGTGGATCAGTATCCTGCAGCGCTCGTCCCTACCTCCCATGTATCTTACGTGGATCAGTATCCTGCAGTGCTCGTCCTCACCTCCCATGAATCTTATGTGGATCAGTATCCTGCAGCGCTCGTCCTCACCTCCCATTAATCTTATGTGGATCTGTATCCTGCAGCGCTCGTCCTCACCTCCCATGAATCTTATGTGGATCAGTATCCTGCAGCGCTAGTCATCACCTCATATGTATCTTATGTGGATCAGTATCCTGCAGCGCTCGTCCTCACCTCCCATGTATCTTATGTGGATCAGTATCCTGCAGCGCTCGTCCTCACCTCCCATGTATCTCAGGTGGATCAGTATCCTGCAGCGCTCGTCCCTACCTCCCATGTATCTTATGTAGATCAGTATCCTGCAGCACTCATCCTCACCTCCCCGGTCATTAGAGGTTTCTTATGCGTCACATTATGTATGAAGGCCATGTTGCAGACCGACCGGCTGTTCTTACCTGGGCATCATGCAATCTGCTGCGTCTCTTGGATCGGAGACTGGTTGTGCGCAGATTGAAAGGATTTGTCTCGGTCTGTTCTCGCATTCTCTGATTTTTAAAACAGCTTTTTTGGAAATTACGATGCAGCCTCTGGAAGTCAGGGGCACAAGAGTTTATCTGGGGCTTGAATGTCAGGTCCTGCTGTAAGAAGCCCAGGTGCTGCTGCTTGGTTCTCCATGAAGCTCTGGATTGTGGGTCCCGGGTGTCTCGGCTCAGTGGGACTGGGGCTGAAGAACTCTCCAGCAGCTTTTTTGCTCGTATATGACTGTTAATCTTTTGTAACATTTTTGACTCTGAAGAGAAAAACAAATTGATCAGGACAATGTTGATCTGAGGAGCCTAAGCTTGATCCTATCCCTACTGCACTACTCACCTCTGAGCCCGTCACTGACAGTGGGGTCTAAAACAGATTTAGGAATAGGCCTCTTTCTGCTTGGCACCTCGGCGGTGAAGGCACTTGCCACTTGTCGTCTCTTGTCTTTTACCAGGAGTTGGAATGGCTTTTGCATGGACAGAAGATGATGGCTCCTTCTCTGGATAGCAGTTTTCTTTCTCTTTTCATTCTGCTCCATTATCTCCTTGTACATAGGTAAGAAGACGTGAGCAGGTGCTGGCTGGGCGCGGAACTGCTTCAAACATTCAGCGTCATCGGCACTCTGCCCATCCTGCAGGTCGGCCCAGGTCTGAGGCTGTAGCATCTTCCTTTTCTCTGCTTCTCGCAGCATCATTTGGAAAGGTTGGGGAACCGTGAACTCAGGCACTTTACGGAAGGTGTTGGCCTTTGGTTTGGAAGCTGGCTCTGTACTATAAGAAGAGAAGTCAGTAAGCTCTAGTATACTAAGGATGAAAGAGTACATACTCCGAGCTGTGGGGAGGAGGTCTCAGGAGAATATAGACTCCATGGAATCAATGCTGCGCTAAAAATAAATAATAACCCTATAATCAGCTGCCAAACCTTGTACAAGGTGTGGAGCACTCTACCCATCCTATAGCTTTTTTACCTTATGTTACCTGTCATCACATTATGGCTTCCTACTTAAAGGGGTTATCCACTACAAGGCCAACTCCTACTTTATCTAAATGTTCAGCCCTGACAAATTAATAAAGCCTATAATACAGCCTATACTCATCTTCCGTGCCGGCGTCGTTTCAGCGGTGTTGGCATTCCAGGTCCCTCGTGCGGCTGTTGTGACCCCAGCGTCCAATCAACACTGACGTCACTGCCCTCCCCTTCGAACAAATCGAACATGAACTGTATG
This sequence comes from Dendrobates tinctorius, assembly GCF_039654945.1. Taxonomy (NCBI): domain Eukaryota; kingdom Metazoa; phylum Chordata; class Amphibia; order Anura; family Dendrobatidae; genus Dendrobates; species Dendrobates tinctorius. Next base: position 10,438,653 of record NW_027361678.1, read on the forward strand.
TCTGGGCTGAAGCTGATTGGGTGCTGGAGTCATGTGTCACACCAACAGTACAGGAGAGCAAGTGCCCACACCGAGGGAACGGTGACAGCGCGGGAGGCAAGTATAAGATTTTTTATTTTAATCGGGGCCAAGTGTGGGGTATGACAAGTTGTCCAAGTAGTCCCCCTCTTTCTCCTCCAGGTTCCTCCCGTCCCTATCCCTATCTCCTCCAGGTTCCTCCCTTGTCCTCTCCCTCTTTCTCCTTAAGGTTTCCCCCCTGTCCTCCCTCCTCTTTCTCCTCCGGGTTCCTCCCCCCATCTTTCTCCTCCGAGATCCCCCCCAATATTTCTCCTATGGGGGTCCACCCCTCTTTCTTCTCCGGGTTCCTCCCCTCTTTCTCCTCTGGGTTCCCCCTTCATCTTTCTCCACCTGGTTCCTCCCCTATCCCCCCTCTTTCTCCTCCAGGTTCCTCCCCTATCCTCTCCCACTTTCTCCTCCAGCTTCCTCCCGTCCTTAACTCTATCTCCTCCAGGTTCCTCCCCCCATCTTTCTCCTCCGAGATCCACCCCCCCCATATTTCTCCTACGAGGTCCTCCCCTCTTTCTTCTCTGGGCCCCCCCCCTTTCTCCTCCGGGTTCCCCCTTCATCTTTCTCCTCCGGGTTCCTCCCCTATCCCCCCTCTTTCTCCTCCAGGTTCCTCCCCTATCCTCTCCCACTTTCTCCTCCAGCTTCCTCCCGTCCTTAACCCTATCTCCTCCAGGTTCCTCCCACCCATCTTTCTCCTCCGAGATCCACCCCCCCATATTTCTCCTACGAGGTCCTCCCCTCTTTCTCCTCTGGGTTCCCCCCCCCTTTCTCCTCCGGGTTCCCCCCTCCATCTGTCTCCTCCGGGTTACTCCCCTATCCCCCCTCTTTCTCCACCAGGTTCCTCCCGTATACCCCCCTCTTTCTCCTCTGGGTTCAAATGACATGGCTTCCAGGTGCTCAAGTGCTCAGCACCTCTGCAAATTCTTCCAGGACTGCTGGAGTTATTCCAGGTGAAGACCTGATAAAGCAGCAGAGAGAATGGCTGGGGGGAGGGGGTTAACAGGGTGAGGAATCCCAGGCGTAACACATTCTGGTTTATTTTCCAAATGTTTCTCTTCTTCAAAGGTTGAATCAGAATAAGAGGCCTTTGACAGCGTCTGCGGCTGCTCATCTTTGAGGGGACAACCAAATTATAGGGTTAACTGCAATCAGATTCCCGTTTCCAGCTGTGTCAGGATGTCACCAAACCTGAGATTGTCCTCTGGACCTCCAGTCATGTGATTTGCTGCAGACACCCGGCCACTGAAGTTACTCACGTCTTGGTCAGAACTGGCCTGTTCCATGCTTCATGCAGATAAGTCGGCTCCTGCAGGATGAGGCTGCTCTTTATCTTCAGATCTTGCATCATCTCCATCACATCCTCCTCCGCTATCTGGTCATCTGGATCCTGACGCCAGGCCATGGTGAATCCTACAGAGCAGCATGCACAGCACAGGTCACCCCACTGGACAGAGAGCCATCACCCCCACAACACTGGCAGCCAAGGTGGGCAGCCCTCCTTCCGCCGCCTCAGGGCCGTGCTCCCCGGACCCTTGCCCGTCCTCTGACCCGTCCTCACCCAGACCCTCGCCCGTCCTCAGGGCCATGCTCCCCGGACCCTCGCCCTTCCTCAGGGCCATGCTCCCCGGACCCTTGCCCATCCTCCCCCGACCCTCGCCCATCCTCTGACCCGTCCTCCCCCGGACCCTCGCCCGTCTTCTGACCTGTCTTCTCCTGGACCCTCGCCCGTCCTCAGGGCCATGCTCTCCCGGACGGACCCTCTCCCGTCCTCAAGGCCATGCTCCCCCGGACCATCACCCATCCTCAGGGCCATGCTCGCCCGGACCCTCGCCAGTCCTCAGGGCCATGCTCCCCCGGACCCTCGCCAGTCCTCAGGGTCATGCTCCCCATCCTCTGACCCGTTTTTTTTACGGACACTCGCCCATACTCTGACCCACCATCCCCCGGACACTTGCCCATCATCTGACTTGTCATCCCCGGACACTGGTCCATCCTCTGACCCGCCATACCCCGGACATTCACCCATCCTCTGAACCGTCCTCCCCGAGACCCTCGCCCGTCTTCTGACTCGCCCTCCCCGGACCCTCGCCGGTCCAGTGACCCGTCCACCCCCGTACCCTCACTGGTCCTCCAGTCTCACCAATTCAGTGCTGCTCTATCGTGTTGCATACTGACAAACCACGCCCCTCGCACGCTTAGTTGGGAACGCGTTACTATGGAAATTAACATCCTTGAACACATATTGGCTGCTGAACCCTATGTACGTGGGTCTGGCTCCGCCTACCAGTAACCCCGCCCACTACATAACTACGTGAAAAATTATCTGGTGTGGGAAATGCTGGCACAAGTCACGTGTTCCGAGCTCCTCCCTCTGATTATAGCGACCGGCTAGAGAGTGACGTCATTACGTCTGCGACCGCGGCGCGTAGGGCGAATAGTGGAGTCTTGTGTAGGTTGGTACGGTGACTCTGGTGTCCCAGCTGGAATGCTGCATAGGAGCCGGGCAGTAGAGCAGTGTAAGGGAACAGAGAGAGCGCGGAGGAGTGGGGCGGTAGAGCAGTGTAGGGGAGCAGAGAGAGCGCGGAGGACCGGGGCCGGGGAGCAGAGAGAGCGCGGAGGACCGGGGCAGTGGGGCAGTAGAGCAGTGTAGGGGAGCAGAGAGAGCGCGGAGGAGTGGGGCAGTAGAGCAGTGTAGGGGAGCAGAGAGAGCGCGGAGGACCGGGGCAGGGGACCAGAGAGAGCGCGGAGGAGTGGGGCAGTAGAGCAGTGTAGGGGAGCAGAGAGAGCGCGGAGGAGTGGGGCAGTAGAGCAGTGTAGGGGAGCAGAGAGAGCGCGGAGGACCGGGGCAGGGGACCAGAGAGAGCGCGGAGGAGTGGGGCAGTAGAGCAGTGTAGGGGACCAGAGAGAGCGCGGAGGACCGGGGTAGGGGAGCAGAGAGAGCGCGGAGGAGTGGGGCAGTAGAGCAGTGTAGGGGAGCAGAGAGAGCGCGGAGGAGTGGGGCAGTAGAGCAGTGTAGGGGAGCAGAGAGAGCGCGGAGGAGTGGGGCAGTAGAGCAGTGTAGGGGAGCAGAGAGAGCGCGGAGGACCGGGGCCGGGGAGCAGAGAGAGCGCGGAGGACCGGGGCAGGGGAGCAGAGAGAGCGCGGAGGAGTGGGGCAGTAGAGCAGTGTAGGGGAGCAGAGAGAGCGTGGAGGAGTGGGGCAGTAGAGCAGTGTAGGGGAGCAGAGAGAGCGCGGAGGAGTGGGGCAGTAGAGCAGTGTAGGGGAGCAGAGAGAGCGCGGAGGACCGGGGCAGGGGACCAGAGAGAGCGCGGAGGAGTGGGGCAGTAGAGCAGTGAAGGGTAACAGAGAGTGGAGGAGTGGGGCAATGAGAGGGAGCAGCAAAGAGTGAGGGAGAGTGGAGGAGCGGGCCAGTGAGGAGCAGCAGAAAGTGAGGGAAAGCAGGACAGTGAGTGAGGAGGAGAAGAGTGGGGCGGTGAGGCCGAAGTTATGCTGCAGGGGTGAGGCCGAGGTCATGCTGTGGGGATGAGATGGGGCGGTGAGGCCGAGGTCACGCTGCAGGGATAAGGCGGGGTGGTGCGGCTGAGGTCAAGCTGCGTGGATGAGGTGAGGCCGAGGTCATGCAGGGAGGGGTGGTGAGGCTGAGGTGAAGCTGAGTGGATGGGGCAGGCAGCAGTGAGGCTAAGGTCACACCGCAGGGGTGAGGCTGAGGTAAGGCTGCAGGGATGAGGCGGGGTGGTGAGGCTAAGGTCACGCTACAGAGATGACTGAGCAAGAGGGTGAGGCCAAGGTCACATTGCAGGGATGAGGCGGGATGGTGGGGATGAGGCGGGACGGTGAGGCTAAGTTAATGCTGCAGTGATGAGGCCAAGAGCACACTGCAGGGATGAGGCGGTGCAGTGAGGCCGAGGTAATGCTGCAGGGATGAGGCGGGGCGGTGAGACTGAGGTCACACTGCGGGGATGAGACGGGCCGGTGAGACCAAGGTCACGCTGCAGAGATGAGGTCATCCCTGGTGTGTGTTTATAATTATCTCACAAACTGGCATCATATATGCCACTGGGGTTTTTTGTATTTACTAGAGATGAGGCAGAGTGGGGTTAAGGTCACACTGCAGGGATGAGGCGGGATGGTGAGGCCGAGGTAACGCTGCGGGGATGAGGCAAAGCGGGACGGTGAGGCCGAGGTAACTGCAGGGATGAGGCGGAGAGGTGAGGCATAGGTAACGCTGTGGGGACGGGGCAGAGCGGGGTGGTGAGGCCGAGTTCACACAGCAAGGATGAGGCGGGGTGGTGAGGCTGAGGACACGCTGCAGGTATGAGGTAGACCGGGGCGGTGAGGCCAAGGTCACACTGCGTGAATGAGGCGGGACGGTGAGGCTGAAGTTACCCTGTAGGAATGAGGCAGAGAGGGGAGAAAAGGCCGAGGTTACACTGCGGGGATGAAGCAGGATGGTGAGGTCAAGGTCATGCTGTGGGGATGGGGTGGTGAGACCAAGGTCACGCTGCAGGGATGAGGCAGGGTGGTGAGGCCATGGTCACGCTGCGGTGATGAGGCGGTGAGGCTGAGGTCACGCTGCGGGGATGATGCGAGGTGATGAGGCTGAGGTCACGCTGCGGGGATGATGCGAGGTGATGAGGCTAGGTGATGAGGCTGAGGTTATGCTGCGGGGATAAGGCGGGGTGGTGGGGCCAAGGTCACGCTCTGGGGTTGAGGCAGTGAGGCTGAGGTCACGCTGCGGGAATGAGGGGAGCGGCTCCGCTTCGTGAGAAGATTTGTTACATTAATCTATTTGTGATCAGAGAGTTTTATGTGGGGATCGTCATGATGGAGTAGCAGGGTATCCTCTATGGGAAGGTTAGACATCTCACTGCCGCAGCGCTGCGGACTCCGACACTGTCAGTCTGTGCAGAGTCGAAGAAGGAGCTGCAATGTTCTAGGTGGATTATCGCATGGACCATCTTCTTAGTGAGGGGAAACCTTTACCACGTAGATTCGCTGCACGTCGTCCCCACATTTCAGCTGCATGTAGGAGCAGTGTCGCCCCCTGCAGAGATTCTCTTGACAAATTAGAGCAAAATAAACTCATGCAGTATGATTTGTATCATGGAGACGCCCCTCAGTGCCCACAAATAGGGCGATGGGTCACAGTCGAGAGAGAGCAAAAATAAGATTCTGAATCTTTCCCGAATTAGAAATGCTGAAGACTTGTGGTATGGCGATTCTGCGGCTTCCGGTCTGCTCTGTCGGTGTGTCGTCAGACTAGGTTGGCAACTCCCCGCAGGAGCACGGAGCCGGCTATGCACTGATAGAACTGGAGTATGGAGCATGGAACCTGCTGCGCACTGATGTGCCTGGGGTTTGGAGCATAGAGCCCCTCTGCACACTGATGGGACTGGAGTATGGAGCATAGACCCGGCTGCTCATTGATAGGACTGGAGTACAGAGCAGATATCCGGCTTAGGTCTTATAGGACTGGAGTACGGAGCATAGAGCCGACTGTGTACTGATAGGCCTGGAGTACGGAGCATAGAGCCGACTGTGTACTGATAGGCCTGGAGTACGGAGCATAGATCCCTCTGCGCACTGATAGGCCTGGAGTACTGAGCATAGAGCCTGCTGCGCACTGATAGGCTTGGAGTACGGAGCATAGAGCCTGCTGTGCACTGATAGGCCTGGAGTGCGGAGCATAGAGCCTGCTGTGTACTGATAGGACAGGAGTATGGAGCATAGAGCCTGCTGCGCACTGATAGGACTGGAGTACGGAGCATAGTGCCGGCTGTGCACTGATAGGCCTGGAGTATGGAGCATAGAGCCTGTTGCGCACTGATAAGACAGGAGAATGGAGCACATAGCCGACTGTACTGATGGAGCTGGAGTACGGAGCATAGAGTAAGCTTAGGACGCCGAATGTGTAATGATAGGACTGGAGTACGGAGCATAGTGACCCTCTGCGTACTGATAGGACTGGAGTACGTTGCATAGAGCCGGCTGTGTACTGATAGGCCTGGAGTATGAAGCATAGAGCCTGCTGTGCACTGACTGGTCTGGAGTACAGAGCATAGAACTGGCTGTGTACTGATAGGACTGGAGTCCGGAGCATAGAGCCGGCTGTGTACTGATAGGACTGGAGTCCGGAGCATAGAGCCGGCTGTGTACTGATGGGACTGGAGTCCGGAGCATAGAGCCGGCTGTGTACTGATGGGACTGGAGTCCGGAGCATAGAGCCGGCTGTGTACTGATAGGACTGGAGTCCGGAGCATAGAGCCGGCTGTGTACTGATAGGACTGGAGTCCGGAGCATAGAGCCGGCTGTGTACTGATAGGACTGGAGTCCGGAGCATAGAGCCGGCTGTGTACTGATAGGACTGGAGTCCGGAGCATAGAGCCGGCTGTGTACTGATAGGACTGGAGTCCGGAGCATAGAGCCGGCTGTGTACTGATAGGACTGGAGTCCGGAGCATAGAGCCGGCTGTGTACTGATAGGACTGGAGTCCGGAGCATAGAGCCGGCTGTGTACTGATAGGACTGGAGTCCGGAGCATAGAGCCGGCTGTGTACTGATAGGACTGGAGTCCGGAGCATAGAGCCGGCTGTGTACTGATAGGACTGGAGTCCGGAGCATAGAGCCGGCTGTGTACTGATAGGACTGGAGTCCGGAGCATAGAGCCGGCTGTGTACTGATAGGACTGGAGTCCGGAGCATAGAGCCGGCTGTGTACTGATAGGACTGGAGTCCGGAGCATAGAGCCGGCTGTGTACTGATAGGACTGGAGTCCGGAGCATAGAGCCGGCTGTGTACTGATAGGACTGGAGTCCGGAGCATAGAGCCGGCTGTGTACTGATAGGACTGGAGTCCGGAGCATAGAGCCGGCTGTGTACTGATAGGACTGGAGTCCGGAGCATAGAGCCGGCTGTGTACTGATAGGACTGGAGTCCGGAGCATAGAGCCGGCTGTGTACTGATAGGACTGGAGTCCGGAGCATAGAGCCGACTGTGTACTGATAGGACTGGAGTCCGGAGCATAGAGCCGGCTGTGTACTGATAGGACTGGAGTCCGGAGCATAGAGCCGGCTGTGTACTGATAGGACTGGAGTCCGGAGCATAGAGCCGGCTGTGTACTGATAGGACTGGAGTCCGGAGCATAGAGCCGGCTGTGTACTGATAGGACTGGAGTCCGGAGCATAGAGCCGGCTGTGTACTGATAGGACTGGAGTCCGGAGCATAGAGCCGGCTGTGTACTGATAGGACTGGAGTCCGGAGCATAGAGCCGGCTGTGTACTGATAGGACTGGAGTCCGGAGCATAGAGCCGGCTGTGTACTGATAGGACTGGAGTCCGGAGCATAGAGCCGGCTGTGTACTGATAGGACTGGAGTCCGGAGCATAGAGCCGGCTGTGTACTGATAGGACTGGAGTCCGGAGCATAGAGCCGGCTGTGTACTGATAGGACTGGAGTCCGGAGCATAGAGCCGGCTGTGTACTGATAGGACTGGAGTCCGGAGCATAGAGCCGGCTGTGTACTGATAGGACTGGAGTCCGGAGCATAGAGCCGGCTGTGTACTGATAGGACTGGAGTCCGGAGCATAGAGCCGGCTGTGTACTGATAGGACTGGAGTCCGGAGCATAGAGCCGGCTGTGTACTGATAGGACTGGAGTCCGGAGCATAGAGCCGGCTGTGTACTGATAGGACTGGAGTCCGGAGCATAGAGCCGGCTGTGTACTGATAGGACTGGAGTCCGGAGCATAGAGCCGGCTGTGTACTGATAGGACTGGAGTCCGGAGCATAGAGCCGGCTGTGTACTGATAGGACTGGAGTCCGGAGCATAGAGCCGGCTGTGTACTGATAGGACTGGAGTCCGGAGCATAGAGCCGGCTGTGTACTGATAGGACTGGAGTCCGGAGCATAGAGCCGGCTGTGTACTGATAGGACTGGAGTCCGGAGCATAGAGCCGGCTGTGTACTGATAGGACTGGAGTCCGGAGCATAGAGCCGGCTGTGTACTGATAGGACTGGAGTCCGGAGCATAGAGCCGGCTGTGTACTGATAGGACTGGAGTCCGGAGCATAGAGCCGGCTGTGTACTGATAGGACTGGAGTCCGGAGCATAGAGCCGGCTGTGTACTGATAGGACTGGAGTCCGGAGCATAGAGCCGGCTGTGTACTGATAGGACTGGAGTCCGGAGCATAGAGCCGGCTGTGTACTGATAGGACTGGAGTCCGGAGCATAGAGCCGGCTGTGTACTGATAGGACTGGAGTCCGGAGCATAGAGCCGGCTGTGTACTGATAGGACTGGAGTCCGGAGCATAGAGCCGGCTGTGTACTGATAGGACTGGAGTCCGGAGCATAGAGCCGGCTGTGTACTGATAGGACTGGAGTCCGGAGCATAGAGCCGGCTGTGTACTGATAGGACTGGAGTCCGGAGCATAGAGCCGGCTGTGTACTGATAGGACTGGAGTCCGGAGCATAGAGCCGGCTGTGTACTGATAGGACTGGAGTCCGGAGCATAGAGCCGGCTGTGTACTGATAGGACTGGAGTCCGGAGCATAGAGCCGGCTGTGTACTGATAGGACTGGAGTCCGGAGCATAGAGCCGGCTGTGTACTGATAGGACTGGAGTCCGGAGCATAGAGCCGGCTGTGTACTGATAGGACTGGAGTCCGGAGCATAGAGCCGGCTGTGTACTGATAGGACTGGAGTCCGGAGCATAGAGCCGGCTGTGTACTGATAGGACTGGAGTCCGGAGCATAGAGCCGGCTGTGTACTGATAGGACTGGAGTCCGGAGCATAGAGCCGGCTGTGTACTGATAGGACTGGAGTCCGGAGCATAGAGCCGGCTGTGTACTGATAGGACTGGAGTCCGGAGCATAGAGCCGGCTGTGTACTGATAGGACTGGAGTCCGGAGCATAGAGCCGGCTGTGTACTGATAGGACTGGAGTCCGGAGCATAGAGCCGGCTGTGTACTGATAGGACTGGAGTCCGGAGCATAGAGCCGGCTGTGTACTGATAGGACTGGAGTCCGGAGCATAGAGCCGGCTGTGTACTGATAGGACTGGAGTCCGGAGCATAGAGCCGGCTGTGTACTGATAGGACTGGAGTCCGGAGCATAGAGCCGGCTGTGTACTGATAGGACTGGAGTCCGGAGCATAGAGCCGGCTGTGTACTGATAGGACTGGAGTCCGGAGCATAGAGCCGGCTGTGTACTGATAGGACTGGAGTCCGGAGCATAGAGCCGGCTGTGTACTGATAGGACTGGAGTCCGGAGCATAGAGCCGGCTGTGTACTGATAGGACTGGAGTCCGGAGCATAGAGCCGGCTGTGTACTGATAGGACTGGAGTCCGGAGCATAGAGCCGGCTGTGTACTGATAGGACTGGAGTCCGGAGCATAGAGCCGGCTGTGTACTGATAGGACTGGAGTCCGGAGCATAGAGCCGGCTGTGTACTGATAGGACTGGAGTCCGGAGCATAGAGCCGGCTGTGTACTGATAGGACTGGAGTCCGGAGCATAGAGCCGGCTGTGTACTGATAGGACTGGAGTCCGGAGCATAGAGCCGGCTGTGTACTGATAGGACTGGAGTCCGGAGCATAGAGCCGGCTGTGTACTGATAGGACTGGAGTCCGGAGCATAGAGCCGGCTGTGTACTGATAGGACTGGAGTCCGGAGCATAGAGCCGGCTGTGTACTGATAGGACTGGAGTCCGGAGCATAGAGCCGGCTGTGTACTGATAGGACTGGAGTCCGGAGCATAGAGCCGGCTGTGTACTGATAGGACTGGAGTCCGGAGCATAGAGCCGGCTGTGTACTGATAGGACTGGAGTCCGGAGCATAGAGCCGGCTGTGTACTGATAGGACTGGAGTCCGGAGCATAGAGCCGGCTGTGTACTGATAGGACTGGAGTCCGGAGCATAGAGCCGGCTGTGTACTGATAGGACTGGAGTCCGGAGCATAGAGCCGGCTGTGTACTGATAGGACTGGAGTCCGGAGCATAGAGCCGGCTGTGTACTGATAGGACTGGAGTCCGGAGCATAGAGCCGGCTGTGTACTGATAGGACTGGAGTCCGGAGCATAGAGCCGGCTGTGCACTGATTGGCCTGGAGTCCGGAGCATAGAGCCGGCTGTGTACTGATAGGACTGGAATACGGAGCATAGAGCCGTCTGTGTAACTGATAGGACTGGAATACGGAGCATAGAGCCGGCTGCGTACTGATAGGACTGGAATACGGAGGATAGAGCCGGTTTTGTACTGATAGGACTGGAGTACGGAGCATATAGCCGGCTGCGTGCTGATAGGACTGGAGTAAGGAGCATAGAGCTGGCTCGTGGGGTCAGTCATTCGCTTTTTAGACTGATGTCCTTTTGTTTGTGAAGTGACTTAAAATCTTAAATTTTCCATGTATTTTACAGAACCTCTAGAAGAAATTTTTTGAGCTATATCTTTTCTCTTCATCATTGTCTCTGTGCTAATGTTATTAATCCCATGTCTTACTCACCCTCCGCAGGCCCAGCACTGCATCTCTATTGATGGTTTACAGGTTGCAGTGGTGAAGTCACTATTTCAGCTCACATCACCTTTGTAGCCAATCACTAGGCTTCGCTGCTCACGCTATGGACTTCAGCATGGCTGCTGAGCCCAGCATTTGGCTGCAGTGGTGACGGGGAGGGGGCGCATCGGATGATTCCGTTATTTGTAGCAAGGGATATTATTGCAGGAAACCTTAAGTGCCGTGGCAATAGGAGACTTTACAGTGAGGGCAATGTCACCTACTGAAGGTTTGTGCCGCCAGGTGTATATGTGCTTGGTAAGGGCAGCTACAGGGCTTCATAAGCCTCGCCACGAGAGGGTCCTTGCGATCATTCTGTCTGGAATAAGTCAGCATACACACGTACTGCACACTAGAGACCCCAAACACATCCCCCACCATCACACGTTTCACTGTACCCTGGAGACCCAAAACTCATCACACACACATACCCTGGATACCCAAAACCCATCACACACACACACGTACCCTGGAGACCCCAAACAAATCACACGTGCGTACCCTGGAGACACCAAACCCATTCCACACACGTACCCTGGAGATCCCAAACTCATCAAACACATACGTACCCTGGAGACCCAAAATTCATTGCACACGCATGAGTACCCTTGAGATCCCAAACCCATCACACACACACACGTACCCTTGAGACCCCAAACTCATCACACACACGTACCCTTGAGACCCCAAACCCATCACACACACACGTACCCTTGAGACCCCAAACCCATCAAACACATGTACCCTGGAGACCCCAAACCCATCACACAGAAATGTACTCTGGAGACCCCAAGCACACATACGTAACCTGAAGACCCCAAATCCATCAAATACATACGTACCCTGGAGACCCAAAATTCATCGCATACACATAAGTACCCTGGAGATTCCAAACCCATCACACACACGTACCTGTTGTGAGCTCATTTTCGGGTTTGCCTGTGGCTTCTGGTGAGGGTTATGGAGCTGGCTGTGCTAACAGAGGAGTAGTGAGTTCTCTATCTGGACTCCCTCTGTTGGTGAAGGGTGGTAATGAAGCTGATCTAAATGGCAGATACCGGCCACCTGAGGAAGAGGATTGCGATTGGACATCAGGAGTTTCTGACTGGATTTAAGGCAGCCGACTCCCTAGTTTCTTGCTGGTGATTTCTCCTGACTGTGGATTCTGGTTTCCAGTTTGGTTCCTGCCTTCTTAAAGCTAAGTTTGCTCTGCTATTTTTCAAATGAGTTTTTGGTCTGGTTTGCTTGGTTTTTGTGTTCAGCCAGCCCTGGCTGGGACTGGGCTGAATCCCCATTTTGTCTCTGATCAGTTGATCTCTTTTGCTCTGTCTTCAGAATATACCTGAGTGCTGATATAGGGAATTGAAGTCTAGCGACTTCAGGGCTTTTTTCTATCAGACGTGTTGGACATTTTTTGGCAGGGTTTTTTGCGTGATTGCAGACAACAGCTTTTCTTTCCTGTCCTTTCTAGCTAGTGAGGGCCCCATCGTTTGCTCAGCCTATCTTTCTATCTGTGTTTGTGTTTTCATCTTGTTTCACCAACCATACATGTTGGGGGCTGTCTATTGCTTTGGGGTCTGCTCTGGGGAAGTTTAGATTTCCCTTTTCTTTCTTTAGGCTTATTTAGTTCTCCGGCCGCGACGAGGCGTCTAGGACCACCGTAGGCATGCTCCACGGCTACTGCTAGTTGTGTGGATAGGATCAGGGGTCTGCAATCCGCTAGTTACCAACCTCTCCGGTTTTCTGGGCTTAGCTTGCTTTTTGTTTTTTCCTCCTCGGTGACTCATTCATAACACGTACCCTCGAGATTCCAAACCCTTCAAACACATATGTACCCTGGAGACCCAAAATTCATCGGACAAACACACGTACCCATGAGACCCCCAAACCCATCATACACCCATCCCCCACTGTCCCGGATGGAGGGATGCGACGCACTGCCGACACGGCTATCACGGGCGCAGGGGGGGCTTATCTTAGTTATCCCACCGCTGGCGCCATGTGATAAAAACAGCAAGCTAGTCTTGCCCTAAAAACTTATCGCAGGGGGGGTTATTTTGGTTGTCCCACCACTGCCCACAATACTTCACGAAGCTTTTCAGTTCCACTTTGGAACTCGCAGCTCTGTGGCGCCCCCTTAGCCTCAGGTCAGTCAGGGAACTACACCTGGGATAATTGGTCACTGGCCGGCTGCTTCAATGAGGTCTGGCCACCCAGCACGCTGCAGTGAGGGAATTATAAATGCTCTGGCCGCAGCCACCCAATTAGCTTATAAAAATCCCTTTCCGTCACAGCCAGCAGTACCCGGGGCTCAGATCACATGGTGCTGCCGCCAGCTACGATTCACTTAATCAATGAGTTAATTAAGAGGGTTCGTAGAAAACCCCCAAATTAGTAGCAATTATCTTAAAGGCACGTGTACGTTCGTTCTTAGAGCATGAAGGCAGACTAATAAATTTTATAATTTATTCCCCAAAGGGGGCAGTGATTACACAGATAAGAGGTTACAAAGTTGAGACATTAGGTATGTACAATGCAAATATAAAATAAAAGGGATGAACATAGATCAACACTTACAGTTGCTTAGATGGTCTGTATGCTAACCATGTGGCGGGGGGAGGGGCAGCAGCCACACGTCACCCTGCATCTGGGGGATCCTTCTTGCATCAAACCTCCCGCTCGAATGACTAATTTCAGGGGGGGAGTACCTTATAGGTTTGGGTTTGCGACATCATAAAAGGGGCCGTCTGGGGTAGGTCCACCCCTCTGCTCTAAGTTACAATTCTGACTACAAAACTTATAATGACTATATCTCGCAGAGGGTACCTCGTATAAACACGCACATGGTATCATTCTTTTTAGTTTGTCGAATACAATAATTCAAAACCAAACATGCAATAGTTATGACACCGTTTAGGAGGGATCCATTTCTCCGTTTCTGCTGGGGCTAGAACTTGGCAAGGACCACCATAGTGAAGCCGGATCACCGCATATAATAGAAATGTCCGTTTCATTTTTCTGTCGTGAACGGAGTCCGCGCTATAGCTTCGCTAATATCTCCCATTTATATGCTTCCCTGCATGGCTAAAACAAAGGAATCCTTTTCCTGGCTGTGCAGGGAGGGGGGAAGGGAGAGAGAGAGAGCTGCTGGCACAGGAAATGTCTGGTGTAGGATTACAAACAGGCAGAGGAGACACCCACAGCTGCTTCTGGAATGTTCCAGCGAGGTCATATTTTACTTATTACACCCACCATCACATATTTCCACATACCCTGGAAACCCCAAACCCATCACACACAAATGTACTCTGGAGACCCCAAACACACACAGTGCCTTGCGAAAGTATTCGGCCCCGTGGAACTTTTCAACCTTTTCCCACATATGCTTCAAACATAAAGATACCAAATGTACATTTTTGGTGAATAATCAACAAGTGGAACACTATTGTGAAGTTGAACAAAATTTATTGGTTATTTTAAATTTTGTGGAAATTAAAATACTGAAAAGTGGGGCGTGCAATATTATTCGGCCCCTTTACTTTCAGTGCAGCAAACTCCAGAAGTTTATTGTGGATCTCTGAATGATCCAATGTTGTCCTAAATAACTAATGATGATAAATATAATCCACCTGTGTGTAATCAAGTCTCCGTATAAATGCACCTGCTCTGTGATAGTCTCAGGGTTATGTTTGAAGCACGGAGAGCATCATGAAGACCAAGGAACACAACAGGCAAGTCTGTGATACTGTTGTGGAGAAGTTGAAATCCGGATTTGGATACAAAATGATTTCCAAAACTTTAAACATCTCAAGGAGCACTATGCAAGCGATCATATTGAAATGGAAGGAGTATCATACCACTGCAAATCTACCAAGATCCGGCCGTCCCTCTAAACTTTCATCTCAAACAAGGAGAAGACTGATCAGAGATGCAGCCAAGAGGCCCATGATCACTCTGGATGAACTGCAGAGATCTACAGCTGAGGTGGGACAGTCTGTCCATAGGACAACAATCAGTCGTACACTGCACAAATCTGGCCTTTATTGAAGAGTGGCAAGAAGAAAGCCATTTCTCAAAGATGTCCATGAAAAGTGTCGTTTAAAGTTTGCAACAAGCCACCTGGGAGACACACCAAACATGTGGAAGAAGGTGCTCTGGTCAAATGAAATCAAAATTGAACTTTTTGGCAACAATGCCAAACGATATGTTTGGCGTAAAGGCAACACAGCTTATCACCCTGAATACACCATCCCCACTGTCAAACATGGTGGTGGCAGCATCATGGTTTGGGGCTGCTTTTCTTCAGCAGGGACAGGGAAGATGGTTTAAATTGATGGGAAGATGTATGGAGCCAAATACAGGACCATTCTTGAAGAAAACCTGTTGGGGTCTGCAAAAGACCTGAGACTGGGACGGAGATTTGTCTTCCAACAAGACAATGATCCCAAACAATAAAGTAAAATCTACAATGGAATGGTTCACAAATAAAAGTATCCAGGTGTTTGGCCAAGTCAAAATCCAGACCTTAAGACAATCGAGAATCTGTGGAAAGAGCTGAAAACTGCTGTTCACAAATGATCTCCATCAAACCTCACTGAGCTCGAGGTGTTTGCCAAGGAAGAATGGGCAAGACTTTCAGTCTCTCGATGTACAAAACTGATAGAGACATACCCCAAGCGACTTGCAGCTGTAATCGCAGCAAAAGGTGGCACAACTAAGTGTTAAGTTAAAGGGACCGAATAATATTGCACGCCCCACTTTTCAGTTATTTAATTTCCACAAAAATTTAAAATAACCAATAAATTTCGTTCAACTTCACAATTGTGTCCCACTTGTTGATTCTTCACCAAAAATTTACATTTGGTATGTTTGAAGCATGATATGTGGGAAAAGGTTGAAAAGTTCCAGGGGGCCGAATACTTTCGTAAGGGACTGTACGTAACCTGAAGACCCCAAACCCATCAAACACATAAGTACCCTGGAGACCCAAAATCGATCACACACACATACGTACCCTGGAGACCCAAAACTCATCACACACCATCACCGATTTCCACGTATCTTGGAAACCGCAAACCCATCACACAAACGTACTCTGGAGACCCTAAACCCATCAAACACACACGTACCCTGGAGACCCCAAACTCATATGTACCCCGGAGACCCAAAATCCATCACAAACGCGTACCCTGGAGACCCCAAACACATCACAAACACGTACCATGGAGACCCCAAACCCATCACACACACGAACCCTGGAGATCCCAAACACATACGTACCCTGGAGACCCAAAATTCAGCGCACAAACACAAGACCCCAAACCCATCACACACGTACCCTTGAGACCCCAGACTCATCAAACACACATACCCTGGAGATCCCAAACCCATACCTCACCATCAGATTGCCACGTACCCTGGAGACCCCAAACCCATCACACACGTACCCTGGAGACCCCAAACCCATCACACACACCACACGTACCCTGGAGACCTCAAACCCATCATGCACATACAGCTCTGGCAAAAATTAAGAGACCACTGCAAAAATTTTCAGTTTGCCTGATTTTTCTCTTTATAGGTATACTTTTGAGTAAAATGTAAAATTGTTCTTTTAGTCTATAAACTACTGACAACATGTCTCTGAATTTCCAAGCACTAAATTTTGTATTTTCAGAAAATGAGAAATGGTCAAAATAACAAAAAATGCCGGGTTACAGACCTCAAATAATGCTAAGAAAACAAGTTCATAATCGTTTAGAAACAACAATACTAATGTTTTAACTCTGGAAGATTTCGGAAATCAATATTTTGTGGAATACCCTGATTTTTAGTCACGACTTTCATGCATCTTGGCATGCTTTCCACCAGTCTTTCACACTGCTTTTGGGTGACCTTATGCCACTCCTGGTACAAAAATTTAAGCAGTTCTTTGATGGCTTGTGACTATCCATCTTCCTCTTGATTACATTCCAGAGGATTTCAATGAGATTCAGGTCTGGAGATTGGGCTGGCCATGATAGGGATTTGATGTGGCGGTCCTTCATCCCCACATTGATTGACCTAGCTGTGTGGCATGGAACATTGTCCTGCTGGAAAAAACAGTCCTCAGAGTTGGGAAACATTGCCGGAGCAGAATGAATCAACTGTTTTTCCAGGATAACCTTGTATGCAACTTGATTCATACGTTCTTTGCAAAGATTAACCTGCTCAATTCCAGCCTTGCTGAAGCATCCTCAGATCATTACCGATCCTCCAACAAATTTCACAATGGGTGCTCACTTGTACGCCTCTCCAGGTCTCCGTCTAACCATTAGACGACCAGGCGTTGGGCCAAGCTGAAAATTAGACTCATCAGAGATTACCTTACTCCAGTTCTCTATGGTCCAATCCTTATTGTCTTTGGCAAACTTCAGCCTGGCTCTCCGTTGCTTCTCAT
The DNA here is from genome assembly GCF_039654945.1 of Dendrobates tinctorius. Taxonomy (NCBI): domain Eukaryota; kingdom Metazoa; phylum Chordata; class Amphibia; order Anura; family Dendrobatidae; genus Dendrobates; species Dendrobates tinctorius. The sequence continues at coordinate 10,455,692 of NW_027361678.1, forward strand.
TTTATGAAAGGCTTTTTTTCTAGCTTTACATGACTTGAGCCTTGCCACTAGGAGTCTGTTACGAACTATTCTGGCCGTGCACTTCACCCCAGCTGCCTTTTGCCATTCCTTTTGTAGGTCACTTGATGCCATCCTGCGGTTGCTGAGTGACATTCGAATAATATGACGGTCATTCCGGTCTGTGGAGAGTCGTTTTCGCCCACTGCCGGTCTGTAGTTGTCCACAATGTCTGCTGCTTGACCTTGTTGTAATGGACTGCCGTCTTACTAATTTTAAGGATGGAGGCAACATGATGCTTACTGTATCCCTCTGCTATTAAAGCCAGAATTGAGCCCTTATTTTCCTCACTCAAGACTTTTCAACTCTTTTGGCATGGTTAAAAACTATTTTTACATTCCTATTACTTTTGGGCTATTACTAGCACTTGTTTTTCCATCCAGCTTGTCCTATTGCAAGAGGATTGTGAACACCACAGCAGGGTTTTTAGACTTTACTTCATTAAATAAGATTTGTTTCAGGTGACCACCTAATCAGAAGCACATTACGTAGATGAGGTGTACTCTGGTTGGAATTCAACTGACACTGGAATGGAATGGCTGTCAGACATGTAGAGAAGCTGATTTTTATAAAACTGTGCAGTCTCTTAATTTTTGCCAGAGCTGTATGTACCCTGGAGACCGTAAACCCATTACCCACACGTTCCCTGGAGACCCCAAACCCATCTCACACACGTTCCCTGGAGACCCCAAACACATCTCACACATTCGTACCCTGGAGACCCCAAACACATCTCACACATTCGTACCCTGGAGACACCAAACCCATCCCACACAATCACTCACATACCATGGAGACCCCAAACCCATCACACACGTACCATGGAGACCCCAGACCCATCACACACATGTACCCTTGAGACATTAAACCCATCACACACGTATAATCTAATAATAATAAATTTTATTTCTTTGGCGCCGACATATTCCGCAGCACTTTACATTTTTTAGGGGACTTGTACAGACAATAGACATTACAGCATAACAATAATCACATAGATCATAGCAGATACCAAGAGGAATGAGGGCCCTGCTCGCAAGCTTACAACCTATGAGCCTGAAGACCCCAAACCCATCACTCGCACATATCCTGGAGACCTCAAACCCATCCCCCACCATCACACGCACACGTACCCTGAAGATTCCATACCCATCTCACGTACCCTGGAGACCCCAAACCCATCCCCCACTATCACACACATCCACAGCCACCAAAGAAGTGTTTTGAGTCTCCATCTTTGCTGCTTGATTGTCTTTTACCACTGGTGGCGCTCCACTGCATCACACAGATCTACTGGCTGAATCCAATCACAGTGTTTAAAAACACAATGGTCCTAACATAGAGGGGCTGACCCCATGTAACCTTATAGGATCTACCAAGTCCTGTGTGCAGATGGCTGTCACTGAACCGTCATCACCTGGCGGGGAAAGTGGGTCATGAGAATATTTAGGGACAGCCAGAAGGGATCCGATGGGCTCTCTATGCTTTTGGGGTTATTCTGACTCTTTGTGCTGTGTAGTGACTGTGGGATTATTCTGACTCTTTAGGCTGTGTAGTGACTACAGGGTAATTCTGGCACTTTATGCTGTGTAGTTACTGCGGAGTTATTCTGGCACTTTATGCTGTGTAGTTACTGCGGAGTTATTCTGGCTCTTTATACTGTGTAGTGACTGTGGGGTTATTCTGCCTCTTTATGCTGTGTAGTGACTGTGGGGTTATTCTGGCTCTTTATGCTTTGTAGTGATTGTGAGGTTATTCTGGATCTTTATGCTGTGTAGTGACTGCGAGATTATTCTGTCTCTTTATACTGTTTAGTGACTGTGTGGGGTTATTCTGGATCTTTAGGCTGTGTAGTGACTGTGTGGGGTTGTTGCTCTTTAGGCTGTGTAGTGGCCCCTGCACCACATCATTATTGACTCTGCGCTGACTGCGATTCTCTTTTCTTCCTTCAGGAGCTGAGATGCCGCTTCCTCTGTGTTTGCCAGTTGTTCCTCGGTACTTGGTTCGCCACCTCTGCCGGTCTGCTGCCTCCTCTACGTCCTCTACGCTCTATGATGTCATCATATCTGGTGGGGGGATGGTCGGGTCAGCGATGGCTTGCGCCATAGGTGTGGGGGCATCTTTATACTTTACATGTTGACGAGAGATTTATAGAGACGAATGAACTTTGCACAAACCAGGAAATCGCATCCTAATCCGACACAGCTTCAAATATGGTGCATTCTCTGTGGCCCTAGCGCTGTGCTGGTGCTGTCCGTGCGGCCCTAGCGCTGTGCTGGTGCTGTCCGTGCGGCCCTAGCGCTGTGCTGGTGCTGTCCGTGCGGCCCTAGCGCTGTGCTGGTGCTGTCCGTGCGGCCCTAGCGCTGTGCTGGTGCTGTCCGTGCGGCCCTAGCGCTGTGCTGGTGCTGTCCGTGCGGCCCTAGCGCTGTGCTGGTGCTGTCCGTGCGGCCCTAGCGCTGTGCTGGTGCTGTCCGTGCGGCCCTAGCGCTGTGCTGGTGCTGTCCGTGCGGCCCTAGCGCTGTGCTGGTGCTGTCCGTGCGGCCCTAGCGCTGTGCTGGTGCTGTCCGTGCGGCCCTAGCGCTGTGCTGGTGCTGTCCGTGCGGCCCTAGCGCTGTGCTGGTGCTGTCCGTGCGGCCCTAGCGCTGTGCTGGTGCTGTCCGTGCGGCCCTAGCGCTGTGCTGGTGCTGTACATGCGGCCATAGCGTTGTGCTGTTGCTTTCCGTGCGGCCCTAGCGTTGTGCTGGTGCATTCCGTGCGGCCCTAGCGCTGTGCTGGTGCTGTCCGTGCGGCCCTAGCGCTGTGCTGGTGCTGTCCGTACGGCCCTAGCGCTGTGCTGGTGCTGTCCGTACAGCCCTAACACTGTGCTGGTGCTGTATGTGCGGCCATAACGTTGTGCTGTTGCTTTCCGTGTAGCCCTAGCGTTGTGCTGTTGCTTTCCGTGTAGCCCTAGCGATGTGCTGGTGCATTCCGTGTGTCCCTAGCGCTGTGCTGGTGCTTTCCGTGTGTCCCTAGCGCTGTGCTGGTGCTTTCCGTGTGGCCCTAGCGCTGTGCTAGTGCTTTCCGTGTGGACCTAGCGCTGTGCTGGTGTGGTCCATGCTGCCCTAGAGCTGAACTGGTACGGTCTGTGTGGCCCTAGAACTGAACTGATGTAGGCTGTACTGGTGAGGTCTGTGCGGACCTAGCGCTGAGCTGATGCGGTCCTCGTGGTTTTGTCCCTGGTACACTCTGACTTTGCACTCTTTAGTGGTTGATATTGACTTATTTTTGCCACTTTGCCAGGTTCTCATCCTCACTTGCGTCACAAGAGAGTCCTTCTGCTGGAAGCCGGACAGAGAAAGGTGTTGGAGCCACTGCCGGAGCAATTCAGCAACCGTGTCAGCTCCATCACCCCAGGATCAGCCACTCTTCTCAGCAGTGAGTGTAGAGCATGCAGCACCAGGGTCTGCTCCTCCTGCGCAGCACTGACCCCTGCCCTCTGTTTTTTAACCACAGGCATTGGTGCTTGGGATCATATCTGTGCCATGAGGCTGAAGCCGGTGAAAAGAATGCAGGTAAGGCTGTCGGCACTATGGAGGATTTTCAGGCCGTGTGTTCTGCCCTCCGTCTGATGTTGTGCTCACAGGTCTGGGATGCCTGCTCGGATGCGCTCATCACATTCGATAATGAAGGGATGGCGGATATGGGCTACATAGTAGAAAATGATGTCATCACCTCTGCATTAACCCGCCAGCTGGACACCATGTCAGGTGAGCGCAGAAAGACCTGCTGCAGCCAATCCCTCCGAAATCAACTGGAGATGTCAGTATAGCAGGGCACTACAAAAAGTTCTGAATCTGTCTATAGCTGCCCGCGTCTCACTGATGGTCTCTATGGCTGCCTGTGTCTCACTGATGGTCTTTTTAGCTGCCTGTGTCTCACTGATGGTCTCTCTTGCTGCCCGTGTCTCGACGATGGTCTCTATGGCTGCCTGCGTCTCACTGATGGTCTCTTTAGCTGCCTGTGTCTCACTGATGGTCTCTCTTGCTGCCCGTGTCTCACTGATGGTCTCTATAGCTGCCCGCATCTCACTGATTATCTCTGTAGCTGCCCGTGCCTCACTGTGTGCACTCGCTTCTCACTTTTCCTCATTACAGGGACATGGTGTCAGCACTCTTCGAGGGTGTAATTAACACCACCCACTTGATCCCGTGATTGTAAAGGGCAACTCTGCTTTTAAGGCCGGATCACACTACCGTGTGTGATGCGAGAAACTCGCACGAGTCTCTTGCATCAACACCCGGTGCTGCTGCCGGCACTCAGGACCGGAGCTGCAGCTGCATGTATTTCTATGCAGCCACTGCTCTGGTCCGAGTGCCGGTGGCAGTGCCGGGTGTTGATGCGAGAGACTCGTAGGAGTTTCTCGCATCACACACTCCTCAATTTCCCTTACCCCGACTCCGACTCCCATATATATTGCTTATATTTAAGTGAAAAATGTATTGTAGTACAATGTGAACATCAGACACTTAATCATTTTTATGATACAATAATCAAGATATTTAGATAGAACATAATACAGTTAGGTCCATATATATTTGGACAGAGACAGCATTTTTCTAATTTTGGTTCTAGACATTACCACAATGAATTTTAAACAAAACAATTCAGATGCAGTTGAAGTTCAGACTTTCAGCTTTAATTTGAGGGTATCCACATTAAAATTGGATGAAGGGTTTAGGAGTTTCAGCTCCTTAACATGTGCCACACTGTTTTTAAAGGGACCAAAAGTAATTGGACAATTGACTCCAAAGCTATTTCATGGACAGGTGTGGGCAATCCCTTCGTTATGTCATTCTCAATTAAGCAGATAAAAGGCCTGGAGTTGATTTGAGGTGTGGTGCTTGCATTTGGAAGGTTTTGCTGTGAAGGAAACATTCGGTCAAAGGAGCTCTCCATGCAGGTGAAACAAGCCATCCTTAAGCTGCAAAAACAGAAAAAACCCATCCGAGAAATTGCTACAACATTAGGAGTGGCAAAATCTACAGTTTGGTACATCCTAAGAAAGAAAGAAAGCACTGGTGAACTCACCAATGCAAAAACGCCTGGGCGCCCACGGAAGACAACAGTGGTGGATGATCGCAGAATAATCTCCATGGTGAAGAGAAACCCCTTCACAACAGCCAACCAAGTGAACAACACTCTCCAGGAGGAAGGCGTATCAATATCCAAATCTACCATAAAGAGAAGACTGCATGAAAGTAAATACAGAGGGTTCACTGCACGGTGCAAGCCACTCATAAGCATCAAGAATAAATAGGCTAGACTGGACTTTGCTAAAAAACATCTAAAAAAGCCAGCTCAGTTCTGGAAGAACATTCTTTGGACAGATGAAACCAAGATCAACCTCTACCAGAATGATGGAAAGAGAAAAGTATGGCGAAGGCGTGGTACAGCTCATGATCCAAAGCATACCACATCATCTGTAAAACACGGCGGAGGCAGTGTGATGGCTTGGGCATGCATGGCTGCCAGTGGCACTGGGTCACTAGTGTTTATTGATGATGTGACACAGGACAGAAGCAGCCGAATGAATTCTGAGGTATTCAGAGCCATACTGTGTGCTCAGATCCAGCCAAATGCAGCCAAACTGGTCGTCGTTTCATACTACAGATGGACAATTACCCAAAACATAAAGCCAAAGCAACCCAGGAGTTTATTAAAGCAAAGAAGTGGAATATTCTTGAATGGCCAAGTCAGTCACCTGATCTCAACCCAATTGAGCATGCATTTCACTTGTTAAAGACTAAACTTCAGACAGAAAGGCCCACAAACAAACAGCAACTGAAAACCACCGCAGTGAAGGCCTGGCAGAGCATCAAAAAGGAGGAAACACAGCGTCTGGTGATGTCCATGAGTTCAAGACTTCAGGCAGTCATTGCCAACAAAGGGTTTTCAACCAAGTACTAGAAATGAACATTTTATTTACAATTATTTAATCTGTCCAATTACTTTTTGGTCCCTTTAACCCCTTTCTGACATCAGACGTACTATCCCGTCCATGGGACCCGGGCCCCTATGCCCATGGACGGGATAATAGGTCTAGCGCGATCAGCGGGGCCCACGTGGTGAGCGCCGCTGATTGCGGCCGGGTGTCAGCTGATTATCACAGCTGACACGCGGCACAATGTGTCAGGGGCGGTCATGGACCGCCCCCGACACATTAACCCATTGCACACCGCGATCAAACATGATCGCGGTGTACCGGGGGTTAAAGGGAAGCATCGGCAGGGAGGGGGCTCCCTCCGTGCTTCCCTGAGCCCCCCCACAGCAGCGCAATGTGCAGCACTGCTGCGGGGGTCTCTTTCCCTACAGGCCCCCGAATCCAAGATGGCGACGGGGGCCTGCAGGGAGCTGGCTTCCTCAGTGCCTGCAAAGCGCAGGCATGAGGAAGTCTGCAGTAGTGCCTGTGACAGATCGCTGATCTGTCACAGTGATCTGTGATGTGACATCAGCGATCTGTCACAGGACAGTGAAGTCCCACCTGGGACTATGTAATAAAGTTAAAAAATAAATAAAAAAAAGTGTTTAAAATAATTACTCTGTCGCCTCATTGGGGGGGACACAGAACCATGGGTGTTATGCTGCTGTCCACTAGGAGGCGACACTATGCATAATCTGAAAAAGATTATCTTTGGCTCCTCCTCTGCAGTATACACCCCTGGACGGCGTCAGCCTTCTCCAGTTTTTTCTTAGTTTCGCAGGAGGCACACCTAAGAATTTTTTTTTTTTACTCCGTCTTTTTCCTGGATTTTTTTCCAATGGACTACAGATGAAGAAAAGCGGGTCTCCAGCGAGACTCCCGGCATGGCTCCCTCCTCGGTCCCCCATTAGGGGTACCCGGTTGAGGTCGAGGTGGCTATTCCCCATGTCGCTCCCTCCCCAGTCCCTCGGGTCCTGGTTCGAGGTCGAGACCCCCCTCCTTCCCCAACCCCTTTGGGGTCTGGGTTGAGGTTGAGGAGAGGATGAAGACCCCCTGACGGTGACAGACGCACCCTCCCTAATCCCCCGCAGGGGGCATTAGGTTGAGACGCCTCAGGTAGGGTCGGAGTACAGGCAGCATTCCGCAGCTTCCAGGGACCCCAGACCAGCTGAGGGATCCTGTTGGGGCCGGGGGAGGGTGCGGACTGGATGGCACAGCAGAGACAGGGCGTCCCTGTTTCTGCAGCAGCAGCGGCTCCATAGCGCTCCGGGGGCCCCCCATACAGGAACCGCTACCCCTGCTACCCCCACCGCTATCCAGTCGACCATTCTGGGGGGGGGGTTTGGTACAAATCCGCCCCCCCCCCGGACTACCGCGCCGCTCTGGAGCCCTCCTGGGCATCAGGCCTCTAATTTAGACCGCGGCTTTGGCCTAGCCGAAGCCGCTGCCTTTTCCCCGCCCCCCGGCCCGCCCCCCGGATGACTAAAATGACACACTGGAATGTCATAGAAGGGGCGGATTGAGGCAGAAAGGGCGCGTTTTTACACAGCCCAGCGCGCCCTTATCAGCTCTCCGCCCCCTCCTCCCTCTCCTCAGAGTCCCGGTGGCCATTTTTTTTGGATGAGATCCAGGAGAGAAGCATCACAGCAGTCTCCGGGGGGCACAGAACTGGGATCTGTCGGCGCTGGACCTAGGGGCACACCGGTGGGGTAAGCTCACAGCTGGGTTCTCATTACTCAGCTGTGAATCTATACTTCCTATAAGGCTCTCTGTGGGTTCCCTCTGCGTAGCCACCCCTGTACGATCCCTTATAGCCAGCCTCTGTGCACTATGCCGGGCTCAAGGAAGAGAACCAGGCAGGAATGTTTCTATGCATTCTGCACAGCCTGCAAAGCCACGCTCCCTAGTGGCAGCACGTATCCGCACTGCCGGGACTGCATCCAGAACTCTGGGTCAGAACCCCAGGGAGTCCCTACTGACGCTTCAGTGTCACAGGCCACGCCGGAATGGGCAACTCAGATGTCACAGTCTATGACACAGTCCATAGACAACCTAACTGCCACATTGCTGCAAGCTCTGCAGAGTCGGGCTCCGGCTATGGACGTTACACAGCAAACGGACAGCTTGTCTCAGGAACATGCTGCTTCCGACTCTCACAGACGTAAGCGGACCCACAGGTCTCGATCACCTGAGTCATCCTATAGCACAAGGTCGTCCCCCTCCAGGGAGAGACAGCGTCATTCCAGGTCTCCTAGGCAGTCTCCTGTCACAGACAGTGCAATTTACCACAGAGATCCCCCACCACAGAACACCCCCGCCCCAGGTCACCCTCCATTGATCACCTTAGCGAGGCACAGGATTCGGAGGGCATCTGTGACTCCCGACTCAGATAACGAAACGGAGAGGTCCGTGGTACCTTCTCCCCCTAGCAATACAGCGCTAGTTGAGGACATAATCTCTGCCATCCATCGGGTGCTAAAAATTCCAGAGTCGGCCCCGGAAGTCCCGGAACATAGGATTTGCTTCGAAAGTGTTCAGAAACCACCTAAGGTCTTCCCTAATCACCATGAGTTTGAGAAAATACTTACAGTTACTTACTTACAGTTTGCGCAGCCTGAGAAAAAATTTGCTAATCGCAAATATTTGGAAGCGAAGTACCCCTTCCCACAGACAGACACCAAACAATGGACAGATCCACCTGAAGTGGACCCCCCGGTTTCGAGGCTAGCAGCGCAGACCTTACTCTCTCTGCCAGATAGCTCAACTCTCAGGGACGCAGCAGACCGGCAAGTAGAACGCATGGCTCGTTCTATTTTCGAAGCGGCAGGCGCCTCCCTGGGCCCTGCGTTTGCTTCAGTTTGGGCGGCCAAGGCCATCCTGGCTTGGGCCAAAAAACTACAGGAGGGTCTTCAAGCTTCAAATCCTGAGTTCTCGGACCAAGCGGTCAAGATAGCAGTGGTAGCAGACTACATGATTCATGCAGCCCTGGATTCCGCAAGAGGTGTAGCGGGAATAGCATCAAACGCCATCACGACGCATCCTCTGGCTGCGAGAATGGAAAGCGGATGCGGCCTCAAAGAAGTCCCTCACGCGACTTCCGTATCTTACTGGAAGACTTTTTGGCGAAAAGTTGGACACAATGATAGCCAATGCCACTGGGGGTAAGAGTATCTCTCTCCCTCAACTAAAACCGAAACGCACGTTTAAACGAAGAAACCAGACACGATTCTGATCCTTTCGGAATTCCTCGGGCTGGTCCGTTTCGCGCCCAGCGCAAAACCGTAACCGCTCTCCACGCAGGGACAACCCACGGACGCAGCAGCGACCGGACAGGTCTTGGCAGTCGAAAGCAGGCCAAGCGAAACCCAAGGGAGGAAAACCTCAGAACTTCGCTTCATCATGACTCACGAACTCCGGAAGACACCCCAACAGTAGGCGGCCGACTTTTACTCTTTCAGCAAGTCTGGCTGCCTTTTACAGAAGACAAGTGGGTCAGGGAAATAGTGTCTTCCGGATACAAGATAGAGTTCACTTCCGCTCCACCGAACCGGTTCTTCCTCTCTATTCCTCCAACACTACCAGACAAGGCTCGTGCTTTCCACCAAGCGGTCTCCTCTCTCCTTCAAGCAGGAGTTGTGGTGCCGGTTCCCGCGAACGAGAGATTCCGAGGGTTCTACTGAAATCTGTTCGTAGTCCCCAAGAAAGGAGGCAGCGTTCGACCCATACTGGACCTAAAACAGCTCAACAATTACGTACGGGTCCGTCATTTCCGCATGGAGTCCCTCCGGTCCATCATTGCATCCATGGAGCAGGGAGAATACCTTGCCTCCATAGACATACAGGATGCGTATCTGCACATACCAATTGCCCCCGCCCACCAAAGGTTTCTCAGGTTCGCGATCAACCAAAACCACTACCAGTTTGTCGCCCTTCCGTTCGGACTCGCCACGGCTCCAAGAACGTTCACCAAAGTCATGGCGGCCACCATGGACGCACTGCACTCAAGAGGCATTCTAGTCATCCCGTACCTGGACGACCTCCTCATCAAGTCTCCCACTTTCAAAGACTGCGAGGTCAGTGTCTCAATCACAATAGACACACTGAGTCGCCTGGGATGGCTAGTCAACCTACAGAAATCGTCGACTATCCCAAGTCAGACTCTAACATTCCTGGGAATGTTATTCGACACCTCCAGGGGCCTGGTGCTCCTTCCCAAGGACAAGACACTGGCCATCCGTCTGGGAGTTCGTACACTCCTTCGCAGTCCTCCTCGATCTCTCCGGTTTGCCATGAGAGTCCTCGGCCGGATGGCAGCAGCAATAGAGGCAGTGCCATTTGCCCAGTTTCACCTCAGGGTCCTTCAACTAGCCATACTCAGATCTTGGGACAGGAATCCCTTCTCCCTCGACAGGGAGTTCAGGTTGACGTCGTCAACCAGGAGGTCCCTGCATTGGTGGCTCAAACCAACCTCGCTTACACGAGGTCCTTTTTCTCTCAGGACAATGGAAGATCCTGACTACCGATGCAAGCCTGACAGGCTGGGGGGCGGTGCACCTACATCACAGGGCACAAGGCAAGTGGTCACCGAGGGAAGTGACATTGCCCATCAATATTCTGGAAATCAGGGCCATCCTCTTGGCACTGAGAGTCTTTCATCACTTGCTTGCAGCCTCGCACATACGGATACAGTCGGACAATGCCACGGCTGTGGCATACGTGAACCACCAAGGCGGGACCCGCAGCGCCCAGGCGATGAGAGAAGTGGCGCATATCCTCCGCTGGGCAGAAGACACGAGGTCGTTACTTTCTGCGGTCCACATTCCGGGTGTAGAAAACTGGGAAGCCGACTTCCTCAGCAGGCAAGGAATGGACTCGGGGGGGGTGGTCTCTCCATCCCGAGATTTTTTACCAGATCTGTCAACATTGGGGAACCCCGGAGGTGGACCTAATGGCATCCCATCTCAATACCAAGGTCCCCAATTTCATGGCCAGGACACACGACCCGCGGTCACTCGGAGCGGATGCCCTGGTCCAGGACTGGTCCCAGTTCCGACTCCTGTACATTTTTCCACCCCTCCCCCCTAATCTCCAGGGTCGTGACGAAGATCAAGCAAGAGGGAGTTCCAACCATCCTCATCGCGCCAGACTGGCCCAGACGTACATGGTACGCCGACATCGTTCAACTTACAGCAGACGTCCCCTGGCGTCTACCCGACCGTCACGACCTTCTGTCTCAAGGTCCGTTCTTCCACCAGAATTCAGGGGCTCTCAATTTGACGGCATGGCCCTTGAAACCTGGATTCTAACCCAGGCAGGTTTTTCACCGGCAGTCATTGCAACTATGATCAGGGCAAGGAAGCCTGCCTCCGCCAAGCTCTATTATCGTACCTGGAGAGCTTTCTTTTCTTGGTGCGAATCTCATGGACAAGTCCCACTCCCTTATTCCCTCCCGAAGGTACTAGGTTTTCTTCAATCGGGCCTAGACACCAAGCTATCCTTAAGCTCGCTTAAGAGTCAGGTGTCGGCGCTTTCAGTCCTTTTTCAAAACCGCATTGCTATTAAACCGCAAGTCAGGACTTTCATCCAGGGAGTTTCCCAATTGGTTCCTCCCTACAAACGTCCGCTGGATACGTGGGACCTCAATCTGGTCCTGACAGCATTGCAAGCTCCACCCTTCGAACCTCTTAGAGGAGTTCCACTTTCCATTCTGTCTCAGAAAGTGGTTTTTCTAGTGGCGATCACCTCGTTACGCAGAGTGTCGGAATTGTCAGCACTTTCCTGCAGACGGCCTTTCCTAGCCTTTCACAAGGACAAGGTGCTTCTCCGCATTTTACCATCCTTCCTTCCGAAGGTTGTGTCCAACTTTCACCTCAATGAGATTTTCCTGCCATCCCTTTGCCAGGTTCCGGTTCATAGAGTGGAGAAGGCTCTGCATACGCTTGACCTCGTCAGAGCATTGCGGATTTACGTGTCCAGGACTGCACCTTTCCGGAAGTCTGATTCCCTCTTCATTCTTCCGGAAGGTAGTCGCAAGGGGCTGCCGGCTTCCAAGGCTACCCTTGCCAGGTGGATCAAGTCCACCATACATGAGGCCTACCGACTTAACAGTTCCCCTCTTCCGGCCGGTATCACAGCACACTCTACAAGGGCAGTAGGGGCCTCCTGGGCCATTCGGCATCGGGCTTCGGCACAACAAGTGTGTAAGGCGGCCACTTGGACCAGCCTACACACGTTTACGAAACACTACAGTGTTCATACCCAGTCCTCAGCGGATGCGAGCCTGGGTAGACTGGTTCTGCAGGCGGCAGTGCCCCAAATTTAGGGATCTGCTAGCACAATATTCGTCCATTGCTTCCCACCCAGGGACTGCTTTGGGACGTCCCATGGTTCTGTGTCCCCCAATGAGGCGACAGAGTAAAGGAGATTTTTGTGTACTCACCGTAAAATCTCTTTCTCTTAGCCTCTAATTGGGGGACACAGCTCCCACCCTGTTGCCCTTATGGGCCGTTGTTTTACGGTTGAGTTCTCATATTGTTCTTTGAGCTCGTACATAGTAGCCTTCTTACAGGCATGGTTATGTTATTTGGTTACGTTCCTCCTAATGCTTTGACACAAAACTGGAGAAGGCTGACGCCGTCCAAGGGTGTATACTGCAGAGGAGGAGCCAAAGTTAATTTTTTTCAGATTATGCATAGTGTCGCCTCCTAGTGGACAGCAGCATAACACCCATGGTTCTGTGTCCCCCAAATTAGAGGCTAAGAGAAAGAGATTTTACGGTGAGTACACAAAAATCTCCTTTTTAAAAAAATCGCCAAATAAATTAAAAAAAAAAAAAAAATATTCCCCCAATAAATCCATTATTTGGAAATAAAAAAAAAAAAACCCAATAAAAGTACACATATTAGGTATCGCCGCTTCCGTAATGACCCGCCCTATAAAACTGTCCCATTAGTTAACCCCTTTAGCGAACCCCTAAAAAAAATAAAAAACGAAGCAAAAAATAATGATTATCATACCGCCAAACAAAAAGTGTAATAACGCGCGATCAAAAAGACGCATATAAATATCCATGGTACCGCTGAAAACGTCATCTTGTCCCGCAAAAAATAAAAAGTTATAGCTCGCAGAATAAAGCGATGCAAAAATAATTATTTTTTATATAAAATAGTTTTCATTGCATAAAACCACCTAAACATAAAAAAAGACCTAAATGAGGTATCGCTGTAACCGTACTGACCCGAAGAATAAAACCGCCTTATCAATTTTACCGCACGCGGAACGGTGTAAACGCACCCCCCAAAAGAAATTCATGATACGCTGGTTTTTGTTCATTCTGCGTCCCAAAAATCGGAATAAAAAGCGAACAAAAAATGTCACGTGCCCGAAAATGGCACCAATAAAAACGTCAACTCGTCCCACAAAAAATAAGACCTCACATGACTCGGTGGGTCAAAATATGGAAAAATTATAGCTCTCAATATGTGGTGATGCAAAAACTATTTTTACAATAAAAAGCGTCTTTTAGCGTGTGACAGCCGCCAAACATAAAAACCGCCATAAATAGTAAATCAAACCCCTCGTTATCACCCCCTTAGTTAGGGAAAAATAATAAAATTAAAAGAAAATGTATTTATTTCCATTTTCCTGTTAGGGTTAGGGCCAGGGTTAGGGCTAGGGTTAGGGCTGAGATTAGGGTTAGGGGTGTGTTGGGGTTCGGGTTGGAGTTAGAATTGGGGGTTTCCACTGTTTGGGCACATCAGGGGCTCTCCAAATGCAACATGGCGTCTGATCTCAATTCCAGCCAATTCTGAGTTGAAAAAGTCAAATGGTGCTCCTTCCCTTCCAAGCTCTGCCATGCGCCCAACCAGTGTTTTACCTCCACATGTAGGGTATCGGCCTACTCAGGACAAATTGCAAAACAACTTTTGGGGTCCAATTTCTCCTGTTACCCTTAGGAAAATAAAAAATTGGGGGCAAAAATATCATTTTTGTGGAAAAAAATGATTTTTTTATTTTCATGCCCGGGCATTATAAACTTCTGTGAATCCCTTGGGGGTTCAAAGTGCTCACCACACATCTAGATAAGTTCCTTAGAGGGTCTAGTTTACAAAATGGGGTCATTTGTGGGGGTTTCCACTGTTTAGGTACATTAGGGGCTCTCCAAAGGCAACATGACACCCGCAGACCATTCCAAAGTCTGCATTCCAAAACGTCACTACTTCCCTTCCGAGCCCCGATGTGTGCCCATACAGTAGTTTTCTCCCAAATATGGGGTATCAGCATACTCAGGACAAATTGGACAACAACTTTTGGGGTCCAATTTCTCCTGGTACCCTTGGGAAAATAAAAAAAAATGGTGACTAAAAGATCATGTTTGTGGAAAAAATACGAATTTTTTATTTTCACGCCCGGGCGTTATAAACTTCTGTGAAGCACTGGGGGGTTCAAGGTGCTCACCACACATCTAGATAAGTTCCTTGGGGGGTCTAGTTTACAAAATTGTGTCATTTGTGGGGGGGTTTCCACTGTTTAGGTACATCAGGGGCTCTCCAAACGCACATGACACCCGCAGACCATTCCATCAAAGTCTGCATTCCAAAACGTCATTACTTCCCTTTCCGAGCCCCGACGTGTGCCCATGCAATAGTTTTCTCCCACATATGGGGTATCAGTGTACTCAGGACAAATTGGACAACAACTTTTGGGGTCCAATTTCTCCTGTTACCCTTGGGAAAATAAAAAAATTGGGGACTAATTGATCATGTTTGTGGAACAAATACGATTTTTTTATTTTCATGCCCGGGAATTATAAACTTCTGTGAAGCCCTTGGGGGTTCAAAGTGCTCACCACACATCTAGATAAGTTCCTTAGGGGTCTAGTTTCCAAAATGGGGTCATTTGTGGGGGGTTTCTACTGTTTAGGTATATTAGGGGCTCTCCAAAGGCAACATGACACCCGCAGACCATTCCCTCAAAGTCTGCATTCCAAAACGTTACTACTTCCCTTCTGAGCCCCGATGTGTGTCGATATAGTAGTTTTCTCCCACATATGGGGCGTCAGCGTACTCAGGACAAATTGGACAACAACTTTTGGGGTTCAATTTCTCCTGTTATCGTTGGGAAAATAAAAAAATTGGGGACTAATTGATCATGTTTGTGGAAAAAATACGAATTTTTTATTTTCACGCCCGGGCGTTATAAACTTCTGTGAAGCACTGGGGGGTTCAAGGTGCTCACCACACATCTAGATAAGTTCCACTGTTAAGGGCATAAAAATTCCAAGTGGAAAATTGCGAAATTTTCAAAATTTTCGCCAAATTTCCGTTTTTTTCACAAATAAGCGCAAGTTATTTGAATGAAATTTTACCACTATCATGAAGTACAATATGTCACGAGAAAACAAGGTAAGAATCACCGGGATCCATGGAAGCGTTCCAGAGTTATGACCTCATAAAGGGACAGTGGTCAGAATTGTAAAAATTGGCCCGGTCATGAACGTGCAAACCACCTTTGGGGGTGAAGGGGTTAAAAACAGGGTGGCACATGTTTAGGAGCTGAAACTCCTAAACCCTTCATCCAATTTTAATGTGGATACCCTCAAATGAAAGCTGAAAGTCTGAACTTCAACTGCATCTGAATTGTTTTGTTTAACCCCTTCACCCCCAAGGGTGGTTTGCATGTTCATGACCGGGCCAATTTTTACAATTCTGACCACTGTACTTTTATGAGGTCATAACTCTGGAACGCTTCCATGGATCCCGGTGATTCTGACATTGTTTTCTCGTGACATATTGTACTTCATGATAGTGGTAAAATTTCATTCAAATATCTTGCGTTTATTTGTGAGAAAAACGGAAATTTGGCGAAAATTTCGCAATTTTCCAACTTTGAATTTTTATGCCCTTAAATCACAGAGATACGGCACACAAAAAAGTTGATAACTAACATTTCCCACATGTTTACTTTACATCAGCACAATTTTGGAACCAAAATTTTTTTCTGTTAGGAAGTTATAAGGGTTAAAAGTTGACCAGCGATTTCTCATTTTTACAACACCATTTTATTTTTAGGACCACATCAAATTTGAAGCCACTTTGAGGGGTCTATATGATAGAAAATACCCAAAAGTTACACCATTCTAAAAACTGCACCCCTTAAGTGCTCAAAACCACATACAAGAAGTTTATTAACCCTTTAGGTGCGTCACAGGAATTTTTTTGAATATTTAAAAAAAAAATGAACATCTAACTTTTTTCACAAAAAAAATACTTCAGGTTCAATTTTTTTTATTTTACCAAGGGTAACAGGAGAAATTGGACTGCAAAAGTTATTGTGCAATTTGTCCTGAGTACGCTGATACCTGATATGTGGGGGGGAACGACTGTTTCGGCGCATGGCAGAGCTCAGAATGGAAGGAGCGCCGTTTGACTTTTTCAATGCAAAATTGGCTGGAATTCAGATCGGACGCCATGTCACGTTTGGAGAGTCCCTGATGTACCTAAACAGTGGAAACCCCCTACAAGTGACCCCATTTTGGAAACTAGACCCCCCCAAGGAACTTATCTAGATATATGGTGAGAACTTTGAACCCACAAGGGCTTTACAGAAGTTTATAACGTACAGCGGTACAATTAAAAAATCATATTTTTTCCACACAAATGATCTTTTCACCCCAATTTTTATTTTCCCAAGGGTAACAGGACCCTAAATGTTATTCTGCAATTTGTCCTGAGTACGCTGATACCCCACATGTGGGGGTAAACCACTATTTGGGCGCATGGCAGAGCTCGGAAGGGAAGCAGGGCCATTTGACGTTTTTGGCTGGAATTGAGATCAGACATCATGTCGCGATTGGAAAACCCCTGATGTACCAAAATAGTGGAAACCCCCCACAAATGACCCCATTTTGAAAACTAGACCCCCTAAGGAACTTATCTAGATGTGAGGTGAGCACTTTGAACCCCCAAAGGCTTCACAGAAGTTTATAATGCCAGGGCATGAAAATAAAAAAATCGTATTTTTTCCACAAACATGATCAATTAGTCCCCAATTTTTTTATTTTCTCAAGGGTAACAGGAGAAATTGAACCCCAAAAGTTGTTGTCCAATTTGTCCTGAGTACGCTGACACCCCATATGTGGGAGAAAACTACTGTATGGACACACGTCGGGGCTCGGAAGGAAAGTAGTAGTGACGTTTTGGAATGCAGACTTTGATGGAATGGTCTGCGGGTGTCATGTGCGTTTGGAGAGCCCCTGATGTACCTAAACTATTGAAACTCCCCACAAGTGACCCCATTTTGGACACTAGACCCCCCACTGAACTTATCTAGATGTGTGGTGAGCACTTTGAACCCCCAAGTGCTTCACAGAAGTTTATAACGCTCGGACGTGAAAATGAAAAAATCATTTTTTCCACAAAAGTGATATTTTTGCCCCCAATTTTTTATTTTCCTAAGGGTAACAGGAGAAATTGGACCCCAAAAATTGTTTTGCAATTTGACTTGAGTAGGCTGATACCCTACATGTGGGGGTAAAACACTGTTTAGGCGCATGGCAGAGCTTGGAAGGGAAGGAGCACCATTTGACTTTTTCAACTCAGAATTGGCTGGAATTGAGATCAGACGCCATGTTGCATTTGGAGAGCCCCTGATGTGCCCAAACAGTGGAGACCCCCAATTCTAACTCCAACCCGAAGCCCAACACACCCCTAACCCTAATCTCAGCCCTAACTCTAGCCCTAACTCTGATGGAAAAATGGAAATAAATACATTTTTTTTTTTTTTATTGTTTTTCCCTAACTAAGGGGGTGATAACGGGGGGTTTGATTTACTATTTATGGTGGGTTTTATGTCTGGCAGCTGTCGCACGCTAAAAGACGCTTTTTATTGTAAAAATAGTTTGTGTCACCACATATTGAGAGCTATAATTTTTCCGTATTTTGACCCACCGAGTCATGTGAGGTCTTATTTTTTGCGGGACGAGTTGACGTTTTTATTGGTACCATTTTCGGGCACGTGACATTTTTTGATCGCTTTTTATTCCGATTTTTGGGACGCAGAATGAACAAAAACCAGCGTTTCATGAATTTCTTTTGGGGGGGTGCGTTTACACCGTTCCGCGTGCGATAAAATTGATAAAGCGGTTTTATTCAGGTCAGTACGGTTACAGCGATACCTCATTTAGGTCATTTTTTTATGTTTTGTTGGTTTTATGCAATGAAAACTATTTTATATAAAAAATAATTATTTTTGCATCGCTTTATTCTGCGAGCTATAACTTTTTTTTTTTTCGCTGATGATGCTGTGTGGCGGCTCGTTTTTTGCGGGACAAGATGACATTTTCAGCGGTACCATGGATATTTATATGCGTCTTTTTGATCGCGCGTTATTACACTTTTTGTTTGGCGGTATGATAAGAAATCATTATTTTTTGCTTTGTTTTTTATTTTTATTTTTTAAGGGGTTCGCTAAATGAGTTAACTAATGGGACAGTTTTATAGGGCGGGTCGTTACGGACGCGGCGATACCTAATATGTGTACTTTTATTGTTTTGTTTTTTATTTCCAAGAAATGGATTTATTTGGGGGAATATTTTTTTTTTTTTTAATTTATTTTAACACTTTTTTTTTATTTTTTTTTTAACTTTATTAAATAGTCACAGGTGGGACATCACTGTCCTGTGACAGATCGCTGATCTGTCACATCACAGATCACTGTGACAGATCAGCGATCAGGAAAGGAGCCCCCCGCAGCAGCGCTGCACATTGCGCTGCCGTGGGGGGCTCAGGGAAGCACGGAGGGAGCCCCCTCCCTGCCGATGCTTCCCTTTAATCCCCGGTACACCGCGATCATGTTTGATCGCGGTGTGCAAGGGGTTAACGTGTCGGGGGCGGTCCGTGACCGCCCCTGACACATTGTGCCGGGTGTCAGCTGTGATAATCAGCTGACACCCGGCCGCGATCAGCAGCGCTCACCACGTGGGCGCCGCTGATCGCGGTAGACGTTCTATCCCGTCCATGGGCATAGGGGCCCGGGTCCCATGGACGGGATAGTACGTCTGATGTCAGGAAGGGGTTAAAATTCATTGTGGTAATGTCTAGAACCAAAATTAGAAAAATGTTGTCTCTGTCCAAATATATATGGTCCTAACTGTATATATTTATTGGAATACAACTTTAGAACACAAAAAACTAATAAGTTGTAAATATGTAATACACTATTTAATATCGATTACATATATTGTGTGTGTGTGTGTATGTGTATATATATATATATATATATATATATATATATATATGTGTGTGTGTGTATATATATATATATATATATATGTGTGTGTGTGTGTGTATATATATATATATATATATATATATATATATATATATATATACACACTATGTTATAAACTATGTAAGTGGCAAAAAACAGTTTCAACAAAAACATACTAAATAACATTTGTGCAGTCTATGAATTTGTTCTAAGAAATAGAATTGCCTCCATCTGATTCTCCTTCATGATGACCTCAAATCTGACCTAATTATTTTAAGGCTAGAGAACAACCTCTATACACTAACTTGGGTTGGAGGCAAAGCCATAACCACATGGGCAACATCTGTAACAATTTCCGGGTATAAAGGAATTGCCTCGTGCACAGTCAGTTTTGATGAACGGTTGAATTTTTCTATTTCTTTGAGAGCAAGTGAAACATTTTGCTGAAAAATGGTCAATCTGCTTGCTATAGGAGACGGAGTGAAATCTTTTTCCTTGCGGCAACGCTTTGCCTGCTTCATGTCATCCAAATACTTGTCAAAGTCAAACTCCTCATCTGATGAGGATGAAAATATGGCAGTCAGGACCCAAGTCCTCTTGCGCCTGGCAGTCCTCCTGTAGGCCACTCATCCCAACTGTTACCTCAGTCAGAGCTTCTTTTCCTTTAGTAAGCTGTTGATCATCAAGCAGTATACGATGACTTGGGTCCACATAAACAGCTGCCAAATTTTTTTTTATTTTCCAATAGCTGTGTGTCTCTCTCTTTAATTGAAGCAGAAATGCTATCTGCGATTAAACCTCCTCTTTGGGACAGGCAAAATAGCAAGTTCTTCCACTCCCTTATGAAAATGCCAGGAGTTAAATCCTCAGCTGAAAATTTTTAGTCACGGTAAATGGGTGATTAAGCAGTTCCTTCAATTCAGCCACCTGTGTCCATTGACCTTCATTTAGGGTTACCTGAGGGTTTGCCATATCTGTAAGAAGAAACGGTTTTAGTTCAAGCAGTCGCTCAATCATTAAATAAGTGCTTCCCCACCGAGTGGCTTGATCGACAATTGCCCCCTTTCCCAGCACGTCTCTTCAAGATGGAATCAATTTTAGGGGTTCTGGCGGCAATAACCAATTTCCTCACTTTTCCAATCAGATTTCCAGCATGTCCCTCTTGCAGTCTCTTATTGTCAGCTGCAGCGTGTGCACATGTGATGAATATGAAATTGTTTTGAAGCAGCTTCAACAAGATCATCTATTTCTACAGTATAATTTTGCTGTTCTTCTGTTGTAATATCTGTTTGTTCCTCAGTTACATGAACAGCACTGTGGCCTTCCATCTCAAACATACTGAATCCTAAATTTTCTTCTAGCTGTTGTTCATTTTACTCTCATTCATGGGTTTAATTGTACTTATCATGTTTGAAGCATTGTCCGTTACAATAGCAAGAACCTGTTCTTTTTTGAGTTCGCAATCTTGCAGAACTTTTTCCACTAAGGCCTAGAGAAACTGGCTGCTGTGATGAGCTTTAGTATCTTTTACTGCCAGTGTCTTGGTAACAATTTCTTTGTTGTCACAAACATATCAAATATTGATGACAAAATAGTTCACTCTGTGACATGTGCAGGCATCCATTTTAAGAAACATGAAGCGTCTTTTGAGTCTTTTTAAGATCTTCCTTTTGTTTAAGGGCTTCTTCAATCACTAATTTTCTAATACTTTCTCTTTCCAGAGAAACACCAAGTTTGCGGGCAATTTCTCCATTAAGAGCTGTAAAAGCTGGTCGTGCAAATAATGATAATGGTACACCGTCCTTCACAACAAGCTGTATGAGCTGTCTTTTAAACATATCTGCTGTCATTGTTACAGTAACTTTGTCACTTACAAAATATCTTGTTAATGATGTTTGAGATGCTCTTTCCTCCTCTTTTGCCTGGCAGGAAGTGCTGGGCGCAGGTTTCTTGGTGCTGATCTTATATTTCTCAGTCACAGCTTTGAAAACTTCTGAGTGGAAGCGTTGTAAAGGTCTTTTTAGATTGGAAGCTCTTGTAGGAGCATTTTTGTCACTGCCTGAGTATGCACTGATTTTGGCATCGCAGCATTTGTTTTCCTCTGGTCACTTGTCATACATTGACACACACAATATTTTTCATCTTGAGTCTCTGTGAAATGCTCAAATACAGCTGACTTCATGGGGCGCTTCTTAGACATTTTGTAATCATATAATTTCACTCTCAAAATAATTTTGTCAAATAAAATAATGTACCGTATATTATAATTCCAGCAAGAACAGGGAACCATGTACAGTGGGGAAAATAAGAATTTGATACACTGACTATTTTGCAAGCTTTCCCACCTACAAAGAATGGAGAGGTCTTCTTCACTTGTACACTTCACCTGTGTGAGACTAAAAAAAAAAATCCAGAAAATCACATTGTATGATTTAAATAATATGCATTTTATTGCATGAAATATGTGTTTGATACAATAGAAAAACAGAACTTAATATTTGGTACAGAAACCTTTGTTTGCAATTACAGAGGTCAGACATTTCCTGTAGATTTGTTTCAGTTGAAGTGTACCTATGATTAAAAATGTCAGACCTCGGGGGGCGTGGCCTAGCAGCATGTGAGGAGGACGTGTGCCTGCAGAGCTCCCGCATGTCCTAGTTTAATTACTGCTGCTAAATGTATTTAGCTAAGATTAGTTGGATATTGTTGTTTAAGTTTAAAAATACCAATTATGGGGGACGTTAAAATTCTTAGCTGGAATGTTATAGGGATGAAATCCCCAGTAAAAAGACAGGCGACTTTTTCTTTTATTATGGACTGCAAACCAACTGTAATTTGCTTGCAAGAGACGCACCTTACACGTGAAACACTTAATATTCTGGATAAAAGGTGGATATTGGCGGGATATCGTTCTACATATTCCCAGTACTCTAGAGGTGTTAGTATACTAATTAGACGGGGTGCTCAATTTTCATGTAATCGGGCGGTGGTAGATGAAGAGGGGCGATTTGTTCTTTTGTATTGTACGTTGTCTGCGGTCACGATGGTACTCATATCTATATATATATATTCCTCCGCCATATAGTAGCAAAATCATATATAAAATCCTAACTATGTTGAGAGATTTTCCAGGAGTCCCATATTTAGTGGTGGGTGATTTTAACAACATTTTGGATGCCCATTGGGATAGAGGTAATCATGCACCTATAAAACCGGAAGGCAACTGCACACCATTTGGGGCCGTCCTGCGCGAACTAGCCTTAACTGATTTGTGGAGATGCAGGAATCCTGGGGTATATCAGTACTCATGTTTCTCCTCTACTTTTTCCTCCTTGTCTCGTATCGACTTGGCTTTGGGCGACGGTATCATACTGGGGAAAATTATGAATGTTGAATATCTATCAAGGACCATTCGCCCCTGTTTATTATAATTAAAGGAGATAATAATATGTCACGAGATAGGCCGCTTTGGCATTTAAATCCTTTTGGCTACAACTAGTGGACAAGACTGATTCATTCACGTCTGAATTACAGGAATTTCTTGGGTTTAATGAGAACTCGGCCTCTAGTCTGGTGGTTTGGGAGTCTCTGAAGGCATATTTGCGGGGTATATTCATACGTGAGTTTTCAAAGATTAAGTCTAGTTCTAGAATGAAATCCAGACTTTTGCTCCCGGAATTGGAAGATGCAGAGCGGGCTTTTTCAATACAGGTCACTCCCAGTGCACATCAGAGACTTAAGGTTGCTCAGTTGCGAGTGACCAAAATGTCTCTGGAAGCGGCAGCGCAGAAACGTATGTTCCAATCGACCCAATTCTTTGAAAATGCAGAAAGTGTGGGGCACCTACTCTCAGTTCTAACGTCAGCACAAAAGGGGTCATCATTCATACCTGGGCTCAGTGGTGAAAATGGGACACTTGTTACTGATGCGCCGGGAATCCTGGGAGTTTTGGGGGGCTTCCGCGGAAGATCTTGAGGATTTTTTGGGGTTTGCTAAACTCTCACGACTCTCTGACGCAGAGAGAAATTTGCTGGACGAACCCCTGGGTTTGGATGAGCTTGATGAGGCCTTGAGCACTATGTCTAATGGCAAGGCATCGGGGGTGGATGGCCTGCCAGTGGAAGTCTATAAAAAATATTAGTCGGTATTACTCCCACTGCTGCTGACTACACTTAATGATAGTCTTGGACTTGGGATCCTCCCGCCATCCATGCGGGAAGCTATTATTACTGTCTTACCGAAAAAAGATAAGGATCCTACCCTCCCGGCCTCGTAAAGGCCAGTTTCCCTTCTGACAGTAGACATCAAATTATTAGCAAAGGTACTGGCCACTCGTCTTTCGAAAGTAGTGGAATCTTTAGTACACCCGGATCAGACGGGATTTATGCCTCGTAAGTCAGCGGCCCTAAATATTAGAAGATTGTGTCTTAACATGCAGGTGGGGGCGCATAATGTGGGGAGGAGGGCGGTCCTGTCTCTTGATGCTGCTAAGGCATTTGACAGCGTGGAGTGGAAATACCTTTTTGCCACGCTTCAATGCATGGGTTTCGGTCCAGGCTTCATTGGTTGGATGAACCTTCTGTACTCTGCACCATTGGCAAGAGTGCGGGTGAACGAATTGCTGTCTGGGCCCTTCCCTCTTCACAGGGGTACGAGGCAGGGCTATCCTCTATCTCCGCTGCTCTTTGCCCTGGCGGTGGAGCCCTTGGCTTCGAGGAGAAGACTAAATCCGGAAATTGAAGGATTTAGGTATGGGGCATTGGAGGAGAAAGTGGCTCTTTATGCAGATGATATTCTTTTGTTCTTAGCGGACCCTGACAGATCACTGAATGGTGCAGTGTCACGTCTTACCTCATTTGGAGCTGTCTTGGGACTAGTTATAAACTGGGAAAAGTCTGCTATTCTCCCATTAGACCCAACTGTGATCAGAGTTCCACAAGTGCCGGCATTGTCGTGCCTTAAATACCTGGGTATTAATGTATCTAATAACATACCAGACTATGAGCGTTTAAATCTCTCACCGCTTGTAGCTAAGATTAAACAAAAGATTAAGGCATGGGCTAAGTTACATCTTTCAATGGTGGGGAGAGTGAATCTGTTGAAAATGGTGATTATGTCACAACTTTTTTATGTTCTTCATAACTCCCCGATTTGGCTTCCTCAAAATAGGTTCTTTAAAATTAATGCACTATTCCGGCTGAAAAAGGGTGCGAGGATCAAGTTAGAACACTTACAAAGGGGTAAGGAGGAGGGAGGGTTGGCATTGCCTAACCCTTGGTTATATTTTTTATCTTCTCAGTGTCAGCATCTAGCAGGGGGATCGGAAGACACATCTGTGGAGATGGGGGGAGGTCGAGGGATTCTCCAGTTTCTAGGGGGTCGGGGACCTCTATTGTCTAAGCTGGAGGCGAATAAATTCAGACCTTGGATAGCTAAACTTCCGACGGTAATGCTTATGGTTAAGATGTGGGGTAAAATCAAAAGTTTAAGAGGAATTGCTGGGTTCACGAGGTATGCTCCCATATGGGATAATCCACATTTGCCGCAACTGAGGACATTGAAAGGGTTCGCTCAGTGGCGACGTCTGGGTATCTGGTGGCTTGCACAGCTGATAGATGGGGGGGTCTTCAAATCATTCGATGACTTCCCACTTTAACACTCTACATTCTACTAGTATTTACAGGTGAGGCATGCTTATACAATGCAGACTCGCATGCACCCTTATTATAAATCATGATGCTGTAATTAATAGGCTTGGTCTGCTGACATCCACGAGAGGATTGATTTCTTTTGTGTATGGAGAACTCCTTTCAAAGGTGCTATTAGGTCACCCGATAACGGCGCTAATGAAATGGGAACAACAAGCAGGTGGGATTTCGGCAGACCGATGGGAATCAATAATGCAAATGATCCCTAAGTTGTCCCTTAGTGAGCCCAATCGTCTTTCCCAACTATACAACCTCTACAGGGTTTATAGAACTCCAAAGTGGTTGTTTGATTTGGGTTTGAGACCGGATTCAAAATGTCCCAAATGTGCGCTTGACAATGCGGATATTCTACATATTCTCTGGACGTGTCCGTGCATACAGATATTTTGGATTATGGTTCTTAACTTAATATATGTAGCCACTGAGCAGGACATTCCCAAAGATCCCACTGTCTGTGTACTGGGATATGTGGAGGAGATTTAAGGGTGACGATCATCTACAAACATCAGTTGCTAGAATGCTCTTTATTGCTAGGAAACTAATAGCGTATCACTGGATCTCGGATAAAGTCCCCACGCGGAAAGAATATGTAAATAAGCTTAACCTTACATTGTGCAGAGAGAAGGCCATTTATCTTAAACGAGGAAGGCCGGCGATGTTTGGAAAAATCTGGGCAGGATGGTTGAACATTCCAGGTTTATCGTCTGTAAATTTGTTAACGTAACAACATGTTCATGATACTCTGAATATGATTTATGTGTGCATTATCATACTATGCGCCTTAGGACGTGTGCCTTATCTATGTATGCTTTGCATCAATTTTGGTATAACTTAGCTTTGGATCAGGGAACGGGATGGGGGGGTGGTAGGGAATGTGGGGTAGTTTGAAATAAGTGATGTTATGTTTTAAAAATTTCAATAAAAAATATCTGATTAAAAAAAAAAAAATTTCAGACCTCTCCATTCTTTGTAGGTGGGAATCGACAGTGTATCAAATATATACTTTCCCCACTGTATAATTTTAGATAGAAATAAAACAAACTTTGCATAAATCAATAGTACAGATGACAAATATAAAGTTTGTAAAATATGTTATTAGATAACTTTACTTTGAATTTCCAAGGCTTTTCTTAGGGTACAGCTCACTAAATGCTTCACAGTCTATGAAGAGGGGAGGAGGGAGGGAGCAAGTTTGTTGTGTATCATACTCCAGGAACAAAGAAACTGATAACAGCTTATAACTTGAAGTTTTGGCTTCTATGCCTATACAAGTCCTCATCAATCCTGTTGCTGTATTTTCCCTGTATATTGTATGTATATTGTATAGAAGCTAGCTTCCCAAAAGTATATGAGCTCAAAGAAAAAACAAACAAGCATCAAGCATACAGAGAAAACATACAGTATACTGGACTATTGATTTATGCACAGTTTATTGAAAGTTTAAATATGCTTTAAGAAGTAATTGCCTTAACCCCTTCACCCCCAAGGGTGGTTTGCACGTTCATGACCGGGCCAATTTTTACAATTCTGACCACTGTACCTTTATGAGGTCATAACTCTGGAACGCTTCCATGGATCCCGGTGATTCTGACATTGTTTTCTCGTGACATATTGTACTTCATGTTAGTGGTAAAATTTCATTCAAATAACTTGCGTTTATTTGTGAAAAAAACGGAAATTTGGCGAAAATTTTGAAAATTTCGCAATTTTCCAACTTTGAATTTTTATGCCCTTAAATCACAGAGATACAGCACACAAAAAACTTGATAACTAACATTTCCCACATGTTTACTTTACATCAGCACAATTTTGGAACCAAAATTTTTTTCTGTTAGGAAGTTATAAGGGTTAAAAGTTGACCAGCGATTTCTCATTTTTACAACACCATTTTATTTTTAGGACCACATCACATTTGAGGTCACTTTGAGGGGTCTATATGATAGAAAATACCCAAAAGTGACACCATTCTAAAAACTGCAACCCTTAAGGTGCTCAAAACCACATTCAAGAATTTTATTAACCCTTTAGGTGCGTCACAGGAATTTTTTTGAATATTTAAAAAAAAATGAACA
This sequence comes from Dendrobates tinctorius, assembly GCF_039654945.1. Taxonomy (NCBI): domain Eukaryota; kingdom Metazoa; phylum Chordata; class Amphibia; order Anura; family Dendrobatidae; genus Dendrobates; species Dendrobates tinctorius. The sequence goes on from NW_027361678.1 coordinate 10,482,757, forward strand.
TCTAACTTTTTTTCACAAAAAAAATACTTCAGGTTCAATTTTTTTTATTTTACCAAGGGTAACAGGAGAAATTGGACTGCAAAAGTTATTGTGCAATTTGTCCTGAGTACGCTGATACCTGATATGTGGGGGGGAACGACTGTTTCGGCGCATGGCAGACCTCAGAATGGAAGGAGCGCCGTTTGACTTTTTCAATGCAAAATTGGCTGGAATTCAGATCGGACGCCATGTCACGTTTGGAGAGTCCCTGATGTACCTAAACAGTGGAAACCCCCTACAAGTGACCCCATTTTGGAAACTAGACCCCCTAAGGAACTTATCTAGATGTGTGGTGAGAACTTTGAACCCCCAAGGGCTTCACAGAAGTTTATAACATAAAGCTGTACAATTAAAAAATCATATTTTTTTCACGAAAATTATCTTTTCACCCTCAATTCTTATTTTTCCAAGGGTAACAGGACCCTAAATGTTATTGTGCAATTTGTCCTGAGTACGCTGGCAGAGCTCGGAAGGGAAGCAGCGCCATTTGACGTTTTTGTCTGGAATTGAGATCGGACACCATGTCTCGATTGGAAAACCCCTGATGTACCTAAACAGTGGAAACCCCCCACAAATGACACCATTTTGTAAACTAGACCCCCTAAGGAACTTATCTAGATGTGAGGTGAGCACTTTGAACCCCCAAAGGCTTCACAGAAGTTTATAATGCCAGGGCATGAAAATAAAAAAATCGTATTTTTTCCACAAACATGATCAATTAGTCGCCAATTTTTTTATTTTCCCAAGGGTAACAGGAGAAATTGAACCCCAAAAGTTGTTGTCCAATTTGTCCTGAGTACGCTGACGCCCCATATGTGGGAGAAAACTACTGTATGGACACACGTCGGGGCTCGGAAGGGAAGCAGTGACATTTTGGAATGCAGACTTTGATGTAATGGTCTGCGGGTGTCATGTGCGTTTGGAGAGCCCCTGATGTACCTAAACTATTGAAACTCCCCACAAGTGACCCCGTTTTCGACACTAGGCCCCCCATGGAACTTATCTAGATGTGTGGTGAGCACTTTGAACCCCCAAGTGCTTCACAGAAGTTTATAACGCTCGGGCGTGAAAATAAAAAAATCATTTTTTTCCACAAAAATGATATTTTTGCCCCCAATTTTTTATTTTTCTAAGGGTAACAGGAGAAATTGGGCCCCAAAAATTGCTTTGCAATTTGACCTGAGTAGGCTGATACCCTACATGTGGGGGTAAAACACTGTTTGGGCGCATGGCAGAGCTTGGAAGGGAAGGAGCACCATTTGACTTTTTCAACTTAGAATTGGCTGGAATTGAGATCAGACGCCATGTTGCATTTGGAGAGCCCCTGATGTGCCCAAATAGTGGAAACCCCCAATTCTAACTCCAACCTGAACCCCAACACAACCCTAACCCTTGCCCTAGCCCTAACCCTAATGGAAAAATGGAAATAAATACATTTTCTTTTAAGTTTATTATTTTTCCCTAAGGCCTCTTTCACACTTCCGTTTTTTACAATCAGTCACAATCCGCCAGGTTTTGAAAAAAAACGGATCCTCCAATTTTTTTTGAGGATCCGTTTTTTCCCATTGACTTGCATTAATGGCGGATTGTGACGGATTGCTGTCCGTTGCATCCGTTTTTTGTGAGGATCTGCCAAAAGTTGCTGTCCGTCACCATCCTCAAAAAATTCAAAACGGAGCTTGTAACGTTTTTTTCTCTGGCGGATCCTGCAAACACTGATTTAACCAGAATTTCTTTCTGGGTGCCGGACAAAAAAAAAAAAAATTCTCTCTCTCTCTCTCTCTCTCTCTCTCTCTCTCTCTCTCTCTCTCTCTCTCTCTCTCTCTCTCTCTCTCTCTCTCTCTCTCTCTCTCTCTCTCTCTCTCTCTTCTTCATTTTCAGGATCCGTCTGTGCCATCATTTGAGAACGGATCCGCTTGTCCGCCTTTTTGGCGGATTATAACTGATGCAAAAAACTGAAGTGTGAAAGAGGCCTTACTAAGGGGGTGATAACGGGGGGGTTTGATTTACTATTTATGGCGGTTTTTATGTTTGGCGGCTGTCACACGCTAAAAGACGCTTTTTATTGTAAAAATAGTTTTTGCATCACCACATATTGAGAGCTCTAATTGTTCCGTATTTTGACCCACCGAGTCATGTGAGGTCTTATTTTTTGCGGGACGAGTTGACGTTTTTATTGGTACCATTTTCGGGCACGTGACATTTTTTGATCGCTTTTTATTCCGATTTTTGGGACGCAGAATGAACAAAAACCGGCGTTTCATGAATTTCTTTGGGGGGTGCGTTTACACCGTTACGCGTGCGATAAAATTGATAAAGCGGTTTTATTCTTCGGGTCAGTACGGTTACAGCGATACCTCATTTAGGTCTTTTTTTATGTTTTGGCGCTTTTATGCAATGAAAACTATTTTATATAAAAAATAATTATTTTTGCATCGCTTTATTCTGCGAGCTATAACTTTTTATTTTTTTGCGGATGATGCTGTGTGGCGGCTCGTTTTTTGCGGGACAAGATGACGTTTTCAGCGGTACCATGGATAGTTACGGTATATGCGTCTTTTTGATCGCGCGTTATTACACTTTTTGTTTGGCGGTATGATAATAAATCATTACTTTTTGGTTCGTTTTTTATTTTTAAGGGGTTCGTTAAAGGGTTCAACTAATGGGACAGTTTTATAGGGCGGATCGTTACGGACGCGGCGATACCTAATATGTGTACTTTTATTGGTGTTTTTTTTTTATTTCTAAAAAATGGATTTATTTGGGGGAATTTTTTTTTTTTTTTCTAATTTATTTGGCGATTTTTTTTTTTTTTTTTTTTTTTTAAATTTATTTTAACACTTTTTTTTTTTTTTTACTTTATTAAATAGTCCCAGGTGGGACATCACTGTCCTGTCACAGATCGCTGATGTGTCACATCACAGATCACTGTGACAGATCAGCAATCTGTCACAGGCACTGCAGAAGGCTTCCTCATGCCTGCGCTTTGCAGGCACTGAGGAAGCCAGCTTCCTGCAGGCCCCCGAAGGCCCCCGTCGCCATCTTGGATTCGGGGGCCTGCAGGAAAGGAGCCCCCGGCAGCAGCGCTGCACATTGCGCTGCCGTGGGGGGCTCAGGGAAGCACAGAGGGAGCCCCCTCCCTACCAATGCTTCCCTATAACCCCCGGTACACCGCGATCATGTTTGATCGCGGTGTGCAAGGGGTTAACGTGTCGGGGGCGGTCCGTGACCGCCCCTGACACATTGTGCCGGGTGTCAGCTGTGATAATCAGCTGACACCCGGCCGCGATCAGCGGCGCTCACCACGTGGGCGCCGCTGATCGCGGTAGACGTACTATCCCGTCCATGGGCATAGGGGCCCGGGTCCCATGGACGGGATAGTACGTCTCATGTCAGGAAGGGGTTAATCTTGTTATCCTGTTCACTCTCGCAATTCTTTTGAGATGAGTGTAGGCCTTCCTTCTTTCTGAGTGTGTTTACTTTGTACCCTTTTCTGTAGAGGAGGAGCTTCACTGGTGCCAGAGTGCAGCACTGACTTATCTCAGCTAAGACAAAGCTAGATCCTCAGGCTATGTTCACACCATGGGCGTAGCCAGGATCAAAAATAAGGGAGGGGCAGAACCTCATACTATTCCGCAGAACCTCATACTGCACACCTCAGCTGCTGCAGAACCTTATACTGCACACCCCTATACTTGAAAATAAAGTCTGCACCTTAAGAAGATGTGGTGAATACAGTCTTTTTATTCCAACTATCAATTGATGTTGATGTGTTACTGAAGACGAGCAATGCCTGTCCTTTTGGGCAGCTATGAGTTGTGCCTGACTGGTGCTAAAATAAAAAGAGTGTTAGTCTGTGTGCTAACCGGCTTTCATTCTTTTTGGTACAGATACGATATGGATAGACAGATATGGATAAATAGAGCAGATTTCTAATCTACTTTTGCTATTGAAAACATTATCTATGAGCTCAAAAACCTTTCAGGTGATGCGGTTTTTTAAAAAGCTGATCTGCTTTTGCAGCTGAAAAACGTATCCTCAAAAAACGCAGCAAAAACGCTGTGTGTGAATGTAGCCTTAGATCAGGAATAGAACAGTCATTTATAGGACATTTCATAACTTTCCCAAATTCCTATGAAAAAATATTCAGCACATTCTGCATTTGTACTACTGTACCCAATTTAGTATAAATTTTAGTAGTCGGTCCATTTTATACGGACTCCACAGCCCTGGCTTAGAGGCTGTCCACGGCCTGGACTCAGTCACTGCTTCTGACAGACTCTTGGGTATGATCCTCGTATATATTGTTCTCTACCTTGGTGCCGTGCTTCCTGTTCCTGGGCTCCAGCTATGCTGTCACAGCCACCACCACCTCTTCAGAGTTCTCTGCTGCCTTCTGATATCACTTCCCATCCTGCCTTGTGCTGGACTGCACGCCAGCAATGACCCCCCCCCATAATTCTGCCCACATCCCTTCCCCAGCGCTACACACAGCTTCAGCACCACGACCTGTACAGGACACATTTACCGGTGACTGAAGTCATGCACAAAGCATCGGTACACCAGACCAAAAAAATTAAGGTATTTGGATAGGTGGGACAGCAGTTCACACTCACTTTCTGAATCCTGGAACTCGGGGAGATTTTGACAGAAGGAAGTTGTGGGATTCTCAGAAGGAGATTGTGACTAGAAAAGCAGCTCAGGATGCAGAAGGACTTCTACAATAAAGGTCTGTAGTAAAGTGCTCCTGTACAGCAGATAGATCACCTGAGAGGGACTTGTAGGGTCCACGTCAGTCCCTGTCATCCCACTGAAATAATTATTTCCCCATTATAGATATTTGCCTGGATGATGTTGTTGTCAGATTATTGTTGATGTGGCATATCCATTGTGCCATGCGGTCCTAGAGATGGGCTGTGTACCTTAGGAGACATCATCTTCCCCAGCATATTGTAGCACCTGTACAGAGAAGGTTTGTTCCTCCTGCCTGTCCACTCTTTGCTGTCGGTCCAATGATGATCCAGGCCGTCACCCATGATCAGTGCAGCCGCCCTCGTCTTGCTGTATGCATGCTCCTCTCACTTTCCCTCATTACATGGATCTGGTTTCCAGCCTGTGAGTTGGAGTATCTTTCCCTGGTCACAGAGTGTGCGCCGTCCCTTTCTCTGTGATGGACGCTGCAGAATAATGGGGTCTTTGTATTGCAGATAGTGTGGAAGTTCAGTACCGGAGCAGAGCCGTACGCTGCACCTGGCCAGCACCTGACAGCAGTGGAGAGGTCAGCCCATTTTTGGAGATACAGCTTGCAGATGGCAGACATCTGCACACAAGGCTGCTGGTGAGGACCCACCAGCCCCATTATTATGCTCCTGAGCTCTTTCTGAAGCATTTTCCTGTGTCTTATTATGCAGGTCGTCTGCTTTCGGCACAGACCCGTCCTCTTTCTTCTATATCAGGGGGTTGTATGGCTGACCACACTGCCCTTGTGTTTTTTACAATGCTGCGCTCTTTCTAGCAGGGGGGACAATACTGAAGAAAAAAATGGAGCCTATATACCCCAAAAAGTATAAGACCTAATTCATATAAAAAATATAAATGTTATTGAACATGTTAAAAAGTGAACGTGTCATAATAACAGTAACCAGTATGAAGGAGAATGGTGAAGACACGAGATGTGTGACAACAAATGGTGGTAAGGAGAATACATATGTATATATGGCTTTATATGCCACACTGTCCGATACAAATCACAGTGGATAACAGAAAACTGATCCCTGGGGGAGCTGTCCAGTCATCACATGTGACGTATATACAGTGGGTATTTAAAGTATTCAGATCCCTTTAAATGTTTCACTCTTTGTTTCATTGCAGCCATTGCGTAAATTCAAAAAACGTTCATTTTTTTCTCATTAATGTACACTCTGCACCCCATCTTGACTGAAAAAAAACAGAAATGTAGAAATTGTTGCAAATTTATTAAAAAGATAAACTGAAATATCTCCTTGAGATGGTTCTACTCCTTCATTGGAGACCAGCTGTGTTTAATTAAACTGATAGGACTTGATTTGTAAAGGCACACACCTGTCTATATAAGACCTCACAGTGCATGTCAGACCAAATGAGAATCATGAGGTCAAAGGAACTCCCCAAGGAGCTCAGAGACAGAATTGTGGCAAGGCACACATCTGGCCAAGGTTACAAAAGAATTTCTGCCGTACTCAAGATTCCTAAGAGCACAGTGGCCTCTATAATCCTTAAATGGAAGAAGTTTGGGACCACCAGAAGTCTTCCTAGACCTGGCTGTCCAGGCAAACTGAGCAATCGAGGGAGAAGAGCCTTTGTGAGAGAGGTAAGGAAGAACCCCAAGATCACTGTGGCTGAGCTCCACAAATGCAGTAGGGACGTGGGAGAAAGTTCCACAAACTCAACTATGACAGCAGCCCTCCAGCAGTCGGGACTTTATGGCAGAGTGGCCCGACGGAAGCCTTTCCTCAGTGCAAGACATATGAAAGCCCGCATAGAGTTTGCTAAAACACATGAAGGACTCCCAGACTATGAGAAATAAGATTCTCTGGTCTGATGAGACAAAGAACTTTTTGGTGATAATTCTAAGCGGTATGTGTGGAGAAAACCAGGCACTGCTCATCACCTGCCCAATACAATCCCAACAGTGAAACGTGGTGGCAGCATCATGCTATGGGGGTGTTTTTCAGGGGACAGGATGACTGGTTGCAATTGAAGGAAACAAGAATTTGGCCAAGTACAGAGTTATCCTGGATGAAAACCTCTTCCAGAGTGCTCTGGACCTCAGACTTGGCCAAAGGTCAACCTTCCAACGAGACAATGACCCTAAGCACACAGCTAAAATAACAAAGGAGTGTTTTCAGAACAACTCTGTGACCATTCTTGACTGGCCCAGCCAGAGCCCTGACCTAAACCCAATTGATCATCTCTGGAAAGACCTGAAAATGGCTGTCCACCAATGTTCACCATCCAATCTGATGGAACTGGAGAGGATCTGCAAGGAAAATTGGTAGCGGATCCCCAAATCCAGGTGTGAAAAACTTGTTGCATCATTCCCAAGAAGACTAATGGCTGTACTAGCTCAAAAGAGTGCTTCTACTCAATACTGAGCAAAGGGTCTAAATACTTATGACTATGAAATATTCCAGTTTTTCTTATTCAATAAATTTTGCAAAAATTTCTACATTTCTGTTTTTTTTCAGTCAAGATGGGGTGCAGAGGGTACATTAATGAAAAAAAAATGAACATTTTTGAATTTACCAAATGGCTGCAATGAAACAGTGAAAAATTTTAAGGGGTCTGAATGCTTTCTGTACCCACTGTATACAGGTGCTTCTCACAAAATTAGAATATAATCAAAAAGTTAATTTATTTCAGTTCTTCAATACAAATAGAGAAACTCTTATATAGAGTCATTACAAACAGAGTGATCTATTTTAAGTTTTTATTTCTGTTAATGTTGATGATTATGGCTTACAACCCATGAAAACCCAAAAATCATGATCTAAGTAATTTAATTAACAAAAAACACCTGTAAAAGCTTCCTGAGCATTAAAAAAGGTCCCTTAGTCTGTTTTAGCAGGCTCCACAATCATGGGGAAGACTGCTGACTTGACAGATGTCCAGAAGGCAGTCATTGACACAGTCCACAAGGAGGGTAAGCCACAAAAGGTCATTGCTATGTTCACAGCATATTAATGGAAAGAAGAGTGGAAGGAAAGTGTGTGGTAGAAAAAGGTGCACAAGCAACCGGGATAACCGCAGCCTTGAAAGGATTGTTAAGAAAAGGCCATTCAAATATTTGTTGGAGATTCACAAGGAGTGGACTGCTGCTGGAGTCCAATAGACAACGCTAGAAGCGTCCTACCTGGGCCAAGGAGAAAAAGAACTGGACTGTTGCTCAGTGGTCCAAGGTGTTGTTTTCTGATTAAAGTAAATTTTGCATTTCATTTGGAAATCAAGGTCCCAGAGTCTGGAGGAAGAGTGGAGAGGCCACAATCCAAGCTGCTTGAGGTCTAGTGTGAAGTTTCCACAGTCATTGATGGTTTGGGGAGGCATGTCATCTGCTGGTGTAGGTCCACTGTGCTTTATCAAGACCAAAGTCAGCGCAGTCATCTACCAGGAAATTTTAGAGCACTTCATGTTTCCCTCTGCCGACAGCAGGACGTGGCACCTGTCCACACTGCCAAAAGTAACAATACCTGGTTTAAAAACAACAGTATCACTCTGCTTGATTGGCAGCAAACTCGTCTGACCTTAACCCCGTAGAGAATCTATGGGATATTGTCAAGAGGAAGATGAGACACCAGATCCAACATTGCAGATGAGCTGAAGGCTGATAACGAAGCATTGATGCAGTTATTGATGCAAAAGGAGCCCCGACCAAGTATTGTGTGCATTTACTGAACATACATTTCAGTAGGCCAACAGTTCGGATTTTAAAATCATTTTTCAAGCTGATGTTATAAAGTATTCTAATTTAGTGAGATAATGACTTTTGGGTTTTCATTGGCTGTAAGTCATCATCAACAATAATAGTAATATACACTTGAAATAGATCACTCTGTTTAATGACCTATATATACTATGAGTTTCACTTTTTGTATTAAAGAATTAAAATTAACTTTTTGATATTACTCTAATTTTGTGAGACGCACCTGTATGTATATATGGCTTTATGTGCCACGTGGTCTGATACAAATCACAGTGGATAGCAGAAGACTGATCCCTGGGGGGGAGCAGTCCAATCATCCCTTGTGAACTCAAAGGCATCCCAATATAGAAGTACACTGAAATGGTGGTAAAGAATCTGATCTACAATTGTACGTGTGTGCAGAGATGGATGCCAAGTGGTTGACATGCTGTGGTAAAGAGGGATATACAGTGTGGAAAAAAAGTATTTAGTCAGCCAATAATAGACATCATAGGCAGACCACAACTATGAGCTTCAAATTGAGAAACCAAATCCAGAAAATCACCTTGTCTGATTTGGCAAGATTTATTTTTCAAATTATGATGAAAATAAGCATTTGCTCATTAACAAAATATTTTGTTATATATCCTTTGTTGGCAATGACAGAGGTCAAACGTTTTCTGAAAGTATTCACAAGGTTGGCACACACTGTTGGTGGTATGTTGGCCCATTCCTCCATGCAGATCTCCTCTGGATCAGTGATGTTTTGGACATGTCACTGGGCAACAGGGACTTTCAAATCCCTCCAAAGGTTTTCTATGGGGTTGAGATCTTCAGACTGGCTAGGCCACTACAGGACCTTCATATGCTTCTTACGAAGCCACTCCTTCGTTGCCCTGGCGGTGTGCTTGGGATCATTATCAAGCTAAAATACCCATCCTCATTTCATCTTCAGTGCCCTTGCTGATGGAGGTTTGCACTCAAAATCTCATGATACATGGCCCCATTCATTCTTTCATGTACACAGATCAGTTGTCCTGGTCCCTTTGCAGAGAAACAGCCCCAAAGCATGATATTGACCCCCCCATGCTTTACAGTAGGTATGGTGTTCTTTGGATACAACTCAGCATTCTGTCTCCTCCAAACACAACAAGTTTTGTTTCTACCAAACAGTTCTACTTTGGCTTCATCAGACCATATGACATTCTCCCAATACTCTTCTGGATAATCCAAATGCTCTCTAGCAAACGTCAGACAGGCCCAGACATGTACTGGCTAAAGCAGGCGGATACGTCTGGCACTGCAGGATCTAAGTCCCTGGCGGCTTAGTGTGTTAGTAATGGTAGCCTTTGTTACGGTGGTCCCAGCTCTATGCAGGTCATTCACTAGGTCCCCCTTGTGGTTCTGGGATTTTGCTCATCATTCTTGTGATCATTTTGACCCCACGGGGTGAGATCTTATTATTACTTGCACAGCTGATTTCATCACACCAAGCTGCTTGCCTATTGCAGATTCAGTCTTCCCAGCCTGGTGCAGGGCTACAATTTTGTTTCTGGTATCCTTAGACAGCTCTTTGGTCTTCATTATAGTGAAGTTTGGAGTGTGACTGTTTGAGGTTGTGGACAGGTGTCTTTTATACTGGATAACAACTTCAAACAGGTGCCATTACTACAGGTAATGAGTGGAGGACAGAGGAGCCTCTTAAAGAGGAAGTTACAAGTCTGTGAGTGCCAGAAATCTTGCATGTTTTTAGGTGACCAAATAAAATACTTATTTTCCACGATAATTTGCAAAATAAATCTTGCCAAAATCAGACAAGGTGATTTTTCTGGATTTGTTTCTCATTTTGACTCTCATAGTTGTGGTCTACCTATGATGTCAATTATAGGCCTCTCTCATCTTTTTAAGTGGGAGAACTTGCACAATTGGTGGAGGACTAAAGACTTTTTCCCCACTGTATGTGTGGCCAAAAGGCAGCAACATACCAAGGGCAGATGATGCTGAGGGAACAAGTAGTAGCAATACAGTATCTGTGCATAATCGTCACCCATAAAGTGCACAGTCGCCTATGTGTGCTGGTCAAGCCCCAACACACGTTTTGCATTGACTTTTTTGGAGGGCTCTTTATAGCAGTCCTGACTGCATCTGAGCGCCCTAAAACTTGTCTCTTTCAGATTGGTGCAGATGGCCAGAACTCCATGGTCCGCAGATCAGGAGGAATGAAGACTATTCAGTGGAACTACAATCACATGGCTGTGGTTGCCACCCTGCAGTTATCTGAGGTGAGTAGTGGAAAATCTGCTGTCTGGTGGTGGATTCAAATTGTAAAATAAGCTGACTCCAGAACTGGTGAGTGCTGAGGCTGCCTGGACTGTGTGGTGCTGATGATGTGTAGGTGTGAACCGCACAGGCAGCAGCGGGTGGGGAACCAGACTGTGCAGAGGATAAGGCTCCTCATTTGTCACAAGTTCAGGCTGCCTTTATCTCCCACAGGAACCCTGGGCATGCACCCATGTTGCGACCTGGCAGGAGCACCCTGCACGCCCGCGCTGTCACCTGGCAGGAGCACCCTGCACGCCCGCGCTGTCATCTGGCAGGAGCACCCTGCACGCCCGCGCTGTCATCTGGCAGGAGCACCCTGCACGCCCGCGCTGTCACCTGGCGGGAGCAACCTGCACGCCCGCCCTGTCACCTGGCATAAGCAACCCGCACGCCCACGCTGTCACCTGGCAGGTGCACCCTGCACGCCCGCGCTGTCACCTGGCGGGAGCACCCTGTACGCCTGTGCTGTCACCTTGACCAGGCTACCATGCTCATACAGTGTAACATTCACTTTTCATCATTTTATCTCGTAGTCTACTGAGAACAACGTGTCCTGGCAGAGATTCCTTCCTACTGGACCCATCGCCATGTTACCGGTAACTATTGCCCACTGTATCCATGATCTTTTCATCAGAGTTCGGCTAATAGTTTGACTTTTGACCCTTAAACTGGAGTTTAATCACCTTGGCTAGTAGTGTGACCACCCACCAACTAGGATGAAAGTCACGTTTAAAATTGTCTGTACTCAGCTGCAAGATGTTTGATCACATTGCATTGGAAGCAAACTCCCCCCCCCCCCCCCCCCCCGTCTGTACCAGACCCATATACTAGGATCAGAGGCATTAGAAATCATGAATGTCACCTATGAATGAAAATAGGGTTGAGAAATGTAATCTCATCTGATCCCCTTGGGATACTTTCTGGGTACCCCTGAATTTGTGAATGGTCTCTACTGGCCCACTCATTGCTCTTTCCATCTACATCTTGTTTGTCCCCCACCTCTTTTCAGATTGATAAAAATAATAAAGTAAATTAGGATTTCTGAATAATATCCAATACACATTTAATATTTAACTCTTTTTCATTACAGCCTTGTTATATGTTCATATATTCGCCTTTTGTATTTCTTTTCTGAAAAATGTATGTTCTGTGAAACATGAAAATATTTCAATAAAAATTTACAATTAGAATAAAAATTGGCTGCGCTGCTGGAAAAGACTTCTCTTGCTGCAATATTCCTTGAAGGTTCTTTATTAGCCAATGTGTCTCTCCTGGGGTGGTCTTCACACCCCCCCCTACCCCAGTCCCCCACCGCCCCCCGGTGAGTTACACCTATTGCTATATTAGGGGTTTACCCTATTGTACACTTCTCCCTCCATTGGGGACATTCTGGTGTTGTTACATTAATCACCAGAATCTTAGGATGTACACAGCATAGAAAAGTGTATTTCTGCCTTGGATCCAACTGCCAAAACCACACTGATCTTGAAGATGTGGACCTAAAGTCTACTGTGTGAATGGAAGTTTAAAATTCACCCCACACTCTTTAGTTTATGGTGCAAAAAGATGTTTTATTCAAGTTCATGAATAGTGAAAATATAAATAGGAGCAGGTCAATAATGTTACAAAAAGCATTATACAACGTTCTGACCCATTCCGGAGCTTAATCATTTAAGATTTCCTTTTTAAATTGACAGTAATAGTGCTGTATTGTTGCTAGGGTAAGGGTTGTAGCTTGACCTGCTGGTCCTGTATGCTTAAACCTTACCCAATCAGCGATACAGCACTATTACTGTCAATTTAATAAAGAAATCTTAAAAGGTTAAGACCCGGGATGGGTCAGAACGTCGTGTAATGCATAGTCGCTTTCTGCACCATTATTAACCTGCTCCCATTTATATTTTCACTCTTCATGGACTTGAATAAAAATATATTTTTGCACCATAAACTAAAGCGTGTGTGGTGAAGTTTGAACTTCTATAGACGTGGGCTATACAGCCCGTTCCACTAGCACCTCGCTCCTCGACAGTGTGCACACTAAATTTTACCTCATTACTGTGTGAATGGAGCACTAGTGACTGTGAGACAACCAGTCCTATAAACAGTGACTGGAGCACTAGTGACTGTGAGACAGCCAATCCTATAGACAGTGGAATGGAGCACTAGGGACTGTGAGACAACCAGTCCTATAGACAGTGAATGGAGCACTATTGACTGTGAGACCACCAGTCCTATAGACAGTGACTGTGAGATAACCAGTCCTATAGACAGTGAATGGAGCACTAGGGACTGTGAGACAACCAGTCCTATACACAGTGAATGGAGCACTAGGGACTGTATGAGACCACCAGTCTTATAGACAGTGAAAGGAGCACTAATGGCTGTGAGACAACCAGTCCTATAGAGAGTGAATGGAGCGCTAGTGAATGTGTGACAACCAGTCCTATAGACAGTGACTGTGATACCACCAGTACTATAAACAGTGAATGGAGCACTAGTGAATGTGTGACAGCCAGCCCTATAGACGGTGAATGGAGCAATAATGACTGCGTAACAACCAGTCCTATAGACAGTGACTGTGAGACGACCAGTCCTACAATGAATAGAGCACTAGTGACTGTGAGACAACCAGTCCTATAGACAGTGAATGGAGCACTAGTGACTGTGAGACAACCAGTCCTATAGACAGTGAATGAAGCACTAGTGACTGTATGACAACCACTGCTATAGACTGTGAATGGAGCACTAGTGACTGTGCCAACCAGTCCTATAGACAGTGACTGTGAGACGACCTGTCCTACAATGAATAGAGCACTAGTGACTGTGAGACAACCAGTCCTATAGACAGTGAATGGAGAACTAGTGACTGAGACAACCAGTCCTATAGACAGTGAATGAAGCACTAGTGACTATGACAACCACTGCTATAGACTGTGAATGGAGCACTAGTGACTGTGTGCCAACCAGTCCTATAGACAGTGAATGGAGCAATATTTGTTACCTCTGCACACAGGAGGCTCTTTCTCTCATGGTCGCTGAGGTCTCTTGCATTAATCGTCTATCACCTTTCCTCTGGATACATGACACGTTTGTTGTGGGAGGGCAGGCAATCTGGGTGGTCTCCTGTCCGCTGATTGCATTGTGTTTCTCTTACAGCTGTCAGACACGTGGAGTTCGTTGGTGTGGTCTACCTCTCCAGAGCACGCCTCTGTGCTTTTCAGCATGGATGATGGACGTTTTGTTGATGCAGTGAATTCGGCTTTTGTACGTGGCTTTTCCCCCCTGTATTTGGCGTCTAGCACTGATGACGCCGGCTTTATTGCCTCTGTCTTTTCTTAGTGGAGCAGTGAGCACCATTCAGACTTCATCTCTTCTGCTGGATCTCTGCTGCGATCCGCTGTGTCCTTCCTAAGGCCATCTGGTTCTTCTAGCCGACAGCTTCCTCCCAGCGTTTCCCACCTCGGGGACAAGAGCAGGGCAGCTTTCCCTCTAGGTCTTGCCCATGCTACAGAATACATTCGCCAGCGCGTGGCCCTAATTGGGTGAGATGAAATTAAGGCATTAGGGATGGCCGTGCTATCATGTTGGAGCTAAGTGCTGATTTCTGTTTCTGCAGAGACGCTGCCCACAGAGTGCACCCTCTTGCCGGTCAAGGGGTTAATATGGGCTTTGGAGATGTGGCCAGTCTGGTTCATCATCTGAGCAGAGCGGCATTTGATGGTGTGGACCTCGGTGAGTTATTAAAAGTAACTCTCAGTAGTGAAATGTCAAGATGTACGATTCATCCAACCCCCTTACAGCCAAACCGTGCGAGTGCTCCACCGCTCACTGCACACCGAATATTAACCCTTTACTGACAGGTCCAGTCAGTATTTTTGTGCTTTCATGCATTCCTAAACTTTGTCTAAGGCCTCCTTCACACATCCTGGTGATTCCAGTACAGGAAAACTAGTACTCTTGTGTCCATGTGCCATCAGTATGTACGTATGTGAGATTCCATGTATCCGTTTCATGTGTGTGACACCAACTGACGTCTGGGAAGAAGCGGTACTGTTCGCGCTGATCCAAGTAACCGGCTGCTGGAGGCAGCTGTCATCATTGTCGCCTGGACTCCCTGAGATCAGCGCGACAAAGTGACAATGATGGGAGTTGTATTCAGCACCCAGTGTGTACGTTCTGTATAACATAAAGAATTAAATAAAAAAAAATGGTCTGCGTTCCCATGTTATTAACATAACCAGCAGAGGGAAAGCCCACAGCTGGAGACTGATGTTAATAATCTTGGACAAAGGACAATATCCCATAAGGTTTCCAGGCTATTAATAACAGCTCACAGCTGTTTGCTTAGCTTTTGCTGGTGAATTTATGGGGGACCCCAGAAAAAAAATGATGCAAGGTGCCCTTATAAATTAAGACCAGCAAAGTCTATACAGACAGCTGTCGACTGATATTAATAACCTGGTAAGAGGCCAGAGATATTGCCCCACCCATCCCTCAGGCTACAAATATCAAGGGCCCCAGAAATGGCGCATCCATTAAATGTGTCAAGTCTGGTACTTAGCCTCTCACTTCCCACATGGCCTGTGGCGGTGGCAAGTGGTGTAATATTTGTGAGGTTGATGTCTCCTTTGTATTAGGTGACATCAAGCCCAGGGATTAGCAATAATAAAATCCTTTATTTGAAATAAAAGAAAACACCCTATGTTACACATTTATTGAAAAATAAAAAACAAAATTATACTCACCTTTACGCCTAATCCATTGAAGCCCATGTCCCCTGTAAAAAAAAAAGAAACAACCATATCCCTCACTTGCCCAACATGAAGATAATCCATACTGTCCCACGTCATAATTCATCTGTGTGACTTCTGATGCAACCGTACAGGCTGAAAACCAGAAGACAATGAGCTGCCACGAGCACAGCTTCAGTGACGAGCTGTGACGTCTTAGAGGTTACCGCCATTCACTAACATTGCATTCCCACCGGCAGTTTACTGTGAGCCACCCAATGAACTGCGGTGCGGATTTCCCATTGTGGGGTGTAAAAGTTGCCCTACGGACCCCCTCCTCTGTGATATCAAAGCTTAGGATCTCCCACTCTTCTCATTCACCTGGGAGCTGAAATGGGTTTAGCCCGGGATCTATCAAGTCTGGTACTTCTTCCTTAGAAAGGTTTTCAAAGTAGTCATCAAAGATGCACTTTATTTTTTGATAGCTGAGTGACAAACTAACATGTAACTGGGGTCCTAATTTGGAGAAGTGGCCATGAAGTGTTTTCAGGACATTTTTGCGCCACATTTGGCTGTGGTCTATTGCCTCGTTTGAGCCGCTGTTTCTTGGCTGCTCTATTCCTTGGAGAAAATGCGATACAGATTCAGCCTCTTTATAGAGAGTGATGGGTTTCGTGCTGTTCATCTTAGCTGTTAAGTACTGGTTTCTCATGGTTTTGGAAGAGGCCAAAACGAGAGCAATCTTGTCTTCATGTTCTGCAATATTATATGAATTCTCTATTTTTGTTCATGTCTTTGTCCTGAATATAGCAGGTCTCATCCACAATAATCGCCACCCAACTTGCCCTGGAGGCATAGGTGCTTACAATTGGTGGTCCTCGTAGCTTCTAGAGCACACATGTCATCCTGTATGCCTATACAGTTGAAAGTAATGATGTAAAAGGGAGCCATCAGCTGGCGCACCCTTCGCCATCATTCTACGCCTGCAGTGACAAACAGTGCAGAAGTTCAGAGTGCTTGATTCTGACACCGGAGCAGTGAGGGCCCGGGGAGAGGAGCGTATTTATTTTTTATGTGAGCACATTACACTGTATGGATGACTGTGGACCCATTATACAGAAGGACTATGTGGGGCTATTATACATAGTCCTACGTACAGGATAATGTACCCTGCACTGTCCTCACTAAATGAATGGGATTCATATAGCTTACCAAGCAGCTAAACCGCTATACCGGGGTCCAATAAGGGAGACTGTAGTTGAATCTGTGGTTTATTGAACGTAGGTATAGATGTGTATGGTAAAACTGCAAACAGAAACATACATAGGATCAGTATTGGGTTCATGGAAATATACATTATACGTAACATACAATCTGAACTACTAGCTGAGCAGGGGTTGTAACTAAGCTAGCTAATATAAGGCAGAATATACAGAGAGAATGATTACATACCACCCATACTAACACAAGGGGAAACAGAGCGATGAGGTGCTTCCAATATGCAGACTTGAAAGAAATGGCCGACTGAAGAGAGAAAGGGGGCTGGGATATACCATGATCCCTTGCAAAGTTACCCAGAATACATTAGGAATTGGAGGGAAATAATACAGGAAATGCAATGCCTAATATCATGCAGTTATAACTTTTGGCCACTAGATGGAGTGAGAAACAATAAACATTAAATGTGTGGTAAGCTGAGCATTATATACATACAGCAATCATTGTATGTTATCAGAACAGGTAATTATGAGTCATTGCTTATGTCGGAGACAGAACACTCCCCGTCTGACATCAAACGTATGTCACCATTCTTATTCTCAGAGGGCAGCAATAGGACCAGCTCATTCACTGGTCTGAAGAATGTCTTAGGTCCATCTCCTTTCAGTTCAAAGGTGTCTGGACAACTCTCCTTAGTGTACAATAGTTTCGGTTCTGAGAGCCATGTTGTGCTCTCTAGTCGACTTGCGTGAACTGCTCTAGTTGCATGATCTGCAGGGTTTTAGTCCGTGGGGACGTAATGCCACTGTTTTGGATGAACTGATCTCCTAATTCGTAGCACTCTGTTGTTGACATAAACGTAGAATCGCCTGGTTTCATTGTGGATGTATCCCACGACTACTTTGCTGTCTGAGTAGAACTTGGCTTGTGTCAGGTCGATATCCATCTCGGATGTGATGAACTCTGCTAACTCAACGGCTAAGACTGCAGCACAAAATTCTAACCTCGGTATGGTGTGCTCTGGTTGTGGAGCAAGTTTGGCGTTCCCCATGACATATCCAATGTGGCTCTGACATTTGGAGTCCACAGTTCTGAGATAGGCAACAGCAGCAATTGCTTTGACAGAAGCATCTGCAAATACATACAGTCTTTGGCTCTGTATCTCTGTAGGCGGTACAGGGGTGTATGGCCTTGGCACATTTAGGTTGGAGAGCGCTGCTAAAGAGTTCTTCCATGCTTCCCACTGGGTTCTCTTATCAGGTGGCAGAGGTGCATCCCAGTTAGAAGTCTCCTTGGTTAAGTCTCTTAGTATGGCTTTGCCTTGTATAGTAACAGGAGCTGCAAAACATAAGGGTATGTGCACACGGTGTGGATTCTGCTGCGGATCCGCAGCGTTTCTGCAGCTGCGGGTCCGCAGCAGATTTAGGTGCGTTGTACAGTACCATTGTTTTCAATGGTAAACTGGAAAACGCAGTGCACATGCTGCGGATTTTTCCGCGGTTTACAATCCGCAGCATGTCAATTCTTTGTGCAGAAACGCTGCAGTTTCACACCTCATCCATTATGAGGTGTAAAACCGCAGATTTATCTGCGGTGTTTACTACAAGATCCGCAGAGCCAAAAAAATCCGTGTGCACATAGCCTTAGGGATCGTACAAGCTGTTGATGGTAGACAGGACACCTCTGCGTGTGAAAGGCTTTTCTTCCTGGCTGACCTGAAAGGTAAAAATGTCTGACTGTAGATTCCAGAGAAGCCCAAGGCTGCGTTGCATTGGTGTGGGGTCTGACCCCAGGTCCAGGTCTCTGAGACCGTTACACAAGTCTTGTGAAGGGAATGCTTTCATGAGTTCTTGGCTGTTTGAGGGTATTTTGTGAAGACTGAGGTTAGAGCAAGCAAGCATCTCTTGGGCTCTCTTGAGAAGACTGATGGCAGTCTCATTTGAAGGCATGGCTTTCAGACAGTCACCAACATACAAGTCATCTGATCCATATTCTGATACTCCTTCTTGAGCTGACCTTTTGAGTCCATAGATGGCGACTGCAGGAGAAGGGCTATTGCCAAAGATGTGCACACTCATGCGGTACTCTGTGACTTATTTAGTAGGATCATTGTCTCTGTACCAGAAGAATCTTAGGAAGTTCCTGTCTCTCTCTCTCTCACAAGGAAACAATGGAACATTTGCTGGATGTCCGCGATGAAGGCAATGGAATCCTTACGGAAGCGCATAAGTACTCCCAGCAGTTTGTTATTGAGATCTGGTCCTGTCAGTAGAACATCATTCAGGGAGACATAATCAAACTTAGCACTGGAGTCGAACACCACTCTAATCTGGCCTGGTTTCTTCGGGTGGTATATTCCAAACATGGGTAGTAACCAGCATTCTTCACAGTCTTTGAGAGTGGGAGATAGTTCTGCATGGCAGTTCTCAAATATCTTTGACATGAAGGAGAAGCAGTGATCTCTCATCTCTGGCTTCTTTTGCAGATTATGTTTGAGAGAGGAGAAACGTTTGAATGCCTGATCTCTGTTGTTTGGTAGACGTGGTCTGTGGGTTTTGAAGGGAAGAGGTGCGACCCAGCTGTTGGTCTCATCTTTTATGAGCCCTTTGTCCATTATCTCTAAGAACAGCTTATCCTCTACCGACGTTGCTACCTGGTTGTCTTGCTTAGTTCTCTGGAAGACTATGCACCCCAGCTGATCAGGGCTGTGGAGTCGGTAAGCCAAACCTCCGACTCCTCAATTTCCCTTACACCGACTCCGACTCCCACATATATTGCTTATATTTAAGTGAAAAATGTATTCTAGTACAATGTGAACATCAGACATTAAATCATTTTTATGATACAATAATCAAGATATTTAGATAGAACACGTTTATTGAAATACATCTTTAGAACACAAAAAACTGTAATAAATTGTAAACATGTAATACACTATGTAATATCGATTATTTATTTATATATATATATATATATATATATATATATATATATATATATATATATATATGTGTGTGTGTATATGTATTGTGAGAATACCAGGGGAAGAGTCTTGAGGAGATCATTTGCATATTCCCAGTGCCTTCTGGGATAAGTGAAGAGTCTCCGCGAGCTCAACGATCACTGGGTTTTGGCCGTTGCAGCTGAAAAGAGGAAATCGGAAAACCAGGGGAAGAGTCTTGAGGAGATCATTTGCATATTCCCAGTGCCTTCTGGGATAAGTGAAGAGTCTCCGCGAGCTCAACGATCACTGGGTTTTGGCCGTTGCAGCTGAAAAGAGGAAATCGGAAAACCAGGGGAAGAGTCTTGAGGAGATCATTTGCATATTCCCAGTGCCTTCTGGGATAAGTGAAGAGTCTTCGCGAGCTCAACGATCACTGGGTTTTGGCCGTTGCAGCTGAAAAGAGGAAATCGGAAAACCAGGGGAAGAGTCTTGAGGAGATCATTTGCATATTCCCAGTGCCTTCTGGGATAAGTGAAGAGTCTCCGCGAGCTCAACGATCACTGGGTTTTGGCCGTTGCAGCTGAAAAGAGGAAATCGGAAAACCAGGGGAAGAGTCTTGAGGAGATCATTTGCATATTCCCAGTGCCTTCTGGGATAAGTGAAGAGTCTTCGCGAGCTCAACGATCACTAGGTTTTGGCCGTTGCAGCTGAAAAGAGGAAATCGGAAAACCAGGGGAAGAGTCTTGAGGAGATCATTTGCATATTCCCAGTGCCTTCTGGGATAAGTGAAGAGTCTCCGCGAGCTCAACGATCACTGGGTTTTGGCCGTTGCAGCTGAAAAGAGGAAATCGGAAAACCAGGGGAAGAGTCTTGAGGAGATCATTTGCATATTCCCAGTGCCTTCTGGGATAAGTGAAGAGTCTCCGCGAGCTCAACGATCACTGGGTTTTGGCCGTTGCAGCTGAAAAGAGGAAATCGGAAAACCAGGGGAAGAGTCTTGAGGAGATCATTTGCATATTCCCAGTGCCTTCTGGGATAAGTGAAGAGTCTCCGCGAGCTCAACGATCACAGCTGAAAAGAGGAAATCGGAAATTTGGCTCATCTTTCATCGTTTTTAAGAAATCTCAAGATGGAAGAGGCCAGGAGCCATTTGGTGAGCTGCATTTCTTGCTACATGTTCACAGATTTACCAGTGGAAAAGCCAAACTTCACATGCCACAAATGCAAGCTTGTGTCCCTGTTGGAGGAAAAGTTGCAAAATCTCGAAGAGAGGTTAGCTACGTTGAAGATCATTAAGGAAGGTGAAGAGTTCTTGGACAGAGCAGAATTATCTCTTCATGTTACAGAAAGAGAAGAAATTCGAAGTGCACCTGAAGAAACAGAGGAATGGAGACATGTGACCCAGAGAAGCAGGAGGATCAGGAGGCAGTCAGCACCCATACTGCTCAGAAACCAGTACCAGGCTCTCACGCAGGAAAACGATGAAGAAATACATCAGGATAAGACTCTGCCAACAAACAGCAACCTTGTACGCCCTCAGAGTCCTCCTGGATGGAGAAAGAAAAATGTTGTGAAGAAGAAACGGAGAGTGGTGGTCATGGGGGATTCCCTGCTGAGAGGAACAGAGGCCGCTATCTGCAGACCGGATATAACTACAAGAGAAATGTGCTGTCTTCCAGGTGCAAAAATTAAAGATGTGTCTGACAGGCTATCAGGACTCTTCAGACCTACAGATGACTACCCATTCCTGCTACTACATGTGGGGACAAATGACACCGCAAGAAACGACCTGGAAACCATCTGCAGAGACTTTGAAGACTTAGGCAAGAAAGTGAAAGAACTGGGAGCGCAGGTGGTCTTCTCTTCCATCCTCCCAGTGGATGGCGATGGAACAAGGAGGTGGAATAAGATTCTGCAGGTGAACAACTGGCTACGTCGATGGTGCCGTCAGCAACGATTTGGATTTCTGGATCACGGAGTGAACTACTTATGCGATGGACTACTTGCTAGAGATGGGGTGCACCTTACGAAGACTGGAAAGCATGTATTTGGAAGTCGCCTTGCTACACTTGTAAGGAGAGCTTTAAACTAGAACAACATGGGAAGGGAAGCAAAAGACCAGAAAAAGCCATACACCTGACAAATGCTATTGAGAACTCTGCTATTAGAAGTGGAAAGGAAGAACAAAGACGAAAGAATCTAATTAATAAAAATATTGGAGAAAGAGAAACCAATCACAAACTAAAATGTTTCTATACTAATGCACAAAGCATGGGCAACAAACAAGGAGAATTGGAACTACTAACACAGGAAAAGAAATATGATGTCATTGGAATCACTGAAACTTGGTGGGACAATACACATGATTGGAATACAAGACTAGAAGGATACAACTTATTTGCAAGAAACAGACTTGATAAACGAGGAGGGGGTGTCGCATTGTATGTTCGAAACGCGTATATCTGCACGGAGATTGAAGCTTCAGAGACTGGGAGTTCTGTGGAAACTGTTTGGGTAAGAATACAAGGACAGAACAATGGAAAGGACACCATTGTAGGCATTTACTACAGGCCGCCTGTGCAAGCCGAAGATATAGATGAACTCTTTATGCATCAGATGGCCAAGTTCTCCAAAAAATATGACATGGTTGTCATGGGAGATTTCAACTATCCAGACATTTGTTGGGAATCTCTCTCAGGCAAAACTAACAGGTCAAGGAAATTCTTATCCTCTGTTGCTGACAACTTTATCGTCCAAAAGGTAAGGGAGAAAACAAGGGGAACTGCTACCTTGGATCTAATCCTTATAAACAGGGAGGAAATGGTTGAGGAGGTAAAAGTGGCTGGGACCCTAGGAGGTAGCGACCATGCTATTTTAGAATTTTGGATAACTAGAGGTGGAAGACCTGTGAAGACTCAGACGTCAAGGTTAGATTTCAGAAAGGCAGATTTTAAGGGATTCAGAAAGAGAATTGGAGGGATCCAATGGCTGGATATCCTTAAAGACAAAAATGTCCAGGAAGGATGGGAAATCTTGAAAAATGAAATTCTCAATGCACAGTTGTTAACAATTCCGAAAAGAGGGAAGAATAGGAAGCATTTAAGGAAACCAGGATGGATGAACACAGAACTTAAGCACATGCTAAAAAGGAAGAAAAAAATGTTTATAAAATGGATAGAGGGAGGCATATCTAAAGAAGAATATAATGCTGTCTGCAGAACCTGCAGGGCACAAATCAGATTAGCTAAAGCTGAAAATGAACTGAGGCTTGCAAGAGATGTCAAAAGCAATAATAAAGGATTTTGGGGATATGTCAAAAGTAAAAGAAAAGTCAAAGATGCTATAGTATTTTTACAGGATGAAAATTATGAAATGGTAAGACAGGATGTTGAGAAGGCTGAACTTTTAAATTCCTATTTTGCATCTGTTTTCTCTCAGAAAGGAAATGCAACATCAACTGTTATTCACTGTCCTATTAAGGGAATAGAAGAATCCAGGATATCTATAAACAGAAAGATAGTGAGGAAACACTTAGCTAACCTAAATGAATTCAAGTCTCCAGGTCCAGATGAATTACACCCCAGAGTACTGAAGGAGATAGCAGAAGAAATTTTTGAACCCCTCTCCATAATCTTTGAAAATTCTTGGAGAACAGGAGAAGTGCCAGAAGACTGGAGAAGAGCAAATGTTGTTCCTATCTTCAAAAAGGGGAAGAAGGTGGACCCAGGCAACTATAGGCCGGTGAGTCTGACTTCTATACCAGGAAAGATCTTTGAACAAATTATTAAACAACATGTATGTCAATACCTGGATAAGAATGAAGTGATTAAACAGAGTCAGCATGGGTTTGTAACTAATAAGTCATGTCAGACTAACTTAATTTCCTTCTATGACGGTATCACTGATTGGGTGGATCAAGGAAATGCTGTAGATATAGTATATCTTGACTTCAGCAAAGCATTTGACAAAGTCTCTCATACAATCCTTATTGAAAAAATGACTAAGTATGGAATGGACAAGGCAACTGTTAGGTGGATTCATAACTGGCTTAGTGATCGGACCCAAAGAGTGGTCGTAAATGGCTGCACATCCAGTTGGAAGAATGTCTCAAGTGGGGTACCACAGGGCTCTGTCCTGGGCCCTGTACTGTTCAACATCTTTATCAACGATTTAGATGAAGGAATTGAGGGTAAACTGATTAAATTTGCTGATGACACAAAGCTAGGAGGGATAGCTAATACTAGAGAGGAGAGAGAGAGGATTCAAAAAGATTTAAATAAACTGGAGAAGTGGGCAGCAACTAACAGAATGGTTTTTAACAGGGAGAAATGCAAAGTACTACATCTGGGCAATAAAAATGAAAAAAGCATATATAGAATGGGAGGAATAGGGCTAAGTGACAGCACATGTGAAAAAGACTTGGGTATACTAATAGATCACAGACTGAATATGAGTCAACAGTGTGATGCAGCAGCAAAAAAGGCAAATGCAATTCTAGGATGTATTAACAGAAGCATACAGTCTAGATCACGTGAAGTCATTATTTCCCTCTACTCCTCTTTGGTCAGACCTCATCTGGAATATTGTGTCCAGTTTTGGGCACCACATTTTAAAAAAGACATCAACAAACTGGAGCAAGTTCAGAAAAGAGCGACCAGAATGGTGACCGGTCTGCAAACCCTGTCTTATGAGGAAAGGTTGCAGGATTTGGGAATGTTTAGTTTGCAAAAGAGAAGACTGAGAGGAGACTTAATAGCTGTCTACAAATATCTAATGGGCTGTCACATTGTAGAAGGATCAACTTTATTCTCATTTGCACAAGGAAAGACTAGAAGCAATGGGATGAAACTGAATGGGAAGAGACACAGATTAGATATTAGAAAAAACTTTTTGACAGAGTGATCAATGAGTGGAACAGGCTGCCACGAGAAGTGGTGAGTTCTCCTTCAATGGAAGTCTTCAAACAGAGGCTGGACAGACATCTGACTGGGATGATTTAGCGAATCCTGCTTTGAGCAGGGGGTTGGACCAGATGGCCCAGGAGGTCCCTTCCAACTCTATGATTCTATGAATCATGTGGGAATAGTGGATGAGGGCAGGTATATCTCGCCCAGATTCCTTTCCTATGTGGCCTAGTCTGGTCAGTATCGCACCTGCTTGCTAATGAATAATGGGAGGTGGATATAAAAGGATGCCATGTGGTTGTGTGAGCGTCTCAGCCTGGGAACACAGAGAGCCTGTCTGTGTGAGAGACACACGTGAGTGAAAGCAGTGCCCACTGCAACTGTGGTTTGGCTGGACGGGAGAAGCCCGCCAGTTGGTAGTTAGGTTGTCCATTGTTTAGTTAGTGCCGGACAGGCAAGGATTTGTTTTATGTTTTATTTCCTTTTTGCATTGCTTTCACCTTTTAATAAACCTGACCCAGTGTCAGTTATACCCGAATCCCAGCTCTGCGCCTGAGTTTTATGCTGAATGCACGTGACCTTTGACCCCAGCAAAGGCGATCCCGGAGTGTTTTATCACATTGTGGTGGAGAACGCGGGCATCACGTTGCCAGCATGAGCATGGAGGACGTGGTGAAAGCGCTGGTACAGTCCACCGCCGTCCAGCAAGAAGCTAATCGGGTGATGATGGCCCAGCTGAAGGAGTTGGTGGACATGACAGTTACTGATCGTTCGCTTCTCCAGCAGGTGGCGCAGCGCTTGGCAAGCTTACCCGAGCTTAACCTGGAAGCCGAGTCGAGAGTGATTCACGTGAGTGGGTACTGGCAGAAGATGACGACCGAAGATGACGTCGAGGCATACCTGACCACGTTTGAACGGACGGCGGTGCAAGAAAAATGGCCGAAGGCACGATGGGCCGGCCTGATTGCCCCGTTTCTTTCCGGTGAGGCCCAAAAGGCATATTATGACTTAGAGCCTGAAGCCGCGCAGGACTTTGACAAACTGAAAGCCGAGATCTTGGCCCGGCTGGGAGTGACGACCGCTGTCCGTGCACAGAGAGTGCATCAATGGACTTATCAGCCGGATAACCACCGCGGTCACAGATGTTCGACCTGATCCACGTGACGAAGAAGTGGCTACAACCCGAGGTGTTGACAGTGCCAGAGATAATCCAGAGTCGTCATGGACAAGTACCTGAGAGCTCTACCGCCAGCCCTGAGGAAGTGGGTAAGCCATGGAAATCCTACAACGGCAGATCAACTTGTGGATCTGGTTGAACGTTACTCCGTGGCGGAAGGACTCCGAGACGACGTTACCCCACCTCGTTCTTCATGATCTCCACGTGGAACCGGTAAGACTGTTCCAGGGAGTAGGGGAGATGGAAAAATCCCTAAGACAGTGGGGGAGGAAAACGGGACTGCCCGCACTGCGAAGCCGAGAGTAACGAACTATGGTCTAAGCAAGGGGCCCGTTAGGTGTTTCCGCTGCCAAGAGATGGGACATATTGCTGCGAACTGTCCGGTCACTACTGAACCCATGCAGTGCGACGTCACAGACTCTAAAAACCACATGTCTATGGTTGCACGGGTAGTGAGTGTGAATGCCGGTCAAAAGGATGTGGAAAAACACTTGTGTGATTTAACTGTTGATGGCAAAAAAGTGGTGGCATTGTTAGACTCGGGAAGTGTGGTGACTCTGGTGAAGGCCAGTCTGGTGTTAGCCCCGACTGGACCATCAGACAAATTTTCTGTAACGTGTGTGCATTGTGCATGGAGACACCTGTTCGTACCTCACCACGGTCATATGCATTACTACTTCCTATGGGTCTGTGCAACATAAAGTGGGACTCGTCCCGGCGTTATTGCATGATGTGATCCTGGGCCGGGATTTTCCCCACTTCTGGCAATTGTGGGAGAATCAGTTGATACCCCAGGGTAACAGTGTACATGATTCTTCTCCCAGGGCGCGTGAGGGTTCAGAACCCCTGGAAGAGGTCTCCCCGGAAGACTCGGGGGAAGAGTCTGCTGGAAATGACCTGCAGTTCCCGTTTTCAGTCATGGCGGGTGATACGGAGGAGACCGGGGAAGAGGAGAAGGCCGACAGCCGTCCACCTCCCCGTTTGACGGATTTAGAAGTTCAGAAAGATGACTTCCAAAGCGAGCAAATAAAGGATCCTACCCTTTCTCAGGCTAGGACAAATGTAAAAGTGATAAACGGGGTACCCGTAGAACCTGGCTCTAGGTTGGCATATCCTTACATGGTTCTAGAGAATGATTTACTCTATCAGATAGAGAAAAAGGGGGAAGACACGGTGCCACTATTAGTCGTGCCAAAACCCTACCGGCAGCAGGTGCTGGACCTGGCCCACGGACATGTGATGGGAGGTCACCTGGGAGTCCAGAAAACCACCGAAATGATATTACACTCTTTTGTTTGGCCAGGCATGCATCACGATATTCGTGTATATTGTGAGTCTTGTCCTGACTGCCAAGCCTCTGCACCTAAGCCCCGGTTCTGTAGCCCTTTGGTACCCCTACCTATTATTGAAGTCCTGTTTGAGAGGATTGGGATGGATTTAGTTGGGCCCCTTCCACGGTCTGCACGTGGACACCAACATATCCTGGTCATCTTGGATTATGCCACTCGTTACCCGGAGGCCATCCCTTTGCGTAACACGGCCACCAAGACGATTGTCAAGGAACTGGTGCATGTGTTTAGTCGGGTCGGTATACCAAAACAGATACTCACAGACCAGGGGACCCCCTTTATGCCCAGGGTAATGAAGGAGCTCTGCCGATTGTTACAAATCGAACCATTACGCACATCCGTGTATCACCCTCAAACAGACGGGTTGGTCAAACGGTTCAATAAAACTCTGAAGCAGATGCTGAGAAAGGTGATAGACAAGGATGGGAAGAACTGGGACTATTTACTTCCCTATTTGCTTTTTGCCATCAGGGAAGTACCCCAGTCTTCCACGGGATTCTCACCTTTCGAGTTATTGTACGCCCGACGTCCTCGCGGACTGTTAGACGTTGCAAAAGAAACCTGGGAGGGTCAGGTCACTCTGTTTAAAACGGTGATAGATCACGTCACACAAATGCAGGACCGTATTGCGGCTGTTATGCCTTTCGTCAAAGAACACATGATGCAGGCTCAAGGAGCCCAAAAAAGAATCTATGATAGGGGCGCCAAGATCTGTACGTTTGCACCCGGAGATAGGGTGTTGATCCTGGTCCCCACGGTGGACAGTAAGTTCCTGGCAAAGTGGCAGGGCCCCTTTGAGATTAAGGAAAGAGTTTGGGACGTAAACTACAAAGTATACCAGGCAGGTAAACGGAAACCTGAACAGATTTATCATGTAAATCTGATAAAACCCTGGAAAGATCGGTCTGCCTTGTCAGCGGAGCTGGCCCGTCCCATCTGCTCGCATTCCGTACCGGAGGTACGGGTTGCAGAGACTCTCTCGGAGCGGCAAAAGACTGAGGTCAGGCAGTTTCTACTTCACAACCAAAAGTTTTTCTCAGAAAAACCCGGGCAGACTACGCTAATGAAACATGACATCGTAACGGAACCTGGTGTCACAGTTCACGTAAAGCCCTACCGAATCCCGGAAGCGCGCCGTGAAGCCGTTTCCCGAGAAGTGAAGGCAATGTTAGAGATAGGTGTCATTGAGGAATCGCACAGTGCTTGGTCCAGCCCGATTGTGCTAATTCCTAAACCGGACGGCACCATCCGGTTCTGCAATGACTTCAGGAAACTGAATGCGGTCTCAAAATTTGATGCCTACCCTATGCCCCGGGTCGACGAGTTAATAGATCGGTTAGGAAAAGCCCGGTATATTACGACCCTAGACCTAACAAAGGGGTATTGGCAGATCCCTCTGGCGGAGGCTGCCAGAGAAAAGACGGCATTTGCTACCCCAGAAGGTCTATTTCAGTATGTGTATATGCCGTTTGGACTGCACAGAGCACCGGCGACCTTCCAGAGACTGATGGATCGAGTCCTGAGGCCACATAGGCAGTACGCTTCGGCCTATTTGGACGACATTGTCATTTACAGCTTGGACTGGGAGACTCATCTCCAGAAAGTACAAGCTGTGATTGACGACCTGTGGGAGGCAGGTCTAACCGCGATCCCCAAAAAATGTCACATCGGGCTAGAAGAAGCCCGGTATTTGGGGTATGTAATTGGGAGGGGTGTTGTTAAACCCCAGGTTGATAAGATTCAGGCGGTTCAGGACTGGCCACAACCTGTCAACAAGAAGCAGGTGCAAGCCTTCCTGGGGATCGCCGGCTATTATCGCCGGTTCATACCCAATTTTGCAGCCATCGCTATCCCCCTGACGGATCTTACAAAAGGGAAAGACTCCGTCATGATTAAATGGAGTTTAGCGGCTGAAGAAGCCTTCCATAGCCTAAAACGGGCACTTTGCTCTCAGCCCGTACTGGTGACTCCGGACTTCTGCAGCGAGTTTGTGGTACAAACGGATGCCTCTGATACCGGAATCATAGAATCGTAGAGTTGGAAGGGACCTCCTGGGCCATCTGGTCCAACCCCCTGCTCAAAGCAGGATTCGCTAAATCATCCCAGTCAGATGTCTGTCCAGCCTCTGTTTGAAGACTTCCATTGAAGGAGAACTCACCACTTCTCGTGGCAGCCTGTTCCACTCATTGATCACTCTAACTGTCAAAAAGTTTTTTCTAATATCTAATCTGTGTCTCCTCCCATTCAGTTTCATCCCATTGCTTCTAGTCTTTCCTTGTGCAAATGAGAATAAAGTTGATCCTTCTACAATGTGACAGCCCTTTAGATATTTGTAGACCGCTATTAAGTCTCCTCTCAGTCTTCTCTTTTGCAAACTAAACATTCCCAAATCCTGCAACCTTTCCTCATAAGACAGGGTTTGCAGACCAGTCACTATTCTGGTCGCTCTTTTCTGAACTTGCTCCAGTTTGTTGATGTATTTTTTAAAATGTGGTGCCCAAAACTGGACACAATATTCCAGATGAGGTCTGACCAAAGAGGAGTAGAGGGAAATAATGACTTCACGTGATCTAGACTGTATGCTTCTGTTAATACATCCTAGAATTGCATTTGCCTTTTTTGCTGCTGCATCACACTGTTGACTCATATTCAGTCTGTGATCTATTAGTATACCCAAGTCTTTTTCACATGTGCTGTCACTTAGCCCTATTCCTCCCATTCTATATATGCTTTTTTCATTTTTATTGCCCAGATGTAGTACTTTGCATTTCTCCCTGTTAAAAACCATTCTGTTAGTTGCTGCCTACTTCTCCAGTTTATTTAAATCTTTTTGAATCCTCTCTCTCTCTTCTCTAGTATTAGCTATCCCTCCTAGCTTTGTGTCATCAGCAAATTTAATCAGTTTACCCTCAATTCCTTCATCTAAATCGTTGATAAAGATGTTGAACAATACAGGGCCCAGGACAGAGCCCTGTGGTACCCCACTTGAGACATTCTTCCAACTGGATGTGCAGCCATTTACGACCACTCTTTGGGTCCGATCACTAAGCCAGTTATGAATCCACCTAACAGTTGCCTTGTCCATTCCATACTTAGTCATTTTTTCAATAAGGATTGTATGAGAGACTTTGTCAAATGCTTTGCTGAAGTCAAGATATACTATATCTACAGCATTTCCTTGATCCACCCAATCAGTGATACCGTCATAGAAGGAAATTAAGTTAGTCTGACATGACTTATTAGTTACAAACCCATGCTGACTCTGTTTAATCACTTCATTCTTATCCAGGTATTGACATACATGTTGTTTAATAATTTGTTCAAAGATCTTTCCTGGTATAGAAGTCAGACTCACCGGCCTATAGTTGCCTGGGTCCACCTTCTTCCCCTTTTTGAAGATAGGAACAACATTTGCTCTTCTCCAGTCTTCTGGCACTTCTCCTGTTCTCCAAGAATTTTCAAAGATTATGGAGAGGGGTTCAAAAATTTCTTCTGCTATCTCCTTCAGTACTCTGGGGTGTAATTCATCTGGACCTGGAGACTTGAATTCATTTAGGTTAGCTAAGTGTTTCCTCACTATCTTTCTGTTTATAGATATCCTGGATTCTTCTATTCCCTTAATAGGACAGTAAATAACAGTTGATGTTACATTTCCTTTCTGAGAGAAAACAGATGCAAAATAGGAATTTAAAAGTTCAGCCTTCTCAACATCCTGTCTTACCATTTCATCATTTTCATCCTGTAAAAATCCTATAGCATCTTTGACTTTTCTTTTACTTTTGACATATCCCCAAAATCCTTTATTATTGCTTTTGACATCTCTTGCAAGCCTCAATTCATTTTCAGCTTTAGCTAATCTGATTTGTGCTCTGCAGGTTCTGCAGACAGCATTATATTCTTCTTTAGATATGCCTCCCTCTTTCCATTTTATAAACATTTTTTTCTTCCTTTTTAGCAGGTGCTTAAGTTCTGTGTTCATCCATCCTGGTTTCCTTAAATGCTTCCTATTCTTCCCTCTTTTCGGAATTGTTAACAACTGTGCTTTGAGAATTTCATTTTTCAAGATTTCCCATCCTTCCTGGACATTTTTGTCTTTAAGGATATCCAGCCATTGGATCCCTCCAATTCTCTTTCTGAATCCCTTAAAATCTGCCTTTCTGAAATCTAACCTTGACGTCTGAGTCTTCACAGGTCTTCCGCCTCTAGTTATCCAAAATTCTAAAATAGCATGGTCGCTACCTCCTAGGGTCCCAGCCACTTTTACCTCCTCAACCATTTCCTCCCTGTTTATAAGGATTAGATCCAAGGTAGCAGTTCCCCTTGTTTTCTCCCCTACCTTTTGGAAGATAAAGTTGTCAGCAAGAGAGGATAAGAATTTCCTTGACCTGTTAGTTTTGGATGAGAGAGATTCCCAACAAGTGTCTGGATAGTTGAAATCTCCCATGACAACTATGTCATATTTTTTGGAGAACTTGGCCATTTGATGCATAAAGAGTTCATCCATATCTTCAGCTTGCACAGGCGGCCTGTAGTAAATGCCTACAAGGGTGTCCTTTCCATTGTTCTGTCCTTGTATTCTTACCCAAACAGTTTCCACAGAACTCCCAGTCTCTGAAGCTTCAATCTCTGTGCAGATATACGCGTTTCTAACATACAATGCGACACCTCCTCCTCGTTTATCAAGTCTGTTTCTTGCAAATAAGTTGTATCCTTCTAGTCTTGTATTCCAATCATGTGTATTGTCCCACCAAGTTTCAGTGATTCCAATTACATCATATTTCTTTTCCTGTGTTAGTAGTTCCAATTCTCCTTGTTTGTTGCCCATGCTTTGTGCATTAGTATAGATCGGGGCCGTACTCTCACAAGTATCTCAGCAGGAAGCTGAATAAACACGAGCAAAGGTATGCAGTCGTAGAAAGAGTGCCTCGCCATTAAGTGGGCACTAGAGGCCCTCAAATATTACCTGGTGGGCCGAAAGTTCAGGCTGATCACTGACCATGCCCCTCTCAAGTGGATGCACTTGAACAAGGAACGGAATAGCCGGGTGACCCGGTGGTTCCTTGCCCTGCAGGCCTACACTTTTACGGTGGAGCACCGCCCAGGGGTACAGATGGGGAATGCAGATGCCCTGTCCCGAGTGCACTGTTTGGCAGGTGTCATTGCTCAACCGGAGTGGTCTGAGCAGAGGGGGGGGATATGTGAGAATCATGTGGGAATAGTGGATGAGGGCAGGTATATCTCGCCCAGATTCCTTTCCTATGTGGCCTAGTCTGGTCAGTATCGCACCTGCTTGCTAATGAATAATGGGAGGTGGATATAAAAGGATGCCATGTGGTTGTGTGAGTGTCTCAGCCTGGGAACACAGAGAGCCTGTCTGTGTGAGAGACACGTGAGTGAAAGCAGTGCCCACTGCAACTGTGGTTTGGCTGGACGGGAGAAGCCCGCCAGTTGGTAGTTAGGTTGTCCATTGTTTAGTGCCGGACAGACAAGGATTTGTTTAATGTTTTATTTCCTTTTTGCATTGCTTTCACCTTTAATAAACCTGACCCAGTGTCAGTTATACCCGAATCCCAGCTCTGCGCCTGAGTTTTATGCTGAACGTACGTGTCCTTTGACCCCAGCAAAGGCGATCCCGGAGTGTTTTATCACAATATAAATATATATATATATAACACTATGTAATAAACTATAAGTGGCAAAAATCAGTTTTCAACAAAAACATACTAAATAACATTTGTGCAGTCTATGAATTTGTTCTAAGAAATAAAATTGCCTCCAGCAGATCCTCCTTCATAGATGACCTCAAATCTGACCTAATAATTTTAAGGCTAGAGAACAACCTCTCTACAGTAACTTGGGTTGGAGGCAAAGCCGTAACCACATGGGCAACATCTCTAACAATTTCCGGGTATAAAGGAATTGCCTCATGTACAGTCAGTTTTGATGAACGGTTGAATTTTTCTATTTCTTTGAGAGCAAGTGAAACATTTTGCTGAAATATGGTCAATCTGCTTGCTATAGGAGACGGAGTGAAATCTTTTTCCTTGCGGCAACGCTTTGCCCGCTCCATGTCATACAAATACTTGTCAAAATCAAACTCCTCATCTGATGAGGATGAAGATATGGCAGCAGTAGCACTGTCAGGACCCGAGTCCTCTTGCGCCTGGCAGTCCTCCTGTAGGCCACACTTCCTAACTGCTACCTCAGTCAGAGCTTCTTTTCCTTTAGTAAGCTGTTGATCATCAAGCAATATACGATGACTTGGGTCCACATAAACAGCTGCCAGAAAAATTTTATTTTCCAATAGCTGTGTCTCTCTCCGTTTCATTGAAGCAGAAATGCCATCTGCGATTAAACAGCAAAATAGCAAGTTCTTCCGCTCCCTCATGAAAATGCCAGGAGTTAAATCCTCAGCTTGTAATTTTTTAGTCACAGTAAATGGGTGATTAAGCAATTCCTTCAATTCAGCCACCTGTGTCCACTGACATTCATTTAGGGTTACCTGAGGGTTCGCCATATCTATAAGAAACGGTTTTAGTTGATCAACAATTGCCCTTTTCCAGCACGTCTCTTCAAGATGGAATCAATTTTAGGGGTTCTGGCGGCAATAACCAATTTCCTCACTTTTCCAATCAAATTTCCAGCTTGTCCCTCTTGCAGACTATCTCTTATTGCCAGCTGCAGCGTGTGAACAACACAGCGCATGTGATGAATAGGAAAGTGTTTTGAAGCAGCTTCAACAAGATCATCTATTTCTACAGTATAATTTTGCTGTTCTTCTGTTGTAATATCTGTTTGTTCCTCAGTTACATGAACAGCATTGTGGCCTTCCATCTCAAACATACTGAATCCTAAATGTTCCTCTAGCTGTTGTTCATTACTCTCATTCATCAGTGTAATTGTACTTACGCTTGAAGCATTGTCCATTACAATAGCAAGAACCTGTTCTTTTTTGAGTTCGTAATCTTTCAGAACTTTTTCCACTAAGGCCTGGAGAAACTGGCTGCTGTGATAAGCTTTATGATCTTTTACTGCCAGCGTGCGTGTGCAGGCATCCATTTTAAGAAACATGAAGCGTCTTTTGAGAGTCTTTTTAAGATCTTCCTTTTGTTTAAGGGCTTCTTCAATCACTAATTTTCTAATACTTTCTCTTTCCAGAGAAACACCAAGTTTGCGGCCATTTCTCCATTAAGAGCTGTAAAAGCTGGTCGTGCAAATAATGTTAATGGTACACCGTCCTTCACAACAAGCTGTATGAGCTGTCTTTTAGCCATATCTGCTGTCATTGTTACAGTAACTTTGTCACTTACAAAATATCTTGTTAATGATGTTTGAGACGCTCTTTCCTCCTCCTTTGCCTGGCAGGAAGTGTTAGTCTGTGTGCTACCCGGTTTTCATTCTTTTTGGTACAGATAAGATATGGAGACAGATATGGATAAATGGATAGATAGAGCAGATTTCTAATCTGCTTTTGCTATTGAAAACATTATCTATGAGCTCAAAAACTTTTCAGGTGATGCGGTTTTTTAAAAATCTGATCGGCTTTTGCAGCTGAAAAACGTATCCACAAAAAACGCAGCAAAAATACTGTGTGTGAATGTAGCCTTAGATCAGGAATAGAACCGCTATTTATAGGGCATTTCATAACTTTCCAAAATTCCTATGAAAAAATATTCAGCACATTCTGCATTGAACTACTGTACCCAACTTTATTATATATTTTAGGAGTCGGTCCATTTTATAACGACTCCGACTCCACCAAAATGAGCTCTGACTCCACAGCCCTGCATCTGATCCTCATAGCTTCCTGACACCATACTGCTGTCATGAGTAACGTCTATTAAGTGGTTGGGTAGTTACATGCTGTGTGGTAGTTCCTTGATATGGAACTCGTTGTTGCAAGGTTGAAACAGAGATGGGCGTCCTTTCTCCAGTGTATTTGTTAGCATGCTTGTCACAGAAGATTGGGCGTGCATGTGTCCCAAGCATACGTTTCCTATTATGACCCATCCTAGGTCTAGCTTTTGGGCATAGGGATCATTGTTGAGTCCATTGATATGACTTCTCACTTTATGAACCTGCATGATATCTCTTCCCAATAGCAGTATTATCTGTGCCTGAGGGTCGAGTTCCGGTATGAGGTGTGCTGTGCGTTTTAAGTGAGCATGATGGATTGCCACATCTGATGTAGGGATTTCAGACCTCTTGTTTGGGATCTGATTACACTCGATGATTGTAGGTAGTGGCAGGCAGAATTGTCCGTCTAAGGACTCAATTTTGTAGTCAGTGGCGTTCCTGCCGGCTGTTGTCACAGTACCTGCACATGTCTTTAATGAGTAAGGAGTGCTTGGTCCTTTAATGTTGAATAGGTCAAAGAATGTTGATCTAGCCAGGGATCGATTACTTTGATCATCCAAGATAGCATACAGTCTCAGTTTTGTCTCTATGGCCCTTTGGGTACACTCTGACGAGGCATATTTTTGAACAAGACCTACTGTCTATTGTCCCTTTACAGACTTCAGTACATTGTGAAGTGATCTCTGGCGTAGCTGCATCAGTGCTCTTTTCCTCCCCGCCATGCTCACTGTCAGCTGTCGTGTTTTGTGCACTCCATGGAGCTGGGCCAGGGTGTAGGGCAGTGTTATGATCTGTGGTACCACATTCTGTGCATTTTGCACTGACCTTACAATCCTTGGCGAGATGAGTGGTGGATGAGCAGCACTTGTAGCAGATACCGTTCTCTTTCAGGAAGCTTCTGCGATCGGCATAGATTTTCCTCTGAAGGCTCTGCATTTCAGGAGAGGATGAGGCTTCTGATGAAGCGGGCACTGCTTGTCTGGTTCTCGTACCTTCGTCTCTGATTGAGAGCAGGCAGCAGACCTGTAATTGGAACTTGGAGAAGAAACATTAGTCTTGTGCACTGCCACAGATGTTCTGCGTGGGTTTGCAGCTGGTGGTGGTGCAGCATATGCGACCGGCCCCCCCGCTGGATATCGCTGATTGTGCTTGAATGTCCTGGGCCATTTTTTCATCGTCCGCGTCCCGCTGGCCAGCGCTCATCGCTGTGTTTGACGTCAACAAGCGACCTCGTTGGCGACGCAGAACTCAGGGATGCAGGCTGGAATCGTTCAGAATAGCTGCTGTGTGACAAGGTACCAACGATCGCTGAGGTCGTTATATGGATTGCCGGATCGCTGCTGCGTCGTTGAAGAGATCTGCCTGTTTGACAGCTTACTAGCGATCATTTAGCGACGCACCAGCGATCCTTACCATGTCGTATCGTTGTCGGGATCGCTGGTGCGTTGCTATGTGAAACGGGACCCTAACATTCTAGGATTTTATCAGATCAGGGCTTTGTGGAGCCATCTTATCACTTTGAGTACTCCTTTCACAAGCCACGTCTCAGGGCAGATCATGTAGTTATTGGGCTGTTCTGTTCATAGGTGCAATCCGCCAACCAGTGGGCTTAAGTGGCTTGCAGAGTGGCTGCCAGTGCTTTGAAGAGGAGCTCTGATTCCTATGTTGAAGCTGGATCATGTAAATTTTCATGGGGCCAGATAGCTACTGGAGCATGGAGGCAGTGCTTGGTTCTGCTGCAACGGGCCACCACCGGCTTCAGGAATTTGCTTTCGTTGGCTGTTGGATCTTTTGCAGGGATGGGTTTGGGGGGGCAATTTGTCCATGGGCCTTACATGGGATTGTTATTTAGGTGGTGAGCTGCAGATTTTATTTCTACCATTTTGCTGTACTTACAATGTTTTTACCGCTATTTCTTGCATTTTTGGGAGAGGAGAAATGACAAAAAGGCATTAGTTATGCTGTTTTGTTTTTCTTTATGATGTTTATTGTATCGGTTAAATGTTATATTTTGATAAGACTTTAACGGACTCTACAATATCTAATGTACATAAAAATTTCATTCTCATCCTTTAAAAAAATTTAATTTGTAAATATACTGAAAATATGACTGATCATTTTTTATTCTTTTTTATTAAAGGGGTTGTCTGTCTGACACTAAATAACTCCTTCTTTCCAGTTTAAGTGTCCATAAAAAAAATTCTTCTGTGTCCCCTGCCAGATCGATGCTGTTACTTTGATTGCAAAGTTTTGCTGATGTGAAATGTTTACAGTATGTTGCTGCTGATTGACTGCAGCAGTTATGGGACATAATGTAACCGTCAGGAGACACAGTGCTGCTCCCAGCTATGACTCTGCCGATTTTTTTTTTTTCTTTTACGGTGGACATTGGCACCGTTGTGGAATTTTCTAGTAATGGAGAACCGCTCTAAGCATTGTTATTAGTATTGCAGTGTAAAGTGAAAAATGTCTGTTTGCTGTATTATGAGCCGGGGCTGGCTGCCCCCTTTATACACTTGATTCCACGTGTAGCTACATGTGTGGTTGCCTCTTGTGCGTGTCTGCAGGAAAACGCCGTCTGTGCACCAGAATGTTATTCATAGCACGCTGCTGTGATACTGTTACTTTCCCTCTGTTTTATATTACTAGAAGGTTTCCATTCAGGACATTGTGGAGTCCTATTTCAGCTTCTTTTATTTCCCAGGATCCACAAGGCACCTTCTGAAGTATGAGACGGAGCGTCAGAGACAGAACCTACCACTGATGGCTACCATTGACCTGCTGAAGAGGTTGTACAACACAAAGCAACCACCGGTTGTCCTTCTCCGAACCTTTGGCCTTCAAGCTACGAATGCACTGCCGCCACTAAAGGTTTGTGGTCTCCTGTGCTGCACTTAATGCCATGTTTGGCCTCACAAACGACACCTAATGTTACTGCTGCCACTAAAGGTTTGTGGTCTCCTGTGCTGCACTCAGTGTTTAGCCTCACAAACAACACCTAATATCACTGCCACCACTAAAAGGTTTGTGGTCTCCGGTGCGGCACTTGGTGTTTGAACTCAGAAACTAAACCAAATGTGACTGTTGCCAATAAAGGTTTGTGGGTCTCTTGTGTGGCAATTGGTGCCGTGTTTGGCTTCACAAACGACACCTAATGTGACTGCCACCACTAAAGGTTTGTGGTCTCCTGTGCGGCACTTAGTGTTCGGCTTCACAAACGACACCTAATGTGAATGTCACCACTAAAGGTTTGTGGTCTCCTGTGCGGCACTTATTGCCTTGTTTGTCCTTAGAAAGAACACCTAATGTGACTGCCACCACCAACGTAGCGTCATGTAGATGAGTGGATCCTTTTGTCAGACTGTGGTTGTGAACATGTCCAGTGTGCCACAAAGCGTTCCCATCAGTGCAGAGCGATGACGTTTCTATGGTCAGACATGTGAAGCCTTTCTATCCGTGGTCCATGTCTAATGAATCCTTTTCACCGTCATTTCCAGGAACAGATCATGGAGTTTGCCAGTAGATGACCGTTCCACGAGCCTCTGAGTCTGATGTACGTAACTAATAGAAAATAAAGCAAATTTTATCACAGAACTATTCTCCTGTCATCTGGGAGTAGAAGAGGTACAGATATTTAAGGAAGCAGCACAATGTGGCTATTGATGACCCGGGGTCTGCAGCTTTTTATTACATCTATGGCTGCTCATATCTACAATCATGGCCAAAGGTTTTCAGGCTAAAGGCATGTTTGCAGGAGAAAAGTCGGTGTTGACAGGAGATCTGAATGTTGGCCAGAAAAACGCTGTGTACAACGTGCGTCTTGCTGCATTTTGTTCCTGATGCGTTTTTCCCATTCATTTGAATAGGTGAAAAACACTGAATGACATGTAGCTGTTTTGAAACCACTGCTAATCTGCAAGGAAATAATAATCAGCATATGCATGAGACAGCAGAAATGTCATTCACATTGCTTGTACAGTAAAATGCTGCCTGTTTTTTTTTTTTGTTTGTTTGTTTAATGGGCAAAAGCAACATGCGATGAAGCCCTAACATCCAATTAACCCACCTCTCTTCTCTTCTGCTTCTGCCTTTTACAAATCCCTTTCATTGGCTCAATAATTCCCCAAGGAACCCTGTTCAAACTACAAACACCGACCTACAAAGCTGTCCATAATCTGTCTCCTCCGTGTATCTCCGAACTAATCTCCCGATATCTTCCAACATGTCATCTCCAGTCCTCCCAAGACCTCCTTCTCTCCTCCACACTCCTGCATTCCTCACCAAATCGTCCCCAAAACTCGAGTGTTCCCCATCATTTGGAATTCTGTGCCGCACCACGTCCGCTTGTCGCCTACACTCAGAAACCTTTCAGAAAGGAAATTGAAAACCATCTCTTCAAAAAAGCTACATCCTGCAATAACCCCACTGCCACTTCACCACCACCGGAGCTGTCGCAACCCACTTATCTATGGTCTACTTCCCCATTATGCTATAGGCTGTAATAGGGCTGCCACCAGGAATTTCGGGGACCCATACTATCAACATTTTTGGGCCTTCTTGAGACTCCACCCCAACTTCGCCTCCACCCCTCAAACTATCCACAGTCCCACCGCCCACTCATAGAAAAACTCCCTTTCTGCATCATGACCTCACCAATCACATATTATCAGTTCCCATCTAACACCAGATCACATGCATATCCAGCCACTCTTGTTTTGGCCAAAAGTTTAATTTTAAGCTGCTACCATGGCAAGGTAGATTCTTTTGGACCGGCCGTACTCTACTCTAACCTATTAAACATTTATTAACCCCTTTCCTACATTAGACGTACTATTCCGTCCATGTGACCTGGGACCTAAGTCCCAAGGACGGAATAGTATGTCATAGTGATCAGGGGCGCCCCCCCGTGGGGAGCGCCGCTGATCGCGGCCGGGTGTCAGCTTCTTATCACAGCTGACACGCGGCACTATGTGTCAGGGGCGGTCACGGACCGCCCCCCGGCACGGCAAACATGATCGCAGTGTACCGGGGGCA
The DNA here is from genome assembly GCF_039654945.1 of Dendrobates tinctorius. Taxonomy (NCBI): domain Eukaryota; kingdom Metazoa; phylum Chordata; class Amphibia; order Anura; family Dendrobatidae; genus Dendrobates; species Dendrobates tinctorius. Next base: position 10,522,768 of record NW_027361678.1, read on the forward strand.
TAGGAGAGAAGCATGCAGGGAGGGGGCTCCCTCCGTGTTTCCCTGAGACCCCCGGAGCAGCGCGATGTGCTGCGCTGCTCTGTGGGCCTCCTTCCCTGCCGGTCCCCGGATCAAATATGGTGGCGGGGACTTTCAGGGGCCTGCAGGGACACGGCTTCCTCACTGCCTGCAGAGCGCAGGCATGAGGAAGCCTGTGCAGTGCCTGTGTCAGATCGCTGATCTGTAACAGTGATCTGTTATGTGTCAGATCAGCGATCGGTCACATGACAGTGATTTCCCCCCTGGGACAGTGTAATAAAGTTAAAAAAAAAAAAAAAAAGTGTAAAAATAATTTATAAAAAATAGCTAAGGCCGGTTTCACATTAGCGCTTTTTAAGCGCACGCACGGCCGGGGGTAGCTCCGCCCCCGAGCCGGCTCTCTGCCCGGCGTGCCCGCCCCTTGCTTGTAGCGCCGCCTACTAGCGGACAGCGGCGCCTGCGATCGGCGCACCCTATCTTTAGCATAGGGTGCGCAGATCGTGCGCAGGCCGTGCGCTAGTTGCGCTTTGACCTGCGCTGCGCACTTTTGACGGTGCGCCGTGCGCGCCAAAATCAAACTTTTCGGATTTTGGCGCGCACGGCGCACCGTCAAAAGTGCGCAGCGCAGGTCAAAGCGCAACTAGCGCACGGCCTGCGCACAATCTGCGCACCCTATGCTAAAGATAGGGTGCGCCGATCGCAGGCGCCGCTGTCCGCTAGTAGGCGGCGCTACAAGCAAGGGGCGGGCACGCCGGGCAGAGAGCCTGCTCGGGGGCGGAGCTACCCCCGGCCGTGCGTGCGCTGAAAAAGCGCTAATGTGAAACCGGCCTAAATAAGTTTAAAAAAAAAAATATTCCCTAATAAATTCATTTTTTGAAAATAAAAAAAAGTCCGTAACGACCCGCCCTATAAAACTGTCCCACTAGTTAACCCCTTTATTGAACCCCTTTAAAAAATAAAAAACGAAGCAAAAAAATAATGCTTTATCATCATACCGCCGAACAAAAAAAATAAAAAAGTTATAGCTCGCAGAATAAAGCGATGCAAAAATAATTATTTTTTATATAAAATTGTTTTCATTGCATAAAAGCGCCAAAACATAAAAAAAGACATAAATGAGGTATCGCTGTAACCGTACTGACCCGAAGAATAAAACCGTCTTATCAATTTTACCACACGCGGAATGGTGTAAACGCACCCCCCAAAAGAAATTCATGAAATGCTGGTTTTTGTTCATTCTGCGTTCCAAAAATCGGAATAAAAAGCGATCAAAAAATGTCACGTGTCCGAAAATGGTACCAATAAAAACGTCAACTCGTCCCGCAAAAAATAAGACCTCACGTGACTCGGTGGGTCAAAATATGGAAAAATTATAGCTCTCAAAATGTGGTGATGAATAAACTATTTTTACAATAAAAAGCGTCTTTTAGCGTGTGACAGCTGCCAAACATGAAAACCGCCATAAATAGTAAATCAAACCCCCCTTTATCACCCCCTTAGTTAGGGAAAAATAATAAAATTAAAAAAAGTATTTATTTCCATTTTTCCTGTTAGGGCTAGGGTTAGGGCTGAGATTAGGGTTAGGGGTGTGTTGGGGTTAGGGTTGGAGTTAGAATTGGGGGGGGTTCACTGTTTTGGTACATCAGGGGCTTTCCAAACGCGACATGGCGTCCGATCTCAATTCAGCCAAAAAAGTAAAATGGGGCTGCTTCCCTTCCAAGCTCTGCCATGCACCCTAGTAGTGGTTTACCCCCACATATGGGGTATCAGCGTACTCAAAAAAAACAAAAAAAAAAACTATAAAAGTACACATTTGGTATCGCCACGTCCGTAACGACCCGCCCTATAAAACTGTCCCACTAGTTAACCCCATTATTGAACCCCTTAAAAAATAAAAAACGAAGCAAAAAATAATGCTTTATCATCAAATGGCGCTGCTTACCTTCCGAGCTCTGCCATGCGCCCAAATAGTGGTTTGCGCCCACATATCAGCGTACTCAGGACAAATTGCACAATAACTTTTGGGGTTCTGTTACCCTTGGGAAAATAAAAATTGGGGGTGAAAAGATCATTTTTGTAGAAAAAAATATGATTTTTTTTTAATTGTACGGCTGTACGTTATAAACTTTTGTGAAGCCCTTGGGGGGTCAAAGTGCTCACCACATATCTAGATAAGTTCCTTGGGGGTCTAGTTTCCAAAATGGGGTCACTTGTGGGGGGTTTCCACTGTTTAGGCACATCAGGAGCTCTCCAAACGTGACATGGCATCCAATCTGAATTCCAACCAATTTTGCAGTGAAAAAGTCAAACGGCGCTCCTTCCCTTCCGAGCTCTGCCATGCGCCCAAATAGTGGTTCCCCCCCACATATCAGGTATCAGCGTACTCAGGACAAATTGCACAATAACTTTTCCAGTCTAATTTCTCCTTTTACCCTTGGTAAAATAAAAAAATTGAACCTGAAGTAATTTTTTTTTGTAAAATAAAGTTAAATGTTCATTTTTTTTTTTTATTTTTTTTTAAACATTCAAAAAATTCCTGAAGGGTCAATAAACTTCTCGAATCTGGTTTTGAGCATCTTAGGGGTGCAGTTTTTAGAATGGTGTCACTTTTGGGTATTTTCTATCATATAGACCCCTCAAAGTGACTTCAAATGTGATGTGGTCCGTAAAAATAAAATGGTGGTGTAAAAATGAGAAATCGCTGGTCAACTTTTAACCCTTATAACTTCCTAACAAAAAAAATTTTGGTTTCAAAATTGTGCTGATGTAAAGTAAACATGTGGGAAATGTTACTTAGGCTGGTTTCACATTTGCGTTTTTTTGCGCTGGAAAAAAACGCATACGTGCGCATGCGTTTTTTCCCCTATATTTAACATGGGTGCGCATACCTGCGTGCTGGTAAGCGCACGTATGCGATTTTCATGCGCTGCGTTTTTTTGGGGTGTGCGTTTGTATTTTCCAGACGCAGCATGTTGCATTTTTTGGCCCTGCAAAAAAGCGCATGCGCACATATGCGCACGTTTTGCGCTAAAAATTGCCATTATAGCCTATGGATGCGCATACGTGCGCACTGGCATGCTCATGTATGCGTTTTTTTGCACATGCGTTTGTTTTTTTTTAACCATGGAATTTAGGGGTTTGGGTTAGAGTTAGGGTTAGTTAAGGGGGTTTAGGGTTAGGGTCAGGGTCAGGGTTAGGGTTGGGGTTAGGGTCAGGGTTAGGGTTAAGTATGGTTTGGTTAAGGGTTAGGGTCAGGGTTAGGGTTAAGTATGGTTTGGTTAAGGGTTAGGGTCAGGGTTAGGGTTAGTTAGGGTTTAGGGTTTGGGTTAGGGTTAAGTATGGTTTGGTTAAGGGTTAGGGTCAGGGTTAGGGTCAGGGTTAGGATTAGGGTCAGGGTTAGGGTTAGGGTTAGGGTCAGGGTTAGGGTTAGGGTTAGTTAGGGTTTAGGGTTTGGGTTAGGGTTAAGTATGGTTTGGTTAAGGGTTAGGGTCAGGGTTAGGGTCAGGGTTAGGGTTAGGGTCAGGGTTAGGGTTAGTAAAGTCATGGTTAGGGTTAGGGTCAGGGTTAGTAAAGTCATGGTTTGGGTTAGTGTGAGGGGCCACCTAATGTTGGAAAAAAACGCAAACGCGGTAAAAACGCATACAAACGCATAAAAACGCTGCGTTTTTTTTCATGCATGCTCATAAAAATGCTTGAAAAAAACGCAGCAGTTGTATGCTTTTGTATGCGTTTTTTCAATGCGTTTTTTTGCGGGAAAAACGCGCTGCAAAAAAAAGCAAGTGTGAAACTAGCCTTATTAAGGTTTTTTGTGTGCCATATCGCTGTGATTTAAGAGCATAAAAATTCAAAGTTGGAAAATTGCGAAATTTTCAAAATTTTCGCCAAATTTGTTTTTTCACAAATAAACGCAAGTTATATGAATGAAATTTTACCACTAACATGAAGTACAATATGTCGCGAGAAAACAGTGTCAGAATCACCGGGATCCATGGAAGCGTTCCAGAGTTATTACCTCATAAAGGGACAGTGGTCAGAATTGTAAAAATTGGCCTGGGCATTAACATGCAAACCACCCTTGGGAGTAAAGGGGTTAAAATATCCTGTACTCTTTTTAGGTATATTTTTATTTGTTTCTTTAACCCCCGGAGGCATTTTTGTGTTTGCTTTTTTTTTGCTCCCCTTTTTCCCAAAGACATAACTTTTTTATTTTTCGGTCAGTATGTCCATATGAGGGCTTGTTTTTTGCGGGGCAAGTTGTACTTTTGAAAGACACCATTGGTTTTAACATATCGTGTACTGGAAAACGGGAAAATAATTCCAAGTGCAACCCCACAGTTTTTTTTGTTTTTTTTTACCGTGTTCACTAAATGCTAACACTGACCTGCCATTATGATTCTCCAGGTCATTAGGAGTTCACAGTCACCAAACATGTCTAGGTTCTTTTTTATCTAAGTGATGAAAAAAAAATTCCAGAGTGTGTTAAAAAAAAAAAACTCTGCGCCATTTTCCGATACCCATAGTGTCTCCATTTATCGTGATCTCGGGTTGGGTGAGGGCTTACTTTTTGCACGCAAAGCTGCCATTTGTGGAAGCCAAAAAAAACTTAATTCTGGCGTTTTGACTTTTTTCTCGCTACGCCGTTTAACAGTCAGGTTAATTTTTTTTTATATTGATAAGTCGGGTGATTCTGAACGCGGCGATACCAAATATGTGTGTTTGATTTTTTTTTTTCTATTTTGAATGGGGCAAAAGGGGAGGTTTGAGTTGAACTTTTATATTTTTATTTTTTTCAGATTTTAAAAACATTTTTTTTACTTTTGACATGCTTTAATAGTCTCCATGGGAGACTAGAAGCTGCCATAATCCGATCGCCGCTGCTACATACAGGCGATGATCAGATCGCCTGTATGTAGCAGAATTGCTCATTTGCTATGAGCACCGACCACCTGCTGGAGACCTCTGGATGTCATGCCAACCCATTGGTGACCCGGGATCACGTGGCAGGGTCACTGATGGGCGAGATTGACAGCGGCATTTAAAGGGTTAACAGCCGCGGGTGGACTGCGATTCCACCCGCAGCTGTTAGAGGTATATGTCAGCTGTTCAAAACAGCTGACGTGCCGGAAAAGATGTGGGCTCAGCACCGGAGCCTACATCAAAGGGAGGGAGTCCGACATTGGCGTACTATTACGCCCGATGTTGGAATGGGGTTAAGGGAATATGTCGCATACATTTTTTAAAATGAACAATAATACCACATACAAGGGACGAATTCCGTCACACCATGACCAAACCACATATTACCATCACACAGTGATCGAATAATACCACATACAAGGAACAAATACGGCCACACCATTACCAGACCACATATTACCACCACCACATAGTGAATGAATAATACCACATACAAGGGACAAATACAGCTGCACCATGACCGGACCATATATTACTACCACATAGTGACCGAATACTACAATACTGATCATTAATTAAAAAAATCCCCACAATATTAATATTACCATAAGTACCTTTATACACAGGAGTTCTGTACATAGTATACAGTGTATAGTGTCAGTGTGCAGGTAATACAGGGATCACCAGTGACATTATACACAGGAGCTCTGTATATAGTGTCAGTGTACAGGTAATACAGGGATCACCAGTGACATTATACACAGGAGCTCTGTACACAGTGTACAGTATATAGTGTCAGGGTACAGGTAACACACTGACTTACCAGTGACGTCTCTAGTTGAAGTCTTTCATCTTCATCCAGCAGAGTCTGCCATCACTTTTTCCAGCCAGAACTCATCTCTGCAGAAAATAGCACAGTTATCTAGAGCACATTCCCCAATTTTTTCCCAATTTCTACACTACACCAGCTAAAGAAAAAAAGACTGTGTCACCCTGGACAGTAACAGGACCTCCCCCACTGAAAACAGTGTCCTCAGAAATAAAATATATTACAGAAGTAGTAATATCCCTTAATCATTCCCTACAGTAATAATGTCCCACATCTTGCTCCCATATGTACTCCATTCCGGCCCCATGTCTCCCCGTACCGCCCCTATCTCTCTCCGTACTGCCTCCATGGTGTGGATTTACAAAAAAAATCGTATGGCAGTGACGATATACACCGGCAACGTTCATGCTGACGTCAGCTGCCAGCCTGTGGTTGTCTTTTAACTGTTGCCGTGAGGGAAGCCTTCCCGCACGGCAACATAGATTTTAACTTTAGTTCAGTCACTGAATAGGCAGAAACCTCTCGCTGGGGCCCGGTGAGCTGAAGAGAGGGGGCTTGGTCCCTCTGCTCAGCGGGTCACATACGCCAGTAAGGCCAGTAATGCCCTGATGGTGGTCCTGCAACCCAGCTTATGGTTAGGCTTTCCTTTCTGTACTAGCCTGTCACTGTTAGTTTGTTCATTGTAATTCGCATCTAACCCCTTATGTAGAGCAGCTGGGAATCAATTGTGTTTCAAAAATAAAGAATAATAATACAAATATTGGTTTTCACAAAGTTTGCTTCTTCATGGTTTTTAGATCTCTTAATAAGTTTCTATGGTTACTGAAATGAAAATGAAAAGACTAGAAGCAATGGGATGAAACTGAATGGGAGGAGACACAGATTAGATATTAGAAAAAACTTTTTGTCAGAGTGATCAATGAGTGGAACAGGCTGCCACAAGAAGTGGTGAGTTCTCCTTCAATGGAAGTTTTCAAACAGAGGCTGGACAGACATCTGACTGGGATGATTTAGCGAATCCTGCTTTGAGCAGGGGGTTGGACCAGTTGGCCCAGGAGGTCCCTTCCAACTCTACGATTCTATGAAATGCAATTATCAGCATTTCATAAGTTTTAGGCCATGTTCACACTAGGTGTTTTTGCTGTGTTTTTTTTCTGTAGCAAAACCTGCACTCTTGGCAGAAAAGAAGCAGCGTCAAAAACTCAAAGTTCATTTTTCATGATCCCAACGTTAAGCTTTGCTTCACCTGCAGAAGCATGAACACGGGTCTCCAAAGCAAGACATATGTTCATGAAAAAATACACGTACAAATGTAATAGCTAAGGGAGGTGAATTGGTCTGGAATAATTTATCTACAGTTGTGTTTGCAATCATTTTCAGGAAGAAACTGAGTATTATCTGACAAAATTGCAGGGGTGTCAATACTTTTGGCCACAACTGTAAGACCGTGGAGGGGATTGAGTTTGTAGGACATTGTTTAACTTTCAGACTTTGGTCTGCCATTGAGATGCTCAGGCATTATGCGTTCTCATACCATGGTCAGCCACATGCATTGTTCAATCTCACACCTTGGTTAGCTAATGTTTAACTTGTACACATCTCTAATTTAATTATACTGTACTAATCTCAACTGCCATCTCAGGTGACCAAGACAAGATGATATACCTGGAAAAATCACAAAAATAAATGGATTTCATATACTTGCTTTTTTTCATTACCCATTGCTGAAAGAAGTGCCATGCTCTATGTCTAAAAAAACCTGAAAAGCACAACATACTGATAGCAAAAAGAAAAACAATGTGTGTGCATGAGATTTCTGAAGGAGTGTGGAGAATAAGAGGCAGAAGTGCGGGAATAAGGGGCAGCACTGGGAATATTGTGGCGTCACAGATACTTCATGGATTTGTCAATGAAATGTAACTATGTACAGAATGTTTATAATTGTTCGTCAGTAACTATAAATACAGCGACTAAAAGAGCGAAAAACAGTTGAAGCATTAAAATATGGAAAAACCAACATTTGTGTCAGCTGAACACTTTCCCATGATTGTAGTCAAGTGGGGGCTGCAGTTTTTGGGGATGTATATGAGGTGCTGTGAATGCAATGGTCTGCCTCATCTAGACCAGCTAGGCTTCTTCTGACCCAAAATGAACAGCCTCATAGAGTCTTTGTGGACCACACAGTGTATACTTGGACTGCCGATGTCAGACTGGGGAGACCAGCAGCTAAGTACATATAAGATATAGAACAAGGGGCAGGAATTATTTTTAATAATTCCTGTAGATGATGTTACTATTTAGTGCACCATCTACAGTCTCTGTTGTATCTCTACCAGCACCATTGTACAGGATAGAGCCTTGAGAAGCATCTAGTAGAGAAGGGTTTAAAGGATATGGACACCTATTAGGGCATGTTTTCATTTCAACTTATTTGCATGTATTTTCGCCAAAAAAATTCAAACAAAATCGGTGAAATTTTTGTATTGATGCCTAATCACAAAAATTGTATTTTTCACTTAACCTCTACACGACCTTTGACGTATCCATATGTCCAGATTGGTAAGTATGGATTCGTCATAGCGATTTTTCTCACACAGGAGCTGTGCACGTGCGATCGCCGCCAGTTAATCAGCTGATTTCACAGCTGACACCAGCGAGATTGGTGTGTGTGACGGGGATCAGCGACCGGCCCCCCTGCCGGTTATCGCTGATCGTCCTGGGCCATTTTTCGATCGCTGGTCTCCCGCTGGCCAGCGCGTATCGCTGCGTGTGGTAGCAAGAGATCAGCGACACTGGTGTTTCCATGTAAATCTCTGAAATATGTGATTCAGATGGAACCCCCGGCAGAAGATTCCCTATAATGAGGCAGATTGAGGCACTGTGGACGTCGGCTGACCTGTGATCTGGCGGTGTCCATCTTTAGGCGCACATAAAAGCGTGGTCTGCCACAATTTTGTGCAACTCTGAAAAGGACAGCGCTGAACAGAGGCCAGACGTAGTCCAGAGTAACTGCTGCTTCATTGTAGTGACTGGATCCCTTGGCGATTTCATCTGAATTACATCACTTGGAGATTTAGATGGAAACCCCAAAGTAAGTGCTCATCATAGAGCACAAGATAAATGTGATTCCAAATGTTATGTAAAATTTTCCCAATAAAAGCTTCAACTCCGTTCGCAAAAAAGCAAATCCCCACTCAGGCCCATCACCTGTCAATCAAAATATAGGGGGCTTCCACATTACTGGTAGGACAAAGGCTCTGGAAAAGCGAAATGACTCATCACCCCTTAAAAAGAAATTCAGCAAATTCTGCGCTCCCAAGTCCAAATGCTCGTCTCCCTTCTGAACCCCAATGTGCCTAAATCACCTTTAACATCCACATGTTTGGCATTTCTGTAGCAATGAAAGCCCACCTAATTTACGGGTGCTTGTCTCCAGAAGTATGAGCTGGGTACCACCGCATACTGGTCACTGCAATGTACTGGGGACCACAGCGTACTTGTGACTAAAAGGTACTGGTTACTACAATGTATTGGTCGCTACAAGGTCCTGGGGACGTGACTACAGCAGTTTGCAATTTTTCACTCCGCAACATCCACTGCTGCTTGTTTCTTTAAAACAACCATGGAGTCAAAATCATTACTGCAACTGTAGATAACTTCCCAAAGCGGTATAATTTCTAAAATGGGGTTACTTGAGGGGGATTTTGCTCTACTAGCTCTTAGGAGCTCAGTATATAGAGTCCGCAAACTATTCTAGGAAAATCTGCACTCCAGGAAGAAAATGACACACTCAGGCTGGCACATTCCTCTTCTTTCACTAGTCATCCAGGCTGAAACACAGCTCTCTTCTTTCCCTAGTCCTCCAGGCTGGCAAACTTCCTTTGTTAGTCTTCCAGGCTGGCAAACGGAAAGTATTCAGACCCCTTTAAATTTTTCACTCTTTGTTTCATTGCAGCCATTTGGTAAATTCAAAAAAGTTCATTTTTTCTCATTACTGTACACTCTGCACCCCATCTTGACAGAAAAAAAACAAATGTAGGCATTTTTGCAAATTTATTAAAAAAAAGAAAAAACGAAATATCACATGGTCATAAGTATTCAGACTCTTTTCTCAGACACTCATATTTAAGTCACATGCTGTCCATTTCCTTGTGATTCTCCTTGAGATGGTTCTACTCCTTCATTGAAGACCAGCTGTGTTTAATTTAAACCGATAGGACTTGATTTGGAAAGGCACACACCTGTCTACATAAGACCTCACAGTTCACAGTGCATGTCAGACCAAATGAGAATCATGAGGTCAAAGGAACTGGACAAGGAGCTCAGAGACAGAATTGTGGCAAGGCACAGATCTGGCCAAGGTTACAAAAGAATTTCTGCAGTACTCAAGGTTCCTAAGAGCACAATGGCCTCCATAATCCTTAAATGGAAGAAGTTTGGTACCACCAGAAGTCTTCCTATATCTGGCCGTCCAGTCAAAGTGAGCAGTCGTGGGAGAAGAGCCTTTATGAGAGCGGGAACGAAGAACCCCGAGATCACTGTGGCTGAGCTCCACTGATACAGTAGGGAGATGGGAGAAAGTTCCACAAAGTCAACTATCACTGCAGCCCTCCACCAGTCGGGCCTTTATGGCAGAGTGGCCCGACGGAAGCCTCTCCTCAGTGCAAGACATATGAAAGCCCACAAAGAGTTTGCTAAAAAAACAGATGAAGGACTCCCAGACTGAGAAATAAGATTCTCTGGTCTGATGAGATGCAAAGATAGATCTTTTTGATGATAATTCTTAGCTGTATGTGTGCAGAAAACCAGGCAATGCTCATCACCTGCCCAATACAATCACAGTGAAACATGGTGGTGGCAGCATCATGCTATGCGGGTGTTTTTCAGCTGCAGGGACAGGACGACTGGTTGCCATTGAAGGAAATATGAATGCGGCCCAGTGCAGAGATATCCTGGATGAAAACCTCTTCCAGAGTTCTCTGGACCTCAGACTTGGCCAAAGGTTCACCTTCCAACAAGACAATGACCCTAAGCACACAGCTAAAATAACAAAGGAGTGGCTTCAGAACAACTCTGTGACCATTCTTCACTGGCCCAGCCAGAGCCCTGACCTAAACCCAATTGAGCATCTCTGGAGACACCTGAAAATGGCTGTCCACCAACGTTCACCATCCAACCTGACGGAACTGGAGAGGATCTGCAAGAAAGAATGGCAGAGGATCCCCAAAGCTAGGTGTGAAAAACTTGTTGCATCATTCCCAAGAAGACTCATGGCTGTACTAGCTCAAAAGGGTGCGCCTACTCAATATTGAGCAAAGGGTCTGAATACTTATGACCATGTGATATTTCAGTTTTTCTTTTAAATTTGCAAAAATGTCTACATTTGTTTGTTTTTTTTCCGTCAAGATGGAGTGCAGATTGTACATTAATGAGAAAAAAATGAACTTCTTTGAATTTACCAAATGGCTGCAATGAAACAGTGAAAATTTTAAAGGGGTCTGAATACTTTCTGTACCCACTGTATATAAAAAAGTAAACACATTAAAATTGTATTTTAAACTTCCAGTGACTAATACATATATTTTAATCTGAAAACAACATTGTGAAGAAGCAGTTACTTGACAACTGCCACGGGTGCGTGCTATGCTTCTTGGCAATAGATGAACAGCACCAGTCATTGCATTTGGAGTTTTCCTTGAAAACATTTTCCCATCTTTTCCATGTAATGTGGTGATTATAAAGACTCCCATCATTCTGACTGTAGAAGAGGCTGCAGCTCCTGTAAGATGGCGCCCAACGTCCAGCTCGTCTCAATATCTTGCACTTTTTTGGCTAACTAGAAAATAAACATTAGTGGGTTTTCAAAATATGGGCAAGAAAAACTTTGCTGTGCCTGAGCGTCTCATACCTGCAGGGTTGTGTCCTCCTTGAAACCAAATCCTTCCCTGAGCAAAGCAGTGATGTAGGCGAGATCCATACAGAGGAATGGGCTTTGTGATGTGAAACGATCCATGTGATCACACACTGCAGGAACAAAGGGCAACAATCTGACAGTTTGCACAGCTTCACATCCATAGTCTTATGTGTTATCTGGGAAGAGGTCACAGAGAAACAAGATCAATATATAAAACAGAACAAGCTGTGGCACCAGGATGGATGGACAGAACAAATGGAAGTCATAGGACAAGCTGAGGCATCACGACAGCACAGTTCTATGTAGAGCCCATGGCAGTCATAGGGCAGGCTGTGGTACCAGGATAGACAGAACTCATGTAAGTCACAAGACAGGCTGAAGCCCCAGGACATGTAACGAAACCAGGACAAACAGAACCCAACTCAATCATTGCACAGGCTGGGGCACCAGGATGGATAAACAGAACTTGAGGCAACACAGGGCAGACTGAGACACCAGGATACAGAGAACAGCTAGGACATCACAGGATAAGCTGTGGCTCCTGGATGAACAAACAGAACCTATAGAAGTCACAGGACAGGCTGTGGCACGAGGACAGACAGAACCCATGGAAGTCACAGGACAGGCTGTGGCACAAGGACTGACAGAACCCATGGAAGTCACAGGACAGGCTGTGGCACGAGGACAGACAACCCATGGAAGTCACAGGACAGGCTGTGGCAGGAGGACAGACAGAACCCATGGAAGTCACAGGACAGGCTGTGGCACGAGGACAGACAGAACCTATGGAAGTCACAGGACAGGCTGTGGCATGAGGACAGTCAGAACCCATTGAAATCACAGGACAGGCTGTGGCACGAGGACAGACAGAACCCATGAAAGTCACAGGACAGGCTGTGGCACGAGGACAGTCAGAACCCATTGAAGTCACAGGACAGGCTGTGGCACGAGGACAGACAGAACCCATGAAAGTCACAGGACAGGCTGTGGCATGAGGACAGACAGAACCTATGGAAGTCACAGGACAGGCTGTGGCAGGAGGACAGTGAGAACCCATGGAAGTCACAGGACAGGCTGTGGAACGAGGACAGACAAAACTTATGGAAGTCACAAGACAGGCTGTGGCACGAGGACAGACAGAACCTAAGGAAATCACAGGACAGACTGCGATACCAGGACAGACAGAACCCATGTAAATCATAGGACAGACTGTGGCACGAGGAGAGACCGAACCCATGTAAGCCATAGGACAGGCTGCGATACCAGGACAGAATATTTACCTTCTTGGGCTTTTAAAGCAAAGTCCCTGACTGTAAGCTCTCCTCCATCCTCATGCTCTAAAAAGAAGTGGAACTGTCAACACCTTCAGATGCACAAACCCACACAAACCAGTGGACCATCTTACCAATTAGATTGGTGTCCACCGCCCGGTCGTAGTAATAGGAGAAAGCATAAAAGCGTCTGCTTTGAATCTCATCAACATGGTGAAACTTCCCCTGTAGAATACGCTGAACCTCTGAGTAACAGGAATTAAACCCTACAAGTCCTGGACAGCAGAGGACAAAGACACAGTGATGAGAAGGCAGCAGGTCTGTAGTGTGTGGAACTGAATATATAACAGATTATCAGAAACACGGGGATGCAACTTGAACCCTTCAATGCACCAGCCTTAATTTGTACCTGATAATACAAGAAATGCCACTAGTTTGCTTTGTGGTATACACCAAATACCTCTCTATAATCCCATTTACCCATCATGACTAAAGATTGTTCTATGCAGCACTGAAATCTGAGTGTAAGGCTGTGAGCACTGCCTCTGTGGATATACTAATGCCCCCTTCAGGCACCAGTGTGGTCTTTGCACCTCCATCTGGCCAGCATGCACCAGTGTACATATATGTCTCTTTTAGGCATTCATCTGAGAGTCGCCATAAACACCTTGAAAAAATTGCTGCACAGTTTCAAACTGGGATAAAATGATTAATGGGGAACAGACGGTACATTTTCAAAATATATCAAGAGTTTGAAAAGTTGCAAAAGGATGAATTGGGCGAAAAAATCTGGAAACCCTAAACTCTGACTTTAAGCAAAGCATATATGGAAAGATGAATATGGTGACAGAAAACACTAACAACTCTACCGAAACAGGCACAAATGCAATGATTCATTGAGCTCATTGTGTACCACGTAGAGCTCTGTGCCCGGCATGTGTCACTTACCATCAGACTGTCCTCCATATCTGTAGGTGACGCCAGCAAATGTCCATTCTGCATCCAAATCTGGTTGGAGACAGTGACTCCGAAACTTCTGTTTTTGCTGAGCTGAAAGTCAGTGATATATTTTCACAAGCCTCTGTTTCATGGGATTTCTTTTTATTCAGACATTTTTTATGTGTATTTTTAAGGCCAATAGAGAAGTGATTGGGAAAAGCCATTTATAATGGCCACATGGCATCCGGCATTTTCAAAAGTCTCTAACTCGAAATCCACGTTCTGTGAATCCAATCACTAAAAACACAGTATGTGTAGTTTGTTTTGTTTTCCTAATGTTTTACAAAATAAAAGCAGGTGTACATATTTAACCTACTACTTCCCGCAGGATTTATTTCTGGCATTTGTGTCCCATCCTTACCTGTAGACGCAGAAGCTCCAAGCACAGCGAGACGAGCTGCCTTCAGACCAAGACCCAGATAACTGGAGAACAGACACAAACAGTAACACACAGGTCCCTAAAACCTGCACCGCCCCCAAGGATCTGTGCTATGTACAAACCCTCTGACCTGTGCGTGTATAGGCGATATGTGCTGTTAAACAGCTCAAACCAAGTCAGAAAGTCAGCTGGAGTCTGATCCAGTGTGGCCTGAAAATACAAAAGGCCAACTGGTGCTAATGATGACATCAAAAGCAATGATGCAGAAAAAGATGGCACTTACCTTAGCTAAAGGTACGAAAGTTATCTGTGTGGAGCCTCCACCCAAATCCAGGATCCCCACAGTATGATCCCCATGTAGCAGACCTGAAATGATTATTTGCAATGTATATGGGACCCGAGAACTAGAATCGCTTAATTCCCTGACTGTACTCCAGAGCCAGTAACCACATACTCCTCCAACCGTACCCAAGAGCTATGTCACCACATTTCTTCTATTGTAACCCTGAGCTTCGTCACATACACTTTTGACTGTACCGAGAGCAGTTGCCCACATTTGGATGTAGCCCTGAGATATGTTTTTAACTATTCATTGTCACTGCAGTAGCTGAGCTACAGCGCAAACATACTTTTGGCCCTACCGCAAAGCTAAGAAGCAATCATTAATCCAACTATATTCCCCGACAGTACCACAAAGCTATGAGCGAAAATTCATTCCCCTGAATGTCGGGATGAACACTCTCTCTTGACTGTACCACAATGCTGAGAATATCAATTTCCCCACTGTACAGTGTATTCAGTGTGGGTGAACACACCCTCCTGATTGTACTGCACAGCTACAATGCCAGGGATTCCACCATTGATCCAGCTTTTTGGTCCCCATTTAACACATTAGGAGATACCTGTCAGATAGTTGACTGTGATCCAGGCCAAAACTCCTATAGAAAGAATAGACAGCATCAGATATCTTAAGACTAAGGTGTAAGTCACCTTCACAAACCTTGTCAGCTTATCTTTCCAAACTGCACTTTACCACAATTTAAGAAATATGTATCTGTCGTGAGCTAAAGGGAAAGCTAAATGCTGTGCAACTGTCTAGTTCAGACCTGAGAAAAGTGCAGCTCGCGAGCTACTTTGACTGTTCTGGTGCAGACCATAACAGACAAAAGGCTCTATGTAGTGGCGCCCAATGCCATGTGGCTGTCCCTCATCCAGCATCTCACTTTCACTGATATTTTCATGCTCAGGACATAAATATCAGTGAATATAATGAGGGAACAGGACCTAACACCTCCCTGTTCCATCATTGAGTCTGTGCAGCATAATACTATGTAAAGGGGCTGTGTTTGGACATAATTCTGTGTAAGGGGGCTGTGTGGGGACAGAATACTGTGTAAGGGCACTATGTGAGAACATAATGTCTTGTCCACACACAGCCCCCACTTCTATTTAAAGAAAAACAAAAAAAGGTTTTTGTAGTTCAGCAAACGGGATAAGATACAATCCCCAAAGACAAATGAAAGTTATCTGCTTATAAAAGTCTGAAATGTATCTTATTGGTCATGATAGACAAATCTGTGTCTGGTGCAAACCTAATACTTACAATCATTACAATCACCACTCCTACAATGTGGCAGGTTGGATGACTGAAGGAAAAATAGACAGCAATTCTGGAGGAAAAACTTAAGTTGAGTTTGGAGAGTGGTACAGAGGTTGACATTCCAGCAGAGCAATAACCCTATATACATCTTGGTAAAGCTCTACTGAAGGGAGTAAGCTGAAATATGAAAATGTTTAGTCAAAGACCAGAAGTCTCTACAACTGAGATGTGTGACCTCACAAGGAAATTACTCTACAACTCAACCAGCTAGCTAAAAAGAGTTGGAGCAATTTACCTGGAAAAGTATGCAATAAGCCAAGTAACATTCCCCAAGAGGCTGATGTCTAGCAGAAATGTGACCCACCCCCTAGAGGCTGATGCTCAACAGGGACACTACGATTCCAAGAGGCTGATGTGTAGCAGAGACCTGACTCACCCAGAGAAGCTGATACCTAATGGTACGTTCCCACGGTCAGTAACGCTGCGGGTTGGATGCTGCGTACATCTGCAGCATCCAACCTGCAGCGTCCAGATGTTACAGCATAGTGGATGGGATTTCAAGAAATCCCATGCCCTCTATGTGTGTACAGGCACACGTGGATCACCCGTGGAGACGGATATAAAGCACATCTTTGCAGACCGCAACATGTCAATTTCAATGTATTGGAAGCGGTGAATCAGCACGATTCAATGAACACATGCAGAATCACCTGCGTTCAAAAGCTAGCAGCGCTTTGGACGCAGCAGACGTGCTGCGTCTAAAGCGCTGTCGATTACTGACCATGGGGACGTATCCTAAGGGTATGTTCCCACAGTCAGTAAATGCTGCGGGTTGGACACTTCGTACATCCGCAGCGTCCAACCCGCAGCAGCCACATGTTACAACATATTGGATAGGATTTTAAAAAATCCCATGCCCACTATGCGTGCACCGAAGCCTGCGGATCACCCGCGGAAACGGACATGCGGTGCGTTTTTCCAGATCGCAACATGTCAATTTATCTTGGGGAGATAAATCTCCCTCATAAAATATTTTGGATGCGGTGATTCTGCACGGTTCAATTAACACATGCGGAATCACCTGAGTTGAAAAGCCGGTAGCGCTTTGGACGCAGCGGACATGTGCTGCTTCCAAAGCGCTGCCGATTACTGACCGTGGGAATGTAGCTAACAGGGACAAGACATAACCCGAGAAGCTGATGCCTAGCAGGGATGTGACCCAACCCGGGAAACCTGATGCCTTGCAGAGACAGGACATACCCCAAAGACTGATGCCTAGCAAGGACAGGACAAACCCCGAGAAGCTGATGCCTAGCAGGGACGTGACCCACCGCGGGAAACCTGATGCCTAGCAGAAGCAGAACATACCCCGAGAGGCTGATGCCTAGCAAGGACAGGACAAACCCCGAGAGGCTGATGCATACCAGGGACAGGACATACCCCGAGAGGCTGATGCCTAGCAGGGACAGGACAAACTCCGAGAGGCTGATATCAGCCTAGCAGGGACAGGACATTCCTTGAGAGGCTGATGCCTAGCAGGGACAGGACATTCCTTGAGAGGCTGATGCCTAGCAGGGACAGGACACACCCCGAGAGGCTGATGTCTAGCAGGGACAGGACAAACTCCGAGAGGCTGATATCAGCCTAGCAGGGACAGGACATTCCTTGAGAGGCTGATGCCTAGCAGGGACAGGACATTCCTTGAGAGGCTGATGCCTAGCAGGGACAGGACACACCCCGAGAGGCTGATGTCTAGCAGGGACAGGAGATGCCCCGAGAGGCTGATGCCTAGCAGGGACAGAACATTCCTTGAGAGGCTGATGCCTAACAGGGACAGGACACATCCTGAGAGGCTGTGTCTAGCAGGGACAGGAGATGCCCCGAGAGGCTGATGCCTAGCAGGGACAGGAGATACCCACGAGAGGCTGATGCCTAGCAGGGACAGGACATACCCCGAGAGGCTGATGCCTAGTAGGGGCAGGACATACCCTGAGAGGCTGATGCCTAGCAGGGGCAGGACATACCTTGACAGGCTAATTCCTAGCAGAGACAGGAAGTCCCCCAAGAGGCTGATGCCTTGCAAGATCATTACATACCCCAAGAGGTTGCTGCCTAACAGGGACAGGACATACCCTGAGAGGCTGATGCCATCACCGGGCACCCCGCCGTCATCACAGGTTCAACTGTATCGGCAGACACTGACATCGGGCGTGATGACGTCTGTACATGGCGGCCACTGTGCTAAGATGTGGGCACTCACTGCAGATACCGGAACAGTGGGGGAACGAGGAGGAGAGGTGAGTATTGTCTTTATATATACAGTGGGTACGGTAAGTATTCAGATCTCTTTAAATTTTTCACTCTTTGAATCATTGCAGCCATTTGGTAAATTCCAAAAGTTCATTTTTTCACATTAATGTACACTCTGCACCCCATCTTGACTGAAAAAACCCCCAGAAATGTAGAAATGTTTGCAAATTTATTAAAAAAGAAAAACTGAAATATCACATGGTCATAAGTATTCAGACCCTTTGCTCAGTATTTAGTAGAAGCACCCTTTTGAGCATAGTACAGCCATGAGTCTTTTAGGGAATGATGCAACAAGTTTTTCACACCTGGATTTGGGGATCCTCTGACATTCTTCCTTGCAGATCCTCTCCAGTTCCATCAGGTTGGATGGTGAACGTTGGTGGACAGCCATTTTCAGTTCTCTCCAGAGATGCTCAATTGGGTTTAGGTCAAGGCTCTGGCTGGGTCAGTCAAGAATGGTCACGGAGTTGTTTTGAAGCCACTCCTTTGTTATTTTAGCTGTGTCCTTAGGGTCATTGTCTTGTAGGAACGTGAACCTTCAGCCAAGTCTGAGGTCCAGGGCACTTTGGAAGTTTTCATCCAGGATATCTCTGTACTTGGCTGCATTCATGTTTCCTTCAATTGTGACCAATTATTCTGTCCCTGCAGCTGAAAAACACCCCCATAGCATGATGCTTCCACCACCATGTTTCACTGTTGTGATTGTATTGGGCAGGTGATGAGCAGTGCATGGTTTTCCCCACACATACCACTTAGATCTTTTTGATGATAATTCTATCTTCGCATCTCATCAGGCCATCATTTCTTGTAGTCTGGGAGTCCATGTGTTTTTAGCAAACTCTGTGCAGGCTTTCATATGTCTTGCACTGAGGTGAGGCTTCCGTCGGGCCACTCTACCATAAAGGCCTGACTGTGACTTTGTGGAACTTTCTCCCATCTCCCAACTGCATCTCTGGAGCTCAACCACAGTCATCTTGGAGTTCTTCTTTACCTCTCTCACCAAGACTTCTGGTGGTACCAAACTTTTTCCATTTAAGTATTATGGAGGCCACTCTGCTCTTAGGAACCTAGAGTACTGCAGAAATTCTTTTGTAACCTTGGCCAGATCTGTGCCTTGCCACAAATTCTATCTCTGAGCTCCTTGTCTACTTCCTTTGACCTCATGATTCTCATTTGGTCTGACATGCACTGTGAGCTGTGAGGTCTTATATAGACAGATGTGTGCCTTTACAAATCAAGTCCTATCAGTTTTTTGGTTAAACACAGCTGGACTCCAATGAAGGAGTAGAACCATCTCAAGGAGGATCACAAGGAAATGGACAGCATATGACAAATATGAGTGTCTGAGCAAAGGGTCTGAATACTTATGACCATGTGATATTTCAGTTTTTCTTTTTTAATAAATTTGCAAAAATTTCTACATTTTTTTTTTTTATAAAATATAAGAAAGTGCGATCACAACCCGGGGTCCACCATGCAGAGATGGTAAACTGCTGCTCGGTAATGGCAGAGTACTAACTGAACACTGGCGGGTTAACCACTGACCCGGTGTGTACAGGAGTGAACTCAGTTACTTCACAGAGTCGCTGGAACCTATGCCGGAGCCTGTTAACTTCACAGGACTTGGCAGGGGGAGCGCTACTAAATGGTCACAGGACCCTGTCCCAGAGACAAGGGATAGAGTCCCTCTAGACCACCAGCGCTCGGCGCCGCGGCTGCGGTGCCAGCAAGAAAGTAAAATAAAAGTACAATTAGCCTGCAAGTGTACACGGCGCCACTCTGGCATGCGCCACTAATCGCCCAGGGTTGGGCTAACCAGTGCACAACTTGCGCGCGGCGCTGCACTGATGGGTGCTGTGACTTGGCGCGGTACAGTAGTGCCACGTACTGGACGACACAACCGGACGCTAGTGTGTACTGAACTTAGGAGCACGGTGGCAAGAGCATAGTGAACCCGTTGATGCTGACTCTAACTGTAAACCCTATAACAAGCACAACCAGAGGGAGGGAGTCATAAGGAGTCAGTCACCAATCTCATGCATCCATTATCACACATTCCACTGACAAAATGAGTCTATATTAGCACATGGCTGAGCGGCCATGCGAGCCTTTTATAGTGGCGACCTTCCTGGACCTTCCCCGTGGTCCAATCGGAACAGGCACGGGACCTGAGCATGTGACCCCTGAACTCCAATGGGAGGTTGAGCCACGGGCATGCTCAGTGGAGCGAAAAAGGGACTTAGTCCCAGGAGCTGCTCGCTGCTGGCTAGTGCAGGCTGCTAGAGCTGAACCAGGCATGGCAGCAACAACCAACCCGACAGCACTAGCTTGAGCAAGGTGCTGGGAATGACATCTTTGCTGAGCAGGCTCCTCTCCGGCCGGGACTGAATGGGAGACCGCAGAAGGCTAGGCTTGGGAAACATTAGTATATGGGAGGGGGGAAACTTTTCAAGATGGGTGGTGACCATGGCGGCCATTTTGGATCCAACTATTTTTTTCAATGGGAAGAGGGTCATGTGACACATCAAACTTATTGAGAATTTCACAAGAAAAACAATGGGGGGCTTGTTTTTAACGTAGCTTTATTCTATCATGAGTTATTTACAAGTTTCTCTTTGTTTACAGCCATTGACATGTCGCAGAGGATAACACGTGAGGAGTGGATAGAAATTGTGTTGATGCCTGTTGAACGCAGTACCAGGGTCTTTGCAGCAGATTTCAATGCAAGACACCCTACGCAAGAAAACTGTCACCATTCCCATTTTATTTAGGTGTATCCATATAAGTGGCCTACCCTATGTGTGTGTGTGTGTATATATATATTAGTATATACAGTACAGACCAAAAGTTTAGACACACCTCATTCAAAGCGTCTTCTTTATCTCAATGACTGTGAAAATTGTAGATTCACTCTGAAGGCATCAAAACTATTTATTAAAACATGTGGAATTATATAATTAACAAAAAACTGTGAAAAAACAGCAGAAAATATGTCTTATTTTCTAGGTTCTTCAAAGTAGCCACCTTTTGCTTTGATTACTGCTTTGCACACTCTTGGCATTCTCTTGATGAGCTTCAAGAGGTAGTTAACTGAAATGGTTTTCCAACAGTCTTGAAGGAGTTCCCAGAGATGCTTAGCACTTGTTGGCCCATTTGCCTTCACTCTGCAGTCCAGCTCACCCCAAACCATCTCGATTGGGTTCAGGTCTGGTGACTGTGGAGGCCAGGTCATCTGGCGTAGCACCCCCATCACTCTCCTTCTTGGTCAAATAGCCCTTACATAGAATCATAGAATCATAGAGTTGGAAGGGACCTCCTGGGCCATCTGGTCCAACCCCCTGCTCAAAGCAGAATTCGCTAAATCATCCCAGTCAGATGCCTGTCCAGCCTCTGTTTGAAGACTTCCATTGAAGGAGAACTCACCACTTCTCGTGGCAGCCTGTTCCACTCATTGATCACTCTAACTGTTAAAAAGTATTTCTAATATCTAATCTGTGTCTCCTCCCATTCAGTTTCATCCCATTGCTTCTAGTCTTTCCTTGTGCAAATGAGAATAAAGATGATCCTTCTACAATGTGGCAGCCCTTGAGATATTTGTAGAAAGTTAATAAGTCTCCTCTCAGTCTTCTCTTTTGCAAGCTAAACATTCCCAAATCCTGCAACCTTTACTCATAACACAGGGTTTGCAGACTGGTCACCATTCTGGTCGCTCTTTTCAGAATGATGAAAACACAGCCTGGAGGTGTGTTTGGGGTCATTGTCCTGTTGAAAAATAAATGATGGTCGAACTAAACGCAAACCGGATGGAATAGCATGCCGCTGCAAGATGCTGTGGTAGCCATGCTGGTTCAGTATGCCTTCAATTTTGAATAAATCCCCAACAGTGTCACCAGCAAAGCACCATCACACCTCCTCCTCCATGCTTCACGGTGGGAACCAGGCATGTAGAGTCCATCCGTTCACCTTTTCTGCGTCGCACAAAGACACGGTGGTTGGAACCAAAGATCTCAATTTGGACTCATCAGACCAAAGCACAGATTTCCACTGGTCTAATGTCCATTCCTTACGTTCT
Source organism: Dendrobates tinctorius (assembly GCF_039654945.1). Lineage (NCBI taxonomy): Eukaryota > Metazoa > Chordata > Amphibia > Anura > Dendrobatidae > Dendrobates > Dendrobates tinctorius. The sequence continues at coordinate 10,545,077 of NW_027361678.1, forward strand.
TTAGCCCAAACAAGTCTCTTCTGCTTGTTGCCTGTCCTTAGCAGTGGTTTCCTAGCAGTTATTTTACCATGAAGGCCTGCTGCCCAAAGTTACCTCTTAACAGATGTGTCTGCTGCTAGAACTCTGTGTGGCATTGACCTGGTCTCTAATCTGAGCTGCTGTTAACCTGCGATTTCTGAGGCTGGTGACTCGGATGAACTTATCCTCCGCAGCAGAGATGACTCTTGATCTTCCTTTCTAGGGGCGGTCCTCATGTGAGCCAGTTTCTTTGTAGCGCTTGATGGTTTTTGCCACTGCACTTGGGGACACTTTCAAAGTTTTCACAATTTTTTGGACTGACTGAACTTCATTTCTTAAAGTAATGATGGCCACTCGTTTTTCTTTACTTAGCTGCTTTTTTCTTGCCATAATACAAATTCTTAACTGTCTATTCAGTAGGACTATCAGCTATGTATCCACCAGACTTCTGCACAACACAACTGATGGTCCCACCCCCATTTATAAGGCAAGAAATCCCACTTATTAAACCTGACAGAGCAAACCTGTGAAGTGAAGACCATTTCCGGTGACTACCTCTTGAAGCTCATCAAGAGAATGCCAAGAGTGTGCAAAGCAGTAATCAAAGCAAAAGGTGGCTACTTTGAAGAACCTAGAATATAAGACATACAGTACTTTCAGTTGTTTCACACTTTTTTGTTAATTATATAATTCCACATGTGTTAATTCATAGTTTTGAAGCTTTCAGAGTAAATCTACAATTTTCATAGTCATGAAAATAAAGAAAACTCTTTGAATGAGAAGGTGTGTCCAAACTTTTGGTCTGTACTGTATATATATCTATCTATATATATATATATATATATATATATATATATATATATATATAGATATATAATTTTTGTTTTCTTATGGGAGTGCCTTATACTGGAGGGCTATGAGGATGCATTATACTACATGGAGGCCTATGGGGAGTGCATCCAAGATGTGTTCACTTTAGTTAGTCATCCTGCTGAGAGGATTGCACTGCCAAGAAACATTATTAATTCCATTTTGGGCCAGTTGGGTCTGGTCAATTTGGCCAGAATAGGGATCTCAACCCTGACTTCATCCTTCAACTTGAGTCATGTACAGAGGTTGCTAGTAATTGCAGGGCGCCGTCCAATACTCAAGCAGATCGATCAATCAAGAAGGAGGCTTCTCAGAAGCTCCTCCTTTACAATGAAGCCCAAGTGACATCTTAGGGAGCGAGAGCAGGCAGAAAAACGTAGGAAATTACATAAATAGGGGAAAATGTGTGTAGATGGGTAGGTAGCTGGCTTAGTGATGGAAAACAAAGAGTGGTTATTAATGGTGCATACTCAGATTGGGCCAGGGTTACTAGTGGGGTACCACAGGGTTCTGTATTGGGCCCCCTACTATTTAATATATTTATTAATGATCTAGTGGATGGCTTACACAGTAAAATATCAGTATTTGCAGATGATACAAAACTATGTAAGGTAGATAACACAAAGGAGGACAGTTTGCAACTACAGACAGATTTGAGTAAATTGGAGAATTGGGCTGAAAAATGGCAAATGAGGTTTAACACAGATAAGTGTAAGGTTATGCACATGGGAAGGAGAAACAGATGCTATAATTACTTACTAAATGGGAAACTGCTGGGGAAATCAGACATGGAAAAACACTTAGGCATCTTAGTCAATAAGAAGCTAAATTGGAGTGCCCAGTGTCAGGCAGCTGCCACCAAAGCAAATAGGGTCATGGGATGCATTAGAAGAGGTCTGGGGACATGAGATGAAAACATAATTCTCGCTCTGTACAAATCACTCGTCAGACCACACTTGGAGTATTGTGTGCAATTTTGGACGCCGATGCTCAAGAAAGACATTACTCAACTTGAAAGGGTTCAAAGGCGGGCTACTAAAATGATAAATGGAGTTGGTTCACTACAATACCCAGAAAGGTTATCAAAATTAGGTCTATTTACTATAGAAAAGAGAAGACTCAGGGGAGACTTAATATATATGTACAAGTATATCAGAGGGCAATACAGAGATCACTCCAATGAACTGTTTGTACCAAGGACTGTGACAAGAACAAGGGGGCATTCTCTTCGTTTGGAGGAAAGACAATTTCTGCACCAGCATAGAAGAGGGTTCTTCACGGTAAGAGCAGTGAGGCTCTGGAATTCTCTTCCTGAGGAAGTGGTGATGGCCAACTCACTGAATGGATTTAAGAAAGGAATGGATGCTTTTCTTGTGAGTAACAGTATAGAAGGTTATGAATAACATAATATTATAGGTAGATGGTTGACCCAGCTTAGGGGAAGGAATTTTTTTCACTATGGAGAAAATTGGCTTCTACTCTGTGGGTTTTTTGCCTTCCCCAGGATCAACAATGCAGAACAGCTGCAATAAAAATAGGCTGAACTAGATGGACATAAGGTCTTCCTTCAGCGTTCAAAACTATGTATGTATGTAACTATGTAACCCATAGATCAGAAAAAAAGACATAAGTGCTTATCATAGTTACTATCATCTCGGGGATTGATTGATTCATTTACTTGGTCAGCTGCCAGATTGTTTTTTTTATATTTCTGTTATGGAAAGCTAGGGCAAAACCGAAACTCAACCAAATGAAAATGAATGATCATCAGTTTTTTTGTTAATCTCTTGCTCACCTTCATCTGTTCCATCCATGATGCTGATGCTATTCTCTGAAACCAGAAAAGGAGATGAACTGAAGACTTTCCGGACCTAAAATCAAGAGGAGGCACCAGAATGAAGCAATATACCCTCATACACAATACCTAGGAGCAAACACAGCTCCCCTCAGCCTTCCCAAAACCTCTAGGGGTAATGAGGAAATGGTGCTACTGCAGGCAAAGATTCCCGTAATCCCCTCCATATACAATGGCTAGAAAAAGTCAGGTGTTTGTAATGTAAAAAAAAAAAATTATACCAAAAAGAATAATTTTAGAACTTTTTCCATTTTTATGTTACCCATAATCTGTACAAATCCATTGAAAAATAAACTGAAATATCTTCGGGTGGCAAAAAATCTGTTTGCATAAATGTACACATTCCTAAACTACTTTGAAGTCCCTTTAAAATTTCTGACCGCATTCATTGTTTTTGAGTAGGCGTCTATCGGCACAGAACATCTAGAATTGGTGATCTTTGCCGACCCTTTCTTTTAGAAGTGCTCCAAATCTGTCAAATTGCTGTGGCATCTCCTTTGTATAACACCCTCTTCAGGTCAACTCACAGATTCTCTATTGGACTTATGTTGTTCTGGCAAAGCCATTCTTTTTTTGATTTGCAGGTCGCTTAGTGTCGCTGTCATTTTAAAAGGTGAATTCATCTTCAGCTTTTCAGCAGAGTCCTGGAGGTTTTGTTGCAAAGTTGTCTGATATTTGGAATAGTTCATAATTCCCTTCACCTTGTTTGAAGCCTCAGATCCCGCTGCTGAAAAGCAGCCCCAAAGAACAATGCTGCCTCCACCATGTCTCACTGTGGGGATGGTGATCATCTGCTGATGTGCAGTGTTGACTTTGCACCTTTTGGAATTATGGAAAAAATTTCCCCTTTGATCTCATTAGTCATAACACGTTCCCCACATGCTTTTGGCAGACTGGAATTTTTTTGCACCTTTATCATAATTGATAACTTTCAACTAAGAGAGCCATTTGGTGTGTTGTAAGCTGTTTAGCTTTTGCTATAAAATGCAACTAAGAGTGTTTATATGTCAAAAATGTGGCATTTCAGCAGATTTTTTATAAGTACTATATCAGCTGTAACAGATCCAGTAAGGAAATAATGGATCATTTTCAAAGGAAAAGGAAACAGATGGATATTTAAGGTCTCCATTTTTTATAGACTTCACAGTGAAAAAAGGATCCAGTTGAAATTAGTTTTTTTTTTTTAAAAAGCGGACAAAAAAGTTGCATCTGCACAACTTATTTGCCAATGGATTGCTGCTGGATCCGTGCTAACTTATGAGTATTGGACATGAAACCATAGCCTTAGCCTGCAAATTCTCCACTCTAAAAATTACAACTACTTCAGTCAGTCACACCCAGAAACACCTGACAATCACCAATCCACCCCACATTGGGCGATGTCAACCACCTCCAAGAGCAGGGCCTCGGCCTGGTGTTCAGGAAGCAGTCGGAGCCCAGCTGTGGCTTTCAGTAGCAAAGGAGTTTTCTGCCAGTGGGTAGGAGGAATATTGTCCTGTGCAAGGTGGAGCAGGGAGCGGACAGACTCTGCACCCTAAGAAACATGGAGATTATCGCAGTCATCAGCGTACATCACTTTATTTCAGTTAATGAAAATCTCAGCGTATGACTTAGCGTACGTCTCCACTCACCTTCTCAGGCTGCTCAGCGAAAGCAGAAAGTCCTGGCTTCAAAGACTCAAAAATCTCTCCATAAATATCCAGTGAAGATCCTAAACCATAGAGGGAAAACGATAGGACAGCAATACACCATAAGGAAGAGGGAATGATGGGACCTTACCTGTACTGCTCAGACGGAAGGTATAGACATGGATTCGTGTCCCGGTGCTGCCAGCATCAAAAACTATACCGTACATGAAAGTGTTGGAAATATTGGGCACTGCCAGAGCCGAGGGGAACTTCACCTCATATGCAACAGAGGGGTCCGATAAAGAGAAGGCAGGCAGAAGGGAAAAACAGAAAGTAGCAAAAAGCAAGGGTCTCATAGTCTCCCAGAGATGCACACCCTGCAAAAAGAGGAAGGAGACTCACTACAACACTTCTATAATGCATCACATACCTCTATCAGTACCCCCAGAGTACCAGGTACCTGTTATATACACCACAGTGCATCACACCCCTCTATCACTGGACCCCAGAATACCACTCACCTGTACTATACACCACAGCTCATTATACCTCTCTATCACAGGATCCCAGAATACCACTCACCTGTACTATACACTACAGCTCATTATATCCCTCTATCACTGGACCCCAGAACACCAGTCACCTGTACTACAACCCCTGGCAAAAATCATGGAATCACCGGCCTTGGAGGATGTTAATTCAGTTGTTTAGTTTTGTGGAAAAAAAGCAGATCACAGACATGGCACAAAACTAAAGTCAATTCAAATGGCAACTTTCTGGCTTTAAGAAACACTAAAGAAAATCAAGAACAAAAAATGTGGTAGTCAGGAATGGTTACTTTTTAAAACCAAGCATAGGGAAAAAATTATTGAATCACTATATTCTGAGGGAAAAATTATGGAATCACCCTGTAAATTTTGATTCCCAAAAGTAACACATGCATCAAATTAGATCTGTTCATTAGTCTGCATCTAAAAAGGAGTGAGCACACCTTGGAGAGCTGTTGCACCAAGTGGACTGACATGAATCATGGCTCCAGCACGAGAGATGTCTATTGAAACAAAGGAGAGGATTATCAAACTCTTAAAAGAGGGTAATTCATCACGCAATGTTGCAAAAGATGTTGGTTGTTCACAGTCAGCTGTGTCTAAAATCTGGACAAAATACATGGGAAGGTTGTTAAAGGCAAACATACTGGTAGACCAAGGAAGACATCAAAGCGTCAAGACCGGAAACTTAAAGTAATATGTCTTCAAAACAGGAAATGCACAACAAAACAATTGAGGAACGCATGGGAGGAAACTGGAGTCAACGTCTGTGACCGAACTGTAAGAAACCGCCTAATGGAAAATGGGATTTACATACAGAAAAGCTAAATGAAAGCCATCATTAACACCTAAACAGAAAAAAACAAGGTTACAATGGGCTAAGGAAAAGCAATCGTGGACTGTGGATGACTGGATGAAAGTCATATTCAGTGATGAATCGCAAATCTGCATTGGGCAAGGTGATGATGCTGGAACTTTGGTGCCATTCCAATGAGATTTATAAAGATGACTGCCTGAAGAGAACATGCAAATTTCCACAGTCATTGATGATATGTGGCTGCATGTCAGGTAAAGGCACTGGGGAGATGGCTGTCATTGCATCTTCAATAAATGCACAAGTTTATGTTGATATTTTGGACACTTTTCTTATCCCATCAATTGAAAGGATGTTTGGGGATGATGAAATAATTTTTCAAGATGATACTGCATCCTGCCATAGAGCAAAAACTAAAACATTCCTTGAAAGAAGACATATAACTTCATAAGGGCAATGTCATGGCCTGCAAATAGTCCGGATCTCAATCCAATTAAAAATCTTTGGTGGAAGTTGAAGGAAATGGTCCATGACAAGGCTCCAACCTGTAAAGCTGATCTGGCAACAGCAATCAGAGAAAGTTGGAGGCAGATTGATGGAGAGTACTGTTTGACACTCATTAAGTCCATGCCTCAGAGACTGCAAGCTGTTATAAAAGCCAAAGTTGGTGCAACAAAATACCTTAGAATACCACTCACTTGTACCATACACTACAGCCCATTATACTCTTCTATCACTGGACCCCAGAATACCACTCACCAGTACTATACACTACAGTCCATTATACCCCAGAATACCACTCACCTGTACTATACACTACAGCCCATTATACCCCTCTATCACTGGACCCCAGAATACCACTCACCTGTACTATACACTACAACCCATTATACCCCTTTATTGCTGGACTGCCGAATACCAGTCACCTGTACTATACACTACAGCCCATTATACCCCTCTATCACTGGACCCCAGAATATCAGTCACCTGTACTATACACTACAGCCCGTTATACCCCTCTATCAGTGGACCCCAGAATACCAGTCACCTGTACTATACACTACAACCCATTATACCCCTTTATCGCTGGACCGCAGAATACCAGTCACCTGTACTATACACTACAGCCCATTATACCCCTCTATCACTGGACCGCAGAATACCAGTCACCTGTACTATACACTACAGCCCATTATACTCTTCTATCACTGGACCCCAGAATACCACTCACCAGTACTATACACTACAGACCATTATACCCCAAAATACCACTCACCTGTACTATACACTACAGCTCATTATACCTCTATCACAGGATGCCAGAATACCAGTAACCTGTACTATACACTACAGCCCATTATACCCCTCTATCACTGGACCCCAGAATACCAGTCACCTGTACTATACACTACAACCCATTATACCCCTTTATTGCTGGACCGCCGAATACCAGTCACCTGTACTATACACTACAGCCCATTATACCCCTCTATCTCTGGACCCCAGAATATCAGTCACCTGTACTATACACTACAGCCCGTTATACCCCTCTATCAGTGGACCCCAGAATACCAGTCACCTGTACTATACACTACAACCCATTATAACCCTTTATCGCTGGACCGCAGAATACCAGTCACCTGTACTATACACTACAGCCCATTATACCCCTCTATCACTGGACCGCAGAATACCAGTCACCTGTACTATACACTACAGCCCATTATACCCCTCTATCACTGGACCCCAGAATATCAGTCACCTGTACCATACACTACAGCTCATTATACCTCTATCACAGGATGCCAGAATACCAGTCACCTGTACTATACACTACAGACCATTATATCCCTCTATCACTGGACCCCAGAATACCAGTCACCTGTACTATACTTCTACAGCCCATTATATCCCTCTATCACTGGACCACAGAATACCAGTCACCTGTACTATACACTACAGTCCATTATACCCCTCCATCACTGGAACCTAGTATACCACTCACCTGTACTATACATTAAAGCCCATTATACCCCTCTATCACAGGATGCCAGAAGACCAGTCACTTGTACTATACACTACAGCCCATTATACCCCTCCATCACAGGATGCAAGAATACCAGTCACCTGTACTATACACTGCAGTCCATTTTACCCCTCTATCACTGGAACCTAGAATACAACTCACCTACACTATACACTACAGCCCTTATACCCCTCTATCACAGGATGCCAGAATACCAGTCACATGTATTATACACTGCAGTCCATTATACCCCTCTATCACTGGAACCTAGAATACAACTCACCTGTACTATACACTAAAGCCCATTATACCCCTCTATCACAGGATGCCAGAATACCAGTGACTTGTACTATACACTACAGCCCATTACACCCTTCTATCACTGGACCCCAGAATACCAGTCACCTGTACTATACACTACAGCCCATTATACCCCTCTATCACTGGACCCCAGAATAACAGTCACCTGTACTATACACTATAATCCATTATACCCCTCTATCACTGGAACCTAGAATACAACTCACCTACACTATACACTACAGCCCTTATACCCCTCTATCACAGGATGCCAGAATACCAGTCACCTGTACTATACACTGCAGTCCATTATACCCCTCTATCACTGGAACCTAGAATACAACTCACCTGTACTATACACTAAAGCCCATTATACCCCTCTATCACAGGATGCCAGAATACCAGTCACCCGTACTATACACTACAGCCCATTATACCCCTCTATCACAGGATGCCAGAATACCAGTCACCTATATTAAACACTACAGCCCCTTATACCCCTCTGTCACGACCCCAGAATATCAGTCACCTGTACTTTACACTACAGCCCATTATACCCCTTTATCACAGGACCCCAGAATACCAGTCACCACTACTATACACTACAGCCCATTATAACCCTCTATCACTGGACCCCAGAATACCAGTCATCTGTACAATACACTACAGCCCATTATACCCCTCTATCACAGGATGCCAGAATACCAGTCACCTGTACTATACACTACAGACCATTATACCCCTTTATCACTGGACCCCCAGATTACCAGTCACCTGCAATATACACTACAGCCCATTATATCCCTTTATCACTGGACCCCCAGATTACCAGTCACTCGACCTATACACTACAGACCATTAACCCCCTCTATCACAGGATCCCAGAATACCAGTCACCTGTACTATACACTACAGACCATTATACCCCTCTATCACTGGTCCCCGGAATACCAGTCGCCTGTACTATACTCTACAGCCCATTATGTACCTCTATTACAGGATGTCAGAATACCAGTCACCTTTACTATACACTACAGCCCATTATACCCCTCTATCACAGGATGCCAGAATACCAGTCACCCGTACTATACACTACAGCCCATTATACCCCTCTATCACAGGATGCCAGAATACCAGTCACCTGTACTATACACTACAGCCCATTATAACCCTCTATCACAGGATGCCAGAATACCAGTCACCTGTACTATACACTACAGCCCATTATAGCTCTCTATCACTGGACCCCAGAATACCAGTCACGTGTACTTTACGCTACAGCCCATTATACCCTTCTATCACTGGACCCCAGAATATCACTCACCTGTACTATACACTACAGCCCATTATACCCCTCTATCATAGGATGCCAGAATACCAGTAACTTGTACTATACACTACAGCCCATTACACCCCTTTATCACGACCCCAGAATATCAGTCACCTGTACTTTACGCTACAGCCCATTATACCCCTTTATCACAGGACCCCATAATACCAGTCACCACTACTATACACTACAGCCCATTATACCCCTCTATCACTGGACCCCAGAATACCAGTCACCTGTACTATACACTACACCCCATTATACCTCTTTATCACTGGACCCCCAGATTACCAGTCACCTGTACTATACACTACAGCCCATTATACCCCTCTATCACAGGATGCCAGAATACCAGTCACCTGTACTATACACTACAGCCTATTACACCCTTCTATCACTGGACCCCAGAATATCACTCACCTGTACTATACACTACAGCCCATTATACCCCTCTATCACAGGATGCCAGAATACCAGTCACTTGTACTATACACTACAGCCCATTACACCCTTCTATTAGTGGACCCCAGAATATCACTCACCTGTACTATACACTACAGCCCATTATACCCCTCTATCACAGGATGCCAGAATACCAGTCACCTGTACTATACACTACAGCCCATTATACCCTTCTATCACTGGACCCCAGAATATCACTCACCTGTACTATACACTACAGCCCATTATACCCCTCTATCACTGGACCCCAGAATACCAGTCACCTGTACTATACACTATAATCCATTATACCCCTCTATCACTGGAACCTAGAATACAACTCACCTACACTATACACTACAGCCCTTATACCCCTCTATCACAGGATGCCAGAATACCAGTCACATGTACTATACACTGCAGTCCATTATACCCCTCTATCACTGGAACCTAGAATACAACTCACCTGTACTATACACTAAAGCCCATTATACCCAGCATGCCCGCTGTCTTGGGGTCATATTCGACACTGAACTTTCCTTTACTCCGTACATCCGATCACTCAGTCGCTCTTGTCACCTGCATCTTAAAAACATCTCCAGAATCCAACCTTTTCTCACCTTTGAAACTGCTAAGACTCTTACTGTCGCTCTTATTCATTCTCGCCTGGACTACTGCAACTCTCTTCTGATCGGTCTCCCTCTTACCAAACTTTCTCCTCTCCAATCCATCTTGAATGCGGCAGCCAGGGTCATATTTCTGTCCAGCCGCTTCACCGATGCCTCCATCTTGTGCCAGTCATTACACTGGCTACCTATTCGCTACAGGGTCCAGTATAAACTCATCTCTCTCACCCACAAAGCTCTCCACTGTTCTGCACCGCCTTATATCTCCTCTCTCATCTCTGTCTATCGCCCTACACGTGCCCTCCGTTCTACAAATGACCTAAGACTAACATCCCCCGTAATCCGAACCTCGCACCTCCGCCTCCAAGACTTCTCTCGTGCTGCTCCAGCTCTCTGGAATGCACTTCCCCAGGCGATCAGACTGATACCTAGCCCTGACCTATTCAAGCGCGCTTTGAAAACCCATCTCTTCAAACAAGCCTACCACATCAACTACCCAGCAAGCTAACTTTGCCCTGTTCCCTCCTTCCAAATATTATTCTGAATCTGCACCCTACTATTCATCTGTCTCCACACCCTTCATGCACATGATAACTGCACTTGATACTTGTCTATTGCACTTAAACACACGGGATGATGACCGGATCATGCAGCTTTATATGAAAATCCCTATTATAATTGCCAGACCTGAATTAACAAACATTTTTCACCTACTGTGTCCCCCCATTTCCTTGTAGATTGTAAGCTTGCGAGCAGGGACCTCACTCCTAATGTCACTGTTTGAATTGTCTTAACTTGTATTGAATTTATTGTCTGTACATGTCCCCGCTTAATTGTAAAGTGCTGCGGAATATGTTGGCGCTATATAAATAAAAATTATTATTATTATTATTATTACCCCTCTATCACAGGATGCCAGAATACCAGTGACTTGTACTATACACTACAGCCCATTACACCCTTCTATCACTGGACCCCAGAATACCAGTCACCTGTACTATACACTATAATCCATTATACCCCTCTATCACTGGAACCTAGAATACAACTCACCTACACTATACACTACAGCCCTTATACCCCTCTATCACAGGATGCCAAAATACCAGTCACCTGTACTATACACTGCAGTCCATTATACCTCTCTATCACTGGAACCTAGCATACAACTCACCTGTACTATACACTAAAGCCCATTATACCCCTCTATCACAGGATGCCAGAATACCAGTGACTTGTACTATACACTACAGCCCATTACACCCTTCTATCACTGGACCCCAGAATACCAGTCACCTGTACTATACACTACAGACCATTATACCCCTCTATCACAGGATCCCAGAATACCAGTCACCCGTACTATACACTACAGCCCATTATACCCCTTTATCACTGGACCCCAGAATACCTGTCACCTGTACTATACACTACAGCCCATTATACCCCTCTATCACAGGATCCCTGAATACCAGTCACCTGTACTATACACTAAAGCCCATTATACCCCTCTATCACAGGATGCCAGAATACCAGTCACCCGTACTATACACTACAGCCCATTATACCCCTCTATCACAGGATGCCAGAATACCAGTCACCTATATTAAACACTACAGCCCATTATACCCCTCTATCACTGGACCCCAGAATACCAGTCACCTGTACTATACACTACAGCCCATTATACCCCTCTATCACAGGATGCCAGAATACCAGTCACCTATATTAAACACTACAGCCCATTATACCCCTCTATCACTGGACCCCAGAATACCAGTCACCTGTACTATACACTACAGCCCATTATACCCCTCTATCACAGGATGCCAGAATACCAGTCACCCGTACAATACACTACAGCCCATTATACCCCTCTATCACTGGACCCCAGAATACCAGTCACCTGTACTATACACTAAAGCCCATTATACCCCTCTATCACAGGATGCCAGAATACCAGTCACCCGTACTATACACTACAGCCCATTATACCCCTCTATCACAGGATGCCAGAATACCAGTCACCTATATTAAACACTACAGCCCATTATACCCCTCTATCACTGGACCCCAGAATACCAGTCACCTGTACTATACACTACAGCCCATTATACCCCTCTATCACAGGATGCCAGAATACCAGTCACCTATATTAAACACTACAGCCCATTATACCCCTCTATCACTGGACCCCAGAATACCAGTCACCTGTACTATACACTACAGCCCATTATACCCCTCTATCACAGGATGCCAGAATACCAGTCACCCGTACAATACACTACAGCCCATTATACCCCTCTATCACTGGACCCCAGAATACCAGTCACCTGTACTATACACTACAGCCCATTATACCCCTCTATCACAGGATCCCAGAATACCAGTCATCCGTACTATACACTACAGCCCATTATACCCCTCTATCACAGGATGCCAGAATACCAGTCACCCGTACTATACACTACAGCCCATTATACCCCTCTATCACAGGATGCCAGAATACCAGTCACCCGTACTATACACTACAGCCCATTATACCCCTCTATCACTGGAACCCAGAATACCAGTCACCTGTACTATACACTACAACCCCTTATACCCCTCTATGACAGGATGCCAGAATACCAGTCACTTGTACTATACACTGCAGCCAACTATGTCCCTCTATCACAGGATGCCAGAATACCAGTCACCTTTACTATACACTACAGCCCATTATACCCCTCTATCACAGGATGCCAGAATACCAGTCACCCGTACTATACACTACAGCCCATTATACCCCTCTATCACTGGAACCCAGAATACCAGTCACCTGTACTATACACTACAACCCCTTATACCCCTCTATGACAGGATGCCAGAATACCAGTCACTTGTACTATACACTGCAGCCAACTATATCCCTCTATCACAGGATGCCAGAATACCAGTCATCTGTACTGTACACTACAGCCCATTATACCCCTCTGTAACGGGGTCTACCCAGGCTGGCGTACCTCTTTCAGTACCACCCCATGTTTTCGGAGGTCCGTTCTGCGTTGGCTGGTGTCTGAATGAATGACGCTGGCTGGAATTCCTTCGTTACATTTGCGCTGTTTCTCCCTGTATTTCCAGTCTGACAGCACTTTACTCACAGGACACAGAATATATCACACAGATACAGAGGGCAGGCCAATAGAAAAGCGGCAGGGCAGACATGCATTACAAAAGCTGCAGGTGGCCGGAGCCTGCCGATGTTTACTGTGGGAATTAAAAAAAAGGTGGGGGGAGGGCGGACAAAAGGAGAATATCGTGTCCCCGCTGCCCAGGGGCGCAGCCTGTGGGCTGATGCATTAGGGATATGCATCTCACATAGAACCTATTAACCTATTATCCATACATATAACTGCACAACATATTCTGGGTGCTGAGTAGTTCCGTAACACGGCTCCCCTTTTCAGGGACGCGATCGGCATACACAGTCTGATCCTCAACGGATCGGTTTGGGGACGACTGAAGTTTATGGGGTTGGTACAAGTTTTGTTTGTCGACTTAGTCCATCGACGTTACCGTTTTGTTTGCCGGGTCTGTAGTGGATGGTGAAGTCCAGAGGTTGTAGGGCTAAACTCCACCGCAGCAATCTGGCGTTGTCTCCGGAGACCCGATTAAGCCGGACTAGGGGATTATGGTCCGTTAGGAGGGAAAACTGTAGTCCATACAAATATGGTTGCAACTTCTTGAGTGCCCATACTACCGCCAGGCACTCCTTCTCGATGGCCGCATAGCTTACTTCACGGGGCAGTAGTTTCCGACTCAGGTAAGCTACCGGGTGCCCCCAATCCAAACATAGAAGCGTCGGTATGAACAAGGAAACGTTTAGTTGGATCGGGTGTGGCCAATACAGGGGTATTGGTGAGGGCATCCTTTAGTTGGCGGAAGGCTTCCTCACACTATGAGGGCCAGGTTACCTGGCGGGGTTGGTTCTTATGGGTCAAATCAGTGAGGGGCTTGGCTACGCTGCTGTAATTGGGAACAAATTTCCTGTAATACCCCGCTGTCCCTAGAAACGCCATGACCTGGGTTTTAGTGCGAGGGATGGGCCATTTAGCTATGGCCTCAATCTTGGCTGGTTCTGGTCGCTGTTTCCCACTTCCCGCCCAATGCCCTAAATACTGAACCTCTGCTTTGCCCACGTGACACTTGTTTGGGTTCAGGGTGATTCCGGCCTGGTGGATCCTGTCCAATACTGTCTCTAGGTGATTTAGATGCTCTTCCCATGTCGCACTGTAGATGGCGATGTCGTCCAGGTAGGCACAAGCATAGTCCTGGAGACCATCCAGAAGCTGGTCAGCCAGCCTTTGGAAGGTCGCCGGGGCATTCTTCATCCCGAATGGCATAACTCGAAACTCGAATAAGCCGAACGGGGTGACAAATGCCGACTTGGGAATAGCATCAGGACTAAGGGGAATCTGCCAGTAGCCTTTGCATAGATCGATGGTGGTCAAATACTTTGCCCCCGCCAGGTCAACTCATCCACACGCGGCATGGGGTATGCATCCGTCACTGTTTTCTCATTGAGCTTACGATAGTCTACACAAAACCGTCTAGTCCCATCCTTCTTGGGCACTAACACTACAGGGGATGCCCAGGGACTATCTGACTCTTCAATGACCCCTAAACGCAACATCTCTTGTATCTCTTGTCGCATCCCCTCTCGTACAGACTCAGGGACGCGGAAGGGGTTTTGTCGCAGGGGGGTCTGATCCTGGGTCTCAACCTTGTGTTGTGCCAGGCGAGTGTACCCCGGTCTCTCTGAAAACATCCTCTGTCACAGCCTCAACAATGCCTCCGCCTGCTGTCTCTCCCGGGGGCCTAGGTCTTCACCCAAGTGTACCTGGTCCCATGTTTTAGACTGAGTCCTTTCCCCTAAGACATCCGGCAAGGGAAGTCCAGCTAAATCCTCTGCTTCAGGTGCACAGATGGCCACTACCTCTTCAGGGCGCTCCCGGTAGGGCTTCAGCATATTCACGTGGAACATGCGGATAACCCTGGGGTCGTCATAATCGGCGACATTATAGGTTGTGTCGGCTATTTTCCCCACTACCTGGTAGGGCCCCTGCCATGCAGCTTGAAACTTATTCTGCTTAGTGGGCTCTAACACCAGGACCTTCTGTCCTATTTCCAAAGTGCGCTCTCTGGCCCTCCGATCGTACCATATGCGCTGGCGCCGCTGGGTCGCCTGCATGTTCTCACGTGCAGCCTGAGTCAGCTCCTGTAGGCGGTCCCGGAATTCCAGCACATAGGGTACAAAAGGTACCCCTTCTATGAGGCCCTCCCCTTCCCAGTGTTACAGCACTTAGTCTCGGGGTCCCCTTACCCGTCTCCCGTATACCAGCTCGAACGGGGAGAACCCCGTGGATTCTTGGGGCACCTCCCGATAGGCAAACAGGAGGTGTGGCAAGAATTTCTCCCAGTCCCTGTAGGTCCTGGTAAAAGTCCCAATGAGCTGTTTTAATGTCCCGTTAAAGCGTTCACACAACCCATTGGTTTGCGGGTGGTACGGGGCGCTTCTAATGGACTTTACGCCGCACAGCTTCCACAGTTGGTTGGTCACCTCTGCTGTAAACTGGGTACCCTGGTCCGAGATAATCTCCCGGGGAAATCCAACCCGTGAGAAAACCTGGAGCAGGGCGGCCGCCACCGTCTCTGCCAGTATGTTAGGTAATGCAACCGCCTCTGGATACCGTGTGGCATAATCTACCACGGTCAATATATACTTTTTCCCGGACGGACTGGGTTTGGCTAACGGCCCTATCAGATCGACCGCTACTCGGCTAAATGGTTCCTCCACAATGGGGAGGGGGCGTAATTTTGCCTTGCATCCATCCTCCCTCTTGCTAATGCGCTGACAACTGTCACAGGTCTGGCAGTACTGACGAACATCATAGGTTACCCCCGGCCAAAAGAAGTTTTGTGTCAGACGATGCCTGGTGCGACTGATGCCGAAGTGCCCGGCCAAGGGTATATCATGAGAGATTCGCAATAGCTCCTGCCTATACTTCTTGGGAACTACCAGCTGTTGTTTTATAGTGGGGCTCGTCCCTGTGTGGTGCTGCTCTGTGATCCGGTAGAGGAGTCCCTGCTTCCATACAAACTGTTCCCCTTCCAGTACTCCTCTCCCCTCCTGTGCCTTACCACGATATCCCTCTAATGAAGGATCCTCAAGTAACTCCCTCTTAAATTCATCTGGGGTGGCCCAAGAAATGTGTCTGGCTATGGGAATACGTGCAGGGCTGGGATGTCTTAACTGGGCCTCCTCTGAGTGGGATTCCGCCTCCGCAGCTCGAGCTTGTCTCCGGGTGGTCACAGGATAGGTCTCAGCTAGAGGGGCCACCGAGAATGCAGACAACATGGTCCCCAAGTCATTTCCCAGCAAGACGTCTGCAGGCAAATCCTCCATCAAGCCGACCTCAACAAGGCCATCCCCGATTCCCCAGTTCAGGTGAATCCTGGCAGTGGGTAGTCGATGTATAGCTCCCCCTGCTACACGGACTGCCACTGTACGGTCCGTCTTCTCTTGGTCCCGGACGAGATGAGGCTTCACAAGGGTCAAAGTTGCTCCGGAATCTCTTAGTCCCTGCATACGTTTCCCATTAACCCACACAACCTGTCGATGCTGTTGTCGATTATCTGCACGGGGTCTACTTCATGCAGCACTTCCTCCATCTCTTCCACCCCTTGGTTAGTTGTAGCCCCCAATGCCGGGTCAGCTTCGCCTTGGTAGCAGTGTACAGCAGCCCGGCTGAAGGTAGCTGTTCCCGCCTTTGGCCACTGGGTATGCTGAGTCAGGTTGTGGCATTGTCTTTGCAGGTGGCCCAGCTGACGGCAGGTGTGGCATCACGCCCCAGGGGGACTGTGGTAGGCCGGGTTTCTAGCTGGTCCCCCTACAATCTTCGGTGGTTTGGGGCCCTCCAGGTCCATGGGCGGGCCCCTAGTGACCACCTTTGATCCGGAGAACTGCGGCCTCCTGGCATCATGATGCTCATCGGACAGACGAGCGGCTTCCTCAAGAGTCGTTGGCCGCCTGTCCCGAAGCCATTCCTGTGTCTCGGGGTTTAGTCCTGTCACGTCCGTCATGTCTAGAATCCCGGATCATGTGTTCTTCCTAGGATCCTGCACTGGTTGGTTCGGTGATCATCTCGTCATGTCTGAAACCCTGATCATGTGACGTTTCCTAAGATCCTGCACTGTCTGGTTCTGCTATCATCTCGTCATGTCTAGAATCCCGGAAGTGCTCCCCTGGTCCTGACCTGGAGGAGGAGGTGCTATGCCCTATATCAGGCCGCCTCTTCCTATGCTCAGGGCCTGATTATTGTGTTGCTTCCCTGCAAGGCTTTGGGTCTGTGGGGTTGCTCCCTCTATTCTGTGCCCTTGCACTTTGCTCTGTAGTGCGTCTCTGCACACGCTCCGTGCTCGTATTCCGCCTCTTGTCTTGTGCCATGTCTTGTGTTGTCTCTCGTGCCATGTTTGTCTTTGCCTTGCTTTGCCTTGTAGTCCTTCTGCTGTTCTTTGTCTTAGTCTGTTTTGCTATGTCTCGCCTTAGCTATGCTTTGACTTGTAGTCCTTCCTTTGTTCTCTGCCTCGCCTGTTTTGCCATGTCTTGCTTTTGCTATGCTTTGACTTGTAGTCCTCCCTGTGTTCTCTGCCTTGCTATTCCTTGCTTTGTGTTCCTCCCTATGGTCTCAGTCTTTGCTTGCTCTGCCTCGCTCTCTCCTATGGTGCTCTGTAGTGCTCCCTGGCACACGCACCATTTCTCCTCTCCTTAGTGCTCGTTTCTTTGTCTAGTCCCAAGGTCTTCCCTTGGCCCGGCTCTGGGCTTCTGCCTACGCTCCGCTGCTAGACTCTGTCCTCGCTCTGTTTCTGCTTGTGTTCCTTGCCTTGTCCTTGCATTGAACCCCGGCGTGGGTTCCCCTTGGCCGTCTCCTGTGCCGTGGCAAGTGCCACGTGTTTGTGTACAGCCGTGTGTACTGGCCAGTGTGGCGTGCCCCCTGCGTGGCTCCTAGCACACAGCCCTTCCTTGTGCCCTGGCGTGGCTCCTAGCACGCACCCTGCCTTGAACCCTGGCGTGGCTCCTAGCACGCACCCTGCCTTGAACCCTGGCGTGGCTCCTAGCACGCACCCTGCCCTGAACCTGGCGTGGCTCCTAGCACGAAGGTTCCTTTGCCCCCTCCTGTGCCTTAGTCGTGCCTCGTGCTGGCGTTACAGCCGTGTGCATTGGCCAGTGAGGTGTGCGTCCCTGCGTAGCTCCTAGCACGCAGCCCTGCTCTGAACCCTGGCGTGTCTCTACACGCACTCTGTCTTGTGCCTTGGCGTGTCCCTACACGCACTCTGTCTTGTGCCTTGGCGTGTCTCTACACGCACTCTGTCTTGTGCCTTGGCGTGTCTCTACACGCACTCTGTCTTGTGCCTTGGCGTGTCTCTACACGCACTCTGTCTTGTACCTTGGCGTGTCTCTACACGCACTCTGTCTTGTACCTTGGCGTGTCTCTACACGCACTCTGTCTTGTACCTTGGCGTGTCTCTACACGCACTCTGTCTTGTACCTTGAACCTTGGCGTGTCTCTACACGCACTCTGTCTTATACCTTGTACCTTGGCGTGTCTCTACACGCACTGTCTTATTCTATGCTTTGGCGTGGCTACACACGCACCCTGTCTCGTTTGCGAACCTTGGCGTGTCCCCTACACACGCACCTCGCTTTGAACCCTGGCGTGTCCCCTACACACGCACCTAGCCTTGGACCCTGGCGTGTCCCCTACACACGCACCTAGCCTTGGACCTTGGTGTGTTCCCTAAACACGCACCCTGCTTGGATATCTGTCGTGCCTCCTTGCCTGAACCCTGGTTTGCCTGCCGGATGCCCGGAACCTGCCGACCGTTGCCAGAGGTCCGGAACCAGATGACTGCGGCCTGATGTCCGGAGCTGACGTCCGCAGCCTGATCCCTGGACCCTGTCGGTTTGCCAGCAGTCCGGAGTCCGATGCCATCATGCCATTACCTGTGCCTAGGCGTGCCATCTGGCACGTACCATGTTATGGACCTTGGCGTGCCCACGCGCGCACCTTGCACGTTTTGCTTGTTTTCCCTGTATGTGATCTTGTGTTATTCTAATGAAGATACCTTGCACCTACGTCTAGTCTCGTCTTGCTTCCTGCTCGTCCTTGTCGTCAGACACTCGTCTAGTGTCCCCTGAGCCGGCCGTCTGGTCCCAGCAGTCATGGTGGCTCACCCCCTTGGTCTTGCCCCTGACACTCCCTGTATAGGGGGTGGATTCTCACAAGGTCAGCTCGCCCTCGGTGGGTGGGTGCCACGACCCAGAGGGTCCACTCAAAAAATGGGCTCAGCAGGAGCTGAGTCCGTCACAGTTAATCAGGCCATGGACTCCGCTGGTACCTCGGCTACCCGTCTGTTATAGAATCTGATCTGCTCTGTCTCCTGGACTCTCCTGAATATGGCGGTACCCCGGCCACTCTTCTGATGTAAATCAGACCTGGCCCTTGACCTCTGGACTCATTTGGAAATGATGGCAGCCAGAGTAAGAAGACTTGCTTGTCTAACCGCAGTCCTCCCCACTGGATCTTCATGTCTCGTTAGCGGCTCCTGTGTCTTGACCGGTGCAGGTGTCCGTTTCAGATGTCGGATCAACATTGTTGGAGTGGTTTGTACTAAACTCTGGTTTCTGCCGAAGAAAATTTTTTTTTTCTTCTTTCCAGCCCCGGTGAGAGGGGGCTTAAAGAGGGGGGTACTGTCACGTCCGTCATGTCTAGAATCCCGGATCATGTGTTCTTCCTAGGATCCTGCACTGGTTGGTTCGGTGATCATCTCGTCATGTCTGAAACCCTGATCATGTGACGTTTCCTAAGATCCTGCACTGTCTGGTTCTGCTATCATCTCGTCATGTCTAGAATCCCGGAAGTGCTCCCCTGGTCCTGACCTGGAGGAGGAGGTGCTATGCCCTATATCAGGCCGCCTCTTCCTATGCTCAGGGCCTGATTATTGTGTTGCTTCCCTGCAAGGCTTTGGGTCTGTGGGGTTGCTCCCTCTATTCTGTGCCCTTGCACTTTGCTCTGTAGTGCGTCTCTGCACACGCTCCGTGCTCGTATTCCGCCTCTTGTCTTGTGCCATGTCTTGTGTTGTCTCTCGTGCCATGTTTGTCTTTGCCTTGCTTTGCCTTGTAGTCCTTCTGCTGTTCTTTGTCTTAGTCTGTTTTGCTATGTCTCGCCTTAGCTATGCTTTGACTTGTAGTCCTTCCTTTGTTCTCTGCCTCGCCTGTTTTGCCATGTCTTGCTTTTGCTATGCTTTGACTTGTAGTCCTCCCTGTGTTCTCTGCCTTGCTATTCCTTGCTTTGTGTTCCTCCCTATGGTCTCAGTCTTTGCTTGCTCTGCCTCGCTCTCTCCTATGGTGCTCTGTAGTGCTCCCTGGCACACGCACCATTTCTCCTCTCCTTAGTGCTCGTTTCTTTGTCTAGTCCCAAGGTCTTCCCTTGGCCCGGCTCTGGGCTTCTGCCTACGCTCCGCTGCTAGACTCTGTCCTCGCTCTGACCTGGCTCTGTTTCTGCTTGTGTTCCTTGCCTTGTTCCCTGCCTTGTCCTTGCATTGAACCCCGGCGTGGGTTCCCCTTGGCCGTCTCCTGTGCCGTGGCAAGTGCCACGTGTTTGTGTACAGCCGTGTGTACTGGCCAGTGTGGCGTGCCCCCTGCGTGGCTCCTAGCACGCAGCCCTTCCTTGTGCCCTGGCGTGGCTCCTAGCACGCACCCTGCCTTGAACCCTGGCGTGGCTCCTAGCATGCACCCTGCCTTGAACCCTGGCGTGGCTCCTAGCACGCACCCTGCCCTGAACCTGGCGTGGCTCCTAGCACGAAGGTTCCTTTGCCCCCTCCTGTGCCTTAGTCGTGCCTCATGCTGGCGTTACAGCCGTGTGCATTGGCCAGTGAGGTGTGCGTCCCTGCGTAGCTCCTAGCACGCAGCCCTGCTCTGAACCCTGGCGTGTCTCTACACGCACTCTGTCTTGTGCCTTGGCGTGTCTCTACACGCACTCTGTCTTGTGCCTTGGCGTGTCTCTACACGCACTCTGTCTTGTGCCTTGGCGTGTCTCTACACGCACTCTGTCTTGTGCCTTGGCGTGTCTCTACACGCACTCTGTCTTGTGCCTTGGCGTGTCTCTACACGCACTCTGTCTTGTGCCTTGGCGTGTCTCTACACGCACTCTGTCTTGTGCCTTGGCGTGTCTCTACACGCACTCTGTCTTGTGCCTTGGCGTGTCTCTACACGCACTCTGTCTTATACCTTGTACCTTGGCGTGTCTCTACACGCACTGTCTTATTCTATGCTTTGGCGTGGCTACACACGCACCTCGCTTTGAACCCTGGCGTGTCCCCTACACACGCACCTAGCCTTGGACCCTGGCGTGTCCCCTACACACGCACCTAGCCTTGGACCTTGGCGTGTTCCCTAAACACGCACCCTGCTTGGATATCTGTCATGCCTCCTTGCCTGAACCCTGGTTTGCCTGCCGGATGCCCGGAACCTGCCGACCGTTACCAGAGGTCCGGAACCAGATGACTGCGGCCTGATGTCCGGAGCTGACGTCCGCAGCCTGATCCCTGGACCCTGTCGGTTTGCCAGCAGTCCGGAGTCCGATGCCATCATGCCATTACCTGTGCCTAGGCGTGCCATCTGGCACGTACCATGTTATGGACCTTGGCGTGCCCACGCGCGCACCTTGCACGTTTTGCTTGTTTTCCCTGTATGTGATCTTGTGTTATTCTAATGAAGATACCTTGCACCTACGTCTAGTCTCGTCTTGCTTCCTGCTCGTCCTTGTCGTCAGACACTCGTCTAGTGTCCCCTGAGCCGGCCGTCTGGTCCCAGCAGTCGTGGTGGCTCACCCCCTTGGTCTTGCCCCTGACACTCCCTGTATAGGGGGTGGATTCTCACAAGGTCAGCTCGCCCTCGGTGGGTGGGTGCCACGACCCAGAGGGTCCACTCAAAAAATGGGCTCAGCAGGAGCTGAGTCCGTCACAAGTCCATTAAAGAATCGTTCTAACAGGAAGAGCTGGAGGACGTCCTCCTTAGTGGTTGCTTGGCTCCCTTGTACCCACTGTAGCAGTGACCGCCGTAATTTACAGGCCCATTCAGCGAGGGTATCGGTTACGCGTTTTATAAGTCCGCTGAACTTTTGGCGATAGGCCTCTGGTGTCAGCGCATAACGGGCCAAGATCACTTCTTTGATCCGCTCATAGTCCATACAGTCCTCATCAGGTACCGTGCGATAGGCGTCCGCTGCCCGGCCTGTCAGCTTGCTGGCCAGAATCTGAACCCGTTCCTCCGGCTTCACTTGATGAAGGGCACACTGCCGCTCAAAGTCCTGCAGAAATAATAATAATAATAATAATTTTTATTTATATAGCGCCAACATATTCCGCAGCACTATAATGTCTTCCTCTGCCTCCCCCCAACTGTCGGAAGGCATTATACTGGATCTTTTGTGGCTTACTGTTGAAGGTACCTGGTCGAAGGCCAGAGCTCCCCCTGCTCGCTGGCTCTCCTCTCTCCGCTCTGCCATCTCCATCTTGGCCAGCTCCACTTTGGTCCGCTCTGCCATCTCCATCTTGGTTAGCTCTATCCTGGTCCGCTCGGCCATCTTTTCCTTCAGATCAGTACGCACATCAGCCATCACCTCTCGTATGATCTCTACTGCAGGCTTCGGGCCATAGAACGCCAGTCTGTTCTTTACCTCCCTCTGGAATTCGGTCTCCTCCACGATCACATTGGGGGGTGCTGCACTGTCGTGTTCCATGATGGCTGCTATCAAATCCGCTTTTCTTTTGTTGCTGGCGATCAACCCTCGGGCTTCCACCAGATCTTTTAATGTAGTCCGCTTTAACTTCTAACAAGAAAAATTATAGCCAGCTCACCCAGTTAGACGTCCTTAGTGGTTCTGCTCACTGCCAGGAAGCCGCACGGAGTTGTAATGGGAGAGGCACACCCATGTTGCAATAGAAACCAAAAAACAGCAATAATTCCAGCGGATGCTTCCTACTTGGCCATAAAATCCATTTTATTCTTATCTTTTAAAATAGTTCCATGTGGCAGAAACCCAAATATATACAGGGGGTCAGAAAAAAAAAAAAGGGGCACACTGCTGCTTTATGCGTGCAGACTACGCGTTTCGACCTTACTAGGTCTTCTTCTAGGTCTTAAGTGTGAGCAGTGTTCAAGATAGTAATATACCCTGCTTCCAGGAACTTGATCCAATTACAAAATTTGGCTTAATTAAAATAGGGTGTATACTCTTACACAGGGATAAAACTTTGTTAAATACAAAATATACTACATATTTAAAGCATATCGCTACAAAGTGCCCTTATTTTTCTCTAATACATTATTATTCACATCTTATATTTATTCTTAGATATCACAAAATTTACCATATGAACAAAAAAAAAAAAAAAAAAAAAAAAAAGGATTTAAAAAAAAAAAAAAAAAAATTAAATAAATAAAAAAATTATTTAAAAAAAATGTTCCATGATGGCTGCTATCAAATCCGCTTTTCTTTTGTTGCTGGCGATCAACCCTCGGGCTTCCACCAGATCTTTTAATGTAGTCCTCTTTAACTTCTGGTAGTTATTTTCCATTCATTCCTTTCCTCCTGTAGAAGGGGTATCAAATCCCGCTGTCTGCCACCAGTGTAACGGGGTCTACCAAGCTGGGGTACCTCTTTCAGTACCACCCCGTGTTTTCGGAGGTCAGCTCTGCGTTGGCTGGAGTCTGAATGAATGACGCTGGCTGGAATCCCTGGGTTACATGGGTGCATATAAAAGATCACTGCTTCTCCATGTATTTCCAGTCTGACAACACTTTACTCACAGGACACAGAATATATCACACAGATACAGAGGGCAGGCCAGTAGAAAAGCGGCAGGCCAGACATGCATTACAAAAGCCGCAGGTGGCCGGAGCCTACCGATATTTACTGTGGAAATTACAAAGGTGGGAGGAGGGCGGACAAAAGGGGAATGCTGATGCATTAGGGACATGCATCCCTCACATAGAACCTATTATCCATACATATACAGTGGGGCAAAAAAGTATTTAGTCAGTCAGCAATAGTGCAAGTTCCACCACATAAAAAGATGAGAGGAGTATGTAATTTACATCATAGGTAGACCTCAACTATGGGAGACAAACTGAGAAAAAAAAATCCAGAAAATCACATTGTCTGTTTTTTTTTCATTTTATTTGCATATTATGGTGGAAAATAAGTATTTGGTCAGAAACAAAATTTCATCTCAATACTTTGTGATATATCCTTTGTTGGCAATGACAGAGGTCAAACGTTTTCTGTAAGTCTTCACAAGGTTGCCACACACTGTTGTTGGTATGTTGGCCCATTCCTCCATGCAGATCTCCTCTAGAGCAGTGATGTTTTTGGCTTTTCGCTTGGCAACACGGACTTTCAACTCCCTCCAAAGGTTTTCTATAGGGTTGAGATCTGGAGACTGGCTAGGCCACTCCAGGACCTTGAAATGCTTCTTACGAAGCCACTCCTTCGTTGCCCTGGCGGTGTGCTTTGGATCATTGTCATGTTGAAAGACCCAGCCACGTTTCATCTTCAATGCCCTTGCTGATGGAAGGAGGTTTGCACTCAAAATCTCACGATACATGGCCCCATTCATTCTTTCATGTACCCGGATCAGTCGTCCTGGCCCCTTTGCAGAGAAACAGCCCCAAAGCATGATGTTTCCACCACCATGCTTTACAGTAGGTATGGTGTTTGATGGATGCAACTCAGTATTCTTTTTCCTCCAAACACGACAAGTTGTGTTTCTACCAAACAGTTCCAGTTTGGTTTCATCAGACCATAGGACATTCTCCCAAAACTCCTCTGGATCATCCAAATGCTCTCTAGCAAACTTCAGACAGGCCCGGACATGTACAGGCTTAAGCAGTGGGACACGTCTGGCACTGCAGGATCTGAGTCCATGGTGGCGTAGTGTGTTACTTATGGTAGGCCTTGTTACATTGGTCCCAGCTCTCTGCAGTTCATTCACTAGGTCCCCCCGCGTGGTTCTGGGATTTTTGCTCACCGTTCTTGTGATCATTCTGACCCCATGGGGTGGGATTTTGCGTGGAGCACCAGATCGAGGGAGATTATCAGTGGTCTTGTATGTCTTCCATTTTCTAATTATTGCTCCCACAGTTGATTTCTTCACTCCAAGCTGGTTGGCTATTGCAGATTCAGTCTTCCCAGCCTGGTGCAGGGCTACAATTTTGTTTCTGGTGTCCTTTGACAGCTCTTTGGTCTTCACCATAGTGGAGTTTGGAGTCAGACTGTTTGAGGGTGTGCACAGATGTCTTTTTATACTGATAACAAGTTTAAACAGGTGCCATTACTACAGGTAATGAGTGGAGGAAAGAGGAGACTCTAAAAGAAGAAGTTACAGGTCTGTGAGAGCCAGAAATCTTGATTGCTTGTTTCTGACCAAATACTTATTTTCCACCATAATATGCAAATAAAATGAAAAAAAAAACAGACAATGTGATTTTCTGGATTTTTTTTTTCTCAGTTTGTCTCCCATAGTTGAGGTCTACCTATGATGTAAATTACAGACGCCTCTCATCTTTTTAAGTGGTGGAACTTGCACTATTGCTGACTGACTAAATACTTTTTTGCCCCACTGTAACTGCGCAACATATTCTGGGTGCTGAGTCGTTCCGTAACACGTAACACCCATACTATACACTACAGCCCATTATATCCCTCTATCACAGGATGCCAGAATACCAGTCACCCGTACTATACACTGCAGCCCATTATATCCCTCTATCACAGGATCCCCGAATACCAGTCACCTGTACTATACACTACAGACCATTATACCCCTCTATCACAGGACCCCCAGAATACCAGTCACCTGTACTATACACTACAGCCCATTATATCCCTCTTTCGCAGGATGCCAGAATACCAGTCATCTGTACTATACACTACAGCCCATTATATCCCTCTATCACAGGATGCCAGAATACCAGTCACCCGTACTATACACTACAGCCCATTATACCCCTCCATCACAGGACCCCAGAATACCAGTCACCAGTACTATACACTACAGCCCATTATACCCCTCTATCACAGGACCCCAAAATACCAGTCACTTGTACTATACACTACAGCCCCTTATACCCCTCTATCACAGGACCCCAGAATACCAGTCACTTGTACTATACACTACAGCCCCTTATACCCCTCTATCACAGGATGACAGAATACCAGTCACCCATACTATACACTACAGACCATTATATCCCTCTATCACAGGATGCCAGAATACCAGTCACCCGTACTATACACTACAGCCCATTATACCCCTCCATCACAGGACCCCAGAATACCACTCACCCGTATTATACACTACAGCCCATTATACCCCTCCATCACAGGACCCCAGAATACCAGTCACCCGTACTATACACTACAGCCCATTATACCCCTCTATCACAGGACCCCAGAATACCAGTCACCTGTACTATACACTACAGCCCATTATACCCCTCTATCACAGGACGCCAGAATACCAGTCACCCGTAATATACACTACAGCCCATTATACCCCTCCATCACAGGACCCCAGAATACCAGTCACTTGTACTATACACTACAGCCCCTTATACCCCTCTATCACAGGATGACAGAATACCAGTCACCTGTACTATACACTACAGCCCATTATATCCCTCTATCACAGGATGCCAGAATACCAGTCACCCTTACTATACACTACAGCCCATTATACCTCTATCACAGGACCCCAGAATACCAGTCACTTGTACTATACACTACAGCCCCTTATACCCCTCTATCACAGGATGACAGAATACCAGTCACCCGTACTATACACTACAGACCATTATACCCCTCTATCACAGGATCCCAGAATACCAGTCACCTTTACTATACACTACAGCCCCTTATACCCCTCTATCACAGGATGACAGAATACCAGTCACCTGTACTATACACTACAGCCCATTATATCCCTCTATCACAGGATGCCAGAATACCAGTCACCCATACTATACACTACAGCCCATTATACCCCTCCATCACAGGACCCCAGAATACCAGTCACCCATACTATACACTACAGCCCATTATATCCCTCTATCACAGGATGCCAGAATACCAGTCACCTGTACTATACACTACAGACCATTATACCCCTTTATCACAGGACCCCCAGAATACCAGTCACCCGTACTATACACTACGGCCCATTATACCCCTCAATCACAGGACCCCAGAATACCAGTCACTTGTACTATACACTACAGCCCCTTATACCCCTCTATCACAGGATGCCAGAATACCAGTCACCCGTACTATACACTACAGCCCATTATACCCCTCCATCACAGGACCCCAGAATACCAGTCACCCGTACTATACACTACATCCCCATTATATCCCTCTATCACAGGATGCCAGAATACCAGTCACCTGCACTATACACTACAGCCCATTATATCCCTCTATCACAGGATGCCAGAATACCAGTCACCCGTACAATACACTACAGCCCCTTATACCCCTCTATCACAGGATCCCAGAATACCAGTCACCTGTACCATACACTACAGCCCATTATACCCCTCTATCACAGGATCCCAGAATACCAGTCACCTGTACTATACACTACAGCCCATTATATCCCTCTATCACAGGATGCCAGAATACCAGTCACCCGTACTATACACTACAGCCCATTATACCCCTCTATCACAGGACCCCAGAATACCAGTCACTTGTACTATACACTACAGCCCATGATATCCCTCTATCACAGGATCCCAGAATACCAGTCACCTGTAGTATACACTACAGCCCATTATACCCCTCTATCACAGGATCCCAGAATACCAGTCACCTGTACTATACACTACAGCCCATTATATCCCTCTATCACAGGATGCCAGAATACCAGTCACCCGTACTATACACTACAGCCCATTATACCCCTCCATCACAGGACCCCAGAATACCAGTCACTTGTACTATACACTACAGCCCCTTATACCCCTCTCTCACAGGATGACAGAATACCAGTCACCTGTACTATACACTACAGCCCATTATATCCCTCTATCACAGGATGCCAGAATACCAGTCACCCGTACTATACACTACAGCCCATTATACCCCTCTATCACAGGACCCCAGAATACCAGTCACTTGTACTATACACTACAGCCCCTTATACCCCTCTATCACAGGATGACAGAATACCTGTCACCCGTACTATACACTATAGACCATTATACCCCTCTATCACAGGATCCCAGAATACCAGTCACCTTTACTATACACTACAGCCCCTTATACCCCTCTATCACAGGATGACAGAATACCAGTCACCTGTACTATACATTACAGCCCATTATATCCCTCTATCACAGGATGCCAGAATACCAGTCACCTGTACGATACACTACAGCCCATTATACCCCTCTATCACAGGATCCCAGAATACCAGTCACCTGTACGATACACTACAGCCCATTATACCCCTCTATCACAGGATCCCAGAATACCAGTCACCTGTACTATACACTATAGCCCATTATACCCCTCTATCACAGGAAAACCCCAGAATACCAGTCACCTGTACTATACACTACAGCCCATTATACCCCTCTATCACAGGAAAACTCCAGAATACCAGTCACCTGTACTATGCACTACAGACCATTATACCCATCACAGGATCCCAGCATACCAGTCACCTGTACTATACACTACAGACCATTATACCCCTTTATCACAGGACCCCCAGAATACCAGTCACCCGTACTATACACTACAGCCCCTTATACCCCTCTATCACAGGATGCCAGAATACCAGTCACCCGTACTATACACTACAGCCCATTATACCCCTCCATCACAGGACCCCAGAATACCAGTCACCCGTACTATACACTACAGCCCCATTATATCCCTCTATCACAGGATGCCAGAATACCAGTCACCTGCACTATACACTACAGCCCATTATATCCCTCTATCACAGGATGCCAGAATACCAGTCACCCGTACAATACACTACAGCCCCTTATACCCCTCTATCACAGGATCCCAGAATACCAGTCACCTGTACTATACACTACAGCCCATTATACCCCTCTATCACAGGATCCCCAGTCACCTGTACTATACACTACAGCCCATTATACCCCTCTATCACAGGACCCCAGAATACCAGTCACTTGTACTATACACTACAGCCCATTATATCCCTCTATCACAGGATCCCAGAATACCAGTCACCTGTAGTATACACTACAGCCCATTATACCCCTCTATCACAGGATCCCAGAATACCAGTCACCTGTACTATACACTACATCCCATTATTTCCCTCTATCACAGGATGCCAGAATACCATTCACCCGTACTATACACTACAGCCCATTATACCCCTCCATCACAGGACCCCAGAATACCAGTCACTTGTACTATACACTACAGCCCCTTATACCCCTCCATCACAGGATGACAGAATACGAGTCACCTGTACTATACACTACAGCCCATTATATCCCTCTATCACAGGATGCCAGAATACCAGTCACCCGTACTATACACTACAGCCCATTATACCCCTCTATCACAGGACCCCAGAATACCAGTCACTTTTACTATACACTACAGCCCCTTATACCCCTCTATCACAGGATGACAGAATACCAGTCAACTGTACTATACACTACAGCCCATTATATCCCTCTAGCACAGGATGCCAGAATACCAGTCACCTGTACTATACACTACAGCCCATTATACCCCTCTATCACAGGATCCCAGAATACCAGTCACCTGTACTATACACTATAGCCCATTATACCCCTCTATCACAGGAAAACCCCAGAATACCAGTCACCTGTACTATGCCCTATAGACCATTATACCCATCACAGGATCCCAGAATACCAGTCATCTGTACTATACACTACAGACCATTATACCCCTTTATCACAGGACCCCCAGAATACCAGTCCCCCGTACTATACATTACAGACCATTATACCCCTCCATCACAGGACCCCCAGAATACCAGTCACCTGTACTATACACTACAGCCCATTATACCCCTCTATCACAGGATGCCAGAATACCAGTCACCCGTACTATACACTACAGCCCATTATACCCCTCTATCACAGGATCCCAGAATACCAATCACCTGTACTATACACTACAGCCCATTATATCCCTCTATCACAGGATGCCAGAATACCAGTCACCTGTACTATACACTACAGCCCATTATACCCCTATCTCAAAGGATCCCAGAATACCAGTCAGCTGTACTATACACTATAGCCCATTATACCCCTCTATCACAGGAAAACCCCAGAATACCAGTCACCTGTACTATGCACTACAGACCATTATACCCCTCTATCACAAGATGACAGAATACCAGTCACCCGTACTATACACTACAGACCATTATACCCTTCTATCACAGGATCCCAGAATACCAGTCACCTTTACTATACACTACAGCCCCTTATACCCGTCTATCACAGGATGACAGAATACCAGTCACCCGTACTATACACTACAGCCCATTATATCCCTCTATCACAGGATGCCAGAATACCAGTCACCCATACTATACACTACAGCCCATTATACCCCTCCATCACAGGACCCCAGAATACCAGTCACCCGTACTATACACTACAGCCCATTATATCCCTCTATCACAGGATGCCAGAATACCAGTCACCCATACTATACACTACAGCCCATTATACCCCTCCATCACAGGACCCCAGAATACCAGTCACCCGTACTATACACTACAGCCCATTATATCCCTCTATCACAGGATGCCAGAATACCAGTCACCTGTACTATACACTACAGCCCATTATACCCCTCTATCACAGGATCCCAGAATACCAGTCACCTGTAATATACACTACAACTCATTATATCCCTCTATCACAGGATGCCAGAATACCAGTCACCTGTACTATACACTACAGCCCATTATACCCCTCTATCACAGGATCCCAGAATACCAATCACCTGTACTATACACTACAGCCCATTATGTCCCTCTATCACAGGATCCCAGAATACCAGTCACCTGTACTATACACTACAGACCATTATACCCCTTTATCGCAGGACCCCCAGAATACCAGTCACCCGTACTATGCATTACAGACCATTATACCCCTCCATCACAGGATGTCAGAAGACCAGTCACCTGTATTATACACTACAGCCCGTTATACCCCTCTATCACAGGATCCCAGAATACCAGTCACCTGTACTATACACTACAGCCCATTATACCCCTCTATCACAGGATGCCAGAATACCAGTCACCTGTACTTTACACTACAGCCCCTTATACCCCTCTATCACAGGATCCCAGAATACCAGTCACCTGTACTATACACTACAGCCCATTATACCCCTCTATCACAGGTTCCCAGAATACCAGTCACCTGTACTATACACTACAGCCCATTATACCCCTCTATCACAGGACCCCAGAATACCAGTCACTTGTACTATACACTACAGCCCATTATACCCCTCTATCACAGGATCCCAGAATACCAATCACCTGTACTATACACTACAGCCCATTATATCTCTCTATCACAGGATGCCAGAATACCAGTCACCTGTACTATACACTATAGCCCATTATACCCCTCTATCACAGGAAAACCCCAGAATACCAGTCACCTGTACTATGCACTACAGACCATTATACCCCTCTATCACAGGATCCCAGAATACCAGTCACCTGTACTATACACTACAGACCATTATACCCCTTTATCACAGGACCCCCAGAATACCAGTCACCCGTACTATACACTACAGCCCATTATACCGCTCTATCACAGGATGCCAGAATACCAGTCACCCATACTATACACTACAGCCCATTATACCGCTCCATCACAGGACCCCAGAATACCAGTCACCCGTACTATACACTACAGCCCATTATATCCCTCTATCACAGGATGCCAGAATACCAGTCACCTGTACTATACACTACAGCCCATTATATCCCTCTATCACAGGATGACAGAATACCAGTCACCTGTACTATACACTACAGCCCATTATACCCCTCTATCACAGGATCCCAGGATACCAATCACCTATACTATACACTACAGCCCATTATATCCCTCTATCACAGGATGCCAGAATACCAGTCACCTGTACTATACACTACAGCCCATTATACCCCTCTATCACAGGATCCCAGAATACCAGTCACCTGTACTATACACTATAGCCCATTATACCCCTCTATCACAGGAAAATCCCAGAATACCAGTCACCTGTACTATGCACTACAGACCATTATACCCCTCTATCACAGGATCCCAGAATACCAGTCACCTGTACTATACATTACAGACCATTATACCCCTCCATCACAGGATGTCAGAAGACCAGTCACCTGTATTATACACTACAGCCCATTATACCCCTCTATCACAGGATCCCAGAATACCAGTCACCTGTACTATACACTACAGCCCATTATACCCCTCTATCACAGGATGCCAGAATACCAGTCACCTGTACTATACACTACAGCCCCTTATACCCCTCTATCACAGGATCCCAGAATACCAGTCACCTGTACTATACACTACAGCCCATTATACCCCTCTATCACAGGATCCCAGAATACCAGTCACCTGTACTATACACTACAGCCCATTATACCCCTCTATCACAGGACCCCAAAATACCAGTCATTTGTACTATACACTACAGCCCATTATACCCCTCTATCACAGGATCCCAGAATACCAGTCACCTGTACTATACACTACAGACCATTATACCCCTTTATCACAGGACCCCCAGAATACCAGTCACCCGTACTATACATTACAGACCATTATACCCCTCCATCACAGGATGTCAGAAGACCAGTCACCTGTATTATACACTACAGCCCATTATACCCCTCTATCACAGGATCCCAGAATACCAGTCACCTGTACTATACACTACAGCCCATTATACCCCTCTATCACAGGATGCCAGAATACCAGTCACCCGTACTATACACTACAGCCCATTATACCCCTCTATCACAGGACCCCCAGAATACCAGTCACCTGTACTATACACTACAGACCATTATACCCCTCTATCACAGGATGCCAGAAGACCAGTCACCCGTACTATACACTACAGACCATTATACCCCTCTATCACAGGATGCCAGAAAACCAGTCACCTGTACTATACACTACAGCCCATTATACCCCTCTATCACAGGATCCCAGAATACCAATCACCTGTACTATACACTACAGCCCATTATATCTCTCTATCACAGGATGCCAGAATACCAGTCACCTGTACTATACACTATAGCCCATTATACCCCTCTATCACAGGAAAACCCCAGAATACCAGTCACCTGTACTATGCACTACAGACCATTATACCCCTCTATCACAGGATCCCAGAATACCAGTCACCTGTACTATACACTACAGACCATTATACCCCTTTATCACAGGACCCCCAGAATACCAGTCACCCGTACTATACACTACAGCCCATTATACCCCTCTATCACAGGACCCCAGAATACCAGTCACTTGTTCTATACAATACAGCCCCTTATACCCCTCTATCACAGGATGACAGAATACATGTCACCCATACTATACACTACAGCCCATTATACCCCTCCATCACAGGACCCCAGAATACCAGTCACCTGTACTATACACTACAGCTCATTATATCCCTCTATCACAGGATGCCAGAATACCAGTCACCTGTACTATACACTACAGCCCATTATACCCCTCTATCACAGGATCCCAGAATACCAGTCACCTGTACTATACACTATAGCCCATTATACCCCTCTATCACAGGAAAACCACAGAATACCAGTCACCTGTACTATGCACTACAGACCATTATACCCCTCTATCACAGGAAAACCCCAGAATACCAGTCACCCGTACTATACACTACAGTCCATTATATCCCTCTATCACAGGATGCCAGAATACCAGTCACCCATACTATACACTACAGCCCATTATACCGCTCCATCACAGGACCCCAGAATACCAGTCACCCGTACTATACACTACAGCCCATTATATCCCTCTATCACAGGATGACAGAATACCAGTCACCTGTACTATACACTACAGCCCATTATATCCCTCTATCACAGGATGGCAGAATACCAGTCACCTGTACTATACACTACAGCCCATTATATCACTCTATCACAGGATGCCAGAATACCAGTCACCCGTACTATACACTACAGGCCATTATATCCCTCTATCACAGGATGCCAGAATACCAGTCACCCGTACTATACACTACAGCCCATTATATCCCTCTATCACAGGATGCCAGAATACCAGTCACCTGTACTATACACTACAGCCCATTATATCCCTCCATCACAGGACCCCAGAATACCAGTCACCCGTACTATACACTACAGCCCATTATATCCCTCTATCACAGGATGCCAGAATACCAGTCACCTGTACTATACACTACAGCCCATTATACCCCTCTATCACAGGATCCCAGAGTACCAGTCACCTGTACTATACACTACAGCTCATTATATCCCTCTATCACAGGATGCCAGAATACCAGTCACCTGTACTATACACTACAGCCCATTATACCCCTCTATCACAGGATCCCAAAATACCAATCACCTGTACTATACACTACAGCCCATTATATCCCTCTATCACAGGATGCCAGAATACCAGTCACCTGTACTATACACTACAGCCCATTATACCCCTCTATCACAGGATCCCAGAATACCAGTCACCTGTACTGTACACTACAGACCATTATACCCCTTTATCACAGGACCCCCAGAATACCAGTCACCCGTACTATACATTACAGACGATTATACCCCTCCATCACAGGATGTCAGAAGACCAGTCACCTGTATTATACACTACAGCCCATTATACCCCTCTATCACAGGATCCCAGAATACCAGTCACCTGTACTATGCACTACAGCCCCTTATACCCCTCTATCACAGGATCCCAGAATACCAGTCACCTGTACTATACACTACAGCCCATTATACCCCTCTATCACAGGATCCCAGAATACCAGTCACCTGTACTTTACACTACAGCCCATTATACCCCTCTATCACAGGACCCCACCAGTCATTTGTACTATACACTACAGCCCATTATACCCCTCTATCACAGGATCCCAGAATACCAATCACCTGTACTATACACTACAGCCCATTACATCTCTCTATCACAGGATGCCAGAATACCAGTCACCTGTACTATACACTATAGCCCATTATACCCCTCTATCACAGGAAAACCCCAGAATACCAGTCACCTGTACTATGCACTACAGACCATTATACCCCTCTGTCACAGGATCCCAGAATACCAGTCACCTGTACTATACACTACAGACCATTATACCCCTTTATCACAGGACCCCCAGAATACCAGTCACCCGTACTATACACTACATCCCATTATACCCCTCTATCACAGGACCCCAAAATACCAGTCACTTGTACTATACACTACAGCCCCTTATACCCCTCTATCACAGGATGCCAGAATACGAGTCACCCGTACTATACACTACAGCCCATTATACCCCTAAATCACAGGACCCCAGAATACCAGTCACCCGTACTATACACTACAGCCCCATTATATCCCTCTATCACAGGATGCCAGAATACCAGTCACCTGTACTATACACTACAGCCCATTATATCCCTCTATCACAGGATGCCAGAATACCTGTCACCCGTGCAATACACTACAGCCCCTTATACCCCTCTATCACAGGATCCCAGAATACCAGTCACCTGTACTATACACTACAGCCCATTATACCCCTCTATCACAGGATCCCAGAATACCAGTCACCTGTACTATACACTACAGCCCATTATACCCCTCTATCACAGGACCCCTGAATACCAGTCACTTGTACTATACACTACAGCCCATTATATCCCTCTATCACAGGATCCCAGAATACCAGTCAC
The DNA here is from genome assembly GCF_039654945.1 of Dendrobates tinctorius. NCBI lineage: Eukaryota > Metazoa > Chordata > Amphibia > Anura > Dendrobatidae > Dendrobates > Dendrobates tinctorius. The sequence continues at coordinate 10,581,705 of NW_027361678.1, forward strand.
CTGTAGTATACACTACAGCCCATTATACCCCTCTATCACAGGATGACAGAATACCAGTCACCCGTACTATACACTACAGCCCATTATACCCCTCTATCACAGGACCCCAGAATACCAGTCACTTGTACTATACACTACAGCCCCTTATACCCCTCTATCACAGGATGACAGAATACCTGTCACCCGTACTATACACTACAGACCATTATACCCCTCTATCACAGGATCCCAGAATACCAGTCACCTTTACTATACACTACAGTCCCTTATACCCCTCTATCACAGGATGACAGAATACCAGTCACCTGTACTATACACTACAGCCCATTATATCCCTCTATCACAGGATGCCAGAATACCATTCACCTGTACTATACACTACAGCCCATTATACCCCTCTATTACAGGATCCCAGAATACCAGTCACCTGTACTATGCACTACAGACCATTATACCCATCACAGGATCCCAGAATACCAGTCACCTGTACTATACACTACAGCCCCTTATACCCCTCTATCACAGGATCCCAGAATACCAGTCACCTGTACTATACACTACAGCCCATTATACCCCTCTATCACAGGATCCCAGAATACCAGTCACCTGTACTTTACACTACAGCCCATTATACCCCTCTATCACAGGATCCCAGAATACCAGTCACCTGTACTTTACACTACAGCCCATTATACCCCTCTATCACAGGACCCCAGAATACCAGTCATTTGTACTATACACTACAGCCCATTATACCCCTTTATCACAGGATCCCAGAATACCAGTCACCTGTAGTATACACTACAGCCCATTATACCCCTCTATCACAGGATGACAGAATACCAGTCACCCGTACTATACACTACAGCCCATTATACCCCTCTATCACAGGACCCCAGAATACCAGTCACTTGTACTATACACTACAGCCCCTTATACCCCTCTATCACAGGATGACAGAATACCTGTCACCCGTACTATACACTACAGACCATTATACCCCTCTATCACAGGATCCCAGAATACCAGTCACCTTTACTATACACTACAGTCCCTTATACCCCTCTATCACAGGATGACAGAATACCAGTCACCTGTACTATACACTACAGCCCATTATATCCCTCTATCACAGGATGGCAGAATACCAGTCACCTGTACTATACACTACAGCCCATTATATCACTCTATCACAGGATGCCAGAATACCAGTCACCCGTACTATACACTACAGGCCATTATATCCCTCTATCACAGGATGCCAGAATACCAGTCACCCGTACTATACACTACAGCCCATTATATCCCTCTATCACAGGATGCCAGAATACCAGTCACCTGTACTATACACTACAGCCCATTATATCCCTCCATCACAGGACCCCAGAATACCAGTCACCCGTACTATACACTACAGCCCATTATATCCCTCTATCACAGGATGCCAGAATACCAGTCACCTGTACTATACACTACAGCCCATTATACCCCTCTATCACAGGATCCCAGAGTACCAGTCACCTGTACTATACACTACAGCTCATTATATCCCTCTATCACAGGATGCCAGAATACCAGTCACCTGTACTATACACTACAGCCCATTATACCCCTCTATCACAGGATCCCAAAATACCAATCACCTGTACTATACACTACAGCCCATTATATCCCTCTATCACAGGATGCCAGAATACCAGTCACCTGTACTATACACTACAGCCCATTATACCCCTCTATCACAGGATCCCAGAATACCAGTCACCTGTACTGTACACTACAGACCATTATACCCCTTTATCACAGGACCCCCAGAATACCAGTCACCCGTACTATACATTACAGACGATTATACCCCTCCATCACAGGATGTCAGAAGACCAGTCACCTGTATTATACACTACAGCCCATTATACCCCTCTATCACAGGATCCCAGAATACCAGTCACCTGTACTATGCACTACAGCCCCTTATACCCCTCTATCACAGGATCCCAGAATACCAGTCACCTGTACTATACACTACAGCCCATTATACCCCTCTATCACAGGATCCCAGAATACCAGTCACCTGTACTTTACACTACAGCCCATTATACCCCTCTATCACAGGACCCCACCAGTCATTTGTACTATACACTACAGCCCATTATACCCCTCTATCACAGGATCCCAGAATACCAATCACCTGTACTATACACTACAGCCCATTACATCTCTCTATCACAGGATGCCAGAATACCAGTCACCTGTACTATACACTATAGCCCATTATACCCCTCTATCACAGGAAAACCCCAGAATACCAGTCACCTGTACTATGCACTACAGACCATTATACCCCTCTGTCACAGGATCCCAGAATACCAGTCACCTGTACTATACACTACAGACCATTATACCCCTTTATCACAGGACCCCCAGAATACCAGTCACCCGTACTATACACTACATCCCATTATACCCCTCTATCACAGGACCCCAAAATACCAGTCACTTGTACTATACACTACAGCCCCTTATACCCCTCTATCACAGGATGCCAGAATACGAGTCACCCGTACTATACACTACAGCCCATTATACCCCTAAATCACAGGACCCCAGAATACCAGTCACCCGTACTATACACTACAGCCCCATTATATCCCTCTATCACAGGATGCCAGAATACCAGTCACCTGTACTATACACTACAGCCCATTATATCCCTCTATCACAGGATGCCAGAATACCTGTCACCCGTGCAATACACTACAGCCCCTTATACCCCTCTATCACAGGATCCCAGAATACCAGTCACCTGTACTATACACTACAGCCCATTATACCCCTCTATCACAGGATCCCAGAATACCAGTCACCTGTACTATACACTACAGCCCATTATACCCCTCTATCACAGGACCCCTGAATACCAGTCACTTGTACTATACACTACAGCCCATTATATCCCTCTATCACAGGATCCCAGAATACCAGTCACCTGTAGTATACACTACAGCCCATTATACCCCTCTATCACAGGATGACAGAATACCAGTCACCCGTACTATACACTACAGCCCATTATACCCCTCTATCACAGGACCCCAGAATACCAGTCACTTGTACTATACACTACAGCCCCTTATACCCCTCTATCACAGGATGACAGAATACCTGTCACCCGTACTATACACTACAGACCATTATACCCCTCTATCACAGGATCCCAGAATACCAGTCACCTTTACTATACACTACAGTCCCTTATACCCCTCTATCACAGGATGACAGAATACCAGTCACCTGTACTATACACTACAGCCCATTATATCCCTCTATCACAGGATGCCAGAATACCATTCACCTGTACTATACACTACAGCCCATTATACCCCTCTATTACAGGATCCCAGAATACCAGTCACCTGTACTATGCACTACAGACCATTATACCCATCACAGGATCCCAGAATACCAGTCACCTGTACTATACACTACAGCCCCTTATACCCCTCTATCACAGGATCCCAGAATACCAGTCACCTGTACTATACACTACAGCCCATTATACCCCTCTATCACAGGATCCCAGAATACCAGTCACCTGTACTTTACACTACAGCCCATTATACCCCTCTATCACAGGATCCCAGAATACCAGTCACCTGTACTTTACACTACAGCCCATTATACCCCTCTATCACAGGACCCCAGAATACCAGTCATTTGTACTATACACTACAGCCCATTATACCCCTTTATCACAGGATCCCAGAATACCAGTCACCTGTAGTATACACTACAGCCCATTATACCCCTCTATCACAGGATGACAGAATACCAGTCACCCGTACTATACACTACAGCCCATTATACCCCTCTATCACAGGACCCCAGAATACCAGTCACTTGTACTATACACTACAGCCCCTTATACCCCTCTATCACAGGATGACAGAATACCTGTCACCCGTACTATACACTACAGACCATTATACCCCTCTATCACAGGATCCCAGAATACCAGTCACCTTTACTATACACTACAGTCCCTTATACCCCTCTATCACAGGATGACAGAATACCAGTCACCTGTATTACACACTACAGCCCATTATATCCCTCTATCACAGGATGCCAGAATACCATTCACCTGTACTATACACTACAGCCCATTATACCCCTCTATCACAGGATCCCAGAATACCAGTCACATGTACTATGCACTACAGACCATTATACCCATCACAGGATCCCAGAATACCAGTCACCTGTACTATACACTACAGACCATTATACCCCTTTATCACAGGACCCCCAGAATACCAGTCACCCGTTCTATACATTACAGACCATTATACCCCTCCATCACAGGACCCCCAGAATACCAGTCACCTGTACTATACACTACAGCCCATTATACCTCTCTATCACAGGATCTCAGAATACCAGTCACCTGTACTATACACTACAGCCCATTATACCCCTCTATCACAGGATCCCAGAATACCAGTCACCTGTACTATACACTATAGCCCATTATACCCCTCTATCACAGGAAAACCCCAGAATACCAGTCACCTGTACTATGCACTACAGACCATTATACCCCTCTATCACAGGATCCCAGAATACCAGTCACCTGTACTATACACTACAGACCATTATTCCCCTCTATCACAGGAAAATCCCAGAATACCAGTCACCTGTACTATGCACTACAGACCATTATACCCCTCTTTCACAGGATCCCAGAATACCAGTCACCTGTACTATACACTACAGACCATTATACCCCTTTATCACAGGACCCCCAGAATACCAGTCACCCCTACTATACATTACAGACCATTATACCCCTCCATCACAGGACCCCCAGAATACCAGTCACCTGTACTATACACTACAGACCATTATACCCCTCTATCACAGGATGCCAGAAGACCAGTCACCTGTACTATACACTACAGCCCATTATATCTCTCTATCACAGGATGCCAGAATACCAGTCACCCGTACTATACATTACAGACCATTATACCCCTCCATCACAGGACCCCCAGAATACCAGTCACCTGTACTATACACTACAGCCCATTATACCCCTCTATCACAGGATCCCAGAATACCAGTCACCTGTACTATGCACTACAGCCCATTATACCCCTCTATCACAGGATCGCAGAATACCAGTCATTTGTACTATACACTACAGCCCATTATACCCCTCTATCACAGGACCCCAGAATACCAGTCATTTGTACTATACACTACAGCCCATTATACCCCTCTATCACAGGATCCCAGAATACCAATCACCTGTACTATACACTACAGCCCATTATATCTCTCTATCACAGGATGCCAGAATACCAGTCACCTGTACTATACATTATAGCCCATTATACCCCTCTATCACAGGAAAACCCCAGAATACCAGTCACCTGTACTATGCACTACAGACCATTATACCCCTCTATCACAGGATCCCAGAATACCAGTCAACTGTACTATACACTACAGACCATTATACCCCTTTATCACAGGACCCCCAGAATACCAGTCACCCGTACTATACACTACAGCCCATTATACCCCTCTATCACAGGACCCCAGAATACCAGTCACTTGTACTATACCCTACAGCCCCTTATACCCCTCTATCACAGGATGCCAGAATACGAGTCACCCGTACTATACACTACAGCCCATTATACCCCTCCATCACAGGACCCCAGAATACCAGTCACCCGTACTATACACTACAGCCCCATTATATCCCTCTATCACAGGATGCCAGAATACCAGTCACCTGTACTATACTCTACAGCCCATTATATCCCTCTATCACAGGATGCCAGAATACCAGTCACCCGTGCAATACACTACAGCCCCTTATACCCTTCTATCACAGGATCCCAGAATACCAATCACCTGTACTATACACTACAGCCCATTATGCCCCTCTATCACAGAATGCCAGAATACCAGTCACCTGTACTATACACTACAGCCCATTATACCCCTCTATAACAGGATCCCAGAATACCAATCACCTGTACTATACACTACAGCCCATTATGCCCCTCTATCACAGAATGCCAGAATACCAGTCACCCGTACTATACACTACAGCCCATTATACCCCTCTATCACAGGACCCCAGAATACCAGTCACTTGTACTATACACTACAGCCCCTTATACCCCTCTATCACAGGATGACAGAATACCAGTCACCCGTACTATACACTACAGCCCATTATACCCTTCTATCACAGGATCCCAGAATACCAATCACCTGTACTATACACTACAGCCCATTATGCCCCTCTATCACAGAATGCCAGAATACCAGTCACCTGTACTATACACTACAGCCCATTATACCCCTCTATAACAGGATCCCAGAATACCAGTCACCTGTACTATACACTATAGCCCATTATACCCCTCTATCACAGGATCCCAGAATACCAGTCACCTGTAGTATACACTACAGCCCATTATACCCCTCTATCACAGGATGACAGAATACCAGTCACCCGTACTATACACTACAGCCCATTATACCCCTCTATCACAGGACCCCAGAATACCAGTCACTTGTACTATACACTACAGCCCCTTATACCCCTCTATCACAGGATGACAGAATACCAGTCACCCGTACTATACACTACAGCCCATTATACCCTTCTATCACAGGATCCCAGAATACCAATCACCTGTACTATACACTACAGCCCATTATACCCCTCTATCACAGAATGCCAGAATACCAGTCACCTGTACTATACACTACAGCCCATTATACCCCTCTATCACAGGATCCCAGAATACCAGTCACCTGTACTATACACTACAGACCATTATACCCCTCTATCACAGGAAAACCCCAGAATACCAGTCACCTGTACTATGCACTACAGACCATTATACCCCTCTATCACAGGATCCCAGAATACCAGTCACCTGTACTATACATTACAGATCATTATACCCCTCCATCACAGGACCCCCAGAATACCAGTCACCTGTACTATACACTACAGATCATTATACCCCTCTATCACAGGATACCAGAAGACCAGTCACCTTTACTATACACTACAGCCCATTATATCCCTCTATCACAGGATGCCAGAATACCAGTCACCCGTACTATACACTACAGCCCATTATACCCCTCTATCACAGGACCCCCAGAATACCAGTCACCTGTACTATACACTACAGACCATTATACCCCTCTATCACAGGATGCCAGAAGACCAGTCACCCGTACTATACACTACAGACCATTATACCCCTCTATCACAGGATGCCAGAAAACCAGTCACCTGTACTATACACTACAGCCCATTATACCCCTCTATCACAGGACCCCAGAATACCAGTCACTTGTACTATACACTACATCCCATTATACCCCTCTATCACAGGATCCTAGAATACCAATCACCTGTACTATACACTACAGCCCATTATATCTCTCTATCACAGGATGCCAGAATATCAGTCACCTGTACTATACACTACAGCCCATTATATCCCTCTATCACAGGAAAACCCCAGAATACCAGTCACCTGTACTATGCACTACAGACCATTATACCCCTCTATCACAGGATCCCAGAATACCAATCACCTGTACTATACACTACAGCCCATTATATCCCTCTATCACAGGATGCCAGAATACCAGTCACCAGTACTATACACTACAGCCCATTATACCCCTCTATCACAGGACCCCCAGAATACCAGTCACCTGTACTATACACTACAGACCATTATACCCCTCTATCACAGGATGCCAGAAGACCAGTCACCTGTATTATACACTACAGCCCATTATACCCCTCTATCACAGGATCCCAGAATACCAGTCACCTGTACTATACACTACAGCCCATTATATCACTCTATCACAGGATGCCAGAATACCATTCACCCATACTATACACTACAGCCCATTATACCCCTCCATCACAGGACCCCCAGAATATCAGTCACCTGTACTATACACTACAGCCCATTATACCCCTCTATCACAGGATGACAGAATACCAGTCACCTGTACTATACACTACAGCCCATTATATCCCTCTATCACAGGATGACAGAATTCCAGTCACCTGTACTATACACTACAGCCCATTATATCCCTCTATCACAGGATGCCAGAATACCAGTCACCTGTACTATACACTACAGCCCATTATATCCCTCTATCACAGGATGCCAGAATACCAGTCACCCATACTATACACTACAGCCCATTATATCACTCTATCACAGGATCCCAGAATACAGCGTACTTACCCCTTTTGGATCCTCTTTCTTTGCTTCAATAGTTACATGATATGTTCTTGCCCTATTTCTCATGGTTGTGGAAGTTTCTGCTCCTTTTGTGTTGCAACTCTAATTACATAGCAGTATGAGGATTAAAGTGCAGGGAGAGTCACCTGACCTCTTAACCCCTTAGTGACCACCTATACGTCTTTTTACTGACCAGAGATACAAGAGACTAGCATCCCAATACAGGTGACAATCCAGCAGCTGTCGGCTGTACACTATAGCTGACAACTTGCTGCATCAGCCACGTCAGTGTTGGTACCTACTATAGTCTTTTAACCCCTTAAGTGCTGCTGTGATCGGCACCCAGAGATCATGATTGTGTGGTCTTGATGTTTGCCATGTCAATTTATAGCCAAACAGCGGCCTGTTAAGAAGTTATCAGCATTTAGCTGTTAAAAATACATTTCTTCGTTCCTGTTATGCCACTTTGCATCAATTCTTGAAAAGCATCTAAGGGTTAATAAACTACCTGAAAACAATTTTGAATACCTTGAGAGGTGCTGTTTATAAAATGGTATCACTTTTGGGGGTTTCCAATATATACGACCCCCAAAGTCACTTCAAAACGTAATACGTCCCTAAAATAAATAGAATTTGCAAATTTCTTTGAAAAAAAAATTGCTGCTACATTTTTAAAGCTTCTAAAATACTAACAAAATAAAACAACATTTTACAAATGGTGGTGATGTACAGCAGACATGAGGGAAATGTTATTTATTAATGTTTTTGTATACTATGACTATCTGGATTAAAGGGATAATCATTTACAGTTTGAAGATGGCTAATTTTGGAAATTTTTGTAAAATTTCTGATATTTTTATAAATAAAATAGCAACATAAATTTACCATTATCATAAAGTACAATGTGTCACGAAAAAGTAATCAGTGGGATGTTTTGAATCATTCCAGAGATATTTCTACATACAGTAAATTGACACTGGTCAGATTTTAAAATATTTGGCCCAGTCATTAAGGGGTTAAACACACATCTCTAATTATAAACACACATCTCTAATTATTTCCAATAACTAAAGTGTAACTTTTGGGGTAAGTTCACACTGGGCGTTTTTGCTACTTTTTTATGCTAATTTTTAGCTGCTTTTTACAGTATCAGCAAAGTCTATGAGATTTCAGAAATCTCCTGCACACACATTGTTTTTTTTGTCATCAGGATTATGTGCTTTGCAGGGTTTTTCACTCCTTGACTTGAATAGTGCAAAAACGCTGCAAATACGCTGGTTGACTTTTCTTGCAGCATATGTGTTGCGGAAAAGTCAAGGACAGCAGGATGTGACCTCACAGCTGCGCTACATCTAGATGGCAGGCTGCATGATGCGTTCATACAGCCTGTCATCCAGAAGAGCAGACCTGAACCCCATTCTCCTGAATGGGGGGCCGACAAGACAGTGTTTGACATGCTGTCATTTGCATGACAGCGTGACAAACTCAGCTTTTAGGCCAGTTTCACACGTCCGTGGCTCCGGTACGTGTAGTGAGTTTCCTCACGTAGCAGAGACACTGACATACGTAGACACATTCAAATGAATGGGTCTATGCATATTTCAGCGTGTTTTCACGGACCGTGTGTCCGTGTGCATAACATGGAGACATGTCAGTGTTTGTGGGAGCGCATGGTCCGCAAAACGTGCTGAACACGTGCACAAGGAGAACAGTTCACACTGTCCTCCGTGTTCATGGATGGCCGCCGGGGAAGCAGCAATACTGTAAGCCGCAGTTCCCCTGTGGCTGGTGCTGAACACGGCTGTAATTCTTCTCTCCTGCTCTGACGGCAGGAGAGAAGAATGAATGAAAACCCGACATGGGGTCTCCCTCATTTTCTGAACCAGACGAAACTTACAGCTGGGGGCTGCATCCCTCAGCTGTCAGCTTCAGCAAGGTTGATTCTCAAGAATAGAGGGGTCCCCACGCTGTTTTTTATTTAAGTAATTTAAAAAACGTTGTGGGGTCCCCCCCATTTTTGACAACCAACCTGACTAAAGCTCACAGCTGGGGGCTGCTATTCCCAGGCTGGTAAGGGGCCATTGATCTTGGCCCCCTCAGCCTAAAAACAGCAGCCCGCAGCTGCCCAGAAAAGGCGCATCTATTAGATGCGCCTATTCTGGAGCTTTGCCCATTTTTTCCCACTGCCCTGTAGCGGTGGCAAGTGGGGTTAATAAGGGGTTAATGTCACCTTGCTATTGTAAGGTGACATTAAGCCCGGCTTAGTAATGGAGAGGTGTCAATAAGGTGTCCCACGCTGTAATCCATGTGTGGGGGAGAAATAGTTTTCAACCTGGACAGTGCCAAGATGCGACCTTCTCACGGTGCTAGCGGAGATCTCACTGAGGTCACCGCAGTTTAGCCCGGCTGGAAACACAGCCTCAGTGATGTCACCGCTAGTCATTGACGCTGCACTGTCTGCAGCTCATTAATCATTGGTTCTCAGCCTGGACGGTCACATCTTGGCACCGTTCAGGTTGAAAACTATTTCTCCAAAAGACATGGATTACGGCATGGGACAGAACGACGGACAGGTGAGGGATATTGTTGTTTTATTATTTTTGGTTTATTACAGGAGAATGATGGCGTGGTGGAATTAGGCGAGATTATAAGTATGGTTTAATTAAGATTATTAAAGGAGTCTGTGTCATTTTTTCAATGAAAAGACTTTTTTATTGGTGTGTGTGTTTTTATACAATATGACTATGGGGTTAGTAATGGGGCGTCTTATTGACGCCTCTCCATTACTAACCTTGGTGCTTGATGTCACCTGACAATACAAAGGTGACATCAACCCCACAAATATGAACCCCACTTGCCACCGCTATAGGGCAAGTGGGAAGAGCGAGGCTAAGTGCCAGAATTTGGGCGGCTGAGAGCTGATGTTTTTAGCATGGGGGACCCAGTATCCATTGCTCCTTCGTTGGCTATTAATATCAACCTGCAGCTGTCTACATAGCCATTGCTGGTTATTAAATATAGGGGACCCTATGTAACTTTTTTTTGGGGGTCCCCCATTTTAATAACCAGTAAAGGCTAAGTATACAGTTGTGAGCTGATATTAATAGTCTGGGAAGCTCCATGGGTATTACCTCTTCCCAGGCTATAAACATCGGCCCCCAGCTGTCGACTTACCCTCTGCTGGTTAAGAAAATTACGCTGGAGACCATGCCATTTTTTTCAGAAAAATAATCTTTATTAATTAAATACATGAACAGTAATTTGCATACACACTGTACTAATTGCATTTGTCACAGTCATCTATATATATCTACCTATTCTATGTGTATATACTGTATGTAATCCATCTCTTCTATGCTGTTGGCTCCTGCAGTGATTTTACCCTATGTGGCACATGAATTGCATCTTTTCTTCTATATAATATATATACATATCTAGATATATATGTGATGTGTGTGTGTTGCTGAAATCTATATATCTATGTATTCTGTGTGTATATATATCCTATTCTAACCTGTCAGTGCGATTTTACTGCAGCTGCTTATGAATTGCCAGCTTTTCAAAGGATCTAGAAGTATTGTTCCATATAGGAAGTAGTGTTTTTTCTCTGGGGAGCACTCAAATTTATCAGTATGCACAAAGAGACACAAGTTAGCCCCAAAGACGCATGAAACGTGCTGGTTTGCCGCAGCTTCTTTCCTGACAAGAAATCAGGTTTTGCTGCAGAAAAAAAAGAAGCAAAAAAAAAAAACTTACCCTTGGAGGGAGAAGTAACAAGAGTAAGTTCTGGACTCTGACAATGATTCTCCAGTCACAGGATCCTCCTGAATGATATGTTACTCTGTAATGTCTGATACTGCCTGTATAGGTCACCAAATGTCTGAGTACTTATGACCATATGATATTTCAGTTTCTTATTTTTAATAGATTTGCAAAACTTTCTACATTTCTGTTTCTTTTTCAGTCAAGATGGGGTGCAGAGTGTACATTAATGAGAAAAAATGAACTTTATTGAATTTACCAAATGGCTACAATGAAACAATGAATGAAAAATGTAAAGGGGTCTGAATACTTTCTGTACCCACCGTATATAATGAGTTGTGGTTACTCAATCATGAGGCAGATGCTGTCAGCAGATGATCCTGAGACGGTGGGACAATAACATTAGCAGATGGCTCACAATAGACACCAATATGGTAAGAGAGCAATCCGAGCAACAGCCCAGCTTCTTCATTTGTAGGTTTGTAATGTTAATACATATACAACGTGTGATGGCACCATTACATATGCACTGTGTGGTAGTACTGTAGAGGCACAATATAATGCCATTATATAGGCATCGTATGTACTGGCATTATTATATAGGCACTGTATGGCAGTATTATTGTACAGGCACAGTGTGTTGGAGATATTTTCCCCATACTTTCATGCCAAGGTCATCATACAGAGCAGCGGGTCAGGAGGATGCAATGTCATCATCATGCGAGGACCCCAGCATGACCAAGGTAGCGCGTGACACTGTGACTGCTGGGTCCTTAGGACTTTGCACTGACCACTGTCGATAACAAATCATTTACAGGTTAGTAGAAGGAATGGATAAAGGTCCCAAGATCCACTGTCACAGCTCTTACACCCCACGTGTCCTCAGCGCACAATGGACACAACCGCAGCATCGGCTCAAATCCTGCTGTACACAAGTTGTAGGGAAATGCATGGCTGGATTGAATTTTAATTTCCATGTGTGTATAGACGGTGAAGTGAGGTATACGGGGTGTATACAAGGTGCGGTATAAAGGGTGTATAGACGGTGCGGTATACGGGGTGTATGCAAGGTGCGGTATAAAGGGTGTATAGACAGTGAGGTGTATAGATGGTGCAGTGAGGTATACGGGGTGTATACAAGGTGCGGTATAAAGGGTGTATAGACAGTGAGGTGTATAGATGGTGCGGTATACGGGGTGTATGCAAGGTGCGGTATAAAGGGTGTATAGACGGTGCGGTATACGGGGTGTATAGAGGGTGCACGAAGTACATGATGTGTATACTCATTGCGGCACACAAGATTTCTACGAGGAGTGGCGAGGTACACGGGGTGCATACACAATGTGCTGAGGTATACGCAGTCTCTCCCCGAGCTGTGCGGTCTCTCTCTTTCCCTTCTCTCCCCGAGCTGTGCGGTCTCTCTTTCCCATCTCTCCCCGAGCTGTGCAGTCTCTCTCTTTCCCATCTCTCCCCGAGCTGTGCGGTCTCTCTTTCCCATCTCTCCCCGAGCTGTGCGGTCTCTCTCTTTCCCTTCTCTCCCCGAGCTGTGCGGTCTCTCTTTCCCTTCTCTCCCCGAGCTGTGCGGTCTCTCTTTCCCTTCTCTTCCCGAGCTGTGCGGTCTCTCTTTCCCTTCTCTCCCCGAGCTGTGCGGTCTCTCTTTCCCTTCTCTCCCCGAGCTGTGCGGTCTCTCTTTCCCTTCTCTCCCCGAGCTGTGCGGTCTCTCTTTCCCATCTCTCCCCGAGCTGTGCGGTCTCTCTTTCCCTTCTCTCCCCGAGCTGTGCGGTCTCTCTTTCCCTTCTCTCCCCGAGCTGTGCGGTCTCTCTCTTTCCCTTCTCTCCCCGAGCTGTGCGGTCTCTCTTTCCCTTCTCTCCCCGAGCTGTGCGGTCTCTCTCTTTCCCTTCTCTCCCCGAGCTGTGCGGTCTCTCTCTTTCCCTTCTCTCCCCGAGCTGTGCGGTCTCTCTCTTTCCCTTCTCTCCCCGAGCTGTGCGGTCTCTCTCTTTCCCTTCTCTCCCCGAGCTGTGCGGTCTCTCTTTCCCATCTCTCCCCGAGCTGTGCGGTCTCTCTCTTTCCCTTCTCTCCCCGAGCTGTGCGGTCTCTCTTTCCCTTCTCTCCCCGAGCTGTGCGGTCTCTCTCTTTCCCTTCTCTCCCCGAGCTGTGCGGTCTCTCTCTTTCCCTTCTCTCCCCGAGCTGTGCGGTCTCTCTCTTTCCCTTCTCTCCCCGAGCTGTGCGGTCTCTCTCTTTCCCTTCTCTCCCCGAGCTGTGCGGTCTCTCTTTCTCTTCTCTCCCCGAGCTGTGCGGTCTCTCTCTTTCCCTTCTCTCCCCGAGCTGTGCGGTCTCTCTTTCCCTTCTCTCCCCGAGCTGTGCGGTTTCTCTCTTTCCCTTCTCTCCCCGAGCTGTGCGGTCTCTCTTTCCCTTCTCTCCCCGAGCTGTGCGGTCTCTCTCTTTCCCTTCTCTCCCCGAGCTGTGCGGTCTCTCTCTTTCCCTTCTCTCCCCGAGCTGTGCGGTCTCTCTTTCCCTTCTCTCCCCGAGCTGTGCGGTCTCTCTTTCCCATCTCTCCCCGAGCTGTGCGGTCTCTCTTTCCCTTCTCTCCCCGAGCTGTGCGGTCTCTCTTTCCCTTCTCTCCCCGAGCTGTGCGGTCTCTCTCTTTCCCTTCTCTCCCCGAGCTGTGCGGTCTCTCTTTCCCTTCTCTCCCCGAGCTGTGCGGTCTCTCTCTTTCCCATCTCTCCCCGAGCTGTGCGGTCTCTCTCTTTCCCATCTCTCCCCGAGCTGTGCGGTCTCTCTCTTTCCCATCTCTCCCCGAGCTGTGCGGTCTCTCTCTTTCCCATCTCTCCCCGAGCTGTGCGGTCTCTCTCTTTCCCATCTCTCCCCGAGCTGTGCGGTCTCTCTTTCCCATCTCTCCCCGAGCTGTGCGGTCTCTCTTTCCCTTCTCTCCCCGAGCTGTGCGGTCTCTCTTTCCCTTCTCTCCCCGAGCTGTGCGGTCTCTCTTTCCCATCTCTCCCCGAGCTGTGCGGTCTCTCTTTCCCTTCTCTCCCCGAGCTGTGCGGTCTCTCTTTCCCTTCTCTCCCCGAGCTGTGCGGTCTCTCTCTTTCCCTTCTCTCCCCGAGCTGTGCGGTCTCTCTCTCTCTTTCCCATCTCTCCTTGCGCTGTGCGGTCTCTTTTTCCCTTCTCTCCCCGAGCTGTGCGGTCTCTCTCTTTCCCTTCTCTCCCCGAGCTGTGCGGTCTCTCTTTCCCTTCTCTCCCCGAGCTGTGCGGTCTCTCTTTCCCTTCTCTCCCCGAGCTGTGCGGTCTCTCTCTTTCCCATCTCTCCCCGAGCTGTGCGGTCTCTCTCTTTCCCTTCTCTCCCCGAGCTGTGCGGTCTCTCTTTCCCTTCTCTCCCCGAGCTGTGCGGTCTCACTTTCCCTTCTCTCCCCGAGCTGTGCGGTCTCTCTCTCTCTTTCCCATCTCTCCTTGCGCTGTGCGGTCTCTTTTTCCCTTCTCTCCCCGAGCTGTGCGGTCTCTTTTTCCCTTCTCTCCCCGAGCTGTGCGGTCTCTCTCTTTCCCTTCTCTCCCCGAGCTGTGCGGTCTCTCTTTCCCTTCTCTCCCCGAGCTGTGCGGTCTCTCTTTCCCTTCTCTCCCCGAGCTGTGCGGTCTCTCTCTCTCTTTCCCATCTCTCCTTGCGCTGTGCGGTCTCTCTTTCCCTTCTCTCCCCGAGCTGTGCGGTCTCTCTCTTTTTGCCATCTCTCAAGGATCAGTGAGGCCTCTCTTTTTCCCTTCTCTCCCCGAGCTGTGCGGTCTCTCTCTCTTTCCCATCTCTCCTTGCGCTGTGCGGTCTCTCTTTCCCTTCTCTCCCCGAGCTGTGCGGTCTCTCTCTCTCTTTCCCATCTCTCCTTGCGCTGTGCGGTCTCTTTTTCCCTTCTCTCCCCGAGCTGTGCGGTCTCTCTCTTTCCCTTCTCTCCCCGAGCTGTGCGGTCTCTCTTTCCCTTCTCTCCCCGCGCTGTGCGGTCTCTCTTCTATACCTCCCATCATGCATCAGGTCTCGCACGTTCTTATCCTTCACATTCACGTGACAGGCACCGTGGCGATGGCGATATCACGTGGACTGTCTCCTTGGTTACTGCTTCCACAAGTACACAATCTATACAGATAATTGCTATTTGTGTTCCGTCATGGCCGGGATTCGGAAGAGAGCGGCGAAGGGCAAGAAAAGCAAGAGGTGAGCGTCACCCGGGGTCATGTACGTCCGCCCGTGCACGGACAGCCTACGAGGGTCCCCCTCACCCCCTGGAGACCCCCACTCTATAGGAGATCCCACGCGCAGGAAACCCCCACTCCACAGGAGATTCCACCCTGCAGGAAACCTCTACTCCAAAGGAGATCCCACCCCACCATCTGCTCCAGAGGAGATCCCACCCTGCAGGAAACCCTTACTCCAAAGGAGATCCCACCCTGCAGGAGACCCCCACTCCAGAGGTGATCCCACCCCTACAGGAAATCCCCACTCTAGAGGAGATCCCACCCTGCAACAGACCCCTGTCCACTTCAGAAATGATCCACCCCTCAGGAAACCCCACTCCAGAGTAGATCCCACACCGCAAGAGACCACTAATCCAGAGGAGATCCCACCACAACATCTGCTCTAGAGGAGACTCCACACTGCAGGAAACTCTCATTCCAGAGGAGATCCCACCACACTGAAAACCCCCACCCCAGAGGAGATCCCACCCCACAGGAGACATTTACTCATAAGAGATCTCACCCTACCATCTCCTGCAGAGGAGATCCCACCCTACAAGAGACCCCACATCTGTTCTAGAGGAGATCACACTTCGCAGGAGACCGCCACTACAGAGGAGATCCCACGCTGCAGGGAATCTCCAATCCAGAGGAGATCCAACCCTGAAGGAGAACCCCACTCCAGAGAACACATCACCACGCAGGAAATCCCCACTCTAGAGGAGAAGCCAACCTGCAAGAGACCTCCACCATCTGCTGCAGAGGAGTTAACAACCTGCATGGGACCCCACCATCTGCTCTTAAGGAGATCCCACCCCACAGGTGATCCCCACTCCAGAGGAGATCCCACCCCTCAGGAAACCTCCACTCCAGAGGAGATCCCACCCCACCATCTCCTAAAGAGAACATGCCACCCTGCAGGATTCCGCCACTCTAGAGGAAATCCCACCCCACCATCTGTTCCAGAGGAGATCCCACCCCACAGGAGACCCCCACCATCTGCTTCAGAGGAGATGCCTCCCCACATGAAACCCCTACTCCAGAGGAGATATTGCTCCTCAGGAGACCCCCCCACTCTATAGGAGATCCAACCCTGCAGGAAATCCCCATTCTAGAGGAGATCCTAACCATCAGGAAATGCCCACTCCTGAGATCACACCCTACAGGACAATCCCACTTCGGAAGAGATCCTACCCCTCAGCAAACCCCCATCACCTGCTTCAGAAGAGGTCCCACCAAACAGGAAACACCCACTCCAGAGGAGATCCCATACCCGCATCTGCCTCAGAGGAGATCTCACCTCGCACCCCCGCTATCTGCTCCAGAGGAGATCCCACCCCGCAGGAAACCCTCACTCCAGAGAAGATCCCACCCTGCAGGGAATCCCCACTCCAGAGGAGATCCCACCCTGCAGTAGACCCTCACCATTTGCTACAGATGAGATCCCACCCTGCAGGAAACCTCCACTCCAGAGGAGATCCCACCTCACAGGGAACCCCCACTCTAGAGGAGATCCCACTCCACCATCTGCTCCAGAGATCTTACCCCACAGTGAACCCATACGCCAGAGAATATCCCACCATGCATGAAGCCAGAGGAGATCTCACCCTGCAGGAGACCACCACTCTAGAGGAAATACCACCTCACAGGAGACCACCAATCCAGAGTAGATCCCACACTGTAGGAAACCCCCACTCCAGAGAATATCCCACCCCGCAGGAGATCCCTCATTACAGAGGAGATCCCATCCTCCAAGGAATCTCCACTCCAGAGGAGATCCCACCCCGCAAGAGACCCCCACCATCTGCTGGAGAGTATATCCTTCCCCGCAGGAAACCCTCACTCCAGAGGAGATCCCACCCTGCAGGAAACCTCCCACTCCAGATAAGATCCCTCCCCGCAGGGAACCCCCACTCCAGAGGTCATTCCTACACCACCATCTGCTCCAGAGGAGATCCCACCCTGCAGTATACACTCATCATCTGCTCTAGAGGAGAGCCCACCCCTGCAGAAAACCCCCTTATCTCCTCTGAAGGAGATCCCACTTGGAAGGAGACCCCCCCACCAGGGCCGGCTCCAGGTTTTTGAGGGCCCCGGGCGAAAGAGTCTCAGTGACCCCCCCTTTAACACATATCATGATTCATGCCGTGTGGCATCCGTGGTGTCGGCCAAAAACGGACTTGTCTCCGTGTGGATCACACGGACACACATGTGATCCACACAGACACACGCTCTGTGGCAAAACACGTTCATGTGAAGGAGGCTATTGATTAGTAGTGTACGTATCAAAGAAAGATGAGAAAGAAAGAACAGAGAAAAAGAACAGCGAAAGAAAGGAGAGAAAAAAAGAAAGAGAAGAAAGAAAGAACAGAGAAAGAAAGGAAGAACAGAGAGAGAAAGAATAGAGAAAGAAAGAGAGAAAGAGCGGACAGAAAAAAAACAGAAAGAGAGAAAAAAAGAAAGAAGGGAAAGAAAGAGAGAACAGAGAGGTAGAGAGAAAGAAAGAGGGGAAGGAACAGAGAGAGACAGAAAGAGGGGAAAGAAAGAACAGACGTAGAGAAAGAAAGATGGGAAAGAAAGAACAGAGAGAAAGAAAGAACAGCGAGAGAGAGTAAAAGAAAGAAAGAGAGAAAGAACAGAGAGAGAGAGAAAGAAAGAGGGGAAAGAAAAAGAAAGAGAACAGAGAAAAAGAAAGGGGAAAGAACAGAGAGAGAAAGAAAGGGGAAAGAAAGAAAAAGAACAGAGAGAAAGAGTGGACAGAAAAAAAGAACAGAAAGAAAAGGGAAAAAGAACAGAGGAAGAGAGAAAAAAAGGGGAAAGAACAGAGAGGGAGAGAGAGAAAGAATGAAAGGAACAGAATGAAAGAAAGAACAGAGAAAGAAAGGGGAAAGAAAGAACAGAGAGACAGAAAGGGGAAAGAAAACAGAGAGAGAGAAATAAAGATAAAGAAAGAACAGAGAGAGAGGAAAGAAAGAAAGAGAATAGAGAAAGAACAGAGAGAGAGAGCAGAGAGAGAAAGAGGGAAAAAAAAAATTAGAGAGAAAGAACAGAGAAAGAAAGAACAGAGAGAGAAAGAAACAGAGAGAGAAAGATTCTATAAAGATACTATAGGAGCCCAGCTCCCATTGTAGTGCCCACCTGAGCCTCCCGATGCAGGACATATCATGATCTGCTCACATGGCCGGATCCCCGATTCTTCCAAGGCGATCCCGCTGTCCGAGGAGGACATGGTGATGGATCTGAAGCATTCCCTGAAGTACCTCCATGGTTCCGTCACAATCTCCTCCCGAAATTACCTCATTTCCGGTCAGCTTCCAGCATGTCACTTCCGGTAGAACGTCACTTGCGAGTTTTAAAGTGCTCCTTGGGGCTCCGCCGTGTACTCCTGTGTCCGCGGGAAAAGTAAACTCCCGGCTGGGGCAGTCTCTCTCTCAAAATCGGGACTGTGCGGCTGGATCCGAGACGGTTGAATGCTTCCCACCATACACCTTGTACACACACGGCTCCACACACCTCATACATATACGGTTCCGGTTTGTATGCCTCGTACACACACGGCTCCACTCCGTACACCTTGTACACACAGCTCTGCTCCGTACACACACGGCTTCACTCTGTACACCCCGTACACATCCGGCTCTGCTCTGCTCCGTGCACTTTGTACACACAGGACTCTGTTCCGTACACACGGCTCTGCTCCGTACACACGCGGCTCCGCTCCCCACATCTCGTACACACGCGGCTCCGCTCCCCACACCTCATACACACTCGGCTCCGCTCCCCACACCTGTTACACATGCGGCTCCGCTCCCCACACCTCGTACACGCAGCTCCGCTACGTACACCTCGTACACACACTACTCAGCTCCGTACACCTCGTACACACACGGCTCTGCTCCGTACACACACAGCTCTGCTACATCCACCCTGTAAACCCCTCCTGACCCCACACATAAACTTACCCTCATCCAGCACGATGACAACCAGCACAGAAAGCAGAGTACTGCATATACTGAGGCCCCTGATCATGTGACCCCTGACTCCTCCCCTCCTGTGACCTCATCACAAGTCCTGTGCGTGCAGAGAAGCCCAACGATGTCATTTCTGGTATTTATCAGAGCTGCGGTGGCCGGTGGGTCTTGACAGGGCGAGGATGGGGTCGGTGCATGGGGGAGCGTGGCGGCGACGGTTGGGAGCTACGTACGGTATCCCAGACAGCGTGAGTGGGCCCTCCCCGTCTCGCCAGGGCCTCGGCACTTGCCCAGGTGCACCGGGTGCTGACGCCGGCCCTGCCCCCCACCATCTGCTCCAGAGGAAATCCCACCCCTACAGGAAACTCCCACCCCAGAGAAGATCCCAGTCTAGAGGAGATCCAACTGCTTTATAGGAGATCCGCCCTGCAGGAAACCCCCTAAACCAGAGTAGATCCCACACCTCAGTAGACATCCACCATTTCCTGTAGAGGAGATCCCACCACGCAGGAAACCCCCACTCCAGAGGAGATCCCACCCCACAGGAGAACTCCATCTCCTGCAGAGGAGATACCACCCCGCAGTAGACTCCCACCATCTGCTCCACAGGAGTTCTCACCCTGCAGCAGACCCTCACCATCTGCTGCAGAGGAGACCCCACCCTGCAAGAAACCCCCACTCCAGACGAGATCCCAACTCACAGGGAACCCCCACTCCATAGGAGATCCCACCCTGCAGTAGACCCTCACCATCTGCTGCAGAGGAGATCCCACCCTGCAAGAAACCCCCACTCCAGAGGAGATTCCATCCCGCACAGAGCCCCCATTCCAGAGGAGATCCCACCCCACAGGAAACCCACATCATCTGCTCAAGAGGAAAATCCCACCATGCAGGAAACCCCCACTCCAGAGGAAATCCCACCCCTCAGGAAAGAAGAAAAAAGGTACTCCAGCGTAGAGAAACTTCATCTTTAATGGAAGATCCCACCACGCTGGAAACCCCCACTCCAGAGGAGATCCCACCCCTGTAGGAAACCCCACTCCAAAGGAGATCCCATCCCACAGGAGACCCGCACTCTAGAGGAGATTCATTCCACAGGAGACCTTCTCCATCTGCTTCATATGAGATCCACCCCACAGGAAAACTCCAACCCAGAGGAGGTCCCACCCCACAGGAGACATCCGCCATCTTTTGCAGAGGAGAACCCACCCCGCAGTAGATCTCCACCATCTGCTCCAGTGGAGGTCCCACCTCACAGCAAATCCCCACTCCAGAGGAGATTCTGCCCCACAGGAGTCTCAACCCAGTCCAGAGGAGATCCCACAGCACAGGAAACCCACACCATCTGCTCAAGAGGAAAATCCCACCATGCAGGAAACCCCCACTCCAGAGGAAATCCCACCCCTCAGGAAAGAAGAAAAAAGGTACTCGAGCGTAGAGAAACTTCGTCTTTAATGGAAGATCCCACCACTCTGGAAAGCCCCACTCCAGAGGAGATCCCACCCCTTTAGGAAACCCCCACTGCAAAGGAGATCCTATCCCACAGGAGACCCGCACTCTAGAGGAGATTCCATTCCACTGGAGACCCTCTCCATCTGCTTCATAGGAGATCCACCCCACAGGAAACCTCCACCCCAGAGGAGGTCCCACCCCACAGGAGACATCCACCATCTTTTGCAGAGGAGATCCCACCCCGCAGGAGATCTCCACCATCTTCTCCAGTGGAGGTCCCACCTCACAGGACACCCCCACTCCAGAGGAGATCCTGTCCCACAGGAGTCCCAACCAAGTCCAGAGGAGATCCCACAGCACAGGGGACCACCACTATCTGCTTCAGGGGAGATTCCACTGTCAGGAAACCGCCCACTCCAGACGATATCCCACCTCACCATCTGCTCCAGAGCAGATTCCACCCTGCAAGAGACCCCCACTATCTGCTCCAGAGGAGATCTTACCCCACAGGAAACCCTCATGCCAGAGAATATCCCACCCCGCTGGAAGCTCCCACTCCAGAAGAGATCCCACTGTGTAGGAAATTCCCACTCTAGAGGAGATCCCACCCTTCAGGAGACCCCCCAATCCAGAGTAGATGTCACACATTAGGAACCCCCACTCCAGAGAATATCTCACCCCATCATCTTCTCCAGAGAGAGACCACCCCGCAGGAGACCCCCCACCATCGGCTCCAGAGGAAATCCCACCCCACAGTAAACCTCCAATCCAGAGGAGATCCCTCCCTGCAGAAGGTCCCCAATCCAGAGGACATCCCACCCCACCATCTTTTCCAGAGAATATCCCACACAGTAGGTTTGAAGATCTGAGGTTCTGGGTTGTAATAATCACCTAGGCAGGTAAACAATGCAACTATTTTTTATTCCTTACATCCAAAATGCAATGTCACCAATCTACAAGATCCCCACCCCAAGGCCGGTAGTCCTAGTGCCCCCGTACCAGGCAATACTCACTGCATCCCAACTTTTAGTTGGCCCACAGATTTCGTATCTCCCGCCGGTAAAGTCTGTAGTAACAGTCTACGCTCCTCCAAATGATAGGTATCACAATCAAAGCCCATGTATCCAGCAACAACAGTTCCAACTAAAAAAGATCCTGAAATCCAGGCGACAGATCCTTCAACAGTAGCACGTGTGTTCAGCCCATCCGGCAACAGATATCCAAACTCCATAGACAATCCATACATGTCTCAGGATGTCATCCTTGATCCTCTCTCTTTGACGTCACTCCAACTACTCCCAACTCATAAAACATTTGCCTATAGCTCAAAGAATTAAGCATATTCAATAAGCCCATCACCTGGGATTGGAGGTGAGACCCCCTATGGTACAGCTCCCCTGACTCTACTTTACCCATCCACACAATGAGCCTAGTGGCTGGGAGAACAATAGCTTGAGACCCTGAAATACAGATGAGATTAATAGAATGATTGCTTTACCTTTAGCAGTCTTCTGTGTGGCCTTAGGAACACATAACATTTAGCCTGCACGTCTTAGGGTTCCATTACATTTAGCGATGCACCAGCGATCCTGACAACGATACGACCTGGTCAGGATCGCTGGTGCATCACTAAATGGTCGCTAGTGAGCTGCCAAACAGGCAGATCTCACCAGCGACGCAGCAGCGATAAGCGATCCGTTGGTGGTCGCCTGCGTCCTTGCGTCGCTAGTCGGCGCCAGCAGTACGCCAACGAGGAAAAAATGGCCCAGGACATTCGAGCGTGATCAGCGATATCCAGTAGGGGGGCGGTCGCAGGTACGTGTCACACAAAGCGAGATCGCTAGCAATATCGCTGTTGCGTCACAAAGTCGGTGATGCTTTAGCGATATCGCTAGCGATATCGCTGTGTAAAAGGCCCTTTACTCTGCTTGCTGTCACTGAATGGAAACCTTGATTCCTGAGGATAAACTGATGAAGAAGCAAATCTCTAATAAAACAGCCGTGGACTCCGCTCTACAGGCTTTGGTCCAATAGTCTTGAGTAAGTGGACAGCTTCTCACAGTAGGAAACCCCCACTCTAGAGATCCCACCTGCAGGAAACCCCCAATCTAGAAGAGATCCTACTCCACAGATGACTCCTACATCTGCTTCAGAAGAGATCCACCCCACATGAGACCCTCACTCCAAAGGAGATCCCATCCTCCCCAAGAAACCCCCACTCCAGATGAGATCCCACCATCTGCTCCAGTGGAGATCCCACCCCACAGGAAACCCCCACTCCAGAGGAGATCCGACAACGCAGGAGACCCCCAATCCAGAGGAGATACCACTCTTCCGGAGACCCCCTCCATGTGCTTTAGAGGAGATCCCACCACACTGGAGACCCTTACCATCTGCTGCAGAGGAGATCCCAACCCACAAGAGACTCCCACTCAAGAGGAGATCTCACCCCGCAGGAGACCCCACCATCTGCTGCAGAGGAAATCCTACCTCGCAGGAGACACCCACCATCTCCTGTAAAGGAGATCCCACCCCGCAGGATACCACCACTCCAGAGGAAATGCCACCCCACAGGAGATCTCCACCATTTGCTTCAGAGGAGATCTCACCCTACAGTAGACTCCCACTCTGAAGGAGATCACACCCCACAGGAGTCCTTATACCTTGGAGGAGACCACCACCCTAGAGAAAACCTGTATTCTATGCCAAAGCAAACTTCACCACAACACTGAGGTGAAGAACATGCCAGAGGAGCTTCTAAGTCTCAAAGGACCTCTGACTGGACTCCCTGTCTCATAGAAGACCCACTACCTTCTCCCTGCAGGAGACCCGAGCCCCAAAAAAGTCTACCTACAAGGAGACCATTACCCTGTGGAAAGACCCCCTCAGCTTGAAGGAGACTCCTCCAGAGGAGTTATCCACTTTTGCCTTAGAGGAAAACCCCACCATGGAGGAGGCCCCACAACTTGACATGGATGAGATTCCCGTCTTCTTCCAGGATGCTGGATGATATCACCACCCTTTGTCTAGGAGGAGACCCTGCCTCTCATTGCGGAGGAGACCCCACCCTGGAATATAGCACAAAAGATATAATGTTGGACTGCTGAATGCACAAAGTAATGCAGAGTCCGTTTCCACTCAGGACAGGAGGCAGGTGTCCGCTGCTCCACCGTACACATCATCCGGGGGAATAATCCAGCATTACTGGAACAAGACAGACATTCAACTGTACTGTAGACTGATAAAGATGGATGTATTAGATGCATTGATAGAATCATAGAATGTTAGCGTTGGAATTGATCTCCAGGGTCATAGTGTCCAATCCTCTGCTCAATGCAGGATTCATTAAATTATCTCAGACAATGTCTGTCAAATGTCTGAAGACTTCCATTAAAGAAGAACTCCCCACCTCTCATGGCAGCCTGTTCCACTCATTGATCACCCTCACTGTTAAAAAGTTTTTTCTAATATCTGTATCTTCTCCCTTTCAGTTTCATTCCATTGCTTCTCGTGTTTCCATTGTAGGGGTTCTACTCGCTCAGGTGCAGCGGGAGACAATCAGGAGGCAGGTTCCTTTAAAGTTCATGGGGTTTATTGCATCATAAACCCATAAAGCAGCACATAACCAAAAGAGATAGCCTTTAGCTAAGGCAAAAAGAGAATACAAATGTCCGTTACTTCAGACTCAGCCCTGGAGCCTCAGCACACACGGGAGTTTTAGTCCTCCCCACATACAGCACTGGGTTTCAGGAGTAGTCTAGCTTATAAAGTTCTAGCCACACCCACGAACCCAGCAGCTGACTGGTCACATGATTGTGACCTCACCACAGGTCCTTGCAAAACATCAGAAATAGAATGATATTAATTAGGGCTTACATTACAGAGCGCACCCATCTCTGAGCCACATACCTCCCATCAACTATACAACCCTTAGCCATGCCACACCATGTACAAATGAGAATAATGATGAACACTGTACACTGTGACAGCCCTTTAGATATTTGTAGACTCCTATTAAGTCTCCTCTTAGTCTTCTTTTTTGCAAGCTAAACATTTGCAAATCCTTTAACCGTTCCTTGTAGGACATACTTTGCAGTCTGCTCATCATCCTGGTAGCTCTTCTCTGAACTTGCTCCAGTTTTTTAATGTCTTTTTTAAAATGTGATGCCTAGAACTGGGCACAGTATTCCAGATGAGGCCTGACCAAGGAGGAGTAGGAGGGGATAATTACTTCACGTGGTCTACACTCTATGCTTCTGTTAATACATTCCAGCACTGTGTATGCCTTTTTGCTGCTGCATCACACTGTTGACTCATGTGCAGTCTGTGATCTATTAGTATACCCAAGTTTTTTTCACATGTGCTGTTGCTTAATTCTGTTCCTCCTATTCTGCAGACGTAATTTTCGTTTTTCTTGCCCAGATGTAGAATCTTGCTTTTCTCCCTGTTAAATACCATTCTGTTAGTCACTGCCCATTGTTCAAGCTTATCTAGATCCTTCTGAAACCTTTCTCTGACTTCTCTTGATTTAGCTATATCTCCCAGCTTTCCATCATCTGCAAATGTGATCAGTTTACCTTCAGTTCCCTTATCTAGATCAATTATAAAAATGTTGGACAACACTGGGGCCAGGACATAGCCTTGTGGTACTCCGATTGAAACACTTTTCCAATTGGATGTGCTAAATTTTTACAATTGGATGATAAAGTTCCATTAAGCAGCACTCCGCATATAAGGGTCTGCAGTAGAGTTGAGCGAAACAGGTTGGCCAGATTCAAAAGTCGCCGACTTTCGCCAAAGTCGGGTTTCGCCGAGCGAAACCCGACCATAGCGTGAGGTCGGCCATGCGGTCATCTGCCCGAGCGACAAAGTCGGATTTCACAGAATGCTTGCATGTGACTTTTTTTCAGCCAATGAGCAAGGACGTACACTGTGGGCAACGAGATGACGTGCAGCGTCCGGGGAGAGAGAGAGAGATTTCGCGCACTTTAAAAAAGCGGTCCGGCATGTAGGTGTCCTCCACTCCCTGCCAACTTTGCTTCCCCATTGACTTGCATTGGGTTTGCATTGGGTTTCGTGTTTCAGTCGGACCTCCGACTTTTCCCGATAGTCGGCCGATTTCGTTCGACTCGACTTTTGAGAAATTCGGGTTTCATGAAACCCGACTCGACCCTAAAAAAGGCAAATTCGCTCATCTCTAGTCTGCAGTATCGCCCTCTGCTTCTGACAAGAGCAGAGACTCGGCTACTTAATTAGATTTTTACCTAAGAATTATATATGGCATAAAAAGGGAAAAAATGTTTGTTCCATCGTTGAATTAAGTCCCAAAAATGGCTGGTAGGGGCTCCTACCTGTTTCTAGTGCACACTGTCAGCCATGTGATAAAACACTCCAGGATCGGCTTTGCTGGGGTCAAAGGTCACGTGCGTTCAGCATGAAACTCAGGCGCAGAGCTGGGATTCGGGTGAAACTGACCCTGGGTCAGGTTTATTAACGGTGAAAGCAATGCAAAAAAGGAAATAAAACATAAAACAAATCCTTGCCTGTCCGCCACTAACTAAACAATGGACAACCTAACTACCAACTGGCGGGCTTCTCCCGTCCAGCCAAACCACAGTTGCAGTGGGCACTGCTTCCACTCACGTGTGTCTCTCACACAGACAAGCTCTCTGTGTTCCCAGGCTGAGACACTCACACAACCACCTGGCATCCTTTTATATCCACCTCCTATTATTCATTAGCAAGCAGGTGCGATACTGACCAGACTAGGCCACATAGGAAAGGAATCTGGGCGAGATATACCTGCCCTCATCCACTATTCCCACATGATTCTCACATATCCCCCCCTTCTGCTCAGACCACTCCGGTCGAGCAATGACACCCGCCAAACAGTGCACTCGGGACATGGCATCTGCATTTCCCATCTGTACCCCTGGGCGGTGCTCCACCATAAAAGTGTAGGCCTGCAGGGCAAGGAACCACCGGGTCACCCGGCTATTCCGTTCCTTGTTCAAGTGCATCCACTTGAGAGGGGCATGGTCAGTGATCAGTCTGAACTTTCGGCCCACCAGGTAATATTTGAGGGCCTCTAGAGCCCACTTAATGGCGAGGCACTCTTTTTCTACGACTGCATACCTTTGCTCGTGTTTATTCAGCTTCCTGCTGAGATAGAGGACTGGGTGTTCCACTCCGTCCCTCACTTGTGAGAGTACGGCCCCGATACCGGTATCAGAGGCATCCGTTTGTACCACAAACTCACTGCGGAAGTCCGGAGTCACCAGTACGGGCTGAGAGCAAAGTGCCCGTTTTAGGCTATGGAAGGCTTCTTCAGCCGCTAAACTCCATTTAATCATGACGGAGTCTTTCCCTTTTGTAAGATACGTCAGGGGGGTAGCGATGGCTGCAAAATTGGGTATGAACCGGCGATAATAACCGGCGATCCCCAGGAAGGCTTGCACCTGCTTCTTGTTGACAGGTTGTGGCCAGTCCTGAACCGCCTGAATCTTATCAACCTGGGGTTTAACAACACCCCTCCCAATTACATACCCCAAATACCGGGCTTCTTCTAGCCCGATGTGACATTTCTTGGGGTTCGCGGTTAGACCTGCCTCCCACAGGTCGTCAATCACAGCTTGTACTTTCTGGAGATGAGTCTCCCAGTCCAAGCTGTAAATGACAATGTCCAAATAGGTCGAAGCATACTGCCTATGTGGCCTCAGGACTCGATCCATCAGTCTCTGGAAGGTCGCCGGTGCTCCGTGCAGACCAAACGGCATATACACATACTGAAATAGACCTTCTGGGGTAGCAAATGCTGTCTTTTCTCTGGCAGCCTCCACCAGAGGGATCTGCCAATACCCCTTTGTTAGGTCTAGGGTCGTAATATACCAGGCTTTTCCTAACCGATCTATCAACTCGTCGACCCGGGGCATGGGGTAGGCATCAAATTTTGAGACCGCTTTCAGTTTCCTGAAGTCATTGCAGAACCGGATGGTGCCGTCCGGTTTAGGAATTAGCACAATCGGGCTGGACCAAGCACTGTGCGATTCCTCAATGACACCTAACTCTAACATTGCCTTCACTTCTCGGGAAATGGCTTCACGGTGCTCTTCCGGGATTCGGTAGGGCTTTACGTGAACTGTGACACCAGGTTCCGTTACGATGTCATGTTTTATTAGCGTAGTCTGCCCGGGTTTTTCTGAGAAAAACTTTTGGTTGTGAAGTAGAAACTGCCTGACCTCAGTCTTTTGCCGCTCCGAGAGAGTCTCTGCAACCCGTACCTCCGGTACGGTATGCGAGCAGACAGGACGGGCCAGCTCCGCTGACAAGGCAGACCGATCCTTCCAGGGCTTTATCAGATTTACATGATAAATCTGTTCAGGTTTCCGTTTACCTGCCTGGTATACTTTGTAGTTTACTTCACCAACTCTTTCCTTGATCTCAAAGGGGCCCTGCCACTTTGCCAGGAACTTACTGTCCACCGTGGGGACCAGGATCAACACCCTATCTCCGGGTGCAAACGTACGGATCTTGGCGCCCCTATCATAGATTCTTTTTTGGGCTCCTTGAGCCTGTATCATGTGTTCTTTGACGATTGGCATAACAGCCGCAGTACGGTCCTGCATTTGTGTGACGTGATCCATCACTGTTTTAAACGGAGTGACCTGACCCTCCCAGGTTTCTTTTGCAACGTCTTAACAGTCCGCGAGGACGTCGGGCGTACAATAACTCGAAAGGCGAGAATCCCGTGGAAGACTGGGGTACTTCCCTGATGGCAAAAAGCAAATACGGAATTAAATAGTCCCAGTTCTTCCCATCCTTGTCTATCACCTTTCTCAGCATCTGCTTCAGAGTTTTATTGAACCGTTCGACCAACCCGTCTGTTTGAGGGTGATACACGGATGTGCGTAACGGTTCGATTTGTAACAATCGGCAGAGCTCCTTCATTACCCTGGACATAAAGGGGGTCCCCTGGTCGGTGAGTATCTGTTTTGGTATACCGACCCGGCTAAACACATGCACCAGTTCCTTGGCAATCGTCTTGGTGGCCGTGTTACGCAAAGGGATGGCCTCCGGGTAACGAGTGGCATAATCCAAGATGACCAGGATATGTTGGTGTCCACGTGCAGACCGTGGAAGGGGCCCAACTAAATCCATCCCAATCCTCTCAAACGGGACTTCAATAATGGGTAGGGGTACCAAAGGGCTACAGAACCGGGGCTTAGGTGCAGAGGCTTGGCAGTCAGGACAAGACTCACAATATACACGGATATCGTGATGCATGCCTGGCCAAACAAAACAGTGTAATATCCTTTCGGTGGTTTTCTGGACTCCCAGGTGACCTCCCATCACGTCCGTGGGCCAGGTCCAGCACCTGCCGCCGGTAGGGTTTTGGCACGACTAATAGTTGCACCGTATCTTCCCCCTTTTTCTCTACCTGATAGAGTAAATCATTCTCCAGAACCATGTAAGGATATGCCAGCCTAGAGCCAGGTTCTACGGGTACCCCATTTATCACTTTTACTTTTGTCCTAGCCTGAGAAAGGGTAGGATCCTTTATTTGCTCGCTTTGGAAGTCATCTTTCTGAACTTCTAAATCCGGCAAACGGGGAGGTGGACGGCTTTCAGCCTCCTCCTCTTCCCCGGTCTCCTCCGTATCACCCGCCATGACTGAAAATGGGAACTGCAGGTCATTTCCCGCAGACTCTTCCCCCGAGTCTTCCGGGGAGACCTCTTCCCGGGGTTCGGGACCCACACGCGCCCTGGGAGAAGAATCATGTACACTATTACCCGAAGGCATCAACTGATTCTCCCACAATTGCCAGAAGTGGGGAAAATCCCGGCCCAGGATAACATCATGCAATAACGCCGGGATGAGTCCCACTTTATGTTGCACAGACCCATAGGAAGTTGTAATGCATATGACCGTGGTGAGGTACGAACAGGTGTCTCCATGCACACACATTACAGAAAATTTGTCTGATGGTCCAGTCGGGGCTGACACCAGACTGGCCTTCACCAGAGTCACCACACTTCCCGAGTCTAACAATGCCACCACATTTTTGCCATCAACAGTTAAATCACACAAGTGTTTTTCCACATCCTTTTGACCGGCATTCACACTCACTACCCGTGCAACCATAGACATGCGGTTTTTAGAGTCTGTGACGTCGCACTGCATGGGTTCAGTAGTGACCGGACAGTTCGCAGCAATATGTCCCATCTCTTGGCAGCGGAAACACCTAACGGGCCCCTTGCTTAGACCATAGTTCGTTACTCTCGGCCTCGCAGTGCGGGCAGTCCCGTTTTCCTCCCCCACTGT
Organism: Dendrobates tinctorius; assembly: GCF_039654945.1. Lineage (NCBI taxonomy): Eukaryota > Metazoa > Chordata > Amphibia > Anura > Dendrobatidae > Dendrobates > Dendrobates tinctorius. The sequence continues at coordinate 10,612,736 of NW_027361678.1, forward strand.
CTTAGGGATTTTTCCATCTCCCCTACTCCCTGGAACAGTCTTACCGGTTCCACGTGGAGATGATGAAGAACGAGGTGGGGTAGCGTCGTCTCGGAGTCCTTCCGCCACGGAGTAACGTTCAACCAGATCCACCAGTTGATCTGCCGTCGTAGGATTTCCATGGCTTACCCACTTCCTCAGGGCTGGCGGTAGAGCTCTCAGGTACTTGTCCATGACGACTCTCTGGATTATCTCTGGCGCTGTCAGCACCTCGGGTTGTAGCCACTTCTTCGTCACGTGGATCAGGTCGAACATATGTGACCGGCTGATAAGTCCATTGATGCACTCTCTGTGCATGGACAGCGGTCGTCACTCCCAGCCGGGCCAAGATCTCGGCTTTCAGTTTGTCAAAGTCCTGCGCAGCTTCAGGCTCTAAGTCATAATAAGCCTTTTGGGCCTCACCGGAAAGAAACGGGGCAATCAGGCCGGCCCATCTTGCCTTCGGCCATTTTTCTCGCAACGCCGTCCGTTCAAACGTAGTCAGGTATGCCTTGACGTCATCTTCTGTCGTCATCTTCTGCCAGTACCGACTCACGTGAATCACTCTCGACTCGGCTTCCAGGTTAACCTCAGGTAAGCTTGCCAAGCGCTGCGCCACCTGCTGGAGAAGCGAACGATCGGTAACTGTCATGTCCACCAACTCCTTCAGCTGGGCCATCATCACCCGATTAGCTTCTTGCTGGACGGCGGTGGACTGTACCAGCGCTTTCACCACGTCCTCCATGCTCATGCTTGCAACGTGATGCCCGCGTTCTCCACCACAATGTGATAAAACACTCCAGGATCGGCTTTGCTGGGGTCAAAGGTCACGTGCGTTCAGCATGAAACTCAGGCGCAGAGCTGGGATTCGGGTGAAACTGACCCTGGGTCAGGTTTATTAACGGTGAAAGCAATGCAAAAAAGGAAATAAAACATAAAACAAATCCTTGCCTGTCCGGCACTAACTAAACAATGGACAACCTAACTACCAACTGGCGTGCTTCTCCCGTCCAGCCAAACCACAGTTGCAGTGGGCACTGCTTTCACTCACGTGTGTCTTTCACACAGACAGGCTCTCTGTGTTCCCAGGCTGAGACACTCACACAACCACCTGGCATCCTTTTATATCCGCCTCCCATTATTCATTAGCAAGCAGGTGCGATACTGACCAGACTAGGCCACATAGGAAAGGAATCTGGGCGAGATATACCTGCCCTCATCCACTATTCCCACATGATTCTCACAGCCAGTAAGATGTCCTCTCTTTCCCACCATCCCATTTCCAGTTCTCTTTTTAGGGTACGTTGCCCCATTCCCTGTTGGCACACGTTTATAAGTGTTTCCTTGAGGTTTCCAAAAAGACATACTGATAGGAAATTTAGATTGTGAGCCCCAATGGGGACAGTGATGATAATGTGTGCAAACTGTAAAGCGCTGCGGAATATGTTAGCGCTATATAAAAATAAAGATTATTATTATTATCTCACAAATATAAAAAATCAGAAGAATATTTATACAGCACTGGCAAAAATTAAGAGACGACTGCACTGTTTTATAAAAATCAGCTTCTCTACATGCCTGACAGCCATTCCATTCCAGTGTCAGTTGAATTCCAACCAGAGTACACCTCATTCTACTGAATGTGCTTCTGATAAGGTGATCCCCTGAACCATATCTTATTTAACGAAGGAAAGTATAAAAAAACGTACTGTGGTGTTCACAATCCTCTTGCAATAGGACAAACTGGATGGCAAAACAAGTGCTAGTAATATCCCAAAAGTAATAGGAATGAAAAAATAACTTTTAACCAAAGGAGTTGAAAAGAAAAGTCTTGAGTGAGGAAAAGAAGGGCTCAGTTCTGGCTTTACTAGCAGAGGGATCCAGTGAGCCTCATGTTGCCTCCATCCTTAAAATTTCTAATACAGCAGTCCATTACAACTAGGTCAATGTGTGAATGAAGGACCACCACATCAAATCCCTGTCATGGGCAGCCCAATCTCCAGACCTGAACCTCACTGAAATCCTCTGGAATGTAATCTAGGGGAAGATGGATAGTCACAAGCCATCAAACAAAGAACTGCTTACATTTTAGTACCAGGAGTGGCATAAGGTCACCCAAAAGCAGTGTGAAAGACTGGTGGCAAGCATGCCAAGACGCATGAAAGCTGTGATTAAACATCATGGTTATTCCACAAAATATTGATTTCTGAACTCTTCCTGAGTAAAAACATTAGTATTGTTGTTTCTAAATGATTATGAACTTGTTTTCTTAGCATTATTTGAGGTCTACAAGCACTGCATTTTTTGTTATTTTGACCATTTCTCATTTTCTGAAAATAAATATAAAATTTAGTGGTTGTATATTCGGAGACATGTTGTCAGTAGTTTATAGAATAAAAGAGCAATTTACATTTTACTCAAATATACCTATAAAGCGAAAAATCAGACAAACTGAAAGTTTTGCAGTGGTCTCTTAATTTTTGCCAGAGCTGTATAAACAAAAATATTAGGCTGGTTTCACATTAGCGCTTTTTAAGCGCACGCACGGCCGGGGGTAGCTCCGCCCCCGAGCCGGCTCTCTGCCCGGCGTGCCCGCCCCTTGCTTGTAGCGCCGCCTCCTAGCGGACAGCGGCGCCTGCGATCAGCGCACCCTATCTTTAGCATAGGGTGCGCAAATCGTGCGCAGGCCGTGCGCTAGTTGCGCTTTGACCTGCGCTGCGCACTTTTGATGGTGCGCCGTGCGCGCCAAAATCCGAAAAGTTCGATTTTGGCGCGCACGGCGCACCGTCAAAAGTGCGCAGCGCAGGTCAAAGCGCAACTAGCGCACGGCCTGCGCACGATCTGTGCACCCTATGCTAAAGATAGGGTGCGCCGATCGCAGGCGCCGCTGTGCGCTAGGAGGCGGTGCTACAAGCAAGGGGCGGGCACGCCGGGCAGAGAGCCGGCTCGGGGGCGGAGCTACCCCCGGCCGTGCGTGCGCTTAAAAAGCGCTAATGTGAAACCAGCCTTACACGGGTCTACAAAAAATTTTTTTTTTAATCATTGTAGGTGACTTTGAACTTTTCTGAATCATCTTTTTGTCCTGATTTCAAAAATGTATATAGCTTTTCTGTAGCAGGTATAGTTTTCATGGAGCAGCAGCATTATAATAAGGTATAGGAAATATACTGGTGACATTAAGAAAACAGTAATCTACACATCAGAAAAAAAATGCTTCACCTTACAAATCAGTTTTTATTGAACCAAAATAATTTCACATGAAAGATAGAAAGCAAAATATGAGCAGAAATTAAAATTGCTTGACACTAGACTGTCGCTGATACGATTTTTCAGGGTTGTCCCTATATAACATCCAACAGTAATCTGCCATCATTGAGTCATTCCAAAAACCCTGGCAACGGTGATCCATTACTTTAATGTCCTGGTGAAACCACTCACCTTGTTCATCGCTTACATCCCCAAGATTTTGAGGTAAGAAATCTAAATGTGAATGCAAAATGTGCATTTTCAGAGACATGCGACATCCAAGACACTGGTATGCATTTAGCAGTTCCTCAACACCTTCAACATATTCTGGAGATTTTTCTTTTCCTAAGAAGTTTTCACAGATCCACTTGAAGCTTTTCCAAGATCTCACTTCCTTATCGCTTAGAGTTCCTTCATCATCTCTCGTAAGCTCTCTGATCTGAGGACCAACAAATACCCTTCCTTCAGTTTTGCTGGTGAGAAATACTGGAGAATTTCTGTGAAATGTACTGGAACCCTTGTGAATTTGTCTTTGCCATGGCTTTCACAAAGTTTTTAGTCAATCCCATCTTTATATGTAGTGGAGGAAGAAAGATTTTGGTTGGAGCATCTAAAGGATTATGCTGAACATTGTCTCTACCTGGAGCATAGATGTTTCTCTGTCCCCAATCATGACGAACGTAATGCTCTACTGTATTTCTACTGTCCCATAAACACAAGAAGCAACAATATTTTGTGAAACCTCCTTGCATTCCCATTAGCAGACCAATCACTTTCAAATCTCCAGAGATATTCCATTGATGATGCTTATATTGTATAGCATCCAAAACAGATTTTCATAACTTTCCTTTAGATGACATGAGTGAGAAATAGGGATTGATGGTTTCATATTTCCATTGTGAAGCAACACTGCTTTCAAACTTCTCTGACCTTTTTTTGTAGGAAGAAGGCGGCTGGGAAACGTGAAACATTATCCAAAGTGGATAAGGAGTCAGAGGTGGAGAGAGCGAAGGCGAGTGCGGCTGTGTGGGAGGCCCGGCTGAAGATGACGGCATTCTCAAGAGCAGAGTATCGGGAGGCTGCACGCAGTCTGGCGCACAACAATGCGGAGCTGACCAAGAACAAAGAGCAACTGGAGAAGGACATGTTGGATGTCATCGGGTTCCTCAAAAAGCAGGATGAGAAGAAAGAAGAGATGGTAAATTAATTTGACGAATTCACAAATTATAAAACTTCTGCTGAAAAGGAGTTCAAAGATGAGGCCCCCAGTTCTTCCAGAACTCAAAAAACAGATTGTTCTCTAGAAGCCGGTGATCCTGTATCTCTTCCTGCTATACCCTTTTGATTCCAGCAGTGTTCTGGATGAAACCTTCCCACTTTGTATCTTGGCTACCACTCTGCTTCTCATATCACCATTATGTTTACAAAGTTGTGAACATTCACGGCGCATACCGTATATAAAGAAAAAGCTAGTGTTAAAGTGCCAGAAAATGTCTACATAGAATAGATAACCAGTTCAGTACAGATGAATCGTATATTCATACCAAGAAAATGCACACAGGAGCCATGTGTAGCAAAAAAACATAGGAAGTTTATTGATTACATTACAAAAAAAAAAGTGTGAAACCACAAAATGGCGCCACATTCCCACATGCAATATATAACAGGAGGAATATGAAATTGTTTGCATCTCCATCATACATATAGCAAATCTATGTACCTTGATGGAAATACAGTATACTAATTTACTGTATATACTCATGTATAAGCCGAGTTTTTCAGCACAGTTTTTTGAGCTGAAAGCAACCCCCTCGGCTTATATACGAGTCAATTGTCTCAGAAAGCCGGTGGGGAGCGGCGGAACAGCAGGTCACATAGGAAGGAGGCTAAAGCACACAGTTACAGCTGCAGCCACCGGGTTCCAGCACAGTGGCACACTCGCTGCATCTCTATTCCGGCGCCAGCACCATTTTCAGCCGAGCGATCATGTGGCCCCGCTTATTAAGGTAATGAATATGCACGCCTCTCCACTCCATAGGCGTGGAGTGAATATTCATTACCTTAATGAGTGGAGCCACGTGATCTCTCAGCCGCAGGAGCTGCTGGCGCCAGAACGAGATGCTGCGATGGCACGCAGGAAGGTGAGTAGGATGTTTTGTTTTTTTTTAAATAGGAACCATGCAAACAAGGATAGCGGATTATGAGTCATGCATGTAAGGACAAGGATTAAGGAGCCATACATACAAGGGTAGCGATGGGGGAGCCATGCATACAAGGACAGGGACCCGGGAGCCATGCATACTAGGATAAGGATGGGGGAACAATGTGTACCCGGCTTATACTAGAGTCAATAAATTTACCCAGTATTTCATGGCAAAATTTGGTGCCTCGGCTCATACTCTAGTATATACAATATATAAGATCAAAAAGATATTAGATGAAAAATGGTTTAAATCAAAGGGACAGGTGAACTAAGCAAACAGATGACAAGAGTGCAGCATATAACATAGGTCATTACACCAGTGGGATGTGGTGACAGGCCCCGACGCTCGTTTTGGCGTACTGCCTTCGTCTGGGGGTGGCATCACACAAACAGGAGCTTGTTTATATACATTTATGGGACTAATCGGCACGAAGGATGCATATAAGGTTTTAAGTAGTCGTTAACTTGAATATGTCAGTAGGAGTCTGGAATCAAACAGAAATAAGTCGTATTTAACTCAACCAGGGTGGGCAGGTCTCAATTAGATATGAATTACTGGCATCACAGTCAGAAATTAAATTACACTTCCAAAGGCGAGGCCAAAGAATCCACTTTTTTACATTGTTTTAATGCATGATTTTGATTTTTGTAATGTTCTAATTAATAAACTTTCTATATTTTTTTGCTACATTTGGTTCTCATATTACCAGTGTAACCTGACCATCCTGCATTCGTTAAAATATACAGGAAGTGCCAAAAATTCCATCTCATCATTTACACTCTCCTTCCACTGTAACCCTTTTAACTACTTTCCCCCTTCTCCTCCCCCTGACATTGTTCTCATCATTTACACCCTACTCCCCCTGTCATTGTTCTCATAATTTACGCCCTCCTCCCGCTGTCACTGCTTTCGCCATTTACGGCCTCCTCCCTCTGTCACTGCTCTCGTCATTTACACACTCCTCCCAATGTCACTGCTCTCGTCATTTACACCCAGCTCCCGCTGTCACTGTTTGTCATTTACGGCCTCCTCCTTCTGTCACTGCTCTTGTCATTTACGCCCTCCTCCCGCTGTCACTGCTCGTCATTTACACCCTCCTCCCGCTGTCACTGCTCGTCATTTACACACTCCTCCCAATGTCACTGCTCTCGTCATTTACACCCTCCTCCCGCTGTCACTGCTCGTCATTTACGGCCTCTTCCTTCTGTCACTGCTCTTGTCATTTACGCCCTCCTCCCGCTGTCACTGCTCGTCATTTAAGCCCTCCTCCCTCTATCACTGCTCGTCATTTACACACTCCTCCCGATGTCACTGCTCTCGTCATTTACACCCTCCTCCCGCTGTCACTGCTCTCGTCATTTGCGCCCTCCTCCCGCTGTCACTGATATCGTCATTTACACTCTTCCCCCGCTGTCACTGCTCGACATTTACAGCCTCCTCCTTCTGTCACTGCTCTTGTCATTTATGCCCTCCTCCCACTGTCACTGATCTCGTCATTTACGCCCTCCTTCCGCTGTCACAGCTCTCGTCATTTACGCCCTTCTCCTGCTGTAACTGCTCCCGTCATTTACGCCCTCCTCCCGCTGTCACTGCTCGTCATTTACACCCTCCTCCCGCTGTCACTGCTCGTCATTTACACACTCCTCCCAATGTCACTGCTCTCGTCATTTACACCCTCCTCCCGCTGTCACTGCTCGTTATTTACGGCCTCTTCCTTCTGTCACTGCTCTTGTCATTTACGCCCTCCTCCCGCTGTCACTGCTCGTCATTTAAGCCCTCCTCCCTCTATCACTGCTCGTCATTTACACACTCCTCCCGATGTCACTGCTCTCGTCATTTACACCCTCCTCCCGCTGTCACTGCTCTCGTCATTTGCGCCCTCCTCCCGCTGTCACTGATATCGTCATTTACACTCTTCCCCCGCTGTCACTGCTCGACATTTACAGCCTCCTCCTTCTGTCACTGCTCTTGTCATTTATGCCCTCCTCCCGCTGTCACTGATCTCGTCATTTACGCCCTCCTTCCGCTGTCACAGCTCTCGTCATTTACGCCCTTCTCCTGCTGTAACTGCTCCCGTCATTTACGCGCTCCCCCCGCTGTCACTGATCTCGTCATTTACACCCTCCTCCCGCCGTCACAGCTCTCGTCATTTACACCCTACTCCCGCTGTCACTGCTCTCGTCATTTACGCCCTCCCCCCGCTGTCACAGCTCTCGTCATTTACGCCTTCCTCCCGCTGTCACAGCTATCGTCATTTACGCCTTCCTCCCGCTGTCACTGCTTTCGTCATTTACGCCTTCCTCCCGCTGTCACAGCTATCGTCATTTACGCCCTCCTCCCGCTGTCACTGCTCTCGTCATTTACGCCCTCCCCCCGCTGTCACTGATCTCGTCATTTACACCCTCCTCCCGCTGTCACAACTCTCGTCATTTACGCCCTCCTCCCGCTGTCACAGCTCTCGTCATTTACGCCTTCCTCCCGCTGTCACTGCTCTCGTCATTTACGCCCTCCCCCCGCTGTCACTGATCTCGTCATTTACACCCTCCTCCCGCTGTCACAGCTCTCGTCATTTACGCCTTCCTCCCGCTGTCACAGCTATCATCATTTACTCCCTCCCCCCGCTGTCACAGCTCTCGTCATTTACGCCTTCCTCCCGCTGTCACAGCTATCGTCATTTACGCCCTCCTGCTGTCACTGCTCTCATCATTTACGCCCTCCCCCCGCTGTCACTGATCTCGTCATTTACGCCCTCCCCCCGCTGTCACTGATCTCGTCATTTACGCCTTCCTCCCGCTGTCACAGCTATCGTCATTTACGCCCTCCTCCTGCTGTCACTGCTCTCGTCATTTACGCCCTCCCCCCGCTGTCACTGATCTCGTCATTTATGCCCTCCTCCTGCTGTCACAGCTCTCGTCATTTACACCCTCCCCCCGCTGTCACTGATCTCGTCATTTATGCCCTCCCCTCGCTGTCACTGATTTCATCATTTACACCCTCCTCCTGCTGTCACTGCTCTCGTCCTTTACACCCTCCTCCCGATGTTATGTAGGGTGGTAGCCGTGGCAGTAGGCTGTACAGTTCCCACACCCTGGCGCCCCAAAGATAAAATGCAATGTCCTTTCTACTGCATGTGCAGCATATGCCACAGCACACTTACAGGCTCTGTCAGATTCCCCTCAGCTGCTGTCATATCGGCTCCTCATCCATGAGCTTCACAAATCACTTTAGACACGAGGTCTTTTTCCAACAGTTTAACTTTAATAGACAGCAGCGTATTCATCACGTGGGCAATTCACACAGAGCCACGTATTCTGCACTTTCCCTGCCTTCTGGGCAGACTCTATTCCTTCTGTATCCTCTCTCCTTTTCCTTCCGGCATTCGCTGCCGTATCTCGAGTCAAACGCTGATCTGTCAGTGCCTTCCTTTTACCTGCCGAGAGAGAGAAACAGCTTCACTCAAAATAAGTCTCGTTTGTCTTGCAGATAGTGCTAGAGTTTATTCCAAATTCACCACAGGGTTATACAAATAGAGTGATAATGAGTTACGAGGTTAATGAGGTACGAGGTACCTCATTAATCTCGTACCTCATTATCACTCTACTGTATTTGCATTACCTTGTGGTGAATTTTGAATAAACTCTAGCACTATCTGCAAGACAAACGAGACTTATTTTGAGTGCGGCTGTTTCTCTTCTTGTCATGATTTTTGGACTGAGTCCCAGGTTCAGCCAGCACCTGATTTTTCAATGGAGTGCACGTCATTCATTCTTTTATTCCTTTTACCTGCAATCTGGGCAACCTCTTTGGACAGTCCGTGTCCCATCTGTGCCTTCCACGTCACCAGCTCCCTGTCAACCCCACGTCCGGTTCCAATTGGGAAAGGTGTCAGGAAATCCATCTCAGCTGCTTACGCCCTGGTCTTAGACCCCGGGTCCATCCTGAGGATGTTCCTTTTGAGCTGGTGCTCGACTGCACTATTCTCCAGCCTGGGGCCCCTTCCTGCCGTAGCAGCTTTATCGCCACGGCCTGTAACTATCTGCTCCAATGCTACCCACACGCCCGGCCATGGGAAATGGTGCCCGGGCTTCTGCCTCTAATCTAATCAGGAAGTCCGTCTGCTATCTTAACCCCTGTGCTGCCTGTACCTTACTACACTTCTTTCTATTCTTTGCTAGCCTATCTCTATGATGCCCCCCTCTACTTTAATCCCCTATGGTCCTATACTATGTCCTAATCTATCCCTAAGCTTAAGCACAATATGGAAATGCACCACATTACAGTACATGACAATAACATTAGGAAACTACACATTACATTAATAAACAGTGAGGTGCCGCATGTCGTCAAGTGAACAGCGTCCAGGAGAGAGAAGGCACGTGAGGGTCCCCGTCACCTTCTTACACTTACACCTCTCGTCATTTATGCCCTCTTCCTGCTGTTATAATCTCGTCATTTACGCCCTCTTCCCGCTGTCACTTATCATTTATGCCCTCCTCCTGCTGTCACTGATCTAGTAATTTACGCCCTCCTCCTGCTGTCACCGATCTGGTCATTTACACCCTACTCCCGCTGTCACTGCTCTCGTCATTTACGCCTTACTCTCGCTGTCGCTGCTTTCATCATTTACGCCCTCCTCCCGCTGTCACCGCTCTCGTCATTTACGCCCTCCTCCCGCTGTCACCGCTCTCGTCATTTACGCCCTCCTCCCGCTGTCACTGCTCTCGTCATTTACGCCCTCCTCCCGCTGTCACCGCTCTCGTCATTTACGCCCTCCTCCCGCTGTCACTGCTCTCGTCATTTGCGCCCTCCTCCCACTGTCACTGCTCTTGTCATTTACGCCCTCCTCCCACTGTCACTGCTCTTGTCATTTACGCCCTCCTCCCGCTGTCACTGCTCTCGTCATTTACGCCCTCCTCCCGCTGTCGCTGCTCTCGTTATTTGCGCCTTCCTCCCGCTATCACTGCTCTCGTCATTTACACCCTACTCCCGCTGTCACTGTTCTCGTCATTTAAACCCTACTCCCACTGTCACTGCTCTCGTCATTTACGCCTTACTCTCGCTGTCGCTGCTCTCATCATTTACGCCCTCCTCCCGCTGTCGCTGCTCTCGTTATTTGCGCCTTCCTCCCGCTATCACTGCTCTCGTCATTTGCGCCCTCCTCCTGCCGTCACTGCTCTCGTCATTTACGCCCTCATCCTGCTGTCACTGTTCTCGTCATTTACGCCCTCCTCCCGCTGTCACTGCTCTCGTCATTTACGCCCTCCTCCCGCTGTCACTGCTCTCGTCATTTACGCCCTCCTCCTGCTGTCACTGCTCTCGTCATTTGCGCCCTCCTCCCGCTGTCACCGCTTTCGTCATTTACGCCATCCTCCCGCTGTCACCGCTCTCGTCATTTACGCCCTCCTCCCGCTGTCACCGCTCTCGTCATTTACGCCCTCCTCCTGCTGTCACCGCTCTCGTCATTTACACCCTTCTCCCGCTGTCACCGCTCTCGTCATTTATGCCCTCCCGCTGTCACCGCTCTCGTCATTTACGCCCTCCTCCCGCTGTCACTGCTCTCGTCATTTGCGCCCTCCTCCCGCTGTCACTGCTCTTGTCATTTACGCCCTCCTCCCACTGTCACTGCTTTTGTCATTTACGCCCTCCTCCCGCTGTCAGTGCTCTCGTCATTTACGCCCTCCTCCCGCTGTCGCTGCTCTCGTTATTTGCGCCTTCCTCCCGCTATCACTGCTCTCGTCATTTGCGCCCTCCTCCCACTGTCACTGCTCTCGTCATTTACACCCTCATCCTGCTGTCACTGCTCTTGTCATTTATTCCCTCCTCCCGCTGTCATTGCTCTCGTCATTTACGCCCTCCTCCCGCTGTCACTGCTCTCGTCATTTATGCCCTCATCCTGCTGTCACTGCTCTCTTCATGTACTGTCACAAGAAGACAGTTGCTGCAGTGTTAAGCGCCTTAGGGAGGCAGACTTGCAGCCAATACAAGCATGACTTCAGTTCTCACCTGTAATATAACTTTTATTTCTATAACACCAACATATCTGGCAGCACTTTACAACAAGCGTATTGTACAGCCAATAAAGACATCACAGAGTAACACATAGTTCACCAGTTACAAAGGAGTGAAGGTCCTGCTGCTCGCAAGCTACAATCTGTTAGAAAAATGAGGGAAACACGGATGAGGAGAAGGTGAAGGGTAGTGCAGCACTGTGGAGAGGACAGGTAGGGTGGTAGACAGATGAGGAGGAGATGTAGGGCAGTGCAGCAATTGAGAGGACAGGTAGGGTGGTAGACAGAGATGAGGAGGAGATGTAGGGTGGGGCGGCACTCTGGAGAGAACAGGTAGGGTGGTAGATAGAGATGAGGAGGAGATGTTGGGTGGTGCAGCACTGGAGATTACAGGTAGGGAGGTAGACAGATGAGAAGGAGGTGCAGGGTGGTGTGGCACTGTAGAGAGCATTGTGGGTGAGAGTAATTTGTTTATATTGTACTCCATTGGATGGGTAACCAGTGTAATCACTGGTACAGGTTGGAGGCATCAATGTAGCATTTGGACAGGAATATGACCCTGGCTGCTACATTCAGGATGGATTGGAAAAGGAGAGATTTTAGAAAGAGGGAGACTGATTAGTAGAGAGTTGCAATGCTCCAGATGATAATTAATAAGAGCGACAGTAAGAGTCAATAGGTGAGGAAAAGTCAAATTCTAGAGATGTTTTTGAGATGCAGGTGACTGATCGGATATAGGGAGTGAAGGAGAAATCAAATATGACCTCAAGCCAGCGAGTGTGCTGCTGGGGAGTTATTTTAGAACCACACAGTGTAATCATTGTACATTTGAAATTGATATTTTTTAATGGAAGATCATCATATGTTGTATATTTTAAGAATTACTGAGTGGGCTAACATTGGAATCCTTTGCGGACCTTGCTGATGGCCTGTGTCTCGCTCTGCTTACATGTCTCAGTGCTCAGTAGTCTCCATTCTTCACTGCAAGGATGGAAGCAATGTTGAGGCTGATAAGTGCCAGATACTCCACATCCTAGCTCTGGGATTGTGTCTTGATTTCTTTTCTTTTTTTTAATATCTCCTTGTCCTTGAGTTCTAACTCATCCCACAATTTTCCTGGGTAGATTGTGAATCCTTGCTTGCAGTGTGGTAGTTGTGTAGTCTAGTGGTCCAGTGGTCAGCAGGGACCAATTATCACTGCAGTAACCATCTCCATTACTTCTTCTAAAGATTGAGAAACTGCAAAAACACCTGGTAACGCAGAAAAAGTCAGCAGAAGAGGAGCGAGCGAGGCTGGTGAGTGTCATTGGGTGGCTATTTTCCAGGCACTGTAATTACGGCAGAATGTTGTCCTTCAGCAGCATCACTCATGTAACCTGTCCCCAGTACATATGTGTTATATAGAGGCAATCATCATGAGTGTGAAGACAGATTTAATCATGTGAATGCGTCGAAGCCTTGGCATATTATGTGCAAACATTTGGTGCGTAATATTGTTTACAGTAAGCCAATGAATGATGTGTGTACAGGAAGCCGACCAACGGGGTCACCTACAGTAATCTGGCCAATGGTGTTGTGTACAAAAAGCCAAATAATGGGTTCGCCTGCAGTAATTTGACCAATGTGGTTGTGTGCAGAAAAGCCAAACAAAGGGGCATGTGCAATAATATGACCAATAGGCTCATCTACAGTAATCTGACCAATGGGCTCATCTACATTAATCTGACAAATGGGGTCGTCTACAGAAAGCCAAGCAATGGGGGTGTGTGCAGTAATCAAAACGATGGTGATGTCTACATTAATCTGGCCAATGGAGTCGTGCTGTAATCTGAGCAATGGGGCCGTGTACAGAAAGCCAAAGAATGGGGTGGGTGCAGTAATCTAACCACTTAGGGTCATCTTCAGTAATCTGATCAATGGGGTTGTGTTCAGAAAGCCAAACAATGGGGCGTGTGCAGTAGTCTGTCCAATGGAGTGTGTACAGTAGTAATTTGACCAATAGAGTGTGTGCAGTGAGGCAAGCAATGGCTTGCTTACAACCATCTGTTTTACCTGCTCAAGTTTTAATCTGCAGCTCGCTAACTAACATACAAGTTAGGCACAACTGATTACAGTTTTTGAGGTAAACCAAGATGAGTTTTATTTTCTAGACTAACATTCTAGCACATGTGTTATAGCTGAAAACATCCCATTAATAAGCATAAATCATAAAGTAAGCATCAATACATCACCAGATATTGTAGCATCACTCTGAGATCGGGGGACTTCAAAACGATCGCATCAGGAGGAACCGGGAAAACATTTGTCAGCACGTGTGCTTGACCTCAAATTAAGTCCCGATTCCTTCTAGAAAGTCCCTTGCTTATATACATTAAGTATAACTAAATGTAACTGATAACGTTAGTGCAATCGCAGTACAACCATCTAAAATATTCTGGCACGTGATCACATCATGTGATCATGCACAGTTACTTTGTTTTCAAGGATACTGAGCTCCTGACTATGAGTTATGCATACCAGTATTTTCCAGTTTATTCCACTTATGCAAGAGCAGATTTGATCTTTTATAACCTTATGCTCAAAGACTGAAAGAGGGCAAAGAACCTGATTGATTACTATTCTAGTGATCAAATACCTATCTATTCCATACTCACAGACAAACTTGTCCCATTTGTATCACACCATCTGACCAATGAGGTCATGTGCAGAAAGTCAAACAATGGGGGCGTGTTCAGTGAGACAAGCAATAGGGCTTTTACAGTAATGTAAAGACCCCGTTACACATCACGATGTCCCAGCGATCCCACCAACGATCCGACATGGATGGGATCACTGGGACATCGTTAGACAGCCCCTCCAGCGATCAGGACCAGCGAGCAAGCTGGTTTCCAATGTAAACAGCGGGTATCTAAGAGCCACGTGGCTCTTAGATACCCGCTGTTTACCCTGGAAACCAGCGTCACGCTGGTCCTGATCGCTGGAGGGGCTGTCTATGTGACATTGGAAACCAGCGTCGCTGATCGCTGGTCTCTCGCTGCCACACGCAGCGATGCACGCTGGCTAGCGGGAGACCAACGATAAAAAATCGGCCCAGGACGATCCTGCACGATCAGCAATACCCGGCGGGGTGTCCGGTCGCTGATCCATGTCACACAGCGATATCGCTGGCGAGATCGCTGTGGCGTCACAAAATCAGTGATCTCGCTGGCGATATCGCTGTGTGTGACGGGGCCTTAATAGAGCGTGTACAGTGAGACAAGGAATGGGGCGTGTACAGTAATCTGACCAATGGGGAGTGTTTAGTGAGACAAGCAATGGGGCGTGTGCATAAATCTGACCCATGGGCTTGTCTACAGTAATCTGACCAATGTGGTGTATACAGTATGACAAGCAATGTGGCGCGTACAGTATGACGAGCAATGGGAGGTGCTGTGCTTAATTATTGTGGGACTGCTGTGTCTGAGGGGTTATTGTGTTTTTTCGGACCCTGACCTAAACCATAGATCTTGTGGGTCTGCTGCATCTGTGTGTGGTGTACTGCGCTGCCCTTAGTTCTTTGTGGAGCTGCTGTGTGTGTGGTACACTGTCCTTAATTCTTGTAGGGCGCTGTGTATTTGTGGGGCTTCTGTGTGTGTGTGGTGTGTTGTCCTTGGGCTGGGTTCACATAACATTATGGCAGTCCGTTAAACGGATTGCGTTACACCGCGGCATTAACGTGATGTAACGCATCCGTTAATGCTGCCATACACTCCCATTACCGAGCGCATCGCTAACGCATGTCATAAGCGGCATGCGTTAGCAACGTGCTGTCATTCTGTGACGGACCCTCGGACGCGGTCTGCAGCGTCCGGGGATCCGTCACTGCTAGCGCAGATGGAGCATCTGCGATAGCGCAATCGCATTGTGCGATCGCGTTAGGGAGTAGCGTTAATGCAGTCTGTCAATGCTATGCGTTGAATGGACTGCATTAACACTATGTGGACCTGGCCTTAGTTCTTGTTGGGTTGTTGTGTGTATGTGTATGGTGTTCTGACCCTGTTTTTTGCTGTGTCTGTGTGGTGTACTGGCCTTAGTTTTTGTGAAGTTGTTGCATCTTTGTGGTGTGCTGTCCTTAGTTTCTCAAGCTGGGAAAGCGACTTACTTAACAGCGAAACGTGCGTTGGGGTATTCTCTCTGCCTTGTTCCAGCCTGAGTCTCCCTTCACCTTCTGGGTAAAGGCATCTCCCTACTAGTGCGCATGTACTACCAGTTCCACTTGGCTCATAGACCCTGATTATAGCTATGTGGATAAGCCTCTGTTTTATCCATTCATACCTTCTTGCATTCTCACCTGTGATGATGGAATGACATATGGCTCCTCCACAGTTGACCACTGCCTACTGCTACAGATTCTTTCTTCCCTTGGCATCAAGGACCTTGCCCTGTCCTGGATTTCCTCATACCTTTCTGACCGCACATTCAGCATTTCCCACTCCCACACTACCTTCTCATCCCGCCCCCTCTCTGTTGGAGTCCCCCAAGGCTCTGTCCTGGGGCCCCTACTTTTTTCCATCTATACTCTTGGCCTAGGACAACTCATAAAGTCCCATGGCTTCCAGTACCACCTGTATGCAGATGACACTCAGATCTACCTCTCTGGCCCAGATGTCACCTCTCTGCTGCCCAGAATCCCGGAGTCTCTATCAGCCATATCCTCCTTTTTCACCTCTCGCTTCCTAAAACTCAGCGTAGACAAAACTGAACTCATTATCTTTCCTCCATCTCACGTACCTTCCCTACCCGATCTATCTATTATGGTAAACGGCATCACGCTCTCTCCAGCACGTGAAATCCGCTGCCTCGGAGTAACTCTCGACTCTGCCCTGTCCTTCAAACCACACGTCCAATCTCTTGCCAACTCCTGTCGCCTCCAACTCAAGAATATATCCAGAATCCGTCCCTTCCTCAGTCCTCTATCTACTAAAACTCTTGTACATGCCCTCATCATCTCCCGCCTTGACTACTGCAACACTCTCCTCTGTGGCCTCCCTGCTAACTCTCTTGCACCACTCCAGTCTGTCCTCAATATTTCTGCCTGACTAATCC
Source organism: Dendrobates tinctorius (assembly GCF_039654945.1). Taxonomy (NCBI): domain Eukaryota; kingdom Metazoa; phylum Chordata; class Amphibia; order Anura; family Dendrobatidae; genus Dendrobates; species Dendrobates tinctorius. The sequence continues at coordinate 10,629,297 of NW_027361678.1, forward strand.
TCCTCTCTCTTCGCTACTCTCCTGTCTCCCCCCTCTGCAAATCCCTCCATTGGCTCCCAATTCCCCAACGAATCCAGTTCAAACTACTAACACTGACCTACAAAGCCATCCACAACCTTTCCCCTCCCTATATCTCTGAACTAATCTCCCAAATCTTCCCTCACGTAATCTTCGATCCTCCCAAGACCTCCTACTCTCCTCCACACTCATTCGTTCCTCACACAACTGCCTCTAAGATTTCTCCCAAATATCCCCTTTCCTCTGGAATGCCATGCCTCAACACGTCCGATTATCCACCACCCTCGGATCCTTCAAACGGAACCTGAAAACCCATCTTTTCAGGAAAGCTTACAGCCTGCAATGATCATTCTGCCACCTCACCACCGCCTGAGCTGCCGCCTCATCACGACCAGAGCTGCTGCACCCCCGACCTTCTGTCCCTTCCCCACTATCCCGTAGAATTCTGTTATTAATAGATGGTGATACTCCAATCGGAGATTCCAGAATCTCCTCCCACTCCTCTCGTTGCACATTAGGGATGAGCCGTTCCCACCTCGTCTTAATAGAGCTTATGGCTGATTTTGCCCCTACTGACAGCATGTATGTATACAAAGAGGATATGAGACCCTGGGGACCCTGTGAATTAAGGATTCCTATCAGAGGTAACGATGAAATAGTACGGCCCGCACCCCTACCCCTCATATGTGATTGAAGAGCCGATCTCAGCTGCAGATAACGAAAAAATTGAGATCTCGGAATATCATGTGTGACCTGTAATTGTTCAAAAGACTTTAAGATCCCTTGGTCACACAAGTCTCCCATTGAAGAGACGCCACACTGAATCCAAAAAACCGTGGATGGGTGATCCAACAACCCCGGAAAACAGTTATTATTCCACAGGGGCATTTCAGCTATAAAATCTTTAAACCCAATTACGTTCTTGATTTGTCTCCATATTAATCGTGCCAGCCGGAGTAGGGGTAGCAGGCATGGGACCTTAGTTTTCTCCAACTCAAGGAACCCTAATGGGCAAACCGCTTGTGCAGCGTGAAGCAAGTGACTTTCAGAATTGGGGAGGCTATTACCCGGCATCCATTTGCTTAAAGCTTTAGCCTGCCCAGCTAGGTAGTATAGGAAAAAATCTGGCAACGCCGCCCCACCTCCCTTCTTTGGTCTTTGTAAAGTGGACAATTTAAGTTTGGGCCTAGTTTTCCCCTATATAAAGGACGTGACCAGGGAATTGAGATTTACAAAAAAGGACCTGGGCACCGCTACTGCACTGTGCTGAAGGGAATAGCTAAATTTAGGGAGTAACATCATTTTAATCAGGTTAATGCGTCCAGCCACAGATAATGGGAGCCTACTCCAGGATGCAAATTTAACTTTAACTAGTTCCAGCAATGGGTGGACATTTAGGGTACCGTTACACTTAGCGATGCACCAGCAATCCCGGCATTGATATGGATAGCTGGTGCATCGCTAAGTGGTCGCTAGTGAGCTGCCACACAGGCAGATCTCACCAGCGACATAGCAGTGGTCGGGTGTCACTACTTACCTGTCAGACGCGGCGATCCTGACGTCCTCCCGCCCGCATCCACGCGTCGCTCGTCGGCGCCACAGGAAGCCCAGCAGGAAGCAGACGAGAAATGGTCCAGGACGTTCTCGCGCGACCAGCGATGAGCAGCGGGGAGAGCTGGTCGGAGGTAAGTATCAGACATAGCGATATCGCTAGCAATATCGCTGCTACGTCACAAAATCGGTGACGTTACAGCGATATTGCTAGCGATATCGCTATGTGTAACGGGGGCTTAAGTTGTAGATCAAGCATACTATTGTGAGATATGTGAATGCCCAAATATTTAAAACTAGATACAGTAGATAGCGAGGAGAGAGCCACCAGCTGGGGCATCGGGGCATGGGAAAGGGGTAGCAGGGCAGACTTTTCCCAATTTATATGTACAGTAAACCTGATTATTTACTGAATCTATCTATAAGGGATATCACCTGTGGCAAAGTTTCTTCCACATCATTCAAGAATATCACCATGTCATCGGCATATAGGCCTATGGTGTCCACTCGACCTGCTATATCTATACCTTGGATGTTAGGGGAGGACCTTATACGTATTGCTAGCGCTTCAATCGCAAGGGCAAAGAGGGCCGGGGAAAGAGGGCAATCCTGACGGGTTCCCCTATGTAATGAGAAAGACTCAGATATAGAGTTATTTACTATAATACGGGCCTTAGGTTTCATATATAATATTTTGATCCATGTTATAAATTTGTTGCCAAAGCCACACCTTTGCAAACATGCGGAGAGGAAAGGCCATTCAAGAGAGTCAAAAGCCTTGGCAGCATCTAACGATGCCAATGCCCATTTGTTGTCTGGCATTAGGGAGCTATATTGGACTATTGACTGGACTCTTCTGATGTTAATGGAAGTACTTTTACCAGGCATAAAGCCCATTTGATCAGGATGTATAAGATTCAATATAATTGAATTCAATCTGGTAGCTAGAATCTTGGTGAAAATTTTATAGTCCACATTTACTAGCGAATAGCGAAATGGGGCGATAGGATCCACATTCCAAAGGATCCTTCCCCTCCTTCCGAAGCACTATGATGTTAGCCTCATAAAAGGACTCAGGCATAGAATTCCCTTCCCAAATTCCCCGAAATACCTTCACCAAAAGTGGCGTCAATATGTCCTGGTACTTTCTATGTAATTCAATAGGAAACCCATCAGGTCCAGGGCCTTCCCAGAAGCCATGTCTGTCATAGCATTTTCTATCTCCTCTGCAGTGAACTCTGCGTCCATAAGGGCCCGCTGCTCAGGATCTAATGTGGGGAATGATACATCTGACATCAGTCACTTTTAGATTCATATAGTGACCTGTAGTAATCCTGAAAACAGCCAAGAATCTCCTCGGTCGAAGACACCAGTATACCATCCGCCCTACGAATCTGTAATATTGTGTTGGAGGTGTTATGTTGGCGCACCAGATAGGCCAAGAATTTGCCCGTCTGGTTCCCCAATTCAAACTAGGATTGACGGGTAAAGAATAATTTACGCTTAGATTTAGTGTCCACCACATGCTGAGTATATAACCTGGGCAGCCAACCACTCAATCCTGTTCCCACTGGTTTGGTTAGATATATATGTAGCCTCTGAATCTTTCAGTCGTTGCTCCACCTCATCATCCTTTTCCAAGGTTACCCGCTTAATATAAGAGATCGTGGAGGACAAACAGCCCCTCAGATATGCCTTAAGGGCATCCCAAAATAAATTAATATCTTGAGCTTCCGGGTGGGACGCGATGAAGCAATGCAACTGATCAATCATTCTGTCTGGAGGTCCCATCAATTTTAACCAGAAAGGATTCAACTTCCAAGCTATCCCATTGTTTACTTGCCCATATTTCGGTTTAAGGATGACTGGACTATGGTCTGAGATCCCCCTACTTCCATGTTCTATATCAGTCACCCACTTTGCTAGACCGCTAGAACCAAATATGTAGTCTATGCGTGATAGAGAGCGTTTAGTGGATGAGTGGCAAGTATATTCCCTTAATTCAGGATGACGCACCCTCCACAAATCCAACCACCCGCCACCCCCCATGAATAATTTCCTGGTGTTTATCCATGCATGGACAAAAATAGAACGACCCTCAGGGTCCCACCGAGTCTCCCTAGCTTCCCATCTAACATCTTTATGTACCAACAGTGAGACCCCTCTTAAGTAGCTGGTGTGGAATGTATGGACAGACCATTGTACCCAAGGCTTCTGTACGCACCATGCTGTATCCCTCGTCAGGTGTGTCTCCACCAAGGCCACAATGTGAGGGCGATAATGTCTGACCTGTGAGAAAACCTTGATCTTTTTTCAAGGAGTTTTTATACCCCTCCATGTCATACATATCAACTCAGACCACATGTTTTACCCTGCTGAATATAATGCATAATATTACCCGGGCAAAATTTAGAGACATCACCTAGAGACTGAAATTGTTGTCGACTGCGATTACTACCTAAAACATACAAAAAACCACTACGGAAAAAAAACAAAGTGAATAAACAACAAACAACGCGGGAGCAGAGTCCTGTACTCCCATCACGAAGCAAACAAGGGGATACCATCACTGAGCCCAGTGTCCGGTATTGTTGGTAACTTGGACGCTTTCGAGTAGAGCTCCAATCAGCTGTTTAATAGAAAAATACCAACTAGCCATAGATACGTTGTTAGTTTGGCTTCCATGGGTGTGATGGTGTCTTCTACCTGGGATACCCGCGTTTCCACCTCCGTAATGCGGCCCTTCATGGCTTGCATGTCGTCGGAGGCGTCCCACCTCGGTGTGCACGTCCTCTATCTTCCCAGACAGACACGTCCTGGTTAAGGCGATAGCCTGCATAAGTTTTTCAGACGCCTGCTTAAGGGTTATTTCCTCTTGCTCACTATCCTCCCCACCCTCAGAGGGGCGGTTCTTATGCTGAGCCTGCGAGGGATTATTTTTAAGAGATCTTGAGCCTTCAGCCTGGTCTACTCTGGCATATTCCTTCAGCTTTTCAGCTGCCCCAGACCCCTTGGAACGACTCATTTTAATAGCAATAGGGCACAGCCGGATATCAGAGACAGTGCACTCCGGAGTCCCCTGAATCGAGGTTATAGATGGAATAAAATTATCAGATGGTGGCTGCAGGGTCCCAGGAGCAGCACAGACCCACAGTGTCACACAGGGAGGCAATGTCCAGCTCCAGGCGGCAGACAAGGGCCCTTATAGCCCAGGGAGAGACCCCCAGCACCCCACAGGGACAGCAGTCAGAGAGGGATCCAAGTCCCTATAGTATTGGCGCTGGCAGGCCAGGTGATGTAGCAAAGATGGGGACGCGGGGCCCAATCTTTCAGGGCACACACCGCTTGTCCCTCACAAGAATTCAGAGTGGCTGCTCACCGTCTGTCAGCGCTGCAGTGGTGGAATCCGGCGCCGCGTCTCTCACAGGCAGAGCGCGCGCCTCCAAGATGGCCGCTGCCCCGTGCAGGCCCCACCGGCCACCCCGGTCTTTAAAGCTGCAGCCACCGACGAATCCAACCCCGATCTCCCATGGGGGTCCTGGAGCGCCACAGAATCCAGAGGGGTCCCAGGACTAGCGAATGTGCCGCAGAGATAAGGATCTGCTGGCTAAATGTCATCAGGATGGCAGGAGCTCTTGCCAGGCGCGTCCTCACTCCGTCGCTACATAGCCACGCCCCACTATCCCGTAGAATTTAAGTCCGCAAGGACAGGGTCCCCTCCCCTCTGTACCAGTCTGTCATTGTAAATTTGTTTACTGTTAACGATATCTATAACTTTGTATGTAACCCCCCTTCTCGTGTACAGCACCATGGAATTAATGGCGCTATATAAATAAATAATAATAATATGGCTAGTACTTTGTTTGTATATCCTTGTCTTGCCTCGCATCCTTTTTTTGCACCATAAGTTGTTCTTAATGTGGATTACTTATTAAACTTTTTTCATGTTTACTCAATACTCCTTTTCCTCCAGTTTTTTGTATTTATGTGTTGCTGCATCTGTGTGGTGTGATGTCCTTTGTTCTTGTGGGTCTGCTGTGCCTGTATGTAGCTGCACTATCCTTAGTTCTTGTTGGGCGTCTGTGTGGTGTGCTGTCCTTAGTTCTTGTGGGGCTGCTGTGTCCGTGTGTTGCTGCATCTGTGTGGTGTGCTGTCCTTAGTTTTTGCGGGGCTCCTTTGTCTGTGTGTTGCTATGTCTCTGTGGTGTGCTGTCCTTAGTTCTAGTGAGGCTGCTGTGTCTGTGTGTTGCTGCATCTGTGTGGTGTGCTGTCCATAATGCTTGTGGGGTTGCTGTATCCGTGTATTGCTGCATCTGTGTGTGTGCTGTTCTTATTTCTTGTGGCTCTGCTGTGTCTTTGTGATGCTGCGTGTGTGTGGTATACTATCCTTAGTTCTTGTGGGGCTGCTGTGTCCGTGTGTTGCTGCATCTGTGTGGTGTGCTGTCCATAGTTCTTGTGGGGATGCTGTGTCCGTGTGTTGCTGCATCTGTGTGGTGTGCTGTCCTTAGTTCTTGAGGGGATGCTGTGTCTGTGTGATGTGCTGTTCTTAGTTCTTTTGGGGCTGCTGTATCCGTGTGTTGCTGCGTCTGTGAGGTGTGCTGTCCTTAGTTCTTGAGGGGCTGCTATGTCTGTGTGGTGTGCTGTCCTTAGTTCTTGTGGAGCTGTTGCATCTGTTTGGTGCACTGTCCTTAGGTCTTGTAGGGCTGCTGTGTATTTGTGGGGCTTCTGTGTGTGTGGTTTGCTGTCTTTAGTTCTTGTTGGGTTGCTGTATGTGTGTGTGGTGTGCTGACCCTGTGTTTTGCTGTGTCTGTGTGGTGTGCTACCCTTAGTCCTTTTGGAGTTGTTGCATCTGTGTGGTGTGCTGTCCTTAATTTCTCAAGCTGGGAAAGCGACTTACTTAACAGCGAAACGTGCGTTGGGGTATTCTCTCTGCCTTGTTCCAGTCTGAGTCTCCCTTCACCTTCTGGGTAAGAGGCATCCCCCTACTAGTGTGCATATACTAGCAGTCCCACTTGGCTCATAGACCCTGTCCCTTCTTGGATGTGGCTCTGTTTTACGCATTCATACCTTCTTGCATTCTCACCTGTGATGATAGAATGACATATGGCTAGTACTTTGTATATCCTTGTCTTGCCTCACATACTTTTTTGCACCATAAACTGTTTTTAATGTGGATTACTTATTAAACTTTTTTCATGTTTACTGGTTACTCCTTTTCCTCCAGTTTTCTATGTCTGTGTGTTGCTGCGTCTGTGTGGTGTGTTGTTCTTATTTATTGTGGGGCTGTTGTGTCTATGTGTTGCTGCGTCTGTGTGGTGTACTGTCCTTAGTTCTTGTGGAGCTGCTGTGTCTGTGTATTGCTGCACTGTCCTTAGTTCTTGTTGGGCATCTGTCTGTCTTTGGTTTGCTGCATCTGTGATGTGCTTTCCTTAGTTCTTGTGGTGCTCTGTCTGTGTTTCTGAGTCTGTGTGGTGTGCTGTCCTTAGTTATTGTGAGGCTGCTGTGTCTGTGTGTTGCTGCGTCTGTGTGGTGTGCTGTCCTTAGTTCTTGTGAGGCTGCTGTGTCTGTGTGTTGCTGCTTCTGTGTGGTGTGCTGTCCTTAGTTCTTTTGGGGCTGCTGTATCCGTGTGTTGCTTCTGTGTGGTGTGCTGTCCTTAGTTCTTGTGGGGCTGACATGTCTATGTTGCTGCATCTGTGTGGTGTGCTGTCCTTAGTTCTTGTGGGGCTGCTATGTCTGTGTGTTGTTGCTTCTGTGTGGTGTGCTGTCCTTAGTTCTTGTGGGGCTGATGTGTCCGTGTGTTGCGTCTGTATGGAGTGCTATCCTTAGTTCTTGTGGTGCTCTGTCTGTTTGTTCCTGAGTCTGTGTGGTGTGCTGTCCTTAAGTTCTTGTGGGACTGCTGTGTCTGTGTGTTGCTGCGCTGTCCTTAATTCTTGTGGAGCTGCTGTGCCCGTGTGTTGCTGTGTCAGTGTGTGCTGTCCTTAGTTCTTGTGGGGCTGCTGTGCCCGTGTGTTGCTGCGTCTGTGTGGTGTGCTGTTCTTAGTTCTTGTGGGGCTGCTATGTCTGTGTTGCTGCGTCTGTGTGGTGTGCTGTCCTTAGTTCTTGTGGGGCTTCTATGTCTGTGTTGCTGCGTCTGTGTGGTGTGTTGTCATTAGTTCTTGTGGGGCTGCTGTGTCTATGTTGCTGCGTCTGTGTGGTGTGTTGTCATTAGTTCTTGTGGGGCTGCTGTGTCTATGTTGCTGCATCTGTGTGGTGTGCTGTCCTTAGTTTTTGTGGGGCTGCTGTGTCTGTGTGTTGCTTCTGTGTGGTGTGCTGTCCTTAGTTCTTGTGGGGCTGACATGTCTAAGTTGCTGCATCTGTGTGGTGTGCTGTCCTTAGTTCTTGTGGGGCTGCTATGTCTGTGTGTTGCTGCTTCTGTGTGGTGTGCTGTCCTTAGTAATTGTGGGGCTGATGTGTCCGTGTGTTGCGTCTGTATGGAGTGCTATCCTTAGTTCTTGTGGTGCTCTGTCTGTTTGTTGCTGAGTCTGTGTGGTGTGCTGTCCTTAAGTTCTTGTGGGACTGCTGTGTCTGTGTGTTGCTGCGCTGTCCTTAATTCTTGTGGAGCTGCTGTGCCCGTGTGTTGCTGTGCCTGTGTGTGCTGTCCTTAGTTCTTGTGGGGCTGCTGTGCCCGTGTGTTGCTGCGTCTGTGTGGTGTGCTGTTCTTAGTTCTTGTGGGGCTGCTATGTCTGTGTTGCTGCGTCTGTGTGGTGTGCTGTCCTTAGTTCTTGTGGGGCTTCTATGTCTGTGTTGCTGCGTCTGTGTGGTGTGTTGTCATTAGTTCTTGTGGGGCTGCTGTGTCTATGTTGCTGCGTCTGTGTGGTGTGTTGTCATTAGTTCTTGTGGGGCTGCTGTGTCTATGTTGCTGCATCTCTGTGGTGTGCTGACCTTAGTTCTTGTGGGGCTGCTGTATCCGTGTGTTGCTGCATCAGTGTGGTGTGCTGACCTTAGTTCTTGTGAGGCTGCTGTATCCGTGTGTTGCTGCGTCTGTGTGGTGTGCTGTTCTTAGTTCTTGTGGGGCTGCTATGTCTATGTTGCTGCATCTGTGTTGTTTCCTGCTTTAGTTCTTGTGGGGCTGCTCTGTCCGTGTGTTGCTGCATCTGTGTGGTGTGCTGTCCTTAGTTCTTGTGGGCCTGCTCTGCCTGTGGGGCTATTCGGACTGCTGTCTGCTGGATCTGCAGGCAGCTGCCTTTAGTTTGTGTGGGGTGATTTACTAAATTTTACATACTTTGCTTTCTCCTGTGGGTCCTGTTCTCAATGTGTGCTTTTCACCACGGGTCTTACACCATCAGTGTCCTCTTTCTATACTCTTTCTTCCATACACAGCTAACTCTGATTGAAGTGGAAGGATCAGGGGCCATTTAGTTGGAAGCCCGGAGTCGGCGCAGGTCACAGTAGCTGCCCTGTGCTTATCCTTTTTTTTAATCAGATAGATTTTTATTAACAAAATTCAAACAAAGAAACAGGTTCCAGGCATTACAATGTTCAACAAGGTCACATATTTTCAATTACAACGTATCCCCTCCCTCCCCCTCTTATAGTAACATCAACAACAAATACTCAGAAGTACATCCTCCTTTCAGGATCATCGTCTCTCCACCCACGGTGTCCACATTGCATTGAACGTTTTTTCCCTTTTTCTTTTTTGATTGTCTAAAAAAAATCCTGTATCGTTGGCGGTTCTTCATTTATCCAATGCCTAGCTATTAATTTGCAAGCAATCTATAGCAACCTAGGTATCGCCAATTTGAACTGATTTTGAATCTGAATCTCCTCCACATAACCTAAAATACAGGCACAGGATCCCTCTCAATTCTACAGTCATACACTCCCTCTGTAGTGTTAATCACCGCTGTCCAGTATGAGTCCAGTCTGGAGCCTCGCCACAACATATGTAAGATCCAGGCCCCATCAGCCTGACAACAAGGGCATCAAGAAGTCTGTCTCAGTCCTGCCCTATATAGTCTTTCAGTGGTCCTGTACACTCTATGGAGCACATATATTTGTGAGAGTCTACCTGGCTCACTCAGTTACAATTGGGGTATGTATTCCATAATCCTCTCCCACTTATCCTCTTCTATCGGTCCCAATTCTTCTTCCCACTTCTCTTTAGCCTTAATCGGGTAATTGACTAAAATGGTGTGCATTAAGTTCTTCTAAATACCTGACATAAATTCCTTTTGTTCCCCCATCACTACATAGATAATCCACCAATATGTCTTTTTGGACCCTCATACAAATTGTCTTACTCTGCGCTATGTAAGCTTGACAGAGCTGTCAATACTGGAATTCACAGATCTCAGATAACTCATATTCCTCCTGTAGTTTCTCAAAAGTCACTAGTCCCAGTTAGTCCTGTAATTGGGCCATGTATTGAATTCCTACCCTCGTCCAGTTTTTAAATTTCCCCATTTTGTCAAATTCCGTCAGTTTTTCATTTTGCCATATAGGGGAGTAATTAGTCAGGGCCTCCACTCCCCTAATCCTTTTGATCTCCTCCCACACCTTGTGTACCAGGGCCAGAGTGGGGCATGACAGTCCCAGTTTTCCAAAACTACCTGCCTCAAGTTCTTGAACCAATGAATCTCTTCCCAGTACCCGAGTCAATATCCGCCACACCAAACCCGTGCCTTCTGTCTCTCTCCATCGCCTCAGCTGTTGGCCCTGAGCTGCTAGAAAATAAATCCACTGACTTGGGAGTGCCAGCCCCCCTCATCTTTGCTCCACTGTAATATCTCCAGTCTAATCCTTGGTTGTTTTTTCCACCACACAAGATCTCTAAATATAGAATTGATTGTACGGAACCACCGTTTAGGTAACCATATGGGGGCATTGTGCAGCACGTACAACATCTGGGACATCAGCACCATATTAATCAGATTTGTCCTTCCTACTATTGATAGATGTAATCTACACCACGCCCCCACTTTGCCTCTTAACTTACCCAGTAGCGGGATCAGATTCAGGTCTATAGAGCTTGAGAGCGGGAGCGATACCTGAATGTCCAGGTACTTGAACTGCCGCACAACCGCCAACCTACTACCATCCCCCTCTATCCTAAGGTCTACACCACTACCATCCACAGCTAGAATGTTGAATTTCTCACAATTAATTTCCAGACCCGACATAGCCCCAAGGATGCTCATCACACCCCTCAAGGACTCATCAGGGTCTTCCAGGAAAAGCAGCACATCATCTGCATATAAAGCTATTTTTTCCTCTATAGGTCCATATTTAAACCCCCTGACCGAGGCTGCCTTTCTAACTGCTCTAAGGGCTCCACTGCCAACGCAAAAAGCAGTGGAGACAGCGGACACCCTTGTCTGGTCCCCCTATGAAGAGCGAATTGTCTGGATGTCTGCCGGTTAACCCTGACCCTAGCAGTTGGGGATGTGTACAACAGCCGTATCTATGATGTTGTCGGGGTCGTAAACGACAATAAATCCTCATTCACCAGTCATTCCAAATCATTGTGCGAGCGCAAAACATCTGGTACCAATTAAGAATGACTCAGACACGCAGCTGATTCAGTCTTAGCTAATGTCCCGCATCCACACCTGTCAGGAGCAGTACAACAACTGGCTTTATTTACAAATACACAATACTATATTGAGTGTTAGGGGAAGGCGTGCATTAGGCGGGGTTTATGCAGTATACATCTAGTGTCCAGTCTCTCTCTGATTCGTCAAAACGTCTCCCGATGGTTACTTCTTCTTCACATTCCTGAGTTATCTTTTTTTAGGAGAAATGAAACTTAACTTAACTCTTTAGACACTGAATTTAAGTGAAAGTGAACACTGGCAGCCATCTTTAATACAGTTACATTTGCATTAGCAAGCAATTAGGAAAAACTTATTGTTTCACAGTATAAAAGTATAAAAGTTATATAAGAAAATATATTTTCACCTTGACAATCCCCCCTAAACACTAAGTTTTTCCCTTAATGAAAGATCCTTCGAGACTGTCCATGCGATGGGAAAAGGGGAGGTGGATTTCTTCATCCAGACACCTCAGAAGCTCTCCCCTAGCGAGAGGCCTCCAGGCAGCTGAACCCTTCACTAACCTCACATGGAGTTCTCCCGCTGTCCCTAAACTAAGTCTCTTAACATCATCTGAGAATGGGGGGTTTTGTCTACTCTCTTGAGGGGAATATACTTAGGGATCTCCCCTAGATCAGTACCATCGTACTCTGGTGGGTCTACTTCTTGATTGAGGAAGGTGCCAGTCGGAGTTGCTTTGGCAATAACCTTTTTATACAAGGGAATAACACAACAAAGAGTTATCGATCCAATTACAAGGAGGGCAATCAGTACTATACAAGCTTGTTGAAGGAATCCCTTGAGTCCACCCAACCAGCCGGAAAAGAAAGATGTGTCTACTCCAGCATTAGTTTTCAATTCTGCTGCTAACCCAGTTATCTTTTTAAGGGCTATCATGGTTTTTCCATTCACTCCAGAGTTCTGAGGGATATAGGTACAACACTCCTCTCCCACCATCCCACAAACTCCTCCTTTCTCAGCTAATATCATATCAAGGGCTAGTCGATTTTGGAGTGTCATTCTAGTGTTAGGGCCCAATTCTTCAACTATACCTTGGAAGGCATCTTGGCTGAAATTGACAAACCTTTGTTCACTGTAATATATGTAATTGATCCATTCAACATTTTTATTAATCTGCACCTGTGGGATTATAGAAGCAAAGCCAGCATACATCTGGTTCTGGGCTTTAAATTGGTCAGGCACCCCCCTTGGCACTCCAATAGCATCAATATATACTAGTGGATCTTCTTCATAACTCATATGGAGCTGATCGAGGCTTCTCCTTTTCCTGGTAGGTTCATCAGGTATCTTTGGATCCCAGGGTAGAATCTTGAACTGCATAGCTAGTTTAACAAGGGTGCATTGGCCTGTCCAGGCATTTGGCAACCTAGGACGGAGCTTACCATCTCCACATAACCAATAAATGTCATACATATATTGTGTATGTTTGATTAACAAGTCAGTATCTAGAGAACTATTCTCTTTGCAGAAACCTGTCTCGAAGATCCCTACTGGTGTACCTGTGGTGTCGTGGGAATTATAGCAGGTGTAATTGTCAGCTAATACAGTTACTTCTCCTGGGACCTTTAGTTTGGGTTCCTTATGAATTAGTGGGACGTAATCTGGGCAATCAGTGGGCTTCAAACCTTTCAACAAATTCATGACACAGGCAGTGGTGTTGTCATCAGGGAAAAGCAATGCATGTGTGTATAGGTGTGTATTCGCAGCAGCACAAGCAATACATCCTACAGAGATATTCTGGACTTTTACATTGTACCTCACCCATTCTAACCACAAATTTTTCCTTGGGGCTGTTTGTGTTTCTATGGAGAAAACCTCTTGCCAACTGAGACCTGGAATGGGGCTATTTTAGGTGTACTGGTAACGGGGGCCTTGGTTGGTCTGAAGCTAATATCCTGAAGCCGTATATGGCCTAAATACGCATAAGGTCCAGCACTAAATACATAATTATAATGCCTTCCTAGTACGAACGTCTGCAGATCAGCAGATTGAGGGCTTTCAAGATTTAGGAGAAGGGGGTGACAGCTTCTACCCCATTTACAGCCCCTAAATGGTTGCAGAAGGGCTGTTAGATGCATTCTCTCACGAAGACTCCTACCCGTCCCATCCTTGGGGAACATGGCTTCGCTAGGTTTATATCCCCAATCATTCCCCGTACTCCAGGCAGCATCTGTCCAATAATGACAATTATTGTTGTCTTGTCTGGTAACACACATATAGAACTGGATGATCCCCTCTACCACCCGTTCAGTCTCAAGGCACTTGACTACATCACAGAAATCAAATCGCCAGATATTCACCGGGGCTGTCAGGTTTACCCAGAGAATAAAGGGACCAGAATTCTTATTTACAATAGGGGCCGAAGAGGTAGGGGCGAGGATGGCCCCCAGTCCCAAGGTCAAAAACAACAGCAACATTTCCCTTCAGTCACTACTGTGACTAAACACTGGTTCGGTCTCTTTTACAGTGTGAAGCATGAATCCAGGTGCTCTTTCCTTCAAGTTTTACTGCAGTGGGGGTGACCAGGATCACCGTGTGGGGTCCTTCAAATCTCGGCTGGAGACAATCTCTGCGCACAAACTTTTTCACATACACCAGGTCTCCTGGCACAAAGTCATGGACCACGTCACCTGTGGATTCTGGAAGAGAAGCAGAAACTGTAGAGTGGGTGTTAGACAGTTCCTTAGACAATGCAATCACAAATTGTACAACTTTATCATTTGTCTCAGACAACTCTTGTGGCCTAATGTCTCCTATTTTAGGTGGAGCACCAAAAAGAATCTCAAAGGGAGTCAGGCCGTGTTTTCCCTGTGGGGTGTGTCTGATATGGTATAGGACCACGGGGAGCAAATCTGGCCATGGGAGTGGGTGGTCCTGGCTCATTTTAAGCAACTGGGTCTTAATTGTGGAGTTCATTCTCTCAACTTTGGCTGAACTGGAGGGGTGATAGGGGGTGTGCAGACCCAAATCTGTCCCTAACATGTGCCACAATTCCTCGTAGACATTGGCAGTGAAGGCTGGGCCTTGATCTGATTCAACGACTTCGGGAATTCCAAATCTGCACGAAATTTCAGTGATGAGCTTCTTAGCTGTAGTTTTGGCAGTCATGTTGGTCACTGAGTAGGCTTCGGGCCATCCTGAGAACATATCCACAGCCACTAGGACGTACTCATACTTTCCTGACTTGGGCATCTGAATATGATCAACCTGGATTCTCTGCCAAGGGTAGTCTGGTTTGGCAAGATGCTGAAGTGGAACCTTGGCGGTGGCTGTTGGGTTACAGATGGCACAGACTGGGCAGGCTCTTGAGTAGGCTGTGACAGTGGTAGAGATTCCTGGGGCCCAGTAGAGCTTCTTGATACAGGCCAGAGCTTGGTTCTTTCCTCGATGAGTTGATCCATGAGCCCATGCTGCAACGGCTGGATACATTCTTTTGGGTAGACAGGGTTTCCCATCCACCTTATAGAGTCTAGGAAATTGGTATTGTCCGGCAGAACTACGATTCCCATGAATGGCTCCTGCAGCTTCCCACTGCTTCTTTTCTTCTTTAGAGGTCAACTTTTGTTCTTCCCACAATCTCTCTTCAGGTGGTCGGGCTGGCTTCCAGACAGATCCGGTGGCAGGGTATTCCATTTCCATGTCTTCTATCAACTCCCTCTTCTTTCTTCGGGCTTCGGACTTCTCAAAGTCTCGTTCTTCTTCGGCTTGGGTAGCTTCTTTGGTTGCCTGTTCTCTTGTTTGTGCTCTGGTAAGCACAGGCATCACAGGTGTATCAGTGCCTTCCCAACAGGGTTTTTCTGGTGCTGTTTCTTCTTCTTCCCACTTTGCTGAGACATTCTTTATGGCAGCAGCTTTGGCAGCTTGATCTGCTAAATGGTTTCCTCTAGTCTCCTTCGAATTGACTTTCCCGTGAGCTTTGACCTTGATCACCGCAATTTGTACAGGTAGCTCCAATGCCTTCATCAGGGCTTTAATCCTTAGTGCATGTTTAACAGGGGTTCCTGTAGCCGTAATGAACCCTCGGGACTTCCACAGGAATCCAAAATCGTGACAGATTCCATAGCCGTATCTTGAGTCAGTGTAGACATTGGCCGTCTTCCCTTCTGCTAGATAACATGCTTGTTGTAGGGCCACAAGTTCGGCTTCTTGAGCCGAAAGGTGAGGTGGCAAGGCTTCAGCCAGAAGGACTTCTGTTTCAGTGGTGACCGCATATCCAGTGTGGAACTTGCCATAAGAGTCTGCAAATCGAGATCCATCAGTCCATAGTTGCAAATCAGGGTTGAGAAGTTCTTGAGTTACCACATTTTGTGGTGCAGAGGCTTCTTGTTCCAGTGCTTTTACACAGTCATGCGGGTCATCAGGTGACCTCCCGTCTGGTAAGTCCTTATACCCGTCAGGGAACTCCCCCCTAGAATGTGGAAGCAAAGTGGCTGGGTTGATGGTAGTACATTTCTGGAAGGTGATGTTGGAGGGCAGAAGTAGAGAGCACTGAAGTCTGAGATGTCTTTGGCTCGTTAGATGCTTAGGAGATGTTTGTTGGAGGACAGCAGAGAGATCATGTCCAGCTTGAATGACCAAGTCATGACCAAGTGCTATGTCAGCAGACTTATCCAGAAGAACATGGGCTGCATGCACAGCCTTGAGGCAGGAAGGAGCAGTTCTGGCAACAGGATCTAGCCTGGCTGAGTAGTAGGCCAGAGGACGGAAACGATCAGCATGTTTCTGTGCCAGCACACCAGAGGCATGTCCTTCAGATTCTGAAACAAAGAGATGAAACGGCTGAGTGTAGTCAGGGAGACCCAGAGCAGGGGCGCTGACAACAGCTTCCTTGAGAGCCAGGAAACAGTCCTTTTGCTGAGCATAGATATACGGATTTTCAGCATGATCCCAGTCCGGTCCTCCAGTCTTGAGGCAATCATACAAAGGTTGCATGAGTCTTGAAGCATCCGGAATCCACTGTCTGCAGTAGGTAATGAGTCCTAAGAAAGACTGCATAGCAGAGTATGTCTTTGGATAAGGGATATCCTCGATTGCATGTTTTCTGTCCTCGGTGAGGTGTCTCGAGCCTTGAGAGATGCAGTGTCCGAGGAAGACGACTTTCTCTTTGCACCACTGGACCTTGGCCTTTGAGACTTTGCAGTTGGCAGAATGAAGAAAAAGGAGCAAGGACTCAGAAGCAGCAAACATATTCTCTTCAGTTCCACAGAGGAGTAGGTCATCAACATACTGGAGAAGCGTGACATGAAGATTCTGTAACACCCACGGATCCAGGGTCATCTTCATAGCATGAGTGAACTGGTTAGGGGAGTTCTGGGCACCCTGTGGTGTCCTGGTCCAGGTCAGCTGAGATCCTTGAAACGTGAAGGCAAATAAAAACTGTGAGTCTTCATGAAGCGGAACACTGAAGAAAGCATTAGCCAGGTCAATAACGGTGAAGAGTGTTGCTGAAGTAGGCACTTGAGAAAGCAAGGTGTTTGGGTTGGGTACCACAGGAGTTTCCAAGATGGTGGCTGAATTGACTGCTCTGAGGTCCTGTACAAGTCTGTACTTCGGAGGGTCTCCAGGAGCTGTCTTCTTCTTCACTGGAAACAGGGGTGTGTTACAGGGTGAAACACATCTGATTAGCACTCCAGAATGTAAGAGGGAGGTAATCTGAACTCCAAGGCTCCGCTCTTGGGCAGCCTTAAGCGGATACTGAGGTAGTCTGGGGTATGGGTGCCCAGGTTTGAGGTGGACTTTTACTGGAGGCACTTTGAGCAGACCCACATCCTCAGGTCCAGTTGACCACAGAGTGGTAGGTAGATTGGGCAAATCCGGGGAAGGTGTCGTTTGCAGAGTCATCATCATCAGAGGGAAAGCCTTAAGGACACAACGATCTTCAGTGCCTTGTTGTGAGGCAGGATCTTGTAATTGCAATTCCATCCCTTGATCACCGAAGATGATGGTAGCGTGAAGCCTTTGAAGGAGGTCAGCTCCTAAAAGGTTGACGGGGCAGGTTTCAGACACCAGAAATTTGGCAAAGACACCAGAGAATGGGCCAGCTGGGACGGGAACAGTGAGTGGTGATGAGGTTTGTTGACCTTCAACTCCAATACATGTGAGGAAATCTGAAGACAGGGAGATTGTAGGAGGCAGCTGAGATGAAGAGATAACAGAGGTGGCCGCCCCAGTGTCCACTAAGAACTTGAGAGGTTGATTGTCCACTTCCAGGGTCACTGTACCACAAGACGAGGAAGTACAGGTGGCGGGAAAAGTGGGCACCGGTTGGCCTGAACTTCATGAGTGTGGAGGAGGAAGAGGTCTCTGAGGGTGCCCCCTGCGAGGACAACTTCTTCTCATATGACCAGGGCTGGCACACTCCCAACACAGAGGTCTCCCTTGGTCATCACGAACTGGTCTGTCCCTGTAGTTTTGGCCCTGGGACCCTCTCGGCCTCAAGCGTGGTGATCCATACCGATCCTGAGCCTGATACACCATAACAGGTACTTCTGAGGCTTCTGCCATATACATGGCTGGTTTCTTCTTGCCTTTGTCCTTCTGTGCTTCCTTCTCTGCTTCCTTTTCTGCTTCTTTTTCTTCCCTTTGAAGCATTTTCTGATAACTCTTCACAACAGTGAGGGCCTGTTTTAGGGGACCATCAGGTAATTCGGGACGAAGCTTCATGACCTTATCCTTCAGTGGATCTTCCAGACCATCAATAAAAGCACGGACCAACAAGGCTGCCTGCGTCTTCACATGAGTTGAATAACCCAAGTCTTCAAACTGCATAGTTAGTCTGGCAGCGTATTTCTCCACAGCTTCACCAGATTCTTGTTGTATATCCTGTATTGATCCTGCTTCGTCACAGAGACGATCCTGGGCCCACTTTGTGAGTTGAGCGATAAACTCCTTTCCAGACTTGAACTTGTTGAGAGGTCCTGCTTTAGTGGGGTCCAATTCCTTCATGATGGTGGGGAGAAAATATTCGGAGGCTTTGATTGAGGTGATGCCTGATAGATCAGACCATGTAGCCCCGTAGATGCTCCTAGTCTGTTCCAGTTTCCTTACATACTGCATGGGAAATTTGTCCGGGTCAGGTAACTTGTTAACAATAGCATCAATTTGTACCGGAGTGAAGGGTTTGTATTTCAGCTTCAGCCCTTCTTCTTCTTCGTCATGTGTCACTGCCTCATCCTTCGGGGCAGTTGGGGGTGCTGTGGGTATTACCTCATCCAGGGGCTTTATACCTGTGTGCATCAGTGGTATCATGTATTCAGCTACCAAGGGCATGATGCCCTCTAATCCGGATTCATGGTAACAGACGATCCTAACTTCTTGTAAATCGAGATCTGGGGTTGATTGGAGACAATTCTTGATGACTTCAACGTGTTCCTTCATACAGGGGCCCAGTGGGTATCCAAAGAGTCCTGAAGATATCAATGGTATAGCCAAAGTTCTACGAGGAAGTGTATCTCTCCCTAGCCGTCCTGCAAAGATAAGCACTGTCTGTAAGGCGGTCTGCAATATTGTACGGCAATGCTCGGGTGTCCTGTAATCATATATAGGGCCTGCAGTGTGTAACACTATATCACAGGGCAAATTCCCTCCCTGGGTGGACATAGCGTCTCCTGGATGCAAGGGGCCATAATTGGTAAGGTAGGCCTGACACTCTTGGGTTATGGCTGGGCCTCCCTTTTTAGCTATCTGTTGGGCCAAACCACCTCTATGCGACAGGGTAGAGTTAGCTGGGTTCACTATGGCTCCTACCTGGTGGGTAACTATGTCCCCATACCCCACTGAGAAAAGAACCTGGGAGCCCTGAGGTGTGATGTAATAGCGTGAATGACAGGGGAACCAGATTTCAGGGTCATGGGGCAACCTAGAGGATTTGTTGAGAGGGGTAGGTAGTGGGCTCCTTCCGGGCCGGGGGGATTCGAACGGACCTAATAGCAGTGGCGGGGCAGGGGGAATTGTAGCAACCTGATTGTCAGAATCTTCTGATCCCTCATCATCTCCGATAGCTTGGCGCCTCATACGCATTACGGACCGGAAAGCCGTACTGCCGGTCAGGGCATCAAGAGTGAAGGGACCTTGACCAGGTGTATTTACAAATATCACAGTGGGTTGCACTGGGAGACTAGGCCCAGAGGCCGGAACAGAAACAGGAACATTAGAGGTGGGAACAGCATCGGTCGGTGCCGGAGGTTTCTCAGGAAGTGGTGGTCCCTGATAGTACTCGCCGGAAAGTGTTACCAGCGGACATAGTGGCTGGGGAGGAATTCCGGGTGCACCAAGATGGCTGCCGGTGGAGGCGTGGCATGCCCCACTTCCGTCCATGGTCTGGGCGGAACCCCAAGGACGGCCCGCCCCACACACACGGCAGGTTTCCACCCAGGTTGGATTCTGCACGCCACAAACAGGACACACCCACGCTTCTGGAGAGCTCGTCTTGTCGCCATTATAGGGCGGTGGTTGGGACTGCATTTTCATCATCAGTGGCACGGCGGCCATTTTACAATCTATAAGATCACAGTTCAAAGGCATTTTATAACCAAACACAGGTTCCGCATTGTCTGATCCTCCTTCCCCATCAATCTCTTTCCATCCTTCATTCTTCAAGCCTCGCGCAACTCGCAGATGAGCTTGTGCTTGTTCTAACAATCCTTTATCTTTCAACATGCCTCGTTTGTTCTCTATGAGATTATGCCACATAGCCGGCTGTAATCTCCCTGACGAGGGCAATCCTACATGCTTATACAATCTCTCAACATTCTTGACTGCCTTCTTGCCTTCCCGTGACGCTACTATTGCCTTGACCTCCACAGCATCCTCATCTAACTTGTGGGGCACAGACTTCTGCTTTAAGATACGCAGCATGACTCTTACAGAATACTATGGTTCTCTGCAGAAAAACCACTGGTAGCGATATCAACACTGATGTTCCACAGTACGGAGCCTCACGTTCGACGTACTAGGAAAAGAGCCTCGCGCTCAATATTTCCTTTCCCTAACCTTGAACAGCAGTGATTAACAGATTATCCTGCCACGATATTCCAACAGTCGGGAGGCGGTCTCCTAGTGAGAGCCCTCCACAGAAATACAGGTGGTCCCTTCTCGGGACGTCTTAATTACCTAGCTGGTACAATATCACAGAGGCTGCGTCTCCTATCCCTTCCTCTAAGTTGCCCCACAATCTGCAACTAGCTCAATTTATCACTCCACTTCACTACTAGACAATAGTCACGGGTAGGGTGGTTAAATGGAGTACAATGACCGGTGGAGGAGGTGTGGTGTACACGAGGACGCGCAGAATGCGACGTCTCTCAGTTGCTGGTTCAGAGCGTGGCACAGGATCGCACTCAGTCTCACCACTCGACCGGTCACCCCTCAGACCCAAGGAGACTACAGACAAACCAATAACGGCTGAGACACTAGCAAGTGTGACACATACAGTGTATATGATCTCACTTACCTTGTTTTGGAGGGTGATCAGTCCTCGAGGTCAGCCACTACAGGTATCATCCACAGACATCCAGGCATGGGTCCAGAGGAGCCTCGGATCACTGTCCACGCCCCACGTTGGGCGCCAAATTGTCGGGGTCGTAAACGACAATAAATCCTCATTCACCAGTCATTCCAAATCATTGTGCGAGCGCAAAACATCTGGTACCAATTAAGAATGACTCAGACACGCAGCTGATTCAGTCTTAGCTAATGTCCCGCATCCACACCTGTCAGGAGCAGTACAACAACTGGCTTTATTTACAAATACACAATACTATATTGAGTGTTAGGGGAAGGCGTGCATTAGGCGGGGTTTATGCAGTATACATCTAGTGTCCAGTCTCTCTCTGATTCGTCAAAAAGTCTCCCGATGGTTACTTCTTCTTCACATTCCTGAGTTATCTTTTTTTAGGAGAAATTAAACTTAACTTAACTCTTTAGACACTGAATTTAAGTGAAAGTGAACACTGGCAGCCATCTTTAATACAGTTACATTTGCATTAGCAAGCAATTAGGAAAAACTTATTGTTTCACAGTATAAAAGTATAAAAGTTATATAAGAAAATATATTTTCACCTTGACAATGTGAAGGTTGGTCCAAATCCCAAGCACTTCAACACCTTCCAAAGGTAGCTCCATTCAATGCTGTCGAGTGCTTGACATGCATCCAACGACACTACCACCCTTCAACCCCTGTTATTTGACAGCAGCTGCAAATTAAGAAAGAGTCTACATATGTTTATTGCTGTAGATCCATTCGGCATTAATCCGGATTGATCGAGGTGGACAAGATCTTGCACCGCACTCGTTAATCGGTTTGCCAGAATTTTTACATCCGCCGTCAGCCGGTGCTTATTACATGGCTGGTAGCTTACATTGCGTGTAATGCTGGGAGTTATTGTCCACTCATACTTTGCTTCGGTGGCCCAATGACCTTACCAATCAGTGAAAATGCTATTCTCTAAACAGGTGGATACATATAAGAAGCAGATTTCGTGTCTGGAGGAGGAATGTTCCCATAGAGCCCATGAGATGCAAGTCATCCAGTCTGAGTTCAGAATGATGAAGGAATTCCGCAGACAAAAAGCAGAACTAGAGCGAGAACTGGACGAGGTTGTACTCCCCCCCCCCCAGCATATGTGTCAGTAGTAGAGGAGGTAGACTCCTATTTAAATTCATGTTCTATCCCTACAGATTAAAGACAGGCTTCTCAGAGCCAAAAAGGATCATGAAAAAGCTCTATCTGCCACGGAAAAGCACTTCATCGAAGAGAAGGTAATGTTCCGTGTGAAAGCAGGTAAACCTTCTCCTAAAGAGGGTCTGTCACTTGCTCAAAATATTACGTTGTTGTTTTTGGGGTTTGCATTTCATCATTCTATTGCAGAGTAAATTGCATTGAATCTTCTGGAGCGCACTATGTGAAATCTATGTAGTGCAACTCGGCGGGACTTTTCCAGAGTCTGCACTCAGGGTATGAAACTTTACCCCTCCCTGCTAGACACTGCCGCGATGTGATGGGCCACACTGCCCTGAGAGCACACTCGAAGGAAACCCCCAGTTGTGTTACAAGCAGAGATTTCACGTATTCAGGGGAATTTGTAGTTATATTCCACGCTGCCGCAAGAAAGGATTCCAGGAGATAGATGTCAAAGATTCACAGTGGCTTATTCAACGCATTTCGGGGGTCTCGTGCCCCCTTCGTCAGGAAATACCACCTGATTACTTCTGGTCGTTGAGGACCTGTGGATCTGCAGCAGCCGCCAGCCTTTATGCTTTCTTTCTTCTTAACCAGGTGAGCAAGTTTCTCGGTGTAATCTCTCCTTGTAACGTGGATAAGACCCTATTGCGCTTTTGTGTCTCCTTTTCTTTGCAACAAGCAGAGATTTAACACACTGCGTTCCAAAAGCAACAGCTCTAAATGACTCTGCAATATATGACATGACTTATTTGCAACGTCTGTAGCAAAAATTGGAGGGAGCTGTCAGGATACAGATGCGGTAAACCTTCCCTGTGCACTGTCCATCATATTCTGCTGGTGCATTCATCTATAGAACATCCCCTTCCTCTGTGTCTGCATTTTCCAGGATCTCATTTGGCTTTCTTTGTCTGTATTCCACAGCAACGTTTGGAGAAGGAGGCAGAGAAGAAGATTCTGCTGCTGGCAGAGGAAGCTCACACTGAGGCCGTCATGTGAGCACTCTGCTGACTATTTATTCCCTTAAAGGGGTTGTCCACTACTAAAGGGTCCAGTGAGAGGTTGAGGTCCCCTCCCAATATTGGAGAGCCCTCCATAAAGAATCTAGTGAAGATAGTATCCATCGGATTTGTTTCTTATTGGGGTGAATAAATTGCCCAGTGTTACCATGGACCCTGCCAGAAGGCCTTTTACAAATATAAATCAAAAATTCTATTAAAAAGTTTACACACAAACAGACAGAATGGGGCTAGAAGATGGAACCTGATGATTCCAACGTCATGTAAAAAGGCCCAGGGTGGGTTTGTCCTTAAAGAGAGTGTCCATAATGAACCAATAATAATCCAGACATTAATAATGCTTAGGGCAAAATTGCATGCAGGAAGTGTCCCCTTAATACATTCATACTAACAATATAAAGCATGGCTGAAATTAGCCCTAATATTGTAGCGGAGACATACCAGTGTACATTATATCCATTATCCAAGCGTCATAAAAACATGGTGATATATACCGGGTGAGTCATAAAGGACGGACGTTTTTAAACTAATCATAAAATCGTTAAATATAAAGGACGGATGTATTTGAAGTGGCTATAACTCACCACCAGGTGGAGGTAGAGATGTGCGGGAGGCGGGGTTATGTTTGTGAGGTGAAAGCATTGTTTTTATTTTAGTTTCAGTTTAAGCTATGGTGCCGTGGACGATAGAACATCGCGTTTTTGCGTACGACAGTTTTGTCAAGAATAATGAGTGTATCACAGCCGTTCAGCGTGAGTTTCGGCGTCATTTCAATATTCACAGAAATCAAGCTGTTCCCGCTCGTAACACTATCCTACGTTGGGTTGAAGCACTCCGTACACGAGGTACACTAATGAACAAACGACCACCGGGGGCTCCACGAACGGCACGTACCCCTGAAAATGTGGAACGCGTCAGGCAAGCCATGCTGCGTAGTCCGAGTCGATCTGCTCGGAAACATTCTTTAGAACTTGCCCTCAGTAATCGTACAGTAAGGCGTATTTTGCATTTAGACCTGCATTTCCACCCCTATAAATTGGCCATTGTGCAACAGTTGGAGCGCGGGGATTACGCAGCGCGACTGAAGTTCGCACATGAGATGGAAGCAATTATTGAGCAAAACGACAACCTTATTTTATTCATGAGTGATGAAGCTCATTTCCATGTCAATGGCATGGTTAATCAGCAGAACTGCCGTTATTGGGCCTATGAAAATCCGAAAGAATTACATGAATGACCGCTGCACAGCCCTAAGGTAACGGTGTGGTGCGCTATGGGCAAATATGGCGTGATCGGTCCGTACTTTTTCGAAGGCGATAATGGCAATACTGTTACCGTGAACTCACAACGTTATATCGCCATGATAAATAACTTCTTTGTTCCTGAGTTACGACGGCAACATATCCCCATCTCTAGTGTGTGGTTTCAACAAGATGGGGCAACGGCCCACACAGCCGGAGCAACAATGAATGTTCTTCGCCCTCTCTTCCCTGGTCGCATCATTTCCAGGTTTGGCGATATTAATTGGCCTCCTAGGTCCCCAGACCTGTCCATGTGCGATTATTACTTATGGGGTCACCTCAAATCACGTGTATACAAGCTTAAGCCTCGATCATTACAAGAACTGAAGGAAGCTATTCGAGTGGAAGTTGCCCAAATCGACAGAGTTCTGTTGGAACGTGTTGATGCCAACTTCCAAGAACGCCTTTGGAAATGCATCACTGATAATGGCCACCACATGGCAGATGTTGTTTTCCACACTTGAATTTGTCAAATGCTATTAGTATACGTAACCAAATCTGTGAATACATTTATATTTAATAAATATTTAACGATTTTATGATTAGTTTAAAAACGTCCGTCCTTTATGACTCACCCGGTATAACTACCTTGTATGTAGTAGAACACCTTCCTGGACGGACCCACCCGGTTCATTGGACTTTTCTTTTACAAATATGTAGTGTCCTTATGGATCGACAAGAGATTCATAGAGTAGGAAGGGGGTATCTTTAGTGAATGCAATTGATACCCCTCTAGAGCCTTTCTGAGAAGATGTAGCATGATACCACTGGTTATAGTAGGCTTTTTCAAAGGAGGGAAGTTTTTCGGCTTGGAAGTGGGTTTCTTGAAGCAATAATATGTCAAAACCTTCTTTTCGGAAATGGGCCAGCATCTGAGATCTCAGAATGGGGAAGTTAAGACTGTGAGCATTGAAGATAGCTATCTTGAATAACTTTAGTTTAGTTTCCATGACTAATGGAATGGTGTTGAGATTGTCTGTCACATAAGGTGACTATTTCGAGCCAGGATGGAAGGGGGAGAAAGGGGGTAAAGAGTGTGACATTTAGAACATGTAAAACATATCTAATTTGTGGTCTCATATGACACTGTATTATAGGGGTGTTCAATAAACATAGGGGGAACAAAATAAGTGTCAAAGGTGTGAGCACTTCTGTGTGGAGATTGTTCCAGTTCAAACAATCACCGTTGGGACAGCTACACAGCAGGTAGAGGGGACCGGCTCCTAACCCCGAGAGAGAATCGGATTAACAAGACTGCAAAACAACCTCCCTAGGGGACTCAAAGACAGGAGATTTGTTAGCGTGGGTGGTCAGCGGGAGCTCCGAGAGTGGACCCTCTGGACCGTGGCACCGAGGGACCCCGGGCGAGCTGCCAGGTGGAACCGACCCCTATACAGGGACCGTTAGGAGCAGGCCCAGGGGTTCGAGTACCACGGTAGCCGGTACCGAGAGGGGCGGCTCAGGATGGACCGGAGTAAGACTGAGACTGGAGTAGGACGGCAGGAGCACTGAAGACAGGACTGGAGTAGGACGGCAGGAACACTGAAGGCAGGACTGGAGTAGGACGGCAGGAACACAAGGCAGGACTGGAGTAGGACGGCAGGAACACTGAAGGCAGGACTGGAGTAGGACGGCAGGAACTGCAGGAGCAGAGTGTGCACGATGGAGCGAGGCCAGAGTGTCAGGAAACACAACGATCAGGCGCCTCCCTCAGGGGGAAGCGGCCTGATATGGCCCCGTCTGGTCAGCCATTGGTCCAAAGGTGCTTCCGGGTCAGGGCACAGCCGGAGCATAAGAAGCAGGAAGGAGGCGCGGCCTATGGCGCATGCGCATAGCATGCAGGGAAGGCATCGGTCGTGGGCCTGTCTCAGGTGACCGCCGCGGCCGTCGGGTGGAGAGAGGCTGCGGCGTGGGAGCGGAGGGCGACTGCGGCGTGGGAGCGGAGGCCGGGTGAGTATGGCGGAGCGGTGTAACAGTACCCCCTCCCCTAAGCCGCCCCCCCCGGAGATTAACAAGAAACCTCTTGAGGATACGGGGAGCATTAATATTCTCCCAAGGCTCCCAGGATCTCTCCTCAGGACCAAAGCCCTTCCAATCAACGAGAAAGAAAGTCCTACCTCTAACCCTTTTCACAGCGAGGATGTCCTGCACTTCAAAAACGTTGTCGGCACCCACCGGCTGAGGACCAAGATCAAGCGAGGAATGGAAACGATTCAGCACCACAGGCTTCAGGAGAGAGACGTGAAAGGTGTTCGGGATCCGGAGCGAAGCAGGCAACCTCAATTTGTAGGCAACTTCGTTAATACGTCCCAGAATTTCAAACGGACCGATGTAGCGTGGACCCAACTTGTAGGAGGGCAGTTTTAGTCGGACGAATTTGGAGGAGAGCCAGACCTTGTCGCCAACACGATACGGAGGAGAATCCAACCTTTTTTTGTCTGCATAGTTCTTCATCTGATCAGCGGATCTCTTGAGTGATGTGTTGGTCTCAGCCCAAATCTTAGAAAATTCCGAGGACAAGGCATTGGCCGCGGGTACCTCAGAGGCAGGGGTTATCGGAAGAGGGACACCAGGATGTCTGCCAAAAACAATGAAAAACGGCCGAAGACTCACCAGCATGGTTGTTATAAGCGAACTCTGCCCAGGGGAGTAAGTTGACCCAATCGTTCTGGTGGGCGTTAGAGAAGTGGCGTAAGTATCCCGTAAGCGTCTGGTTGGTACGCTCTACTTGTCCGTTGGACTGTGGATGGTAGGCCGAGGAGAAGTCGAGGGAAACGTTCATAAGCTTACAAAGCGAACGCCAGAACTTGGAGGTAAACTGAACCCCTCGGTCAGACACAATGCGTCGAGGTAGTCCATGAAGCCTGAAGACTTGATGAATGAAGATCTCGGCCAGCTCTGGCGCTGAGGGAAGACCGGGCAGAGGGATGAAGTGAGCCATCTTGGAAAAACGATCCACCACCACCAGAATGACTGAGCAGCCCGCAGAGCAGGGTAGGTCGGTGATGAAATCCATGGCGATGTTCTCCCAAGGAACCGTAGGGACAGGCAACGGAAGCAACAAGCCAGACGGAGATCTCCGTGGCACCTTGTTCTTTGCACAGGATGGACAAGAAGCCACAAAGTCGAGTACATCTTGGCGAAATGAGGGCCACCAGTAGTGACGTTTGATAAGGTCAAGGGTCTTCTTAGTTCCGGCATGGCCGGCCAGTTTGGAGGAGTGCCCCCATAGAAGAACCTTTTGCTTGAGATTCTCTGGCACAAGCGTCTTGCCAGGCGGAGGAGTAAGCCAGTTCACTGGAGCCACGGTGATGATCCTAGTGGGATCAATGATATGTGACGGTTCCTCCGTGGATTCGTGTGGTTGGAAGACCCTGGACAGGGCGTCGGCTTTGGAATTCTTGTTGCCGGGACGGAATCGGAGCTCGAAATCAAATCGGGCAAAAAATAAAGACCATCTGGCCTGGCGAGGGTTTAGTCTCTGGGCAGACTGGAGATAGGCCAGATTCTTGTGGTCCGAGAAGATGACAAAAGGATGGACAGCTCCTTCCAGGAGGTGGCGCCATTCCTCCAAGGCCAACTTGATGGCCAAAAGTTCCCGGTCACCGATCGAGTAGTTACACTCGGATGGAGAAAAGGCCTTCGAGAAGAAGCCACAAGGGTGCAGGCGACCGGAGGCGGTTCTCTGGGACAGCACCGCCCCGGCACCAGTCGAGGAAGCGTCCACCTCGAGTACAAAAGGTCGATCGCTCTCAGGGCGATGCAGGACCGGAGCCGTGGAGAAAGCCCGTTTTAGGGACAGAAAGGCCTCCTCTGCCTCAGGAGACCAATCCTTGGAAGTAGACCCTTTACGGGTGAGCACAGAAATGGGTCTTGTGATCGCGTAGAAGTGGGAGACAAATTGCCGGTAATAGTTGGCGAACCCGAGGAATCGTTGTATCGCCTTTAATCCGACGGGGCGAGGCCATTTGAGGATGGCAGACAACTTCTCGGGATCCATCCTTAGACCAGCGTCGGAGATAATGTATCCCAGAAATGGCAGAGAGGTCTGTTCGAAGAGACATTTCTCGATCTTTGCATACAGACGGTTCTCCCGAAGACGCTGAAGCACCAGGCGGACACTCTTTCTGTGGGACGAGAGGTCCGGCGAGAAGACGAGGATGTCGTCTAAGTACACGACCACACAGGAGTACAAGAGATCCCGGAAGATCTCGTTGACGAACTCTTGAAAGACTGCAGGAGCATTGCAAAGACCGAAGGGCATGACCAGGTACTCGTAATGGCCATCTCGAGTGTTGAAAGCGGTCTTCCACTCGTCACCTGCACGGATACGGACCAGATTGTAGGCTCCTCTGAGGTCCAGCTTGGTAAAGACCCGAGCCCCTCTGAGACGGTCAAACAGTTCCGGAATGAGTGGAAGAGGGTACCTGTTCTTGATGGTAATCTCATTCAAGCCCCTATAGTCAATGCATGGTCGTAGAGTCCCGTCCTTCTTTTTGACGAAGAAGAACCCGGCTCCCGCGGGCGAAGAGGATTTCCGTATAAAGCCTTTGGCGAGGTTCTCTCGGACGTACTCGGACATGGCGGTGGTCTCCGCGGGAGACAGAGGGTAGATTCTGCCCCTTGGGGGGGTTGAACCAGAAACAAGTTCAATTGGGCAGTCAAACGGCCGGTGTGGAGAGAGGACCTCCGCTTCCTTCTTATCAAAAACATCGGCGTAGGAGCTGTAAGCTGGAGGAAGACCCGGGAGGTCTGGAGGTGACCGTGGAGCGGCCGCCAGGCGGACAGGAGTCAGACAGCGAGCTTGGCACGGGTGCCCCCAGCGGAGTATCTCCCCAGAAGACCAGTCGAGAACAGGCTGATGAGTTCTTAACCATGGAAGACCAAGTAGAATGGCGTGAGAGAGCTTAGGTAAAACGTAAAAGGCTATCTTCTCTCGATGTAAGGCTCCGATTTGCAATTCCACCTCTTCAGTGACCAAGGTGACGGTCACCTGTAGCGGTTTGCCATCCACGGTGGCAATCTGAATTGGGTTAGATAGAGTGACTACAGGAATTTGGTATTTGTCTACCTCTTCCGGCCGAATGAAGTTACCCGCTGAGCCCGAATCCACGTAGGCCACCTCGGAACCACGCCTCCCCCCTGAAACCAAAAGCACAGAAATCGTAAGGGGTTGAGAGGAATCATCATCATCACCTAGGAAGGCCTCTCTTACCTGACCTAGGTGGAGTCGTTTCCCTGTCTCTTAGGACAGGTGCGGATATAGTGTGACGAATGACCGCAATAGAGGCACAGACCTTGTGCCCGTCTCTCTCTCTGATGTAACTCGGCCAACCTGAGATGATCTATCTGCATGGGCTCACCCGAAGAAAGGGAAGAAGATCCGACTGAACGTGAGCTGGCCGACTGAGTGAAAGGAGAAACTGACCTGGAGGAGCGCCTGTCTCTCACTGACTCCCGAGCGCGCTCCAGGAAGCGCAGGTCAATGCGGGTAGCCAGCGAGATAAGGTCCTCTAAGGTGGACGGGGTATCTCGACCAGCGAGTTCATCCTTTATTTTACTAGAAAGACCGCGCCAGAATGCCCCCACCAAAGCTGCGTTATTCCAGCCGAGCTCAGAGGAAATAGTGCGAAAGCGAATAGCGTACTGTCCGACCGTGAGAGAGCCCTGGTGTAAGTTAAAGAGTGACTCAGTGAGAGAGGCTAACCGGCCCGGCTCATCGAAAACCTTACGAAAAGTATCCAGGAAAACCGGGAGACTCGAAACGACCGGGTCGTCACGTTCCCAGAGCGGGTTTACCCAAGAAAGGGCCTCTCCCTCCAGATGGGACATGATGAAGGCCACTTTGGCCCGGTCCGAGGGATATTGCTGCGGCAGCCATTCAAAGTGGAGACTACACTGATTTAAGAACCCCCTACAGAGCTTGGGATCCCCGGTGAAACGAGGCGGCTTGGCGAGGCGGGGCGTCGGAGGAGCAGCAGACGCAGGGGGAGGAGTCGGCACTGCAGCGGCAGCCTGGAGGGCCGACAAGCGACTATCAAAGGAGGCCATGTAGGACAAAATGTGGGTTTGAGTATCTTGCTGCTGACCCAGCTCCTGTTGGAGACTGGCCAGCTGAGTGGCATTTCCAGGATTGGCCACCTGTAAGGCCGACAAACGGGTGTCCATCGACTTCATGATTGACATAATGCGCCCCTGATTCTCCCGTAGGAATAGCAACTCTTTCTGGGTAGCAGCCGTAGTACCGGCGGAGTCCATGGCCTGATCGTACTGTTAGCGTGGGTGGTCAGGAGCGGGAGCTCCGAGAGTGGACCCTCTGGACCGTGGCACCGAGGGACCCCGGGCGAGCTGCCAGGTGGAACCGACCCCTATACAGGGACCGTTAGGAGCAGGCCCAGGGGTTCGAGTACCACGGTAGCCGGTACCGAGAGGGGCGGCTCAGGATGGACTGGAGTAAGACTGAGACTGGAGTAGGACGGCAGGAGCACTGAAGACAGGACTGGAGTAGGACGGCAGGAACACTGAAGGCAGGACTGGAGTAGGACGGCAGGAACACAAGGCAGGACTGGAGTAGGACGGCAGGAACACTGAAGGCAGGACTGGAGTAGGACGGCAGGAACTGCAGGAGCAGAGTGTGCACGATGGAGCGAGGCCAGAGTGTCAGGAAACACAACGATCAGGCGCCTCCCTCAGGGGGAAGCGGCCTGATATGGCCCCGTCTGGTCAGCCATTGGTCCAAAGGTGCTTCCGGGTCAGGGCACAGCCGGAGCATAAGAAGCAGGAAGGAGGCGCGGCCTATGGCGCATGCGCATAGCATGCAGGGAAGGCATCGGTCGCGGGCCTGTCTCAGGTGACCGCCGCGGCCGTCGGGTGGAGAGAGGCTGCGGCGTGGGAGCGGAGGGCGACTGCGGCGTGGGAGCGGAGGCCGGGTGAGTATGGCGGAGCGGTGTAACAAGATTTTACCAACCCCAGACTTCTCAAGGTTGAATCTCGAAAGCTCGATGTTACAGTCAGCCCCGTGCTCTGCCTGGAGATGAGAGTCCACCTTCTGTCAAAGGCCCTACAAGAAAAAGAAACTTAAAGAGAAATAGTAGCTCTTTACAGGGCAAGTCATTTCCAATAAGGCAAGGTTTTGTAATAAAGCCAAGTCAAGTTCTTAAACAGATCAGACTATTGGCTCAACTGGGGTCGCTTACTTGATTAACGGTAGGCTGCTTTGGCATCTTGTGTTTAGAGTGCGGGGATCTGGAAGCATGCACGGTGCTCCACGGTGACAATTGAGATAGGCGGTTCAAAGAAGACGCCATGTGGGAACCTTCCAGATCCGGGTACTCCTAGGTCCTTGCATTCTTCTTTAATTTCAGCCATTGTTCTGGCTTGGATGTGTTTGTTCTTGGTATAAATCATTATACCAAAGGGGTAGAGGCAGCTGTATTGATACTGATTCTGGTGTAGAGCCTCTGTAAAGGGTCTCAACCAACGCCTTCTGATGAGGGTAGTGGATGCCAAGTCTTGGAATATTAGAACTGTTGTATCTTCATAGCTGATAGTATCCGCTTTCCTTGCTCTTTTTAGTATTAGGTCCTTTACACGGAAATCCAGAAGGCGACAGA
This sequence comes from Dendrobates tinctorius, assembly GCF_039654945.1. Taxonomy (NCBI): domain Eukaryota; kingdom Metazoa; phylum Chordata; class Amphibia; order Anura; family Dendrobatidae; genus Dendrobates; species Dendrobates tinctorius. The sequence continues at coordinate 10,661,069 of NW_027361678.1, forward strand.
TGACATCTCTCGGGAGGGGGTCTCCAATTTTTGGCCTAGGTCTTGGTGATCTGTGGGCCCTTACTATGTCAATGGTGGGAGGGTCCCCTGTAATCAGTAATTTGGAGAAGATCTCTATCAGAGCTGGAGTAAGGTCTTCTAGTGCTACAGGTTCGGGGAAGCCTTTTAGACGCAAGTTGTTTCGCCGTTCACTATTTTCATGGTCTTCCATGATAGAGTATATTTGGTTAATGTGGCCATTGTGGTATTAGCATGGTGGATAATAGTAAATTGCATGCATTCTAGGGAGTCCACTCTTTGATCTGTGTGGGCAAGATCCTGTTTGATGTCAGATAAATCTTTTACAATGCATTCAATTGCCTTGGAAAGAATCTGCTTCATAAAAGATCTGGAGACAGGTTGTCCTTTAGCAGGCCTGCTCTTTTCTGTGTTATTTCCCCCTCCAAGTCAGAGTCACGTAGTGAGGGCATTTCTGAAGGGGGAAATGACACAGATTTTGACCTGGAAGGTTTGGCGTGTTGTTTTTTGAGAAACTTGTCCACATCTGCTTGGGTGAATGACGTAGATGACCTGGTGGTCGCTCCTGTTGCCTTGTTGCCAGTTTTGACCATATTGAGGTGCTCAGCTTAGCATTAAAAATAATCTGGTGAGGCACACATCACGGGTATGCCTCTGCCCGTGCAGGTCAGGTTGCATAGAGTCCATAGGTCAAATCTCTGGTCCCAATACTTGCTCCCTGCGCTCTAGGAGCTCCTCCACGTTGTGTGACGTCCGTCTGAGAGTCTGGGCTGCAGTAAGGCTAGTTTCACACTAGCATAGGGTGCGCAGACCGTGCGCTGGCCGTGTGCTAGTAGGATTTTTGCGTGCGCTGCGCACTTTCGTAGGTGCGCCGAGCGCAACAAAATGCAACATGGTGCGTTCGGCGCACACCGGCGCACCTCCAAAAGTGTGCAGCGCACGCAAAAATCCTTCTAGCGCACGGCCAGCGCACGGTCTGCGCACCCTATGCTAAAGATAGGGTGCGCAGATCGCATGCAGCCGTGTGCGATAGTAGGATGAATTGACCGGACGGGGCGGGCAGGGGGCGGGGCTTAGCGGCGCCGTGCGCTGCATGTAAAATGTGCTAGTCTGAAACCAGCCTAAGACAGCACCCCGAGCAACCCCAATACCCTTTACCCCTATACAGGGATCTGGATTTACAGCAGAGCCCAGGAGGTAGCTGTCCGAATAAGAGCAGTGGACCAGAGCAGGACGGTTGCCAGAAAGGGGTTAAAAACGGGGCCAAAAGCGTAGTCAGAAATCCAAGTCTAAACTAGGCGGGCAGCAGAGGTACCAAAACGGCAGACAGTAGCAGAGTCAAATCCAGGCCAAGGTCAGAGTCGTAAACCAGGATGGCGGCAGAGGTACAAAATCGTTAGGCAGTCGCAGCGTCAAAAACCAGGCCAAGGTCAGAGTCGTAAACCAGGAGGGCGGCAGAGGTACAAAATCGTCAGGCAGGAGCAGAGTCAGAAATCCAGGTAAAGGTCAGAATCAAAGATCGCAAATAACAAACTAGCACACTGGAGAAACCAAGACTATATCTGGCGGCCTGCAAGACCAGCTCCAAGGTATTTGAGGGATCAGATCATCCCTCACAGGTTCACGGTCTGATGACGTCATTAGGACTGCCCCCAGGACCAGGCCAGATGGTGATGCACCAACCCCTTCATGACCGACAGGAGCGCAGCCTGCAGCCGCCAGATGCCTGCAGAAGAGCCTCCTCCCTGTTAGCAGTACCCACGGGCGGACCACGGCGCCTCCCAGTGGCCGAGGCAGTAACAGCCGTCCCCGAGTTTGACCGTGACATGACAGTCCGGCGCCTCCCAGAGGCCGAGACCGGAATAGCAGAGCTCAGGTCTGACGGCGACGTGCCAGTCTGGTGCCTCCTGGTGGCCGAAGCAGGAACAGCAGTCCCTGTATTCGATGGCGACGTGACACGTTCTTTCTTTGTGAGTGCTGGGGATTTCCCCTTGCTGTACGCGCTTCTCTGACCCTGCACTTTCTGGCACCCGATCCCACCTGTCATAGAGCCGCGGCCTCGCCGACTCCTCTCTGCTCACCCCCACTCACCCCTGGGATTCTGTCACAGCTAGGCTTCCCAGGCAGCCACTGGCACAGGTAACGTAGCGTCTCTCCGGGGTTGGCGATGGGGTTAGTTGTTCGTGGTTCCCGATGCTGACATCGTGTGGCAGGTTCGCTGCTATACTTCCAGCACCCCTGCATTAAAGTATCCTACCTCTCCTGTCAGGTAATAGGAACGGGTGATGTCAGGGAGTGCTCCCATTCAGCTGAACCTCCACTGCGGCCTCAGGGAGAAGGCGTCAAACAAGTGGACAGCTGGAGTCCAGGCTCCGGACTGGTGTGGTAGGCCTCAGTCAGGCTTGGGATGGGTCTTCAGAGTCACAGACCAGGGATGCATTGACAATATACCACACTGAGGGTTCTTATGGGTGGATTGCTGCAACTAGTGCAAAAAGGATGGCTGGGAGATCTCTTTTATTGCAGGATGCAACAGATTAACACTTTTGGGTCAGGAGCTCTTTCACACACGTCTGATGTTAACGACAGCCATCTTGGAAGCCTCCTTTTATGTGGCTGATGAATCGTCTTATGTAGGATGGTTTCCCTCAATTTAATACACGTTGTTACAGGGTTAAGAGATTTGCTCACGGGATTGCCGCTGTTACACCATGGCACAGTTCAAACCAGACAGGTTTGGACCAACTGGCAACAACTATTTTTACTGGTTTCATACAACAAAAAAAAACAAATTCACTAATAACCACTGGTCCTATTACTACATGCACTCCCTCATGTAGTGAGGCCACCCTCTCCCTCAGTGTAGTACACGTACACTCTCCATCTAGTAGCATGGTCACGCTCTCCCTTATGTACTACGTGCCCGCTTTACCTCACATGGAATGGTCACCCTCTCCATCTTTCTAGGGTGTGCACGCTCTCCCCATCAAGGGTATCTAGGATGTGTACGATCAGCAAACCCAGACTATGTGCAAACACTGCAGCCACCAGTCACCCCCCAATATCCAAGAAATACTGCAATGAAGGGCTGAGGGCTGGTCAAGTTATGAACCTGGACATACACATTAGAGAAACGCCTGCCAATCTGCTGTATAAATAGTCTCTGATTAACTCCATCAGCTAATGATGGGAAACTGGGTTAGTTAAAATTAGATTTCAGTCCTTTATGGGGATAATCTGCACAAGAGTCTAGACAATGTGGCGGTCCAACGAGGAATAGGACATAGGAAGGAAAAGGACAGGGGAGCCTGAAGGGGAAGGACAATCAAGAAGATTGGATAAGGACAAAGAAATCTGTAGGAAGACAGAGAGGTCAGGAGGAGCAAGATGAGAGTGAGGTCTGCTTGAGGATGAAGAAAACAAGGGCCTGGAGGATGAAGAAGACAAGGGTCTGGAGGAGGAAGGGGACAGAAGGGTCTGGAGGAGGACAAAGGGGCTTGAAAGAGGAGGAAGACGACAGAAAGGTCTGGAGGAGGAGAAGTAGGACAAAGGGGTCTGGAGCAGGTAGAGATGAGGAGTCTGGAGGAGAAAAAGTAGAACAGAGAGGTCTGTAGTAGATAGAAGAAAAACGGGTCTGGAGCAGGTGGAGCAAAGGAGGGGGTTGGAGAAGGAGGAAGAGGAAACGAGTATGGAAGAGGACAGGCATTTGGAGGCTGAGGATAATAGTACAGGGGTCTAGAGAAGGAAAATGATACAGGGGGTCTGGAGGAAGACAGGACAGATGTCTGAAGGATGACGGGGTTTGGAAGAGGATGAAAAATACATGGGTTTAGAGGAGGAAGAAGACAAAGGGGTATGGAGCAGGTAGAGGAAAGGAGGGGGTCTTGAGGAGGAAGAGGAAATGGGAGTATGTAAGAGGACAGAGGCATCTGGAGGAGGAAGAGGATAATGATACAGAGGTCTGAAGGATGACCGGGGTGATCTGGAGGAGGCAGAGGAGGTCTGGAAGATGATAGCGGGGTCTACAGGAGGTGATAGAGGAGTCTGTATCTTGGTCAGATTTTGTGGTTTGCTCTTTTCACCATTCAGGCAGTTGGGTGATGTCGGAAGATCAGTCTTTACGGAGAATGTGCGTCTGAGGGAAGCCATTTCTTATCATATGAAAGAATCCCATGAGCTCCAGAAAATGCTGCTACAGCTGCAAGAGGAGAGGAAGCAGCTGCATCAGGACAAGGTCAGGACGGCTCTTTTCTGTATTAGCTGTGAGATTTATTCTTGTCTGCATTATCAAGGCGATGGGTGTTTTAGATCTTATATGCCCCCCCCCCGCGTGATTCCATATCACGTGCCAGTTATGGGGTTATTACCTGTACAACCCACCTAAACATTACCGCTGATGAAGTAGCTCTCATCATGAATGTGGTATTGGTTATCTTCAGGGCCTCTTTCAGCAGGGTAAGGTCTGTATTCATTCCATGCCTGAGTTGAGCCTTTTCTACTAGCTGTAGGTTAACTACCCCCCATACATGGCTGTGGCTGGGGTACTGTCATTTATTCAGCTGGTGGAGCTATAGGCTATTTACACACTCTTCAAATCTCTTTTTTCTTGCACAGGAGACCAATCAACAGCTTCTTGAGGAAAAGATCCATGAAGTATCAGAGAGGAATAGCCAGATCCAAGCATTTCAGCTGAGGATCAGGACCTTGGAGCGTGCTCTGGAGAGTAATCAGCAAAAGGAGCCAACCCTGCCTAGGACACAGAAACCACTCCAGCCGACGACAAATCTAGCAGGAAACATGGACCTGCTAATGCTGCACCAAACTCTAGAGCTGAAAGACCGTGAGATGAAGCGGGTGAAGAAGATGGCCCACAACATCCTGCAGGAGAGGACACAAGTAGAACAGTTCTTCCTGGAGGCGATGGAGCATGTGAGGCAGGAGATCAAGTCAAGCAGGAACTATTATCAGAAGGTGGCACAAGTGGCATATCACAGCCAAATGAGGAAGGCAGCGACAGGGGCTGAGCAGTACCCCAAAGTCCGCACCTTTCACAACAAAAAGCACAGCAGCAATGATGTGAGCCATGATCTGATGGCAGCCGATAACTGGTAATGTACTGATATTGAGATGAGAACTGCTTCCCTACACCCAGATCACTCGTCCCTCGGTCATTACATCAGTATGGTGCTACTCTACAGTCAGAATTCATCCCTGGGTACCTGAGGCATCCTTTCCCAAGTCTATGTCAGTCAGAAGCCCCACTTTCAGTCAGCACCTGCCCTCTACGTTTCTAGTCTATCCTGCCCACATTAAACAGCCACATATGCTAGCCATTACACCATACTAGCCTGGTCTTCATTTGTGCCACCTTTTTCTGCTGCGTCTCAGCACTTGGTGAGTCTGTGTAATCATAGCTTGCAACCTCTCAGGATCTAGGCCTCATTAGCAAACTGGCCTGCTTGCTCTTGTCACTTAGGGTAACTGCCTCCCTGGCCTACTCCCTTGGCACCTGGGGCATTCATGCCACCAAAGTCCACTCCTTCTCAGTACCTACCACAACTGTGCCATTCTGCCCTGCTCAATCTCAGCACCTCTGATGACTTTGCCATCCTGACCTACTAGGATGTCTGTGTCACCCTGGTTTACGCCTCAACACCTAGGATGTCTGTGCCACCCTGACCTGCACCCAGGGCATATCCGTCTTCAGAAAACACATGCGTCTTTAAACCTAATGTTACTAAACATACAGGCGATAATGACCCCTACAACGCGCAGGAGTGTGCCAGTGTCTATGACACAACACTCAGTGATACGTCTTTGACACACACACTGATATAATAGCTTTTAAAGACATGGTATAGATCATGTAAACCCTCCACACTCCTCTACGGCTGTATCCCAATCTGATCATGAACTTGGGGTGTTTTATAGGTCACACGTTCAGAGTGGAAGAGTGGATTTTAAAGATCTGACATGGGAGCAAAAGGAGAAAGTTCTTAGATTGCTGTTTGCCAAGATGAATGGCTCGGTCATTGGGTAAGGGTGTCTGTGTGTCCCTTCACTACAGTGATAAAAAAATACCTCATTCAGGTCCTGGTAATTCAGGTGGTAGAATGGTAAATCAGTTCTTAAGTAATCTCAAAGCATGTTCACACATTGCAGACTTGCTGTGGATTTTCCAAAATTTACCCATGTATTTGTGCCTTAAGCATCGTCAATAAGTTGGTGAATACTGTAGTGATGAGCGAACGTGCTCGGATAAGGTGTTATTCAAGCATTCTCAGGTGCTAACAGTATTTTCGGTGTGCTCGAATACTATGTTCCGATCGGCGCAGCTGCATGTCTCTCTACTAGCAAACAGGCAATCCCTGCATGTGTTGCGGCTGACATGCTTTAGCACGATAGAGTGCAACTTTTTTGTATATTATAATCCACCGCCTGTCAGCATCATCCTTCCACCTGTAATTCACCTCCTGTTGGCCTTATCCCTACGACTGTAAACCACCTCCCATCGGCCTCATCCCTCCGCCTGTAATCCACCTTGCGTTGGCTTCAGCCCTCCGCCTGTAATTCACTGCCCGCCGGCCTCAGCCCTCCGCTTGTACTCCATCTCCCGTCAGCCGCAGCCTTTCTACTGTATTCCACCACCCGTTGCCTCATCTCTCCTCCTATAATCCACCGCCCGTTGGCCTCAGCCTTCCGCCTGTAATTCACCGATTGTCCTCAGCCCTCCGCCTGTACTATACCGCCTGTCTGCCTCATCTTTCCACCTGTAATCCACCACCCGTCAACCTCATGCCTCTGCCTGTAATCCAACGCCCGTCGGCCTCAGCCCTCCTACTGTAATCCATCACCTGTCTGCCCATCTCCCCACCTGTAATCCACTTTGCGTTGGCCTCAGCCCTCCTATTGTAATCCACCACCCATCTACCTCATCCCTCCGCGTGTAATCCACCTCCCATCGGTCTCATTCCTCCACCTGTAATCCACTGCCCTGGCTGCCTCATCCCTCCACCAATATTCCAACGCCTGTCGGCCTCATCCCTCCTCCTGTAATCCACCGCCCAGCGGCCTCATCCCTCCGCCTTTAATCCACTATAACAGGTGAATAATAGCAGTTTTTTCATTATTTTAGAACTTTAGCAGCAGTATATATTTTGTGGAGAGTTTACTGGCACTACTTCTGACATACAAACATGGAACTTGTTTGGGGATATGACCCATGATGGTAAATGTCAGGTAGAAGCAGTATCAGACTTTTTCGATTTCATCTAATGCACTAATTATAGTGGACCTACTGGTGTTTGCTCTGTGACTTTTCATCGTCCTATCCTTATACCTGAAAATAACACAGATATATATTTTTTTTTTACAATCACCAGGAAAAGAAGTCCAATGCTAAGTGAAGAGACCCATGAAGATGACATAACTACAGAGGTGCCACATGCAAGGTGAGAGGGTCATTAATCCCTACAGCCAGGACAGACAGGATCACAGCTGCTGAGGAGGAGAAGAAGCAGAAGAGTCTACAGACAGGACAGCCAGGATCACAACTGCTGAGGAGTAGAGGAAGCAAAAGAGTCTTCAGACAGGACAGGCAGGGTACACAGCTGCTGAGGAGGAGAGGAAGCAAAATAGTCTACAGCCAGGACAGGCAGGGATCACAGCTGCTAAGGAGGAGAGGAAGCAAAAAAGTCTACAACCAGGACAGGCAGGATCACAGCTGCTAAGGAGGAGAGGAAGCAAAAGAGTCTACAGCCAGAACAGGCAGGGATCGCAGCTGCTGAGGGGGAGAAGAAGAAAAAGAGTCTACAGTCAGGATCACAGCTGCTGTGGAGAGGAAGCAAAATAATCTACAGCCAGGACAGGCAGGGGCCACAGCTGCCGAGGAGGAGAGGAAGCAAGAGCCTACAGCCAGGATCACAGCTGCTGAGGAGAGGTAGCAAAATAGTCTACAGACAGGACAGCCAGGATCACTACTGCTGAGGAGTAGAGGAAGCAAAAGAGTCTTCAGACAGGACAGGCAGGGTACACAGCTGCTGAGGAGAAGAGGAAGAAAAAGAGTCTACAGCCAGGATCACAGCTGCTGAGGAGAGGAAGCAAAATAGTCTACAGACAGGATAGGCAGGGATCACAGCTGCTGCTTTCTGTAAGGCCTCTTTCACACATCAGTATTTTTGATCAGTATTTCATCAGTATTTGTATGCCAAAACCAGGAGTGTCTCTAAAATAAAGAACATCAGTCTTTCAATTATATTTTTTTCTTGGTAAGTTCCATTCCTGGCTTTGGCATACAAACACTGATGCAAAATACTGACCAAATACTGACGTGTGAATGAGCCTTAAGGAAAATTATTAAAACATTAAGACACCAGTAAAAATAGGGCTGAGTTCTACAAAAATTAATTCCTGTGACCAGTAATAGGCAGCTTAAATAGATGGTACTTTTTACAATCCATTATGTGCTTTACATTTCTCCATCGTTTAAAAGGATAAAATACTCGAATAAATCTACTGAGAATTTTTTTTTTTATTGAAAAGATCGTTCTGTTGGGTGGGAACAGTGTTTTATCACATGTTGCATCCAAAAGCTTCACATTTCTTACACTACAGGTCAGAGGCATATACTGTACACTACTCACAAAAAGGGATATTTGACTTTCGGGCAAAATTTATAGAAAACATACAGTAAAAAGTTTCCACTCCAGTGATATTTTATCCTGACAGTAGGGAGCAGCGATGGTCATTTTCTCATCTCAAACAATGTATTGAAACAAAAGCCACCACCAGTGGTGGTATACCCCAACAATCACTGTTAATGTCTCAATAACTTGTCCTGTGGCCTTAAGCATCAATTACTGCTGACAACAATGTCTCCTGCTTTTCACAAGTGAAGTTATTGTCCGCTGAGGCATCACACTCTTCTTGAAGGACAGCCCTTAGATCATCGAATCCTAGAATGTTAAGGGGGTTTTACACATAGCGATATCGCTAACAATATCGCTATGTGTGATACTTACCTCCGAACGGCTCCCCAGCTGTCCATCTCTGATCACGCGAGATCGCACAGCTCCATTTCTCGTCGGGCGCTTCCTGCTGGCGCCGACGAGCGACGCGCGGACGGAGGACGTCAGGATCGCCGCGTCTGAAAGGTAAGTATCGTCCGCTGTATCGCTGCTGCACCGCTGTGAGATCTTCCTGTGTGGAAGCTCACTAGCGATCATTTAGCGATGCACCAGCGATCCTGACCGGGTCATATCACTGGTCGGGATCGCTGGTGCATCGCTAAATGTAAAGGGGCCTTTAGAGTTTGAAGGGACCTCCGAGGTCATGTTGTCTGACCCCTACTCAATGCAGGATTCACTAAACCATCTCAGACAGAGGTCTGTCCAGGCTCTGTTTGAAGGCTCCCATTGAAGGTGAACTCGCCACCTCTTGTGGCAGCCTGTTCCACTCATTGATCATCCTCGCTGTCAAAAAGTTATTTCTAATATCTAATCTGTATCTTCTCCATTTCAGTTTCATTCCATTGCTTCTCGTGTTTCCTTGTGTAAATGAGAATAATGATGATCCCGCTACACTGTGACAGCCCTTCATATATTTGTAAACAGCTATTAAGTCTCCTCTCAGTCTTCTTTTTTACAAGCTAAACATTTCCAGATCCTTTAACTGTTCCTTGTAGGACTTCCTTTGCAGTCCGCTCATCATCCTGGTAGCTCTTCTCTGAACTTGCTCCAGTTTTTCAATGTCTTTTTTATTTTGTGATGCCCAGAACTGAACACAGTATTACAGATGAGGTCTGACCAAGGAGGAGTAGAGGGGGATAATTAATTCATGTGATCTAGACTCTATGCTTCTATTTACCCCTTTACTACCTTGGACGAATCCTGTGACCTGAGTTTTATTGACCTGGGATGTATGGATACGTCCCGAAGAGTCTGCCCGCACACGAGCTGTGGGATTCTGACAGCTGACACCTGGCACTAAATGCCAAGATTGGTCCCGCACCGCTCCCCGCACTTTAACCCCTGAAATTCTGCGATCGAACTCGAGCGCATTATTTTGGGAGCCGGCAGAGAGATGACAGCCTCTCTGCCCTTGAATCGGAGATCACGCGGAGTCCTGATCATTGCCATGGTGACCCGATGTCATCTTGACGACATCTGGCTCACCAGAGCCAGGAAAGTTGCTAGAATCATGCTCAGAGCATGATCAGCAACTTACTCTGTCATTGAGAGCGCTGACAGTTTGCATAGCATAGGGATGCTGCTGCATCCCTGTGGTATACAAGCGATCAGCCTGCAAAAAATGATAGTCCCATAGTGGGGCAAAAAAAAAAAAAGGTTTAAAATAAATTGTAAAAATATTTAAAAAAAAAAAATGCAGTATATTGTACCCATAAATAAATATTTTTATGAAAAAAAACCACAAAACAATAAAAGTACACATATTTGGTATCACCGCGTCCGCAACGACCTAACCTATGAAACTGTCCCACTAGTTAGCCCCTTTAGTGAACACCATAAAAAAATAACAAAACAAGGCAAAGACAATGCTTCATGATTATACTGCTAAACAAAAAGTGGATTAAAACGTAATCAATAAGCATGGTATCTCTGAAAATGTCATCTTGTCCAGCAAAAACAAGCCATCATACAGCTCCATCAGTGGAAATAATAAAAAGTTTTGGCTGTCAGAATAAAGCGATGCAAAAATAATTATTTTCTCAATAAACGTTTTTATAGTGTAAAAGTGGCAAAACATAAAAAAAGATATAAATGTGGTATCACTGTAATCGTACTGACCCAAAGAATAAAAGTGCCTTACCAATTTTACCACACACGGAACAACATACCCCCCCCCTAGAAAAAAAAATCCTGAATTGCTGGTTTTCATTCATTTTGCCTCCCAAAAATCAGAATAGAAATCGATTAAAAAAGTCATGTGTCTGAAAATGGTACCAATAAAAACGTCAACTCGTCCCGCAAAAATACAAGCCATCACATGACCCTGTTGGGAGAAATATGGAGAAATTATAGCCTTCAAAATATGGCGATGCAAAAATAAGTTTTTGCAATAAAAAGCGTGAGTGACAGCAGCCAAACATAAAAACCCAATATAAATCTGGTATAGCTGTAAGCGCACTGACCCGAAGAATAAAGTTGCCTAATCACTTATACCACATGAGAAACGGCATAAAAAATAAAAGAAACCAATTCTTCACTTGCTGTTTTGTTCATTCTCTGCCTCACAAAGATCGCAGTAAAGCTTGGCGCACATTTATCTTGCACTCTGCGCTGAGCACTTACACCGGGGTTTCTGTGTAAATCTCTGAAATACAGTACGTGATTCAGACAGAACCCCTGGAGGAAGATTCCCTATAATGAGGCACATGGTGGCATTGTGGACGCCATCTGACCTGTGATTTGGTGACGTACGTCTTTTTAGGATTTCATACAAGTGCCATTGGACACAGTTTTCTGCACATTTGAAAAGAAGGAATGGATCTATCGGGGGTTTCATCTGTCATGTCACTCAGAGATTTAGAAGGAAAACCAAGGTAAGTGCTCAGTGTAGAGTGCTGTATAAATGTGATCCCAAACATTATGTAAAATGTTCCCTATAACAGCTGCAACTCAATCCACAAAAAAAGCAACTTCCCACTCAGGGCCATCATCTGTCAATGGAATTAATGGTTTCCACGTTACTAGTAGCATAAAGGCTCTGGAAAAGCGAAGTGGCTCCTCTCCCCCCCAAAAAGAAATTCACAAAATTCTCTGCTCCAAAATCCAAATGCCCCCTCCCTTCTGAGCCCCATTGTGTCTAAACCACATTTAGTGCCAACATGTTTGAAATTTATATAGTGATGTGAGCCTGCCTTAATTACAGGTGCTTGTCTCCAGAAGCATGAACTGGACGTAATGTACTGGTCATTACAGCGGCAGTTTGCAATTTTCACTCGGCAGCATCCACTGATTGCTTCTGGAAAACTCCCATAGAGTCAAAATCGTCACTACACCTGTAGATAAACTCCAAAAGGGGCATAATTTCCAAAATGGGATCACTTCTAGCAATTAGGGGCTCTGTATATTGAGTCCACAAACTATTCTACGAAAATTTGCTGCGCTTCAGGAGGCAAATAGCGCTCGGTCCCTCCCGAGTCTCCCCGTATGGTTAAGCAGTACTGTACAGCCACATATGGGGTATTGAGGTATAAAATTCTGTAACACACCCATGGTGTCAATATGATCACTCCACCCCCAGATGAACTTGCTGAGAGGTGTAGTTTGTAAAATGGGGTCACTTATGGGAGTTCTGCTGTTCTGGCAACTCCAGGGCTCTGCCAGTGGGTAATGGCACCTGCAAACCATAATAGTAAAATCTGGCGCTCCTTCCGTTCTGAGCTTTGCACTGTGCCTGAAAATTATTTTCCGATTACATGTAGGGTATTGGCGCACTCAGGAGAAAATGGATCTCGGTTTGTTGTAAATAAAAAAATAAAAAATACTATTGGCCTTTAGAAAAGTTAAAAACTTGGGGCTAAAAAAAGCATTTTAGTGGTAAAAAATATAATTTATTCTTTCTTTACTGCTCAATGGTATGAAATTCTGTGAGGCACAGGTGGTGACAATATGATCACTGCACCCCCTAGATAAATTCATTGGGGATTGTAGTTTGTAAAATAAGTTCACATATGGGGGCTTCTGTTGTTCTGGCACCTCAGGGGCTCTGCCAATGTGTCATGGCATCCTCAAATCATTCCTTAAACCCTTCACCCCCAAGGGTGGTTTGCACGTTCATGACCGGGCCAATTTTTACAATTCTGACCACTGTCCCTTTATGAGGTAATAACTCTGAAACGCTTCCATAGATCCCGGTGATTCTGACATTGTTTTCTCGTGACATATTGTACTTCATGTTAGTGGTAAAATTTCATTCAAATAACTTGCGTTTCTTTGTGAAAAAACGGAAATTTGGCGAAAATTTCGCAATTTTCCAACTTTGAATTTTTATGCCCTTAAATCACAGAGATACGGCACACAAAAAACTTGATAAGTAACATTTCCCACATGTTTACTTTACATCAGCACAATTTTGGAACCAAAATTTTTATTGTTAGGAAGTTATAAGGGTTAAAAATTGACCAGCAATTTCTCATTTTTGCAACACCATTTTATTTTTACGGACCACATCACATTTGAAGCCACTTTTAGGGGTCTATATGATAGAAAATACCCAAAAGTGACACCATTCTAAAAACTGCACCCCTTAAGGTGCTCAAAACCACACTCGAGAAGTTTATTAACCCTTTAGGTGCGTCACAGGAATTTTTGGAATATTTAAAAAAAAATGAACATCTAATGTTTTTTCACAAATAAAATACTTCAGGTTCAATTTTTTTTATTTTACCAAGGGTAACAGGAGAAATTGGACTGCAAAAGTTATTGTGCAATTTGTCCTGAGTACGCTGATACCTGATATGTGGGGGGGAACCACTGTTTCGGCGCATGGCAGAGCTCAGAAGGGAAGGAGCGCCGTTTGACTTTTTCAATGCAAAATTGGCTGGAATTCAGATCGGACACCTTGTCGCGATTGGAAAACCCCTGATGTACCAAAACAGTGGAAACCCCCCACAAATGACCCCATTTTGCAAACTAGACCCCCCAAGGATCTTATCTAGATGTGTGGTGAGTAGAGTTGAGCGATACCGTCCGATACTTCAAAGTATCGGATCCGAATGGATCGGCCGATCTTAAAAAAAAGTATCGGTATCGCCGATTCCGATACCGGAAGTCCCATTCAAGTCTATGGGACTTCCGGTATCGGAATAAGAAAAATCCTGTTTTTCCCTTGTACAGCCTCTCTGGGGTCTGTACGGGCCTTTCGGGGGGCTGTGCCGGCCTGCCAGGGGGTCTGTGCAGGCTCCGGTGGTCTGTGCAGGCCTGCCGGGGGGCTGTGCAGGCTCCGGTGGGCTGTGCCGGCCTGCCGGGGGGCTGTGCCGGCCTGCCGGGGGGCTGTGCAGGCTCCGGTGGTCTGTGCCGGCCTGCCGGGGGGCTGTGCAGGCTCCGGTGGGCTGTGCCGGCCTGCCGGGGGGCTGTGCCGGCCTGCCGGGGGGCTGTGCAGGCTTCGGGGGTCTGTGCAGGCATCGTCCGATGGGACTACAAGTCCCATCGGGCGATGCCTGCTACCATGACAGTGATTGACACATTAGCCAATGATGGGACAGTAGTAGTCCCATCATCCGGCTAATGTGTTGAATGTAAAAAAAAAAAAAAAAATTACATGCTACATACATACAACATGCATACTACATACATGCTACATTCATACTACATACTACATACATGCTACATTCATACTACATATATACTACATGCAACATACATACTACATATATACTACATGCAACATACATACTACATATATACTACATGCATGCAACATGCATACTACATATATACTATATGCTACATACTACATATATGCTACATACATACTACATATATACTACATGCATGCTACATACATACTGCATGCTACATACATATTACATGCTACATACATACTACATATATGCTACATACATACTACATATATACTACATGCATGCTACATACATACTGCATGCTACATACATACTACATGCTACATACATACCACATATATACTACATACATACTACATGCATGCTACATGCTACATACATACCACATACATACTACATACATACATACTACATATATACTACATGCATGATACATACATACTGCATGCTACATGCATGCTACATACATACTACATACATACTACATGCTACATACATACCACATATATACTACATACATACTACATACAATACATTCATACAATACATACATAGACATACAGTACATATAACATAGAGTAACATACTTACCAATACTTGTCACATTGTTCCCCGAAGCCATTGTCTTTTACGGAATAAATATTAACATAACAAACCACAAAAATACTCACCCACGATCCGAAGCAGTCCACGAGTGTGTCCCACGACGATCTTGGGTAGAGAACTGCAGCATCAGTATGTATGTAGTATGTATGTAGTATATATGTGGTATGTATGTAGCATGTAGTATGTATGTAGTATGTATGTAGCATGCATGTAGCATGCAGTATGTATGTAGCATGCATGTAGTATATATGTAGTATGTATGTAGCATGTAGTATGTATGTAGTATATATGTGGTATGTATGTAGCATGTAGTATGTATGTAGCATGCATGTAGTATATATGTAGTATGTAGCATGCATGTAGTATATATGTGTTATGTATGTAGCATGCATGCAGTATGTATATATGTAGCATGCAGTATGTATATATGTAGCATGCATGTAGTATGTATGTAGTATGTATGTAGTATGTATGTAGTATGTATGTAGCATGCAGTATGTATGTAGCATGTATGTAGCATGTATGTAGTATGTATGTAGTATATATGTAGTATGTATGTAGCATGCATGTAGCATGTATGTAGTATGTATGTAGTATATATGTAGTATGTATGTAGCATGTAGTATGTATGTAGCATGCATGTAGTATATATGTAGTATGTATGTAGCATGTAGTATGTATGTAGCATGTATGTAGTATGTATGTAGTATGTATGTAGTATGTAGTATATATGTAGTATGTATGTAGCATGTAGTATGTATGTAGCATGCATGTAGCATGCATGTAGTATGTATGTAGCATGTAGTATGTATGTAGCATGCATGTAGTATGTATGTAGTATGTATGTAGTATATATGTGTTATGTAGTATGTATGTAGCATGTAGTATGTATGTAGCATGCATGTAGTATGTATGTAGTATGTATGTAGTATTTTTTTTTTTTTTTAACATTTAACACATTAGCCGGATGATGGGACTACTACTGTCCCATCATTGGCTAATGTGTCAATCACTGTCATGGTAGCAGGCATCGCCAGATGGGACTTGTAGTCCCATCGGACGATGCTTGCACAGACCCCCGGACATCAGCACAGCCCCCCGGCAGGCCGGCACAGCCCCCCCGGCAGGCCGGTACAGACCCCCACAGGGTGCACAGACCACCGGCAGGCCGGCACAGCCCCCCGGCAGGCCGGTACAGACCCCCACAGGGTGCACAGACCACCGGCAGGCCGGCACAACCCCCCGGCAGGCCGGTACAGACCCCGGGCAGTCGGCACAGCCCCCCGGCAGGCCGGCAGAGACCCCCGGAAGGCCAGAAATGACGGCGCATCATGATGCGCACACACCGCGCATCATGATGACGTCAGGCTGTCAATCAACTTTGAACTTCCGATTCCGATGCCGACTTCCGATATTGAAAAAATATCGGAAGTCGGTATCGGAATTCCGATACAGCAAGTATCGGCCGATACCCGATACTTGCGGTATCGGAATGCTCAACACTAGTGGTGAGAATTTGAACCCCCAAGGGCTTCATAGAAGTTTATAACATACAGCCGTACAACTAAAAAATCAAAAATAATCTTTTCACCCTCAATTCTTATTTTTCCAAGGGTAACAGGACCCTAAAAGTTATTGTGCAATTTGTCCTGAGTACGCTGATACCCCACATGTGGGGGTAAACCACTATTTGGGCGCATGGCAGAGCTCGGAAGGGAAGCAGCGCCATTTGACGTTTTTGGCTGGAATTGAGAT
The DNA here is from genome assembly GCF_039654945.1 of Dendrobates tinctorius. Taxonomy (NCBI): domain Eukaryota; kingdom Metazoa; phylum Chordata; class Amphibia; order Anura; family Dendrobatidae; genus Dendrobates; species Dendrobates tinctorius. The sequence continues at coordinate 10,677,774 of NW_027361678.1, forward strand.
CTGACACCATGTCGCGTTTGGAAAGCCCCTGATGTACCAAAACAGTGGAAACCCCCCACAAATGACACTATTTTGGAAACTAGACCCCCCCATGGAATTTATCTAGATGTGTGATGAGCACTTTGAACCCCCAAGGGCTTCACAGAAGTTTATAATGCCCGGGCATGAAAATAAAAAAAATCGTATTTTTTCCACAAGCATGATCAATTAGTCCCCAATTTTTTTATTTTTCCAAGGGTAACAGGAGAAATTGAACCCCAAAAGTTGTTGTCCAATTTGTCCTGAGTACGCTGACACCCCATATGTGGGAGAAAACTACTGTATGGGCACACGTCGGGGCTCGGAAGGGAAGTAGTGACGTTTTGGAATGCAGACTTTGATGGAATGGTCTGCGGGTGTCATGTTGCCTTTGGAGAGCCCCTGATGTACCTTAACAGTGGAAACCCCCCACAAATGACCCCATTTTGAAAACTAGACCCCCTAAGGAATTTAGCTAGATGTGTGGTGAGCACTTTGAACCCCCAAGGGCTTCACAGAAGTTTATAATGCCCGGGCATGAAAATAAAAAAATCGTATTTTTTCCACAAGTATGATCAATTAGTCCCCAATTTTTTTATTTTCCTAAGGGTAACAGGAGAAATTAGACCCCAAAAGTTGTTGTCCAATTTTTCCTGAGTACACTGATACCCCATATGTGGGAGCAAAATATTGTATGGGCACACGTCGAGGCTCGGAAGGGAAGTAGTGACGTTTTGGAATGCAGACTTTGATGGAATGGTCTGCGGGTGTCATGTGCGTTTGGAGAGCCCCTGATCTACCTAAACTATTGAAACTCCCCACAAGTGACCCCATTTTGGACACTAGACCCCCCACGGAACTTATTTAGATGTGTGGTGAGCACTTTGAACCCCCAAGTGCTTCACAGTAGTTTATAACGCCCGGGCGTGAAAATAAAAAAATCATTTTTTTCCACAAAAATGATATTTTTGCCCCCAATTTTTTATTTTCCTAACGGTAACAGGAGAAATTGGACCCCAAAAGTTGTTTTGCAATTTGTCCTGAGTAGGCTGATACCCTACATGTGGGGGTAAAACACTGTTTGGGCGCATGGCAGAGCTTGGAAGGGAAGGAGCACCATTTGACTTTTTCAACTCAGAATTGGCTGGAATTGAGATCAGACGCCATGTTGCATTTGGAGAGCACCTGATGTGCCCAAATAGTGGAAACCCCCAATTCTAACTCCAACCCTAACCCCAACACACCCCTAACCCTAATCTCAGCCCTAACCCTAACCCTAGCCCTGGCCCTAGCCCTAACCCTAATGGGAAAATGGAAATAAATACATTTTCTTTTAATTTTATTATTTTTCCCTTACTAAGGGGGTGATAACGGGGGGGGGTTGATTTACTATTTTTGGCGGTTTTTATATTTGGCAGCTGTCATACGCTAAAAGACGCTTTTTATTGTAAAAATAGTTTTTGCATCACCACATATTGAGAGCTATAATTTTTCTGTATTTTGACCCACCGAGTCATGTGAGGTCTTATTTTTTGCGGGACGAGTTGACGCTTTTATTGGTACCATTTTCGGGCACGTGACATTTTTTGATCGCTTTTTATTCCGATTTTTGGGACGCAGAATGAACAAAAACCAGCGTATCATGAATTTCTTTTGGGGGGGTGCGTTTACACCATTCCGCGTGCGGTAAAATTGATAAAGCGGTTTTATTCTTCGGGTCAGTACGGTTACAGCGATACCTCATTTAGGTCATTTTTTTATGTTTGGTCGGCTTTATGCAATGAAAACTATTTTATATAAAAAATAATTATTTTTGCATCGCTTTATTCTGCGAGCTATAACTTTTTTATTTTTTCGTTGATGATGCTGCGTGGCGGCTCGTTTTTTGCGGGACAAGATGTCGTTTTCAGCGGTACCATGGATATTTATATGCGTCTTTTTGATCGCGCGTTATTGCACTTTTTGTTTGGCGGTATGATAATAAATCATTATTTTTTGCTTCGTTTTTTTTATTTTTTAAGGGGTTCACTAAAGGGGTTATCTAATGGGACAGTTTTATAGGGCAGGTCGTTATGGACGTGGCGATACCTAATATGTGTACTTTTATTGTTTTGGGTTTTTTTTATTTCCAGAAAATGGATTTATTGGGGGAATTTTTTATTTTTTTTTTCTAATTTATTTGGTGATTTTTTTAAAATTATTTTAACACTTTTTTTTTTTTTTTTTCATTACATAGTCCCAGGTGGGACATCACTGTCCTGTGACAGATCGCTGATCTGTCTCATCACAGATCACTGTCTTAAATCCAACCTTACTTAACAACCCTATACCTTCCCCCCCTTCCCTCCCACTCCTTGCGACTCAGCCTCAGAACCTCCCCCTATATTTTCAGTTTGTGTTTCTTTTTTTATTTTCACAGCTCAACGTTATAAACTTCTGTGAAGCATCTAGGGGTTCAAAGTGCTCACCACACATGTAGATAAGTTCCTTGAGGGGTCTAGTTTCCAAAATGGGGTGACTTGTGGGGGTTTCCACTATTTGGGCACATCAGGGGCTCTCCAAAAGTGACATGGCATCTGCTAATTGTTCCAGCAAATTGTGCTTTCAAAAAGTCAAATGGCACTCCTTTCCTTCCGAGCTCTGCCGTGCTGCCAAACAGTGGTTTTCCTCCACATATGGGGTTTTGGCATGCTTAGGATAAATTGCACAACAAATTTTGGGATCCATTTTTTCCTGTTACCCTTGTGAAAATAATCTGGATCTAAATTAATTTTTTTGTGAAAAAAGTTAAATGTCATTTTTTTCCACATTCCAAAAATTCCTGTGAAGCACCTGAAGGGTTAATAAATTTCTTGAAGGTGGTTTTAAGCAGCTTGAAGGGAGCCGTTTTAGAATGGTGTCACTTTTTGGTATTTTCTATCATATAGACCCCTCAAAGTCACTTCAAATGTGATGTGGTCCCTAAAAAAATGTAAATTTTGTTAGAAGAAGGAGAAATCGCTGGTCAACTTTTAACTTTTATAACTTCCTTAGAAAAAAACCAAAACAATTTGTTTAAAAATTTGTGCTTATGTAAAGTAGACATCTGGGCAATGTTATTTATTAACTTTTTTTGTGTGACAACCTCACTGATTTAAGGACATGAGAATTCAAAGTTTGAAAATTGCAATATGTTTGAATTTTTCACCAAATTTCTTGTTTTTTTCACAAATAAACACACGTTATATCGAAGAAATTTTACCCCTATCATGAAGTACAATATGTCACGAAAAAATATTCTTCGAATCAGGGGGATCTGTTGAAGCGTTCTAGAATTATGACCTCATAAAGTGTCACTGGTCAGAATTGTAAAAATTGGCCTGGTCATTAACATGCAAACCACCTTGGGTGTAAATTTGTTAAAAGATCCTAGAACTGTGTTTGCCTTTTTTTGCTGCTGCACCACACTGTTGACTGATGTGCAATCTGTGATCTATTAGTTTACCCAGATCTTTTTCAGATGTGCTGTTGCTTAGTTCTATTCCTTCCATTCTGTGGGATGTAATTTTCGTTTTTCTTGCCCAGATGTAGAAACTTGCATTTCTCTTTTAAATACCATTCTGTTAGTGCTGCCAGTTGTTCAATTCTGAACATTGTCCTTCTGAATCCTTTCTCTGTCTTCTCTAGTTCTCTAGTGTTAGCTATTCATCCTAGCTTTGCATGGTCTGCAAATTTGATCAGTTTGTTTTCAGTGCAGTTATCTAGACAATTTATAAAAATGTTGAACAACACTGGGGCCAGGACAGAGCCTGGTAGTACCCACCCGAAACACAGTTCCAGTTGGATTTGCAACCATTTATAACCACTCTTTGAGTACGATCACTGAGCCAGTTATGAATCCACCTAACCGTAGCCTTGTCAATCCCATACTTGGTCAAGGATAATATGAGATACTTTATCAAATACTTTGCTGGTCAGGATATAATATATCTACGGCATTTTCTTGTTTCTCCCAGTCAGTGATTCCGTCATAGAATGAAATTAGATTAGTCTGGCATGACTTGTTTGCTGCAAACCCTTGCTGGCCCTGGTTAATTACTGTATTCTTATCCACTTACATATATGCTGTTTAATATTTTTTTCAAAGAGGTTTCCTGATATAGAAGTAAAGGTACTGTCACACTTAACGATGCACCAGCGATCCCGACCAGCAATATGACGCGGTCAGGATCGCTAGTGAGCTGCCACACAGGCAGATCTCACCAGCGACATAGCAGCGGTCGGGGGTCGCTACTTACCTGTCAGACGTGGCGATGACGTCCTCCCGGCCGCATCCACGCGTCACTCGTCGGCGCCACAGGAAGCCCAGCAGGAAGTTGACGACGAGAAACGGCCCAGGACGTTCTCGCGCGATCAGCGATAACCAGTGGGGGAGCCAGTCGGAGGTAAGTATCAGACATAGCGATATCGCTAGCAATATCGCTATAACGTCACAAAAACCAGTGACATTATAGCGATATTGCTAGCGATATCGCTTAGTGTAACAGGCCCTTTAGGCTCACCAGCCTGTAATTTCCTGGCTCTTGTCTTATTTTTGAAGATAGGGGCATGTGTACTTCTCCAAATAGCATATTTGACTTTTGCATAGGACATACCCCCAAAATCCTTTTATATTGCTTTTGGTCTCCCTTGCATGCCTAACTTCATTATTGGCTTTAGAGCTTCTAATGCTTGCCCTGCATTCCCTGTAGACAACATTATATTCATCTTTAGATATGCTCCCATCTTTCCATTTGGTATACTTTTCTTTAACAAGTGATTAAGCTCTGTGTTCATCCATCCTGGTCTCTTTAAATGCTTCCAATTCTTCTTTTTGGGATTATTACCGATTATGCTAAATTAAATTCTCACCGCACAATCTCCCATCTTTGGACATCTCTGTCCTTTAGAACATCCAGCCTTTGGAACTTTCCTACCCTTTTCCTGTATCCATTAAAATCTGCCTTTCTGAAGTCCAACCTTAACCCCTTTACCCCCGAGGGTGGTTTGCACATTCATGACCGGGCCAATTTTTACAATTCTGACCACTGTCCCTTTATGAGGTAATAACTCTGAAACGCTTCCATGGATCCTGGTGATTCTGACATTGTTTTCTCATGACATATTATACTTTATGTTAGTGGTAAAATTTCATTCAAATAACTTGGCGCTTATTTGGGAAAAAAATGAAAATTTTGAAAATTTCGCAATTTTCCAACTTTGAATTTTCATTCCCTTAAATCATAGAGATATGGCACACAAAAAACTTAATAAATAACATTTCCCGCATGTTTACTTTACATCAGCACAATTTTGGTACCAAAATTTTTTTTTCGTTAGAAAGTTATAATGGTTAAAAGTTGACCAGCGATTTCTCATTTTTACAACACCATTTTATTTTTACGGCCCACATCACATTTGAAGTCACTTTGAGGGGTCTATATGATAGAAAATACCCAAAAGTGACACCATTCTAAAAACTGCACCCCTCGAGGTGCTCAAAACCACATTCAAGAAGTTTATTAACCCTTCAGGCGCTTCACAGGAATTTTTTGAATGTTTAAAAAAAATGAACATTTACCTTTTTTTCACAAAAAAATTACTTCAGGTCCAATTTTTTTTATTTTACCAACAGGAGAAATTGGACTGCAAAAGTTATTGTGCAACTTGTCCTGAGTACGCTGATACCTGATATGTGGGGGGGAACCACTGTTTCGGCACATGGCAGAGCTCAGAAGGGAAGGAGCGCCGTTTGACTTTTTCAATGCAAAATTGGCTGGAATTCAGATCGGACGCCATGTCGCGTTTGGAGAGCCCCTGATGTACCTAAACAGTGGAACCCCCCACAAGTGACCCCATTTTGGAAACTAGACCCCCCCAAGGAACTTATCTAGATATGTGGTGAGAACTTTGAACCCACAAGAGCTTCACAGAAGTTTATAACGTACAGCGGTACAATTAAAAAATCATATTTTTTCCACAAAAATGATCTTTTCACCCCCAATTTTTATTTTCCCAAGGGTAACAGAACCCTAAATGTTATTGTGCAATTTGTCCTGAGTACGCTGATACCCCATATGTGGGTGTAAACGACTATTTGGGCGCATGGCAGAGCTCGGAAGGGAAGCAGCGCCATTTGACTTTTATGGCTGGAATTGAGATCGGACGCCATGTCGCATTTGGAAAGCCCCTGATGTGCCAAAACAGTGGAAACCCCCCACAAATGACACCATTTTGGATACTAGACCCCCCAAGGAACTTATCTAGAAGTGTGGTGAGCACTTTGAACCCCCAAGGGCTTCACAGAAGTTTATAACGCCCGGGCGTGAAAATAAAAAAATCATATTTTTTCCACAAACATGATCTTTTAGTCCCCAATATTTTTATTTACCCAAGGGTAACAGGAGAATTTGGACCCCAAAAGTTGTTGTCCAATTTGTCCTAAGTACGGTGATACCTCATATGTGGGAGAAAACTACTGTATGGGCCCACGTCGGGGCTCGGAAGGGAAGTAGTGACGTTTTGGAATGCAGACTTTGATGGAATGGTCTGCGGGTGTCATGTCACGTTTGGAGAGCCTCTGATGTGCCTAAACTATTGAAACTCCCCACAAGTGACCCCATTTTGGAAACTAGACCCCCCACGGAACTTATCTAGATGTGTGGTGAGCACTTTGAACCCCCAAGTGCTTCACAGAAGTTTATAACGCCCAGGCGTGAAAATAAAAAAATCATATTTTTTTCCACAGAAATTATGTTTTTGCCCCCAATTTTTTATTTTCCTAAGGGTAACAGGAGAAATTGGACCCCAAAAGTTGTTTTGCAATTTGTCCTGAGTAGGCTGATATCCCATATGTGAGGGTAAAACACTGTTTGGGCGCATAGCAGAGCTTGGAAGGGAAGGAGCACCATTTGACTTTTTCAACGCAGAATTGGCTGGAATTGAGATCAGACGCCATGTTGCATTTGGAGAGCACCTGATGTGCCCAAACAGTGGAAACCCCCCAATTCTAACTCCAACCCTAACCGCAACACACCCCTAACCCTAAACTCAGCCCTAACCCTAGCCCTAACCCTAACGGTAAAATGGAAACAAAATACATTTTTTAAATTTTATTATTGTTCCCTAACTAAGGGGGTGATAAAGGTTTTTTTTATTTATATATATATATATATATATATATACTAGCTGAAGGGCCCGGCACTGCCCAGGCATAGTAACTAACTGTGGTTAGTTATAACATATTATAATTATCCTCCATCCCATAGTCCCGTGCCCATATACCCATCATACATATCCTCCATCTCATAGTCGAGTGCCCATATACCCATCACACATCCTCCATCCCATAGTCCCATGCCCATATACCCATCACACATATTCTCCATCCCATAGTCCCATGCCCATATACCCATCATACATATTCGCCATCCCATAGTCGAGTGCCAATATACCCATCACACATCCTTCATCTCATAGTCCCATGCCCATATACCCATCATACATATCCTTCATCCCATAGTCCCGTGCCCATATACCCATCATACATATCCTCCATCCCATAGTCCCGTGCCCATATACCCATCATACATATCCGCCATCCCATAGTCCCGTGCCCATATACCCATCATACATATCCTCCATCCCCTAGTTCAGTGCCCATATACCCATCACACATCCTCCATCCCATAGTCCCGTGCTCATATACCCATCATACATATCCGCCATCCCATAGTCCCGTGCCCATATACCCATCATACATATCCTCCATCCCATAGTCCAGTGCCCATATACCCATCACACATCCTCCATCCCATAGTCAACCATTATGACATAATGAGCGGCGGGGCTTGCAACCTATGATGACATCAGTGTCGCCATGGCAACCATTATGACATCATAATGAGGGGCGGGGCTTGATACACACTTTTTCCCCATTATGTAGATAGGGGCAAAATTGTTTGGTGAATTGGAACGCGCGGGGTTAAAATTTCACCTCACAACATAGCTTAGGCAACTCTCGGGGTCCAGACGTGTGACTGTGCCAAATTTTGTGGCTGTAGCTGCGACGGTGCGGATGCCAATCCCGGACATACACACATACATACACTTGAACTTTATATATTAGATATATATAAATATATATATATATATATATATATATATAAATCCAACAATGTAGACCAGCTCACTCCTGTGAACCACCTGGAACTTCAGCTGACCTGGTTAACTCCGTTGTGCCCGGATCTGGATGTAGGAGTCCATCCATACAAATGTGAACAACGACAAAGCAAAGTCCAGCAATAACGTGAGCAATCCAGGATGCTGTTAAAATTTTTTTTCTTTTTATTCATAAATCCATTAAAATGCAATGGTCCAAGCAGTTCAAAACAGCAATAACGCAGGAAAGTCGTGCAGATAGGACTACGCGTTTCAGCGGTAGAACCCGCCTTCTTCACGGTCCAGAATCTACCGCTGAAACGCGTAGTCCTATCTGCACGACTTTCCTGCGTTATTGCTGTTTTGAACTGCTTGGACCATTGCATTTTAATGGATTTATGAATAAAAAGAAAAAATTTTTTAACAGCATCCTGGATTGCTCACGTTATTGCTGGACTTTGCTTTGTCGTTGTTCATATATATATATATATATGGCGGGTTTTTATGTTTGGCAGCTGTCATACGCTAAAAGACGCTTTTTATTGTAAAAATAGTTTCTGAATCACCACATTTTGAGAGCTATAATTTTTCCATATTTTGACCTACCGAGTCATGTGAGGTCTTATTTTTTGCGGGATGAGTTGACATTTTTATTGGTATCATTTTCGGGCACGTGTCATTTTTTGATCGCTTTTTATTCTGATTTTTGGGACGCAGAATGAACAAAAACCAGCATTTCAAGAATTTCTTCTGGGGGGTGCGTTTACACCGTTCTGCGTGCGGCAAAATTGGTAAGGCGGTTTTATTCTTTGGGTCAGTACGATTACAGCGATACCTCATTTATATAATTTTTTTATGTTTTGACGCTTTTATGCAATAGAAACAATTTTATATAAAAAATAATTATTTTTGCATCGCTTTTTTCTGCGAGCTATAACTTTTTTATTTTTTGACTCATGACGCTGTCAGGTGGCTCGTTTTTTGCGGTACAAGATGACGTTTTCAGTGGTATCATGGATATTTATATCCGTCTTTTTGATCGCGTGTTATTGCACTTTTTGTTTGGCGGTATGATAAAAAAGCATTATTTTTTGCTTTGTTTTTATTTTTTAAGGGGTTCGCTAAAGGGGTTAACTAATGGGACAGTTTCATAGGGTGGGTCGTTACGGACGCGGCAATACTAAATATGTGTACTTTTATTGTTTTGTTTTTTTTTATTTCCAAAAAATGAATTTATTAGGGAATATTTTTTTTTAAATTTATTTAGCGATTTTTTATAAATTAATTTTACACTTTTTTTTTAACTTTATTACAATGTCCCAGGGGGGACATAACTGTCATGTGACAGATCGCTGATCTGTCACATCACAGATCGCTGTGACAGATCAGCGATCTGTCACAGGCAGTGCTGCAGGCTTCCTCATGCCGGCACTTTGCAGGCATGAGGAAGCCGGCTCCCTGCAGGCCCCCGAAGGTCCCCGCCACCATTTTGGATCCGGGGACCTGCAGGGAAGGAGGCCCCGGAACAACGCTGCTTCGGGAGGCTCAGGGAAGCACGGAGGGAGCTCCCTCCCTGCCGATGCTTCCCTAAACCCCTGGTACACTGCGATCGTGTTTGATCGCAGTGTGCCAGGGGTTAACGTGTCGGGGGCGGGGGCTGTGATAATCAGCTGACACCTGGCCGTGATCAGCGGCGCTCACGACGTGAGTGCCGCTGATCTCTATGACGTACTATCCCGTCCATGGGCATAGGGGCCCGGGTCCCATTGACGGGATAGTACGTCAGATGTCAGAAAGGGGTTAAAGTCTGAGTCCTCGTTGGTCTTCCTCTTGTAATACAAAATTCGAGGACAGCTGCCTCCTAAATTCCCGGCCATTTTTACTTCCTCAACCATTTCCTCTCGGTTGTTAATAATTAGTTCTAAGATTGCAGATCCTTTTGTTCTCTCTTATACCTTTTGAAAGATAAAGCTGTCAGCAGGAGAATATAAGCGTTTTCTCAACCCAGTACTTTTGCCTGAGAGAGATTCCCAACAAATATCTGGATAGTTAAAATCTCCCATGATCATGTCGTAATTTTTTGAGTGTATCCGCGCTGACCACACAAGGATGGAAATATTCTGGAAAGCTTTATTGTGCCGACGCGTTTCGTGGCCAATCTGCCACTTCCACAGGGCTACAGAATACATTGAAAAACTCGGCGACTTTTTTTCTTCCTCTGTGACATAGTCATCTACGGGAGTCTGCAGCGACCACTGGTTCCTTTCCCATTCTGGTTGGATTTGTGACTGTTCACAACCTTTAAAAGGTGAGTGCACTAACCGTGTATAGTCACCTAAAATATTACTTTTATCTCCCTATGTGCGCTCTCTTTCCTTAATTTGTAATTTTTTGAGAACAGAGACATCTGATGTAAAAAGAGTCAATCCATATCTTCACTCTGTCCAGGTGTAAACACAATAGTGTCCTTTCTTTTCTTCTCTCATTGAATTCTTACCCAAACAGTTTCTACAGAGCTACCAGTCTCTGAATCTTGGAGCTCTGTGGAGATATACGTTTTCCTAACATACAATGCAACACCTCCATCCCCTCGTTAATTCTGTTTCTAATAAATAAGTTGTAGCCTTCAAGGTTTGTATTCCAAGCATGTGTATCATCCCACCAAGTTTCATTGATGCCTATCACATCATATCTCTCTTCCTGTGTCAGCATCTCCAATTCTCCTTGTTTGTTTCTCGTGCTCTGTGCATTTGTATAGACAGATTTTAGTTTGTAGTCAGCTTCTCTTGCTCCTCTATTTTCATTCAGAGTTCGTTGTTTTTGTTCTTCCTTTCCACTTCTAATAGGAGGGTTCTCAAAAGAATTCATTAGCTGCATATTTCTTCATGGTCGAACGTGTTTTTCGTGCAGAGGCACAATGACTGGATTAATGATGTTATTCTAGTAGTAGGGTCTGGTGACTGGACACTTCACCAAGTGTATGTCAGTTCTGTATTGACTTAACTCACCTGCACACACTAACACCACAATTAAAGGCCTGTCTGGTGACAACAGTGGCTGATGTATAACGCTCTCCTTGACTGGATGATCGGATCAGGACACGAGAGGTACCAGTGAATGCGGTTTGTTTTGCCGGTCGTGTGGAGAGCAAACAAGGCCCCATTGGGTCGCTGTGGAGGGCCAATCTCTATAACTCAGGTCCCAGAGCCCTCACCGACTCAGGAGCCGCACTGCCAGATGCGCGATTTCCTCAGGGTCACCCGGATATTTTTGATGAGTCTGTAACTCGAAAGGTGTGCTAATGATCCATGATCCTAGGATGTAGTTGGAGTGGCTGGGAGAGACAATGGATGTGTATTTCTGTGTCCAGCTGACAGGTATATTCTAATTGAAGCCCCCAAGCACCATCATGCCCCATGCTGGCGTGGCTCCTACTCAAGCTTTGAAGTTCTGTTTTGGCCTTATCTCATTATCATACTAAAAGACCTTGCTATTCAACATTGGAGCACTAAATCCTGCTTTCTTCAATATACTTACAGGACATGGGAGGTAGGAGCAGTTAGCTGTCAGACAAACTGGTGTCACTGGGACAGGCCAAGCTCAGACATGAGGCGAGCATTATGCCCCATATCCAAGATGGCGGCTGCTCCATCATCACACCTCCCTGCTTTAGAGGGCGCTAGGAGGTATCACATTCCTGTGTTCCCCCATGCGCCCTTCCGCACCCTCTCCTTGCCGGGACAACCCATCAGCGTTACCATGGTCCCTGCCTCTTTTGTGGCGAATGGTAAAGTGATACTGCTGGAGAGCGAGGCTCCAGCGTAGCAACCTCCCATTCGTCCCAGAGACCGTGTTTAACCAGCTGAGGGGGTTGTAGTCTGTTTCCACGGTGAATTGGCGTCCGTACAAGTATGGCTGCAGATGCTGCAGGGCCCACACAATTGCCAGACATTCCTTTTCCATCTTGGAATAGGCCACTTCCCTCGGCAGGAGCTTCTGGCTCAGGTACAGAACAGGGTGTTCATGGCCTGTAGTGTCGACCTGGCTGAGCACAGCACCGAGGCCGAAGTCGCTGGCATCGGTCTGCACTACGAACGGCCGCGTGAAGTCAGCTGCCTGTAGTACAGGAGAGCTAGAAAGGGCGGTCTTGAGCGCCTGGAAAGCTGTCTCACAGGCGACTGTCCAGTCGACTCAGACGGGCAGGTTCTTCTTGGTGAGGTCCGTCAGGTGCTTGGCCAGAGCACTATAGTGTGGAACAAACCTCCTATAGTACCCGGCAGTCCCCAAAAAGGACATCACCTGCTTCTTGGTCCTGGGGGTGGACCAGGATGCGATGGCATCCACCTTCCCGGGATCTGGCTTCAGAGTTCCCCCACATACCCGGTGTCCCAGGTAGTGGACCTCACTCATACCCAGCTGGCATTTCTCCAGCTTAATGGTCAAGCTTGCTCGCTGGATCCGCCCGAGCACCTGCGCCAGGTGCTCTAGGTGATCCTCCCAGGTGGGACTGAAGATGGCAATGTCATCCAGGTACGCGGTCGCATACCCTTGCAGTCCCTCGAGCAGCGTGTTGACCATCCTCTGAAAAGTGGCAGGGGGCATTCTTCATGCCGAATGGCATCACTGTGGAGTCGTACAGTCCGAATGTGGTGATAAAGGCAGCATTCTCGTGCCCCAGGGGTCAGGGGAATCTGCCAATACCCCCTGCTCAGATCCATGATGGTCAGGTACTTGGCCCCGGCCAGCTGATCGAGCAGGTCATCGATGCGCGGCATTGGGTACGCATAGGTGACCGTCACAGCATTGAGCCCCCGGTAGTCCACGCAGAACCGCGTAGTTTGGTCCTTTTTAGTGACGAGGACTACAGGCGAAGCCCACGCACTGTTGGATGCTTGGATCACCCCCAGCTTCAGCATCTCGACTATCTCTTGGCGCATGTGCTGCTGCACCTCAAGAGAGACCCGATATGCTGAACGCCGGATCGGAGGTGATTGCCATTGTCCACGTCATGGACGACTGTCTCTGTCCTTCCGGGCAGGCTGCTCAACAGCTCCCGAAAGGGGTGTAGGGTGACCCCCAGCTGGGAACGTTGGTCCTCTGAGAGCTGGTGGCCAACCCCCACATCCTCGATGGATCCACCCGACTTGGCTTGGGTGAGCAGATCCAGGAGGGTTTCTACCTCTTCTTCCTCGGGAAGGTTGCACGCTGGGTGGGCACAAGCCTCCCGCTCATGATGGGCCTTCATCATGTTCACGTGGAAGGCCTTCCTCCTTCCACGGGCGTGGTCCAGGGTGACCAGATAGGTGACAGCGTTGAGCCGCTGGTGCACAAGGTATGGACCCTCCCAGGCTGCCTGAAGCTTGTTTTGAGGTACGGGGACCAGTACCCACACCTTTTGACCCACCTGGTAGGTCCACTCACAAGCATTCTGGTCGTACCACCGCTTCTGGTCAGACTGGGCTTGGGCCATATTGTCATGCACCAGCCGTGTCATGGCCATCATTCTGTCCCGGAAGCGCACGACATACTCAATGACCGACACTCCAGGGGTGGACAAATCCCCTTCCCATGCTTCCTTCACCAGAGCAAAGGGTCCCCATACACGTCGCCCGTACAGGAGTTCAAAGGGGGAGAACCCCGTTGAGGCCTGTGGGACATCCCGGTAGGCAAACAGCAGGTGTGGGAGATATGGCTCCCAGTCTCTCCTGTTATGAATGAGTCACCGAAGGAGGAAAAAACAAAAATACAAGCTAAGTCCAGAAAACCAGAGAGGTTGGTAGCTATCGGATTGCAGACCCCTGATCCTATCCACAACAACTAACAGTAGCCGTGGGGGGTTCCTACGATGCCCTAGACCCCTCGATCACAGCCGGAGAACTAAATAGGCCTAAAGAAAGAAAGGGGAAATCTAAACTGCCCCAGAGCAGACCCCAAAGCAATAGGCAGCCCCCAACATATAATGACGGTGAAGCAAGATGAAAACACTAACACAGATAGAAAGATAGGTTGAGCAAACGATGGGGCCCAAGCTAACTAAAAAGGACAGGATAGAAAAGCTGCTGTCTGCAATCCGTAAAAAACCCTACCAAAAAATGTCCCAACCGTCTGATAGGAAAAACAGGCCCTGAAGTCGCTAGGACTTCAAAAAGACTATATCAGCACTCAGGTAAATTCTGAAGACAGAGCAAAGAGACAAACTGATCAGAGACAAAAATGGAACTCAGCACACCCCCGACCGGGGATGGCTGAACTCCAAACAACAAGGTAAACAAAACAAAACTAATAAGTTCAATAGCAGAGCAAAAACTTATCTTTGGGAAGCAGGAATCAGACTGGTCTCCAAGAATCCAGCATAGAAATCACCAGCGACTCAGAAGGGCGTCGGCTGCCTTATATCCAGTCAGAATTTCCTGTTACCCAGTCATCATCTACCATATCAGGTGTTTGGTAATCAGCCTCACTACCTTCCTTCACCAGAAGAGGGAGTTCATCAGACATCGACGGTGAAGGGGAAAATGAACTCACAACACTCCCGTGGGAGTCAACCAACATCTTCAGCTTCTGCTTTAAGGTGCCATTGAACCGCTCACACAGGCCATTGGTCTGTGGGTGGTACGGGCTGGCTACCAGATGTTGCACCTGTGTCTGCTTACAGAGAGACTCCATCAGCTGCGACATGAACTGGGTCCCTCGGTAGGTGAGCATTTCCTGGGGAAACCCCACTCTGGAGAAAACCTCCAGTAAGGCAGTGGCCACTTTGTCGGCCCGAATGGACGACAAAGCTACCGCCTCCGGGTGGCATAGTCCACTACCGTTAGTATGAAGCATTTCCCGGAGCAGCTGGGAGTGGACAGAGGTCCAATGAGATCCACAGCCACCCTCGAGAAAGGCTCTTCAATGATGGGCAGAGTTACCAGTGGGGCTTTGGGGCGCCGCCCCGCCTTCCCCACCCTCTGACAGGTGTCACATGAATGGCAGTAGGCAATCACCTCGGTCCTCATTCCCGGCCAGAAGAAATGCTGAGCTAGCCTGGCCCTGGTTTTAGTGATCCCTAGGTGTCCTGCCATGGGAATCTCGTGTGCGATCCGCAACAATTCCGCCCTGAACGGATAGGGTACCACTAACTGTCGGTCCCTGGGCCACGCCTCCGTTGAACCCTGCTGGACCGTTACCCGGTACAGCCGTCCCTGGTCCCAGACCACTCGCTCGCGGTCGGATTCCAGGGGAGGCTGTGCCGCCTGCTCCTTGAGAGCTTTCAGGCTAGCGTCAGCTTCCAACGTTGCCTGAAATCCCTGACTCGATGTGGCAAGAATTGACAAAACTGCCACATCCTCTGTCAGCTCCCCGGGATCTGTCTCCTGGCCGCTGTCTGACTCGGCAGCCACTTGTTTGGAGAGGGAGAAACTGTCGGACCTCCGCAAGGCCACGACCGCTGAGACCACAGGCAGCGCCCGCTTTTCCTCGGCCCCCGACCAAGTCGCCGGGTCAGGCAGACTTCCCTGGCCTCCTGACATCCCGGATTGGGGGAACTCCTGCCCTGGGGTCTTACCTGGTGGGTCCTCTCCCTGGACACCTCCCCCCATGGCCTGTTCCTCTTTCTGCAGAGGCCCTAGACTCAGCAGGATGGATTCACTTAGGGGTCCTCCACTGCCCATAGCAGACCCTCCCTCCACCTCTGAGCTCTCCCCTGCAGTCTTCTCACCTGTCCTCACTGTGAGCCCTGTGTGTATAGTGTCAGTGCATGGCTTACCATCAGGTTTCACTCCCTCCTCCACTGTTGGAGGCACATTCAACACATTAACAGCATTCACAGTAGAGTCATGACATTCTTGGGGAGCCGGAATTGGGGGTTCAGTGGCCACATACTGAGACACTAGCCACCCCCCAATCGGTCCCAAGCAACACGTTAGCAGGAATATTTGGCATTACTCCCACCTCCCGCATTCCTCTCCCGGCGCCCCAGTCCAAAAACACCTTGGCGACGGGCAGCGCCGGTTCAACGCGTCCAATTCTGGAGACGAAAAGGGTTTTCCCAGGCACCAAGTCTTGAGGGGACACCACCTCAGGACGTACCAGTGTTCGTCAGTGCCTGTGTCCCGCAGTCCCATGACCGCTGAGCGGCCGATGGTGACGGGTTGGTAATTGTCCAGGGACCTCCCACCACCCCCTCCCACACACAAAACAGTGGATGGTTTCTGGGACAGGGATGGGGCCTTATGTCGCTGGGGACACGCAGCCTTAAAGTGTCCTGGCTGGTTGCAATGATGACAACGCCTGGGTTCTGCTCCTGGCCTGGAGAGGGCAGCAGGGGGGTACACCCCTTGCACTCTGGAGGCTGGGGGGACGGGCAGGATTAGGCTTACCCCTCTCCAGGTGCTGCTGGTAGGCTTCTTTGGCTCAGACGCCCTGTTGTTGGCATACTCGTCTGCCAGGGCGGCTGTAGCAGAAGCCCCCATTGGTTTCCGGTCATAGAGGAACTGCTAGAGGTCCTCTGGGCAGTTCCACAAGAACTGTTCTGTGACGAACAGTTCTTGGACCTCCTGGCGGGTGGTGAGCTCTAGACCCGAGGTCCAGTGCTCCGCAGCTCTCAGCAGTGCCCGCATGTGGTCGGTCCAGGTGTCCTTTGAGCCCCGCTGCAGGCTCCGGAATTTCCTGCGGTACGACTCCGGGGAGAGGTTGTAGTGCTGGATCAGGGCCCGCTTGATGCTGTTGTAGTCCTGCTCCTCCCCGGCAGGTAAGTCCCCCAAAACTTCCAGGGACTTACCCCTCAAACGGGGAGATCAGGTACCTTGCCCACTGATCCAGGGCCAGATGGTGTTGGAGGCAGGTTCTCTCAAAAGCCAGCAGAAAGGAATCCAGGTCTCCATCCTTTTCAAGCAAGGGAAAGTCCTCCGCCCGGATCTTGGAAGCCTTGGTCCCCGGTGGGGCTGGAGCGTCCAGCGGGAGCCGTGCTGAGCCATCTCCAGTCGGTGCCGGCGCTCCGCAGCTTCACGGCGTTCTGCAGCCTGCAGCACACGTTCTGCATGCTCACGCTCTGCCACCACTTGCTCACGCTCCGCTGCTTTCTCTGCCGCCACCAGGAGTCTGTCATGGGCGGCGGCGTTACCTGCCTCGAGCTGTGCCATAGCCGCTTGGAAAAGGGCCTCCGATCTGGTCAGGCTGAGGCAGGCAGGTGGTGGACAGTCCACTGCGGGACTGAGCACGGGGGTCTGGCTCCTTGGGGAGCCCTGGCTGAGCTCCCCCTCGCCTTCACTGGTATTGTCCTCCACCACCTCCTCATAGACCATAGCATAGGCCTCCCCCTTTGTCTTACTCCTGGTACCTTCTGCCATCTTTGGAACCTCTAGTTAATAATACAGCTGCAACCCTGACCTCGCACGCAACTTATTATATTTACACTCTGACCGTCTAGTGCTGGGCTGACCTTAAGACCCCAGCAGTGAAAGTTACCGCTGGTAATCTTTAGTGTCTGGGAGTATGGGTCCCACGCACACTATTACTCTGATCCCACCGTTGCCACTAATGTGAGGGAAGACCGGTTCCTCCCACGTCACCAATGTGACGTAACTATACAGGCACGGGTCTCCGGCGCCCCCTTTGTGTCTCAGGTCAGTAAGGGAACTGCACCTAGAGCAAATGGCCGCCGGGGAGGATGTCCTGTTACCCGCTGGGTATTCTAAGATCCGTAATCAGAGTAAAAGCATCAGCCCAAGATTAGTTTTATGGTTTAATTGCCTTAAGGGCGCACTAGATAATTACAGAAATATACAGTAAGCTATACAATGGAATTATAGTGGATTTGCAGTCAGAGTAAAATATAACAATAATGGTACAAGACTTAGAGGTATTAAGCTGGAGGTAAATTTACCAGGTTGTAGGTTGCATGTGGATGCCGGGAGCTCTGCAGTGCACAGGTACAAGAATCTCAGTTGCCGGACAGACCCCAAAGCGCGTGCCGCTGCTCCCTTGGCAGATCTGTCCCCAGCTCCTTCTTAGATCATCATCTGGTTCTTCTGTGAGAGTGAGACTCACTGCCATGTGCTCCCCGTTCTTAAGCATGCTGGGTTCCTCCCCCCTGTCAGAGGGTGGGCTAATAATCTCCACCCTTTAGCTCCCTGCAGAACTTATTCCCAATATCTAAGAAAGGGGGTAACTTTCTCCAGGATGATCGGATCAGGACACGAGAGGTACCAGTGAATGCGGTTTGTTTTGCCGGTCGTGTGGAGAGCAAACAAGGCCCCATTGGGTCGCTGTGGAGGGCCAATCTCTATATCTCAGGTCCCAGAGCCCTCACTGACTCAGGAGTCGCACTGTCACGCGGATATTTTTTATGTGTCTGTAACTTGAAAGGTGTGCTCATAATCCATGATCCTAGGATGTAGTCGGAGTGGCTGAGAGAGACAATAGATGTGTATTTCTGTGTCCAGCTGACAGGTATATTCTAATTGAAGCCCCCAGGCACCTTCATGCCCCATGCTGGCGTGGCTCCTACTCAAGCTTTGAAGTTCTGTTTTGGCCTTATCTCATTATCATACTAAAAGACCTTGCCATTCAACATTGGAGCACTAAATCCTGCTTTCTTCAATATGCTTACAGGCTATGGGGGTTAGGAGCAGTTAGCTGTCAGACAAACTGGCGTCACTGGGACAGGCCAAGCTCAGACATGAGGCGAGCATTATGCCCCATATCCAAGATGGCGGCTGCTCCTTCATCACAGTGAACAACACCGAGATCCACTGGTCCTTCGTCCAACATAGATGCTTATTCGCCATGCAAGACAATGATGGCTGTGCCTGGTGGTGGTGTCAGATACTTCGCAAGTGGTTTATCATGCAGACCACGCTGATGTAAAATGTTTCAAATGGTCGGACGTGACACTTGGGCGACTCTCACCTCCCTTAAATGTGCCTGGAGTTGTGTGGCATTTATCGTCTAATTCCGAAGGACACTGTTCACAATAAAGTGGCCATCAGTGTAGGATGTGGCCAAAGGATGTCCAGTTCTCTCTGCCTTTCTGTGACTCCAGTATCTCTGTTGTAACCTACTGATGACACTGACTCTCAACTCAGGGGCCACTTCCGTCTGAGAACATCCTACATGAAGCCTAACAATGTCGGGTACTGGTGATCAATTTTTAGGTGTCGTCTTGGTCTCATGATTTCACAATGTGAACAGAGTGATGTGGGGATAGTTTAATACCAATTCTAATTGGCCCCTGAAATTTATTGGCCGATTCATGGATCCAACACCTGTTGTGAATTTAGCAAGAAAGCTCCTTGTTAGAGAACAGCAAGTTGTGCAAAAAGTCCTGAGACACTGAAAAGTTGTACATGTGTATTCAGAAGTTTGAGTCGTCCTATTAAGTTCACCTGAAAAGCATTAGAGTGCATCTTGGTTCATCATTAAATTTCGCCTGAAAGTCAAATATCCCTTATTTTTTGTGAGTGATGTACATTTCAATATAAAACACCCCTCATACGATTGTCATGACAGCCAGTGGTCTGCTGCTGATCCCAATGCTGGTCATTACGATCCTACTGTTAGCAATGACCCGGGGCTGGCATTCATTAAAGATAGCGATTTTATCCTTTTTTGCTGTACATAGCAGTGCTGAAGTTTAACTTTTTTTTGCCGTTTCAGCATACTAGGATTTTTCCAGCCATTTTCCAGTGCACTATGTGGTAGATCGAATGTTGTCATTGAAAAGTACAACTCGTTCCACGAAAAAACAAGCCCTTATATGGCTATAGTGACAGAAAAAAAAAGTTATGGCACTTGGAAGAAGGGAAGGAAAAAAAAACAAAACGGCCAAAGCATGAAGGGTTTAAGTCTTGTGTATATTTAATAAAGAATGATGTTTGTCTGATACATGATGGAAAGAGTCATTGCTATTTGCAGGATTTTATGATTTATACTGACTGTCACAATTAAGGCCAAATAGGTTACTATTTAAAAACATTAAGAATCAACTGCACTTCCGGATTGTCCTGGCTGTGGACTCTTGTTTCCTCTCATCCTCAGCAGCTGTGATCATGGCTATAGACTTTTGCTTCTTCCTCTGCGCAGAAGCTGTGATTCCAGCGGTGCTGGCTGTAAACTTTTTCTTCCTTTCCTCCTCTACAGCTGTGCACACGAGTGTCCTGGCTTGTAGACTTTTGCTTCCTGCTCTGCAGCTATGCTCATGGCTGTCCTGGCTGGAGACTTTAGCTTCCTCCTCAGCAGGTGTGCTCACGGCGGTCCTGGCTGTAGACTTTTGCTTCCTCCTCTGCGCAGAAGCTGTGATTCCAGCGGTGCTGGCTGTAAACTTTTTCTTCCTTTCCTCCTCTACAGCTGTGCACACGAGTGTCCTGGCTTGTAGACTTTTGCTTCCTGCTCTGCAGCTATGCTCATGGCTGTCCTGGCTGGAGACTTTAGCTTCCTCCTCAGCAGGTGTGCTCACGGCGGTCCTGGCTGTAGACTTTTGCTTCCTCCTCTGCGCAGAAGCTGTGATTCCAGCGGTGCTGGCTGTAAACTTTTTCTTCCTTTCCTCCTCTACAGCTGTGCACACGAGTGTCCTGGCTTGTAGACTTTTGCTTCCTGCTCTGCAGCTATGCTCATGGCTGTCCTGGTTGGAGACTTTAGCTTCCTCCTCAGCAGGTGTGCTCACGGCGGTCCTGGCTGTAGACTTTTGCTTCCTCCTCTGCGCAGCAGCTGTGATTACTGCTTTCCTGGCTGTAGCCTTTTGGTTACTCCTTGCTCAGGAGCTGTGATCACGACTGTCCTGTCTGTAGACTCTTTTGCTTCCTCACCTGCTCAGCAGCTGTAATCCCGGCTGTAGACTCTCTTGCTTCCTCCTTGCACAGGTGCTGTGGTATGCGCCGTCCACATTCCTATTCGGTCAGACACAGCCATTATATTATCAGCAGAAGAAATTTATTTTTTTTAAGATCCAATTATGAAACTTACAATTAAAATATGTTCATGCAGCAACCCCTCTAAGGAGACAGCAGCATCATATAATATTCATATCATATCTCACTGACAAATCCATCACATGACCATGGCCTAACAACTTGTCCTTCCTTCAGGTCACCTGGAGCATCAGAGGAGCGAAGACACTCAATCTTTCTAACTCAACCAATTTCTGGAGAGTTGGCGTCTGGCGTAAAGCTGCCCGACATCCATAAGACGAGATGTCCGATCCTTGGCTGAATGTCTCTGCGTTGTGTCAGCTGTCATGTACTGCTCGCACAGAAGAATAAATGCATCTCCTCTAAATCATCTGCTTAGTATGTGGTACAGTAATACGCAGGGCACACTGTCAGCCGCCATGTGTCTGTCGCGCCATCATTGTGTACACCCGAGCAAGGCATTGTCCCCATTCTCGATAGATTGGGGCTCGTGCACTTTAGTAAGACACATAAGTAAGACACGAACGCCCACCAAACTTATTGTGACCATAGGCTCCAGTAGGTGTTGGCAGAGCAGACACGCCCTTCCGCAAGGAAGCCAAAAAAATCCGTTCCATGTCCTTGTATACGGGGGGGGCATTATTACCCCTCGGATCCACGGTCCTATATTCAGCGCACTTTTTACAGGCATTGATCTATTTTTTATAACGAAGTGGCTATTAAAGGATTTTCATGTATATTCTGCCATTATACCTGCACAGGGAGGACATTCTTAATTTCATCAAGCTGCAAGCTATGGCCCACTCTGGAGGGAAAGTGGGGTCCAACCCCTCCCCCAGCCTCCAGAGGAGGGAAAGGGGGGGGCAACCCCTGTCCCAGCCCACAGAGGGGGGAAGGGGGGGGTGGCCAACCCGTCCCGGCACATGGGGATGATGAGCACAGACCTTGATGTACTGTGGGGAAAATATGAATTTGATAGACTGCCGATTTTGCAAGTTTTTCCACCTGCAATGAATGGAGAGGTCAAATTTTTAATCGTAGGTACACGTCGCCTGTGAGACACTCTAAAAATAAACAAAAAAACAAAGTCACATTGTATGATTTTTACATAATTAAATTGCATTTTATTGCAGGAAATAAGTATTTTATCAATCGACCAACCAGCAAGAATTCTGGCTCTCACAGACCTGTTAGTTTTTCTTTAAGAAGCCCTCGTACTCTGTACTCATTACCTGTATTAATTGCACCCGATTGAATTTGTTACCTGTATAAAAGGCACCTGTCCACAGACTCAAATCACACTCCAACCTATCCATCATGGCCAAGACCAAAGAGCTGTCTAAGGACACCAGGGGCAAAATTGTAGACGTGCACAAGGCTGAGCTGGGTTAGAGTACAATGGGCAAGCAGCTTGGTGAGAAGGAAACAACTGTTGGCACAATTATTAGAAAATGGAAGAAACACAAGGTGCCTGTCAATCTTTTTTTTTTAAACCAGTTATTTTTATTTAGGTTTCAAAAGATTTTAAACAATAAACAGTGGATATCAATATACATGTAACAATTCACATATCTTGTAGTAATACAATCAAAGCCATCCCCCCCCTCCCCCAATACTCCTTATGCCGGGTATACTTGAGAGTCTTAGCAATCATATCACTGCCATCCAGGCGGACCATATTTTTTCGAAAGTTCTTTCACCATGCCTACGCCTGTAAATGCTTTCCTCTAAATGCATTACCGTACGTGTCTGAGCAATATATTCCCTCCTAGTGGGGGGTTCCGAATCCTTCCATTTTCGTGCTATTAGTTTGCGTGCCACATACAGCGACCTCGCTATTGCCACTTTGTAATGTTCTGAGACAGGTATCCCATCCACCTCCCCCAAAACACACAGCACTGGATTCCTGTCGAGCGTACATGCATAAGCTCTCTCAATTTTGCTGATAACGACCAGCCAGTATGCCACCAGCCGCGGACACGACCATAGCATGTGTAACAGTCCGGCCTGGTCTGTGCCACATCTAGGGCAGCTAGAGTCTCCCCTCAAGCCCGCCTTGAATAGGACCAGCGGTGTTTTGTATGTTCTATGTATTACATATAATTGGGAGAGCCGTGCCTGCTCGCTTAGAGAGATCTTCGGGACATATTCAATCATATTCATATCCCTCCCTTCATACACACAAAGTCTAGTACAATGTCGCCCTGAACCGTCATGGCTCCCAATCTACACTGTGCCCTCCAAGCATGTCGAAGCATATAGTATTGAAACCCCCATACCGAAGGCAAATCAAATTCCTCTCTCAATGTCTCAAAGGTCTTCAGGTCCGTTCCACTCTGCAGCTGGCACACATATCTCACTCCTTTCGCCTTCCAATTGCCCATTTGACGCAGTTTATTAAGTTCCGGCAGATGCTCATTGTCCCACACCGGTGAGTACCTAGTCAGCTCATCCACCCCTTTGATCCTTTTAATGGTGTCCCATACCTTCTGAATCATGCCTATGGTAGGATATAGTGCTCCCAGTTTCTTAAAGGTACCATCCTCTAGACCCTGGATAAGTGGGCGTCTCCCCGTCACATGTACCAGCACCCGGTGAGCTGCTCCTCCACAATCGAGCTCTCTCTGCCAATCTTGATTGGTCTGGGGCTCCATGCAAGATTTTGTCTTGTGGGGTAAGGAGGATTCTGAGAAAGTCAGGAATCAATCCAGAACTACATCGGAGGACATGGTCAATGACCTCATACCACAGTCTCAAAAATTAACATTAGTAACACACTACGCTGTCATGGATTAAAAACCTGCAGGGCAAACAAGGTCCCCCGGCTCACACCAGCACATGTCCAGGCCTGTTTGAAGTTGGCCAATGACCATCTGGATGACCCATAGGAGGCATGGGAGAAGGTCTCGTGGTCAGATGAGATCAAAATAGAACTTTTTGGTATCAACGCCACTTACCGTGCTTGCAGGAAGTAGGAGTTCAACCCCAAGAACACCGCCCCAACTGTGAAGCATGGTGGAGGAAACATCATACTTTGGGGGTGCTTTTCTGCAAAGTTGACAGGACAACTGCACCGTAATGAAGGGACGATGGCTGGGGTCAGGTGTTGCAAGATTTTGGCTAACAACCTCCTTCCCTCAGTAAGAGCATTTAAGATGGGTCATGACTGGTTCTTCCAGCATGACACTCACCAGAAGCACACGGCCAGGGAAACGAAGGAGTGGCTTCGTAAAAAGAGTTTCAAGGTCCTGGAGTGGCTTAAGCAGTCTCCGGCCCAGAACTCAATAGAAAATCTTTGGAGGGAGCTGAAACTCAATGTTGCCCAGCGTCAGCCCTGAAATGTGAAAGATCTGGAGAACTTCTGTATGGAGGAGGGGTCCAATATCCCTGCTGCAGTGTGTGCAAACTGGGTCAATAACTACAGGAAACATCTGACCTCTAATTACAAATAAAGGTTTCTGTACCAAATATTAAGTTCTGTTTTTATATTGTATAAAATAATTAATTTGCATTTTATTGCATGAAATAAAGTATGTAAAAAAAAATCATACAATATGATTTTATTTTTAGATTGTCTCACAGGTGAAGTGTACCTAGGATAAAAATTACAGACCTCTCCATTCTTTGTAGGTGGGAAAACTTGCAAAACCAGCAGTGTATCCATCCCCATTGTTATACATAGGAAATAAAGAGAAGTAGCCTCGCAGAGTAATGTGTACAAACAAAGCCAATCTACAAGAGATGAAGGCGCCAAGTATGTGGTGGACTGAGGACCCAGGTGTCCTTCTCCAGGTGTGCATAAATGTGCACAGCTAAACTCCGCAAAGTGGGTACAGCTGGCATATCAGGCAGATACAGAGGCTCCAGCCACAGAGATGACAAGCTGACGATCTCTCCAGGGATCTGCACTAATGAATAGTTACCCCGATACAGAAGAAATTTGTAGTAAACACATTTTAAAGAGTTTTATTTCCATTGTCCGATATGAATGAGTTGTAACAAAGGGGAGGGGTGATAGAGGTCCATGGCGTCATGATAGGAGAGGATTGAGGGACGCTTACCGGCCCATGGTTGGCATGACCACGGCTGGACTGGTTAGTGTGGCATCCTCCTCTTTCCATTGAGAGGTCACAGTCTTTAACTGGGTGTAAAAATAAACCCCCTAAAAGTAAAAGATGTAAAGTAAGGGACACAGTAACTTCAACTCCCCCCCCCCCCCCCACACAGGAGGCTGCACTAATCCCTTACCTGTTTGCCATAGAAGTTTGTGTCCCCCCGGAAGGAGGCACGGGAACCAGTGAAAGAGAACATTGGCAGCGGCACCGGAATGGGCACATTTACTCCAACCTGGAAGTAGAGCAAAGGGTTGTTACAGCTGTTGTGGACAACGATTACCACGATCTGGACGGAGCCCTATGTTCAGTCCTCTTGTTCACCCACTACACGCCAATCTTCACTACCATGTACCTACCTGTCCCACATCTGCCAGATGGGTGTACTTCCGGGCTGTGGCTCCATTTGTGGTAAAGATTGCAGTGCCATTTCCATAGGGGTTTTTATTGACGATGTTGATCGCTTCATCCAGAGTGTCAGCTCCGAGGACCACCAGCACTGGCCCAAAGATCTCTTCTTTGTAGCAGGTCATGTCTGGCTGCGAGAAGCATTACAGATGACAAACCAGTGCCAGAATCTCATGTAGTGTGCCATCTCTACCGCTGTCCCTCCATTCACCAGCCCTCACGGCTTTTTGGACACTTACCGTAACGTTGGCCAGTATTGTAGGCCCCACAAAGTTGCCATTTTCATAGCCCTTCACTTTGATGCTGCGGCCATCGAGTAGAAGTGTTGCGCCCTGCTTCACCCCGCTTTCAATCAGACTGCACACCCGCTGCTTTGCCTCTTTACTGATGAGGGGCCCCACGTCAGCCCCGGCCTGATCACCTAGAATACAGGTCATCCAGAGACAGGAGGTAACAAGACTGGACCCCAATGCCAAGCCACTAAAACTATCCAGAAATAAACGTGAGAGTGATAAGATCTATAACCCGGCATAAACCCCAGATTACAATGGCTGCCACATAGGAGGAGACTTCCCATTGCCCCCGCTATAAAACACCTGGAAACTTGACTAAACTGGAGCAGACTTTTCTGCAGAAGTCAAGCTCAGGAGTAGTGAGAACATTTTCTGATATTTATGCGACCGATACAAAACCCTAATAGTTCTGCGTTACACCTGGCACTGAGCAAGTGTGGTGAAAAAAATCAGATATACTGAATGTGTGTACGTGGCCCTTTACATCAGTATTAGCAGCCAAAACCAAGAATGGTACAGTCATAGGAGAAGCATAGAAACACATCACCACTTCTGTTTTATAACCCACTCCTGGTTACAAATACTGACCGTGTGACCATGGCCTTAAGTGCAATGTTGCATGAAGTATTCAACCACAGGCAATAAGGTTAAGGGTGTCCAGCAACTCTCAATTTTGTATGGAGGGGGGGGGGGGGGATGGAGGTGCTGGTGACATGGACATGATGTGGTAACATCACAAGGTCAAGTACAGATGGCATCCTAGTGCAAGTAATAGGAGAGGCGTTCATGACATTGAGCCACAGTACAGGTCTGGTATTGTCAGGTCATTTATAGACGACGGGTAATGTGCGCACACTGTTGTAACTAGGAGAAGCGCTAGTATAGTATCATCAGGTCGTGTACACACTGGTGTAACTAGGAGAGGCACTAATATAGTATTATCAGGTCGTGCACACACTCTCATAACTAGGAGAGGCGCTAATATAGTATCATCAGGTCACGCACACACTGGTGTAACTAGGAGAGACGCTAACATAGTATTTAGGTAGTACACAGACTGTCGTAATTAGGAGAGTGGTTCTAGTATAGTATCAAGTCGTGCATAGACTGGTATAGATAGGAGAGGCTCTAGTATAGTATCGTCAGGTCACGCACACACTGGTATAACTACGAGAGGCGCTAGTATAGTATCAGGTCGTGTACACAATGTCCCAACCAGGAGAGGCGCTAGTATAGTATGAGGTCATGCACACGCCGTCATAACTAGGAGAAGCGCTAGTATAGCAGCATCAGGTCACGCACACACTGGTGTGGTGTAACTAGGAAGGGCACTTGATATCCAGAAAGTCGCACTCATCTCCCAGTGATAGGAGCTGGATCACCCTTTTATGAGTATTGAGGAGTACTATGGTGGGGAATATTACCCCCATCATTACACTAGATGAAATAAGCGGAGAAGTTTCGAGCCGCATCCTCTAAACAGCTGTACGAAGCTCTCGGCTCACTTCCTGCAGCACTGTCTGGACGGAGGTCCTGCAACGAAGATGGGTTCACGTTCCAGAGCTCTGTTAGTCTACATTGTGTGTGAGATGTAACCTATGGAGGAGATGTGTTCCCTAAATTGTGCGCTTTCAACTTACCGGCATTCACTTGCAATTTTTTTGCTTTTTCCACCAATTCTGCAAGCCATTTCTTTGCGTCCCCAACCAGAACAGCAGTTGATAATGCCATACAGCGCTGTCCTGCAGCACCAAATGCTGCTCCAACAAGCTGGTTCAGCGTATTCTCCTTATTGGCATCTGGCATCACAACACCGTGGTTTTTGGCCCCCTGCATGTGAGATGGAGGAGTTATAAGGATACAGTATGGAGTATCAGTCATCAGTCCCTTCAGCAAGTGCCCTGAAGCGTACCATGTTAGACTGGACTCTCTTGCCATTTCGAGAGCCTCTCTCATAGATGTATTCTCCAGCCTGGTTAGACCCCACAAAACTGATGGCACGGATGGCGGGATGATCACATATGAAATTCACAGCTAAGAAACAAAACAAGTGAATATACAGTATATATGCATTATCCTCTTCAGTGTGAGGAGCAGCCATAAGGGTTACAGAAAAATGCAACCCTCAGCAGAAGACGCCACACACATCCTCCACTCACCCATCTATCAGTAACCCTCCCAAACGCAGCAAATAGACGGGGAATCCGGGCCCACACATCTCCAATTCAGAGGAAACCCTCCTACCAAACATAGCCCATGAATGGGGAATCCAGGTCCAAACATCCGCCACTCACCCGTTTAGAGAATCCTAGAATGTTAGAAGAGACCTCCAGGGTCAGTGTCCAACCCCCTGCTCAATTCAGGATTCACTAAACTATCTAAGACAGATGTTGGTCCAGCCGCGGTTTGAAGACTTCCATTGAAAGAGACCTCACCACCTCTCGTGTCAGGCTGTTCCAGTCATTGATCACCCTCACTGTCAAAAAGTTTTAAAATATCTAATCTGTATCTTCTCCCTTTCATTCCACTGCTTCTTGTGTTTTCATGTGCAAATGAGAATAATGATGATCCCACTACACTGACATCCCTTCAGATATTTATAGACAGCTATTAAGTCTCCTCTCAGTCTTCTTTTTTGCAAGCTAAACATTCCCAGATCCTTTAACCGTTCCTCATAAGACAGGGTTTGCTGACCGGTCACCATGCTAGTCGCTCTTTTCTGAACTTGCTCCAGTTTGTTGATGTCTTTTGTAAAATGTGGTGTCCAGAACTGGACACAGTATTCCAGATGAGGCCTGACCAAGGAGGAGTAGAGAAGGATACGGTAATTACTTCATGTGATCTAGACTCTAGGCTTCTCTTATTACATCCTAGAACTGCGTTTCCCTTATTTGCTGCTGCATCACACTGTAGACTTGTGTGCAGTCTGTGGGCTATTAGTATACCTGTCTTTTTCACACATGCTGTTGCTTAGTGCTATTCCTCCCTTTCTATAGACGTAATTTTCGTTTTTCTTGACCAGATGTAGAATCTTAAATTTCTCCCTGTTAAATACCATTGTCCAAGCTTCTCTAGCTCCTTCTGAATCCTCTCTCTCTTCTATAGTGTTAGCTATCCCTCCTAGCTTTGCATTGTCTGCAAATTTAATCAGTTTACCCTCAATTCGCTCATCTAAATAATTGATAAAATGTTGAACAACACTGGAGCCAGGACAGAGCAGGATCTCTTACCCCACCTGACAGTAAATCAGAAATTCCACCCCCACAAAATCCTATACACCAGGAACCCTGACCCAATCATCAACCACATTCCTGTGAAAATTACTGCCCAAAAACACCCCACTTATCCAAAGGGTATCTTTACCCCATTTACCATACACAGGGACTACCACCACACACACACACACACACACACACACAACAGGAACTACACCCCAACTACCCATATATCAGGAACTCTGCTCCAAACATCCCCCACCCACACACCAGAAATCCCACCTTAAAGGGGTTGTCCAGGCTTTTCACATAATCTCAGTACATATCTGGGCTGCAGAATTATGACAATAAGTAATTTACTTTCTGTCACTAGTTTGCACGGTTTTCTAGATATTCTGAACAGACCGTCCAAGGGGGGGGGGGGGGGGGGTGTTATGACATTGAAATGAGAACTAGTCGTAACCTCCTACTCTACTCCAAACATGCCCTCTATAGCAACAACCCCACCCTCCATAGCTACAGGCTCTCCCCGTCCACATAAAGAAGCCCTCCTCACACAGTAACAAATCCTCCACCTCTAGCAGCCTCAGTGCAGAGAGCAGCTGCTCCTCCCCGACACACGCTGAACAGTGTTCTATGGAAAGTGATACTAGTGAGGAGGGAAAATCGTCCTGTATTCTAGGACAGGCTGCTCCCATCAGTATTTGTGTCATTAGAGACACAGTGCTCACACATACACTGCACCAAATCTGCTGCTGTGTGAAGACATCAGTGACACAGAGCTGTCTCATTCACACAGCAGAGGCTTTGTCACACAACAGATTACATCAGTGACTGCCATCCCCTGTGCAGATTAGAAGCTGCAGACCCCCCCCATCACTGGACATCACACAGTCTGTTCTCACTGCTGCCAGCAGCCTGGGACAGTGAGGGAAGGAATTACTGATAATGAGTTATGTATTGTAATCATGGAGTGGCCCAGAATACAGGACGATTTTCACTCCTCCTCACTACTTTCACTTTCCATAGAACACTGTTCAGCGTGTGTCTGGGGGAGGAGCAGCTGGGTGGTCCTGCTCTCTGCACTGAGGCTGCTAGAGGGGGAGGATTTGTTACTGTGTGATGAGGGCTGCTTCATGTGGATGGGGAGGGCCTGTAGCTATGGAGGGTGGGGTTGTTGCTACAGAGGGCATGTTTGGAGTAGAGTAGGAGGTTACAACTAGTTCTCATTTCAATGCCTTAACACCCCCCCTTGGACGTTCTGTTCAGAATATCTAGAAAACCCTGCAAACTAGTGACAGAAAGTAAATTACTTATTGTCATAATTCTGCAGCCCAGATATGTACTGAGATTATGTGAAAAGCCCAGACAACCCCTTTAACGTGTACCCTAAGAATAGAGAGAAGTGACTGTCTATGTAATGTCCTGACAACAATCACTGATGCGTGCTTCATGCTGCATGCTCATTGGAGGGAGTGTTCTATGCTACCACATCTGGCGCACCACCAGACGTCTGGAGAGTACATACAATCTATTTAGAGAAGAGATGGTGTCCCTCCCCCCCTCACGACTTAAAAAATTAGAATATCAAAAAGTTAATTTATTTCAGTTCTTCAATACAAAAAGTGAAAATCATATGGAGTCATTACAGAGTGATCTATTTCAGGTGTTTATTTGTTAATGTTGATGATTATGGCTTCCAGACAATGAAAACCCAAAAGTCATTATCTCAGTAAATTAGAATACTTTATAACACCAGCTTGAAAAATGATTTTAAAATCTGAGATGTTGGCCTACTGAAATGTATGTTCAGTAAATGCACTCAATACTTGGTCGGGGCTCCTTTGGCATCAATTACTGCATTACTGCGGTGTTGCATGGAGGTGATCAGCCTTTGGCACTGCTGAGGGGTTATGGAAGCCCAGGTTGCTTTGATAGCAGCCTTCACCTTGTCTGCATTGTTGGGTCTGGTGTCTCATCTTCCTCCTGACAATACCTCATAGTTTCTCTATGGGGTTAAGGTCAGACGAGTTTGCTGACCAATCAAGCACAGTGATACTCCAAAAAGCTCATCGGCAGAGGGAAGCATGAAGTGCTCTAAAATTTCCTGGTAGATGGCTGCGCTGACTTTGGTCTTGATAAAACACAGTGGACCTACACCAGCAGATGACATGGCTCCCCAAACCATCACTGATTGTGGAGACATCAGACTAGACCTCAAGCAGCTTGGATTATGGCCTCTCCACTCTTCCTTCAGACTCTGGGACCTTGATTTCCAAATGAAATGCAAAATTTACTATAATCTGAAAACACCTTGGACCACGGAGCAACAGTCCAGTTCTTTTTCTTTGGCCCAGGTAAAAACACTGGCGTTGTCTATTGGTCATGAGTGGCTTGACACAAGGAATGCGACACTTGTAGCCCAGGTCCTGGATATGTCTGTGTGTGGTGGCTCTTGAAGCAATGACTTCAGCAGCAGTCCACTCCTTGTGAATCTCCCCCAAATTTTTGAATGGCGTTTTCATAACAATCCTTTCAAGGCTGCGGTTATCCCAGTGGCTTGTGCACCTTTTTCTACCACACTTTTTCCTTCCACTCAACTTTCCATTAATATGCTTGGATACAGCACTCTTAGATAAAGAGTACAGAGGGCACAACAAAATACTCAGGATCACTAGCCCCACATTTGAAAATAGAGTACAAAAAAAAGCAAAGAAAAGAAGTGTGAACAAAATTGGCCAGGATCACAGATAGTATGTAATAAACAAATAAATCAAAATTTATTGTAAAATAATTATACAAGCAAAATACAAAACATACATTTAAAAACTATTAAAAAGCCATTAAGGCTAAAATAACACCTGGAAGACCCAGGAGGGACCATCCAGCCTCCTTCACTATGTGCACCGGAAATAGACAAAAAGCATACATTATGCACCAATACACAGATCTGAGCTCAAAAAGAGCTAAATTCAGTGTATAATACGATAGTCTAGAATAGACGCGCTATACAGGTTCTATAGATCAAACTGCACAAAACTCCCAGGGTAAAATGAAAGTGACCCCAAAAAGGAAGTAATAAAGGCCCTGATAATAATTTGGGGAGAAAGGGATCAATCAACATTCTATAAATATATAATTATTCTAATATACTGAGATAATGACTTTTGGGTTTTCATTGGCTGTAAGCCATAATCATCAACATTAACAGAAATAAACACGTGAAATAGATCACTCTGTAATGACTCTGTATGAGTTTCACTTTTTGTATTGAAGAACTGAAATAAATACACTTTCTGATGATATTCCAATTTTGTGAGAAGCACCTGTATGTACCTGCGTTCCCAAAGAGCGGATGCTGACTGGGTACTTCAGAGCCACATTCTTGGAATCAGATAATGGAAAGTTACCCTACTGTCGGTGTTTGGACCTCACCTGAGTGCTGACCATGTATAATATTCAAGGTGCCATCGGGAGCGCCAGCATCTTGTAACAACTGGGCAAGTAACATGGTGGCTCCAGGAACGCGCTCGGACGGCTTCATCAGATACGTGTTCCCACAAACCATAGCCATGGGGAACATCCAGAGCGGGATCATCGCAGGAAAGTTAAAAGGAGCAATGCCAGCACAGACACCCAGCGGCAGGCGGAAAGTGTAAGTGTCCATGTCCTTGGTCAGAGAGGGCAAGGTCTCCCCCAGCATGAGCGAGGTCACACTACATGCGTGCTCTACCACCTCTAGAAAAAAGCAAAGGTCACAAGTCAGCAAGAAGCAGGAGCCCGGCAGCCACACAGTCGATTCATCGGGCCTTACGCAGTCCACGGAAAACATCCCCTTCTGCATCGGCCAGTGTCTTCCCCTGCTCCCGCGTGATCAGACGTGCCAGCTCTTTCTGGTGAGAAGAGGGACCATGAACCGGTCCTCATTCACAACGGACCCCACTACCCACCTTCCTCTTTCTTACCAGGTTATCCTTAATGAGCTGCTGGTAGCGCAGGAAGATCTGCTGCCGGCTCAGGATGGAGGTCTCTGACCATGCTGGAAACGTACGTTCACAAGCCTTCACCGCAGCCTCCATCTCAGCCTGTGTGGCTTGTGGCACCCGCCCGATCACCTCATTTGTGGCCTGGCAACAGCAGACACATCAGCTTTAATA
Source organism: Dendrobates tinctorius (assembly GCF_039654945.1). NCBI lineage: Eukaryota > Metazoa > Chordata > Amphibia > Anura > Dendrobatidae > Dendrobates > Dendrobates tinctorius. The sequence goes on from NW_027361678.1 coordinate 10,711,045, forward strand.
TCGGCAGTCAGCGCCTGGGGCACACAGGAAGCCCAACATTTCTTACCGGGTTGTGAATGTCGATCCAGTCGGATGTCTTCGACTCCACAAAATGCCCATTTATAAAGAGCTTGGTGAGAGGCTGAAGAGGAAAGCAATGTTCAGTATAGACTGTGCCAGTCGGGCGACGGGTAAAGACTCTACCTCAGCAGCAGCTCTAGCCCACACTGCCCATCCCAGGTTCAGAAGATGAGATAACAGAACCAGAGGGCAGCACGGTACCAGTCTGTGTGTGCAGGGGGGGGCACTAGAGGAGGGAAGCAGTACAAGCCTGTGGGGGCACTAGAGGAGGAAAGCAGCACCAGCTTGTATGCGGGGGGCACTAGAGGAGGGAAGCAGTACAAGCCTGTGGGGGGCACTAGAGGAGGGAAGCAGCACCAGCTTGTATGCGGGGGGCACTAGAGGAGGGCATCAGCCTGTGTGTGTGTGGGGGGCACTAGAGGAGGGCAACAGTACCAGCTTGTATGGGGGGGGCACTAGAGGGCATCAGCCTGTGTGTGTGGGGGGGGCACTAGAGGGCATCAGCCTGTGTGTGTGTGGGGGGCACTAGAGGAGGGCAGCAGTACCAGCTTGTATGGGGGGGCACTAGAGGAGGGCATCAGCCTGTGTGTGTATGGGGGGGGGGGCACTAGAGGAAGGCAGCAGTACCAGCTTGTATGGGGGGGCACTAGAGGAGGGCATCATCCTGTGTGTATGGGGGGGGGGGCACTAGAGGAGGGCAGCAGTACCAGCTTGTATGGGGGGGAACTAGAGGAGGGCATCAGCCTGTGTGTATGGGGGGGGCACTAGAGGAGGGCATCAGCCTGTGTGTGTGGGGGGGCACTAGAGGAGGGCAGCAGCACGCTTGTATGGGGGGGCACTAGAGGAGGGCATCAGCCTGTGTGTATGGGGGGGGCACTAGAGGAGGGCATCAGCCTGTGTGTGTATGGGGGGGGCACTAGAGGAGGGCAGCAGTACTAGCTTGTATGGGGGGGGCACTAGAGGAGGGCATCAGCCTGTGGGGGGGCACTAGAGGAGGGCAGCAGTACTAGCTTGTATGGGGGGGGGCACTAGAGGAGGGCATCAGCCTGTGTGTATGGGGGGGGGGGCACTAGAGGAGGGCAGCAGTACCAGCTTGTATGGGGGGGCACTAGAGGAGGGCATCATCCTGTGTGTATGGGGGGGGGGGGGCACTAGAGGAGGGCAGCAGTACCAGCTTGTATGGGGGGGGAACTAGAGGAGGGCATCAGCCTGTGTGTGGGGGGGGCACTAGAGGAGGGCAGCAGTACTAGCTTGTATGGGGGGGGGGAACTAGAGGAGGGCATCAGCCTGTGGGGGGGGGGCACTAGAGGAGGGCAGCAGTACTAGCTTGTATGGGGGGGGCACTAGAGGAGGGCATCAGCCTGTGTGTATGGGGGGGGCACTAGAGGAGGGCAGCAGTACCAGCTTGTATGAGGGGGCACTAGAGGAGGGCATCATCCTGTGTGTATGGGGGGGGGCACTAGAGGAGGGCAGCAGTACCAGCTTGTATGGGGGGGGGGGAACTAGAGGAGGGCATCAGCCTGTGTGTGTGGGGGGGGCACTAGAGGAGGGCAGCAGTACTAGCTTGTATGGGGGGGGCACTAGAGGAGGGCATCAGCCTGTGTGTATGGGGGGGGGCACTAGAGGAGGGCATCATCCTGTGTGTGTATGGGGGGGGGGGCACTAAAGGAGGGCAGCAGTACCAGCTTGTATGGGGGGGGGAAACTAGAGGAGGGCATCAGCCTGTGGGGGGGGGCACTAGAGGAGGGCAGCAGTACTAGCTTGTATGGGGGGGCACTAGAGGAGGGCATCAGCCTGTGTGTATGGGGGGGGCACTAGAGGAGGGCAGTAGCGTGTGTGTGTGGCACTAGAGGAGGGCATCATCCTGTGTGTGTATGGGGGGGGGGCACTAGAGGAGGGCAGCAGTACCAGCTTGTATGGGGGGGGAACAAGAGGAGGGCATCAGCCTGTGAAGGGGGGGGCACTAGAGGAGGGCATCAGCCTGTGAAGGGGGGGGGCACTAGAGGAGGGCATCAGCCTGTGTGTATGGGGGGGGCACTAGAGGAGGGCAGTAGCGTGTGTGTGTGGCACTAGAGGAGGGCATCATCCTGTGTGTGTATGGGGGGGGCACTAGAGGAGGGCAGCAGTACCAGCTTGTATGGGGGGGGAACAAGAGGAGGGCATCAGCCTGTGAAGGGGGGGGGGCACTAGAGGAGGGCATCAGCCTGTGAAGGGGGGGGGGGCACTAGAGGAGGGCAGTAGCGTGTGTGTGTGTGGCACTAGAGGAGGGCATCAGCCTGTGTGTGTGTTGGGGGGCGCTAGAGGAGGGCAGCAGTACCAGCTCGTATTGGGGGGGGGCACTAGAGGAGGGCAGCAGTACCAGCTCGTATTGGGGGGGGCACTAGAGGAGGGCAGCAGTACTAGCTTGTATGGGGGGGCACTAGAGGAGGGCATCAGCCTGTGTGTATGGGGGGGGGCACTAGAGGAGGGCAGCAGTACCAGCTTGTATGGGGGGGGGGAACTAGAGGAGGGCATCAGCCTGTGGGGGGGGGGCACTAGAGGAGGGCAGCAGTACTAGCTTGTATGGGGGGGCACTAGAGGAGGGCATCAGCCTGTGGGGGGGGGGCACTAGAGGAGGGCAGCAGTACTAGCTTGTATGGGGGGGGCACTAGAGGAGGGCATCAGCCTGTGTGTATGGGGGGGGCACTAGAGGAGGGCAGTAGCGTGTGTGTGTGGCACTAGAGGAGGGCATCATCCTGTGTGTGTATGGGGGGGGCACTAGAGGAGGGCAGCAGTACCAGCTTGTATGGGGGGGGAACTAGAGGAGGGCATCAGCCTGTGAAGGGGGGGGGGGGGGCACTAGAGGAGGGCAGCAGTACTAGCTTGTATGGGGGGGCACTAGAGGAGGGCATCAGCCTGTGTGTATGGGGGGGGCACTAGAGGAGGGCAGTAGCGTGTGTGTGTGTGTGGCACTAGAGGAGGGCATCAGCCTGTGTGTGTGTTGGGGGGCGCTAGAGGAGGGCAGCAGTACCAGCTCGTATTGGGGGGGGGCACTAGAGGAGGGCAGCAGTACCAGCTCGTATTGGGGGGGGGCACTAGAGGAGGGCATCAGCACGTGTGTGTGCACACACACGAGGAGGGCAGCAGTACCAACTTGTAAGGCCTGTTTCACACATCCGTTTTTGATCATCAGTCAAAATCTGCCAATTTTATATATAAAAAAACAAAAAAACAGATCCGCCAAAAAAGGGCGGATCCGTTTTTTCCCCACCATTGATTTGCATTAGTGGAGGATTTTGACTGATGGTCGTCCGTTGGGTCCGTTTTTTGACGGATCCGTGAGAATTTTAGCAGCTCCCGGGCGGACCAGATGGACACTGCAACTTTTTTTTTGGTTGACGGGCCGCTATTTTTAGCTGCGCATGCCCGAAAGGTGAAAGCCAGGAGCAGTTTTAACCCTGAAATGCTGTCCCGGGAGGCGCTAAAATATTCATTCTCTCTCTCCTGTTTTTCCGGGCACGGGTTCCTTTAAAATTCAACCTTCGCAGGATCCGTCAAAACAACGGTCTGGTGCCACACGTTGCTGTCAATCTGCCGACGGATCCGTTTTCCGCGGATTACAACTGATCTGAAAAACGGATGTGTGAAACAGGGGTAAGGCCTCTTTCACACTTCAGTTTTTTGCATCAGTTATAATCCGCCAAAAAGGCGGACAAGCGGATCCGAGAGAGAGAGAGAGAGAGAGAGAGAGAGAGAGAGAGAGAGAGAGAGAATTTTGTCCGGCACCCAGAAAGAAATTCGGGTTAAATCAGTGTTTGCAGGATCCGCCAGAGAAAAAAACGTTACAAGCTCCGTTTTGAATTTTTTGAGGATGGTGACGGACAGCAACTTTTGGCAGATCCTCACAAAAAACGGATGCAACGGACAGCAATCCGTCACAATCCGCCATTAATGCAAGTCAATGGGAAAAAACGGATCCTCAAAAAAAATTGGAGGATCCGTTTTTTTTCAAAACCTGGCGGATTGTGACTGATTGTAAAAAACGGAAGTGTGAAAGAGGCCTAAGGGGGGGCACTACAGGGGGGCAGCGGTACAAGTCTGTGGGGGGGCACTAGAGGAGGGCATCAGCGTGTGTGTGTGAGGGGGGGGGGGGAGATCGAGGAGGGCAGCAGTACCAGCCTGTGGGGGGGGCACACTACAGAGGGACACACACTAGAGTGGGGCAGCGGGTCCGGCCCCTGGGGTAGGGACACGCCATATAGTTTTGGGTTAGCGGCTTTGCTCCAGGCCATGGCCGCCCTTGTCATACATCACCGTCACACTCGTATAGTTGTGCAGGGGGGACAGCTCGTTTGCACATTACCAACCACACTAGTGTGACCGCAGCCCCCGCCGCTCAACGTGTCACACGACTCACCACGGCCGCGGAGGAATAATTCACGCGTGCAATCCTAATGGAAGGCTGAGGAAGACACAAAAGCGAGAGGTCATCAGGAGCCCCCCCCGGGCACGGAGCCCCCCGCCCAGCCGCTCCCCTACTCTCACCCGCAGGAGCCGCCGGAGCTGCAGCATCCTGCCGGACTCTGTTCTATGCAGACTGACACTTAGAAAGACAAGCAGCTCCACCCCGCTGCTGCCTATTGGCTGCTGGCACCACGGCCCCCTCTCCAGGATCAGCCATTGGTCCTGACAACATAAAAAAGAAGGCCGCGACCTATAACCTCGGATCGGTTTCAGAGGCGGTCTCCTATCGTGTCAGGACCACAGGCGGCCATGATCACTCCTGGCGGAAGTGGCACTGTTGGGTAGTCATGGTAATAGACGAGGACTGGCACTGCTGCGGAGTGTATGTGACGTATGTCTGACCCCTACTCCCCACCAATCACGAGGCGCACATGTGTCACGTGATACAAGTTGCTTCAAATAATGGCGGCTGCGGCCACTGAGGGTAAGGAAGTGAGGGGACGTACGCCGCGGCCGGTGCGAGGAGAGTCCAGGAGAAGGAGCGTCCTAGGGTAGGGCGGAGACAGTACGAGGAGGGTCTGTGGGGAGGAGAGTTCAAGAGTAGAACCAAGACGGTGCGGACAGAGAGTCCGGGGGGAGGAGAGTTCTACGGTAGGGCGGACACAGAACGAGGAGGGTCTGTGGGGTGGAGGGTCCAAGAGTAGAGCGTAGACGGTGTGAGCAGAGAGTCCGGGGGGAGGAGACTGTGCGAGCAGGGTTGCCAACTTGACTTTTCATTCTCTGGACACATTGGAATATTAAATGTTCCAAGTGCTCGTTGTCTGTGCCCGGAATCCTGCGGGACCCCAGCTGCTGAGACCGGAGGTCCGTCACTGACTCCATCGCCCAGAGACCTTTCTTCATCTTCAAAATTAAGTCACAGACGCCTTAAATTGTATTTATGAAGTATACTGGAATCTCTAGACGGTTGGCAACTCTGAGGGGGGCAGGGCGGTGTGCCTGGAGAGTCCGGGGAGGGGGGGCAGGGCGGTGTGCCTGGAGAGTCCGGGGAGAGGGGGCAGGGCGGTGTGCCTGGAGAGTCCGGGGAGAGGGGGCAGGGCGGTGTGCCTGGAGAGTCCGGGGAGAGGGGGCAGGGCGGTGTGCCTGGAGAGTCCGGGGAGAGGGGGCAGGGCGGTGTGCCTGGAGAGTCCGGGGAGAGGGGGCAGGGCGGTGTGCCTGGAGAGTCCGGGGAGAGGGGGCAGGGCGGTGTGCCTGGAGAGTCCGGGGAGAGGGGGCAGGGCGGTGTGCCTGGAGAGTCCGGGGAGAGGGGGCAGGGCGGTGTGCCTGGAGAGTCCGGGGAGAGGGGGCAGGGCGGTGTGCCTGGAGAGTCCGGGGAGAGGGGGCAGGGCGGTGTGCCTGGAGAGTCCGGGGAGAGGGGGCAGGGCGGTGTGCCTGGAGAGTCCGGGGAGAGGGGGCAGGGCGGTGTGCCTGGGGAGTCCGGGGAGAGGGGGCAGGGCGGTGTGCCTGGGGAGTCCGGGGAGAGGGGGCAGGGCGGTGTGCCTGGGGAGTCCGGGGAGAGGGGGCAGGGCGGTGTGCCTGGGGAGTCCGGGGAGAGGGGGCAGGGCGGTGTGCCTGGGGAGTCCGGGGAGAGGGGGCAGGGCGGTGTGCCTGGGGAGTCCGGGGAGAGGGGGCAGGGCGGTGTGCCTGGGGAGTCCGGGGAGAGGGGGCAGGGCGGTGTGCCTGGGGAGTCCGGGGAGAGGGGGCAGGGCGGTGTGCCTGGGGAGTCCGGGGAGAGGGGGCAGGGCGGTGTGCCTGGGGAGTCCGGGGAGAGGGGGCAGGGCGGTGTGCCTGGGGAGTCCGGGGAGAGGGGGCAGGGCGGTGTGCCTGGAGAGTCCGGGGAGAGGGGGCAGGGCGGTGTGCCTGGAGAGTCCGGGGAGAGGGGGCAGGGCGGTGTGCCAGATATGGAATGTGCCCATTAAATCCTTCGACAGTGCCCATCCTAAGTCACAGACCTTTCTCCCAACTCCCTCTCTTCCGATGGATGCCCCCCTTAGGAAGGAACCTCACCCCTTTTCCCCCTAACACTCCCAGTGATCACCTTTCTCTCCTCAAATACCTTTTTTGCCTCCTACTCCCTCCAGGTCACCAAACCCTCCCCTTGGGGCCGTCCCCTCCGACACCCCCTAGAGTAATGTGACTGGGGTGTTCCTTTTTGCCGTACCCCTCCCTGTATGCGGAGCTGCGCTCATTATGATGTCTCACTCTTTCAGGTGTAGATTTGGAAACGTCGTTGCTGAGCTTTGAAAAGCTGGATCGCGCATCCCCCGACTTGTGGCCTGAGCAGCGTGAGTGTTGGGGATTCTGTGAGGGGCCGCTGTTCTCCACGGTACGGGGAATTTTCTGTTGCTCACACTTTAATTTGCTTATTTTTGTCTCCTATAGTACCAGGCGTTGCAGAATTTGCAGCCTCCTTTAAGAGTGTAAGTATGTGCCCCCTGCACTTTACTATAAACTCTTCCAAGTAGGAGTGTTAGCCCCCTCCTGTGCTGAATGGGGAGAGAGGAGGGGTTGGACTCCTGTCTGGCGCTGGTCGCTCTTGTATCTGTGGTTAGGTTGCGTTCGTATCTGACATTCTCAGGGGAGGTTGCGCTCGTATCGCGCTCTGCAAGTGTGTGGGAGGTTGTTCTTATAACTGCCACTCTTGGGGGAGGTCGCGATCGTTCCCGGCTCTCTTCTCTGGAGGTCGCACTTGTTTTTGGCGCTCTACAGGTGGAAGGAAGCTCCCACTGATATCCAGCTCTCTCCTCTGGATGTCGTGCTCGTATCCAGGGTTCTGCAGGAGGACACTATATATAGATACTCAAGCTGCGTCTCCAGCCCCGGTGTTTGCTGTTGCTGCCCCTCCGTATACCCAGCGCCGGCTGGCATTGTCATGTGACGGCCCAGTAGGCACAATACTGCAGTCTCACTGCGTCTCTACGTCATCCCCACCTTGTTACTTTAAAGGGAACCTGTCATCAGGTTTGACCGATACAAGATACGGCCACCGCTTTTCACGGCTTATCTACAGCATTCTATAATGCTGCAGATAAGCCCCCGGTCCAACCTGAAAGATAACAAAAACAAGTTTTATTATACTTACCCAGGGGGCAGTCCAGTCCCATGGGTGTCGTAGGTCCGGGTCCAACGCCTCCCATCTACTTGCGTTGCCTCCCTCCTGTTACTTCCTCACTCCCAGCATCGCGCTCTTGCGCAGGTGTACTTCTCTGTCCTATTGAGGGCATGGCAAATTACTGCAGTGTGCAGGTGCCAGGAAAGGTCAGAGAGGTCCGGCGCCTGCGCACTGCAGGAATATGATCTGCCCTCTACAGGGCAGAGAAGTACGCCTGCGCAAGAGTGCGATGCCGGGGAGCCTGTAAAGTAAGCCAGCGGGTGGCATCACAACAAGATGGCGGCACCGGACCTGCGACACCTATTGGACCAGACCGCCCCCGGGTGCGTGTAATAAAACTTATTTTTCTTATCTTTCAGGTCAGATCGGGGGCTTATCTACAGCATTATAGAATTCTGTAGATAAGCCCTGAAAGACAGTGGCCAAAACTGCTGAAAGGTTCCTTGGTCTTTTTTGTTTTTTCTTCGTAGCCGATTGCTAGTTCTCCGCCAAAGTGGATGTCTGAGCTGGAGCACGACGACATGGACATGTTGAAAGGTAATGTGGTCAGGCTGTGCACACTGTGGGGAGACCCTCCCGGGGGTTGGGGCTGTGCACATAGTGGGGGGACCCTCCCGGGAGTTGGGGCCGTGCACATTGTGGGGGGACCCTCCTGGGCGTTGGGGCGCCCCCTGTCTCCTGGCCGCTGAGTTTAGACTCTTTCTCCACAGAGTTGGGGAGTCTCACAATCGCTAACCTGATGGAGAAGGTGCGGGGGCTGCAAAACTTGGCCTATCAGCTGGGGCTGGAGGAGTGTAAGTACCGAGTCCGTGGCCTGTGAAGTCTGGAGCTTTGGAGGATATAGCGACAGAATAGTGACTGCAGTTCTGGAGGATATAACATGATGTAACAACAGAATAGTGACTGCAGTTCTGGAGGATAAGACACCATGTAACAGCAAAATATTGAGCGCAGCTCTTGAGGAAATGACACAATGTAATGTCAGAATAGTGACTGAAGGACAAGACTTAATGTAACAACAGAATAGTGACTGCAGCCCAGGAGGGGAGTGGAGCCTATTCTTTGTCCTACCCCGTACTAGTGGTGAGCAAGTGTGCTTGTTACTAGGCGAGTGTGTGTGTGTATGTATATACTATATATTTAATCTCCAAAAGCAAAACCAAAGTGGCTGCACTAGAGAATTTGTTTAATCACCATTACTCTTGATTAGTGGTTCCTTTTTTTTTTTTTTTTTTTTTTTTCCTGAATGAACAGCATTCATATCCAATGCGGGGTGCTCAACAAAGAAAATAAAATTCTGTTCTTATGTTTCAAGATAAATAATGTGGCACTCACCAAATGGATTAAATATTCCAAAGTCCTTTGTATTTCATCCGGGTGAACAAGAGACTTTGTACAGGATTTGAGGGTTAGGGAGGCAGTGTCACATCTGGACCCATGGAATCGCTTGCTGCGTGAAATGGCCGTTGTCCACCTGCACGCTCCCTCATTCGGATGAAATAAAAAGGACTTTGGAATATTTAATCCATCTGGTGAGTGCCGCATTATTTTTCTTGAAATGTAAGAACAGTATATATATATATATATATATATATATATATATATATATATATATATATTTTGCTCGAGTACCCACTTTGCATGTTCAGTGCGTTTTAGACCGCCAATAAACATGCGGGATTGCCTGCCAGTCACTGTAATGCCGTATCCATTTTGGTTGTGGCATTAGCGTGATTAAATTCATATAAGACGCCATGCTTGGCACACTGTACCTCGGACACAGGCAGCTTAGGGAGAGGTGCTGGTGAGAGAGGGACAGAATTATAGTTGCGTAAAGCCAGAACCACACTTATATTTCTGTGAAGTACAACAACAGCCCTTCTTAGGGCTAATGATAATCAATAGTAACACTAATGATAACAGCACTTGGGGAGAGGTTATGCTGAAGGGATCATGTAGGACAAGATAGGGTTAATTGCACATCCTTTATGCTGCAACTCATACCAGAAGTCCTTCTCAGGGATATTCTTTTTGCTCTTAATCCTGCAAATTGTTCTGAGCAGGGAAATATACGCCATTTTTATTGCGGCAGTTTTTGTGCGTTAAAAGCATACATGCAGACTTGATTGATTACTAATAGCATCACTATATTGATACTGCAGTCTCATGTCCATCTGAGGTGGGCACATTTTCCTGTGATTAGAATACTACAAAGTTTTCTCAAGAAGGATATATCATACGTAATTTAAAATGGGCGAAGTGCGTGGTAAAGGATTGGGAAGTGGACGTGATGCTGATAGTGAGCGTCAAGACCGTGGGAAAGGTGAAACTGCCTGCCATGGGACCACAACAAACGCACATCATATTGACCTAGCTGTTCCTGTCCCATTTTGTAGGGAGGCGTGGAACACCAATCTTGAAGTCAGACCAGTGTGAAAACGTTGATGGATAGATAGCAGAAAATGCTTCTAGTCACTTTGTCAGCACCACCCTGTTTACCACATGGTCCAGTCTCAGTAGCCATGATTCCAGACCACATAACGCTCACCCTGATCCTCACACCATACCGAGTGCTTGGATACAAGTGATCCCACACTTGGACACTCCAAAGAGCTGTTCACAGTTCCATTTATAGATTCTGGCCTATCGCCCTGCCATTCCAACCGGGACATGAGGAGATCGCATGTAGTGATTAAGGATGGGCGAACCCAAACTGTAAAGTTCGGGACTATACCGAACACAGTGTTCGGTCACAAGGTCCCGAACATGGGTTTCCATGGGAAATCCTTGTTGGAGTCCAGTTTGGGCCCAGGGCCATTCTAATTATACTTGCCTGTCCATTCCCGCTGTCTCCCGGCCACATCTGCTTCCGGGGCTGCTCATTAACTGCCGTCAGTATTTGCTGCACTCGGCAGTCTTTGGCTTTTTCCAACAGTGTTCATGCGGTGACGTCACCGCACGAACACTGCCGGAAAAACTGAAGACTGCCGAATGCTGTGAATACTACCGGCAGTTAATGAGCGGTCCCGGAAGCCGATGCGGCCAGGAGGACGCGTCGCTGGACAGGTAAGTATAATTAAAATGGCCCATATCTGTAAAGTTCAATTTTGGGGTTCGGACGCAAGGTTGCGTCCTCTCTGGCCCCTGAACTTGAACTTTACAAAAAATTCCAGCGAACCCGCCGATCCCGAACATCCGGGGGGTTTGTACATCACTAATAGTGATGCTCAAATATTTGAGCAGCCAAGCTCACAAGATGGCGAAGGTGGGGAAAATGCATTTACTTTCACAAAAGCTGGATAATGACGAGACCTAATTGCCAGCAAGTGGTATTATTGCATTAGCAAGTCAGGAAGAGGACCAGGGTTCTGAAGTGGAAGATGAGGTGCTGAACGATGAAGTCACTGACTTAAACCTGGGAAGGTGACATGCAGAGCGAGGATCTGCAGCACCACACAGGCAGGAAGAGGCAGTGGGGTGGCCAGAGACACAAGGCAGGCTACTGTTTCCCAGAGCACCAACATGGGTGAATTAAGTTGCCAGGTAAAGGGTTAGGTGTTCCTGAGTCTGGAGCTTTTTTTTAAAGACTGTCTAGTTAACCCAAAAAAGGCCATTGCAACATCTGCCATGCCAGCATCAGTAGGGGCAGCACAACTACCAGCATGCTCAGGCACATGACAGCAAAGTTGGGCTGAACGCCAGGGTCCAGAGACTGTGTCTGCAGGTGACACCACTGTCTCTTCACCTGTTCTGTGGGCACGCCAGTCCCCTGTCCATGACGTAGGCAAAGATGACTTCCACCCTGCAGATTTCATTGCACACTTGCAACCATGTCCTTGTCCCAGCGTTCAGTTGTACTTACCCCAGTTCTTGGAAAGCAAGCGTAAATACGCAGCCACCCATAGGCCAAAATACTAAACGACCACATTTCCAGACTGCTTCCTCTGGAAATGTTTCCATTTAGGCTTGTGGAGACGGAAGCTTACCGCAACCTCATGGCAGAGACCATTCCTCTGTCCCCTGCCCCCACTATTTATCAAGGTGTGTCGTCCTCGCCTATCGCAAGCACATATCCCATAACCTCATTTGTGCCCTGACCAACGCTGTGACTGGGGAGGTCCACTTAAAGGGAATCTGTCACCCCTTTTTTGAGATATCATATAATGATATCATTCAATTGTGTGTCACATAAGGATTCTCTTAGTACTTTTGCTTCCCCCTGACCCCGCACCTTTCATGCATAAATACCTTTTTTATATCGGTTCAGATGTATGTAAACTGCTGCTGTCCGGTCCAATGGGCGGGGCTTATTCAACGCTCCCCCCCTCCCTGTCTTGCTCTATGCATTTCTTCTTGTGTAGAGCAAGACACGGAGGGGGGGAGCAGTTGAATAAGCCCAGCGGACCGGACAGCGGCAGTTTACATACATCTGAACCGATATAAAAAAGGTATTTATGCATGAAAGGTGTGGGGTCAGGGGGAGGCAAAAGTACTTAGAGAATCCTTATGTGACACACCAATGATATTATGATATCTCAAAAAAGGGGTGACAGATTCCCTTTAACCACAGACATGTGGGCAAGTGCTTGTGGCCAGGGATGCTACATTTCCCTGACAGCACACTGGGTGAACATTGTGGAAGCCAGGACCCAGTCAGACACTGGGACAGAACACGTGCTACCGACGCTGAGGATTGCGGGCACTGGTTCAATCAGGGTTCCCCCCCACCTTCTACAGCAGTTCTTACAACTCATCCCTCACCATCTCCAAAACGTCAGCATAAGTTTCAAGCCGGAAGCACTGCAACACTGCCTCTGCCAAGCCGCAGCAGGCTCAGCTGAAGCTTAGGTGACAAACCGCACAGCGCCTCAGAGTTGTTGAATGCTCTAAAGGCCCCGTCGCACACAGCGAGTTTGCTGATTTTGCGATGCCTCAGCAATCTCGCCAGCGAGATCGCTGTGTGTGGCACGCATCAGCAACTGCCCCGCTGAGTATCGCTGATCGTGCAGGAATGTCCTGGGCCATTTTTTTGATCGTTGGTCTCCCGCTGGCCAGCACGCATTGCTGCGTGTGACAGCGAGAGACCAACGATCAGCAACGCTGGGAGCTGGTATCCAAGGTAAACAGCGGGTATCTAAGAGCCGCGCAGCTTTTAGATACCCGTTGTTTACCTTGGATACCAGCGTTTCCTGGTATTTCCTGGTAGATGGCTGTTCTGACTTTGGTCTTGATAAAACACAGTGGACCTACACCAGCAGATGACATGGCTCCCGAAACCATCATTGATTGTGGATTCGTCTGTGCATTACAACTATTGGGTAGACACGTGGCATGAACTGTCCCTCCATGCTTTAGTGGTGCTGGCCTGCCCTGCCGCTAGCGTTTTTATTGCCGTCGAGGGTATTTTAACCAGTATGCGTATTCACCTGTCAACTGTAAATGCTGACTCTTATTAAAATGAACAAGGGCAGGATTGGCCCAGACGTCTGTATGCCGCTGGATGACAGCAACTGAACATAAACTCAAATCCTATGTTTTGGTTGGGTTTTTCTTTTTTGGTCTGTTCCCATGCACCTCTTCCTATCCAAACATGGGTAAACCTTTCAGGATTTCAGCTTTTTAGGTGTCAACCTCAGCCTTCTCCTCTTCTTCCACCATCACCACATCAAAAGGGCGATCATGCTACCCTCACTGGAAGTTTTCTAGGGGTATTTATGATGGCCACATTAAGAACTTTGAGTCCTGCCTCTAATATTCTTTGTATACCCCCCCCCCGGGGTAAATGTTTTTCAGCCCATGTACTTAGTACATGGCCATTACCAGTATAAGATACCCACTCCTTAATATTGGGAAAAAAATGTTTTCTGAGGCCCTCCACTATGTCTCTTCAAAGGGGTCTTGGACTGTGCCTTCTTCTAATTTTGGCATCCCTTGCACTTTGTGCATGCGCTTTACCTGTGTAGGAGACCCACTCCTTAGTAATGGGGAAAATATTCTTTTCTGAGGCTCCACCCTCTAGTTGAGGGAACATCTTTTTGGAAACCATAAGAACTGATTAGTTCTATTAGTATATGATCCAGTGCCTTGTTGTGGGCTGTCAGGTGGTTGATACATGGGGACTTCTCACACTGCATGCAGGACAGGAGAGTTTGTACAGTAAATACAGAAGATGCTTATCTCAGGCCGAGTAGATGAGACCCCCTCCACTATATTCCTCGACAGGGTTGATGAAATGTCTTTTCTGCTTCTACATTAAAGTAATCGCTTTTTTCAAGGTTAATTCAAATAGATTCTCTTTTCAAATAGTACCGGTCTTATCTGCAGTTCATGTAGGCTGAGGTGTAGCAGTAGGGATAGCATATTACAGGCAGCTAGTAAGGGATTGTTGCCTTATAAACTATAATCCTTGCTTCTTCTTTTTTTTTTTTTTTTTTTTTTTTTTTTCTCCTCCATGCATTCATTGACAGATTTGTGGTTTTTACGTTGGTCTGTACTCAAATTTATAAAAGTTGTCAAAATTCTTTGATTTCATGTGTCTATTCACAGTTTCTCTGTAGCATACGTATGTATTGGGTAGTGGTCGGAAACTTTATACTACTGGAGCTGTAATTGACACTTCTGAACTCTCCAGTGCTTTTGTTTCCATCCACTTCTTGAAGTATGTTTGGGGTCATTGTCCTGCTGGAATACCCATGAACTAGGATGCAAACCCAGCTTTCTGAAACTAGGCACTACATTGTGACCCAAAATCCTTTGTGAATTTTCACATTTCAAGATACCTTGCACACAGTCAAAACACCCAGTGCCAGAGGCAAAAAAACAAATCTCTGACCCTCCACTATATTTGACTGTAACTAATGTGTTATTTTCCTCTTTGCCACGACCGCACCCACTGAGAGAGGGGATCTGCCCCTAGGAACAGGAAACCTACAGAGAGATAAATGGGGCGGTCACCCTCACTCCCTCAGTTTGGTTTCCTGTTCCTAGAAGGAACCCGCAGAAGAGGATGCCTGGTCTGGTAGCCGCCCGCATGCATGATATGAGCAGCGGGGGCTCCAGGACTGGATGCAGCGTCGGGTGGAGAGAAGACCCCACCCCCACCCCCCCCGGCTGATAATGCAGGTGAGGCCGTGGTGTGGAGTACCGAGGCTCACTTTGTGGGGCAGGATCCCCCCCCAACGTTACAGCGAGGCCGGGTAAACCAAGAAGACCTGAGTTCGCAGATTATGAGGTGCGGGGCAGCGCTGAGGAAAATACCTGGGAGGTGTCTGGCGGTCTAAGGGGCAGCGATGAGGCGACAGGTCGGGCAGGTAGCCGGCGCTCCCAGGCTGAGGCGACCCGGAAGTGCTGCAACAGCTTCCCGGGTCAGAGGACGCAGGTAAAAGCGGTATCGCAGGAGCCGTGCATGCGCAGTAGGACTCAGGAAAAAAAAAAATGGCCAAGAAAAAAGAGGCGGAAACCGGTAAGCTGCATAAGACACCGGTAATGCTACAGCGGTGCGCAGCTATGTCGTCCACAAACGACCCGGTTTCACTCCAACTGAGCCAGCCAGATGAGTCCCCACAGGGCAGCAGAAAGAGCGGTGCTACAAGAAGGAGCAGCAGCAACAGAAGTGGCAGCTCTAGAAGAGAGTCCAGCGGCCATTCCAGGCAAAATGAGCCCGCGGAGAAAAACCGGAAGGAGAAAAAGCCGTCCCTCGCCTCAGCCTGAGTCGCAAACCCCGCAGCCGGTAATTTGCTGATGAAATTCACGGGTGAGTGTTTTTAGTCAGGCTTATAGCTGATGACGTTTCCTTGATCCATACCTTTTTAGGCCAAAAGAACGGAGAAGGCGAAAAATAGAGAGTGTGCCTTATGTTCTCAGCCCCTCCCAGATGGCCATCCTAAAAGATTATGCCAGTCTTGTATTGAAAAGACCTTGCAAGAGGAATCCTCAGGGAGAAAAGAGGATATCCGAGCGATAATTAGAGAGGAACTACGGGCCTTGGGCAGCTCCAGTAGTCTGGGGGGGTCACTGCTCTGTCAAAGGAATAGTTTCACTGAGAGGAGTAGCTTCACTGGCGTCGGGATCGCCGTCAGAAACTGGAGAACTAGACTCAGATAGATCCCAGGAATACTTTTCCTTAGATGAAGAGGAGCAGACTTGTTTCCCTACGGACAGTGTTAATAACTTTAAGTCTGTCCGAAATACCATGGGGCTACCCGAGACTAAGGACCCCAAAACTCGGCAAGACATGATGTTCGCAGGAATTTCCCAGAGATCCGTGCTTTCCCAGTAGTCCCAGCTATTAAGGAGCTGGTAAAGAGGGAGTGGGAGAAGCAGGGTCAGAGAACCTTCCTCCCCTTGACTTCAAAACGCAAATATCCATTTGACGACGAGGAGTTAATATCTTGGTTGAGAGCCCCCCAAAGTAGATGCGGCAGTGGCCTCTACTTCTCGTAGATCCTCCCTGCTGGTGGAGGATTCAGGGTCGTTGGCTGACTGATTAGATCGTAAGACAGATGCCTTTCTTAAACGATCCTTGGAGGAATGCACGGCAGCTTTTAAGCTCGCAATAGCAGCCACGTGCACAGCAATGTCCAATGTTGGTATGGCTGGATGACCTGGAGGGGAAAATTAAAAGCGGAGTATCTAGAAACGAGCTCCTTTCCTCTATTCCCCTGATTAAAGGAGCAGCAGCTTTCTTGTCCGACTCCTCAGTGGACTCTCTCCGACTATCTGCTAGAGCAGCAGGGCTAACCAATTCAGGCCGGCGGGCCTTCTGGTTGAAAGGATGGAGAGGAGATACGCAGACAAAGACTAAACTTTGTGCTATACCCTGCCAGGGTAAGTACCTACTTGGCACGGAGCTGGATGAGATTCTAACAAAAGCAGGGGAGAGAAAGAGGTTTTCCTAACCCGTATATTCCCTTTAACAGGAGGGCCTTCAGGAAGCCTCCGTTTGGGGGGGAAAAAGATTTCAAACCTCAGGACCGCTGGGGAAATAAGGATCCCAAACAGAGGGGCAGCCTATTTGGGGAAACGTCCCTTCAGAGGAGACAGGTTCTGCTAGTACCAGTACACCGGTAGGTGGCAGGCTACTGAAATTCAGCCACCAATGGGGGGAAAAATTACATCCAACCCTTGGGCCATTGATATCATCTCATCGGGCCTAAAACTAGAATTTGTTTGGCATCCCCCGAACTCCTTCCTATTGACTTCTATGAAGTCCCGAACACAGCAGGAAGCACTGGAGATGGAGATTGCAGCGCTGTTAACTAAGCGTGTTCTGATAGAGGTCCCGGGGGACGAAAGGGGAAGGGGCTTTTATCCTCCCCTATTTTTAGTCCCTAAACCAGACGGCTCTTTTAGGACTATAATAAATTTAAAAAAGCTTAATACATTCTTGAAGCTGAGGCCGTTTAAAATGGAGTCAATAAATTCAGCAATAAAACTCTTGTTCCCCAGGTGCTATATGGCAGTCTTGGACCTAAAGGATGCCTTACCATCTCCCGATATACCAAGGGCACCAGAAGTTCCTGCGGGTAGCAGTCTGGTTCAAGGGTCGGCTTCAACATTTCCAGTTTACGGCAGTCCAAACGGCATTATCTATGGCTCCTCGAGAGTTTACCAAATTGATGCTAGAGGTGATCTCATATATAAGGCTGAATGACACCCTAGTGGTCCCCTACTTGGATGACCTGCTCATAGTAGGAAAATCTGTTTCCCAATGTGAAAGAAGAATAGCTGATATTGTCTCATCCCTACAGACATTAGGCTGGCTATTCAACTGGGAGAAGTCCAGTCTAAAACCAGTAACCTGTGAGAAGTTCCTAGGCCTGCAAGTAGATTCTGTAAGTCAGAAATGCTTTCTACCAGATGCTAAGGCGCAGGCCATAGTTAATAAAATACGGAACATTACTGAAAAACCGGTAATATCATTGAGACAGGATATGTCCTTGCTAGGGTCCCTAATATCATGCATTCCAGCGGTGCAATGGGCCCAATTACACTCCAGAAAATTGCAGTGGGCTATTTTACAGGAGACAGACTGCAGGGGAGGTTGGAGGGAAGATGTCCCTATCGCCCGAAGTTATTAACTCCCTAGGTTGGTGGTTGGATCCTACCAATTTGTCAAAAGGAGTTCAATGGTGGGTTACTCCCTCTATGGTACTCACCACGGATGCTAGCCCCTCAGGGTGGGGGGTCCACCTGGAGGAAGAGATGGTACAGGGCCGGTGGCTGGAGCATGAAGCAGAAAGCTCCTCTAATATGAAAGAACTAACAGCAATTTACTATGCTATATCTCAATTTCTCCCGCAGTTAAGAGGAACCCATGTGAGAATCCAGTCAGACAATACCACCGCAGTGGCATATATAAACCGGCAAGGAGGTACGCGATCAGGACCATTGATGTCTATCGCGGAAAAGATCTTAGAGATAGTCGAAGTGCATCTTCACTCCTTGTCTGCACTCCACATAAGAGGAGTGGACAATTCTCGAGCAGACTACCTCAGCCGGCACATCTTCGAGATGATAGCGGCGAAATGGGGCAGACCAGAAATAGACCTGTTCGCGACCAGAGCCAACAGGCGTGTAAAAAAAAAAGTTTGCTTCTCTCTACAGAGCAGACAACCCAGACATACTAGATGCCCTCCAAGCACCAGGACATTCCGGCAAGCCTATGCCTTCCCTCCAATGGTTCTGTTACAATCAGTGGTCAGGAAAATAAGACAAGAAAAGGCGAGGGTCATCTTGATAGCCCCGTTTTGGCCCAAGAGGCTGTGGTTTTCATGGCTGAGAGCCATGTCAATAACCGACCCATGGATTCTGCCGCTACACCAGGACCTTCTCTCGCAGGGACCCTGCTACCATCCACAGGTCAAAGCCCTGCGCCTAGCGGCCTGGAATTTGAAAGGGAACTATTGAAGCAGAGAGGCTTCTCAAAAAAACCTGATTAGCACCCTTCTGCAAAGTAGGAAGGAATCTACAACAAGAATATACACTAAGGTGTGGAGGAAATTCCTGGCCTTTTACCCAGCAAAATTATCCGGTGACGTGCCCATTACGGCCATTCTAGAATTCCTTCAGAAGGGCCAAAAATTGAGGCTCTCAGTAAATACTCTAAAGGTCCATGTATCGGCCCTAGGAGCCTTGTTTAACTACAACGTGGCAGGTAATAGGTGGGTGACCCGGTTTATTTCAGCTTGTCAGCGGTCAGAGCCAGTTCATATTCCTCAGCTACCAGCATGGAACCTTAGTCTTGTTTTGGATGCCTTCACTCAGGCCCCGTTTGAACCCATAAGTTCAGCATCAATGAAATGCCTCTCATTAAAAACTGCTACGCTAGTAGCCTTAGTATCAGCTAGAAGAGTAAGTGATCTTCACGCCCTGTCAGTAGACCCCCCCCCCCCCGTTCCTGTCAGTAACACGGGATAGACTGGGAAGGTAGGACGGGTCCGTTTTCAATACCAAACGGCCAACTAAGTTTCATAGGTTCATGAGAACCCAACAACACAGGACGAGGTTAAATATCACACTTTAGACGTAAGAAGAGCTGTACTAACCTACTTGGATAGGACCAGTCCCTGGAGGCAGAGTAGGTCTCTTTTTGTCTCCTTCCAGGGTAACAAGAAAGGGGCTAGAGTTACAACAGGCACATTGTCCAGGTGGATCAGAGATGTGATCACTGGCATATTCGGCAAAAGGAGAGGACCCTCCACATGGTATTAAGGCGCACTTTACTAGAGCCATGTCATCCTCCTGGGCCGAGAGGGTGAACGTCCCAATTGAGCAAATATGTAAGGCTGCAACCTGGTCTTCTCCGTCTACCTTTTATAGTCACTATAGACTAGATTTGTCCTCTACCGAGGATCTGACTTTTGGTAGATCTGTCCTTAACACGGTGTGCCCTCCCTGGTGATTATCTCTGAAAATCTCTCAGTGGGTGCTGTCGTGGCGAAGAGGAAAAACCGCATTACTTACCGGTAATACTCTTTTGTAGATATGCTATACCGCTAGCGGTGACTGAGCCTCAGACGCAGGCCGCGTCCGAGGCTCCGTCAGTGAATAGCGGCACGTCTTGAACGTATGCCGCTTAACAGCATATGTCGCGATGCGCCACATAATGGGGGGGTCTATGGCGGCGTTAACGGACTGCATTATACCGCGGTGTAACGCAGTCCGTTTAATGGACTGCCATATCGCAGTGTGACCCCAGCCTAATACAAAAATAAATTTTCCCACCTCTGATGGATAAATTATATTGCAGTATACAGCTATGCAAAGCATAGCTGGCTGCTGGCCCTCCAAAAATACTTAGTGAGGGCTGGCTGCTGGCCCTGAAAAAAAAAAAAAGTGTGGGATAAGGGAGTAAAATGATAAAATAACATTTCCTGGTGACTGTGTTTTTTTTTTTTACCATTGAAAGCAATGCAAATGTGCAAAAAAAGCAATTGCATGTGAACGTGGTGGTTTTTTTTTTTTTTTTTTTTTTTTTTTTTAATCTTATTTTGCTTTGTATACAAGTCATTATACAGAATGATTCTTAAAGGGAACCTGTCAGCAGGATTGTGCTCAGTAACCTACAGACAGTGTGAGGTTGGGGTCTGTGCACACGTTGCGGATTTGGCCCTGCAGATCAGCAGGAGATTCTCCTGCAGTGTACAGTACCATTATATTCCATGTAAAACAAAAAAAGCTGTGCCCATGCTGTGGATTTTTCCGCAATTTTGAATTCGCAGCATGTCAATTCTTTTTGCGGAATCCGCAGCGTTTTTACACCTCTTCCATTATAGAAATCCACAGGTGTAAAAACGCAGTGGAAATCCGCATAAAATCTGCAGTAAATCCGCAGGTGAAACGCTGGTCATTTTACCTGCAGATTTAGCAAAATCCGTGCGGAAGAATCTGCAACGTGTGCACATACCCAAAAATGGGGTCACTTGTAGGGGGTTTCCACTGTTTAGGTACATCAGGGACTCTCCAAACGTGACATGGCGTCTGATCTGAATTCCAGCCAATTTTGCATTGAAAAAGTCAAACGGCGCTCCTTCCATTCTGAGCTCTGCCATGCGCCGAAACAGTCGTTCCCCCCCCACATATCAGGTATCGGCGTACTCAGGACAAATTGCACTAACTTTTGCAGTCCAATTTCTCCTGTTACCCTTGGTAAAATAAAACAAATTGAACCTGAAGTATTTTTTTTGTGAAAAGTTGATTCATTTTTTTTTTTTTAAATATTCAAAAAAATTCCTGTGACGCACCTAAAGGGTTAATAAACTTCTTGAATGTGGTTTTGAGCACCTTAAGGGGTGCAGTTTTTAGAGTGGTGTCACTTTTGGGTATTTTCTATCATATAGACCCCTCAAAATGGCTTCAAATGTGATGTGGTCCTAAAAATAAAATGGTGTTGTAAAAATGAGAAATCTCTGGTCAACTTTTAACCCTTATAACTTCCTAACAAAAAAAAAATTTTGGTTCCAAAATTGTGCTGATGTAAAGTAAACATGTGGGAAATGTTAGTTATCAAGTTTTTTGTCTGCCGTATCTCTGTGATTTAAGGGCATAAAAACTCAAAGTTGGAAAATTGCAAAATTTTACCACTAACATGAAGTACAATATGTCACGAGAAAACAATGTCAGAATCACCGGGATCCATGTAAGTGTTCCAGAGTTATGACCTCATAAAGGTACAGTTGGCAGAATTGTAAAAATTGGCCCGGTCATGAACGTGCAAACCACCCTTGGGGGTGAAGGGGTTAATAAAAAAAAATATAGCAAAAAGCAGAGATTCTTACCTGCCCAGGCCTCCAAACAAAGGCACTAGGTGGGTGCAGTGGACTCATGTAGTTAAGATGGCCGCAACACAGGTGCAAAAATATCAATGAGACAACCGTTCACGTCCTACCAATCCCAACTACATGGGTCCACTGCACCTTGATAGTGCATTTGTTTGGAGGCCTGGGCAGGTAAGCATCTCTGCCTTGCTAGTGTTTATTTTTAATTTTTGGAGGATCTCTGAATCCTTTTTTTGTGCTATATTTGATTAACATGTTACCTGGTGATTGAAATCCGTCTTATGCTTGTGGTATAATCTTTATTTTCAGTTTTGAGTTAATGATATTCTCATGCTACAGGGCGTCCTGTGGGGGGGTCTTCATGTGCTACTGCCCAGGTACTGTTGGTGCCATTTTGCTAGAGGAAAAAAAAAATTGTCTCCACCAAGATGCCGATAGATGGTACTGCGCAGGTGCGGCCAGCGTCATTGAGAGTCTTTTTAAATTTTATCTTTTTTTTTTGCTTTATAAGACGCACCCCAAATTTTGAGGAGAATAGGAAAAGCTATTTATTTATTTTTTTTAATAAAATGGTGTTGCTTCTTATAATCCAGGTGTCTTATTGCTTACCAGGGGTGGTGGGAAGTGGGTCCCAGGGTTGCTGCTGGAAGAGGCAGGAGTGGAACGTTGCTGCTAGGATGAGGGGGTGTTTTGATGTGCGGGTGTCTGATGCTGCCGCTGTGCTATGTCCTCATTGTTACCGGGTGCTGCTGCCGCCGCGATCTGTCCCCCGGTGCTGCGTGGGGAGCTCTGCCATTCCATCCATGCTTTCTTGCCCTGTGCGGTGGATTGCTTCTGGGAAAATGGCCGCCGTGCAGATGGAGATCTTGGCGCTAAAATCTCAGGAGATCTCCTAGCTGAAATAATTCCCAAAATCTAGGATGGGTTATAACTTCCTAGCGGGAGATCCAAACTGGACAACTGACGTCTCAACAGGTTCGTTGGGGCTGGACCGATACGAAGAGTCCAAACTTGGGTCGGCTAAGTTGTTATGGAGAGCCAGTCTCGATAGCTCTGTATCTGAGACAGCTAGAGAAATGTGAGATGCAGTGGTGCGTGCAGAGGGCTCCCAGGGTTATGTTGGTATATTGCATGTACCCCTGAGATACACGGTACTCTCGTAATTCATCTCTGGTTGTCTGTGCCCAAGTGTCTGGAGCTTCCTCTGATGTTGGCTGCCTTGCACAAAAGACAACAGGGGGTCCTAGCTCTGCTCCTTGCCTTCATTAACACGTGGCCTCTAATTTTCTGGCCATTTGGCAAAAGTTCTGTTCTTTTGGGGATTTGTGTACTTCTCCCAAGAGTGGGGGCCACTTCAGGAGTGGAGGAAGATCTCTGGACAATATATTGGGCCTTAATTCATAAATCCAAAATGGAGTCTCCCTCGTCCCTCAAGACAAGTTCCCTTTAACATGGATTTTACAGGAAAAAATGTTCTCTTTGGTTTTGTTTGCTTGTCAGTCCGTAAAAGTGGTGTAATGCTCTGACACCATTTTTCTCCAGGGCTCTTCTCCATGCTGTTCCCATGCCACTTCAGTAATGTTTCCATCATTTGCAGACCTCCGGTGGATCGAGCACCCAAGCGAGATTGCTGAAGTGTCACCAATTTTGTGACGCAACAGCGACCTCGCCAGCGATCTCGTTACGTGTGACACTTAGCAGCGACCAGGCCCCCGCTGCGATGTCGCTGATTGTGCTCGAATGTCCTGGGCCATTTTTTGATCGCTGGTGTCCCGCTGGCCAGCATGCATCGCTGTGTTTGACACCGACGAGCGACCTCGTTAGCGACTCAGAAATCATGGACACAGGCGGGAGTCAGATCGCTGCTGTGTGACAAGGTCCCAACGACCGCCGAGGTCGTTATACGGATCGCTGCTGCGTCATTGGGTAAATCTGACTGTTTGACAGCTTAGGCAGGTTTCATATTAGCGTTTTTTGCGCAGCGCATCGTGGCATCATGCGTACTTATGTTTAACATGGTGTGCGCATGGTCTTCCGTTTCCACGCATTCGTATGCGTTTTCGTGCACATGAGTTTTTTTCAAGGTGTGCGCCTAGGCGCGCCAGACGCAACCTGTTGCATTTTTGGGTCCGCTGAAAGGCGTAAAAAAAGCATGCGCACGGAATGCGACAAAATAACACATTACAGTCTCTGGGAACGCAGGCGTGCGCATGGACTTGTGTTCGTCTGCGTTTTCATGCACATGCGTTTTTGGCATAAAAATGTGTAGACACTGGTTTAACCCCTAGAGAACGAATGCACATAAACGCAAAAACGCATGATGCGTTTTTTTTTGGCATGCGTTTCTACTGTGCACGATGCGCTGCGCAAAAAAACGCTAATGTGAAAGTAGCCTTACTAGCGACCATTTAGCGACGCACCAGCGATCCTTACCATGTCGTATCGTTGTCCGGATCGCTGGTGCGTTGCTAAGTGTAACGATACCCTTATAGTGCTCGCTCATTACTACCCCCTACCCTTTAATCTCTTCTTCCCGTGCCCCATCTGCTCACAAACGCTGCTTAGCAGGTACTGAGCAGTATGCTGTAACGAAATGTTGAGGGATAATCAGCTCCATGGGAGTATTAGTCCCACAGCAGTATTCAATTCTCACTTTATTTGCTGTTCTGCTTCTCACATTTTGAATAGGGAGGGAGCTGTGATGTTATCACCGTATGGGAACAAAGTCTAAGCGGGAAGCAAAATCCGACCCACCACTCACCACTATGGTGGGTGCCTTCGCTATAGTGACGCCTGTGGATGTCCCCAGTTGTGTATTGCTCGTCATCTTTCCTGACCCGCTCTGCAGTACTCGTGCTCTGCGGTCTTCGTTCCGCTCGCCATGCTCGCACTTTTTCTATTATGACTGTATTTACGGCGCTGTCGTTTTGCGCTGGGCACAGTGTAGAGCGCAGTAAATCCTGCTTTATGTAGAGCTCATATTTCTCTGCCGTTAGGTGTCAAAGGTGACAGCAAGAGAAGACACTACTACTCCTAGCGTTTGGCTAGCACCTAGACCTAGTGTCTTGACCTGCTCCACCTGGTGCATCTCATTATCCACTGTGATTTACAGCCCAGCACCTCTCTAATTATTCCCGACTCTCTGAGCTTTCTGACACGTTGTAAATTTCCAGAACTTTTTCATCATCTGCTGCTTCAGTCTGTGCTTCGGAAGATGGCGGAGAGGACGGGGATTTACAGCCGAGATTAAATGGCTGCCTATAAAGTGTGAGACTGCCAGCAATTGTATGACTGTCAGCGGCCGCAGCAGCACGTACAAACCAAGGCATGTGTGATACTGCCTGTGGTATGTGGCTACAGAGCACCCAGAACTGTGAAGTATACAGGGAGCGGCCGGGTGTCAGGGCTGTGGAGTATGCGGGGAGCGGCCGGGTGTCTGGACTGCGGGGTGTACGGGCAGGGGCCCGGCTGTGTGGGGTGTACGGGCAGGGGCCCGGCTGTGTGGGTTGCGCAATGTACGGGGAGGGGCCCGTTGTCTGGCCTGTGGGGTGTACGCGGTCTATAGTAGTGGTCCTTCGCCTTTCTTACCTTGAGCCACATTTAGCCTGATAGAGGGGTCACAAGCCACATCCAGAGCCTCCTGAGCAGTGACACCCATACCCACCTGTTAGCACAGAAGTCACAGGGAAGCGGTGTACATGGGGATTCAAGGGTCCCACTTTCCCTACGTTCACGTGCTCACCTTCCATACGTTCAGTTTCTCACCTATTGATAGTAACACCCTGGCCTTGGCCTGTATGTGCGCATCCATATCTGCTCTGCCAGCTCCTCACAAGGTGTCATCTGCTCTTCAAAGCTGTTAGCTAAACCTGGTGCTAACGTACAAAGCTGAGAGACATCCGAGAGCCACAGGTTGGGGATCATGAGGACTATAGAGTGGTTGGTTGTCAGGACTTCAGAGGTTGTCAGGGCAGTGGTGCACATGGGGTGGTCTGTGCTGTCTCTTTGGGGGTTATTGACATGCTGATGAGATGCCTGCAGCTTCTTGGGGTCTTGTGTCCTCACCTGCTGTGCAGGAAGTTGATTACATGGGGGTCTCTGGGGGGCCATCCAGCTGTCATGTGCAGGGTGAATGGGAAATGAGGGCAGGGGTCCTACTTGGGGAGGGAGGGGGCATCTCTGGCACGTGGCGGGCTCAGCTGTGTCACTCCCGGGGGATGGCTTGTGATGAGTGCTGACCTGCGTGAGGAGACAACAAGTGGTGCAGCTGCTGATGGCGTTAAAGGTGGGGGATCTCATTTGCGGAGATGATTATTAGGGGCTCCGGCCTCCGTAACACTAATATTTCCATTAGTAAATGAAGAATTGGGCGATGGCTCGCAGCTAATCACAGGCGCCTGGTAATAAATGAATTGTGACTGATTACCTATTAATATGGACGCCTCAGGAATTCACCTGGGGGGAAGCGGAGCAGTGAAATAGAGAGGGGCTCGCCCCCCTGGGAAATCACATCCCGCTGTCTGCAGCTTTAACACCGTGCTCAGCTATCAATAAGGAGGTAATTGAATTTTGAGCACAAACATGATGACAGGGGGCTCTTCATGGAAGATGGATGCTAAATCCATGGCGTGAAGATGAGAGGGGGCAGTGATACAACAGACACTTAAACAGCTAATGGGTCTCATCAGCTCCTCACTGTGGGTCATGGCCAGTGACCCGCAGGCGTCTCTGCTGTAGAGGTGGTGGCTCCCCCATCTATCGGTCATCCTGAGGTGGCTCTGCTGTAGAGGTAGTGTCCTCCTGCCTGTCAGTGACCCGGAGGCCCCTCTGCTGTAGAGATGGTGGCCCCCATCTGTCAGTGACCTGAAGGCTGCTCTGCTGTAGAGTGTAGAGGGTGGGCCCCTCACCTGTGGGCGACCAGGTGGCTGCTGTGCTGTAGAGTTGACGTCCTCCTACCTATCGGTAATCCGGATGCCACTCTGCTGTAGACATAGTGGCCCCACACCTGTTGGTGACCCGTAGGCCGCTCTGCTGTAGAGATGGTGGCCTCCTATCAGTGGGTGACCAGGTGGCCACTCTGCTGTAGAGGGGGTGCCCCCCCACCTCATGGTGGCCAGGAGGCTGCTCTACTGTAGAGGTAGTGGCCCCCCCACCTGTCAGTGACCAGGGGAGTGCTCTTCTGTACAGGTGGTGGCCCTGTGTCATATGGTTTGGTCCTTGGGCAGAGGCTGAGGGAATTGCCATCTTAGTCGGGGGAAGGGGCCTGTAGTTTTGAGGTCTGGTTACTGAAGGCCTCTTGGATTTGACTATCTTGGATTCTCCGGTTGCTTAACC
The DNA here is from genome assembly GCF_039654945.1 of Dendrobates tinctorius. Classification (NCBI taxonomy): domain Eukaryota; kingdom Metazoa; phylum Chordata; class Amphibia; order Anura; family Dendrobatidae; genus Dendrobates; species Dendrobates tinctorius. Next base: position 10,737,811 of record NW_027361678.1, read on the forward strand.
CTTTAAGGACTCCTGAGTTTTATTCCTCGTTTCGGTTGTAGGGTGCGTCCGTGTCATGTCAACCATGGTCATACATGGCTTTGTGGCTCTCTTCCCACCATTGGTCCTGGGAGGACGCTGCCTTGGCTGTGATTACTTCAGGATTGCGAGATATGAATCCATGTAAATGCTATTAGGCTGGGTTCACACGTAGCAGAACTCGTGCGGAAATTCCCGCGAGAGTTCCGGAATTCCATTCCGCGGGAAAATCGCATTTTAAATTCCCGCGGAAAAACTAGCATTTTGCAAGCGTAATTAGCTTGCAGAATTGCTAGCGTTTTCCAAGCGATTTGAAGCATCGCTTGGAGAACTGATTGACAGGTTGGTCACACTCGTCAAACATAGTGTTTGACGAGTGTGACCAACATTTTACTATTGAGGCCGCCTATGCGGCATCAATAGTAAAAGATAGAATGTAAATAATAAAAAAAAAATTGTTCTCACCTTCTGACGTCCCGCGCAGCCTTCCCGCCTCTCTCCACGCTCCCAGTCTCAGTAATTTGCAACAATTACAGCGATGACGTCCGTTCTCGCGGGAACGCGACGTCTCGAGGTAATTCGTGATGACACTGCGAGACTTCGCGATCCCGCGAGAACGAACGTCATCGCTCGCAAAGGCTTACTGGGACCGGGAGCGTGGAGAGAGGCGGGATGGCTGCGCGGGACGTCGGAAGGTGAGAATAACAATATTTTTTTATTTTAAATTCTATTTTTTACAGGGATATGGTACCCAAAGCCCGAAAGACAGTCTCCTCTCCTCCGGACCGTGGGTACCATCCGCAAATGTTCTTACTTTTCGCATGGTGTGCACAGCCACATGTGGAAAGTAAGCAGAACAATGCATTCCTATGGGTGCGGGATTCACCGCGATTCTGCGAAATTAATGAGCATGCTGCATCTTTTACCGCGAAGCAATTCCGCCGCGGTAAAAACCGCAGCATTAGCACAGCATTACGGAATCCCATAGGAATGCATGGGATGCTTATTTTTCACGGCAAGATCGCGCGGTTAAAACCGCCGCGGAAACGCGAAAAAAAGCCACATGTGAACTCAGCCTTAGTGTCAGGTTTAACCCTGTGATGGACGTCTGAGGTGGAGCCCCAGCGTCCTCATTACCATCCCAATCACACAGACTACAAGCAGCGCCCGACTGTCAGCCTGTGGAGCGGACCCCCGTCACTATTGTGTACATATATACTGGAGGTGTGTATTACAGGGTATACAGTTCCTCACTAAAGTATTTGGCCCCCTGGAACTTTTCAACATTTGCCCACATATCATGCTTCAAACATAAAGATACCAAATGTAAATTTTTGGTGAAGAATCAGCAACAAGTAGGACACAATTATGAAGTTGAATGAAATTTATTGGTTATTTTAAATTTTTGTGGAAATTCAATAACTGAAAAGTGGGGCGTGCAATATTATTCGGCCCCTTTACTTTCAGTGCAGCAAACTCACTCCAGAAGTTCATTGTGGATCTCTGAATGATCCAATGTTGTCCTAAATGACTAATGATGATAAATATAATCCACCTGTATGTAATCAAGTCTCCGTATGAATGCACCTGCTCTGTGATAGTCTCAGGGTTCTGTTTAAAGCACAGAGAGCATCATGAAGACCAAGGAACACAACAGGCAGATCTGTGATACTGTTGTGGTGAAGTTTAACGCCAGATTTGGATACAAAATGATTTCCAAAACTTCAAACATCCCAAGGAGCACTGTGCAAGCGATCATTTTGAAATGGAAGGAGTATCATACTACTGCAAATCTACCAAGACCCGGCCGTCCCTCTAAACTTTCATCTGAAACAAGGAGAAGACTGATCAGAGATGCTGTGACGAGGTCAGCTTGCGCTGAGTCGACTTTTTCTTTAGACTGGACCCTCTGGGTCGTGGCACCCACCCACCTAGGGCGAGCTGACCTTGTGAGGAACCACCCCCTATACAGGGAGTGTCAGGGGCAAGACTAAGGGGTGAGCCACCACGACTGCTGGCACCAGACGGCCGGCTCAAGTAGACACTAGGTACGAGTGTCTGACAACAAGGACGTGCAGGAGACAAGACGACGTAAGTTCAAGGTATCTTCATTAAGGCAAATTCAGGATTACATTCAGTGCAAAACGTGATAACAAGCAAACACTGCAAGGTGCATGCGTTGCACGCCAAGGTCCATGGAATAGTACGTGCTAGAAGGCAAACCTGGTTACCGGCAAGGACACGCTGGCATCGGACTCCGGACAGCTGGCAGGGATGAGGGCATCAGGCTGTAGACTTCATGCTTACGATCTCTGGCAGGGATAACAGGTTCCGGGAATCCAGCAGGCAAACCAGGGTACAGGCAAGGAGGCACAACAGATCTCCAGACATGGTGCGTGTTAGGGAACACGCCGAGATCCAAGGCAAGATTCCAGGCAGGGTGCGTGCTAGGGGCACACCAGGGCCCGGTGCAAGGCAAGGTGCGTGTGTAGGGGACACGCCAGGGTTCAAAGTTCAACATACAAGACAGGCTCCTGCGCATGCCGAGGGGTACGCCAGGGTCAGGGTTCAAGGCAGAGTCCTGCGTGTGCAGAGGGGCACGTCGGGGTTCAAGGCAGAGTCCTGCGCGTGCAGAGGGGCACGTCGGGGTTCAAGGCAGAGTCCTGCGCGTGCAGAGGGGCACGTCGGGGTTCAAGGCAGAGTCCTGCGCGTGCAGAGGGGCACGTCGGGGTTCAAGGCAGAGTCCTGCGCGTGCAGAGGGGCACGTCGGGGTTCAAGGCAGAGTCCTGCGCGTGCAGAGGGGCACGTCGGGGTTCAAGGCAGAGTCCTGCGCGTGCAGAGGGGCACGTCGGGGTTCAAGGCAGAGTCCTGCGCGTGCAGAGGGGCACGTCGGGGTTCAAGGCAGAGTCCTGCGCGTGCAGAGGGGCACAGAATACAGGGAGCGACCGATCAGACCAAGCAGCCATGCAGGGAAGCAACACAATACTCAGGCCCCGACCATAGGAAGGGGCGGTCTGATATAGCACCATAGAACCTGCACTTCCGGGTGAGGATCAGGGAAGGACTCCCGGTTCAGATCCTCCAGGATCATAGAAATCGTTGCTAGATCAGACTGGGCTGAACCATAGAGGTCACATGATCAAGGGCTCCAGGAATACATAGATTGCAGAATCAGACAGTGCTGGAACATAGGAAAGGTCACATGATCAGGGGCTCTAGGAATACAGAGGATTGCAGAATCAGAGCAGAGACGGATGGTTACCTAGCAATGGCGTGCAGCCATGAATTAAGGCGCGCGTGCACACCGCTCCAGGCATCTTGCAGCACGGGACATAACGGACATGAGAATTCAGTACACGTGCACACCGCTCCAGGAGTCATGCGGCACACCAGACATGGTGGGCATGATAGTTTGGTGCACACTGCTCCAGGGGTCATGCGGCAAAACAGACATGGCGGGCATGACAGATGCAGCCAAGAGGCCCATGATCACTCTGGATGAACTGCAGAGAGCTACAGCTCAGGTGGGACAGTCTGTCCATAGGACAACAATCAGTCATATACTGCACAAATCTGGCTTTTATGGAAGAGTAGCAAGAAGAAAGCCATTTCTCAAAGATATCCATAAGTGTCATTTAAAGTTTGCAACAAGCCACCTGGGAGACACACCAAACATGTGGAAGAAGGTGCTCTGGTCAGATGAAACCAAAATCGAACTTTTTGGCAACAATGCCTAACGATATGTTTGGCGTAAAGGCAACACAGCTCATGACCCTGAACACACCATCCCCACTGTTAAACATGGTGGTGGCAGCATCATGGTTTGGGCCTGCTTTTCTTCAGCAGGGACAGGGAAGATGGTTAAAATTGATGGGAAGATAAATGGAGCCAAATACAGGACCATTCTTGAAGAAAACCTGTTGGAGTCTGCAAAAGACCTGAGACTGGGACGGAGATTTGTCTTCCAACAGGACAATGATCCCAAACACAAAGCAAAATCTACAATGGAATGGTTCACAAATAAACGTATCCAGGTGTTAGAATGGCCAAGTCAAAGTCCAGACCTTAATCCAATCAAGAATCTGTGGAAAGAGCTGAAAACTGCTGTTCACAAATGATCTCCATCAAACCTCACTGAGCTCGAGCTGTTTGCCAAGGAAGAATGGGCAAGAATTTCAGTCTCTCGATGTACAAAACTGATAGAGACCTACCACAAGCGACTTGCAGCTGTAATCGCAGCAAAAGGTGGCGTAACAAAGTATTAACCCCTTCATGACCCAGCCTATTTTGACCTTAATGACCTGGCCATTTTTTGCATTTCTGACCAGTGTCCCTTTATGAGGTAATAACTCAGGAACGCTTCAATGCATCCTAGCGATTGAGATTGTTTGTTTTTTCGTGACATATTGGGCTTCATGTTAGTGGTAAATTGAGGTCGATAATTTTTGCGTTTATTTGTGAAAAAAATGGAAATTTGTCGAAATTTTGAAAATTTCACAATTTTCAAATTTTGAATTTTTATTGTTAACCCCTTCACGACCCATGACGCCTACGTAGGCGTCATGAAAAGCAGTGCCCAAACGACCTATGACGCCTACGTAGGCGTCATGCTATAAATAGCCCCCCTGCGGGTCGGGTGACCGGGGTCACTGAAAGGTCACCCGACCCGCACACACAGGACCCTTCAGAGTTAACACCTGGGGGTGTGGCTTAGCCCCCACGTGCCTACGATCGCTCTGATTGGCTGTTAAAAGTGAAACTGCCAATGAAAATTGGTGAAATATTACAATCCAGCCATGGCCGATGCTGAAATAGCATCGGACATGGCTGGACACCGAGACCCGACCACACACACACACACACACACACACACACACCGACTGACGGCACCGATCGGCTGCCGCCACCTTCTGACGGCACCGATCGGCAGCCGCCGTCATGATCTGCCCCCCCGCCTTCCCTCCGATCACCCCCTCTCACCCTCCGATCACCCCCTCTCACCCTCCGATCACCCCCTCTCACCCTCCGATCACCCCCTCACCCTCCTTTGTGCCTCCGATCTCCTGCTATCCGTCCCGGTGTCCTGCCGTCCAGCGTCATGGGCGCCGCCATCTTGCAAGATGGGCGCATGCGCAGTGCGCCGAATCGAATCTGCAACGCTGCAGATTCATTCATTTATTTTGATCACTATGATAAACTTTCATAGTGATCAAAATAAATAAAAAGTAAATCACCGCCCCCCTTATCACCCCCATAGGTAGGGACAAATAATAAAATATATATATATTTTTTTTTCCATTAGGGTTAGGGTTGGACTAAGGGTTAGGGTTGGACTAAGGGTTAGGGTTGGACTAAGGGTTAGGGTTGGACTAAGGGTTAGGGTTGGACTAAGGGTTAGGGTTGGACTAAGGGTTAGGGTTGGACTAAGGGTTAGGGTTGGACTAAGGGTTAGGGTTGGACTAAGGGTTAGGGTTGGACTAAGGGTTAGGGTTGGACTAAGGGTTAGGGTTGGACTAAGGGTTAGGGTTGGACTAAGGGTTAGGGTTGGACTAAGGGTTAGGGTTGGACTAAGGGTTAGGGTTGGACTAAGGGTTAGGGTTGGACTAAGGGTTAGGGTTGGGATTTCGTTAGGGGTGTGTTGGGATTAGGGTTGTGATTAGGGTTAGGGGTGTGTTGGGGTTAGGGTTGGAGATAGAATTGAGGGGTTTCCACTGTTTAGGCACATCAGGGGCTCTCCAAACGCGACATGGATCCACCATTTATTCCAGCCAATTTTGCGTTCAAAAAGTCAAACGGTGCTCCCTCCATTTCGAGCCCCGACGTGTGCCCAAGCAGTGGTGTACCCCCACTTATGGGGTATCAGGGTACTCAGGAAAAATTGCACAACAACTTTGGGGGTCTAATTTCTCCTGTTACCCTTGGGAAAATAAAAAAATGGGGGCTAAAATTATTTTTGTGGAAAAAAAAGATTTTTTATTTTCACGGTTCTGCGTTATAAACTTCTGTGAAGCACTTGGGGGTTCAATGTGCTCACCACACATCTAGATAAGTTCCTTGGGGGGTCTAGTTTCCAAAATGGTGTCACTTGTGGGGGGTTTCCACTGTTTAGGTACATCAGGGGCTCTGCAAACGTAACATGACGCCCACAGACCATTCCATCAAGTCGGCATTTCAAAACGTCACTACTTCCATTCCGAGCCCGAACAGTGGTCCCCCCCCCCATATATGGGGTATCAACGTACTCAGGACACACTGGACAACAACTTTTGGGGTCCAATTTATCCTGTTACCCTTGTGAAAATAAAAAATAGTGGGCTAAAAATCACTTTTTGAGGGAAAAAAAAATATTTTTTTATTTTCACAGCTCTGCGTTATAAACTTCTGTGAAGCACTTGGGGGTTCAAAGTGCTGACCTCACATCTAGATTATTTCCTTAGGTGATATAGTTTCCAAAATGGGGTCACTTGTGGGGGGTTTCCACTGTTTAGGTACATCAGGGGCTCTGCAAATGTAGCATGACGCCCACAGACCATTCCATCAAGTCTTCATTTCAAAGCGTCACTACTTCCCTTCCGAGCCCCAACGTGTGCCCAAACAGTGGTCCCCCCCCACTTATGGGGTACCAGCGTACTCAGGACACACTGGACAACAACTTTTGGGGTCCAATTTATCCTGTTACCCTTGTGAAAATAAAAAATAGTGGACTAAAAATAATTTTTTGAGGGGAAAAAAAAATATTTTTTTATTTTCACGGCTCTGCGTTATAAACTTCTGTGAAGCACTTGGGGGTTCAAAGTGCTCACCACACATCTATATTAGTTTCTTGGGTGATCTAGTTTCCAAAATGGGGTCACGTGTGGGGGAGCTCCAATGTTTAGGCACACAGGGGCTCTCCAAATGCGACATGGTGTCCGCTAACGATTGGAGCTAATTTTCCAATCAAAAAGTCACAAGGCGCTCCTTCCCTTCCGGGCCTTGCGGTGCGCCCAAACAGTGGTTTATGACCACATATGAGATATTGATGTACTCAGGAGAAATTGCCCAACAAATTTTAGGATCCATTTTATCCTGTTGCCCATGTGAAAATGAAAAAACTGAGGCCAAATAAAATTTTTGTGGAGAAAAAAAAAAAAAAAAAATTTTTTTTTTTTTTTTTTACAGATCAATTTGTGAAGCACCTGGGGGTTCAAAGTGCATACTATGCATCTAGATAAGTTCATTGGAGGGTCTAGTTTCCAAAATGGGCTCACTTGTGGGGGAGCTCCAATGTTTAGGCACACAGGTACTCTTAAAACAAGACATGGCAACCGCTAAATATTCAAGCATATTTTACATTCAAAAAGTAAAATGGCGCTCCTTGCCTTCTGAGCCCTGCCGTGCGCCCAAACAGTGGTTTATGACCACATATGAGGTATCAGTGTACTCAGGAGAAATTGCCCAACAAATTTTAGGATACATTTTATCCTGATACCCATGTGAAAATGAAAAAACTGATGCTAAAATAAAATTTTGGTTGGAAAAATTAAAATGTCCATTTTTTCATTCCATGTTGCTTTAGTTCCTGTGAAGCACCTGAAGGGTTAATAATCTTCTTGAATGTAGTTTTGAGTAGCTTGAGGGGTGCAGTTTTTAGAATGGTGACACTTTTGGGTATTTTCTGCCATTTAGACCCCTCAAAGTGACTTCAAATGTGAGGTGGTCCCTAAAAAAAATGGTTTTGTAAATTTTGTTGTAAAAATGAGAAATTGCTGGTCAACTTTTAACCCTTATAACTTCCTAACGAAAAAAAATGTTGTTTCCAAAATTGTGCTGATGTAAAGTAGACATGTGGGAAATGTTATTTATTAACTATTTTGTGTCACATAACTCTCTGGTTTAACAGAATAAAAATTCAAAATTTGAAAATTGCAAAATTTTCGCCAAATTTCCATTTTTTTCACAAATAAACGCAAAAATTATCGACCTAAATTTACCACTATCATGAAGCCCAATATGTCACGAAAAAACAGTCTTGGAATCGCTAGGATACGTTGAAGCGTTCCTGAGTTATTACCTCATAAAGGGACACTGGTCAGAATTGCAAAAAATGGCCAGGTCATTAAGGTCAAAATAGGCTGTGTCATGAAGGGGTTAAACCAGAGAGTTATGTGACACAAAATAGTTAATAAGTAACATTTCCCACATGTCTACTTTACATCAGCACAATTTTGGAAACAAAATTTTTTTTTGTTAGGAAGTTATAAGGGTTAAAAGTTGACCAGCGATTTCTCATTTTTACAACAAAATTTACAAAACCATTTTTTTAGGGACCACCTCACATTTGAAGTCACTTTGAGGGGTCTCTATGGCAGAAAATACCCAAAAGTGACACCATTCTAAACTGCACCCCTCAAGCTACTCAAAACTACATTCAAGAAGATTAACCCTTCAGGTACTTCACAGGGACTTAAGCAACATGGAAGGAAAAAATGGACATTTTAATTTTTCCAACAAAAATTTTGTTTTAGCATCATTTTTTTTCATTTTCACATGCGTAACAGGATAAAATGAATCCTAAAATTTGTTGGGCAATTTATTCTGAGTACACCGATACGTCATATGTGGTCCTAAACCACTGTTTGGGCACACGGCAGGGCTCAGAAGGGAAGGCGCGTCATTTGACTTTTTGAATGGAAAATATGCTGGAATATTTAGCATTGCCATGTTGCGTTTGGAGAGTCCCTGTGTGCCTAAACATTGGATCTCCCCCACAAGTGACCCCATTTTGGAAACTAGACCCTCCAAGGAACTTATCTAGATGCATAATGAGCACTTTGAACCCCCAGGTGCTTCACAAATTGATCCGTAGAAAAAAAAAAAAGTACTTCACAAAAATTTTGTTTCAGCCTCAGGTTTTTCATTTTCACATGGGTAACAGGGTAAAGTGGATCGTAAAATTTGTTGGGCAATTTCTCCTGAGTACACAGATACCTCGTATGTGGTCATAAACCACTCTTTGGATGCCCGGAAGGGAAGGAGCGCCATTTGACTTTTTGAATGGAAAGTTAGCTCCAATCGTTAGCGGACACCATGTCGCGTTTGGAGAGCCCCTGTGTGCCTAAACATTGGAGCTCCCCCACAAGTGACCCCATTTTGGAAACTAGACCCCCGAAGGAACTTATCTAGATGTGTGGTGAGCACTCTGAACCCCCAAGTGCTTCACAGAAGATTATAACGCAGATCAGAGAAAATAAAAAATTTTCTTTCCTCAAAAATGATTTTTTAGCCCGCTATTTTTTATTTTTCACAAGGCTAACAGAAATTGGACCCCAAAAGCTGTTGTCCAGTTTGTCCTGAGTATGCTGGTATCCCGTATGTGGGGGAAAAACCACTGTTTGGGCGCCATGCAGGGCTCAGCAACGAAGGAGCGCCATTTGACTTTTTGAATGAAAAATTAGCTTCAATCGTTAGCGGACACCATGTCGTGTTTGGAGAGCCCCTGTGTGCCTAAACTTTGGAGCCCCCCCCAAGGAACTTATCTAGATGCATGGTGAGCACTTTGAACCCTCAGGTGCTTCACAGAAGTTTATAACGCAGAGCCGTGAAAATAAAAATATTTTTTTCCTCAAAAAATGATTTTTTTTTTTTTTTTAGCCCCCTAATTTTTATTTTCACAATGGTAACAGGAGAAATTGGACCCCTAAAGTTGTTGTGCAATTTTTCCTGAGTACGCTGATACCTCATATGTGGGGGTAAACCACTGTTTGGGCACACGTCGGGGCTCAGAATGGAGGGAGCACTGTTTGACTTTCTAAACGCTAAATTAGCTGGAATAAATCGTGGCGCCATATTGCGTTTGGAGACCCCCTGATGTGTGGAAACCCCTCAATTCTAACTCCAACCCTAACCCCAACACACCCCTAACCCTAATCCCAACTCTAACCCTAACTACAAGCCTAACCCTAATTCCAACCCTAATGGAAAAATAAAAATATTTTCTTTATTTTATATGTCCCTACCTATGGGGGTGATAAAGGGGGGGGTTTATTTACTTTTTGTTAATTTTGATCACTGAGTTTCTCACAGTGATCAAAATAAATGAATGAATCTGCAGCCAGCGCACTGCGCACGCGCCCGCCATTTTCCAAGATGACAGCGCCCATGACCCAGGACACCGGGACGGCCAGAGGGACAGGAGGTACCGGGGGGGTGGGGGGACCTGATGATGACTGCGGCGTCCGATCGCTGCCATCAGTCGGTGGGTGAGGGGTCTGATTGTTGTCTCCAGCCATGGCCGATACTATTGCAGCATCGGCCATGGATCGATTGTAATATTTCACCAAATTTAATTGGTGAAATATCACAATCGTACTGCGCATGCACCCGCCATTTTCAAAGATGGCGGCGACCATGCAGGAGGGACGGCGGGACACAGGGAGCCGGAGCGGGACGTGACGGGTACCGGGGAGGGTGAGGCAGATCGTGACAGCAACGGCCAATCACTGCTGTCAGTCCGTGGCCCCCGCCAGCCGGGGTGTGTGTGTGTGTGTGGTTAAATTAGTGTCTCCAGCCATGTCCGATGCTACTGCACAGCCGAAAACTAACTCAGCCTATTAAGCCTAAAGCAAGAAAGGTGAAATCTCAACTGCCCCGGAGCAGACCCCAAAGGAATAGACAGCCCACAAGCATATTGTCGGTGAGACAAGATGAAAACACAAACGCAGGCAGAAAAATAGACTGAGCAAATGATGGGGCCCAAACTGACTAGACAGGACAGGAAAAGAAAGACACTGTCACACGACTTCGCCCCCACTATATCAGCACTCTGGTATATACTGAAAGCAAAGCAAAAGGAGACCAATACAACAGGGGAAAGACCAAACTGAGACAAACAGTAACATATGGGCGGTGATCCAGCATAGCCCAAGCAGGAGCAAGCTGACCCGCACAAAGCAGAGCTAGACAAAACCAGATCAAATGCAAAAAGATTAGCAAATGAACCACTTAGCTGAACCATGCAGGAACAGAGCAGGAGACATCAGACCTCAGAAGGCACAGGAAGAAAATCACCAGCAGGGATTGAAGGAAGTCAGCTGTCTTAAATACACCAGTCAGAAACCCCAGATCTCCAATTGTCATCATTATCAGGTGGCAAGCCTTTGTCAATCTGACCAGCTCCACTACCTTCAGTAACCACCAGAGGGAGCCCAGAAAGAATTCACAACAGGGGTGTATTACAGGGTGTGTGTGTGTGTGTGTGTATATGTATGTATGTATGTATATATATATATATATATATATATATATATATATATATATATATATATATATATATACTGGGAGGGTCTACACATATACGGGGGTGTATTGCTTGGTGTAAACATATATACTGGGGGTGTATTACAGGGTGTACACATATATACTGGGGGTGTATTACAGGGTGTACACATATATACTGGGGGGTGTTTTTCAGGGAGTACACTGATTCTGCCTGCTTTTAGCCCCAGATCTTACATTTTCACATTGGGAAATGGGTTAAAATAGACCAAAATGTGTCCCACAATTTCTGCTCAATGTAGAAATACTCCATATGTGACTGTACAGTACTACTTGGCCATACTGTGAGGCTCTAGAGCAGGCTGGGGAACGTCAGGCCCAGGGGCCGTAACCTTATGACCTTTTTTTCGGCCCCTAGGTAGATTCCTGGGCACCGCGGTGCTTGGGCCTGTAGCTGTATTTTGATGACCTCAGTCCCATTAATTTCTTCTTGCTGTATGAGCACACACAGTGTTCACCACTGGACGCTGAGGCTCAAGATTATGTCCCGACACCAATGCCATCATCAGGATATACTTTTTGGGCGGTGTTGGGGAACAATTTGTACGGCCCCTGAAGAATGGTATAACTATCCAAATGGCCCTTTGCAGAAAAGATTTACCACCACTGAGTCTAGAGGAACGGAACGCTGTTTACCACCTGGAGTGCAGATTGTGCTAGAATAGTTTGCGAACTCCATATACAGAGCCCCTAAGTGCTAGAAGAGCAGAATCCCCCTTCAAGTGACCCCATTTTGGAAATTTTACCCCTTTGGGAATTTATCTATTGGTGTAGTGGCGATTTTGACTCCATGTGTGTTTTCCAAATCAAACTGCAGTGGATGTTGCTGAGTGAAAATTGCAAACTGCCATTGTAGTGATCAGTACATTGTAGTGACCTGTGCTTTATGCCCAGATGGTGCACCTGGAGACATGCACATAAATTAGGCGGGCTCTCATCGCTACAGAATTTCCAAACATGTGGACTCTAAATGTGGTTTAGACACACTGAAGCTCAGATGGGAGAGAGGCATTTGGATTTGGGAGCCTAGAATTTGCTGAATTTCTTTTGGTTATTGATGAACCATTTCACTTTTCTAGAGCCTTTGTACTACCAGGAACGTGGAAACTCCCTGTATTTCTGTTAACAGATGGACCTAAGTGGGGACTTGCTTTTTTTTTTTTTTTTTTTTTGTGGATTTAGTTGAAGTTTTTATTGGGAACATTTTACATAACATTTGAGATCACATTTATCCTGCAGTTTCTATCTAAATCTCTGTGACGTGATTCAGATGAAACTCCCTAGGGATCCATTCACTATAATGAGGCAGTTAGGGGTTACTCTGGACTCCATCTGGCCTCTGCTCAGCATTGTCCTTCTTTTCAGAAGTGCCCAAAACTGGCACGGACGGACAGACCGTGCTTTTATGCACGTCTAAAAATACGTACACTGCCGGATCACAGGTCAGACAGCGTCCATGGTGCCTCTATCTTCCTCATTATAGGAAATTTTCCGCCAGGGATTCCGTTTGAATCACGTATTTCAGAGATTTACATGGAGACTTCCGTGTAAGCACTCACCGTAGAGCACAGGATAAATGTGAGCTGAGGCTTACTGCGATTTTTGGGAGGGTGATCGAAAAAACTGTTTCACCTGCTGTTGATTTGACTTATTCTTTACGTCATTCCTCGTGCAATATAAGATGACTTTATTCTTCAGGTTGGTGCGATTACAGTGATACTAGATTTATAGCGTTTTTTAATGCTTGGCTGCTGTCACACAATAAGACACTTTTAATTGCAAGTTTTTGCATCGCCATATTCTGAGAGTGTGTGGTTTTCAGACTATAAGACGCACCGGAACATAAGATGCACCTAGGTTTCAGAGGAGGAAAATGGGGAAAAAATCGAAGCAAAAAATGTGGTCATGACACACTGTTATGGGGAGGGGGGGGAGCTGCTGCTGACGCTGCTATAGGAGTATTATCCCATCCTGGTATACCGTATATACTCAAGTATAAGCCGAGGCCACAAAAAAACTGAGAAAAACTTACCGACTTGAGTATAAGCCGTGTGTGGGAAATGCAGCAGCTACTGGTAAATTTCAAAAATAAAAAGATGCCAATAAAAGTAAAATTGAGACATCAGTAGGTTAAATGTTTTTGAATATCCAACTTGAATCAGGAGCCCCATATAATGCTCCATACATTTCATGATGGGCCCCATAAGATGCTCCATACAAAATACGCCCCATTTAATGCTCCATAAAGTTCATGATGGGGCTCCATAAGATGCTCCATGCAAAAAATATGCCCCATATAATGCTGCACAAAGGTTAATAATGGCCCCATAAGCTCCATAGAATAATGTGCCCCATATGCTGCTCCATAAAGGTTGATGGCCCCATAAAATGCTCCATAGATATATATGCCCCATATGCTGCGCCATAGATATATATGCCCCATATGCTGCTCCATAAGGTTGATGTCCCCATAAAATGCTCCATACAATATGCCCCATATAGTGCTCCATAGATGTGTATGCCCCATATGCTGCTCCATAAAGGTCGATGGCCAGATAAGTTGCCCCATATAATACTGCATAAAGTGCATAAGATGCTCCATTGATAAATATGCCCTATATGCTGCTGCAATTTTATAAAAAAAAAATAAAAAATCACCACCTCTCGTCGCTGGGGGCCTGGTGCCGGTGTCATGAACAGGCTGGAACACCGGCGCGCTATGGAGGCCAGGTGCCAGTGTTGCCACTGGCTCAGGGCCCCGGCACCTGAGATATTCACCTGTCCCCGTTCCACCGCCGCACGCCGCCCTGTCTTCCGGGTCTCTGCAGTGACTGTTCAGGCAGAGGGCACGCACTAACCACGTTAATGCGCCCTCTGACCTGAACGTCACAGCCAGAGGATGTGGAAGACAGAGCGGCACGTGGCGGTGGAACGGGGACAGGTGAATATCGCATGGCTCCCCCCGTCCTCCGTGTCCTACTCACCCCCTCCTGGCGCATCTCTGCACTTGCTTCTCCAATGGTCTCTGACGCCAGCAGCTCCTTCTAGTGTTCAGCGGTCATGTGGTACTGCTCATTAAAGTAATAAATAAGCCCTCCACGCCTATGGGAGTGGAGTCGTGCACATATTCATTACTTTAATGAGTGGTACCACGTGACCGCTGAACACAGGAAGAGCTGTGGCGCCGGAGACCATCTGAGAAGCAGAAACCGCGCCAGGAGGGGGTGAGTATGATCTGACAGCCGCCGGCTCTTGCGCTCCCCCGCCTACCCCCTTGGACAATGACTCGAGTATAAGCCGAGAGGGGCACTTTCAGCCTAAAAAAATGGGCTGAAAAATCCCGGCTTATACTCGAGTATATACGGTATGTATGCACCCCCATCCTGGTAAAATATTGGAGGAAAACAGTGTGTCTTATAGCCCGAAAAATATGGTAAATTTTCCCTATTTCTGGTGACAGTCATGTGACGACTTGTTTTTTGTGGGACAAGCTGACATTTTTATTGGTACCATATTCAGAATCCTTTTTTGATCGCTTTCTATTTCGCAGAATGAGCAAACACCAGCAATTCAGGAGTTTATTTTTTGTTCTTTTTTAATGCCATTCTGCGTGTGGTAAAATTTGATAAGGAAGCTTTTGTTCTTCATGTCAGTACAATTACAGCGATTCCCCATTTATAGTGTGTGGTTTGTTTTTTTTTGTTTTTTTTTTGTTTTTTTTTTATGCTTATATACTATCTATTTTATAGAAAAAACATTTTCCATTGTTTTATTCTGAGAGCTATAACTTTTTTTTTTAAATTTTTATGCTGACGAAGCTGCATGGCCTCTTGTTTTTTGCGGGACAAGATGACCTTTTCAGCGGTACCATTTTTATTTACATTCGTCTTTTTGACTGATATAAAATATATATATATATATATATATATATATATATATATATATATATATATATATTTTTTTTTATAGCGCCGACATATTCCGCAGCACTTTACTTTTCAGAGGGGATTTGTACAGACAATAGACATTACAGCATAACAATAATCACATAGATCATAACAGATACCAAGAGGAAAGAGGGCCCTGCTCGCAAGCTTACAGTCTATGAGGAAAGAGGTAGACACGAAAGGTGGGTGGTAACAGTTGCCCTGATTGTATGGACCAGCCATAATGTTAAGTGTGTGACAGTACAGACACAGAGGGCTAATGGATGCATAAAGCAAATATATATTTGAAGAGCTAGCTTAAGAGTTCTTTTACACTTGCCGTGTTTTTGCGGGCTGCCCCAATAGATTTCTATAGGGCTGTATATACGGCCGTGTAAAAATATTGAGCTTGTTCGATATTTTTTTCACGGCTCACAGACACAGGCGTAATAGATTTCAATGGTGTCGCAAAAACAACGGTAGCTTGTCTTTGCGGTACACCGTATTTGTGGAACGCCATATTTTTTCCCACCAATTTGTTAAAACAGGGAAAAACGGCGATCCCAGAAGGGTTTTTCGGGAGACCGTGAAAATCACGGCAATACGGCCCGCAAAAATCACGGGAAGTGTAAAAGAAGCCTTATAGGTCGGGTCCCTTTTTTGGAACTTTCACTTTTTCACTTTGATCACTTAAAGCATTGCAATGCTTTATAAACTGTCAGTGCTGCATTAACATACAAGCTTGAGCATGGTGTAACAAGTTTGCTAGCCCTGGTTCGAGCTCCATGGCAGCATTTGGTCCCTCGCAATGACTTCTTGTGGGTGCTGATTGCAGGCCCGAGGAAGCTCCCTAACTCTGCCTGCATTCTAAATGCTGTGATTGATGCCGATCTAAGCATTTAGCGGGCTAAACTGCCGGTAGCAGTGTGGACACCACTCCTAGCAGTGAGTGCTGGATGTCAACTGTCATATCAGCTGAACATTCATAGCTCCTGTGCGCGGACGATCACCATGACATATACACGCGTGACCAAAATTGTTGGTACCCCTCATTTAATGACAGAAAAACCCACAATGGTGACAGAAATAACTTGAATCTGACAAAAGTAATAATAAAAAAAATCTATGAAATGAACAAAGTAAAGTCAGACATTGCTTTTCAACCATGCTTCCACAGAATTTAAAAAAAAAAAAAATAAAACTCATGAAATAGGCCTGTAGCAATGATGGTACCCTTAACTTAATATTTTGTTGCACAACCTTTTGAGGCAATCAAACGATTCCTGTAACTGTCAATGAGACTTCTGCACCTCTCAACATGTATTTTGGGCCACTCCTCAAGAGCAAACTGCTCCAGTTGTTGTGTGTTTGAAGGTTGCCTATTCCAGACAGCATGTTTCAGTTCTTTCCAAAGATGCTCAATAGGATTTAGGTCAGGGCTCATAGAAGGCCACTTCAGAATAGTCCAATGTTTTCCTCTTGGCCATTCTTGGTTATATTTAGCTGTGTGTTTTGGGTCATTATCCTGTTGCAAGACCGATGACCTGCGACTGAGACCAAGCTTTCTGACACTGGGCAGCGCATTTCTCTCTAGAATCTCTTGATAGTCTTGAGATTTCATTGTACCCTGCACAGATTCTAGACTCCCTGTGCCAGACGCAGCAAAGCAGCCATAGAACATAACAGAGCCTCCTCCATGTTTCACAGAAGGGACAGTGTTCTTTTCTTGCCATGCTTCATTTTTCCGTCTGTGAAAATAGAGCTGATGTGCCTTCCCAAACCGTTCCAATTTTGTCTCATCTGTCCATAGGACATTCTCCCAGAAGCTTTGTGGCTTGTCAACATGTAGTTTGGCAAATTCCAGTCTGGCCTTGTTATGCTTTTTTTTCAACAATGTTGTCCTCCTTGGTTGTCTCCCATGAAGTTTACTTGGCTCATACAACGACAGATGGTGCGATCTGACACTAATGTTCCATGAGCTTGAAGTTCACCTTTAATCTGTTTAGAAGTTCTTCTGGGCTCTTTTGTTGCCCTTCGTATTGTCTGTCTCTTTCATTTGTCATCATCTTTCCTCCTGCGGCCACGTCCAGGGAGGTTCGCTATAGTCCCATGGAGCTTAAAATTCTGAATAATATGTGCAACTGTAGTCACAGGAACATCAAGCTGCTTGGAGATGGTCTTATAACTTTTACTTTTAACATGTTTATCTATAATTTTCTTTCTAATCTCCTGAGGCCACTCTTTCCTTCTCTTCCTCTGGTACATGTTGAGTGTGATTCACACCATGTCACCAAACAGCACAGTGAGTATCTGTAGCCCTCTATACAGGCCCACTCACTGATTCCAAGATTGTAGACACCTGTGATGCTAATTAGTGGACACACCTTGATTTAACGTGTGTGGGTTTTTTTTTTTTGTTTTTTTTTTTGTTTTTTTTTTGGTCACGTTGTGTTCAGGGGTACCATCATTTCTGTCCAGGCCTATTTCATGAGTTTTATTTGTTTTTCAACCATGCTTCCACAAAATTTAAAAAAAAAAGTGTGACTTTTTCATTTGTTCATTTTCATAGATTTTTTTTTTTTAATTTTATTACTTTTGTCAGATCAGATTCAAGTTATTTCTGTGACCATTATGGGTTTTTCTGTCATTAAACGAGGGGTAAGAACAATTTTGGCCACATGTGAATATGTATCTCATCCGTCGGGAAGTAGTTAATTAGCCTTTGAGGGTTATGGCTTGTTCACGGTCATTGTTATTAAAGGCCAAGTGATGCAAATTTTCCTCAGTTCAAAATGTAATTAAGAATTGGCAGTTAACAGAAAGAGTGGAGGTCAAGATACGGTTTGGTAGACCAAGCAGAATGTCAGTGAGAGTTGCTCATAGGATTGCTAGAGAGGCAAATCTGAATGCCTGCTTAACTGTAAAAGACCTTCAGAAAGATTTAGCAGACTCTGGAGTTGTGGTACATTGTTCTACTGTTCAGAGACACCTGCACAAATATGGCCTTCATGAAAGAGTCATCAGACGAAAACCTCAGTTTCCTCACCATAAAATTCAGCATCAGAAGTATGCAAAAAAACATCTAACAAGCTTGATGCTTTTTGGAAACAAATCCTATGAGGTAAAAATAGAAATCTTTGAACATTGTAAAGGTATGTGTGGAGAAAAAAGTGCACAGAATTTCAGGAAAAGAACATTTCGCCAACCATTAAGCATGGGGGTGGATCATAATGATCCTAAACACACACCAAAATCCACAAAAAGCTTAAGGTTTTACAATGACCTTCACAGTCCCCTAATCTGAACATCATTGAAAATCTGGGGCTAGACCTCAAAACTGCAGTGCATGCATGACAGCCCAGGAATATCATAAAACTGGAGGAATTGTCCAAGGAAGAATGGATGAAAATTCCTCAAACAAGAATTGAAAGACTCTTGTCTGCCTATAAAAAGCAAGCACGGGACGGGAGATATGTGTCACGAAGATTGATATGTTCCGTGATGTGAAACCCAGACATTTCTCTCCAGCATGTTATGTGTTGAGGGGTTAATCAGCCATGACAGAGTTGTTGTTTTTTTTTGTTAGTGGCTGTAAGAGACGGGCAGAGCAACCATTCACCATATCTTCTCTGTGGTGTGGTTGGGGACGTTAGATGTCCAGCTACTGAGTTGTGTGTTTTTTTTTTTTTTTTTTTTTTTTCTCCTTCGTCATGGTTTTGGAGATGAGGAAGTTTCCAGGCGGTAGCTCCAGTGTGAGCTGAAGATTACTGTGCACCTGCGGGCGAATCTCGCAGGCTTATGGACTTTGCTACAAGTTTTTTTTTTTTTTGTTTTTTTTTTTGTTTGTTTTAATGTTATGCCAGAAAGGCCATGTTTAATTTGTAATATTCTTCACTGGTTTATGTCGTATTTGAATAAACTAGCATAAGATTAACCCAAGACGCATTCCTGTGTCTGGCTCACTCAGCTTGTTTTTAGAGGTAATCTGTCACAGTTGGTGTTTAGCATGCAGACAACATTCCAAGAACACCTGTAGCTGCTACAGAGAACCCTATGTGTCCTGGGTGAAGGCCGCCATCAAGAGAGAAGTTCAGCGGCATGGAGGACATAATCAAACACCTGGTTCAGACGCAGCAGCAGGAGACGAACAAGCTTCTGCTACAGCAGATAAAACAAGATCAGCGGCAACAGATGCAGCTTCTGGTGAACGTCATCCAGGGCAGGTCAACTGCCCCACCTCCGAGTCCAGCTGATGACTCCCAGGCGGTAACATGGGCCGAGACCCCTGGGGATGATGTGGAAGCTGTTCTCACGGTTTTTGAGAGGGTGCCTGATCAGGAGAAACTTCCACCAGGGCAGTAGGCAGAGGTGCTGGTGTCGACAGACCCCTGTTCGTTCGCAGATTTTTGGCTTATTACATCTTGTCCAAAACTGGTTGCAGCCAAAGTGTTCCACTCCTGCTCAGATGGTTGAGCGGGTGGGGATGTACAGATTCATCCACTCTCTTCTCATGCTAATACAGACCTAGGTTGCTCAGGTCGATCCTTGGAACGCAGACGACCTGGTTAGCCTAGTAGAGATTTACCAGGTTGTCAAGAAATTCCTCTGGTAACCGGACATTGTCACTTCCCCTTTTTTGAATACCCAAAGGGAGGGGGGAGTCTAGAACCACAAACTGAGTGCTTCCCAATTCCGATGTGGGTCCCCCAAAGGCTGTTGTTAAGGATGTGGTCTGTTGGCATTGTCACAATCTTCGACACGTAGCTGCCTGGTGTCATATGTCCTCTGAACCAATGGACTGTAGCCTATGCCGGCGATGTTCCTATTATACCTATCCGGTTTGTAGTGTGGACTGTAAACTCAGCGAGGATCCGTAGGCATGTACTGTGTCAGTTAATGGGGTGCTAGTACTTGGAACTTTGGATTCTGGAAGACTGGTGCTACTCTTCCCCACTATTTGATCCCTGACAAGTTTGTGGGGGTCTGCTGCATACATGGAGACACCAAGAACTACCCTGTGGCCTGAGTGACCATGGGAACAGACTGCGGTATCAAGTGCCATGAGGTCAGGGTAGCAAAGGACTTGAAACATCAAGTCTTATTGTGGCGAATTTTTCCTTATTTTAAGACTTGGAGTAAAAGGGGACTGTGCTAAGTGTCTCGGACAAAAGCCAGATCCCTTGAGAAGAAAATCCATCAAAATCAAAGATAGAGGAGTTTCCCCTGTATGTCCTTGCTGGAGAGGCGGACAAGATGGTGACCGAGGAGCCCCACCTCATTGAGTTAGTGTCCGAAGAGTACTTTGGAACTGCTAATATTAGGGCCCTTACCTAAAGGTGGCGTTTGACAATGTTACCGTCTGTTAGAGGGTTGCTCAAGAGCCAGGGGCAGACACCAGGCTCCCACACTTTGCAGTTAATGGGGAATTATTATATAGGGTGACCAAAGGGAAGTGAAATAATGGAGCAGCTATTAGTTCCAGGACCCTACCGGCAGATAGTTTTAGACATGGCACATTCGCTTTTTTGGAGGGACAGGTGGGTATAGAGATCTCAGACAGGATAATGCATGGGTTCTATTGACCAGGATGTTACTGGGAGATGCTAAATTATTGTAGATCATGCCCCACCTGCCAGATATCTTCTCCCTATTCTCACTTCTGAAGTCCTCTAGTCCCGTTACCTGTTATACAGGTCCCATTTGAGAGAATTGCCATGGACCTACTAGTAGAGTTGAACAAGTTTGTTCGGGTCCCCGCTTATTCGGCAAGCTATAGCGCTTACCGAATAAGCTACAGTGGGAACCCGGATACATGGAGCATGCCGGCTGATCGGCGCTGCAGCTGCATGTGTCGCGGCTGTCACAGCACGTGCATGGAGAGCCCAACAAACAGGCTCTCCATGCATGTGTTGTGACTGCCACGCAGCCGCGACACATGCAGCTGCATTGTCGATCAGCTGAGCAGCCGGCGCACTCCATGTATCCAGGTTCCCGCTGTAGCTTATTCGGTTACCTCTATAGCTTGCCGAATAAGCAGGGACCCAAACAAATTCGCTCCTCTACCTACTAGATCCCTTACTTAAGTCTGCACAAGGGCATCAATACATCCTAGTGGTCATAGACTATGCAATCTGGTAGCCTGAAGCAGTACCACTAAGAAACTCTTCTGCCAAGTGTGTAGCCCGGGAACTTATCCATATTTTTGCCTAGACGGGCCTGCCAAAGGAGATCTTGACCGACCAGGGAACTCCCTTCATGAGCAATGTGATGAAGGAGCTATGTAAGGTCCTTCAGCTTACCCAGCTGTGAGCAGAGTGTTTCAAGAAGACCTTAAAGGTCATGCTCAAAAGGTCATTAAGAAGGACAGTCGAGACTGGGACTATCTGCTTCTTTTTCTGCTCTTCGCCATTAGAGAGGTTCCTCAAGCCTAAATTGGCTTCTCTCCATCCGAGCTCCTGTATGGTTGACATCCGTGAGGGCTCCTCGACATCGCCAGGGAAACCTGGGAAGTTTGAGGTCACGCCCCACAAGAGCATCAAAGATCACATTGCCAGTTGCAGGAGATGTCTATCATGAAGGCACATTTTCCCCAGGCTCAGGATAGGGTGTATAACCGATCAGCGAGGCTGAGGCAATTCAGGCCTGTGGCCCGCTTGCTGGTGCTCATCTCCATGGTCGAGAGCAAGTTCCCAGCCAAGTGGCAAGGCCCATATGAGGTGGTGGAAAACTGGGCGAGGTTAATTACAGGGTACACCAGTCAGGTGGAAAGAAGCCGGAACAAGTATACCACGTAACCCTGCTCAAGCCGTGGCAAGATTTGGAATCGCTGGGAGCTCGTTTCAAAGCCAAAGTGGAGGATGTCACGATTGCAGCGACTTTTATTGCCAGCCCAGAAGCAACAGTGTCGGAATCTGCTGCAGCAGAACCATGACTTATCAGAATTGCCAGGGCATACGCTGGTGGTGAAGCATGACGTATTGATGGCGACACATATAAGGGTGAACATGAAGCCATATAGAATTCCTGAAGTATACCGTGAGGTTGTAACAAACAAGGTGAAGAAGAATGCTAGACCTCGATGTGATAGAGGAGTCAAAAAATGGTCAAGTCCTCGTACCGAAGCCCAGCAGTGAGTGGCGGTTCTTTAATGACTACCGCAGGCTAAATGAGGTGTCCGGTTTTGACACGTATCCGATGCCCCACGTTCATGAACTCATTGAGAGACTTTGTTCCGTGAGGTACATTACAACCCTCAACCTGATGAAGGGCTACTGGCAGATCCCCGTGTCCCAGAGTGCCAAGGCGAAGACTGCATTCTCGACACCTGATATTTGTTTTCAATACACCAGAATGGTGTTCAGACTGCAGGGGGCCCCAGCTACCTTCCAGAGGGCTATGGCTGAGATCCTAGCTCCACATAAGTATGCCACAGCCTACCTTGATGACATTATGGTCTTCCCTGAATGGGGTAGTCATCTGCCAAAGAAGAGAAGAAAAAAAAAAGTGTAGTCAGCTTACCGGTCTGTAGTTAAATCCCCCAGCCTGCCAACGCCCAGCACGGATTGTGGTGAGCATCCACATCAAATAGGAGAAGGGGGAAAAAAAAAACTGTGATCCAGCTCAGGACAAAGGCAGCTATCGCTTAACAAAATTTTATTGGACAACTTGAAAATATAGAAGTGCTTTAAAAAAATATGTGCATAGCAAACACCGAGCACACCAGTAGGAACGATCTATGCGTTTCAACTAAACAGTCTTACTCATGAGAAATCAAGCCATAGATAAACAAGGTCGAGGCAATTCAGAAGTGGCCACAACCACTTTCCAGGAAGCAGTGGAGGACGTTTCTTGGAATTGTGTGATATTACCTGCAGTTTATCACATATTCGCCATAGTTGCCGCACTACTGACAGATCTCTTTAACCCCTTTCTGCCATGAGACGTACTATCCCGTCCATGTGCCCTGGGACTTAATTCCCAGGGACGGGATAGTACGTCATGGCATTTAATGCGACATCGTGACTTCAGTCGCGATGGTCGCATTAAAATTCCGACGCCATCCTACCTTATGGTAGATGGCCTCGGCATCCAGGGGTCTGTCGCCGCCCTCCCTTCCTTCCGATCGCTGTGATTGGCTGTTGAAATCGAAACAGCCAATCACAGCGCTTCTCATTGTTTCAGCCAATTGGCGCGGCTGAAACAATGATGTGCCAGGCTGGGATCGAGTACCGATGTACTGGATCCGGTGCCTGGCAACACCCCCCCCCCCCCCCGGATTGGCGTGATCGCCGATCGCATCGATCACGCCAATCGCAGGGCAGAGCGGCGCTATAGCGCCGCTCTGCCCTGCCGGTATCAGTCCGGATCGGTGCTGTATTAGCACCGATCCTAGGCAGGGACCTGATACAGGCCCAGTAGGGCCTGCAGGAGCTGGTTGGCGCGATCGATTAGATCGGCGATTGCGCCAACCACAGGGCACAGCAGCTGTCACTCTGTGACCGCTCTGTGCCCTCTTGATGACCTGGGCATGACCTGCCTTTGAATCGGAGCTGTGAGCTCCGATCCTAGGCGGTTGCCATGGTCACCAGGCAGTGCAGGGATTGGTCGGATCGATATTATCAATCGATCCCACCAATGGCAGGTTACAGCAGCGATGTGACCGCTCTGTGACCTGCCCCTGACCTGCCTGTGACCTGTATGACAGCTCTGTAGGGGGTCCTCACACTAGCTGAGGATTCCCCAGAGTGCGGTCATACTTCTGGATCTCCTGGTGTGCTGGGTATTGTGGTGCCACAGCAGCTTGTAGCATCACAATACCTGCTAAAGAAAGAAGAAAGAAAACCCTACAACTGTAAGTATTGCCTGTTCCCCCGGATCCCTGCCCAATCTAGCTTCAGCCCCCTCTTTTTACCCCCCTCCACCCCCCCTTTGCGCCACCTCCGTGCGCACATTTAGCAGCCGCCGAGCGTTGATTGGTGACGCAGTTCACCAATCAACACTCGTGCTTGCTTT
Organism: Dendrobates tinctorius; assembly: GCF_039654945.1. NCBI lineage: Eukaryota > Metazoa > Chordata > Amphibia > Anura > Dendrobatidae > Dendrobates > Dendrobates tinctorius. The sequence continues at coordinate 10,762,083 of NW_027361678.1, forward strand.
TTTTTCCCTAAGCCCCCTTTGCGCCAGCTCCGTATTCGCATCCTACAGCCGCCAAACTTTGATAAGTTGACATAGTTCACTTATCATAGCTTGTGCTTGCTGATTTCCTTTTTTTTTTCACCCCGTCTTTGCGCCACCTGACTACAAGTGTAAGTGCTAATCCCTGTCCGATCTTTCTTCATCCCCACCCTTCCCCCTCTTTTTACCCCCTCAATCCCCCTTTGCGCCGCCTCTGTGCACACATTTAGCAGCCCCCTTTGCGCCACTCCGTATTCGCATCCCACAGCCGTCAAACTGTGATAAGTGACATAGTTCACTTATCATAGCTTGTGCCTGCTGATTTCCTTTTTTTTTTCACCCCCCTTTGCGCCACCTAACTACAAGTGAGAAAAAGGAGGACATAGAATCCAAATCCATTGCAAGCATATATGAATTTATTTATCAAAAAGGAAGACGCATATCAGAGATACAGGATATTACAGAAATCCACTAAAATGGGTAATCCCATAAGGCCCGATGCTAGAAAAAACAAGTGGGCAGCCTGTGATGGGTATGGATGTCCAAAACCAATACCACAGAAAATAAAATAAAAATTGTGAACAGAAGTACAACATTGGTTATGAAATGGCATAAGATATAGTCATTGTACCAAACAAAAGGTATATGGTAGGATATATTTTTCTTCAAGGGTCACCAATGTAGGGCTTCACTTGGGCAATATTATGTCATATGTAATGCCCAGATAAATAATACTGGTGATACCAATAATTGCTGCACTGGATGTAAACCAGCTAGTACATCCTAACGCTGAGTCTATATAAAACTTAGCTATATACCATATCAATAAGAAATGCTGTAACGTATAACAAAAGAAAAACTGTGGGAAAGGTCTAAATGTGCTTAAATAAGCTGGATAAGCGTTCCCATCATGTCCTGATGTGTGGCAGGCGCCGACTCGTGTACCCCTACGCGCGTTTCGCGGTATACAAGACCGCTTCCTCGGGGGGGCGTGGCTATTATTGTGAAACATCCCAGTTAAATGACTGGCTAGGGGCAGTCATCTGATTGCTGTGAGCCTATCAGTGGAGTGAACCTCACACATGCGCACATAGTGCCTGTGACGCTGCTTAACAATCAGCTGGCGTCATCCAAATGCGGCCAGCACCTGACTGCTGCCTAGGTAACCACCAGGACGAGCAGTCACAGTAAACAGACGCCACGTGAGGGCGGCCGGCGCTAGACCGCCACGCAGGTAGCGTCTGCCCTGTGTGTTATGTGCGTGTATAATGTATAGCGCATGTGACCTCAATCATAACAGGGTCACAGCACAGCAGATGACCTAACCCGAATAAATAAGAAAAGGGGAGGGAAGGAAGGAAGGAAAAATGAGAAGGAAAGGGTAGGTGAGAGGGAAAGGAAAATGTAAAGAAGTGAGAGCAGATGTTATATTAACTATGCGTATGCTGCATATGGATGGTGTCCACTCTAGGCAAAACAAAATGGCACATATAACAATACAACCAGTGAATATATACACATCCGTCAGAGCAAAAAAGATGCAATACGAGGCAAATCAGGAGCAAATAAGATGTCACCATAACACGTATCCTTCCATTCGCACCAAGTCCTCTATTTTTATATTTTCTGCAGATGATGTGCCGAAACATAATCATATGCGGTTGTAAGTTCAGTGATAATTTTGCCACGTAGATCACCATATCGCGTGCTGATTGCATCGTAGTCAAAACTCTCAACTCGGGGCATCAAAGGAAGAATTGTATTATCTATAGCCAGACAAATGACAAATAAAAATGAGTGCAAAAGATCCAAAAAAGCACTCATGACATAAAAACATGTAATGAATAAAAAGGGAGAGAGAGAGAGATACCTATCTAGGGTTGGCAGACAGAAATAATTTTATAGGTCACAAAAATGGCGCAAAACTATGTGATTCATTTAACCCTTGTGGTGTCATAGTCCCAAGGACCATGATCCATCTGCATTCCTTCTGTGCAAGAAGGCATTTGATGTCACCGCCTCTGATACCACTTTTCACGTGTTGAATGCCTCTCGCTAAAAAAGATTTAGGGTCACTATTATGCACTAGTTTGTAATGTTTGGGTATCGTTTTGAGCTGTGTCAAGTCAGTTGTTGTTTTTGACGCTAGGATGTCACGGACATGTTCGCGAACGCGTAGTTTGGATTGGCGACTCGTGAGACCTACATACACCTTCGGGCACCCACACGTAGCATAGTAGATGACCTGAGCAGTGTTACAAGTTATATGTTGTCTAATTGAATAAGTTCTTGTTCCATCTGCAGATTGAAAAGACGATGTCCGTACGACATTTTTGCATGCGACACAGTTACCGCAAGGATAACATCCCAAAGGGGAATTTTTGATGTGCGGGACATAATGTGAACGTACCAACATGTCCCCTAAATTGGGGCTTCTGCGGTATGTCATGAGCGGATGCTCAGAGATTATATTCGTCAATGAGACCTCCGTCTTTAAAATATTCCAATGTTTGGTAAGTATGTCCTTCATTTGGTTCCATCCCCCATTAAAGGTTGAAATAAATCTGACATTACCCTGCTCTTGTTTTTTCTTGCTAATATTTGGTTGTAGAAGGGCCAACCGATTTGTTTGTTTTGCTCTGTCAAAGCCCTTCTTGACACAGCTTCGACTGTAACCCCGTTTAAGGAAACGATCTCTAAGTTCCCCAGCTTGGTCCAAAAATGTTTCCTCTGAAGTGCAGATGCGCCTAATGCGCAAAAATTGACCAACCAGGATGGCCCTGATGGTTGCCCATGGGTGGCAGGATCCAGCATGGAGAAGTGAGTTCACTGAGGTGGGTTTCCTGTACACATCAGTCTGCAAGTTGGACGCTGTGTCCACCCGAATCTTAATGTCCAGGAAATCCACCTCAGAATTACTGCAAGTATAAGTCAACTTGATGTTATAGCCGTTATTATTTAGACTCTCCATGAATTCTTGAAGATCTCGTTTTGAACCCTGCCACACCATGAGCAAATCATCAATATAGCGCAGCCAGCACTGCACATGTTCAACGGCCTGCCCCGCCTCCCCCACAAAAACCTCCCGCTCCCAGTATCCCAGGAAGAGGCCAGCGAAAGAGGGGGCACAGGCCGCGCCCATGGCAGTGCCGCACTGCTGCAGGTAGAAGACGTCTCTAAAAACGAAAAAATTGTGTGTAAGGACGTATTCGAGTAACTCCAGGACTAGATCGCATATGGGGCCATCCCAGCTACTGCTTCTCAAAAAGAACCGACAAGCATCTATGCCATCTTGATGGCGAATGCATATGTATAGCGACTCAATGTCGGCAGTAACAAGGAACATATCAAGGGAGGGAACATAGTGGTTTGGCCTCAGGAAATGTATGAAAAGGAGGCCAACAAACAACTTCGAGATAGAGTGACGTATTGTAAATTAGATCGTAGCCCCTTGAAACCTTTCTCGGATACCTTGGAGGAGATTCTCTTTAGGGCCCTTGAACAGGGCATTATCCCCAAGCAAACTTTTGAGGGCCTTTTGACTAAATTCCCAAGGATCCCTACTATATATTTTGTGCCCAAGATCCACAAGGACCCCCTCGATCCGCCGGGACGTCCTATCGTGTCGGGCATAGGAGGGTTATGTGAACCTGTATGTCAGTTTATAGATCACTACCTAAAACCACTTGTTGAGGCACTTCCTTCCTATGTCAGAGACACGACGGACGTCCTGGCACGGATCGATGGGATGTCCTTGGAATCAGATATGTTCCTTGTTACTGCCGACATTGAGTCGCTATACACATGCATTCGCCATCAAGATGGCATAGATGCTTGTCGGTTCTTTTTGAGAAGCAGTAGCTGGGATGGCCCCATATGTGATCTAGTCCTGGAGTTACTCGAATACGTCCTTACACACAATTTTTTCGTTTTTAGAGACGTCTTCTACCTGCAGCAGTGCGGCACTGCCATGGGCGCGGCCTGTGCCCCCTCTTTCGCTGGCCTCTTCCTGGGATACTGGGAGCGGGAGGTTTTTGCGGGGGAGGGGGGGCAGGCCGTTGAACATGTGCAGTGCTGGCTGCGCTATATTGATGATTTGCTCATGGTGTGGCAGGGTTTAAAACGAGATCTTCAAGAATTCATGGAGAGTCTAAATAATAACGGCTATAACATCAAATTGACTTATACTTGCAGTAATTCTGAGGTGGATTTCCTGGACATTAAGATTCGGGTGGACACAGCGTCCAACTTGCAGACTGATGTGTACAGGAAACCCACCTCAGTGAACTCACTTCTCCATGCTGGATCCTGCCACCCATTGGCAACCATCAGGGCCATCCCGGTTGGTCAATTTTTGCGCATTAGGCGCATCTGCTCTTCAGAGGAAACATTTTTGGACCAAGCTGGGGAACTTAGAGATCGTTTCCTTAAACGGGGTTACAGTCGACGCTGTGTCAAGAAGGGCTTTGACAGAGCAAGAAAAACAAATCGGTTGGCCCTTCTACAACCAAATATTAGCAAGAAAAAACAAGAGCAGGGTAGTGTCAGATTTATTTCAACCTTTAATGGGGGATGGAACCAAATGAAGGACATACTTACCAAACATTGGAATATTTTAAAGACTGAGGTCTCATTGACGAATATAATCTCTGAGCATCCGCTCATGACATACCGCAGAAGCCCCAATTTAGGGGACATGTTGGTACGTTCACATTATGTCCCGCACATCAAAAATTCTTTTGACTCTCGTGGCCCCCCTTTGGGATGTTATCCTTGCGGTAACTGTGTCGCATGCAAAAATGTCGTACGGACATCGTCTTTTCAATCTGCAGATGGAACAAGAACTTATTCAATTAGACAACATATAACTTGTAACACTGCTCAGGTCATCTACTATGCTACGTGTGGGTGCCCGAAGGTGTATGTAGGTCTCACGAGTCGCCAATTCAAACTACGCGTTCGCGAACATGTCCGTGACATCCTGGCGTCAAAAACAACAACTGACTTGACACAGCTCAAAACTATACCCAAACATTACAAACTAGTGCATAATAGTGACCCTAAATCTTTTTTAGTGAGAGGCATTCAACACGTGAAAAGTGGTATCAGAGGCGGTGACATCAAACGCCTTCTTGCACAGAAGGAATGCAGATGGATCATGGTCCTTGGGACTATGACACCACAAGGGTTAAATGAATCACTTAGTTTTGCGCCATTTTTGTGACCTATAAAATTATTTCTGCCTGCCAACCCTAGATAGGTATCTCTCTTTCTCTCCCTTCTTTTTATTCATTACATGTTGTTTTTATGTCATGAGTGCTTTTTTTGGATCTTTTGCACTCATTTTTATTTGTCATTTGTCTGGCTATAGATAATACAATTCTTCCTTTGATGCCCCGAGTTGAGAGTTTTGACTACGATGCAATCAGCACGCGATATGGTGATCTACGTGGCAAAATTATCACTGAACTTACAACCGCATATGATTATGTTTCGGCACATCATCTGCAGAAAATATAAAAATAGAGGACTTGGTGCGAATGGAAGGATACGTGTTATGGTGACATCTTATTTGCTCCTGATTTGCCTCGTATTGCATCTTTTTTGCTCTGATGGATGTGTATATATTCACTGGTTGTATTGTTATATGTGCCGTTTTGTTTTGCCTAGAGTGGACACCATCCATATGCAGCATACACATAATTAATATAACATCTCCTCTCACTTCTTTACATTTTCCTTTCCCTTTCACCTACCCTTTCCTTCTCATTTTTCCTTCCTTCCTCCCTTCCCTCCCCTTTTCTTATTTATTCGGGTTAGGTCATCTGCTGTGCTGTGACCCTGTTATGATTGAGGTCACATGCGCTATACATTATACACGCACATAACACACAGGGCAGACGCTGCCTGCGTGGCGGTCTAGCGCCGGCCGCCCTCACGTGGCGTCTGTTTACTGTGACTGCTCGTCCTGGTGGTTACCTAGGCAGCAGTCAGGTGCTGGCCGCATTTGGATGACGCCAGCTGATTGTTAAGCAGCGTCACAGGCACTATGTGCGCATGTGTGAGGTTCACTCCACTGATGGGCTCACAGCAATCTGATGACTGCTCCTAGCCAGTCATTTAACTGGGATGTTTCACAATAATAGCCACGCCCCCCCGAGGAAGCGGTCTTGTATACCGCGAAACGCGCGTAGGGGTACACGAGTCGGCGCCTGCCACACACCAGGACATGATGGGTACGTTTATCCAGCTTATTTAAGCACATTTAGACCTTTCCCACAGTTTTTCTTTTGTTATACGTTACAGCATTTCTTATTGATATGGTATATAGCTAAGTTTTATATAGACTCAGCGTTAGGATGTACTAGCTGGTTTACATCCAGTGCAGCAATTATTGGTATCACCAGTATTATTTATCTGGGCATTACATATGACATAATATTGCCCAAGTGAAGCCCTACATTAGTGACCCTTGAAGAAAAATATATCCTACCATATACCTTTTGTTTGGTACAATGGTTATGAAATGGCATAAGATATAGTCAATGTTGTACTTCTGTTCACAATTTTTATTTTATTTTCTGTGGTATTGGTTTTGGACATCCATACCCATCACAGGCTGCCCACTTGTTTTTTCTAGCATCGGGCCTTATGTGATTACCCATTTTAGTGGATTTCTGTAATATCCTGTATCTCTGATGTGTCTTCCTTTTTGATAAATTCATATATGCTTGCATTGGATTTGGATTCTATGTCATCCTTTTTCTCATGATATTGAGAATCGTCTCCATTGTATTTGACTTCATGAGGCACTATTAAGGTATTTAATTAAAATGAAATAAGGATGTTCTTTTGGAGTATTTTTCATCTAACTACAAGTGTAAGTGCTGATCCCTGTCCAATCTCTCTATCCCCCCTTCCCCCACTTTTTACCCCCTCCATCCCCCTTTGCGCCGCCTCTGTGCGCACATTTAGCAGCCCCCTTAGCGTCAACTCCTTATTCGCATCCCACAGCCACCAAACTGTGATAAGTGACATAGTTCACTTATCAGAGCTTGTGCCTGCTGATTTCCTTTTTTTCACCCCCCCCTTGCACCACACCTGTACGCACACCCAGCAGCCGCCACTGAACTTTGATAAATGACACCGTTCACTTATCAGAGCTAGGGCCTGCTATTTTAGACTTTTCTTTTCACAGGTATTTTTCTCCCCATTTCCTTTTTTCTTTTAGCTTTTTCTTTACAGGATAGTGTGCACCAATCACTAGCCCCCCACACATACACATAGTTGTAAAGAAAGTACACCCAAGCACCACTTTCACAAAAAATGTCCTGCCCATCGCGTTCGTCCCAACAGCGCTTTTCAATGGAGGAGGCATATTCTTACCTTGCCTCCGACACTGATAGCGAGGATGACGATCCGACTTTTCTTTATTTTGCGGATTCTTCATCCTCTTCCCCCTCCTCATCTTCTTCCTCGGGTCCTGCGGAACCACCACGCAGACGCTCCAGGACAGAAGATGAGGCAGCGCCCACCATGCCCGAAGCTGATTCAGTAGACCCTGTGTGGACTTCGGCCCCCCCGAAAATTACGAGCCACTGATTCCTGATTTTGTGGCAGAATCAGGAATCAAGTTTGACACCACCGGCCTCACAGAAATAGACTTTTTCAAAGTCTTTTTCTCTGAGGATTTTGTTAACCTCATGGTGGAGCAAACTAATTTGTACGCTCGTCAATTTTTGGCGGAAAACCCGATTTCAACATATTCCAACTGGTCTCCTGTGGACGCAGTTGAAATGATGCAGTTTTGGGGCCTGGTCCTCCACATGGGGATACTGAAGAAGCCGGAAATTCGGCAATATTGGAGTGTTGATATTTTATACAACACTCCAGTGTTCTGAATGGTCATGGTCCGGACGCGTTTTGAGGCCATCCACAAGTTTCTGCATTATACCATTATACCGATAATGCACTGTGTCCCGCACGAGATGACCCAAACTTTGACAGTCTGTTCAAAGTTTGGCCGGTCATCGAACACTTCAACAAAAAGTTTGCTGAAGTGTACGTGCCCCAAAGGAACATCAGCGTGGATGAGTCCTTGGTCCATTTCAAGGGAAGGCTCGGATTCCGTCAATACCTGCCCAGTAAGAGGGCCAGGTACAGAATCAAACTCTACAAACTTTGTGAGTACCTCAGGGTACACTCACAGGTTTAGAGTCTACGAAGGAAAGGACACCAAGATTGAACCCCCTGAGTGTCCCCCTGTCCTGTGAGTGAGTGGTAAAATTGTGTGGGATTTGATTCACCCACTGCTGGATAAAGGTTATCACCTCTACACTGATAACTTTTATACCAGCATCCCACACTACAAATCCCTCTCTGCGTGAGGTACCGCAGCCTGCGGTACTGTCCGCAAAAATCAGAGAGGCCTTCTGAAGATGCTACTTGGGCAGATGCTCAGAAAAGGTGAGAGCAGAGCCCAAAGTAGCGACCACCTGCTGGTGGTCAAGTACAAGGACAAGAGGGATGTCCATCTCTTGACCACCATATACGGTGATGGCAGCACCCTCTGCACTGTACGGGGTACCATCACACAGGTCAGAAAACCGACCTGTGTAGTGGGGTACAACAAAAGCATGGGGGGGCGTTGATCTCTCTGATCAATACCTCCAACAGTACAATGCTCTCAGAAAGGCAAGGGCGTGGTAAAAAAAAGCTGGCCATGCACATCGTACAAATGGCAATGCTCAACGCATTCCTGCTGTCACAATGTGCACACCCCACCGATACGTCATACCTTCATTTCCAGGAGGTAGTGGTTAAGGCCCTGATGTTTGGCGCTCAGGAAGGATTGGGTCCTAGTACTTCCGGAACTGAAGGTGCTCGTATCGTACCAGGTCAGCATTTTCCGGGGGTGGTCCCACCAACTGGTAGAAAAGGTAAGCCGCAAAAAAGGTGCCGAGTGTGTTACAAAAAGGGAATACACAAGGACACCATTTACCAGTGCGACAACTGCCCCGAAAAACCTGGCCTGTGTATGATGGATTTCTTCAAATTGTACCACACCTCCATGCACTACTAATTTACATTAGTGTAGTTGCGGGCACATCTAGATTTGTTCTTTGGGGGTCTAGTATACAAAATGATGTCTCGTGGTTTTTTTCCTGTTTAGGCACATCAGGGGCTCTGCAAACGGAACATGACGCCAGCAGACCCATCAAAGTCTGCATTCCAAAACGTCACTACTTCCCTTTCGAGCCCCGACCTGTGCCTAAACAGTTTTTTCCCACATGTGGGGTACCAGCGTACTCAGGTCAAATTGGACAACGTCTTTGGGGGTCCAATTTCTCCTGTTACTCTTGGGGAAAATTAAAAATTGGGGACTAAAAATAATTTATGTGGAAACAAAATAGGATTTTATATTTTCACGCCCGGGCATTATAAGCTTTAGCGAAACACTTGGGGGTTCAAAGTGCTCACCACACATCTAGATAAGTTCCTTAGGGGGTCTAGTTTCCAAAATGGGGTCACTTGTGGGGGGTTTCCACTGTTTAGGTACATCAGGGGCTCTGCAAACGGAACATGACGCCCGCAGACCATTCCATCAAAGTCTGCATTCCAAAACGTCATTACTTCCCTTTCGAGCCCTGCCGTGTGCCCAAACAGTGTTTCTCCCACATATGGGGTATCAGCGCACTCAGGAGAAATTGGACCCCAAAAGTTGTTGTCCAATTTGTCCTGATACCCTTGGGAAAATAACAAATTGGGGACTAAACGATCATGTTTGTGGAAAAAATATGATTTTTTATTTTTATGCCCGGGCGTTATAAACTTCTATGAAGCCCTTGGGGGATCAAAGTGCTCACCACACATCTAGATGAGTTCCTTAGGGGGTCTAGTTTCCAAAATGGGGTCACTTGGGGGTTTCCACTGTTTAGGCACATCATAGACTCTGCAAACGGAACATGGCATCCGATCTCAATTTCAGCCAATTTTAGGTGTAAAAAGTCAAACGGCGCTCCTTCCCTTCTGAGCCCTGCCATGCGCTAAAACAGTGGTTCCTCCCCACATATGGGGTATCGACGTACTCAGGACAAATTGGACAACAACTTTTGGGGTCCAATTTCTCCTGTTACCCTTGGGAAAATAAAAAAAAAATGTTGCTAAAAGATCATTTTTGTGACTAAAAAGTTAAATGTTCATTTTTTCCTTCCACGTTGCTTCTGCTCCTGTGAAACACCTGAAGGGTTAATGATCTTCTTGAATGTAGTTTTGAGTAGCTTGAGGGGTGCAGTTTTTAGAATGGTGTCACTTTTGGGTATTTTCTGCCATATAGACCTCTCAAACTGACTTTGAATGTGAGGTGGTCCCTAAAAAAATGGTTTTGTAAATTTTGTTGTAAAAATGATAAATCGCTGGTCAACTTTTAACCCTTATAACTTTCTAATAAAAAAAAATTTTGTTCCCAAAATTGTGCTGATGTAAAGTAGACATGTGGGAAATGTTATTTAGTAATTACTTTGTGTCACATATTTCTCTATTTTAAGGGCATAAAAATTCAAAGTTTGAAAATTGCAATATTTTTTAATTTTTTTTTTCCATATTTCTGTTTTTTTCACAATTAAACGCAAGTTATATGAATGAAATTTTACCACTAACATGAAGTACAATATGTCACGAGAAAACATTCTCAGAATCACCTAGATCCGTTGAAGCGTTCCAAAGTTATGACCTCATAAAGGGACAGTGGTCAGATTTGTAAAAAATGGCCCGGTCATTAACGTGCAGACCACCCTTGGGGCTTAAGGGGTTAAAGGCAACAAATTGATAATGGCCAAATGGACTGCTGAGACGGACAGAAGCTGAAGCAGGCTCTGTGTAAACATCCGGTCCTGGTCGCAGCGGACTTCAGCAAAGAATTTGTTGTCCAGACAGATGCCTCAGAATTTGGGTTGGGAGCCATGCTGTCTCAAAAAATAAATGGGGAGGAACATCCCATCCTGTATCTGAGCCGAAAACTCTCTTCCTGTGAGAAAAATGATGCCCTTGTCTAGAAAGGGTGTTTATAAATAAAATGGGCCATGGATACGCTGAAGTATTACCTTCTATGCCGTAGGTTTAAACTGGTCTCAGACCATCTACCTCTGAGATGGTTAAGGGAAAAGAAGGGTAAGAATGCCCCTGGGCCTGCAGGGCTTTACTTTCCACGTAGAGCATAGACCCGGGAAGTTACACGGTAATACAGATGCTCTCACAAATTATCTGGTGTCTGAAGGTGCCAAAACCTCCAGCTTTGTGCAGAAACGGGGGGTTGGTGACAGGGTCACTGGCGCTGTATGTCTATGTGAGGGGAGATATGTGTCTCAAAGGTTGCGTGATGTGATACCCAGAAGTTTCTCTCCAGCATGTCTGGGATGATTTAGCGAATCCTGCTTTGAGCAGGGGGTTGGACCAGATGGCCCAGGAGGTCCCTTCCAACGCTACGATTCTATACTGAAGGGTTAATCGGCCATGACGGAGTTGTGTTTTTTGTAATTGGCTGTAAGAGATGGGCCTGTCAAACACTCACCATACCTCCTCATCAATGGTGCCACTGGTTAAGTTAAATGTTCAGCTACTGTTCTTTTTTTTTTTTTTTTTTTTTTTTTTTCTCTGTTGTGGTTTTGAAGACAAGGAAGTCACCAGGCGGTAGCTCCAGTGGGAGCTGAAGTTTATGGTGTAGCGGTGGAATCTTGCAGGCATATGGAGTGTGCTACGTTATCTTTTTTTGTTTTGCCATTATGCCAGAAAGGCCATGTTTATTTTGTAAAATCCTGCACTGGTTTGTCATATTTTAATAAACCAAGAGAAGATTAACTCAAGCAGCGTTCTTATGCTTACTGAGAGCAGCTGAGTGAGCCAATCTGTCACAATACATATGTACTGGGGTGTATATTACAGGGTGTTGTGACAAAGTCACTGGTAAAGTCCTGGAGGGGAGATATGTTTGACTACACTTAATGGCGTCAGTGATATAAAAAACAAAGTTTTTCCTCCAGCACACTAAGTGCTGTGAGGTGTTACACTATAATAAGAGCGGGTGGGAGAATGTCCACCTTATCTCCACCCCAGGGTGTGATCTGGGGCTTAAGTAGCTGGCCTCCAAAGGCAGCAGGGTTCAGTGTCTGGAGAGGAACACTCTAGAGAAGTGTTTGTGTTTTTGCTTAAACCTGATCTGTGGGTCTTGCTAACCTTGAGCGGGATGATCCCCTCTGATACAAGGACTGTGTCTACTGCTACCATTTCATTTTGCCCAGAGGGCCGTGTTTACGTTGTGCCTCACCTTGGTTTGTGCCCCATCTAAATAAACCAAGCCGCAGTGTTCCTGTGTCTACGTCAGTGTACAGCCGAGTGAGTCGATCTACCATAGTATATACAACTTTTACTGGGGGGGGGTGTGTGTATTACAGGGTGTATTCATATATACTGGGGAGTTTGTATTACATGGTGTATACATATATACTGGGGAGAGTGTGTGTGTGTGTGTGTGTGTACTACTGGGTAAGTACAAATATACTGAGGTGTGTATATTACAAGGTGTGTACAAATATACTGGGGTGTTATTACTGGGTATATACGTACAGTATATACTGGTGTGTTTTACCAGTTTTATGCATATATACTATGTGTGTATGTAATTTAGTCATAGATGAGTGTTGGCACCCTTGAAATTGGTCTAGATAATTATTGCAATTACACGTTTATTTCCTCTGTGTGTATTGGAACAATGTCAAAATGGAGGAAAAAAGGGCAAATTGGAGATAATTTCACACAAAGCACCAAACCCCCAAAAAATGGGCCAAAAAAAGTTGGCACCTTTCCAAAATTGTGGGTAAACAAAAGCGTTAATCCCCTGAAGACACTAGTCAGTCTGGTGAAACATGTTGGGGAGGCTTAGTGTGGTCTTTTACTAGCAAGAGTCAAATATGTGGATGTTGAGTGAATACCAGTAGCGCAGGATAGTGTAGATCTGTGGCTGCACTGAGCTACTTGTAGACTGCAGGATACATATTGATTAGGGTATGATACTCTATTATCTACACACAAATGTGTCTGATAAACATACTGACCATTCTATTTTTAATCTTTGTATTCCTCTTAAATAGTGGATTTAAAATTTACATTTTAATGGTCTTTAGTAAGGAATTATTTGATCCCGGAGTCCACAGCACAGGAAACTACGGAACTGCGAGGGACTCTTGCCATTCACAAAATGTCGGCAGAGACCCCCCGCAGCACCGCCGGAGAACAGATCCCCAATAAACAGATCATGTCAGCCGTCAGAAATGTTTGTGCCCTTCAGGTGTGTTTTATAGGGGCAATGTTTGCGTAGCTTCTTATAGCATAGCACATTTTCCACAAGTTTTCAAATCTGGAATATGGCAGGGTCTAATCAACTAAGAAATGATAGTCCCTCATTACTGTAAGACCTGAAGGTTAGGTAATTTGTAAAATTGCTAGAACCTAGAAAGTATTCTGAAGTAAAGTCATGAAAACCAGCAATCGCTGTGCTGAAATTGGCTCTTATGAGGTCTGCACCAGGAACGTGAGACTGAAAATGACCTCTGCTGTAGAGGATACGTTCGGCAGTTACAAGTCTCAGAAAAAGCAGAGTCACAGTACCTCTTATAACAGCCCTCATATATAACACGTCCATCACGTAACAGGAACATCTCATCATTAGTCATTCAGAGGAGAATTCAGAAATTTGACCATAAAGGCCACTTCTCACAATGAACCTGTTCCCGAGGACCACAACCAAGAAGTTGCTCCTGAGAACCACAAACAAGAAGCTGCTGCTCCTGAAAAAGAGATTTGTACGGACAGAAAAACACAAGGACCGAACAGCAGAGCAGTAGAAATCTATAGTGTGTTCTGAGGAGTCAAAATGTGAGATTTTGGAGTAGGAGTGAAGGCAAAGTAGCCAACAAGTGCCTATCGCCTTCAGGACAGTTGAGCCATTCCAGGTGATGACCTGATGAGGCTCCAGAGAGAATGACATGGTGGGTAAAGCTGTCATTAGAATAAATGGGAGCACAGTGAGGAATCTGAGGAGGGACACAACAAGAATGTGTCACACCTGGCTCTACTTGTTTTCATGTGTGTCTTTTTGTGGTTTTGCTGTCTTCAATCTAAATTTACAATGTACTAAGAATAAGGGAAACCATTGCATGACCTGGTGTATGCTCACTTGTGACTGGTTCTTTGTGTTGTGCATGTGTCCATCTCTGTATGTTGTGTTGCTTTCTCTGCTTGCGGTGGATTTGGATTGGCCCTGTTGCCATTATCCCCTTGCCAGTGACTGCAGTGATACTTGGAGCGCACGCCCCAGCCCCCCCTGTCTGATGGGATTTGGGAAGCAGCCCTGTGAATGAACAGATGTTGGTATAAATTATCTCCCTCTTTGACGTCTTGCAAATTAAAAGCGCGCTCAGCATCACTAAACCTCCTGGCACGCGTCTGGGTCTGGACTGTGACTACTCCCTGTTATGCTGGCTTTTGCAGTGCATGTAGGGGCAGCACTTGTCCCATGTTGCCTAGGACCCCCTTATGTACGCATGTGTAGGCTTCTAATGACTCCACTCTCCTGCCTCCATCTCTTTTTCATCTTCTGCTTCTCTCTTCAGCCAGAGAAATGACCCGTGGAAAGTTCCTCAACATCCTAGAAAGGCCCAAGAAGTAGGACAAGTCCATGCTGCGGCCTGTACCCCGTGATGCACCAGGGTGAATACTTCTCTATCCTCCAGTCCAGGCCTCGTCCATAATGTTCTACTACACACCAAAAAATGTTAATATCTTTATTTTCTTCTGTGTCACTTGTCGTTTTTTTTCCTCCTCATTATGGATCAAATGGAATATCTGCTTGAGGGAGCAGCATGTGAGAGGTTCAGCATGTACTGTTCGCTGGGGGAAGTAGTATGTAAGGGGGTTGTGGTAACATCCGCTGGGGGAGGCAGGTTCTCCACATTGTCATATTTTTCATTCCTGATATGAGCTGCTGGGGGCTTATAACCCTGGAGCTTTATAACCAGCAGCTGTCACCTCTAATCTGGGCGGAGGACAATCCCCATCATCTCCTAATCCACATTTGTTGCATCCAGCTTCCAGACTTTATTTTAATATATATAGATTATGGTATTAATTACACAGTAGGTCCCAGGCCACACGTAAATGTAAAAAGTCTGTATATCCTTGGTCATTCCTAGATTTTTGTCATGTAAATAATCCTACCAAAAAGAATCATTTCAGAACCTTTTTCATCTTTAATGTTGCCCATAATTTGTACAAATCCTGAGCGAAACAAACTGGAATCATTTTGAGGGGAAAATAAAAATCTGCAACCACATTATTGTAGTTTTGTTAAGTGTGCACACCCTCTTATAATTTAGGCTGTGGTTGTGTTCAGAATCAGCTGATCACCTTTCCTCCATGTTACATAGTAGTCAGCGTTCGGCCGCCGTTACAGAGATTTTGATTAACCCCAGAAAAAGTGTTGCTCTAGGAGAATTTTTCTAGACTGCAAACAGCTGACAACACAGCTAAGGATCTCATTGTGGAAAGTTGTCAGTCAGGAGAAAGTGCAAGAACATTTCCACAGGGATTGTACAAGAACATTTAGATCTACCATGGACGCTGTGAAGAGACTGCCTAGAGACTGACAGCAACATTAACCCCATACTGCCAAAGCCTGTTTTTACTTTCCTAACCAAGCCAAATTTTTCAAATCTGACCAGAGTCACTTTATGTGGTAATAACTCTGGAGCTTCAACTTATCCTAGACTGTGTTTGTTTTTTTTCATGACGCATATTAATGGTAAATTTAAGTCCATATAATTTGCGTTTATGAAAAATATTAAAATTTGATTACCTCTTTGAAAAATTCGCAATTTTCAAACTTTGAATTTATTTGCCCTTAAAATAATGAAACCAATGAAAATATGTAACTTCTGAGGAACTGGCCACGGAATAAAGACTATTGGACGAATGCCCGTAGAGTGGATTCCACAACTCTCTGGGATGCAGACTTTTCCAGCATGCAGCACCGGTTGCATCGATATTGTGTTTTATGAATGATTTGCTTGCTCGACAGTTCATCCTCGGGAATCAATGTTTCCATTCAGTGACAGCAAGCAGACGAAGGCGTGCAGACTGGATCTTAGGTATACATAAGGCCAGACAGTATTTTGCCAAAGGTAAATGTAAAATAATTATTCTATTAATCTCATCTGTTTCTCAAGCCATTGTGCTTCCAGCCCCAGTTCCATTGTGTGGATGGAGATTGTAGACCTAGGGGAGCAGTCACTACATGGGGGTCTCACATCCAGTCCCACATGATGGGCTTATGGAATATGCTTCTTTCTTTGAGCTAAAAGCAAACGTTTAAGGGAAAGGAGAAAAAGACGCCACATGTTTAGTCAGGCAGTTGGAGTAGCCTTGAAGGGAGAGGATCCCTGCTTAGGTGGATGAATGACCAATGGAGTTTGGAAGATCGGTTACCAGCTGTGCCGAATCCCCCTGCTACGGTTGAGGATTTGTTGTCTGGATTTCAAAAGCTTTCTTAAGGATCGTTGGTCCTGGATACATGGACATCGAATTTGTTATTGGTCATCTGGAGGAGCCTGGACTGTGACTACAGACTACACTGGCAAGAGATACTAAATCTGTGGGCCAACCAAAAGCTGGGTGGCCGTATTGCCTGGTACGAGGGCAGTGGGACTATTGCCCCCCGGGGAGGGGATCTTGTGGAGTGCGGACATTGTATTTTGGCCATCTACTTGGATTTGTTGTAAAACCATGGATGTATGGAATAAAAGTTGCATTGTTATCCTGCCTAGGTGATCATTACAACCCACAACCTCAGATCTTCACATCATACTTTACACATGTCTACTTTACATCAACATAATTTTTTAAACATTTTTTTTTTTGCTAGAAATGCAGAAGAGTTAAAAGTTTAGCAGCAGTATTTCAGTTTTCCAACAAAATTTACAAAACCTATTTAATTAGGGACTACTTCATATTGAAAGTATCTTTTAGGGGCCTGTATGTCAAAAAAATGCTCAAAAGTGACCCCATTTTTAAAAGCTGCATTTTTCAAGGTATTCAAAACCACATTTAGGAAGTTTAACCCTTCTGGTGCTTCACAGGAATTAAAACAAAGTATAAACAAAAAAAGTAACACTAGTTATTTTCCACAAAAATCTTGCTTTAGCCCCCAATTTTTTACTTTCTCAACAGTAACAAGAGAATATGGCCCATAAAATTTGTTGTGCAATATCTCCTGAGTACGATGATACCCTTTATGTTGGGGAAAACTACTGTTTAGGCCCACAGCAGGGCTGAGAAGGAAAGGAGTGCTATTTGAATTTTCAAGAGCAATTTTGGCTGGAATAGATTGCGCACACCATGTCGAATTTTTCGAGCTCCAGAGATACCAAAACATCACAAACCTCCCATAACGACACCATTTTGGAAACTACACCCCTTAAAGAATTCAACAAGATGTCTGGTGACCATCTTGAACCCATTGGTATGTCACAGAATTTTACAATATCGGGATGTGAAAATGAAAAAAATATTTGTTTCCGACAAAAATGTTGTTTTAACCCCAAACTTTATATTTTCACAAGAGTCAGAGGAGAAAGTGGCCCATAGAATTTGCGGTGCAATTGTTAAACTACTGTTTGGGCACTTGGAAGAGAAGGTGTGGCATTTGAATTTTGGGAGTGCTATTATTGCTGCAATAAATTGCAGATGGCATGTTGCATTTGAGGAGCCTCTGATATGTCAAAACAGCAGAAACCCCAAACAAGTGATCCCATTTTGGAAACCAGACAACTCAAGGAATTCATGTATGTCTATTGTGAGCATCTAGAACCCACTGGTTCTTCACATAACTTGATAACATTAGAACGTGAAAATGAAAAATTGCATTTTTTCCACAAAAATGTCGCTTTAGTTCCAAGTTTTTTTTCCTAAGAGTAGAAAGAGGGAACGGTCCACACAATTTGTTGTGCAATTTCTTCTGAGTATACACTATATGCCATTTTTGTAAACTACACCCATCAAAGAATTAATCTAGGGGTGTAGTGAACATTGTGAACCCACAAGTGATTCACGTAGTTGTATAACATCGGAGCGTGAAAATGAAAAATGACATTTTTTCCGCAAAAATGATGCTTTAGTCCCAAATTTTTAATTTTCACAAAAGAAAAGCCTGTTAAGCTGGGCATCACAATCTGTTATGCAATTTCTCCTGAGTATGACGATACCCTTTATGTGGTTGCAAACAATTGTTTGGGTACGCGGAAAGGAAGAATCGCGACTTGAATTTTGGAGCGCCATTTTCACTGCAATAGATTTCAGACACCATGTCACATTCAAAAAGCCTCTGAGATGCTAAATCAGCAGAAAACCCCCACAAATGACCCCATTTTCAAAACTATACCTCTTAAGGAATTTATCTAGGGGTGTAGTGAGCATTTTAACCCTCAGTTGAAAGTATAATAATGGACTAAGTTAATGGAAAATTACAAATTTTTTTTCCACTAAAAAAATTTTTATCCCCAAGTTTTTAATTTTCAAAATGGCTATTAAGAGAAAATGAATTGTTGAATTTGTTGTGCAATTTCTCCTCAGTGTATCTATATATACCCCATGTGTGAGTGAAAACTGCTTTTTGAGGTACAGTACAAAGCTCAGAATGGAAGAAGCACCATATTGGCAAAGCCCCCGAGGTGCCAGAAAGTAGACCCCCCATCCATAAGTGACCCATTTTACAAACTGTAGCCCTCAGTGAATTCATCTAGGGGTACACTGAGCATATTGACAACACGTGCCTTGTAGAATTTATACTATTGAGGAAAAAATACATTTTTATCACAAAAATATTGGTTTATTCCCGGATTTTTCATTTTTACAGGAAGAAATAAGTAAAAAAGACCCCCTTAATTTGTTTCACATTTTATATTGAATGTGACAGTAACCCACCTGTACTTTTTGGCCATATAGCAGGGCCTGGGAGGGAAGGAACAGTATTTGATGGTTGGAGAACAACTTTTCCTAAAACTGTTAGAGGATCTAGAAATGGAGTCTGCAAAGTGCCAGAACACTAGAAACCCACTCAAGTGACCCGTTGTGGAAATTACAACCCTTGTGGAATTCACCCATGAGGGAGGGGTGATAGTGACAATTTTGTTTCTGGAAAACTCCTAAGGATTGAACACCATGAATGTTGCTGAATAAAAATTGCAAAACTGGCATTGTAGTGTCCAGTACAGTCTGCTCAGCTCATGCTTTTGGCACCACGTACTCATAAACTAAGTGGGCTCTCATCACTACAGTAATTCCCAACATTTGGACACTAACTGCAATTTAGGCACATTGTGGGGCTCAGAATGGAGGAGGACATTTGGATTTGGGAGTGCAGATTTCACTGGATTTCTTATGGTTTTAGCCACGTCACTTTTTCAGAGCCTTTGTGCTGCCAGTAACATGGGAGCCCCCTATATTTCCGATGACAGACCTGAGTGGTGACTTGTTTTTTGTGGGTTGAGTTTAAGTTTTTATTGGTAGCATTTTGGGGACCAGAACAATTTGGATCAGTTCACACTCATCCTGTCCTCTTTGCTGAGCACTTACATCTGAGTGTCCATCTAAATCTGTATCGGTATGTCATATGTCAGGAGAGGGTAATTTCTGCCAAGTCCTGGTTGTGTCTTTCATGTGACAACAATTTTCTGTATTTTTCGTATATCTAGCCTGTGGGGTAGGGTGAGAAGATGGAAGCCTTTTCTAGCAAATAACAGTATTCAAGCAGGTTAAGTTTTGCAAAAACCATCATCAAGCATCTAAACCTTAGTGAGAAATGTTATGTCTGATGAGACCAAACTGGAACTTTTTGTCCATCGCTTAATAAGGTGTAAAGCCGACACTGAGCATCAGCTTAATATCACCATCTCCACAGTGAGGCATTGACCTCTGGGGCAGTTTCTAGGCAGCCACAATTGGGGCTGTAGTCAAGAAAGAAAAGGACAGAATAAATATCAGTCAATTTTCCATCCAAACCTTCCAGCCTCTTCTCACAAGCTGAAGATGAGGAATTTCATCTTTCAACTTAGCGATCCTGAGCAACTTCCAAATCACCCAAAGAATGGCTTTGCCAGAAGACAATGTAATTACTGAAATGGAGGAGCTCAGACCTCTGAACAAGAGTCAACCTATGGTGACGTAGACAGGGCACTTTACACAGGAGATGTGGAGCTACTGCAAGGAGGAGTGGGCAAGATTGTCAATTCTAGATGTACCATGCCGATGGACTCCGACACAAAAAGACTAAATTTCAGAAATGCACAGGGGACTACAACAAAGTATTAGTGTGCGGATTTATGCAGCCACAATGTTTACCTTCTTTTTTCTCTTTTCCAACCAAAAAAGTTTCTGTTTTGTTAATGGATTTGTACACATTATGGGCGACTTTTAAGGACAACCTTTTCTCAAACACTTGTACCCAAAAGTAAAAAATATATTGGCTATATTCACTACCAGTGCTGGCACTGTTCCAGCAGTGTCTGCACTGGCTCTCCCGGGGCTCACTTGACATTGGCTGCAGGGCTCACATGGCATAACAATCAGTGGCCATTTCACTCTCTCAAGAGATCACCTTCAGTTCTCATTTCTTCTGGATGTAAGGTTTATCCGAAGGAGAAGAGTGTGAAGTGGTCACTGGGAGAGTAAGTGCTGGAATGATGCCAGAGGTAATTGTGACTGCTCTTATTTTACTTGGGGGAGGGAATGGTTACTGTGGACATATAGGTATATACTTGGGGGAGCCTGCAGGCCACCTGCTTACTGATGCGTCCATGTGACTCCAGCTAATCATGGCTCGTTTTCTCTGCTGACCTAGTTCTCATTGTCTCTGGCCTCTGTCCCCTCCGCTTCCCCATTCATTTACATAAATTTCAGTTCTACAAATAGTGACCAGATGTCCGGATTTGCGCCCAGTGATCTAAAAATGAGTATAATTTCTGATAATGGCTGATTAGTAGGATTATGTCCCGATGGCACACTGATATCAATCACATTAATCCTGGGCACTTTCACTGTTAACCCGTCTGTCAGTGAGCTGCATTAGTTGGTGACCCCACTGCTCCCACCGTTCATGGTCCAGCTCTCTGCGAGTTGTAGATGACTGCACAGTCGTGCCTACAGCTGAACATGACAAGCCTTCACCTGTACAATGCTGCATCGGAGTTCTACGTATCCAAACACGAATGAGAGGGAACATTCACCTCAAACGCCATGTTAGGGTCCCATTTCACATAGCGATGCACCAGCGATCCTGACAACGATACGACCTGGTAAGGATCGCTGGTGCGTCGCTACATGGTCGCTAGTAAGCTGCCAAACAGGCAGATCGCTTCAACGATGCAGCAATCCGACGGCGATCCGTATAACGACTTCGGCGGTTGTTGGTACCTTGTCACACAGCTTTTCTGACGACTCACGCCTGCGTCCCTGAGTTCTGCGTTGCCAACGAGGTCGCTCGTCGGCGTTAAACACAGCGATGCGCGATGGCCAGCGGGACGCCGACGAAAAATGGCCCAGGGCATTCGAGCACAATCAGCGATATCCAGCGAGGGGGCCAGTCGCCACTATGTGTCACATGTAGCGAGATCGCTGTTGTGTCACAAAATCGGTGATCTTGCTATGTGAGAGGGGGCGTTTTAGATTTATATGTGCACTGCTTCCAGCTCTGCAAGATAAAACATTCAATACATTATCAGATGAATATCAAAAAGTCCAGACAAGGTCTCAAAGAAATTTGTTTCCGTCTTGGCTGGGGTTCTTTATTCCGTTGTTGCCTCTTGTATTACAGCGAGTATATGGAGTATAATACAGACGGTAACTCAGGATCAGTAATGTATGTACACAGAGACTGCACCAGCAGGATTGTGAGTGCAGCTCTGCTCAGCTGTTGCTCGCTGTGGTAATTTTGGGTGCGGTCGTTACTGATCCTGCTGTGAGCTCCAGAGAACCACCACCTCTGCACCCGGGGAGCTGCTCTCTCTTCTACCCAGGGAGGGAGTGGGTTTTATGGGATGAGCAATTGAGCCAAGTCCCAGGCTTTTTCCCGGAACATGCCGGCTGGGAGCAGGAGAAACCAGCAACCGGCCTGCACATCAGAGGACTCAGGGGGTGAGACGTTCCACCAGGAGTCACAGCAATGTATCTACTCACCCCCGGGTCTTAAGCGACCCAGAGAAGCCACAATGCTTCCAACATGGAGGAGAAACCTGCAAGCGTGCATGATGGCTGTCTTTCGGGAGGAAAGCTGAGTGCTCACAGAGGTGATGCCGACCTCACTGAAGAGGGCTGGGGCTGCAGAGACCCCGGGAGTCCTTGTCCACCTAAGCCTCCTGGGTCATGAGCCACCTCCATGAGTATGAAGAGGCAAGTAAGATCATCAGGAGGCTCCAGGAGGAGCTTCGCTGCACCAGCGCCAGAGTTGCAGGAGCCTCCAAACCGAGGAAGAATCAGCACCAGGCGGAGGTAAAGAGGCTGAAGCTTGAAATTAATGAGCTGGAGGTAAGGAAAGCATTCCTTAGAGAAAAAAGAAAACTAAATGAGGACAGATTCAGAGAAATGGCTTGTAATAGAGAGCAAAGGCAGATGGGGCTGCAGCCTGAGAGCCAGGTGGATGATGAGGAGGAGGATGACCAGCAGAAAACCCCACCTGACAGCCTGCATTGTCACCCACAGGCCACATGCAGCGAGCTTCCTGCAGGACAGGCGACATTGACATCTAGTCGCAGTTCTGGCTCTGGGGAGGACAGTGATAAGGCTGTAAAGAAGGGGGAGAGATCACTAATGGTAGACGGTCGAGAGGTTGATCTATCCTGGACAGAGAGGCATGGCCTCTGGGCCTTTCGAGAGCAAAAAGGGGGATGCAATGTGGTCCTTCCCAGCAGCTGGGCCAGGTAGTGTGCATAGGAATGTGTTCTGTTTTTGGTGGAGGGGCAGTGATGCATGTCCTCCAAGGTCTAAGGTTGTGGAGCTCCTGCTGAAGATGGGCTTCAAGGCAATTTACATCTATGCCTTGATACATCCCTATTCCACGCCTGAGTTTGATGTCCGCTATGTTCGGCCAGAGGGGCTTGAGCTCTTCTGGTCGAATTATGAGTTGGTAAAAAATGAGCCCGGCTGGATAGACTTTGCCATGCAGGTGGTGTTTCGCCAAAACCAAGTCAAGAAAGTGACAGTGATGACTAGTAATGAGTCTCGTTTTTGTTATGACATCATTGGCCGATATGGAGAGGTGGTGGAGGTGCCAAAGAAAAACTGTGACAAGTTTGGTATCTGGTCAGGGGCCTGGAAGTTTATTGTAAAACTTGAGCGTTTAGGTGGTATGGTTGCCCACTTTCCATCATCTGCCTTCCTGGGTAGGGATCATATCCAGGTCTTCTACCAGGGGCAACCGAAGCGCTGCGGCGACCCCACACACTTCAGTGCAAAAATATGCATTGTGTGGTGATATGAGCCATTTTTCTGCATTTTGTGTGGAGATTAGGTGCAACCTGCGTGGTGACTTAGGTCACCCATTCAGCCGTTGTCCTCCTTTGCTAATAACATAGTAACATAGTTATTAAGGTTGAAGGGAGACTTTAAGTCCATCTAGTTCAACCCATATCCTATCCTAACTTGCCCTAACATGTTGATCCAGAGGAAGGCAAAAAAAAACCCATGTGGCAAACAGTAAGCTTCGCATTGGGGAAAAAAATTCCTTCCCGACTCCACATACAGCAATCAGACTAGCTCCCTGGATCAACGCAATATTAAGGAAACTAGTGTATATACCCTGTAATATTATACTTTTCAAGAAAGGCATCCAGTCCCTTCTTAAATTTTAGTAGGGAAGCACTCATTACAACGTCATATGGCAGAGAGTTCCATAGTGTCACTGCGCTTACAGTAAAGAATCTGCGTCTGTGAGTATGCTTAAACCTTCTTTCCTCCAGACATAGAGGATGCCCCCTTGTCCCCGTCACAGGTCTAAGAGTAAAAAGATCATTAGAAAGGTCTTGGTATTGTCCCCGCATATATTTATATATTGTAATAAGATCACCCCAATTCTCCAAACTAAATAACCCCAAGTGTAATAACCTGTCTTGGTATTGCAGACCCCCTAGTTCCCTAATAACCTTGGTCGCTCTTCTCTGCACCCGCTCCAGTTCAGCTATGTCTTTCTTATACACCGGAGACCAGAACTGTACACAGTATTCTAAGTGTGGTCGCACTAGTGACTTTTATATAGAGGTAAAATTATGTTCTCCTCATGAGCATCTATGCCTCTTTTAATGCATCCCATTATTTTATTTGCCTTTGCAGCAGCTGCCTGACACTGGCCACTAAATGTGAGTTTGTCGTCCACCCATACACCCAGGTCTTTTTCAGTAACTGTTTTGCCCAGTGTTTTACAATTAAGCACATAATTATACATCTTGTTCGTTCTACCCAAGTGCATGACCTTACATTTATCCCCATTAAAGCTCATTTGCCATTTATCAGCCCAAGCTTCTAGTTTACATAAATCCTCCTGTAATATAAAATTGTCCTCTGTATTGATTACCCTGCAGAGTTTAGTGTCATCTGCAAATATTGAATTTCTACTCTCTATGCCCCCTACAAGGTCATTAATAAATGTTAAAAAGAAGCGGGCCCAAAACTGACCCCTGTGGTACCCCACTGCTAACCGTGACCCAGTCCGAGTGTGCTCCATTAATAACCACCCTTTGTTTCCTATCCCTGAGCCAGCTCTTAACCCACCTACACATATTTTCCCCTATCCCCATTGTTCTCATTTTATGTATCAACCTTTTGTGTGGCACCGTATCAAAAGCTTTTGAAAAGTACATGTACACCATGTCCACTTCATTCCCTTGGTCCAGTCTGGAACTTATCCCTTCACAAAAGCTTATCAGATTAGTCTGACAGGAATGGTCCCTTGTAAACCCATGTTGATATTGGGTCATAAGGTTATTCTTCTCCAGATACTCCAGTATAGTATCTCTTAGAAAACCCTCCAGGATTTTACCCACAGTTGAGGTTAAACTTACTGGCCTATAATTTCCAAGTTCAGTTTTTGTCCCCTTTTTGAATATTGGCACCACATTTGGAATACGCCAGTCCTGTGGTACAGACCCTGTTATTATGGAATCTTTAAAGATTAAAAATAATGGTCTATCTATGACTGTGCTTAATTCCTGCAGTACTCGGGGGTGTATCCCATCCAGGCCCGGGGATTTGTCAATTTTAGTGATTTTTAGACGACGCCGTACTTCCTGCTGGGTTAAGCAGGTGACATTTAATGGAGAATTTTTATCCCTGATCATGTTATCTGTCATGGGATTTTCTTGTGTAACTACTGTTGAAAAAAAAGTCATTTAGCATATTGGCTTTTTCCTCATTCTCATCTACCATTTCACCCAGACTATTTTTAAGGGGGCCAACACTATCATTTTTTAGTTTCTTACTATTTATGTAGTTAAAGAATATTTTGGGATTATTTTTACTTTCTCTGGCAATGAGTCTCTCTGTCTCAAACTTTGCTGTTTTGATTTGCTTTTTACAGAATTTATTTAATTTTCTGTATTTATTAAATGCCTCATCACTACCTACTTGCTTTAATTCTCTAAATGCTTTATTTTTATCTCTTATTGCACCCCTTACAGCTCTATTTAGCCATAGTGGTTTCCTCCTGTTTCTAGCATGTTTATTCCCATACGGTATATATTGTGCACAGGTCCTATTCAGGATGCTAATAAACGTCTCCCATTTTCTTTGTGTATTTTTATGTCTCAGGATATCGTCTCAGTTAATTGCACCAAGATCATCTCTCATCCGTTGGAAATTTGCCTTCCTGAAGTTTAGTGTCCTTGTAACCCCTCTATTACACATCTTATTAAAGGATACATGAAAACTTATTAATTTGTGATCACTATTACCCAAGTGACCCTCAACCCTTACATTTGATATGCGGTCTGGCCTGTTGGTTAATATTAGGTTTAGCAGTGCCCACCCTCTTGTTGGGTCCTGAACCAGTTGTGAAAGGTAATTGTCTCTCATAGTTGTCAAAAACCTATTACCTTTGCTGGAACTGCAGGTTTCGGTTCCCCAATGTATTTCAGGGTAGTTGAAGTCCCCCATAATAATGACTTCTCCTTGAGTCACAGCTTCATCTATTTGCTTTATGAGGATATTCTCTGTTGCTTCCATTATTTTTGGAGACTTATAACAAGCCCTTATCAGTAATTTATTATTTTTTCCCCCTCCCCTTATCTCTACTGTGAGAATCATGTGGGAATAGTGGATGAGGGCAGGTATATCTCGCCCAGATTCCTTTCCTATGTGGCCTAGTCTGGTCAGTATCGCACCTGCTTGCTAATGAATAATGGGAGGTGGATATAAAAGGATGCCAGGTGGTGGTGTGAGTGTCTCAGCCTGGGAACACAGAGAGCCTGTCTGTGTGAGAGACACACGTCAGTGAAAGCAGTGCCCACTGCAACTGTGGTTTGGCTGGACGGGAGAAGCCCGCCAGTTGGTAGTTAGGTTGTCCATTGTTTAGTTAGTGCCGGACAGGCAAGGATTTGTTTTATGTTTTATTTCCTTTTGCATTGCTTTCACCGTTAATAAACCTGACCCAGGGTCAGTTACACCCGAATCCCAGCTCTGCGCCTGAGTTTCTTGCTGAATGCACGTGACCTTTGACCCCAGCAAAGCCGATCCCGGAGTGTTTTATCACATTACCCACAGGGACTCAACATTTTCATTAGATTCATATATATTATCACGAAGGATGGGTTTTAAGGATGATTTTACATATAAACACACGCCTCCCCCTCGCTTATTTGTACAGTCATTTCTGAACAGACTATAGCCCTGTAAATTAACCGCCCAGTCATGGCTCTCGTCCAGCCATGTCTCAGATATCCCCACCATGTCATAATTATGTTCTAACAACATTAACTCCAATTCCTCCATTTTGTTGGCGAGGCTTCTGGCATTAGTATACATGCACTTTATGTATCTCTTTGTACCTCTATTTCTTAAATTATTAACTGTTCTAACCCCACCCCCCATGCCACCCTCACCCCCAATGTCATTATTTGTGCCCAGGTCTCTATCTGCACTGTCTTCCCCTCCTATAAAAGGAATACCCTCCCCCGTCCCTAGTTTAAACACTCCTCCAACCTTCTAGCCATTTTCTCCCCCAGCACAGCTGCACCTTCCCCATTGAGGTGCAGCCCGTCCCTAGCGTAGAACCTGTAGCCAACTGAGAAGTCGGCCCAGTTCTGCAGGAACCCAAACCCCTCCTTCCTACACCAATTCCTGACCCACTTATTAACCTCCCTAATCTCCCGTTGCCTCTCTGGCGTGGCACGTGGTACAGGAAGTATTTCCGAAAATACCACCTTGGAGGTCCTTGCTTTAAGCTTACAGCCTAATTCCCTGAAATCATCTTTAAGGACCTAATGCAGTCGTGACCATGGTGGGAGAAAGCCATGAGGCTGATTCTGCTGGGGAAGGAACTAGCCGGGGTGAGTGGCCAAGGAGGAAAAGCAATAAAAAAGATACCTGCCCAGCTGAGGCGTCTAGACAAGCTCAGACAGGAGAGGGAGCTGGGCGAGCCCCGGGCTTCTGAGGTGGCCTCTTTCCTGGACACCAGTCTTGCTGTTGAGGCATCAAGGGATGATGAGTTATATGAGGAGGTCAGGAGGATCCACATGGAGGAAAGCGCCATTGCCTCCCATTATGAAAATATAGATGAGGATAATAGGCAGTGGCTAGAGGACAAGCATAAGCTCGGCACCAAAATAAGTGAGATAAAACATCTTCTACCGCTCTGACCAAGGTACCTAAGGAAGGAAAAACTGACTCCGTTCTGGTTGGTCTTGAGAACATCCGTTCCTCTGAGGAGGAAGCTGAGGGTGAGGTTCCGGCTTTGGCGGGGCTTACAGGGGGTGCCGAGTTTCCTTCTTCTGGGATTGTAAGGTCCATGGAGGGAGGGACTGGCCCAGAGTCTGGAGAGGAGGACAATAAAAAGAAAAAACATGTGGGAATGGATACCTCTGTGTCATTAAAAAGAGGGGGAAGGATTCCTCCTCTGAGGCAGAGGATAAGGGGAGTGGGAAGAAGAAAGCCATCTAACTCAATCACTAATGATGGTGGTACGCACTCCGTTGACGCTGGCGACCATTAATGTTGCCAGCATAAAGTCAAATACAGCCAGAATTGCGGCCTTTGATTTTCTCAGCCGGGATGACGCGGACATTTTCTTTTTGCTAGAGATCAGGCTGCCAAACATGGCAGACGTGTTTAAAGCTAAGAGAGGGTGGAGAGTCGGGCCCTCCTATTGGTCTCTTGCGGCCGACGGGTTAGTGAGTTAGAAATGGGGAGGTGTGTTATGAATAGGTCACCGAGGAGGATGGCAGGAATAGGCTAGGCCACCAGGAAACCAGAAAGGTTGGTAACTTAGCGCATTGCAGACTCCTAATCCTAACAACACAATTAGCAGTAGCCATGGGGCGTACGTACGATGCCCTAGACGCCTCAGCACAGACGGAGAACTAACTAAGCTTAAAGCAAGAAAGGTGAAATCTTAACTGCCCCAGAGTAGAACCCCAAAGAAATAAATAGCCCCCAAACATATATCGTCGGTGAGACAAGATGAGGCACAAACACAGGCAGAAAATAGACTGAGCAAATGATGTGGCCCAAACTAGATAGGAAAGACACTGTCTGCAATCAGGCAAAAACCCTTAAAAATTCAACACGTCTGATGTACAAAAAACACTGAGGTCTCACGACCGCTCCCCCACTATATCAGCATTCTGGTGTGAACTGGCAGCAAAGCAAAAGAAACTAATATAACAGGGGACTGAACAAACTGACACAAGCTGCAACATATGGAGCGGGGTCCAGCACAGCCCTAGCAGGGCGCTCGCTGAACCCTCACAGCAAAGCAGAAAGAGGCAAAACCAGATCAGATGCAAAGGATTAGCAAATGAACAACTTAACTGAAAAAAGGATCAGGCAGAAGACCGCAAACCTCAAAATGCACAGGAAGAAACAAATCTCCAGCAACAACTGAGGGAAGCCTGCTCACTTATATCCTCCCAGTCAGTAACCCCTGATTTCCAATCATCGTCGTCAGGTGGCGGACTTCTGTCAACCCGGCCAGCTCCACTACCCGCAGTAACCACCAGAGGGAGCCCCGACTCAGAAGTCAGATCAAGAGAATTCACAACAGAGGTGCCTGATCTTAGATGTCCTCATGAGGGGACAAGAGCTTCGGCTCATTAACATCTATGGTCCCCAATCTAAGTGGGACCAGAAGTGTCTCTTTATGAGGATCAAGCCCTACCCTTTTACAAGTCGGCAGGCAGTCTTTGGAGGGGACTTCAATACTGTCACGAGGCCCCGAGATAGAGGAGGTTTCAGAGACAAGCTGACTTATGATAGCGTCGCCCCTAATAGTATAGCTACTGAGGCTCGCCTGGTGGATGTCCACATTCGGCACACCCCAGGCCATGAGGGGTTCACTTATCATAGAGGTAACTGTAGGTCCAGAATAAATAGGTTTTATTTAAAAGGGAAAGCTGTCTCTTCAGCAGTGTCTGTTGTTGAGGTAGAGTTCTCCGACCACTGTTTAAATTTGTTTTCTCTGAATATTACAGAGACCCAATGTAATGGTTACGTGTGACTGGACACACCGCCTCCAGCAGGGCGAATTTATATGACACGCGACCCTGGATACACCGCCTCCAGTAAGGCGAATTTAAATAATAAGATGTGCAGCCGGATACACTGCCTCCAGCAGGCGAATTTCAGAAATACACGTAAAACCGGATACACTGCCTCCAGCAGGGCGAATTTAAATAATAAGGGGAAACACCAGGGAAACAATTACAATGGTGGGCCCTGCGATAGGGGACGTGGAGACCTCCTGCACTCCCCTGAGTCAGTGTCACTGCACTCCTACCGATCCCTAGGCCGGTTCCGCCCCGGGCGCCGCTCAGGATACCTTTAAACACTAGCTCGCCCTGCACCTACCCCTTTCTAGTGAAATGGCCGGTGCAGAGACATCCCACCACTGCACTGAAACACACATAAAGGAAAGGCACACACAGGGAAACACCACTTAGCTTTACTCTGTTGCACTTGCTCCTGGCAAGAGTCCACCACCAGAATGCAGCTCTTCTCCTGAGACGCTGCCACCAAGCTCTGTCAGAGCTGCAAGGAAATCCCCTCTGACTCCTTCTACACCAGGGCTCTGACCGTGCTGCAAGGAGCTCTCTCCAGCTCCTTCCTCCACCAGGGATGGTTGGAAATGAATGCTATCACCAACGCTGATTGCAACACCTGTGACTCTTTTATAGCAGAGCCAGCAATCACACCTGCATTATAAACGTGCACTTAACTAAAGAAACAGTGCAATGACGCTCACCACCACCGGGGGCAAACTTAGAACAAAGGACACCGCAGTGCAATAATCCCAATGGCCACCGGGGGGCAAAAACCACACCAAAGCACACAGCTTCAGGAAAAAAAAGGTTACATGTGCTTTTAACTGTCATAATCCAACCTGGATCATGACACCCTCCAAATGGGAAGAGGCTTTTGGAGGCTCAATTTGTCTCTCTTGGAAGAAGCGGAGATAAGACAGTCCTTTGAAGATTTTCTTCAGAGTCAGGTACCCTTACTGGATCATTGTAGTAGTAAGTGGGAGATGTTCAAGAAAAGGGTGGCAAGATTCTTCCACCAGCTGTCAAGCCTCAGGAGTCTGAGCAGATAGCGCCTGTATCAGGGTCTGACAAGGAAACTCGAGCACCTTGTCTCAACTGGAGGTAGCCGCGAGGAGATCTCCAGAGTGAAATCTTTGCTTATGAGGTGCCAGTGCGATAGACACACATCTTTGGTTTTTGAGAGGTATTACGGGAAGTACAGCTCACCCAACCCTTACAGAAACTGCAAAATGTCAGTAAAGAGTAAAGTGGTTACAGGACTGGTCGACACTATGGGGTCCCTGAGGCGATCCAGATCAGGGATCCTTGGGGCAGAGGGATCTTGATTGGGATGAGATGTCGGCTTTCCTGGCTGAACCCATCCCTGAAACAGGGGTAGCCCCCTCTTGACGTTTTGACAGAGATGATCAGGGAAGAAGTAAAGTTGGCAATTGGAGGGCTTGCCCCCCAAAAATTGCCTGGTCCAATTTGCTTAACATCTGAGTTCTGTAAGACCTTTAAGGACGCTTTGGTTCCCCTCTTGACTGAGGAATCCAATGAGTGTCTTTCCTCAGGCACTCTGCCAAAGTCACGGGTCTACAGTTTGTTCTTCCAACTGTTATAGGGGAATAAACTGAACCTGGTCAAGAGGGAGGTTACTTACCATACGAGGAGACTAAGAGGGTTGGGTATGGTCAACCCTGTGGTATTCCTTGTGGATACCTTCATTAAGATCAATATTGCAAACCTTTGGAAAGAGAAGGCTCCTCTGTGGGTATTCTCTTATAGGGGATGGTTTCAGCCTTTCTTCCAGGAATGGGAGACAGGAGGGCAAGTGAATTATCTTCGCACTCCACATGGACATCTTCCGGCTTACACTACCTTGGGTCTGAAGGTAATTCGCCGATGGGGTCTGGGAATTTGGGAGATCAGGACTCTGCCAAGGAAACTCCTTGACAATAGTGTTTTGTTGACCCATTTCCAAAGGCCTCTGGCGCTCAGGGATTGCCCAAGTCAGGATTTTGGTGTGGGTTAGCATCTGAATTCTCTCAGGATCGCCTTGAAGTTTTGGGACTTGGATTGATGCTGCTTCCATGGGAAACTGAGTGAGGGATAATCTGATGTGTATGAGTTCTGAGGACAGGAATTCTCTCAGGATCGCCTTCAAGTTTTGAGACTTGGCTTGGCGCTGCTTCCATGGGAAACTGTTGTGAGCTCATCTGTTCATTCATCTTTTGTGTCCGAGGATCTCCCTCTTCTGGTGAAGGAAGGTAGTGAGGCTGATTTGGATGAAAGAAACCAAACACCTGATCAGGTGGATCGTGACTGGGTAACGGGATCTACAGACTGGATATAAGGCAGCCGACGCCCTTCTGAGTCGCTGGTGATTTCTCTGCTGGATTATTGGAGACCAGTCTGATTCCTGCTTCCCAAAGATAAGTTTTTGCTCTGCTATTGAACTTATTAGTTTTGGTTTTGTTTACCTTGTTTTTTGGAGTTCAGCCATCCCCGGCCGGGGGTGTGCTGGATTCTTTTTCCTTGATCAGTGTTCTCTTTTGCTCTGCTTCCAGAATATTCTGAGTGCTGATATAGGGTTTGAAGTCTAGTGACTTCAGGGTCCTTTTTGCTTATCAGTTGTGTTGGTAATATTTTTAGCAGGGTTTTCTCGGATTGCAGACAGCAGCTTTTCTGTCCTGTCCTTTTTAGTTAGCTTGGGCCCCATCGTTTGCTCAACCTATCTTTCTGTCTGTGTTAGTGGTTTCATCTTGCTTCACCATCATTATATGTTGGGGGCAGCCTATTGCTTTGGGGGCTGCTCTGGGGCAGTCAGTTTTTCCCTTTTCTCGCTTTAGGCTTATGTAGATCTCCGGCTGTGATGAGGTGTCTAGGATCACAGTAGGAACACTCCACGGCTACTGCTAGTTGTGTGATAGGATTAGGGGTCTACAATCCTCTAGTTTCCAACCTCTCTGATTTTCTGGGCTGAGCTTGTGTTTTGTTTTTTCCTCCTCGGTGACTGTCATAACAGGAAACTGTGTGTGAGGGACAATCTGAAGTGTAGGAGCTCTGAGGACAGGAACTGTCCTCAGGGGCATTGTGGTACTGTGCTGGAAAACATGGACCACTTCCTGCTTCATTGTCCCTTCAACACAGAGGTGTACAACAGAGTCTCCATTGGCTGGTCTCTGCTGGCCGGTCTCTCCTATGTGGAATGGGCCTATGGAGCATTTGGAGACCTTGGTGATCGGGACCGTTGCACCTTATTTCTAGTTAGCACAGTGATCAGGTATCACACGTGGAACACACGGTGCTTAGTATCGACGTAACAGAAAATCCTCCCAGTGGACGATGTGTTTAGGACCATACTCTGTGACCTGGTGAAGGGTGAAGGTGTGCTCTCTGGAGTATTAGGGACTGGGCGCACATAGGACCGCTCTCCTCTGAAGGGGCTTTTCTTTTAGTGTGCCCTAGTCTGATCATCTCCTTTCCTGGTGGTGGGCTGCTGCTGACACTGCAGATTTTTGTTTAGTTTGATCAGTATACAGTGATGTAGGGCTGCAGGCGCCGAACGTGGGCTTTGAGATTTGTTGTTATTGTATTGTTCGTTTCTGTATATATTGTATATATGGTGTAGGTGTTAGGCTGGGTGGTGGGAAAAGGGGGAGGTGGGTTCATCTTGTGGGACTATGGGACCCTGGGGTGTTTGGGTGAAAACTGGCACTGCCTGATCTGTCCTATGGATGTTGGACATGGAATGAGGCATGAGATGCAGGACCAGCTCTCGGGTCAGTTCGGGGATTGGGAATGGTGGGCTTGAGTGTTGGGTGGTGGTTATCTTAGTCTTGTATATATTTGTAAAGTTTGTGGTTATTTTATAAAAAATAACCTTTTTTTAAAATTTATTTTTATGTATATAGTTTTTAGTTTGCTATTATTTTATTTGTTATTATTTTCTTTGGAGACCGGACCAGAAGGTGTAAGTAGCTATTATTAGTTATTATTCTGTATATACGTATGTATAATATGTGTGAGGAGAGAATGAGCGGCTGGACCAGTGTCATTACAGTGATTATTTTCAGGCTGATATTTCTGATTTGTTTCTGTTATTATTATTGCTATGTTTTTCATTTTTATAATAAAAGATCTACAGGATGTAACACAGGATCAGTAATGTATGTAAACAGTGACTGCAACAGCAGAATAGTAAGTGCAGCTCTGGAGTATAATACAGGATGTAACTCAGGATCAGTAATGTAATGTATGTACAGTTGTGGCCAAAAGTATTGACACCCCTGCAATTCTGTCAGATAATACTCAGTTTCTTGCTGAAAATGATTGCAAACACAAATTCTTTGGTATTATTATCTTCATTTAATTTGTCTTAAATGAAAAAACACAAAAAGAATTGTCCTAAAGCCAAATTGGATATAATTCCACACCAAACATAAAAAAGAGGGTGGACAAAAGTATTGGCACTGTTCGAAAAATCCATGTGATGCTTCTCTAATTTGTGTAATTAACAGCACCTGTAACTTACCTGTGGCACCTAACAGGTGTTGGCAATAACTAAATCACACTTGCAGCCAGTTGACATGGATTAAAGTTGACTCAACCTCTGACCTGTGTCCTTGTGTGTACCACATTGAGCATGGAGAAAAGAAAGAAGACCAAAGAACTGTCTGAGGACTTGAGAAACCAAATTGTGAGGAAGCATGAGCAATCTCAAGGCTACAAGTCCATCTCCAAAGACCTGAATGTTCCTGTGTCTACCGTGCGCAGTGTCATCAAGAAGTTTAAAGCCCATGGCACTGTAGCTAACCTCCCTAGATGTGGACGGAAAAGAAAAATTGGCAAGAGATTTCAACGCAAGATTGTGCGGATGTTGGATAAAGAACCTCGACTAACATCCAAACAAGTTCAAGCTGCCCTGCAGTCCGAGGGCACAACAGTGTCAACCCGTACTATCCGTCAGCGTCTGAATGAAAAGGGACTGTATGGTAGAGAACCCAGGAAGTCCCCACTTCTTACCCCGAGACATAAAAAAAGCCAGGCTGGAGTTTGCCAAAACTTACCTGAAAAAGCCTAAAATGTTTTGGAAGAATGTTCTCTGGTCAGATGAGACAAAAGTAGAGCTTTTTGGGCAAAGGCATAAACATAGATTTTACAGGGAAAAAAAAGAGGCATTCAAAGAAAAGAACACGGTCCCTACAGTCAAACATGGCGGAGGATCCCTGATGTTTTGGGGTTGCTTTGCTGCCTCTGGCACTGGACTGCTTGACCGTGTGCATAGCATTATGAAGTCTGAAGACTACCAACAAATTTTGCAGCATAATGTAGGGCCCAGTGTGAGAAAGCTGGGTCTCCCTCAGAGGTCATGGGTCTTCCAGCAGGACAATGATCCAAAACACACTTCAAAAAGCACTAGAAAATGGTTTGAGAGAAAGCACTGGAGACTTCTAAGGTGGCCAGCAATGAGTCCAGACCTGAATCCCATAGAACACCTGTGAAGAGATCTAAAAATGGCAGTTTGGAGAAGGCACCCTTCAAATATCAGGGACCTGGAGCAGTTTGCCAAAGAAGAATGGTCTAAAATTCCAGCAGAGCATTGTAAGAAACACATTGATGGTAACCGGAAGCGGTTGGTCGCATTTATTTTGGCTAAAGGTTGTGCAACCAAGTATTAGACTGAGGGTGCCAATACTTTTGTCTGGCCCATTTTGGGAGTTTTGTGTGAAATGATCAATGTTTTGCTTTTTTGCTTCATTCTCGTTTGTGTTTTTTCATTTAAGACAAATTAAATGAAGATAATAATACCAAAGAATTTGTGTTTGCAATCATTTTCAGGAAACTGAGTATTATCTGACAGAATTGCAGGGGTGTCAATACTTTTGGCCACAACTGTACATAGTGACTGCACCAGCTGAATAGTGAATTCAGCTCTGGAGTATTGCATTTTGTTATTGCAGATTTACTCCACAGCAGTGAAAGGGGCTTACATGTGATATCGGCCACGACCCAGAAAGTAGAATGGAGCAAAACAACCATATTTTCCTAATCATTACATCTGTCAGGTTTACATACTGTACTGATGCAGCGTGAAGCACTTCTGAAGTAATACATAAGGTAATTCTGCAGCCATTGATATGATGAGTGATCTTGGCGATATGTGGCTGCTTTAACCCCTTAATGACCTATGATGAGCTATGTCCATCATAGGTCAGCTTCACCGCTTTGGTGCAATCTCAGCTGATGAGGCCGCAGCTTTTCTGGCACATGACAGCTGATTTGATCAGCTGTCATGTGCCCCTAACATCCACGGGTGGAGTTGCGATCCAATGGTGGCTGTTAACTAGTTAAATGCCGCTGTCAATCTTTGACAGCGGCATTTAACTTGCGCAAACCGAATGCACATCTTCGCCCCAGCCATCGGTCACATGACCACGGGTCGCCGATGGATTGGCATGACAACCCTGTCATTGTCATTGCAAACTGCTATGAGCGCCACCCAGTGGTCAGCACTCATAGCAGATGGGCAATTCTGCTGAAGATCTGCTCTGTGTAGCACAAATACACATACACATAAAATACACATATTTGGTATCTGTCACGATAATGTAAAATATCATGTATGATTTTCCCTAGTATCACACCTTCCGGAATATTCCAAAATCTTCTATTCACATAGTGATCTCTGCTATACCAGTGGTGAGGGATTGACCCCCCCCCCCTTTCCTTCCCCCTGCCTGTCAGGCCTGCAGCCTGTAACAGTCCCTCCTCCCCTCTCAGCCCTCTTCACACACTTGTAACCTGAGATACCAGTGAGTGATTTCCCTCCTCCCATAGGAAGGCCCTTTGTCTTTCCCCCATGTGCTGGCTTTTCATAGCCTATAATTAGAATCTAATCATTTGGTCATAA
Organism: Dendrobates tinctorius; assembly: GCF_039654945.1. Lineage (NCBI taxonomy): Eukaryota > Metazoa > Chordata > Amphibia > Anura > Dendrobatidae > Dendrobates > Dendrobates tinctorius. The sequence continues at coordinate 10,798,839 of NW_027361678.1, forward strand.
AGCGACGTGAGTTTATGATAGAAATATGAAAATTACATATCTGGGACGTGCGTAGACGAAGCTTCGTAGCCCGTGTTTTTCCCGGTTCCAGCGCTAACAGAACCCGAGAAATGGATTTCTTTTGAACAGAGGTGAATAGACCGTCCAAGTTTGGACTCATTAGGAAGCTGATTTTAATATAAGATGAATGATGGTTCTGCCGATACTCTGCTAGGTTCTCAAGCCCTGTTATGATCGTTATAAGTTTTCAGAACCAAATCTGTAACTCTGAGCTAGGGGAGGGTGCAGGTAAACCAGCCCCTTTAGTGATGTCACAAGCCCAGAGGTATAAGTTACTACACTCAGCCCAGCCTTCATTCTTGCCTGGGAAGCTGCTGCAACCGTACCCTCAATGCATTGTGACTTCTAGCCCCTCCCACCAGCATGGTTGCCTGAGATGATCTAAGTAACATGTGAGTGTTCATTTCTGTTTTAATTCCCTTTTTATTTCTAATCGCTTTGTGCATAAATGAATTGTCTTATATTGTAAAATCTTTTTATACCTTCTGTAAACACTGCCTACCTTTTTTTGGAGTAAAATATAAAATTACTAGTTCGTCTCCATGTTCTATAACGAATTTACACGTTCCTGAAGCTAATTACGCTACTAATTTGGGTTGGCCTCATACCCCTTTATTAATATAAATATTTATATATATATATTAATATTTATGTCAGCGAAGTGTGTTCTGGGCAGGTGGTTAGCGCTGGTAGTGACGGAAAGGGTTTTATAATCTGATTGTGTGCCTGCTGCCAGAGCATTTGTAATTCCCTCGCTGCAGCGTGCCTATTAGCCAGTGCACAACAAGCAGCCCATCCGACGACCAAATATCCTAGTTGCAGTTCCCTGACTGACCTGAGGGTAAAGGGGGCCCCGGAGAGCTGCAAGTTCCAAAGCGGAACTAGAAAGTGGGATCTATACATAAATCCCGACAGTTTGTAACACATTGTTGCCGGCGGTGGGATAACTAAAATAAGCCCCCCTGCTGTAAATTGATAGGTCAAGACTAGCTTGCTATTTTCATCACATTGTGGCAGTGGTGGGATAATTAAGATAAGCCCCCTTGCACATGTGATAGCCGTGTGCTGGCCAAAGGTCATACCCCCCTTTCCCTGACAATTGGTGGTAGAACGGTGGGATCATAGAGCATTAGTGATCTGATTTGAGCAATCATTCCTCTCACTAAAACTTGCACGGTTCTTCCGAGGACCCTACAGCATAGTTTTGAGAACAAAACTCTGTGTTTATTAGTCCTGAGACAATTGTGTGTACTTGCGATTACCCCCCTCCCTTTCTCTTTTTTTTTAATCCTATCTTTTATTTGGCAACGTGGGGAGAATCCTATTATAAGCGGCTGCACAAGGACGCCCTTGCAGCCCTGTGCACGTCAAAACAGCTTGACGCCACTGACTAGACCAAAGACCAGTTGTCGCTGCTCTGGTGCAATGGGAGGAGAACCAGGGCGCAGAAGGCAGCACCAATGCCGATGGTGCAGCCACAGAGGTCCAGCTGGTGCAGACCGGCCTGACCAGCAGCCAGGAAGTCATGGACCGCTATCTGCAAATGGCCCTACAACAACTCCCTGCCGAAGACCATGTTGGACGTCTGCAGCTGATCCAGCAAGCTCAAGAGAAAGCCGAGAGCCAAGCCCAGCGGGACCATGAGCTCAGTGCCAGTTCATCTACCACGCCGAGCAGTGAGTCAAGCCACACTCCGTTCCCTAAACCCCAGCCAGAGCATTTTCCCGTGATGGAAAAGGACGGGAACTTGGACACTTTTCTGCGGGCCTTTGAGAAAGCCTGCCGACAGTACTAGCTGCCTACGGAACAATGGGCCAGGTACTTGACCCCAGGGCTTAAAGACAAAGCTCTGGAGGCGTTTGCTTCTCTCCTGCCAAAACAAGGTGACAACTATGACACCATCAAGCAGGCCCTGATCGCCAAATACCGGCCCTAACCCCTGAGGTATAAAGCAAGAAGCTGCGGAACCTCCAACGTGGCCCACACAACAGTTATAGTGATGTGGTGCAAGGACTGATCCACGGACTGTCAGTGACCACCTTTGAACTGCTGAAAGACCTGATGATCAAAGACCAGTTCTTACATCTTTGCCCAGCTGAGGTCCGACAGTTCATACTTGACTGAAGGTCAACGAATGTGGACTAAGTAGCACAGATCGCGGACACCTATGAGGCCAACCGGAGACACGGAAGCCAGTCACCACCAGCTGGAGAGAGGGTAAGCCTGTAACCAACCCCAGTGCCCCTGCCAGCCGTCCCTCCGGAGGCCCTGTCTCATTTGCCAACACCAGGCCTACTTCAGACACTGACAAGTGTTTTTTCTGCAATCTGAAAAAAACTCTTTGGATTAAAATTCTTGGACTTAAGTGCGCTGCCAGACAAATTATCACATTCAAATCAGGTAGATGAATTAGCCTTTTAAATCCCAACGCGTTTCGAAGTCCATAATACTTCTTCCTCAGGGGATTACATATATGAATACACAGAGGTGTTTCCAGTTTTATACATTCACATTTTAAAAATTGGCGCCAATGATGACATGTGATGCACCGCAAAGGTCAAAGTTCAAAGCAAATCAAATGTCATAAAATTGTCTCAATAATTCATCTGTGGTTGATAAAATCAATTGTTCTTTTATTTATTTATTTTTACAGAAAAGCTTATTTTAAAAACGAAAAAAACGATAAAAGGAGATGACAAAAAAAGCGAACTCACGTCGCATGAAAAACAAAAAGGACCACAGTCCAGTGCTCACACCATCACACCAAACAAGAACATATCTGAAAAAAGGATTAAGAAAAATAAATAAATCAAATGAGTGATGATTTGAAATAAAGGAAATCGTATAAATATGTATATTGGGAAATCGAAAATACAGTAAATTTAGATATATGTGTTGCTGAAATTGTATGTATAAAAATAGATATAATTGATGCTAAAAATATATATATAAAAAAATATATATAAAAAGAGAATAAAGGAATTTATATATAAATAAGAAGGTATGTATATAAGAATATATTTTAAAAGATCGAAAATACAATAAAATTTTATATGATAGGAAAACATTTCCTATGTTGAGTACGGGAAGCGATCCGGTTTTTCTTGTTGAACCAATTCTTGGTGGGTCCTGCTCCTTCGGCATGAGCCATTTATCCCTTTTAATCTCGATGAAATAAAATGACTGAGACAATGTTTTTATATATATAATTTTATTGTATTTTCGATCTTTTAAAATATATTCTTATATACATACCTTCTTATTTATATATAAATTCCTTTATTCTCTTTTTCTATATATTTTTTATATATATATTTTTAGCATCAATTATATCTATTTTTATACATACAATTTCAGCAACACATATATCTAAATTTACTGTATTTTCGATTTCCCAATATACATATTTATACGATTTCCTTTATTTCAAATCATCACTCATTTGATTTATTTATTTTTCTTAATCCTTTTTTTGGATATGTTCTTGTTTGGCGTGATGGTGTGAGCACTGGACTGTGGTCCATTTTGTTTTTCATGCGACGTGAGTTCGCTTTTTTTGTCACCTCCTTTTGTCATCTCCTTTTTTCATTTTTAAAATAAGCTTTTCTGTAAAAATAAATAAAAGAACAATTGATTTTATCAACCACAGATGAATTATTGAGACAATTTTATGACATTTGATTTGCTTTGAACTTTGACCTTCGCGGTGCATCACATGTCATCATTGGCGCCAATTTTTAAAATGTGAATGTATAAAACTGGAAACAGCTCTGTGTATTCATATATGTCATCCCCTGAGGAAGAAGTATTATGGTCTTTGCTACGCGTTGGGAATTAAAAGGCTAATTCATCTACCTGATTTGGATGTGATAATTTGTCTGACAGCGCACTTAAGTCCAAGAATTTTAATCCAAAGAGTTTTACGTGGCGGTCACTGTGTGTGGACCGTTGGACGTGCAGCAGGCTGACATACTGATTTTACATGCTTAACTCTCTCCAGGAAAGGGTGAGTATATTTCTTTAACATTCTACATAAGTTACTCAGATAAGACCCTATTGCGCTCTTGTTTTACCTATAGTTTGAACAATATTGGAATTTTTTTGCAATTTGGTCATATCAGTGCCATCTGTCCAGAGAGGCAGAAGAACCCCCCAGCCAAGGCCCCCGGGCCCAACGCATCCGTTCTTTTGGTGGGTGGGGTGGTTGGGAGGATGGATGACAACTTGCAGCGCGTCCGTGTGGGGGCCAGTCTCGCTAGAGGCCTCAAGGACACTGGGGCCGAATGAACCCTCATCAGACCCGAACTGGTGACCCCTGAAGAGATGATTGATGGGGAAACCCTAACCATCACCGGGATTGGGGGCGTCCGCTGCCCCTTGCCGATGGCCCGGGTTTTCATTGATTGGGGAACCAGGAGCAGGGTGAAGGAAGTGGGGGTGTCCAAACCTGCCCACTGATGTTTTATTGGGGACTGATTTGCGGAGGATGGCTGCATACTACGTCCCTGACACCCCTCCCCAATCTGATAATGCGGGTAATGCTAACCCTGATGATAATGATGATGGGAAACTGAATGTGTCACCTGACAATGCTTTATCAAATAATGATGCATTTGATAACCATTTTCTCCCTAGGAATGATGCTGATAGTGGTGTAAATGTGCCAGCTGAACCTGATAACAATTTTTCTGCAAAGGTTGATGTGTCCACAGGTACAGGAGTGCTCATCTACGTCGCTCTGCGGAGTGAGGCGGCTGAGGAACCCCTAGCAGGGGCAAGCGTCAGTGCTACAGGAAATGGTGAGATGCATGGGAACCATGAGGAAGTGATGCCATGAAACTGACCAGTGCCACCGAGGAAGGTAACTGGCCCATAAGTAGCACTGCTCCCGAAGTGTTGGAGGTGGATGGGTAGGCAATGCCCATAGCAGCGTCGGCTGATGGGTCTGTAGAAATCCCCGGGGAGAAAGCCTACGTAGTTGCTGTCACCTGCAGTCAGAGTGCCGGAACGCAGGTAGCGCCCTGCCTTCTGGACCCTCCTCCGCTACAGGAGAGACCGAACCAGAGGTGAGCCCAGAGCGGGTTCCAGAGGGTCCCAGTGAGGAAGGGACCTTGACGTCACTTCTGGCTGCCTCCAGCCAGGAGTTCCAGGCCGCTCAGCACTCAGATGCGAGCCTGGACAAATAGAGACACCTCACCGAGACGCCCACCTCCGCAACTGATAAGGAGAGGGTGTTCTGGGAACGAGGAAGGTTATACCGGGAGACAGTACCTGGAGAATCCCAAAAGGAGTGGTTGAGGGAAAGACAGCTGGTAGTCCCCTATCAATTTAGGGCTGAGTTGTTACGGATTGCCCATGAGATTCCACTTGCTGGACACTTGGGGATCAGCAAAACAAAGGCCCGGCTGTCTCAACACTTCTATTGGCCCAAGATGGGGACAGACGTGACCCAATACTGCCGCTCCTGTGCCACCTGTCAATGATTGGGGAAGGCGGGGCCTGCTCTTAAGGCTCCCCTGATCCCTTTGCTGGTGATAGAGGAGATTTTCCAGAGAATTGCGGTGGATATTGTAGGCCCGCTGGCCATTCCCAGCTGCTCTGGAAAGCGATACATTCTCACCGTGGTAGACTACGCTACCCGGTACCCAGAGGCAATAGCTCTGACCTCAACCAGGGCGGATAAGGTGGCGGATGCACTGGTGACCATCTTTTCAAGGGTAGGATTTCCCAGGGAGATGCTTAATGATCAAGGGACCCAATTCATACCTCGCCTAATGGAGGCTCTCTGAGAAAATGCAGGTAACGCAGCTGGTATCGAGTGCGTATCACCCACGACCAATGATTTGTGTGAACGCTTCAACGGTACCCTCAAACAGATGCTCTGCATGCTGGTTGGGACCCAAGGGCGCGATTGGAAGCGGTACCTCCCACACCTGCTATTCGCTTACAGAGAAGTTCCGCAGGCCTCAACTGGGTAATCCCCCTTCGAGCTCCTTTACGGCAGGCGAGTCCGGGGACCCCTTGGGTTGGTAAGAGAATCCTGGGAAGATGAGCCAAACCCCATGGAAGTGTCCATCGTGGAATATGTCATGAGCTTCTGTGACAAGATGCAGACCTTGACGCAGTATGTGCATGACAACATGACGCAGGCTCAGGCTGACCAGAAGCACTGGTACGACAGAACGCCCGGGAGCCGACCTACCAGGTGGGTCAAAAAGTGTGGGTGCTGGTCCCCGTACCAAAGGATAAGTTTCAGGCAGCCTGGGAAGGCCCGTACGTCCACCAACAGCTCAACCCGGTCACCTAAGTGGTCACGCTTGACCATGCTTGGGGTAGGCGCAAGGCCTTTCACGTCAACATGATGAAGGCTCATCACTAACATGAAGCCTGCGTCCTACCGGGTCTGCAACCTGCCTGAGGAAGATCCCCTCCTGGACATGCTGGCCCAAGCCAAGGCCAATGGGTCCATTGAGGACATGGAGGTAAGCGCCTCACTCCAAATCCCAGCGGTCGCGGTTGTTGGCCATTCCGGAACTCTTTCAGACCGTGTTCTTCAACCGACCCAGACTGACTGAGTTAGCAGTCCACGAGGTGGACACAGGGATTCATGCCCCACTATGGCGAACACCTTATCGGATCTCTGAGGAGGTGCAGCAGGTTATGCGCCAAGAGATCAATGAGATGTTACAGCTGGGGGTGATTCAACGGTCCAAGAGCGTGTGGACCTCACCTGTAGTTCTCGTGCCTAAAAAGGATCGGACCACCCGATTCTGCGTGGACTACAGGGGGCTCAATGCCATCACATCCTCTGATGCACACCCGATGCCGCGCATCGAGGAACTGCTTGAGCGGTTGGCAAACGCAAAATACATATCCATCATGGATTTGAGTCGGGGATACTGGCTGATTCCCCTGAGCCTTGTGATGCAGGAGAGATCCGCCTTTATCATCCCCTTTGGACTGTACGAGTCCACAGTCATTCCCTTCGGCATAAAAAATGCCTGTGCCACTTTCCAGAGGATGGTCAACCACCTGCTTCAGGGACAGGAGAAGTACGCCATGGCGTACCTGGACGACATTGCCATCTTCAGTTCCACTTGGGAGGAACATCTTCAGCAATTCCAGGAGGTGCTCAAGCGTATTCGCCAGGCAGATCTGACCATCAAGCCGGGAAAGTGCCAAATGGGTACGAGCGAGGTCCACTACCTGGGGCACCGGGTAGGCGGGGGTTCCTTGAGTTCAGAACCAGAGAAAGTGGACGCAATCGTGTCCTGGCCCACCCCCAGGACCAAGAAACAGGTGATGTCCTTCTTGGGCACTGCAGGGTACTATATGCGGTTCGTACAGGACTAGAGCGCTCTTGCAAAACCCTTGATGGACCTCACCAAGTGGAGTCTACCCCAAACAGTCAACTGGACAGCCAGCTGCGAGGCGGCCTTCCAAGTTTTGAAAACAGCCCTGTGCAACTCTCCAGTGTTGAAAGCAGTCGACAGCAGTCGCCCATTCCTGGTACAGACCGATGCCAGCGAGTTTGCCCTTGGTGCTGTGCGCAGCCAGGTTGACTCAGGGAACCAAGAGCACCCTGTTGTACCTGAGCCGGAAACTTCTGCCGAGGGAAGTGGCATACTCCACCATCGAGGAGTGCCTGGCCATGGTCTGGGTGCTACAATATTTGCAGCCCTACCTGTATGGGCGCACCTTCACGGTGGTAACCGATGACAACCCTCTGAGCTGGCTGCATACAGTGTCCGGAACCAATGGAAGGTTGCTACGCTGGAGCCTTGCCCTCCAGCAGTACGACTTTACCATACAATAAAAAAAGACAGCAAGCATCGAAATGCCGATGGATTGTCCCACCGGGGAAACCCGCTGAGGTGCGCATGGACGAGTACCGATGGGTCCTACCTCCTTAGCGCACTCTAAAAGGGGGAGGTGTAATGGTAATGTAAAATATGATGTAAGATTCCCCTGATGATCACATTTTCTGGAACAGTCAAGACTCTGCTATTCTCACACTGAACTCTGCTATGCCCAGTGTGGGGGCTTGACCCCCCTTCCTCTCCTTAGCTTGTCACACATTGCAGCTCTGTCTGCCTGACTGTAATGTGAAGCTCCAGTGTGAGCTCCTTCCTTCTTCCCCCTCAGCAGCACACATGCTCTCTGTAACACTACACCCGCTCTTTCCTGCCTCCTCCCTCCCCTCCTCACTGCAAGGAATGTTAATTAGCTAGTAGAAAGACTTTTTTTGTCTAAGCACATGTGGTAATATATAAGTGTGGGATATATTAAAGAGACCGTATCTCGGTATGAAACTGACATATTGGGACGTGCTCCAATCCGGCTTCACTACAGTGGTTCTTGCTAAATCCTGGCATCAACAGAACCAGAGAAACGAAGTTCTCCTGAACCGAGCGCAGTAAACAGCTAGTGTTTGATGTCTTTACAAAGCTAATTTCAATATAAGATGAATGATGGTTCTGCCGATATTCTGCTAGGTTCTCAAGCCAAGCTATGATGGTTATAAGTGTTCAGAATGCAAATTTGTACTTTGAGAAAGGGGAGGACTGTCACCAGCCAGCCCCTTTTGGTGATGTCACAAGCCCAGACTTATAAGTCTGCAACTGAGCCCCCCTGGGTAGTTGCTGCTTAGGAGCTGTGCCATAAGATCTCATCCATGAACTATGATGTCTGGTTTCACCCCCAGCCTGGTTCTGCCTGAAATGATCTAAGCATTATGTAAGTGTATTTTCTGTTTTAATCCTTATTTTATTTGTAATTTTATTGTACATATTTTAATTGTCTCATTTCGTAAAGCCTTTTTATCGTCTGTGAACACTGCCCAACTTTTGGGAATAAACTATAAAATGTATTAGCTCTGCCTTCTTGCTCTGTGACGAATTCACATGCCTATAAGCTAATTACATTACTGATTTGGGTTTGCTTCGAACCCCTCTATTAATTTTAAATATTAATCAGAGAAATCTGAAGCTGGTGACAGCGAAGTGTGTTTTGGCTGGTTGAGCTAGCTGGCAGTGGCGGAAGGGGTTTTATAAACTGATTGGGTGGCTTCGGCCAAAGCATTCATAACTCCCTCACTGCAAGTGGGCCTAATAGCCACTGCACAACAAGTAGCTCGTCCGTCGTCTAATTATCCTAGGTGTAGTTCCCTGACTGACCTGTGGGTAAGGGGGGCGCCGGAGAGCTGCAAGTTCCAAAGGGGAACTGGAAAGCAGGATATACATAAATCCCGGCAGCTTGTAACTTATTGTGGCAGTGGTGGAATAACCAAAATAAACTCCCCTGCGGTAAATTGTTAGGGCAACACTAGCTTGCTGTTTTTATCACATGGTGCCAGCAGTGGGATAACTAAGATAAGCCCCCCTATGCCTGTGATAGCCGTGTTCGGCCCAGGGTCACATACCCCGTTCGTGACATAAATAATAGATAGATAGCTAAACAGATTATATATATATATATATATATATATATATATATATATATATATATATATATATATATAGAGATATATATATATATATAGATATATAGATAGATAGATAATAGATATATAATAGAGATAATATATATAGAGAGATAATAGATATGAAGATAATAGATTATAGATAATAGAGAGATAATTAATAGATAATAGATAGATAATATATAAAAGATAGATCAATAGATAGATAACTAATAGATGATCGATAATAGAAAGATAGATACATAGATATATAGATAGATAATAGAAATATAGATGATAGCAAGACAGATAACAGATATATAGATAAATAATATATATATATATATATATATATATATATAGTTGATAGATGATATATAAATATAGTTGATAGATAATATACACTCACTGGCCACTTTATTAGGTACACCTGTCCAACTGTGTGTTAAGACTTAATTTCTAATCAGCCAATCACATGGCAGCAACTCAGTGCATTTAGGCATGTAGACATGGTCAAGACAATCTCCTGCAGTTCAAACCGAGCATCAGTATGGGGAAGAAAGGTGATTTGAGTGCCTTTGAACGTGGCATGATTGTTGGTGCCAGAAGGGCTGGTCTGAGAATTTCAGAAACTGCTGATCTACTGGGATTTTCACACACAACCATCTCTAGGGTTTACAGAGAATGGTCCGAAAAAGAAAAAAAATCCAGTGAGCGGCAGTTCTGTGGCCGGAAATGCCTTGTTGATGCCAGAGGTCAGAGGAGAATGGGCAGACTGGTTCGAGCTGATAGAAAGGCAACAGTGACTCAAATTGCCACCCGTTACAACCAAGGTAGGCAGAAGAGCATCTCTGAACGCACAGTGCGTCGAACTTTGAGGCAGATGGGCTACAGCAGCAGAAGACCACACTGGGTACCACTCCTCTCAGCTAAGAACAGGAAACTGAGGCTACAATTTGCACAAGCTCATCGAAATTGGACAGTAGAAGATTGGAAAAACGTTGCCTGGTCTGATGAGTCTCGATTTCTGCTGCGACATTCGGATGGTAGGGTCAGAATTTGGCGTAAACAACATGAAAGCATGGATCCATCCTGCCTTGTATCAACGGTTCAGGCTGGTGGTGGTGGTGTCATGGTGTGGGGAATTTTTTCTGGGCACTCTTTGGGCCCCTTGGTACCAATTGAGCATCGTTGCAACGCCACAGCCTACCTGAGTATTGTTGCTGACCATGTCCATCCCTTTATGACCACAATGTACCCAACATCTGATGGCTACTTTCAGCAGGATAATGCGCCATGTCATAAAGCTCGAATCATCTCAGATTGGTTTCTTGAACATGACAATGAGTTTACTGTACTCAAATGGCCTCCTCAGTCACCAGATCTCAATCCAATAGAGCATCTTTGGGATGTGGTGGAACGGGAGATTCGCATCAGGGATGTGCAGCCGACAAATCTGCGCCAACTGTGTGATGCCATCATGTCAATATGGTCCAAAATCTCTGAGGAATGCTTCCAGCACCTTGTTGAATCTCTGCCACGAAGAATTGAGGCAGTTCTGAAGGCAAAAGGGGGTCCAACCCCTTACTAGCATGGTGTACCTAATAAAGTGGCCAGTGAGTGTATATAAAGATAGATGATACGATAGATAATAGGTAGGGATAATAGATAAGATATCTATATATATATAGATAGATAAAATATATAAAGATAGATAATAAATAGATATAGATAGATAAAAGAGAGATAGATATATCATAGATCGACGGATGATATATATATATATGATATATAATGGATAGATAGATGACAGATAATGGATAGATTGATAGATAAGGCAGATAATCGATAGATAATAGATGATATATGATAGATAGATAATAGATGGAGAGATAGGTAATACATAGATATATGATAGATAGCTAATAGATAGATAAATAGATGATAGATAATACATATATATATAGAGAGATAATAGAAAGATAGATAATAGATAGATGATAGCTAAACATATAATATATATACAGTATAATTGATAGATAATAGATATAAAGATAGATAATAGATGGTAGACAGATGATAGATAAATAGATAAGAGATATATAATAGTTAATAGATATAAAGATAGATGATAGATAGCTAACAGATAGATAAAAGATAGATAATAGAAAGATAGATGATAGATAGCTAGACAGATATAGATAGATATATAGATAGACTATATATATAATCCAATTGATAGATAATATATAATTATAATTGATAGATAATGATAGACAGATAATAGATAGATGATAGATTGGGATAATAGAAAAAAGATAGATGTATAATAGACAAATTGACAGATAATAGATGATAGCTAGATAATGGATAGATAAATAGATAATTAGATAAGACAGATAAATAGATAATAGGTAGATAATATACAGATAGATGATTGATAATAGATTAATAGATAACATAAATAGATGATAGATAAATAGATAATAAATATATATATATAGATATTTAATAGATAATAGTTGATAACTAAATATGTAATATATATATAGATAATTGATAGATAATAGTTATAAAGCTAGATGATAGACTAATAGATGATAGATAAATAGATAATAGATATAGGTAATAGATATATAATAAATAGATAATAGATATAAAGATAGATAATAGATTGATAAAAGATAGATAATAGAAAGATAACAGATAATAGATACATAGATATTAGATACATAGATAATATATATATAAAATAGATAATAGAAAGATAGATAATAGAGAGCTAGATAGATTCGTAGATAGATAATACACTACTAAGGGAACACTTAAACAACAGAATATAACTCCAAGTAAGGCTGGTTTCACACGTCAGTGGCTCCGGTACGTGTGGTGGGTGACAGTTTCCTCACGTAGCGGAGACACTGACACACATAGACACATTAAAATGAATGTGTCTTTGCACATGTCAGCGTGTTTTCACTGACACACGGTCCATGTGAAAAACACGGAGACATGTCAGTGTTCGTGGGAGCGCACGGTCTGCAAAAATGCTAAACACGTGCACACAGAGAACAGTTCACACTGTCCTCCGTGCTCACAGATGCCCGCCGGGGAAGAAGCGCTACTGTAAGCGCTGTTCCCCTGAGGCTGGTGCTGAACCCCACTGTCATTCTTCTCTCCTGCTCTGCCGGCAACAGCGAGCAGAAGAGCAGAATAAATGAAAACCCGACGTGGGGTCCCCCTCAGTTCGTGAACCAACCAGCTTCATCAAGGTTGGTTCTCAAGAGTAGAGGGGTCCCCACGCTGTTTTTTAATTATTTAAATAAATAATTTTAAAAAAATGTTGTGGGGGTCCCCCCTATTTTTGACAACCAACCTGACTAAAGCTGACAGCTGAGGGCTGATATTCTCAGGCTGCTAAGTGGCCATTGATCTTGGCCCCCCACAGCCTGAAAACAGCAGCCCCCAGCTGCCCAGAAAAGGCGCATCTATTAGATGCGCCTATTCTGGAGCTTTGCCCGGTTCTTCCCACTTGCCCTGTAGGTGACATTAACCCCGGATTAGTAATGGAGAGGTGTCAATAAGTATTAATACTATAGTAATTAAAAGGTTAAATAAACACACACAATAAGAGCAAAGTATTTTAATGAAAGAATACACTACACACAGTTTTAAAATCTTTATTACACTGCTAATTCCATTGGGACGCCATCGATCTCCTGTAAAAAAAGGTGAAAATAATAAAGCAACAATATACATTACCTGTCCGATGTTCAGTCACGTCCCACCGAGTAAATCCATCTCGGGGGGTTAATAAGTTTACAGCTGGAGAGGTGCTAACACAGCTGCTTCCGACTGTAAAAGACTGTAGAATGAATGGAAGCAGCCGGCGCATGCTCAGTGATGAGCGGTGACGTCAGGAGGATGGTCTGCCCGACGTCCACAGATGGGGGTTGTGCTCACAGCCCAACACCGTGCAGGATGCTTGGCATTTGCCATAGAACACCAGAATTAGCATATGCACCACTGGCGCCATGTGCTCTTCACAGATGAAAGCAGGTTCACACTGAGCACATGTGACAGACGTGACAGAGTCTGGAGACGCCGTGGAGAGCGATCTGCTGCCTGCAATATCCTTCAGCATGACCGGTTTCGCAGTGGGTCAGTAATGGTGTGGGGTGGCATTTCTTTGGAGGGCTGCACAGCCCTCCATGTGGTCGCCAGAGGTAGCCTGACTGCCATTAGGTACCAAGATGAGATCCTCAGACCCCTTGTGAGACCATATGCTGGTGCGGTTGGCCCTGAGTTCCTCCTAATGCAGGAAAATGCCAGACCTCATGTGGCTGGAGTGTGTCAGCAGTTCCTGCAAGATGAAGGCATTGAAGCTATGGACTGGCCCACCCATTCCCCAGACCTTAGTCCGATTGAGCACATCTGGGACATCATGTCTCACTCCATCCACCAACGTCACGTTGCACCACAGACTGTCCAGGAGTTGGCGGATGCTTTAGTCCAGGTCTGGGAGGAGATCCCCCAGGAGCCCATCCGCCACCTCCTCCGGAGCATGCCCAGGTGACTTAGGGAGGTCAAACAGGCAAGTGGAGGCCACACACACTACTGAGCATCTTTTCCTTGTCTTGAGGCATTTCCACTGAAGTTGGATCAGCCTGTAATTTGATTTCCCACATTGATTTTTGGTATCCTTCCAAATCCAGACCTCCATGGGATATTGATTTTGATTTACATTGATAATTTTTATGTTTTCTTGTTCTCAACGCATTCCACTATGTAATGAGTATAGATTTGCAGCTGCAATATTTCAATCAGTGATATCTACAATGTGGTATCTTAGTGTTCCCTTTATTTTTTTTGAGCAGTATATATATATATATATATATATATATATATATATATATATAATTGATAGATAATAGATATAAAGATATATAATAGATAGATGACAGATTGATAAAAGATAGATAGATAACAGATAGATAATAGATGATAGATAATAAAAAGATAGATACACACAGTAGATAATAGATATATATATATATATATATATAGATACATTATAGATAATAGAAATATAGATTATAGATAGCTAGACAGATATAGATATATAGTTAGATAATATATATATAATTGATAGATAATAGATATAAAAATAAATGATAGATAAATAAATAGGGATAATAGACAGATAATAGATATAGATAGATATATAATAGATCGATAGATAATGGATAGATAAATAGATGATAGATAATGGATAGATAAATAGATAAGACAGATAATAGATAGTCAATATATAGATGATAGATAAAAGATAGAAGATAGATTGCTAAAAGATGGATAAATAATAGAAAGATAGATAATAGATACATAGATAATGTATATCTAGATATATAATAGAAAGATAGATGATAGATAGCTAGACAGATATAGATATGTAGATAGTGTATATATATATATATATAATTGATAGATAATAGATGATTGATAATAGATAATGGATAAAAGATAGATAATAGCCACAGATAGATATATAATAGATCGACAGATAATAGATAATGGATATATAAATAGATGATAGATAATAAATAGATAAGACAGATAATAGATCGATAATATATATAAGATAGATGTGAAGAGGGGTATAGATGTGAAGAGGGGTATGGATGTGAGGAGGGTGATTGATGGATGTGAGGAGAGTGATGGATGGATGATGTGAGGAAAGTGATGGATGGATCTGAGGAAGGTGATGGATGTGAGGAAGATGATGGATGGATGTGAGGAGGGTGATGCATGGATGTGAGGAGGGTGATGGATGGATGTGAGGAGGGTGATTGATGGATGTGAGGAGAGGGATGGATGGATGATGTGAGGAAAGTGATGGATGGATCTGAGGAAGGTGATGGATGTGAGGAGGGTGATGGATGGGTGTGAGGAGGGTGATGGATGGATGTGAGGAGGGTGATGGATGGATGTGAGGAGGGTGATGGATACATAAATGTGAGGAGGGTGATGGATACATAAATGTGAGGAGGGTGATGGATGGGTGGATGTGAGGAGAGTGGGTGGATGGATGTTAGGAGGGCGATGATTTGATCGGTGGATGTGAGGAGGGTGATGGATGGGTGTGAGGAGGGTGACGGATAGATGTGAGGAGGGTGATGAATACATGAATGTGAGGAGGATGATGGATGGGTGGATGTGAGGAGAGTGGGTGGATGGATGTGAGGAGGGCGATGATTGGATCGGTGGAAGTGAGGAGGGTGATGGATGGATGGTTGGATATGAGGAGGGAGATGGAGGAATGTGAGGAGGGAGATGGATGAATGTGAGGAGGGTGATGGATCGATGTGAGGAAGTGATGGATGGAAGTGAGGAGGGTGATGGATGGATGTGAGGAGGGTGATGGATAGATGAATGTGAGCAGGGTGATGAGTGGATGTGAGAAGATGGATGGATGTGAGGAGGGGGGGGTGGATGGATGGTTGGATATGAGGAGGGGGATGGATGAATGTGAGCAGGGTGATTGATCGATGTGAGGAAGTGATGGATGGAAGTGAGGAGGGTGATGGATGGAGGTGAGGAGGGTGATGGATGTGAGTAAGGTGATGGATGGATGTGAGGAGGGTGATGGATGTGAGGAGGAAGATGATGGATGGATGTGAGGAGGGTGATGGATGGGTGTGAGGAGGGTGATGGATGGATGTGAGGAGGGTGATGCATGGATGTGAGGAGGGTGATGGATACATAAATGTGAGGAGGGTGACGGATGGGTGGATGTGAGGAGAGTGGGTGGATGGATGTGAGGAGGGCGATGATTTGATCGGTGGATGTGAGGAGGGTGATGGATGGGTGTGAGGAGGGTGATGGATGGATGTGAGGAGGGTGATGAATACATGAATGTGAGGAGAGTGGGTGGATGGATGTGAGGAGGGCGATGATTGGATCGGTGGAAGTGAGGAGGGTGATGATGGATGGTTGGATATGAGGGAGATGGATGAATGTGAGGAGGGTGATGGATCAATGTGAGGAAGTGATGGATGGAAGTGAGGAGGGTGATGGATGGATGTGAGGAGGGTGATGGATAGATGAATGTGAGCAGGGTGATGAGTGGATGTGAGAAGAGGGATGGATGGATGTGAGGAGGGGGGGTGGATGGATGGTTGGATATGAGGAGGGGGATGGATGAATGTGAGCAGGGTGATTGATCGATGTGAGGAAGTGATGGATGGAAGTGAGGAGGGTGATGGATGGAGGTGAGGAGGGTGATGGATGTGAGTAGGGTGATGGATGGATGTGAGGAGGGTGATGGATGGATGAGAGGAAGGTGATGGATAGATGAATGTGAGGAGGGTGATGGATGGATGTGAGGAGGGTGATGGATGGATGAATGTGAGGAGGGTGATGGATGAATGTGAGGAGGGTGATGGATGAATGTGAGGAGGGTGATGGATGAATGTGAGGAGGGTGATGGATGAATGTGAGGAGGGTGATGGATGGATGGATGTGAGGAGGGTGATGGATGGATGCATGTGAGGAGGGTGATGGATGTGAGGAGGGTGAAGGATAGATGAATGTGAGGTGGGTGATGGATGGATGAATGTGAGGAGGGTGATGGATGTGAGGAAAGTGATGGATTGATGTGAGGAGGGTGATGGATGGATGAGAGGAAGGTGATGGATAGATGAATGTGAGGAGGGTGATGGATGGATGTGAGGAAGGTGATGGATGGATGTGAGGAGGTTGATGGATTGATGAATGTGAGGAGGGTGATGGATGGATGAATGTGAGGAGGGTGATGGATGGATATGAGGAAGGTGATGGATGGATGTGAGGAGGGTGATGGATGGATGTGAGGAGGGTGATGGATACATAAATGTGAGGAGGGTGATGGATGGGTGGATGTGAGGAGAGTGGGTGGATGGATGTGAGGAGGGCGATGATTTGATCGGTGGATGTGAGGAGGGTGATGGATGGGTGTGAGGAGGGTGTTGAATACATGAATGTGAGGAGGATGATGGATGGGTGGATGTGAGGAGAGTGGGTGGATGGATGTGAGGAGGGCGATGATTGGATCAGTGGAAGTGAGGAGGGTGATGGATGGATGGTTGGATATGAGGAGGGAGATGGAGGAATGTGAGGAGGGAGATGGATAGATGAATGTGAGCAGGGTGATGAGTGGATGTGAGAAGAGGGATGGATGGATGTGAGGAGGGGGGGTGGATGGATGGTTGGATATGAGGAGGGGGATGGATGAATGTGAGCAGGGTGATTGATCGATGTGAGGAAGTGATGGATGGAAGTGAGGAGGGTGATGGATGGAGGTGAGGAGGGTGATGGATGTGAGTAAGGTGATGGATGGATGTGAGGAGGGTGATGGATGTGAGGAAGATGATGGATGGATGTGAGGAGGGTGATGGATGGGTGTGAGGAGGGTGATGGATGGATGTGAGGAGGGTGATGCATGGATGTGAGGAGGGTGATGGATACATAAATGTGAGGAGAGTGGGTGGATGGATGTGAGGAGGGCGATGATTTGATCGGTGGGTGTGAGGAGGGTGATGGATGGGTGTGAGGAGGGTGATGGATGGATGTGAGGAGAGTGATGAATACATGAATGTGAGGAGAGTGGGTGGATGGATGTGAGGAGGGCGATGATTGGATCGGTGGAAGTGAGGAGGGTGATGATGGATGGTTGGATATGAGGGAGATGGATGAATGTGAGGAGGGTGATGGATCAATGTGAGGAAGTGATGGATGGAAGTGAGGAGGGTGATGGATAGATGAATGTTACCAGGGTGATGAGTGGATGTGAGAAGAGGGATGGATGGATGTGAGGAGGGGGGGTGGATGGATAGATGAATGTGAGGAGGGTGATGGATGGAGGTGAGGAGGGTGATGGATGGATGTGAGGAGGGTGATGGATGGAGGTGAGGAGGGTGATGGATGGAGGTGAGGAGGGTGATGGATGGATGTGAGGAGGGTGATGGATGGATGTGAGGAGGGTGATGGATGGATGTGAGGAGGGTGATGGATGGATGTGAGGAGGGTGATGGATGGATGAGAGGAAGGTGATGGATAGATGAATGTGAGGAGGGTGATGGATGGATGTGAGGAAGGTGATGGATGGATGTGAGGAGGGTGATGGATGGATGAATGTGAGGAGGGTGATGGATGAATGTGAGGAGGGTGATGGATGAATGTGAGGAGGGTGATGGATGAATGTGAGGAGGGTGATGGATGGATGTGAGGAAGGTGATGGATGGATGCATGTGAGGAGGGTGATGGATAGATGAATGTGAGGTGGGTGATGGATGGATGAATGTGAGGAGGGTGATGGATGTGAGGAAAGTGATGGATTGATGTGAGGAGGGTGATGGATGGATGAGAGGAAGGTGATGGATAGATGAATGTGAGGAGGGTGATGGATGGATGTGAGGAAGGTGATGGATGGATGTGAGGAGGGTGATGGATGGATGTGAGGAAGGTGATGGATGGATGGATGTGAGGAGGGTGATGGATGGATGAATGTGAGGAGGGTGATGGATGTGAGGAGGGTGATGGATAGATGAATGTGAGGTGGGTGATGGATGGATGAATGTGAGGAGGGTGATGGATGTGAGGAAAGTGATGGATTGATGTGAGGAGGGTGATGGATGGATGAGAGGAAGGTGATGGATAGATGAATGTGAGGAGGGTGATGGATGGATGTGAGGAGGGTGATGGATGGATGTGAGGAAGGTGATGGATGGATGTGAGGAAGGTGATGGATGGATGTGAGGAGGGTGATGGATGGATGAATGTGAGGAGGGTGATGGATGGATGAATGTGAGGAGGGTGATGGATGGATATGAGGAAGGTGATGGATGGATGTGAGGAGGGTGATGAATGGATGCATGTGAGGCAGGTGATGGATAGATGTGAGGAGGAGGATAGATGAATGTGAGGAGGGGGATAGATGAATGTGAGGAGGGGGATAGATGAATGTGAGGAGGGGGATAGATGAATGTGAGGAGGGTGATGGATGAATGTGAGGAGGGTGATGGATGTGAGGAAAGTGATGGATGGATGTGAGGAAAGTGATGGATGGATGTGAGGAGGGTGATGGATGCATGTGAGAAGGGTGATGGATGGATGTGAGGAAGGTGATGCATGTGAGTAGGGTGATGGATGCATGTGAGGAGGGTGATGGATGAATGTGAGGAAAGTGATGGATGGATGTGAGGAGGGTGATGGATGGAGGTGAGGAGGGTGATGGATGGATGTGAGGAGGGGGATGGGTGGATGTGAGGAGGGGGATGGGTGGATGTGAGGAGGGGGATGGGTGGATGTGAGGAGGGGGATGGGTGGATGTGAGGAGGGGGATGGATGGGTGGATGTAAGGAAGATGATGGATGGATGTTAGGAGGGTAATGGATGTGAGGAGGGTGATGTATGGATGTGAGGAAGGTGACGATAGATGTGAGGAGGGTGATGGATAGATGGGTGGATGTGAGGAAGGGGATGGATGGGTGGATGTGAGGAGAGTGATGGATGGATGTGAGGAGGGTGATGGATGGATGTGAGGAGGGTGATGGATGGATATGAGGAAGTGATGGATGTGAGGAAGGTGATGGATGGATGTGAGGAGGGTGATGGATGGATGTGAGATAGGTGATGGATGGATGCGATGAGGGTGATGGATTGATGTGAGGAGGGGGATGGATGGATGTGAGGAAATTGATGGATGAATGGATGATGTGAGGAGGGTGATGGATGGATGTGAGGAGGGTGATGGATAGATAAATGTGAGGAGGGTGATGGATGAATGTGAGGAGAGTGATGGATGTATATGAGGAGGGTGATGGATGGATGTGAATAGGGTGATGGATGGATCTGAGGAGGGTGATGGATGGGTGGATGTGAGGAAGGGATGGATGGATATGAGGAAGGGATGGATGGATGTGAGGAGGGTGAGGGATGGATGGATGTGAGGAGGGTGATGGATGGGTGGATGTGAGGAGGGTGATGGATGGATAGATGGATGTGAGGAGGGTGATGGATGGATGTGAATAGGGTGATGGATGGATGTGAGGAGGATGATGGAAGGATGGATGTGAGGAGGGTGATGGATGGATGAAGGTGAGGAGTGTGATGGATGGGTGGATGTGAAAAGAGTGATGGTTGGATGGATCTGAGGAGGGTGATGGATGGGTGGATGTGAGGAGGGGATGGATGGATAGGAGGAAAGGATGGATGGATGTGAGGAGGGTGATGGGTGAGTGAATGTGAGGAGGGTGATGGATGGATAGATGGATGTGAGGAGGGGGATGGATGGATGTGAGGAGGGGGATGGATGGGTGGATGGAAGGAAGGTGATGGATGGATGTGAGGAGGGTGATGGAGGGAGATGGATGGATGTGAGAAGGTTGCTGGATGGATGGATGTGAGGAGATTGATGGATGGATGGATGGATTTGAGGAGGGTGATGGATAGATGAATGTGAGGAGGGTGATGGGTGGATGTGAAGAGAGTGATGGATGGATGGATGTGAGGAGGGTGATGGATGGATGAATGTGAGGAAGGTCATGGATGGATGTGAATAGGGTGATGGATGAATGTGAGGAGGGTGATGGATGGGTGGATGTGAGGAGAGGGATGGATGAATAGATGAATGTGAGGAGGGTGATGGATGGATGGATGGATGGATGGATGTGAGGAGGGTGATGGATGGATGGATGGTGTATAGATGGATGTGAGGATGGTGATGGGAGCGCACAGAGGTGTATCAGGTAGATGATCGGTGGGTCACACACACGTCCAGGCCACGGTCCCCTGTGCAATCCCTCCACCCTCCCGCAGACTTTTTTCCTCCGGCTCCGCTCATTGGTCGCCCACTTCTCACGGTTGGATAAAAAACCAAGGAGGAGCGGGAGCCGAGGAGCAGACCGGGAAGGATGACAGGGAGAGAGGGGCCCCCCGCCGTCCCCAGGAGCACCGGCTTTGGGATCCAGGAGATATTGGGATTGAACAAGGACCCACCGACGCCCGCAAGGGGCCACCTTCACGCTCTGCCCCCGGGGGCTCACCTGCTGGCCGCTCGCTCCGGCCTGGGGCTTCTGGCGGCCGGCGGTATCCCGGGCTTTTACACTCAGCCTCTGCTTGTGGCGCATCACGGCGTGAGGTCGCAGCAGCCGGGGGCCAGGAGCCCGGGCCCCGAGGAGGAGGGAAGTCGCACCTGCAGCTCAGGTGAGAGGCAATAACCGGCACTATAATTGCAGACAAAACCGCAGCCGTGTACCCGAGACCCGAGCAATAGACGCAGGCAGAACCGAGCTCAGATACAGCTATGTGGCCAGTGACAAGTTATGCTACTCAGGGGTTAATAGCTGGAGTGTAATAACCGGGCTTTATAACACAGGAATCATCGCCAGCGATTATTGGGGAGCCGGATTATCAATCGGCAGAATCCTCAGAGAGCCGCCCGTAATCCGGCAATAATACGCAGATGTGCGATGTCGCCTTTCTATGTCTCTATAAAACACTGTCCCGATAATGACACGATATCTACAACACACAGTCGCGATCGTGGCATTCCGTCTGCACAATCCCTGTAGTGATGACAAATATCGGACGATGACGGCACATATTGTCGGCCGCTTTCGTCTATGCTCATTTGTGGAATCTATAATTCGCGGAGATCGTGACAGAAAGTGACACGATATCACGATACCACAACCGACACTATTACCAGAAAATGTAAAAAGCTGAAATACAAAAAAAAGACAAAGAAAAAAACAAGAAGGAAAAATAAAAATCAGAATGAAAGAAACCTAAGACCAGGTGTGATGTGTATATGAATTATTAGTATTGTATATGTGATGTGTAAATAAATGATCACTATTATATGTGTGATGTGTACATGAATTACCACTGGCTAACACAGTACAAAGATACAAACTGCTCAAAAAATAAAGGGAACACTATTCCAGTTGCAACAAGCTGTTTGTGTTCCCTTTATTTCTTTGAGCAGTATACATTTAGAGTTATATGTGTGATGTGCACATAAATTATCAGTATTATATGGGTGATGTGTATATGAATTATCAGTATTATGTGTGATGCATAAATAAATTATCAGAATTATATGTGTGATGTTTTTGTGAATTATCAGTATTATATGTGTCATGTGTACATGAATTATCAGTATTATGTGTGATGTGCACATAAATTATCAGAATTATATGTGTGATGTGTATGTGAATTATCAGAATTATATGTGTGATGCATAAATAAATTATCAGAATTATATGTGTGATGTTTTTGTGAATTATCAGTATTATATGTGTGATGTGTATATGAATTATCAGTATTATATGTGTGATGTGTATATGAATTATCAGTATTATATGGGTGATGTGTACATGAATTATCAGTATTATATGGGTGATGTGTATATGAATTATCAGAATTATATGTGTGATGTGTATATGAATTATCAGTATTATATGGGTGATGTGTACATGAATTATCAGTAGTATATGTGTGATGTGTACATGAATTATCAGTATTATATGTGTCATGTGTATATGAATTATCAGTATTATATGTGTCATGTGTATGTGAATTATCAGAATTATATGTGTGATGTGTATGTGAATTATCAGTATTATATGTCATGTGTATGTGAATTATCAGTATTATATGTGTGATGTGTATGTGAATTATCAGTATTATATGTGTGATGTGTACATGAATTATCAGTATTATATGTGTCATGTGTATATGAATTATCAGTATTATATGTGTCATGTGTACATGAATTATCAGTATTATATGTCATATGTATGTGAATTATCAGAATTATATGTGTGATGTGTATATGAATTATCAGTATTATATGTGTGATGTGTACATGAATTATCAGTATTATATGTGTCATGTGTACTTGAATTATCAGTATTATATGTGTCATGTGTACATGAATTATCAGTATTATATGTGTGATGTGTATATGAATTATCAGTATTATATGTGTAATGTGTATATGAATTATCTGTATTATATGTTTGATGTGTACATAAATTATCAGTTTATATGTGTCATGTGTATATGAATTATCAGTATTATATGTGTGACGTGCATATGAATTATTAGTATTATGTCTGTGATGCGTATATGAATTATCAGTATTATATGTGTGATGTGTACATGAATTACCGGCTAACATTGTACAAAGATATACATTCAGAGTTATATGTGTGATGCATAAATAAATTATCAGTATTATATGCGTGATGTGTATATGAATTATCAGTATTTATGTGTGATGTGTAAATAAATGATCACTATTATATGTGATATAGGAAAGATGTATATCTTTGTACCGTGTTAGCCAGTAGATAGAAAAATATTCAGAATTGAGAGTCCTCAGTGGCTGATACCTTTTAATGGCTAACTGAAAAGATGGTAATACATTGCACATTGTGATTCTTCAGATTTTGTATTAGTCTTTGCCTGATGAAGAGACCTGAGTAGTCTGGAAAGCTTGCAATGTGTTACCATCTGTTCAGTTAGCCATTAAAAGATATCAACCACTGAGGACTCTCAATTCTGAATATTCCACTATTATATGTGTGATGTGTATATGAATTATCAGTATTATATGTGTGATGTGTATATGAATTATCAGAATTATATGTGTGTTGTGTATATGAATTATCAGAATTATATGTGTGTTGTGTACATAAATTTTAGTATTATATGTGTGATGTGTATATGAATTATCAGAATTATATGTGTGATGTGCACATAAATTATCAGTATTATATGTGTGATGTGTATATGAATTATCAGTAATTATCAGTATTATATGTGTGATGTGTATATGAATTATCAGTATTATATGTGTGATGTGTATATGAATTATCTGTATTATATGTGTGATGTGTACAAAAATTATCAGTATTATATGTGTGATGTGTACAAAAATTATCAGTATTATATGTGATGTGTACAAAATTATCAGTATTATATGTATGATGTGTATATGAATTATCAGAATTATATGTGTGACGTGTATATGAATTATCAGTATTATATGTGTGATGTGTACAAAAATTATCAGTATTATATGTGTGATGTGTACAAAATTATCAGTATTATATGTATGATGTGTATATGAATTATCAAAATTACATGTGTGACGTGTATATGAATTGTCAGTATTATATGTGTGGTGTGTATATGAATTATCAGTATTATATGTGTGACATGTATATGAATTATCAGAATTATATGTGTGATGTGTACATAAATTATCAGTATTATATGGGTGATGTGTACATAAATTATCAGTATTATATGTGTGATATGTATTTGAATTATTAGTATTATATGTGTGATGTGTACATGAATTATCAGTATTATATGTGTGATGCATAAATACATTTTCGGTATTATGTGTGATTTGCACATAAATTATCAGTATTATATGTGTGATGTGTACAAAAATTATCAGTATTATATGTGATGTGTACAAAAATTATCAGTATTATATGTGTGATGTGTATATGAATTAACAGTATTATATGTGTGATGTGTATATGAATTATCAGTATTATATGTGTGATGCGTAAATAAATTTTCGGTATTATGTGTGATGTGCACATAAATTATCAGTATTATATGTGTGATGTGTATATGAATTATTAGTATTATATGTGTGATGTGTATATGAATTATCAGTATTATATGTGTGGTGTGTATATAAATTATCAGTAGTATATGTGTGATGTGTACATGAATTATCAGTATTATATGTGTGATGTGTATATGAATTATCAGTATTATATGTGTGACGTGTATATGAATTATCAGTATTATATGCGTGATGTGTACAAAAATTATCAGTATTGTATGTGTGATGCATAAATAAATTTTCAGTATTATATATGTGATGTGCACATAAATTATCAGTATTATATGGGTGATGTGTACAAAAATTATCAGTATTATGTGTGATGTGTAGAAAAATTATCAGTATTATATGTGTGATGTGTATATGAATTATCAGTTTTATATGTGTGATGTGTATATGAATTATCAGTATTATGTGTGATGTGTAGAAAAATTATCAGTATTATATGTGTGATGTGTATATGAATTATCAGTATTATATGTGTGATGTGTATATGAATTATCAGTATTATGTGTGATGTGCACATAAATTATCAGTATTATATGTGTGATGTGTATATGAATTATCAGTATTATATGTGTGATGTGTGCATAAATTATCAGTATTATATGTGAGAATTGAGAGTCCTCAGTGGTTGATACCTTTTAATGGCTAACTGAAAAGATGGTAACAAATTGCAAGCTTTCGAGACTACTCAGGTCTCTTCTATGCCTGATGAAGAGACCTGAGTAGTCTCGAAAGCTTGCAATTTGTTACCATCTTTTCAGTTAGCCATTAAAAGGTATCAACCGGACTCTCAATTCTGAATATTTTTCTATCTACTGGCTAACACGGAACAAAGATATACATCTTTCCTGTATCAGTATTATATGTGTGATGCATAAATAAATAATCAGTATTATATGTGTGATGTTTATATAAATTATCAGTATTATATGTGTGATGTTTATATGAATTATCAGTATTATATGTGTGGTGTGTATATGAATTATCAGTATTATATGTGTGATGTGTACATGAATTATCAGTATTATATGTGTGATGTTTATATAAATTATCAGTATTATATGTGTGGTGTGTATATGAATTATCAGTATTATATGTGTGATGTGTACATGAATTACCACTGGCTAACACAGTACAAATATATACATTTAGAGTTATATGTGTGATGTGTAAATAAATTATCACTTTTATATATGTGATGTGTATATGAATTATCAGTATTATATCTGTGATTTCTTTATGAATTATCAGAATTGTGTATGTCATGAGTACATGAATTATCAGAATTATCTGTGTAATGTGTATATGAATTATCAGTATTATATGTGTGATGTGTATATGAATTATCAGTATTATGTGTGATTTGTATATGAATTATCAGCATTATATGTGTGATGTGAAATATGAATTATCAGAATTGTATGTGTGATATTTACATGACTTAGTGTGATGAACCCGCACCTCGCCACCTTGCCTGACGTCACTATTACGTCGGAGGAATCACGCTGTACAGTCTCCTCAATTGCACCAACATGACGTTCCGCATCCCCGGGGGACGCTTAAGATCAATTTGGCACAGTTTTACAAAGACAACCCCTGTCCACATGGGACCAGGGAGGCACAGGGAGAGAGAAAATGTGTTCCACGCAGCCGCTGATGTGGCACAATACTCGCTTTCAATCCTGACAGGCCCCTTTCATTTGCACCAGTGAAGTAGAGCGCTGCCAGCCCAGTAGGACTGCCACCAGTTCCCCGTTAGATATAAGCCCGGTTTGATAAGGGAATTATATAGTGCCAGAAACCAGCCCCGGTAGCATGGAACGTTAAAACCGAGAACACGACGTGTGAATTCGTGGATCAAGACAAAAGAGTGACCAAGGTTAAATTATATTTAATCACCTTAATGGCACACTAGACAATACATTATATACACAATGGTTATAAATATACCATGGTCAAGTATGCAGCTAGAAGTGGTAGTACAAAAGTGTAAGCAGATAATACAAAAGTTAGTTACCGGCTTGATGTACAGCCATTGGATGCCTGCTGCCTCATGAAAGGTGTGGGTGCCAGCTATTTCCGGTTTCTTCCACCCCACTACACGTCGTGACCTCCCTTGGCAGAGAACGAAGGCCAACATCGTTGCATGTGCACTTAACCCCTTGGTCAGTCACTCCCTCCCCTTTTCCATGGGATTCTCCTTGTCTCCCTCCCACTTGCTCTGGCAAATTAATCTCCAAAACCTTTAATGGATTATAACTTCTCTTTTGAAGGTCATAGGGCGGTGATTTTTGTGCCAACAGATACAGTCAGGCTGCCGGTACATTTGGAGACCAAACACATCATCACTACCTGGCTTCTACTAGCTGTTCTATGTATCTCCCTACCTCTGAGATATAGAATGGGTTGAGAGCCTGGCGGGCGTTCGGGCCATTCCCAAAATCTCGAAAATGTAACAAGTATACAGCTAGGAAGTGTTATAAGTCCAAAACTCCGCTGAGCTGGGGGAATTCTTTCATCACTTAATTAGCTTTAGGCTGGAGGCATACTACCGTATAATATGGACAAGTGCTATGCGAGAAAACATCACAAAGCACTCAGACCAATGTTAATCTGTGGGGAAGCTCACATCACTGTTTTTCTTCTCGGCCGTATTATTCGTGCGAGTGACATAGCAGCATGCTGCGATTTGCTGCGTATATTGGCCAAGACTCGCCAATGTAAGTCTATGGGTGCAAGAAAAAATCGCACACCACACGGGTCATCCATGTGACTTGTGAGAAATACGCACCGGAGTCCTTTGAAAAGCTGGTAATTCATGGCCGGTGTACAGTAAAATCACACTCACAGGTTAGAAAAGGATGTATATATACACATAGAAAAAATATATATATATGTATATGTCAGTGACACACACAAATATATGTACTGTATATAGATATGTATATATATTGCAGAGAGAGAGATAAAGAGTAGCCGGTAATTCATTTGTTGGCTTCTGTAAAATCACTGCAGGAGCCGACAGTATAGGAAAGATGGATTACATACAGTAAATTCATAGAGAATAGGTAGATATGTACATGTCAGTGACAAATGCAATTAGTATAGTGTATGTGCAAAATTCTGGACATGTATTTAATGACTAAAAGATTCTTTTACGGAAAAAAATGGTGTGGGGTCCCGCTGTAATTAATAGCCAGCAATGTCTATGCGGACAGCTGAGGGCTGATGTTAATAGCCTAGAAAGGGGCCATGGATCCTGGCCCCCCCTGGCTAAAAACATCAGTTCAGCCGCCCCAGAAAAGACGCATCTCTAAGATGCGCCAATTCTGGCACATAGCCTTGCTCTTCCCACTGCCCTGTAGCGGTGGCATATGGGATAATAGTTGGGGGGTTGATGTCACCTTTCAGTGACATCAAGCCCCGAGATTAGTAATGGAGAGGCGTCAATAAGACGCCCCTATTACTAACCCCATAGTCAAATTGTAAAGAAAACACAGACACCCATTAAAAAATTATTTATTTGAGATAAAGACACAGACTCCTTTATTATTCTTAATTAAACCATACTTACAATCACACCTCATCTATGTGAAGCCCTCGTTCTCCTGTAATAAATATAAAATAAAAAAGCAACAATATACCATACCTGTCCGTAGTTGTTACCCACGCCGAAATCCATATCTGGGGAATATACATTTTCCCACTTAGATAGTGCTAAGATGCGACTGTCCCGACTGAAAAACCACTGGTAAATGATGAGATGCTGCCAGCGCAGCTTCAGTGACTAGCGCTGACGTCACCGAGTCTGCACTTCCTCACAGACTGAACAGCACTGAACTCTGGAGCATGGGAAAATGTCAGTTCATTTTCCCACGCTCCAGACTTCAGCGCCGATCAGGCTGTGAGGGAGCGCGGTATCAGTGACCTCACCACTATTCACTGAACCTGTTTCACAGCTGGGCTGAACTGCTGTGACCTCAGGACAGTGGGAAAATGCCAGTGATGAGGTCACGGCTCTTCATGCTCAGTGTATTCACAGCTGATCACCGTGAGAAATTGTTGTGATCTGCTATGCATTACATACAGATCTTACTATGCATTAAATACATGTCCAAAATTTTGCACACACCATACTAATTGTATTTGGGCTGGTTTTAGGCAAAGTGGGGCCCTAGGCAAAGTTTAAAATGGGCCCCCAAATGCTATCATACTGCAATATCACATAGAAGCATTTCGGTTGTATTAACATGCGCTGAGTTCAGGCCACTAAACCAGTGTGATCGATAATATTGAAATCATTCAACGCTTGTTTTCCGGCTTTTTTCGACCATCTGAGAAAGAATAATGGGGACAGAACAATCACTATTAGATCAATCTGTCCCTATACAGTATCATGTCATCAGCAGCAGATCTGCAGTTTAAACCGGCAATGTGCTGCTGAGAACAATGATTTTTATTCCGGCATAAACAATCCAGTCACTCGATGAATATGCAGCATTTTGCTTGTTTTGTATAATACACCCCATAGTCCTCCATATGTTACAGTATAATGTGCACCACAGTCCTCCATATTGTAATATGCACACCCCATAGTCCTTCATGTAATATAATATGTCCCATAGTCCTACATATAGTATAATACACTCCCTTTAGTCCTCCATATATTAAAATACACTCCTCAGTCCTCCATATAGTATTATACACTTCCCATAGTCCTCCATATAGTATAATACACTCCTCATAGTCCTCCATATACTAAAATACACTGCTCAGTCCTCCACATAGTACAATACGCTCCTCATAGTGCTCCATATTGTATAATTCACCGACATAGTCATCCATGTAGTAAAATTCACTTCCCATAGTATAATGCATCCCATAGTTCTTCATATAGTATAATGTATTCTCCATAGTCCTCGATACAGTATAATGCAGCCACTCCATAGAGCATAATGCAACCACCCCACAGAGTATAATGTAGCCCCCTCATTGAGTATGATGCAATCGCCCCTCATAGAATATAATATAATACAGCTCCTCATAGAATATAATGTAGCCTGTTGTGAATTCCCTGGCCCAGACTTCTGAGCCGAAGCTCCCCCTGCTCAATCTGGTGGTTACTGGAGGTAGTGGAGCTGGCCAGATCGACAGAGATTTGCCACCTGATGATGATGACGATTGGAGATCTGGGGTTACGGAGTATTTAAGTCTGCAGACTTCCTGCGATCCCTGCTGGTGATTGCTTTCCTGTGCATTCAGAGGTCTGATGTCTCCTGCCCTGTTCCTGTATTGTTCAGCTAAGTGATTCATTTGCTAATCCTTTGCATCTGATCTGGTTTTGTCTATCTCTGCTTGTTGTGCGGGTTCAGCTTGCTCCTGCTGGGGGCTGTGCTGGACCAACGCTCCATATGTTACTGCTTGTGTCAGTTTATTCAGTCCCCTGTTATATTGGTCTCTTTTGCTTTGCTTCCAGTTAATACCGGAGTGCTGATATAGTGGGGGCGAAGTCGTGTGACTTCAGTATTTTTGTGTACATCAGATGTGCTGGATTTTTTCAGTTTTTTTTGCGTGATTGCAGACCCCTGATCCTATCCACACAACTAGCAGTAGCCGTGGAGCGTACCTACGATGCCCTAGATGCCTCGGCATAGCCGGAGAGCTAACTAAGCTTAAAGCAAGAAAGGGGAAATCTAAACTTCCCCGGAGCAGACCCCAAAAGAAATAGATAGCCCCCAAACAAATATTGTTGGTGAGACAAGATGAATCACAAATGCAGGCAGAAAAATAGACTGAGCAAATGATGGGGCCCAAACTGACTAGACAGGATAGGAAAGAAAAGACACTGTCTGCAATCACGCAAAAACCCCTGAAAAATCCAACAGGAAAGCAATCACAAGCAGGAATTGCAGGAAGTCTGCAGTTTTAAATACTCCAATCCGTAACCCCAGATCTCCAATCATCATCATCATCAGGTGGCAAATCTCTGTCAATCTGGCCAGCTCCACTACCTCCAGTAACCACCGGAGGGAGCAGGGGGAGCTTCGGCTCAGAAGTGTGAGCCAGGGAATTCATAATAGTAGCCCCATCAGAGAGTATGATGCAATCCTCCCTCATAAAATCTAATACAGCCCCCCATAGAATATAATGTAGCCCCCCATAGAATATAATACAGCCCACCTGTTAGGGTTCACGGATCGTACAGAATATAAAATATGAGACAGTGCGATCGCAACCCGGAGTCCACCGTGCAGAGATGGTAAACTGCTGCTCTGTAATGGCGGACACTATATCGCAATATACTCACTGAACACCAGCAGGATAACCGCTGACCCAGTGTGTACATAAGCGAACTCTGTTACTGCACAGAGCTGCTGAAACAAATGCCGGAGCCTGTTAACCTCACAGGACTTAGCAGGGTGAGCGCTAGTACAAGATCACAGGACTCTGTCCCAGAGACAGAGGAAAGAGTCCCTCTAGACCACCAGCGCTCGACGCCGCTGCTGCGGTGTCAGAAAGACGGTAACAGAAATATAGTGCACCGAGTGCCCACTGCACCGCTCTGACAAACGCCACTAACCACCCAGACTAGGGAGAAAAGTGCTAGACTTGCACACGGCATTGCACTGGCGGATGCAGCTGCTAAGTGCGGTACTAATATGCCTAGGACTAAATGGCACAAAATGGCGCTGGGTGAGGTGCTGTGACTGGATAGCGCAGTGGCGCTAGACCTTGCCACTAATAGTCGCTGACTCTATACCCTAAACCCTGTAACAAGCAAAACCAGAGGGAGGGAATCATAAGGAGTCAGTCACCAGTCTCATGCATCCATCATCATACATACCACTGAAATTATGAATCTATACTAGCGCATGGCCAAGCGCCCATGCGAGTCTTTTATAGTGCCGACCTTCCGGGACCTTCCCCGTGGTCCAATCGGAACAGGCACGGGACCTGAGCATGTGACCCCTGAGCTCCAATGAGAGGTTGAGCCATGGGCATGCTCAGTGGAGCGAAAGAGGGACTTAGTCCCAGGAGCTACTCGTCGCTGGATAGTGTAGGCTGCTATTACTGAGCCAGGGATAGCAGCAGCAACCAACCCAACAGCACTAGCTTGAGCAAGGTGCCAGGACCGATGTAGTTACTAAGCAGGCTCCTCTGGGACTGAATGTGAGACCGCAGAAGGCAAGGCTTGGGATTCCTCCTGTGCAGAGGAAAAAGCCTAACGCCACCTCCCCATAGAATATAATGTAGTCCCCACAGTATATAACACAACCTCCCCCATAGAATATAATGTACCGCCCATAGTATATAACACAGCCAAATAGTATATAACACAGCCTCCTTTAAAAAAAAAACCCCCACAATCCTCACCTCTCCTCGTGCCTGCGCTGCTTCCGCCTCCTGTCTTAGCGGCTGCAGTGCCTGGCACACAGTGAGTGCATGATGACGTCATCACGCCCCCGCCGAGGCAGAGTGGGGAATGATGGGAGAGGGAGCGTCAGCTGATGCTCTCTCCTCCATCATTGCTTTGAACTGTACCGACAGATGCCCGTATAGTTCAATGCGGCGGGAGGAATCGGCGCTGGCGGCAGGCGGGCCCCATAGCGGTTGCGTGATGTGCCGCTAGCTGGGGGCTCCTGGGGGGAGCGTGGGCCCTAGGCAGCTGCCTGGTCTGCCTGCCCTGTCTATATGGATTTACTGTATGTAATCCATCTCTCCTATCCTGGTGGTTCCTGCAGTGATTTTACAGAAGCCGACAAATGAATTCTTCTATCTATCTCTCTATGAAAACCAAAAACAAAAAACAAATATCCTAAAATAAAAAAAGTAAAAAATAAATTGCAAAAATTGCATGAAGGTAGTAGTAATAATAATAAGGGTATTTAGTAAACATAATTTTGATCAAAAGAATGTACAAGCCATCCCACCACGTCAAGGCAACCCTTGTGGGACAGTCCTAACTCTAGTAATTAAAACCTTTCCACTTGTCACTAAATACCCTTGTTTTTGGTTTTCTCTGTGTAAAGGTCATGTGTTTACAGTTGTGGCCAAAAGTATTGACACCCCTGCAATTTTGTCAGATAATACTCAGTTTCTTCCTGAAAATGATTGCAAACACAAATTCTTTGGTATTATTATCTTCATTTAATTTGTCTTAAATGAAAAAGCACAAAAAGAATTGTCCTAAAGCCAAATTGGATATAATTCCAGACCAAACATAAAAAAGAGGGTGGACAAAAGTATCGGCACTGTTCGAAAAATCATGTGATGCTTCTCTAATTTGTGTAATTAACAGCAC
The DNA here is from genome assembly GCF_039654945.1 of Dendrobates tinctorius. NCBI lineage: Eukaryota > Metazoa > Chordata > Amphibia > Anura > Dendrobatidae > Dendrobates > Dendrobates tinctorius. The sequence continues at coordinate 10,832,361 of NW_027361678.1, forward strand.
CTGTAACTTACCTGTGGCACCTAACAGGTGTTGGCAATAACTAAATCACACTTGCAGCCAGTTGACATGGATTAAAGTTGACTCAACCTCTGTCCTGTGTCCTTGTGTGTACCACATTGAGCATGGAGAAAAGAAAGAAGACCAAAGAACTGTCTGAGGACTTGAGAAACCAAATTGTGAGGAAGCATGAGCAATCTCAAGGCTACAAGTCCATCTCCAAAGACCTGAATGTTCCTGTGTCTACCGTGCGCAGTGTCATCAAGAAGTTTAAAGCCCATGGCACTGTGGCTAACCTCCCTAGATGTGGACGGAAAAGAAAAATTGACAAGAGATTTCAACGCAAGATTGTGCGGATGTTGGATAAAGAACCTCGACTAACATCCAAACAAGTTCAAGCTGCCCTGCAGTCCGAGGGTACAACAGTGTCAACCCGTACTATCCGTCGGCGTCTGAATGAAAAGGGACTGTTTGGTAGGAGACCCAGGAAGACCCCACTTCTTACCCCGAGACATAAAAAAGCCAGGCTGGAGTTTGCCAAAACTTTCCTGAAAGCCTAAAACGTTTTTGAAGAATGTTCTCTGGTCAGATGAGACAAAAGTACAGCTTTTTGGGCAAAGGCATCAACATAGAGTTTACAGGAGAAAAAAAGAGGCATTCAAAGAAAAGAACATGGTCCCTACAGTCAAACATGGCGGAGGTTCCCTGATGTTTTGGGGTTGCTTTGCTGCCTCTGGCACTGGACTGCTTGACCATGTGCATGGCATTATGAAGTCTGAAGACTACCAACCAGTTTTGCAGCATAATGTAGGGCCCAGTGTGAGAAAGCTGGGTCTCCCTCAGAGGTCATGGGTCTTCCAGCAGGACAATGACCCAAAACACACTTCAAAAAGCACTAGAAAATGGTTTGAGAGAAAGCACTGGAGACTTCTAAGGTGGCCAGCAATGAGTCCAGACCTGAATCCCATAGAACACCTGTGGAGAGATCTAAAAATGGCAGTTTGGAGAAGGCACCCTTCAAATATCAGGGACCTGGAGCAGTTTGCCAAAGAAGAATGGTCTAAAATTCCAGCAGAGCATTGTAAGAAACTCATTGATGGTTACCGGAAGCGGTTGGTCGCAGTTATTTTGGCTAAAGGTTGTGCAACCAAGTATTAGGCTGAGGGTGCCAATACTTTTGTCTGGCCCATTTTTGGAGTTTTGTGTGAAATGATTAATGTTTTGCTTTTTGCTTCATTCTCTTTTGTGTTTTTTTCATTTAAGACAAATTAAATGAAGATAATAATACCAAAGAATTTGTGTTTGCAATCATTTTCAGGAAGAAACTGAGTATTATCTGACAGAATTGCAGGGGTGTCAATACTTTTGGCCACAACTGTATATATTAGATTGCTACAGTGTTCCAGTGTTCCCCTGTCGCCCATTCGCATCCTCCCCTCGTCAAGATAACTTGTCGGTGTTACCGTGGTTGTGGGGAAGGTGACTTGACGGACAGATTTGACGGGAAGAAGGAGGGGACGATTTGTGCACTACAGATGGAGATTGGCAATGACAGAAAGGTAACAGCAAGGAAAGACAGAAAAGGGAGTGCAGTACCGAAATTTGACCACAAGATGGCAGGGGGGACTGTAGTTCAGGACTTAACATCAGCTTACGGCTATATAAACTGCTTAGTCATGGGGGGTGGGGAAATAGGAACCCAGGAGGGAAATTCCCAGTGAGAGAGGGGATAAATAGGACTGGTTGGGGTTCCAGAGGTTAGGTTAGTCCCGGGAGGATCTCAGCAGAGAAGACTCAGGGCAGTAGACGCAGAACGGTGAAGAGCTCGACCAAGGGACTGACAGGAGAAGACAGTCAGGGGGGTGGCCCTGACATGACGTACCGCGGGACAGACGAGGCCCCGAGGGTACCGATTGGACGACGACCTCGGGCAGGTGAAGCGCTGGCGGTAGATTGCTCTAGGACAGCCCCAGCGAAAGATCCGCGAGGGACGTCATCACGACTAAAGGAAAGGTGAAAGGTACCCGGGCCTGGAAACGGAGAGCTGTAAATGACCTGCGGTGCATGGCTAAGGTCGTCAGGAGGACGGCCAATAAACCCAGATCTGTTACAACTGAATTCTGCCTCCGTCTCGTCTTTGCATCATCCGGTTGTGGTAAGTAGTAGACCACCCTCCAGTCCCGGCCCCTACCACATTTGGCATAGTCGGCAGGTTCGCCGCCGCTAATATGACATCTTCTGTTGTGAGTTCATTTTCCCCTTTGTCACTGAGGTCTGGTGAACTCCCTATTCTGGTGAGGGAAGGTAGTGAGCCTGATTATCAGGCACCTGAGCCTAATGATGATGACTGGCTGAGTGGAGTCACTGACTGGATATAAGGCTGCCGACGCCCTTCTGCCCTGCGGGTGATTTCTCTGTGGACTTCTAGGACACCAGTGTGATTCCTGCTCCTCTAAAGCTAAGTTTGCTGCTTTCCCTTTTTGCATTTGTGTTTTGTTTTTTGCCTTGCTTTTCTGGATTCTGCCATTCCCTGCTGGGGTGAGCTGAATCTCCTTTTGCCTGTTGCTCTGTCTTCAGAATATTCCTGAGTACTGACATAGTCTTTTTGAAGCCTAGCGTCTTCAGGGCCTTTTTCACTGTCAGTCTGTTGGCTCTTATTTTCATAGGGTTTTTCACGGATTGCAGACAGCAGCCTTCCTGTCCTTTCCTAGCTAGTTAGCTTGGGCCCCGTCTTTGCTCAGTCTATCTTTCTGTCTGTGTTGTGTTCTTTCTTCTTGCTTCACCGTCATTATATGTGGGGGGCTGCCTTTTGCTTTGGGGTCTGCTCTGGGGCAGTTTAGATTTCCCTTTCTGTCTTTAGGCTATCTAGTCCTCCGGCTGTGATCGAGGGGTCTAGGGCATCGTAGGAACCCCCCACGGCTACTGCTAGTTGTGTTGATAGGTTCAGGGGTCTGCAATCCGATAGCTGCCAACCTCTCTGGTTTTCTGGACTTAGCTTGCATTTCTGTTTTTGCCTCCTGCGGTGACTCAATCATAACAGAATCACCCGCCATACCGCAGATCCTAGGGTACTCAATAGCAGGAAAGAATTGTGTTTAAAAAAAAAAAAAAAAAAAAAAGGTGTGTATATTCTTTCCTCTATATCTCTGAGGCCGCAGGGGGAATTTTTTTTTTCTCTCAATGGAGATAAAGCAATTATCTGATCGTGTGGAGCAGCTCGCTGCGGAAGTGCGGGGAATTTCCGCCTATCTTGCTCGTTCGCATGCTGTTGAACCAAAGATCCCTATACCTGATGTATTTTTTGGGGATCGATCTAAATTTTTGAGTTTCAAAAATAATTGTAAATTATTTTTTGCCTTGAAGCCTAACTCGTCAGGGAGCTCCGCGCAGCAGGTTAAAATTGTCATCTCTTTGCTGCGTGGCGATCCCCAGGATTGGGCGTTTTCTTTGAAACCAGATGATCCTATTCTGACTAATGTGAACACATTCTTTCAAGCCTTGGGGTTGTTGTATGACGAACCTAATGCTATTGATCAGGCTGAAAAGACCCTGTTGGCATTGAACCAGGGTCGAGATTCTGCAGAGTTGTACTGTCAAAAGTTCCGAAAGTGGGCGGTCCTTACTACCTGGAATGATAATGCCTTGGCTGCTCTCTTTCGGAAGGGTTTGTCAGAAGCTGTAAAAGATACTATGGTGGGATTTCCTGTTCCCTCTGGTCTGGACGATTCTATGGCATTAGCCATTCAGGTTAATCGGCGTTTACGTGAACGCAGGATTGCACGAGAGGTGTTGCCACCGGTTGAACAGACGTCTGAACCTATGCAATGTGATAGAGTTTTGTCTAAGGCGCAACGTCAGGAGTTCAGAAGGCGTAATAAGCTGTGTTTTTTCTGTGGAGATGCCTCGCATATTATTTCTGTTTGTCCTAAACGAGAGAAACGCTTTGCACATACGTTTTCTGTTGGTGGTGTTCAACCTAAGTTTCTTCTGGCAATTACTCTGATCTGCTCCCTGTCCACATTTTCCGCCAAGGCTTTTGTGGATTCGGGAGCAGCCCTAAACCTAATGGACTTGGATTTTGCTAAACGTTGTGGATTTCCGATGACGCCTCTGCAGACGCCTAGCCCTTTGAGGGGGATTGATGCTACTCCTTTGGCGAAAAATAAACCTCAGTTTTGGACCCAGGTGGTCATGCGGGTCGCCCCAGACCATCAAGAAAATTGCAGATTTTTGGTGTTGCATGGTCTGCATGATGCCGTTGTTCTGGGGTTTCCCTGGTTGCAAATTCATAATCCAGTCTTGGATTGGAAATCTGTGTCTGTGGTGAGTTGGGGTTGTCGGTGTGCCTTTAGTGAGGCTCCGTTTTTTTCCACCTCTCCTCAGTCGCATGATGCTCCTGACTATTTGGCGGACTTTTACGATGTATTTAGTGAGAATGAGTCTGCGTCCTTGCCTCCTCATAGGAGTTATGACTGTGCAATTGAACTGAGCCCGGGGTGTAAATTTCCCAAGGGTCGGCTCTTCAATTTATCTGTACCCGAGCACGAGGCTATGCGGTCCTATATTAAGGAGGCGTTGGAGAAAGGTCATATTAGACCATCCTCTTCACCCTTAGGTGCTGGGTTTTTTTTTGTGGCCAAAAAGGATGGTTCTTTAAGGCCTTGTATTGATTACCGTGCCCTCAACAAAATTACTATTAAATATCAGTATCCGTTACCCCTGATTTCGGATCTATTCTCTAGAGTTAGAGGTGCTTGCTGGTTTACCAAGCTTGAGGGCGGCGTATAATCTTATCCGCATTAAGCAGGGGGATGAATGGAAGACGGCGTTTAATACTCCGGAGGGACATTTTGAGTTCCTGGTGATGCCTTTTGGGCTCACTAATGCCCCTTCTGTCTTGCAGTGCTTCATGAACGATATTTTCCGAGACTTTGTCGATAAATTTTTGATTATCTATCTGGATGATATTTTGATCTTCTCCAAAGATTGGGATTCTCATGTGGAACATATTCGGACTGTGTTCCGGATCTTGAGGGAGAATTCCCTGTATGTCAAAGGATCGAAGTGCCTTTTTGGAGTACAGAGGATTTCATTTTTGGGATTTATTTTGTCTCCGTCAACTATTGAAATGGACCCGGCCAAGGTACAGGCCAGTTATGATTGGGTTCAGCCCACTTCTTTGAAGGCCCTCCAGAAGTTTTTGGGTTTTGCTAATTTTTATCGGAAATTTATAGCAAAATTTTCTAGTATTGCCAAGCCATTGACTGATCTGACTAAGAAGGGTGCTGATGTGTTGAATTGGTCTCCGGAGGCTGTTGCTTCCTTTCAGGAGCTGAAGCGGAGATTTACCTCCACCCCGGTTTTGCGGCAACCTGATGTCTCACTCCCGTTCCAGGTAGAGGTGGATGCTTCTGAGATTGGTGCAGGAGCTGTTTTGTCCCAAAAGGATCCTGTAACATCTAAAATGAATCCCTGTGCTTTCTTTTCCCGAAAGTTCTCTCCATCTGAACGTAACTATGATGTGGGGAATCGGGAACTGTTGGCCATGAAATGGGCATTTGAGGAGTGGAGACATTGGTTGGAGGGAGCTAAACATCAAGTTGTGGTCCTCACTGACCACAAGAATTTGATTTACCTAGAGTCGGCTAAACGCTTGAACCCTAGACAGGCTAGGTGGGCCTTGTTTTTTACACGTTTTGATTTTGTGGTCTCTTTTCTTCCTGGAACTAAGAATGTCAAGGCAGATGCCCTCTCTAGGAGCTTCTTTGCTGATTCTCCTGTGGTGACCAAGCCTGCTACCATCTTAGGCGAAGGAGTAGTTCTTTCTGCCATCTCGCCCGATTTGAGACTTGCTCTGCAAGAGTTCCAGGAGGACAAACCTGAGCATTGTCCCAGTGGAAAGTTGTATGTTCCTGACCAGTGGAAGAAGAGAGTGATGTCTGAATTTCATTGCTCTGCATTGGCTGGTCATCCAGGTATTTTTGGTACTAGAGATCTGGTGAGTCGCTCTTTTTGGTGGCCCACCTTGTCTCATGATGTCAGGAATTTTGTGCAGTCCTGTGGGACTTGCTCCCGGTCTAAATCTTGTTCTCGCTCTAGTGGGTTGTTGATGCCTTTGCCGGTCCCCAGGAGGCCATGGACCCATATTTCAATGGATTTCATCTCTGATATGCCGGTCTCTCAAAGAATGACTGTTATTTGGGTGATTTGTGATAGGTTCTCTAAGATGGTTCATCTTGCACCACTCCCTAAGTTGCCGTCTTCCTCTGAGTTGGTACCCCTGTTTTTGCAACAGGTGGTTCGCTTGCATGGGATTCCTGAGAACATTGTATCTGACAGAGGAGTTCAGTTTGTGTCTAGATTTTGGAGGACTTTCTGTTCGAAGCTGGGAATTCAGTTGTCCTTCTCCTCTGCTTTTCACCCTCAGACCAATGGGCAGACAGAGAGAACAAACCAGACCTTGGAGTCGTATTTGAGATGTTTTATTTCCGCTGATCAGGATGATTGGGTTTCATTTTTGCCCTTGGCCGAATTTGCTTTAAATAATAGAGTTAGTTCTGCCACTTTGATGTCACCTTTTTTTTGTAACTTTGGGTTTCATCCTCGATTTTCTTCAGGGCAGGTGGAGCCTTCTGCCTGCCCAGGTGTTGACACTGTGGTGGAGAGAATGCACCAGATCTGGGACCAAGTGGTGGATAAGTTATCTCTCTCCCAGGAAAAGGCCCAGCGGTTTTCCAATCGACATAGGACCATTGGTCCCCAGTTTAAGATTGGTGATATGGTGTGGTTATCATCAAAAAATATTGCTATGAAGGTGGCTTCTCCTAAGTTTAAGCCTAAATTTATTGGACCTTACAAGATTTTGGAGATTATTAATCCGGTCTCTTTTCGTTTGGCTCTTCCTGTCACATTTAAAATCCATAATGTGTTCCATAAGTCCTTGTTGAAGAGGTTTGTTGAACCAGTTGTTCCTGGGGTGGCACCTCCGGACCCTGTATTGGTTGAAGGTAACATGGAATATGAGGTAGAGAAAGTACTGGATTCCCGTCTGGCTAGACGGAGACTCCAGTATTTGGTTAAGTGGAAAGGTTATGGTCAGGAGGACAATTCCTGGGTCTCTGCCTCTGATATTCATGCCAAAAGATTGGTGTGTGCCTTTCATCGGGCTCACCCTGATCGCCCTGGTGGTGTGGTTGAGGGTTCGGTGACCCCTCCTCAAGGGGGAGGTACTGTTGTGAGTTCATTTTCCCCTTCGTCACTGAGGTCTGGTGAACTCCCTATTCTGGTGAGGGAAGGTAGTGAGCCTGATTATCAGGCACCTGAGCCTAATGATGATGACTGGCTGAGTGGAGTCACTGACTGGATATAAGGCTGCCGATGCCCTTCTGCCCTGCGGGTGATTTCTCTGTGGACTTCTAGGACACCAGTCTGATTCCTGCTCCTCTAAAGCTAAGTTTGCTGCTTTCCCTTTTTGCATTTGTGTTTTATTTTTTGCCTTGCTTTTCTGGATTCTGCCATTCCCTGCTGGGGTGAGCTGAATCTCCTTTTGCCTGTTGCTCTGTCTTCAGAATATTCCTGAGTACTGACATAGTCTTTTTGAAGCCTAGCGTCTTCAGGGCCTTTTTCACTGTCAGTCTGTTGGCTCTTATTTTCATAGGGTTTTTCACGGATTGCAGACAGCAGCCTTCCTGTCCTTCCCTACCTAGTTAGCTTGGGCCCCGTCTTTGCTCAGTCTATCTTTCTGTCTGTGTTGTGTTCTTTCTTCTTGCTTCACCGTCATTATATGTGGGGGGCTGCCTTTTGCTTTGGGGTCTGCTCTGGGGCAGTTTAGATTTCCCTTTCTGTCTTTAGGCTATCTAGTCCTCCGGCTGTGATCGAGGGGTCTAGGGCATCGTAGGAACCCCCCACGGCTACTGCTAGTTGTGTTGATAGGTTCAGGGGTCTGCAATCCGATAGCTGCCAACCTCTCTGGTTTTCTGGACTTAGCTTGCATTTCTGTTTTTGCCTCCTGCGGTGACTCAATCATAACAATCTTCCATGACATGCCTGTGCCAGGAGAACCCAAAAAGGACTTGAGCTGCTCACCTGTGGATTACAAATTTATTCGCCTGTGGATTACAAATTTGAGACTTGCTTCCGGATTTTTGGCTGTCATCAGAAGATCCGGGGTGGTGGCATCAAGAGGTCGAATCTCGCCGGGAGACCTGTTTTCGGGAGCCACTTACAGCCCCCCAGACATCAGGCGGAGAGGAGGAGCGACTACGGGCTCTGCTGGAGCAGCCGCCGAAGACATCGCCTGGGAGCCTCCCCCGCAGGACCCACGAGCCTGCAGGCTAGCCCTGCCGGATGGCGGGGTGAAGATTGGAGGCTGCGGGGGCGCCGGGCAAAGTGAGAGATCCCCCGGCCCAACCGGCGGCTCCGCGACCAGCCCCCGCCACGTGGCCTCCTGCATTCCTGTGGGCCCGGCGGCGGAGAGCTTTGCGGCCTCCGCCGGGCTGAGTGACGCCTCTGCCCACATCCCCGAGGCACCTCGCACGGCGGCGCCACGTCCTGTGTCGCCGGTGCAGAGTCTACCTGTGGCCATCCCTGCCACGCTCTTCCTTGAGGCGGCGGCCTATCCATCGGGGCCTGCCGCCACCCCGGCCCTGTCTGTGACTCCGGTTGCAGCCTGCCCCGCGGTCGCATCTACATCACCCCCGGAGTCGGCTGCTGCCTGCTTGTCGGGCTCTGCGGCCTATCCACCGGGATCCACGGCTGCCCGTCGCCCGGCCCCAGCGGCAGCCAGGCCGCCAGAATCTGTAGCTGCCTCTGCCCCGCTCTCGACCTCGGCCGCGTCCCGTCCACCGGACTCCACGGCCTACACCGGACCCTCCGTTTGGGTTGCGGAGGTCATACAGAAGAAGGCCAGAGAGCGGGAGGTCTGGAGCCTGCTCCACGAGAGAGGGGAGGCTGGCATGGCGGCTTCCCGATCTAGGGGGCGGCTCGTGTATACCATACTGGAAAAAGAATACGGGTTCATTCGGGACCTCGCAACCGGCCAGAAGGTATATATCAACGTGATTTCCATCCGTCACGGCCGGGATTTGCGGGAGGGGGACTTGGTGTCATACTACAAGGAGTACTGTCCCCGCGGCTACTACGCGGTAGCCGTAATCGCTGAACCCGAAGGCCACGAACCCCTGTAAAAAGGACCCCTAGAGTCACTTCAAGCACCCCGGGGACCTCACGACTATGGGGTTCCCTGCTGGATTGGCGCAACATAAGCCGTCAGGAGATGGCCCGGACTACCGGGATTTCGGTGCACCGTTGTGCAGGCCTAAAAGGACAGTTATACGTCCAAGTTAAGGAAATGTTTTTTGTCTATTGTTTTCTCCTGACCTAGCAGGGAAGCGGGGGAGGAAGTGCTAATGTAAAAGGAAGGAGAAGTACTTATACTTTGTTTTGAAATGTTGTGTTAGAAAAAAAAAGAAAAAAAAACGACAAGAAAAAGGGGTTACCCCTGTTGGGTAACTCATATTGTTATTAAGGTAGAGGTAACAGTGTGCTAAAAATTGATTTAATGAGTAGTGTGTGTAACAAAAAAAAATGTGTGTAACAGGTCCCGGGTACGAGGTAGATGTGACAAAACCGCCGACCATGACTCTTTTTTAAGTGAAGGACAAAGAGCCGAGAGATATCGAACCAGACAATGGTCCGTCAGTCAGGTCCCCTACACCACGGACACCCCAAAAGAAAGGGCGGGCGCCAACAATGACCTGGTAGGCGAAAGGCCTCGGTCATGGCGTTCCGGATAGTTGAAGGAAGTAGTAGGGGAGAGTAATGGGAGGTACACGCCATAGAGTAGTCCGGGTGGACCTCGCCAACCTGAAAGAAGTTGTCACGTGGCGTGCGCGCCGGCGAGTAGCAGTAGGCTGCTCGGAGCATGGTGCTCCCGGTTTGGTTCGGCCCCCCGCATGTGGCAGGTTTGGCCCAACAACAGGTCCGACAACAGACTGTGGACAAGCTTCAGGACGACGTAGGTAGGGCGTACGATTGTCGGGACGACAATAGATAAAGGAAGGGGGAGTGTGGGGAAGGTGACTTGACGGACAGACTTGACTGGAAGTACAAGGGGACGATTTGTGTACTACAGACGGAGATTGGCAATGACAGAAAGGTAACAGCAGGGAAAGACAGAAAAGGGAGTGCAGTACCGAAATTTGACCACAAGATGGCAGGGGGGACTGTAGTTCAGGACTTAACATCAGCTTACGGCTATATAAACTGCTTAGTCATGGGGGGCGGGGAGATAGCAACCCAGGAGGGAAATTCCCAGTGAGAGAGGGGATAAATAGGACTGGTTGGGGTTCCAGAGGTTAGGTTAGTCCCGGGAGGAGCTCAGCAGAGGAAGACTCAGGACAGAAGATGGAGAATGGTGAAGAGCTCAACCAGGGGACTGACAGGAGAAGACAGTCAGGGGGTGGCCCTGACACGACGTACCGCAGGACAGACGAGGCCCCGGGGGTACCGATTGGACGACGACCTCGAGCAGGTGAAGCGCTGGGGGTAGATTGCTCTAGGACAGCCCCAGCGAAAGATCCGCGAGGGACATCATCACGTCTAAAGGAAAGGTGAAAGGTACCCGGGCCAGGAAACGGAGAGCTGTAAAGGACCTGCGGTGCATGGCTAATGTCATCAGAAGGACGGCCAATAAACCCGGATCTGTTACAACTGAATTCTGCCTCCGTCTCGTCTTTGCATCATCCGGTCGTGGTAAGCAGTGGACCACCCCCAAATCCCAGCCCCTACCACATAGTCATGGCCCTTCTTGTGATGAATGGCAAAGTTGTACTGCTGAGGGCAAGGCTCCACCATAGCAATATCCCATTTTTCAAGATACAGTGTGTAACCAGCTAAGGGGGTTGTGGTCCATTTCACAGTGAATTGGCATCCATACAAGGCTACAGGGCCTTCACAATTGCAGGCATTCCTTGTCCATAGTGAAGTAGGCCACCTCCCTTGGGAGGAGCATCTGGTTCAGGTACAAAACAGGGTGTTCTTGGCCCGTAGAGTCGACCTGGGTTAGCACAGCACTGTGGACAAAGTCACTAGCGTCGGTCAATACTACAAATGACCATGTGAAGTCGGCTGCTTGTAGCAGCCGGAATCTGGAAAGGGCAGTCTTCAGCGCCAAGAAAGGCTGTCTCACAGTCGTTTGTCCTTCTTTGTGAGGTTAGTCTGGGGCACTGAAAAGTGCCAGCTGGGCATGGAGGCCAGGCTACTATAGTAGGGCATGAACCTCCTATAGTACCAGGTGGTGCACAGGAAGGACATCACCTGTTTCTTGATCCTGGGGTTGAGCCATGATGCAATGGCATCCACAATCCTGTGCTCAGGCTTCAGAGAGCCTCTGCCTACCCAGTGTCCCAGGTAGTGGACTTCACTCATGCCCAGCTGGCACTTTTCAGGCTTAATGGTCAAGCCTTACTGGCGGATCCACCCCAGCATCTGGAGCAGTGCCCAGTGTCAATATCCTCGACTCAGATCCATGATGGTCAGGTACTTGGCCCCGGCGAACTAATCGATCAAGTCATGGATGTGCGGCATGGGGTAGACATCGGTAAAGTGACTGTGACAGCATTGACCTTCCTGTAGTCCACGCAGAACCGGGTTTTCAGTCCTTCTTTGGGGCGAGGACTACGGGAGAGGCCCAAGCGCTGCTGGATGCTTGAATGACTCCCAGCTTCAGCATCTCACAAGTCTCCTAGCGCATGTTCTGCTGCATCTCCAGGGATATTCGATATGCTGAATGCTGGATTGGGGGTGATCCCCTGTGTATACGTGATGAACGGCTGACTCTGCCCTTCTGGGCTTGTTGCAGAACAAATCCCAGCAGGCACTTAGGGTTGCCCACAGCTGAGACCATTGGTCTGACAAGATCTGGTTGCAAACCTCCACATCCCTGATGGTTCCACCTGCCCTAGCCTGGGCGAACAAATCCATGAGAGTCTCCGCCTCTCCCTCTTCTGGAAGGTTGTATACTGGGAGGGCGCAGTCCACAAAGGAAAAATTTTTTTGTCAGCTCACCAAACCGAAGCAAATGCGAAATCTGGAGGAGAAAATCCTCCCTTCCTGCTATTGTGGACCTCCGCCCATTTTATTTCCCTCCCACTTTACTTCAGCCAGCAAGTGTATATAGGTATATGTTTATTTGTAAGATGTTAAGCTATGAGTAAGGACCCTCTAGTCCGAAACGCGTAAGCGTCTGTCACATTGGTGAACCATATGTTTTTTATGCATCTATTCTGTTTTTAATAATTTTTTGGGAATAAAGTCTTTTGATTTTAACCATCCTTTGGTCGAAGTTGCTGGAACATCTCCTAAGTATTGGGAGGGCGCAATCCTCTGCTCATGATGTGCCTTCATCATGTTCACGTGGAAGGCCTTCCCCAGGCATGGTCGAGGGTGACCATGTAGGTTATAGCGTTGAGCCGCTGGTATGTAACAAGGGCACCGGGGTTGGGGAGGGCGTAGTAGTAACTGGGTTATATAAAGAAACAGTACATAGGCAGAGTCCACTGAGCAACACTATCAGCGAGCAGCCCCAGTCCCTTGCACATAGACAGACAAGACCAACACAGTTCTTTCCCCACAGATTACCTTCTCTGTTCTGGTCTCAGCAGTCCGGGCGATTAATACTCCAGAAAGGCAGCTGTTCTCCAACAGGGAAAATAAATTTTAATAAACAGGGATGGAGTAGAATAACAAGAATACAGCACTGGATTCCTGATCTTTCTCTGACATGCTCCACAGCCGCACCCACAGCAGCTGTGGCAGCCAAAGATAGACTGTGGTCCACTCACTGGAGCCCTGGACCCTTGACACCCCTCCAGTGGGGGGCCCTTCCAGATTCCTGGGGCCCGTGTTGTGATCCTCAGTCCTTTGATTCTTGGGACCCCTCTTGAGTCCCTGGAGTCTTTTGAGTCCAGGGCAACAGACCTCTCCCGTTCGAGGGGGTCTGGCAGTGTCTGACAATCAGTCTGCCCTGGCCAGAGTCCCAGGCAGTTCTGAGGAGCAGCAGCTTCCTGTCTCCTATGGCTGCAAGCCCAGCCCCCTTTAACTATTGCCTGTCCTTAATGCTGCGCAGACATTTAAAGGAGAACTTACACAATACATAATATCACGTACATTACATTACACATAAAACATATATACAGGAAAATGCACGGGGAGTCACACAGATGTAGAGGAGGGTGCAATTGAGGGGATTGGCCACTTCCTTACAGGTGCACAAGGTACGGGCCTTCCCAGGCCGCCTTATCCTTGTCCTGGAGCACGTGGACCAATATCCCCACCTGTTGACCCATCTGGCAGGTCCTTTCACAAGCATTCTGGAGGTACCATCGCTTCTGGTCGACCTGGGCTTGCATCATATTTTTCTGCACCCGCTGCTCCAAGGCCTGCATCTTGTTCTGGAATCGCACAACATACTCGATGACCAACACTCCAGGGGTGGTTAAGTCTCCTTCCCAGGCCTCTTTCAAGAGAGCCAGGGGCACCTGCACATGTCGCTTGTACAGGAGCTCAAAGAAGGAGAGCTCAGTTAAGGCCTGTGGAATCTCCCAGTAGCAGGTACCGCTCCCAGTTGCTCCTGTGGGTGTCGACCAACATCTTAAGCATCTGCTTCGGGTGCCATTGAACCGTTTGCAGAGGCCATTAATCTGGGTGGAACAGGCTGAACACCAGATGTTGCACCTGTTTCTGCTTACAAAGGGACTTCATCAGCTGTGACATGAACTGGGTCCCCCGGTCGGTGAGCATTTAATGGGGAAAACCCACTTGGGAGAAAATCTCCAGTAAGGCGGTGGCCACCTTTTCGGCCTGAATGGACAAGCAAGGCTACCGCTTCTGGGTACCGGGTGGCCTAGTCTATTACCGTCAGTACGGAGCATTACCCGGAGCTGTTGGAGTGGTCATCAGTCCAATTAGATTCACAGCCACCTTCCTGATAGTCTCTTCAATAATGGGCAGAGTTACCAGTGCGGCTTTGAGGTGCTTCCCCACCCTCCCCACTCTCTGACAGGTGTTGCATAAACAGCAATAGGCAGCCACATTGGCTCCTATCCTTGGCCAGTAGAAATTCTGGGCTAACTTGGCCTTTGTCTTAGTAATCCCTAAAAATTCAGCTATTGGAATCCGATGTGCTATCCTCAACAACTCCGCCCTAAACAAATAGGGTGCTACCTCCGGTGAACCTTGCTTGACCGTTACCCAGTATACCAGTACAGCTGTCCTTAGTCCCAGACCATCCGCTAAAGGTCTGAATCCAAGGGAGGCTGTGCCACTTGCTTCTTGAGAGCTTTCAGGCTGTCGTCAGTTTCCAGCGCCGCCTGAGACCCCTGTCTGGACGTGGCCAGAATACTGAAGACTGCCACTTCTTCTGTTAATTTCCTGGGACCTGTCTCCATCTGACCCAGCAGCCACTTGGTTGGAAGGGGGGAAGAAGTCGGACCCCCCCAGGGGCCCCGGAGCTAACATTGCATGTGATCACGGTCGCTGCATTCGTGGGTAGTGCCCACTTTCCCTCAGCTTCCAACCAAATCATCAGACCAGACTGACTAACCTGGCCCTCTGACATCCCGGTTGTGGAGGAACCCTGCCTTACCTGGGAGCCGTACCTTTCCGGGGACAGCCTCACACTCAACTGCATTCTCCCCCTCCACAGCTGTCTGCCCCCTGTCTGACCCTCTGTGACAATCTCACAGGACAACTGGCTCCACTGGTTCCAGCATGCCGGATGGCCACACTCTAATCCTGATAGGCAGACAATTTGACCAAAATGTACAATGCCCAAAACAGACACAGAACATGGATTGTGGTCATGTCCCAGGACACAAGAACTCTAGTTAAAAGTCTAGGATATGCATCTGAAGATATGTGGGACATGGGTAGAAGTAGATCCATTGTGTTGGTTGTTTCACTTTACGAAGGGTAAAACAAAAGGAGGACGGCTACATGACTTGTTTCACACCATTGCTATGGTGACAAAACGTCTAATTCTGCAACACTGGCTAGCTAAAATACTCCCAAGGATAAAAGAGATCAAGGAAGGTTTAACATCGGTCTTATTTTTGGAAAAAAGAGAAACAGAAAGAAATAAAGATAAAATGACGAAAAAATTTTTTTAAAAATGGAGAGTGTTTATAAAAGCGTCACTGACCACCAGAGAAATTCAAGACTTAATGAGCACCTTTATGGATTCAGATTGGTATCTATTAGAGGATCTGAGTGGTAATCTGGGTAAACTGAAATGTGTTATATGAGCTATATGGAGGATAAAGGCCCCGTCACACATAGCGATCTCGCTAGCGAGATCGCTACTGAGTCACAAGTTTTGTGACACAACAGCGATCTCACCAGCGAGATCGCTGTGTGTGACAGCGATCAGCGACCGGCCCCCCTGCCGGTATCGCTGATCGCTGCAAGAAACCTCTGGACATTTTTTTCGTCGCTGATCTCCCTCTGGCCAGCACGCATCGCTGCGTGTGACAGGTGGGAGACCAGCGATCAGTTGGTAACTAACGTACACATCGGGTATCCAAGGGATGCGCGTCCCTTGGATACCTGATGTGTACGTTAGTTACCAGCGAGTTACAGGTGCCGCCGCCTCACGCTGGGGACCAGGAGCCCGCGGAGTGTGTACCTGCCGCCGCCGCACGCTGGGGACCAGGAGGCAGCAGGACGCCGCCAGGAGAGGCCAGGGATGCAGGAGCGCCCTCTGCTGGTGGAGGACTGGAACAGCAGGCACACTTGTCCACTGCTCCCGGGCTCGCTCCTCACCTCGGCGTCCTGATCGCTGGTGAAGCTGTCTGTGTGACAGCTCACCAGCGATCACATAGCGATTTATCAGCGATCCTGACACGTTGATATCGTTGTCGGGATCGCTGATAAGTCGCTATGTATGACTCCAGCTTAAGATTACAGCTTGACTGTTGGATGTTCTCCCCTCCAAGGGGAGAAGGACACAGTACATCATCCACCCCCCCACATCCCAATCAGTAGGCATGTTAATCACATTGACATCAACACGGGTGGACATTATGTTGTTGTCTGGAGGATCAGGCCTTGGTTGTTCAGCGGTCACATACGGGGACACTAGCCACCCTAAGACTGTCCCGAGCAAAACATTTGCGGGAATATTTGAGGATACCCCCACCTCCTGCACTCCCTTCTCAGTGCCCCAGTGCAAACATACCTTGGTGATGGGAAGTTCCAGTTCGACTTAAATCCTGAAGACAGCAAGGGTTTTCCCAGGTACCAAATCCTGATATATGGTGATGAGCTGAAAGTTTTCAAGGGACCTCCCACCATCCCCATCCACAAACAAAACAGTGGACAGTTTCTTGGACAGGAACTGGCCTTTCTGGTGCTGAGGACATATGGCTTTGAAGTGTCCCCGGCTGTTTGCAGAGATTACCGTACATAGTCAGAAGTTCCCCCATGGACGTGGAGAGGGTAGCATGGGCAGGTGCCCCCTTGGTGCCCCCTTGGGCTTGCGGGCAGGAACAGCAGGCACCACATTCGTCTTACTCTCTCTCCAGGTTTCTGGGCCTCTGGAGTCCTGTTGTTGGAGTACTCGTCAGCAAGTGTCGCTGTTGCAGAGGGACCCTTTGGTTTCCGATCACGGAGATAATAATGGAGGTCCTCCTGGCAGTTTCACAGAAACTGCTCAGCTGTGATGAGCTCCTTCAGCTGCTAGACGGTGGCGAGCTCCAATATCGTGGTCCATTAGTCACCTGCTCTTAGTAGGGCCCGCATGTGATTGGCCCAGCTGTCTGCAGAACCCTGCTGCATACTCCGTAGCTTCTTCTGATACATCTCGGGAGTCAGGTTATACTGCCAGACCAGAGCCTGCTTGATATCCTCATAGCATCAACAGGGGTGGTCACTACGTTGTTGTCTGGAGGATCAGGCCTTGAGTGTTCAGCGGTCACATACTGGGACACTAGCCACAACAAGTCTGTCCCAAGCAAAACACTCGCAGGAATATTCGAGGTGAATCATAGAATTGTAGAGTTGGAAGGGACCTCCTGGGCCATCTGGTCCAACCCCCTGCTCAAAGCAGGATTCACTAAATCATCCCAGACAGATGTCTGTCCAGCCTCTGTTTGAAGACTTCTATTGAAGGAGAACTCACCACCTCTCGTGGCAGCCTGTTCCACTCATTGATCACTCTAACTGTCAAAAAGTTTTTTCTAATGTCTAATCTGTGTCTCCTCCCATTCAGTTTCATCCCATTGCTTCTAGTCTTTCATTGTGCAATGAGAATAAAGATGATCCTTCTACAATGTGACAGCCCTTGAGATATTTGTAGACAGCTATTAAGTCTCCTCTCAGTCTTCTCTTCTGCAAGCTAAACATTCCCAAATCCTGCAACCTTTCCTCATAAGACAGGGTTTGCAGACCGGTCACCATTCTGGTCGCTCTTTTCTGAACTTGCTCTAGTTTGTTGATGTCTTTTTTAAAATGTGGTGCCCAAAACAGGACACAGTATTTCAGATGAGGTCTGACCAAAGAGGAGTAGAGGGCAATAATGACTTCACGTGATCTAGACTGTATGCTTCTGTTAATACATCCTAGAATTGCATTTGCCTTTTTTGCTGCTGCATTACACTGTTGACTCATATTCAGTCTGTGATCTATTAGTATACCAAAGTCTTTTTCACATGTGCTGTTGTTTAGCCCTATTCCTCCCATTCTGTATATGTTTTTTTCATTTTTATTGCCCAGATGTAGTACTTTGCATTTTTCCCTGTTAAAAACCATTCTGTTAGTTGCTGCCCACTGCTCCAGTTTATTTATATCTTTCTGAATCCTCTCTCTCTCTTCTCTAGTATTACCTATCCCTCCTAGGTTTGTCATCAGCAAATTTAATCAGTTTACCCTCAATTCCTTCATCTAAATCGTTGATAAAGATGTTGAACAATACAGGACCCAGGACAGAGCCCTGTGGTACCCCACTTGAGACATTCTTCCAATTGGATGTGCAGCCATTTATGACCACTCTTTGGGTCCGATCACTAAGCCAGTTATGAATCCACCTAACAGTTGCCTTGTCCATTCCATACTTAGTCATTTTTTCAATAAGGATTGTGTGAGATACTTTGTCAAATGCTTTGCTCAAGTCAAGATATACTATATCAACAGCAATTCCCTGATCCACCCAATCAGTGACTCTGTCATAGAAGGAAATTAAGTTAGTCTGACATGACTTATTAGTTACAAACTCATGCTGACTCTGTTTAATCACTTCATTCTTATCCAGGTACTGACATACATGTTGTTTAATAATTTGTTCAAAGATCTTTCCTGGTATAGAAGTCAGACTCACCGGCCTATAGTTGCCTGAGTCCACCTTCTTCCCCTTTTTGAAGATAGGAACGACATTTGCTCTTCTCCAGTCTTCTGGGACTTCTCCTGTTCTCCACGAATTTTCAAATATTATGGAGAGGGGTTCAAAAATTTCTTCTGCTATCTCCTTCAGTACTCTGGGGTGTAATTCATCTGGACCTGGAGACTTGAATTCATTTAGGTTAGCTAAGTGTTCCCTCACTATCTTTCTGTTTATAGCATCCTATAGCATCTTTGATTTTTCTTTTACTTTTGACATATGCCCAAAATCCTTTATTATTGCTTTTGATGTCTCTTGCAAGCCTCAATTCATTGTCAACTTTAGATAATCTGAGGTTACCCCCACCTCCCGCACTCCCTTCCTGGCACCCCAGCCCAAATACACCTTGGCGACAGTCAATGCCAGTTTAACTCCTTCAGTCTCGGAGACAGCAAGGGTTTCCCCTGGTACCAAATCCTGTGGGGATTCCAGCTCAGGCCGCACAAGAGTCATCTTAGCTCCAGTGTCCCATAGTCCCATGGCTATGGCATGGCCTATGGCGATGGGCTCAAAGTTGTCAAGGGACCCCCCACCACCTCTATCCACACACAAAACAGTGGACATTTTCTGGGACCGGGACGGGCCCTTCTGGCGCTAAGGGCACATGGCTTTGACGTGTCCTGGCTTTTTGCAGAGATAACTCAGTTTGAGTACCACCACTGACGTGGAGAGGGGGGAGAGGGAAGCATGTGCAGGTGACGCCTTGGGCTTGAGGTCAGGGACATCAGACACTGCGTCCATCATACTCCCTTTTAAGCCGGCAAGGTTATTGGCCTCTGGAGTCCTGTTGTTGGAGTACTCATTGACAAGTGTCACTGTTGCAGAGGCCCCCTTTGGCTTCCAATCATGGAGATGCTGCTGAAACTTCTCCAAGCAGTTCCTCAAAAACTGCTCAGCCATTATGAGCTTCTTCAGCTGACGAAGCCACAGTGAGCTTCTTCAGCTGGCGACCAGTGGTAAACTCCAATCCCGTGGTCAATTTCTCTCAGTAGGGCCTGCATGTGATTGGCCAAGCTGTCTGCAGGACCCCACTATATACTCTGGAGCTTCTTCCAGAATGTCTCAGGGGTCAAGTTGTACTGCTGGACCAGAGCCTGCTTGATGTCCTCATAGCTCAGGTTGGTCACGCTGGGCAGGTACACAAAGATTTCCAGGACCTTATCCCTGAGGCGAGGGGTTAAGAACTCGACCCATTGGTCCTCAAGCAAATGGTAGTGATGGCAAGTTTTTTCAAATACCAGGAAGAAAGTGTCCAACTGCCCTCCTTAGTTCAACAGGGGGAAGTCCTCCACCCGTAGCTTCGGGACCCAGATCTCAGGGGACACGCGACTGGCTGGGATCTGCGGCTGGAACTGAAGATTGAGCTGAAGCATTTGTTGATGGTGCTCACACTTATGCTGACGTTCTGCAGCTTCAACTCCTGCCCCACGACGTTCTGCTGCTACCTCATAACCTGATGTTGTCATGAGGGTCTCATAGGTGGTCACTGCCATCCTAGAGTTTGACCAGGGCAACTTGCAGGAGGATATCTGAGTCCACCTGGTAGGGGGGACGGGTAGGTAGTGAGCAGCCCACTGCGGGACTAATCACTGGCAACTTGCTGATTGGGGAGCCTGTGCTGAACTCGCCATCTGCTTCCACCTCTTCCCCACTGTCTGTAGCATTGGCCATCTCTCTGGCTCTGCCCCTGGTACCACTGACCATCCTTGCAATCTTTGATCACTGAGACAGAGCTGCAACCTGATGCACCCACACACCTTACAGTATTTGCACTCGAACTGTCTAGTGCTAAGTTGATCTTAAGACCTTAACAGCAAAAAGCTACTGCTGGTAGTCTTTAGTGTTTGGGAGTGTGGGTCGCACACTCACACATATTATCTTAATCCCATCGTGCTGCCACTGCATGTGATGAACCCGCACCTAGCCAACCCGCACCTGATGTCTCTATTACATTATAGGGATCACGCGACATCACGCCCCCCCATCCCGGGTGGGTCCTTGTTTCCCTCCCACTTGATCTGTCAGCTGAAATTCCAAAATGTAGAATGGATCATAAGTACTCTATGAAAGGTCATAGGGCGGTGGTTTTGGCTCCATTGGATCAGACAGTGTCCCCGTTAAACTTGGAGAACAAACACATCTTTGCTACCTGGCTTCTATTAGTTGTTTTACGCATGTCCCTACCCCTGGCTGCTAGAACAGGTCGAGACCCTGGCGGGCGATCGGCCCGTTCCAGAGATCTCAAAAATTAAGCCGGTGTACAGTTATAACGTATGATAAGTCCATAACTGCTTATGAAATTACGGCTCCCATCCAGCTGGGGGAATTCTTTCATCACTTAATTAGCTTTACACTTTCAATAGGGATCCATCCTGCCAGGAATAGCCATCTGATGGAGATGTGAATGTAGGTCGGCCACCTACTGAGAATGGTTTCCTGTCACAGCATCATACTTTGTAAGAGGACTATAATCTTGAACCGGATATGATAGTTGATTGACAAGAAATGGTAGACCCCATATTTTTCACAATCGGTATTATGTGTGTGATGTGAATTTAAATTATCAGTTGTCAGGAACACCGCACTGCACTTGCTCACTGAGCCAGTGCGCGTGTCCTGAGTAAGACAAACTGTGCTCAGAGATACCTGTGAAGCGGGCAGCAGCAGAGAATGTGCGTGCTTCAGACCCACAGGACCTGAAGCACGTGACTGCTGGGGGCGTGGCCAAAACCTCAGAGAGCTAGGAGCTGCAGGAAAACTCCTAGCAGGGTAACTACGGGACAAAGTTACCAAGGGGCATAGACAGGGACGTAAACAGATCAGGCCGGGGTCAAAGCACGAGATAGCATGACAATACCAGAGGATTAGACAGAACGGATAGTCAGGACGTAGCCAAGAAGTCAGAAACCAGAGAAACAGATATACAGTACAGAATCAACAGGGAAAGTCACAACGGGGGACAGAACCGGATCAGAACCATATAAGCAAGCTAGAAGACAATGAACACGCACACAGGGGTCACCACACTCGGCCAAAGGCAAAAGTAAAACTGACGGGGGTTTGAGTTTCTCCGGGCTATAAGAAGCTCTCGCTGAACCAAAGAGAGGCCACCATGATTACCCCAGGCATGTAGGTCAAAGCCTGCACTGAGCTCAAGACATTAACCCCTGACGTGCAAGTCAAAACCTGCACTGGGTTCATGACCTCAGTATTGTGTGTGTGATGTGTATATGAACTATCATAATTATATGTGTGATGTGAGCATAAATTATCAGAATCATATGTGTCATATATATGAATTATCAATATTATATGTGCGATGTGCAAGGGAGGACATACCGCCTGTGCAGCCGGTGCGGCTGCATCGGGGCCCGGAGGCTCCAGGGTGCCCCTGCATGGCGGCTAATAATGAGGGCAATCTGGCCTGTTTATCTGGCCCCAAAGTTCCGGGGGGTCCCAGGCCAGATTGCCCTCATGTGCGGAGGGCAGGGATCCCTGCAGCTCCGCTGCCTGCAAGAGAATATGGCAGCGGAGCTGCAGTGATCCGTCCTGCTTCCTACCCTTCCTGTCTCTGACAGCGCGGCTGGATGAAGTCATCATTCTGAATGGCTGTGCCAGAGGGGAAGCTGCCAGGGACCGTGATTCTATGGCTGCAGGAGAGTGTGCGGAGAGGTGAGAAGTGCTGTGAGTGTGTGTGTGTGTGGGTGTGAGTGTGTGTGGTGTGTTTATAGAGATGAGTCGTGGTGTGTGTGCATGCATAGTTCTTTGGGGGAACTTGCAGAGAGGTGACTAGTGCTGTGTATGTCTGTAAGTGTGTAGGTGCAGGAGAGGGCAATGATGGGTGTGGTGGGAAAGAAGGCAATGATGGGGGTGACAGAAAGGGCAATGATGAGGGAGAAGGCAAGATGGGGGTGACAGAAAGGGCAATGATGGGGGTGATGGGGAGAAGGCAAAGATGGGGGTGACAGAAAGGGCAATAATGGGGGTGATGGGGGAGAAGGCAAAGATGGGGTTGACAGAGAGGGCAATGATGGGGGTGATGGGGAGAAGGCAATGATGGGTGTAATGTAACAGAGAGGGCAATGATGGGGGTAATGGGGGAGAAAGCAATGATGGAGGTGATGGAAAGAGCAATGATGGGGTGGTGGGGGAGAAGGCAATGATAGGGGTGATAGAGAGGGCAATAATAGGGGTGGTGGGGGAGAAAACAATAATAGAGGTGGTGGAAAGGACAATGATGGGGGTGGTGGGGGAGAAAGCAATGATGGTGGTATTGGAAAGGACAATGATGGTGGAAAGGGCAATGATGGGGATGGTGAAGGAGGAGGAAATGATGGAGGTGGTGGAATGGGCAATGATGGAGGTGGTGGGGAGAAGGCAATGATGGGGGTGGGGGAGAGAATAATAATGAGATGCGGGAGGAGGAGGACAATGAGGGGTGTGTGGGATTGGGATGGGAGGAAGGGGAATTTATAATGGATTTAACAGGGGGAGATGGATCAAGATGTTATTATCGCTTATTATGTCTAACACAGCCCCTTAGTATATAGTGTACTCACTTATTATACATAGCACAGCCCCGTAGTATATAGTGTTCTCACTTATTATGTATAGCACCGTCCCTTAGTATATAGTGTACTCACTTATTATGTATAGCACAGTCCCTCTGTATATAGTGTACTCACTTATTACATACAGCGCCATCCCTCAGTATATAGTGTAGTCACTTTTTATGTAAAGCACAGTCCTTTAGCATATAGTGTACTCACTTATTATGTCTAAGACAGTCCCTTAGCATATAGTGTACTTACTTATTATGTATAGCACAGTTCCTTAGTATATAGTGTACTCACTTACATATAACACCATCCTTAGTTAGTTTCCTCTTTTGATATATATATATAAAACCATCCCTTATTATGTACCATCCTCTCTATTTATATATGATGTCATCCCTTATTATATAGCTTCCTCTGCTGTTATGTACAGTGCTGTCTCATACACAGTGTATTCTTGTTTTTGTTATTCACAGCTCCCTCTTTTATTACATAGTCCCCTCTCTTGTTTGATATAAAATGACTGCTGATGGAGAAGCCGGTGACCAGACTACCAGTCCATTAGCTCCTCCATTAGAATAGAAGCTCTCCCATGCGCCATCAGCCATCATTGCATTATAAAGCTAACAAGAGAGGACGGTATGTAATAAGAAACAGGGCTCTATATAATCCAATATGGAGACTATGAAATACACTCACTGGCCACTTTATTAGGTACACCATGCTAGTAAGGGGTTGGACCCCCTTTTGCCTTCAGAACTGCCTCAATTCTTCGTGGCAGAGATTCAACAAGGTGCTGGAAGCATTCCTCAGAGATTTTGGACCATATTGACATGATGGCATCACACAGTTGGCGCAGATTTGTCGGCTGCACATCCCTGATGCGAATCTCCCGTTCCACCACATCCCAAAGATGCTCTATTGGATTGAGATCTGGTGACTGAGGAGGCCATTTGAGTACAGTAAACTCATTGTCATGTTCAAGAAACCAATCTGAGATGATTCGAGCTTTATGACATGGCGCATTATCCTGCTGAAAGTAGCCATCAGATGTTGGGTACATTGTGGTCATAAAGGGATGGACATGGTCAGCAACAATACTCAGGTAGGCTGTGGCGTTGCAACGATGCTCAATTGGTACCAAGGGGCCCAAAGAGTGCCCAGAAAAAATTCCCCACACCATGACACCACCACCACCAGCCTGAACCGTTGATACAAGGCAGGATGGATCCATGCTTTCATGTTGTTTACGCCAAATTCTGACCCTACCATCCGAATGTCGCAGCAGAAATCGAGACTCATCAGACCAGGCAACGTTTTTCCAATCTTCTACTGTCCAATTTCGATGAGCTTGTGCAAATTGTAGCCTCAGTTTCCTGTTCTTAGCTGAGAGGAGTGGTACCCAGTGTGGTCTTCTGCTGCTGTAGCCCATCTGCCTCAAAGTTCGACGCACTGTGCGTTCAGAGATGCTCTTCTGCCTACCTTGGTTGTAACGGGTGGCAATTTGAGTCACTGTTGCCTTTCTATCAGCTCGAACCAGTCTGCCCATTCTCCTCTGACCTCTGGCATCAACATGGCATTTCCGGCCACAGAACTGCCGCTCACTGGATTTTTTTTCTTTTTCGGACCATTCTCTGTAAACCCTAGAGATGGTTGTGCGTGAAAATCCCAGTAGATCAGCAGTTTCTGAAATTCTCAGACCAGCCCTTCTGGCACCAACAATCATGCCACGTTCAAAGGCACTCAAATCACCTTTCTTCCCCATACTGATGCTCGGTTTGAACTGCAGGAGATTGTCTTGACCATGTCTACATGCCTAAATGCACTGAGTTGCCGCCATGTGATTGGCTGATTAGAAATTAAGTCTTAACACACAGTTGGACAGGTGTACCTAATAAAGTGGCCAGTGAGTGTATATGTACATGTATGTAAAGTACCGTTGTGGCCAAAAGTATTGACACCCCTGCAATTCTGTCAGATAATACTCAGTTTCTTCCTGAAAATGATTGCAAACACAAATTCTTTGGTATTATTATCTTCATTTAATTTGTCTTAAATGAAAAAACACAAAAAGAATTGTCCTAAAGCCAAATTGGATATAATTCCACACCAAACATAAAAAAGAGAGTGGACAAAAGTATTGGCACTGTTCGAAAAATCATGTGATGCTTCTCTAATTTGTGTAATTAACAGCACCTGTAACTTACCTGTGGCACCTAACAGGTGTTGGCAATAACTAAATCACACTTGCAGCCAGTTGACATGGATTCAAGTTGACTCAACCTCTGTCCTGTGTCCTTGTGTGTACCACATTGAGCATGGAGAAAAGAAAGAAGACCAAAGAACTGTCTGAGGACTTGAGACACCAAATTGTGAGGAAGCATGAGCAATCTCAAGCTACAAGTCCATCTCCAAAGACTTGAATGTTCCTGTGTCTACCGTGCGCAGTATCATCAAGAAGTTTAAAGCCCATGGCACTGTGGCTAACCTCCCTAGATGTGGACGGAAAAGAAAAATTGACAAAAGATTTCAACGCAAAATTGTGCGGATGTTGGATAAAGAACCTCGACTAACATCCAAACAAGTTCAAGCTGCCCTGCAGTCCGAGGGTACAACAGTGTCAACCCGTACTATCCGTCGGCGTCTGAATGAAAAGGGACTGTATTGTAGGAGACCCAGGAAGACCCCACTTCTTACCCCGAGACATAAAAAAGCCAGGCTGGAGTTTGCCAAAACTTACCTGAAAAAGCCTAAAACGTTTTGGAAGAATGTTCTCTGGTCTGATGAGATAAAAGTAGAGCTTTTTGGGCAAAGGCATCAACATAGAGTTTACAGGAGAAAAAAGAGGCATTCAAAGAAAAGAACACGGTCCCTACAGTCAAACATGGCAGAGGTTCCCTGATGTTTTGGGGTTGCTTTGCTGCCTCTGGCACTGGACTGCTTGACCGTGTGCATGGCATTATGAAGTCAGAAGACTGCCAACAAATTTTGCAGCATAATGTAGGGCCCAGTGTGAGAAAGCTGGGTCTCCCTCAGAGGTCATGGGTCTTCCAGCAGGACAATGACCCAAAACACACTTCAAAAAGCACTAGAAAATGGTTTGAGAGAAAGCACTGGAGACTTCTAAGGTGGCCAGCAATGAGTCCAGACCTGAATTCCATAGAACACCTGTGGAGAGATCTAAAAATGGCAGTTTGGAGAAGGCACCCTTCAAATATCAGGGACCTGGAGCAGTTTGCCAAAGAAGATTGGTCTAAAATTCCAGCAGAGCATTGTAAGAAACTCATTGATGGTTACCGGAAGCGGTTGGTCGCAGTTATTTTGGCTAAAGGTTGTGCAACCAAGTATTAGGCTGAGGGTGCCAATACTTTTGTCTGGCCCATTTTTGGAGTTTTGTGTGAAATGATCAATGTTTTGCTTTTTGCTTCATTCTCTGTTGTGTTTTTTCATTTAGGACAAATTAAATGAAGATAATAATACCAAAGAATTTGTGTTTGCAATCATTTTCAGGAATAAACTGAGTATTATATGACAGAATTGCAGGGGTGTCAATACTTTTGGCCACAACTGTATGTATGTGT
Source organism: Dendrobates tinctorius (assembly GCF_039654945.1). Classification (NCBI taxonomy): domain Eukaryota; kingdom Metazoa; phylum Chordata; class Amphibia; order Anura; family Dendrobatidae; genus Dendrobates; species Dendrobates tinctorius. Next base: position 10,858,925 of record NW_027361678.1, read on the forward strand.
GTTTGGCTATATATATAATATATACTTACCTTGTAATGTCTTCATATCCTGTTCCGTCCAGATATGTCGGGATCTCAGAATTCCAAGCGGAAGTTCACTGACTGCCATATTGTGACACCCAAGTGACAGGTGTCTCAATATGGAAACTGCTAGTGGTACGAGCCTCTTGCACGGTACCACCAGCGGAACACCGTCGCACCACACACACACTGTATACGCCATACACACTACACACACACTGTATATGCCGTACTCTACGCACCACACAACACACACAGTATGCGCCGTACGCACCACACTCACTGTACAGGCCGTACGCACCACACACACACACACACACTGTATACTCCGTACACACACACTGTATACGCCTTATACACCACACACACACTGTATACGCCGTACGCCCCACACACACACTGTATACGCCGTAGGCACCACACACGCACTGTGTACGCCGTACACAACACACGCACACATACACACATTCTATATATGCCGTACGCACCACACACACACACACTGTATACGCCATACGCAGCCTCTTGCGCGGTACCACCAGCTGTATACGCCGTAAGCACCACACACACATTGTATATGCCGTACGCACCACACACACTGTATGCGCCGTATGTACCACATACACACTGTATACACCGTAGGCACCACACACGCACTGTATACACTGTACGCACCACACGCACACATACACGCATTCTATATATGCCGTACGCACCACACACACACACACACACACACTGTATACGCCATACGCAGCCTCTTGCGTGGTACCACCAGTGGAACACCGTCGCGAACACGCTGCCACCAGGATCAGCCGAATGATTGACTGACCACCGCCATCTTCGTTCAGGAGGAGCGCATTCGCAGTATTAATGTGACTATTGCTATCTGTCTGCACAAAGATGTCGGTGGTCTGATTCACTTCACCTATGCAAATTCCGCGCAGGCACAGTGAATCATTCCGCTGATCCCGGCGGCAGATGCGCAACATGTGTACAGGCAGAGGTAGCCGGTTACATTAAATGGGTTTTCCCACGAACAAAAGTTCATTTTAAAAATTGTCTGTATCTGACCGTTTATGGAGCATACCACATCTCCTGGGCAGGGGAGGAAGCAAAAGACAATACTGACATTACAGCATGGGATCACAGAGAATTCATTTTGTGAGGTAAAATATTTAACTGACTGGTTTTAAACAATATTTTGCTTCACAAAATTTATCCTCTGTGATCTCCTGCTGTAATGTCAGTATTGTCTTTTGCTCCCTCCTTTGCCCCAGGAGCTGTGGCATGTTCTGTACACGGTCAGACACAGACAATTTTTAAAATGAACTTTCGTTTGTGGGAAAACCCCTTTAAAAAGAGAGAGTGGATAGGTGGGTGAGCACATGGGAGGGGAGAGATTCTCAAAGCTACAAAGCCTGCCCCCATCGTGACATTACCGCCCTCCTGATGCGATAGCATCGGGCCTCCATCTAGATATATATATATATATATATATATATATATATATACAGTTGTGGCCAAAAGTATTGACATCCCTGCAATTCTGTCAGATAATGCTCAGTTTCTTCCTGAAAATGATTGCAAACACAAATTCTTCGGTATTATTATCTTCATTTAATTTGTCTTAAATAAAAAAATACAAAAGAGAATGAAGCAAAAAGCAAAACATTGGTCATTTCACACAAAACTCCAAAAATGGGCCATACAGAAGTATTGGCACCCTCAGCCTAATACTTAGTTGCACAACCTTTAGCCAAAATAACTGCGACCAACCGCTTCCGGTAACCATCAATGAGTTTCTTACAATGCTCTGCTGGAATTTTAGACCATTCTTCTTTGGCAAACTGCTCCAGGTCCCTGATATTTGAAGGGTGCCTTCTCCAAACTGCCATTTTTAGATCTCTCCACAGGTGTTCTATGGGATTCAGGTCTGAACTCATTGCTGGCCACCTTGGAAGTCTCCAGTGCTTTCTCTCAAACCATTTTCTAGTGCTTTTTGAAGTGTGTTTTGGGTCATTGTCCTGCTGGAAGACCCATGACCTCTGAGGGAGACCCAGCTTTCTCACACTGGGCCCAACATTATGCTGCAGAATTTGTTGGTAGTCTTCTGACCTCATAATGCCATGCACACGGTCAAGCAGTCCAGTGCCAGAGGCAGCAAAGCAACCCCAAAACATTAGGGAACCTCCGCCATGTTTGACTGTAGGAACCGTGTTCTTTTCTTTGAATGCCTCTTTTTTTCTCCTGTAAACTCTATGTTGATGCCTTTGCCCAAAAAGCTCTACTTTTGTCTCATCTGACCAGAGAACATTCTTCCAAAACGTTTTAGGCTTTTTCAGGAAAGTTTTGGCAAACTCCAGCCTGGCTTTTTTATGTCTCGGGGTAAGAAGTGGGGTCTTCCTGGGTCTCCTACCATACAGTCCCTTTTCATTCAGACGCCGACGGATAGTACGGGTTGACACTGTTGTACCCTCGGTCTGCAGGGCAGCTTGAACTTGTTTGGATGTTAGTCGAGGTTCTTTATCCAACATCCGCACAATCTTGCGTTGAAATCTCTTGTCAATTTTTCTTTTCCGTCCACATCTAGGGAGGTTAGCCACAGTGCCATGGGCTTTAAACTTCTTGATGACACTGCGCACGGTAGACACAGGAACATTCAGGTCTTTGGAGATGGACTTGTAGCCTTGAGATTGCTCATGCTTCCTTACAAGTTGGTTTCTCAAGACCTCAGACAGTTTGTTGGTCTTCTTTCTTTTCTCCATGCTCAATGTGGTACACACAAGGACACAGGACAGAGGTTAAGTCAACTTTAATCCATGTCAACTGGCTGCAAGTGTGATTTAGTTATTGCCAACACCTGTTAGGTGCCACAGGTAAGTTACAGGTGCTGTTAATTACACAAATTAGAGAAGCATCACATGATTTTTCGAACAGTGCCAATACTTTTGTCCACTCTCTTTTTTTATGTTTGGTGTGGAATTATATCCAATTTGGCTTTAGGACAATTCTTTTTGTGTTTTTTCATTTAAGACAAATTAAATGAAGATAATAATACCAAAGAATTTGTGTTTGCAATCATTTTCAGGAAGAAACTGAGTATTATCTGACAGAATTGAGGGGGGGGGACAATACTTTTGGCCACAACTGTATACAGTATATATATATATATATATATATATATATATATGTATATACAGCATAAAGTATATGTAGCTTTGTCACCATAAAAGGAGGGGGGACCATACACATTTCTTGCATAGGGGCCCCAAGCTGTCAGTGTCCTCCCTTGGTGATGTGTATATGAATTATCAGAATTATATATATGATGTGTATATGAATTTTCAGAATTATACAGTTCCATGTCAAAGTTTGTGCACCCCTGGTCAAAATTACTGTTATTGTGAACAGTTAAGCAAGTTGAAGATGAAATAATCTCTAATAAGCAAAAAGTTAAAAGATGAAATATTTCCTTTGCATTTTAGGCTAAATATGTCTTCATTTTTTACATTGTAAAAATTACAGAAAGGAAAATGGGCCGATGCAAAAGTTTGGACACCCTTGGATATTTGTGTGCTCAGATAACTTTGACCAAGGTTTCAGACAAAAATAGAAGTCCGCAGCTGCCCAGAAAAGGCACATCTATTAGATGCGCCAATTCTGGCGCATTACCCGGCTCTTCCCACTTGCCCTGTAGCGGTGGCAAGTGGGGTTCATATTTGTGGTGTTGATTTCACCTTTGTATTGTGAAGACACTGAGCTTGAAATGCGGTGACTTCATCACTGACTTTTGCCCATGATGCTGAGGTCACCGCAGTTCAGCCCGGCTGGGAATGCAGCCTCACTGACCAGCGGTAACCACAATGATGTCACCGCCGGTCAATTATGTTGCGCTCACAGCAGCTCATTCACCAGTGGTTCTCAGCCTCAACGGGCCCATCTTGGCACCGTCCAGGTTGAAAACTATTTATCTCCAAGACATGGATTACGATGTGAGACAGAACGACGGACATGTGAGGGATATTGTTGTTTTTTATTTTTGTTTTATTACAGGAGACGAGGGATTCAGTGGAGTTAGGCATTAGATGAGTATAACTGTGTTTGCTATTTTTAAATAAAAATGGAAAACTTTGTTTTGTTTTATTTCTAATGAAAGACTTGATTCTTGCTGTGTCTTATAGACGTCTTTCCACTACTAAGCCATGGGCTTGATGTCACCTGACAATATAAAGGTGATATCAACCTCACAAATATGAACCCAACTTGCCACCGCTACATGGCAAGTGGGAAAAGCTGGGCAAAGTGCCAGAATTGGCGCATCTAATAGATACGTCTTTTCTGGGCAGCTGCGGGCTGCTATTTTAAGGCTGGGGGGCAATATCTATGGCCCCCTTACCAACCTGAGAATACCAGCCATAGCAAGGCTGATTGTCTAAAATGGGGGGACCCAACAACGTTTTTTTTTTATAAAGATTTATTTAAATAATTAAAAAAAAACAGTGTGGGGACCTCTCTATTTTTTATAACCAGTCTTGCTAAAGTTGAAAGCTGAGGGTTGCCTGGCTGGATATCAAAAATACATGGGAACTCACTCTGTTTTTTAAAATGTATTTATTTATAGTGCAGGTGGCGGCTGATGAATACTTCCATCAGCCTCTGCCTGATCTCGCTGTTATCGGCTGAATACAGCTTTCTACATTGCTAGTGTTGATCGCAGAGCCAGCAGGGGAGAATGATGCAGGTTGTCTTCAGAACCTGCCACCGTGGAACAGCGCAAACAGTACCCCTGTTTCCCAGGCGCCAGTACATGTGGTAAAGATGCTGCACATATGCCACAAGTATTACGCACACGTACACACGGACAGAGATCTCTCTGGTGCTGTTTTTTTTCCAGTAATAGAAATAACAGGACATGTGAGATAGGCTTTTAACCTTGTGCCAAAAAACAGTAGCCATGGGTTCTTCTTAAGTATCTGCCTGGCATTCTGAAAATGAAATAGTGGAGGCCCACAAAGCAGGAGAAGGCTATAAGAAGATAGCAAAGTATTTTCAAGTTGCCCTTTCCTTAGTTTGAAATGTAATTAAGAAATGGCAGTTATTAGGAACAGTGGAGTTCAAGAGAGATTCTGGAAGACTAAGAAAAATTTCAGTAAGAGCTGCTCGAAGGATTGCTAGAGAGGCAAATTGGAACCCCTGCTTGATTACAATAAACCTTCAAAAAGATTTAGAAGACTTTGGAGATGTGATACATTGGTCTACTGTTCAGAGACACCTTCACAAATATGGCCTTCATGAAAGAGTCATCACAAGAAAACCTCTCCTTTGTCCTCACCATAAAATTCAGCATCAGAAGTATGTAAAAGAACATCTAACAAGCTTGATGCATTTTGCCAACAAGTCCTGTGGACTGATGAGGTTAAAATAGAACTTTTTGGCCACAATGATCAAAGGTATGTGTGGAGAAAAAAAGGGCACAGAATTTCAGGAAAAGAACATCTCGTCAACCATTAAGCATGTGGGATGGATCAATCATGCTTTGGGGTTGTGTTGCAGCCAATGGCATGGGGAACATTTCATGGTTAGTGAGAAGCATGGATTCAATTAAATTTCAACAAATTCTTGATGCAAACATAACACCATCTGTAAAAAAAAGCTGAAGGTGAAAAGAGGATGGCTTTTACAAATGGATAATGATCTTAAACACACATCAAACTCCACAGTAGATGACCTCAAAAGACACAAGCTGATGGTTTTACAATGGCCCTCACAGTCCCTTGATCTGAACATCATTGACAATGTGTGGCTAGACTCCAGAATAGCCGAGGATGCAAGAAAACCCAGGAATCTCACAGAAAGGGATGAATTCTCCAAGGAAGAGTGAATGAAAATCCCTCAAACAAGAATTAAAAGACTCTTGTCTGACAGCAATAAGTGTGTGCTACTAGGTACTAACCATGCAGATTAATATCCCCAAAGGGCCAAATGAGAGACACTGACTGTTGAGGAGGCTGAACCTATATGCTAACATTAATTCTGCTAAATATTAATATTTTATGTAAAGCTTGGAGGGATAGCTAAAGGGCGTGTGATGTTATAGCGATATTGCTAGCGATATCGCTGTGTGTGATACTTACCTACAACCCGCTCCCCCGCTGGTTATCGCTGATCGCGCGAGAACAGGCTGGACTGTTTCTCGTCGTCAGCTTCCTGCGGCGCTTCCTGCTGTGACGACGAGCGACGCGTGGAGCCGGGCGGGAGGACGCAGGATCGCCTGGTGTGACAGGTAAGTAGCGACCCCCGGCCCCTGCGATGTCGCTGGTGAGATCTGCCTGTGTGGCAGCTCACTAGCGACCACTTAGCGATGTACCAGCGATCCTGACCGCGTCATATCGCTGGTCGGGATCGCTGGTACATCGCTAAGTGTGACAGTACCTTAACACTAGAGAAGACAGAAAAAGGATTCAGAAGGATCTAGATAAGCTTGAACAATGGGCAGCGACTAATAGAATGGTATTTAACCCCTTCATGACCAAGCCTATTTTGACCTTAATGACCTGGCCATTTTTTGCAATTCTGACCAGTGTCCCTTTATGAGGTAATAACTCTGGAACGCTTCAACGGATCCTAGCGATTCTGAGACTGTTTTTTTGTGACATGTTGGGCTTCATGATAGTGGTAAATTTAGGTCGATAACTTTTGCGCTTAGTTGTGAAAAAATCCAAAATTTGGCGAAAATTTTGCAATTTTCAAATTTTAAATTTTTATTCTGTTAAAACCAGAGAGTTATGTGACACAAAATAGTTACTAAATAACATTTCCCACATGTCTACTTTGCATCAGCACAATTTTGGAAACAACATTTTTTTTTGTTAGGAAGTTATAATGGTTAAAAGTTGACCAGCGATTTCTGTCATGGTTAGGACATGGTTAATGTCCTGTTCTCGCAGGGTTAACTTTTGTCGGCCTCTCTTTGGATCTGGGAGGGGTATTTATACTCACTCCAGACTAGGATTCCCTGTCAGCTATACTGTTATTCTGGCTGTGTGTCTGACCCCTGGTGTGCGTGTATACTGCGTTGCTTGTTTGCTTCCCATGTATGACCCGGTCTGTCCCCTCACTTTGTTCTCTGTCTCACGTTTTGGTACTATCGCCTTCTCCGGTTCTGACCTCCTGGCTTGGCTATCGTTACTCCGTTACAGTTTGTCCCTATTGTACCATCTATTGCCCGTTCTGGTTTTCTGATCTATTGCTACGTCCTGATTATCCGCTCTGTCTAGCCCTTTGGTATTGTCGTGCTATCACGTGCTTTGACCCCGGCTTAATCTGGTTTACGTCTCTGCCTATGCCCTTTGGTAACTTGTCCCGTAGTTACCTTTCTAGGAGTTTTCCTTCAGCTCCTAGCTCTGTGGAGCTTAGGCCATGCCCCCAGCAGTCACGTGCTTCAGGCCCTGTTAGTCTGAAGCATGCATCTTCACCGCTGCTGCCCCGCTCCACAGGTATCTTTGTACTCAGGACATGCGCACTGGCTCAGTGAGCAAGTGTAGTGCGGTGTTCCTGACATTATAACTGACCATTTCAGTTTTTTTTTCTCTCTGAGGAAAAAAGAAAAAACAAAAAGTTATCTTCATGGATTCCATGCAAGCTTTGGCTGATCAGGTCAAGCACCTGACCCAAATGTTCCACAAACTTAATGTGGAACAGCGCATGATGGACCATACCCAGCAACAGTTGGTGGATACTGTGCAGGGGGCTGTCGCTGCAGGGGCTCCTAGTGCTGGGGATAGAAATGTGTCATTGGCATCCCCCGAATCTCTGGTCAAATTGCCAGACCCTTTCTCAGGGAATAAAAGGGAGTTCAGGTCGTTCAGAGAAGGATGCAAGCTCTTTTTTTCTCTGAGGCCCCGCTCCTCCGGGGAACGAGTTCGAGTGGGGGTCGTCATTTCCCTACATCTGGGGGCTCCACAGGCATGGGCTTTCTCTCTCTCTTCCTCTGCTCCTGAATGTATGTCTGTGAATTTGTTCTTTGAGGCTCTGGGGCACATTTATGATGAGCCTGATAGAGTGCGTCTGGCAGAGGATATGGTGATGAGTGTGACACAGGGGAGGCACTCTGCTGAATGGTTCTACTCAGAGTTTAGATGTTCGACCGCCGAAGTATCCTGGAATGACGACGCTCTGAGGGGGTTGTTCCGCAGGGGCCTGTCTGACCGTCTGCAGGATACTCTGGCATTACATCCTCCTCCTGATACCCTGGAGGATGCCATGATGCAGGCGGTCCGTATGGACCGGAGACTCCGTGATAGGGGAATGATGCAACAAGAGTCTCCCTTGTACCCCAAATTGTGTGACACTGCATCTGTATCTGAGCCCATGGGTCAGTCTTGATTAAGGAGAAAGAGAGAAGGCACCGTAGAGACAATCTACTATGCTTTTACTGTGGAGCCTCTGGACATTGGAAAAGGAATTGCCCCTCCTGCCCTTCTTCAGAGAAACCATCAGAGAAAGGACTGAGTCTGGGCAACAATCGAGGAGGTTGTCCAGGCTCCCAGGTACATTTTTTCTCACGTACAAAGATGGTGCTCCAGGTTGAATTGGAACTTGCTGGCAGTCCTGTTATGACCACCGCCTTTGTTGACTGTGGTTCCTCCATTAATCTGATTGATGCCCAAGTTGTGACTCTTAATAAGATAGGGACAGTGAGGTTAAAAGTCCCTGTTAAAATTGTGGCTGTGGATTCATCCCCTCTTACCTGTAATGGAATTTGCTTTATGTCTGAAGTTTTTTCTATGAAAGTGGGTTCCACTCATGTGGAAAAGTTAAGCTGTTTCATTATGAATAATCTGCCTGCAGGACTGGTATTGGGGATGCCCTGTTTGCAACGCCACAATCCTCTCATTGATTGGATCAAGGGGGAGATCACCCGATGGGGATGTAATGATAATGGTCTCTGTGGTAACCCGGTTCCTTTTGTCAATCCGATAAAATTTGTATCTGTGTCGTCTGTCGGTCTGGAGGGTATTCCGGAGTACCTGAGAGACTTTGAAGACGTGTTTTCCGAAAGCGAGGCTGAGGCGCTCCCACCACATAGACCACATGATTGTGCTATTGATTTAGTACCTGGAGCCAAATTACCCAAGGCTCGTTTGTTTAATTTGTCTGGGCCTGAGCGCCAAGCTATGAAAGAGTACATCAAAGAGAGCCTTCGCAAGGGGCATTTTCGGCCCTCGGTCTCACCCGTGGCAGCGGGGTTTTTCTTTGTAAAGAAAAAAGATGGTGTGTTGCGACCGTGCCTCGGCTTTCGGGAACTGAACAAAATTACTGTTAAGAACACGTACCCCCTCCCGTTGATTCCTGATCTTTGCAATCAACTCACGGGGGCCAAATGGATTTCTAAGCTCGATCTACGAGGGGCTTATAACCTTATAAGGATCCTGGAGTGGGACGAATGGAAAGCAGCGTTCCTGACAACTGGGGCTGTTTGAAAACCTGGTTATGCCCTTCGGCCTCACTAACACTCCTGCTGTTTTTCAGAACTTCATTAATGTTGTTTTTTCAGACTTGATTGGACATTATGTAGTCATTTACCTGGATGACATCTTGATATACTCTGAGGACAGTCAGTCACACTTACACCATCTATGTACGGTTCTTATGAGACTTCGGGAGAACCATTTGTATGCTAAGCTGGAGAAGTGCTCATATTTTATGCAAGAACTATCTTTTCTGGGTGTAATTGTATCCGGGGAGGGATTCCGTATGGATCCAGGGAAGGTTCAGGCCATTACAGATTGGGTGCAGCCTCATGACCTGAAGGTGTTGCAGCGATTTCTGGGCTTCGCAAATTATTATAGGAAGTTCATTAAAGGGTTCTCGCAGGTGGTGAAACCCTTGACGGACCTCACTCTTAAAAGGGCAGATTTAAAAAATTGGCCCGTGGCCACAACAAATTCCTTCCTTACGTTAAAGAAGTGCTTTACTACAGCCCCTGTGTTGGTACAACCCGATTCGTCAAGACCTTTTATCGTTGAGGTCGACGCTTCGGAGGTGGGGGTGGGGGGCAGTATTGCCACAGGGCCCCTCTACCCTGACTAACCTCAAACCCTGTGCCTTTTTCCCTAAGAAATTCTCTTCGGCCGAGAGAAACTATGATGTCGGTAACAGGGAATTGTTAGCGGTTAAATTGGCCTTCGAATAATGGAGGCATTTTTTGGAGGGGGCCGCTCATCCCATTATGGTCATCACTGATCATAAAAACTTGGCCTATATCGAGTCTGCTAAGAGGTTGACCCTCAGACAGGCTCGGTGGGCACTTTTTCTTTCTCGATTTCATTTTACCATCACGTTCCGACCAGGGTCTAAAAATGTAAAGGCGGATGCCTTATCCCGAAGTTTTGATTCTGTGTCCAACCGGTGAGTGGTTGTAGCCGAAATCTCCTCTGAGTTACAGAGAGAGATTCTGGAAGCACAAGCACAAGCTCCCAGGAATAAACCCCCAGGTAAATTGTTTGTACCCGAACAATTCCGTCTCACACTACTTCAAGAATTTCATGATTCTGTGTTAAGTGCACACCCTGGTATTGCAGCTACCCGTGGGGCAGTAGCTAGGGGTTTTTGGTGGCCCTAAATGGGTACTGATATAAAAAGGTTTGTAAATACTTGAGGGGTGTGCGCTCGCTCTAAAAGCTCTCAGGTCCGGCTGGCCGGGGAATTGGTGCCTTTGCCAATTCCGGATAAACCATGGACACACCTGTCCTTGGACTTTATCACTAATCTTCCATCTTCCAAGGGCAACTCAGTGGTATGGGTAGTGGTTGATAGATTTTCTAAGCAAGCCCACTTTGTGCCATTACCTGCGTTACCATCTGCTGAAACCTTGGCGCGCTTGTTTATACAGCACATTGTTCGATTGCATGGAGTGCCTGTGAACGTGGTGCTGGACAGGGGTGTGCAATTTGTGGCCAGGTTTTGGAGAGCGTTTTTTATGAAGTTGGGGGTCACGTTGTCATTCTCCTCTGCCTATCACCCGGAATCCAACGGACAGACTGAACGCACCAACCAGTCGTTGGAGCAGATTCTGAGATGCCTGGCCTCCTCCAGACAGGAAGACTGGTGTGAGGTATTGCCCATGGCAGAATTTGCATTCAACTGTCGTATTAATCAGTCTACCGGAAAGTCTCCCTTTCAGGTCAATTATGGGTTTGTTCCGCAGTTTGGGGAATTTTCCCGTATGGATTCAGATTGTCCTGGTGCCGAGGGGATGGTACAATAGTTAAAAACCCTCTGGAGGGAGGTGCAGGGGAACATCTCCAAAGCCCAGAAGAAGTACAAACATTTTGTGGACAGGAGGAGGGGGTTGAGTCCTGCGTTAACAGTGGGGGAAAAAGTCTGGTTGTCCACCCGTAACATCAAACTTAAAATACCCTCTATGAAGTTGGGCCCCAAATTTTTTGGCCCATACAAGATTGTAGAGGTGATCAACCCAGTGGCATACAGATTACAGTTGCCCACCTCCTTCAAAATATCTAATGTCTTCCACAGGTCCCTATTAAAACCTGTGGGGACAGTTAGAGAAGATCCCTCATCTGTGGCTCCACCAGCGTTGGTAGAGGGTCAACTGGAGTACGAGGTAGGGCGCATCATTGATTCACGGTGGGTGCGCCGGAGACTTCAGTACCTTATTCATTGGAAGGGATATTCCGTTGAGGATCGGTCATGGGTTCCGGCCAGTTCGGTGCACGCTGATCGACTGTTGCGGGCTTTTCATGCCAGATACCCTGAGAAACCTGGGGGTCCAGTGGCCCCCCATTAAGAGGGGGGGTACTGTCATGGTTAGGACATGGTTAATGTCCTGTTCTCGCAGGGTTAACTTTTGTCGGCCTCTCTTTGGATCTGGGAGGGGTATTTATACTCACTCCAGACTAGGATTCCCTGTCAGCTATACTGTTATTCTGGCTGTGTGTCTGACCCCTGGTGTGCGTGTATACTGCGTTGCTTGTTTGCTTCCCGTGTATGACCCGGTCTGTCCCCTCACTCTGTTCTCTGTCTCACGTTTTGGTACTATCGCCTTCTCTGGTTCTGACCTCCTGGCTTGGCTATCGTTACTCCGTTACAGTTTGTCCCTATTGTACCGTCTATTGCCCGTTCTGGTTTTCTGATCTATTGCTACGTCCTGATTATCCGCTCTGTCTAACCCTTTGGTATTGTCGTGCTATCTCGTGCTTTGACCCCGGCTTAATCTGGTTTACGTCTCTGCCTATGACCCTTGGTAACTTGTCCCGTAGTTACCTTTCTAGGAGTTTTTCTTCAGCTCCTAGCTCTGTGGAGCTTAGGCCACGCCCCCAGCAGTCAAGTGCTTCAGGCCCTGTTAGTCTGAAGCACGCATCTTCACCGCGGCTGCCCCGCTCCACAGGTATCTTTTGTACTCAGGACATGCGCCCTGGCTTATTGAGCAAGTGCAGTACGGTGTTCGTGACATTTCTCATTTTTACAACAAAATTTACAAAACCTTTTTTTTAGGGACCACCTCCATTTGAAGTCACTTTGAGGGGTCTATATGGCAGAAAATACCCCAAATTGACACCATTCTAAAAACTGCACCCCTCAAGCTTCTCAAAACTACATTCAAGAAGATTATTAAGCCTTCAGGTGCTTCACAGGAACTACAGCAACGTGGAAGGAAAAAATGGACATTTTAATTTTTCCAACAAAAACTTTCTTTTAGCATTAATTTTTTCATTTTCACATGGGTAACAGGATAAAATGGATCCTAAAATTTGTTGGGCAATTTCTCCTGAGTACACCGATACCTCATATGTGGTCATAAACCACTGTTTGGGCGCACGGCAGAGCTCAGAAGGGAAGGAGCGCCATTTGACTTTTTGAATGGAAAATATGCTGGAATATTTAGCGGTTGCCATGTCGCTTTTGGAGAGCCCCTGTGCGCCTAAACATTGGAGCTCCCCCACAAGTGACCCCATTTTGGAAACTAGACCCTCCAAGGAACTTATCTGTATGCATAATGAGCAATTTGAACCCCCAGGTGCTTCACAAATTGATCTGTAAAAAAAAAAAGTACTTTTTTTCACAAAAATTTTCTTTTAGCCTCAGTTTATTCATTTTCACATGGGCAACAGGAAAAAATGGATCCTAAAATTTGTTGGGTAATTTCTCCTGAGTGCACCGATATCTCATATGTGGTCATAAACCACTGTTTGGGCACACGGCAGGGCCGGAAGGGAAGGAGCGCCATTTGACTTTTTGTATGGAAAATTAGCTCCAATCGTTAGCGGACACCATGTCGTGTTTGGAGAGCTCCTATGTGCCTAAACTTTGGAGCTCCCCCACAAATGACCCCATTTTGGAAAATAGACCCCCTAAGGAGCTTATCTAGATGTGTCATGAGCACTCTAAACCCCCAAGTGCTTCACAGAAGTTTATAACGCATAACCGTGAAAATAAAAAAAAAAATTTTCCTCAAAAAATGATTTTTAGCCCACTATTTTTTATTTTCACAAGGGTAACAGGATAAATTGGACCCCAAAAGTTGTTTTCCAGTATATCCTGAGTACGCTGGTACCTGATATGTGGGGAGGGACCACTGTTTGGGCACACGTTGGGGCTCGGAAGGGAAGTAGTGACGTTTTTAAATGTCGACTTGATGGAATGGTCTGCGGGTGTCATGTTACGTTTGCAGAGCCCCTGATGTACCTAAACAATGGAAACCCCCCACAAGTGACCCCATTTTGGAAACTAGACCCCCCAAGGAGCTAATCTAGATGTGTGGTGAGCACATTGAACCCCCAAGTGCTTCACAGATGTTTATAATGCAGAACCGTGAAAATAAAAAATAATTTTTTTTCCCCTCAAAAAATGATTTTTAGCCCACTATTTTTTATCTTCGCAAGGGTAACAGGATAAATTGGACCCCAAAAGTTGTTGTCCAGTTTGTCCTGAGTACGCTGGTACCCCATATGTGGGGGGGACCACTGTTTGGGCACACGTTGGGGCTCGGAAGGGAAGTAGTGACGTTTTGAAATGTCGACTTGATGGAATGGTGTGCGGGCGTCATGTTATGTTTGCAGAGCCCCTGATGTACCTAAACAGTGGAAACCCCCCACAAGTGACCCCATTTTGGAAACTAGACCCCCCAAGGAACTAATCTAGATGTGTGGTGAGCACTTTGAACCCCCAAGTGCTTCACAGAAGTTTATTACGCAGAGCCGTGAAAATAAAAAATAATTTTTTTCCCACAAAAATAAATTTTTTAGCCCCCAATTTTTAATTTTCCCAAGGGTAACAGAAATTCGACCCCCAAAGTTGTTGTGCAATCTTTCCTGAGTACGCTGATACCCCATATGTGGGGGTAAACCACTGTTTGTGCACACATCGGGGTTCGGAAGGGAGCACTGTTATGAATGGGTCACCGAGGAGAAAAAAGCAAAACAAGCTAAGTCACAGAAAACCAGAGAGGTTGGTAACTATGCAGACTGCAGATCCCTGATCCTACCACACAACTAGCAGCAACCGTGGAGCGTACCTACGATGTTCCTAGATGCTTCGTCACAGCCGGAGGACTAAATAAGTTTGAAGCATGAAAAGGGGAAAACTAACTGCCCCAGAGCAGACCCCAAAGGAATAGATAGCCCCCACACATGTATTGACGGTGAAACAAGATGAAGGCACAAACACAGGCAGGAAAATAGGCTGAGCAAACGATGGGGCCCGAACTAACTAGAGAGGAAAGGAAAGACACTGTCTGCAACCTGCAAAAAACCCTACAAAAATAATGTCCAACACTTCTGATAGCAAAATTAACCCTGAAGTCACTAGACTTCTCCCACATTATCAGCACGCTGAAATATTCTGAGACAGAGCAAAAAGAGACCAAACTAGTAAGGGACAAAAAGCAAATTGGAAAAATACTGTTAAATAAGAGTGGAAATTCAGCACAGCCCCCAGCCGGGGCTGGCTGACCACACCAAAAAACTGAATAGACCAACAAAATCAAGTGTGAACATTAGCAGAAAAACTTAGCTTTAGATGACTGGAACAGAGCTGAAAACCAAGAACTGACAAGCCAGAAGGAATCACCAGCAACTGAATAGGGCGTCGGCTGTCTTAAATCCAATCTGAGACTCCTGAGGTCCAATCGTCATCCTCATTCTCAGGTGGCAGATCTCCACCGATCAAATCAGCCTCACTACCTCCTGTTACCACCAGAGGGAGTCTGGAAGGAGAACTCACAACTGGTGAACCAGAAAATGAACTCACAACAGTACCCCCCCTTGAGGAGGGGTCACCGAACCCTCATCCACGCCACCAGGCCGATCAGGATGGGCCTGGTGAAAAGCACGAACCAATCTATTGGCATGAATATCGGAGGCAGAGACCCAAGAATTATCCTCCTGACCATAACTCTTCCATTTGATCAAATACTGGAGTCTCCGTCTAACCAAACGAGAATCCAATATTTTCTCTACCTCATATTCCACATTGCCTTCAACCAACACAGGGTCAGGAGGTGCTGCCATAGGAACCACTGGCTCAACAAACCTCTTCAACAGAGTTTTATGAAATAAGTTATGGATCGTGAACGTAACTGGAAGAGCCAATCAAAATGAAACAGGATTAAGAATTTCCAAAATCTTATAAGGACCAATAAATCTTGGCTTAAATTTAGGAGATGCAACCTTCATAGGAATATTCTTAGACGACAACCAAACCATATCACCCACTTTAAACCGGGGACCAATGGTCCTATGCCGGTTGGAAAATCGCTGGGCCTTTTCCTGAGAGAGTGACAACTTATCCACCACTTGGTCCCATATCTGCTGCATTCTCTTAACCATAGTGTCCACACCTGGGCAGGACGAAGATTCCACTTGCCCTGAAGAGAATCGAGGATGAAACCCAAAATTACAGAAAAAGGGTGACATCAAAGTGGCAGAACTAGCTCTATTGTTCAGTGCGAATTCGGCCAAGGGCAAAAATGAGACCCAATCATCCTGATCAGCAGATATAAAACATCTCAAATAAGACTCCAAGGTCTGGTTTGTTCTCTCAGTCTGTCCATTGGTCTGGGGATGAAACGTGGAGCAGAAGGATAAATGAATTCCCAGATTGGAACAAAAGGTTTTCCAGAATCTGGAAACAAACTGGACTCCTCTGTCAGACACAATGTTCTCAGGAATCCCATGTAACCGAACCACCTGTTGTAAAAACAAAGGCACCAACTCAGCGGAAGATGGCAACTTTGGGAGTGGTAAAAGATGGACCATCTTCGAAAATCTATCACAAATCACCCAGATAACAGTCATTCTCTGAGAGACAGGAAGATCAGAAATAAAATCCATTGAGATATGGGTCCGTGGCCTCTTGGGCACCGGCAAGGGCATCAGCAACCCACTAGAACGAGAACAGGGTTTAGACCGAGAACAAGTCCCACAGGACTGTACAAAATTCCTGACGTCACAAGATAAGGCAGGCCACCAAAAGGACCGACTCACCAAATCTCTGGTACCAAAAATACCTGGATGACCAGCCAATGCGGAGCAATTAATTTCAGACATCACTCTCTTTCTCCACTGGTCAGGAACATACAAGTTTCCCATAGGGCAATGCTCAGGTTTATCCTCCTGAAATTCCTCCAGGGCGCATCTCAAATCGGGCGAAATGGCAGAAAGAACTACCCCCTCACCTAGGATGGTAGTAGGCTCGGTCACACTAAGAGAATCGGCAAAGAAACTCCTAGAAAGGGCGTCTGCCTTAACATTCTTAGTGCCCGGAAGAAAAGAGACCACAAAATTAAAACGCGTGAAAAACAAGGCCCATCTAGCCTGTCTAGGATTCAAGCGTTTGGCCGACTCCAGATAAATCAAATTCTTGTGATCGGTGAGGACCACAACTTGATGTCTAGCTCCCTCCAACCAATGTCTCCACTCCTCAAATGCCCACTTCATTGCCAACAATTCACAATTCCCCACATCATAGTTGTGCTCAGATGGGGAGAACTTTCGAGAAAAGAAGGCACAGGGATTCATCTTAGAAGTCACAGGGTCTTTTTGGGACAAAACAGCTCCTGCACCAATCTCAGAAGCATCTACCTCCACCTGAAATGGAAGTGAGACATCAGGTTGCCGTAAAACTGGAGCCGAAGTAAATCTTCGCTTAAGCTCCTGAAATGCTGAGATAGCCTCAGGAGACCAATTCAGCACATCAGCGCCCTTCTTGGTCAGATCAGTCAGTGGTTTGACAATACCAGAAAAATTACCTATAAATTTACAATAGAAATTAGCAAAACCCAAAAACTTCTGGAGGGCCTTCAAAGAAGTAGGCTGAACCTAATCATAAATGGCCTGCACCTTGGCTGGGTCCATTTCAATAGTCGATGGAGATAAGATAAATCCCAAAAATGAAATCCTTTGTACACCAAAGAGGCATTTCGATCCCTTAACAAGCAGAGAATTCTCCCTCAAAATCCGAAACACAGTCCGGACGTGTTCCACATGAGAATCCCAATCACTAGAAAAGATCAAAATATCATCCAGATAGATGATCAAAAACTTATCCACAAAATCACGGAAAATATCATTCATAAAGGACTGGAAGACAGAAGGGGCATTAGTGAGCCCAAAAGGCATCACCAGGTACTCAAAATGTCCCTCCGGAGGATTAAACGCCGTCTTCCATTCATCCCCGTGCTTGATGCGAATAAGATTATACGCCCCCCTGAGGTCAAGCTTAGTAAACCAGCAGGCACTCTTAACTCTGGAGAATAAATCAGACATCAGAGGTAACGGGTACTGATATTTAACCGTCATCTTGTTAAGGGAACGATAATCAATACACGGTCTTAATGAACCATCTTTCTTGGCCACAAAAAAAACAGCACCTAATGGTGACGAGGATGGTCTAATATGACCCTTCTCCAATGACTCCTTAATATAGGATTGCATAGCATCATGTTCGGGTAGTGATAGGTTGAAAAGCCGACCCTTGGGAAATTTACACCCAGGCATCAACTCAATTGCACAGTCATAACTTCTATGAGGAGGCAAAGACGCAGACTTGCTCTCACTAAATACATCAGAAAAATCGGCTAGATAATCAGGAATATCATGAGACTGAGGAGAGGTGGAGAAAACAGGAGCTTCCCTAAGAACACACTGACAACCCCAACTCACCACAGACCCAGATTTCCAATCCAAAACTGGATTATGAGTTTGCAACCAAGGAAAACCCAGAACAATAGTATCATGCAAATTATGCAGCACCAAAAATTTACAATTTTCTTGGTGGTCTGGGGCAACTCGCATTGTCACCTGGGTCCAAAACTGAGGTTTATTCTCTGCCAAAGGAGTAGCATCAATACCCCTCAAAGGAATAGGCGTCCGCAGAGGCGTCATGGAAAAACCACAACGTTTAGCAAAGTCCAAATCCATCAGATTCAACGCTGCTCCTGAATCCACAAAAGCCTTCGTGGAAAACGTGGATAAGGAGCAGATCAGAGTAATTGCCAAAAGAAACTTAGGTTGTATACTGCCCACAGCAAATGCGTGTGCAAAACGCTTCTCTCATTTTGGGCAGACAGAAATAATATGAGAGGCGTCCCCACAGAAAAAGCACAGCTTATTACGCCTTCTATACTCCTGACATTGCGCCCTAGACAAAACCCCATCACATTGCATAGGTTCAGACGTTTGTTCAAAAGGTGGCAGCGCCTCCCGTGTAGTTTTACGTTCACATAAACGCCGATCAACTTGAATGGCTAATGACATAGAATCATCCAGACCAGAGGGAACAGGAAATCCCACCATAACATCTTTTACGGTCTCTGATAAACCCTTCCGAAAGAGAGCTGCCAATGCACCATCATTCCATGTAGTAAGGACCGCCCACTTTCGGAATTTTTGACAGTATAACTCTGCAGAATCCTGACCCTGGTTTAATGCCAACAGGGTTCTCTCAGCTTGATCAACAGCATTAGGTTGATCATACAACAACCCCAAGGCTTGAAAAAATGCATCCACATTAGTCAGAATAGGATTTTCAGGTGTCAGAGAAAAAGCCCAATCCTGGGGATCGCCGCGCAGCAAGGAGATGACAATTTTAACCTGCTGCACAGAGTTCCCCGATGAGTTAGGCTTCAAGGCCAGAAATAATTTACAATTATTCTTAAAATTCAGAAATTTAGACCGATCCCCAGAAAACACATCAGGAGTAGGGATCTTAGGTTCAGCAGCATGTGACTGAATGATGTAGGTGGAAATTCCCTGCACTTCAGCAGCCAGCTGCTCCACACGATCAGACAATTGCTTAATCTCCATTAGGAAAAAGAAAAAAAAAATCCTCCTACGGCCCCAGGGAAAAAAGAGGAAAAAATATAAAAATAAAAATTCTGACACTTTCTTTTTAACAACTTTTTTCTGCTTTTGAGTACCTTAGAATCTGCGGTATGGCTGGTGATTCTGTTATGAATGGGTCACCGAGGAGAAAAAAGCAAAACAAGCTAAGTCACAGAAAACCAGAGAGGTTGGTAACTATGCAGATTGCAGATCCCTAATCCTACCACACAACTAGCAGCAGCCGTGGAGCGTACCTACGATGTTCCTAGATGCTTCGTCACAGCCGGAGGACTAAATAAGCCTGAAGCATGAAAAGGGGAAAACTAACTGCCCCAGATCAGACCCCAAAGGAATAGATAGCCCCCACACATGTATTGACGGTGAAACAAGATGAAGGCACAAACACAGGGACGGAAAATAGGCTGAGCAAACGATGGGGCCCGAACTAACTAGAGAGGAAAGACACCGTCTGCAACCTGCAAAAAACCCTACAAAAATAATGTCCAACACTTCTGATAGCAAAATTAACCCTGAAGTCACTAGACTTCTCCCACTATATCAGCACGCTGAAATATTCTGAGACAGAGCAAAAAGAGACCAAACTAGTAAGGGACAAAAAGCAAATTGGAAAAATACTGATAAATAAGAGTGGAAATTCAGCACAGCCCCCAGCCGGGGCTGGCTGACCACACCAAAAAACTGAATAGACCAACAAAATCAAGTGTGAACATTAGCAGAAAAACTTAGCTTTAGATGACTGGAACAGAGCTGAAAACCAAGAGCTGACAAGCCAGAAGGAATCACCAGCAACTGAATAGGGCGTCAGCTGTCTTAAATCCAATCTGAGACTCCTGAGGTCCAATCGTCATCCTCATTCTCAGGTGGCAGATCTCCACCGATCAAATCAGCCTCACTACCTCCTGTTACCACCAGAGGGAGTCTGGAAGGAGAACTCACAACTGGTGAACCAGAGAATGAACTCACAACAGAGCACTGTTCGACTTTTTGAACGCAAAATTGGCTGGAATAAATGGTGGCACCATGTCGTGTTTGGAGACCCCGTGATGTGCCTAAACAGTGGAATCCCCTCAATTCTATCTCCAACCCTAACCCCAACACACCCCTCACCCTAATCCCTACCCTAATCATAACCCTAACGACAACCCTAATCCCTCACCCCTAACCCTAATCCCAACTCTAACCCTAACCACAAGCCTTACCCTAGTCCCAACCCTAAAACTAATCTTAACCCTAATTCCAACCCTAACCCTATTTCTAACCCTAATTGAAAAATAAAAATATTTTATTTATTTTATTATTTGTCCCTATGGGGGGAGATAAGGGGGGGCGGTGATTTCTTTTTTTTATTTTGATCACTGTGAGAATTCATCACAGTGATCAAAATTAAAAAAAATGAATCTGCAGCCGGGAAATGCCGGCGGGCACAATGCGCATGCGCCCGCCATTTTCCAAGATGGCGGCGCCCATGAACCGGGATGGCCAGGGGGACTTTGTAAGTATCGTGGGGGTGAGGGGGGATCGGAAGGTAGGGGGAGTGGAGGGAAGGGGGAGGGGGGCAGACTATGACAGCAGCGGCCATGGCAGATGCTATTTCAGCATTGGCCATGGCTGGATTGTAATATTTCATCAATTTTCATTGATGAAATATTACTATTGCTCTGATTGGCTGTTTCACTTTCAACAGCCAATCAGAGCAATCGTAGGTATGGGGGGGCTAAGCCAACCCCTGTGTTGAAGCACAAAGTCTCCTGTCACTGCGGGTCGGGTGACCTTTCAGTGACCCCGGTCACCCGACCCGCAGGGGGGCTTTGAAGTCATGACACAGCATATGCGTCATGGGTCAGATTGGCACAGACTTTCATGATGCATACGCTGTGTCACAGGTCGGGAAGGTGTTAACAGGGAGAAAAGCAAGATTCTACATCGTGGGAAGAAAAATGAAAATTACACCTACAGAATAAAAGGAAGAGAACGAAGCTACAGCTGTCATGGTTTGTCTGGCTCGGTTATTCTAGGGTTAATTCCTGAAGCTTCACTCTGACCCTGGGTGGACTTCTTATAGCTTCCATTTGGGAATTTCCCTTGTCAGTGATACTTTCACCCTTGGCCGAGTGTGTTGACCCCTGAGTGTGCTTTGTGCCCTGTGCTGGTTTGCCTGATATCTTGGTTTTTGACTCGGTCTGATCTCTGGATACTGCTTGTTGGGTTCTGTTTCTGTACCTTCTCTGTCCATTTGGAATTGACCTCTGCGTGGCCCAGACTATCCATTCTGTCTTATCCCTTGGTACTGTCGTGCTATTCCGTGCTCTCACCCCGGCCTGATCTGGTTTATGTCCCTGTCTATGCCCCTTGGCAGCTCTGTCCTGTAGTTACCTTTCTAGCTGTTTTCCTTTAGCTTCTAGCTCTCTGGAGCTTAGGCCACGCCCCCAGCAGTCAGGTGCTTCAGGTCCTATCTGGCCTGACGCAATCTCTCATCAGTCCCGTTCGCCCCGCATCCTGGGAGCCTGAGGCAGTCTTCGGGACCCGTCTTCCCGGGAGATTGCATTGGGGAGTTTCACTTGCAACCCTTCCCGTGACAACAGCATGTGTCAAAAAGACATGGGTATAATAATAGATCACAGACTGCAAGAGTCAACATTGTGATGCAGCAGCAATAAAGGCAAACCCAGTTCTAAGATGTATTAAGAGAAGCATAGAATCTAGATCACGTGAAGTAATTATCTCCTCTACTCCTTCTTGGTCAGGCCTCATCTAAAATACTGTGTCCAGTTCTGGGCACCACATTGAAAAACATTGAAAGACACGAGAAGCAATGTAATGAAGCTGAAAGGGAGAAGATACAGATTAGATATTAGAAAATATTTTTGACAGTAATGGTTATCAATGAGTGAAACAGGCTGCCATGAGAGGTGGTGTGTTCTCCTTCAATGGAAGTCTTCAAACAGAGGCAGGACAGACACTGAGATGGTTTAGTGAATCATGCATTGAGCAGGGGGTTGGACACAATGACCCTTGAGGTCCCTTCCAACTCTAAGGCTATGTGCACACGGTGCGGATTCTGCTGCGGATCCGCAGCGGTTTTGGTCCTGCGGGTCCGCAGCAGATTTAGGTGCGTTGTACAGTACCATTGTTTTCAATGGTAAACTGAAAAACGCTGTGCACATGCTGCGGATTTTTCCGTGCGGATTTGCTGCGGGTTACAATCCGCAGCATGTCAATTCTTTGTGCGGATTCCGCTGCGGTTTCACACCTTATCCATTATGAGGTGTGAAACCGCAGGGCAAAACCGCAGGCTAATCCGCAGATAAACCGCAAGACTTTTGTCCTGCAGATTTTTCAACAAAATCCGCACAACCTAAAAACTACGTGTGCACATACCCTTACTTTCTATGATTGCATGAAATGTTTCCATCCTGGTCAGATCTTATAGTAGTGCTCCATTCTGGTTCCATTCTGTAGTAATGTCCCCATACTAGTCCCATCCTGTAGTAATGTCCCCATCATGGTCCCATCTTATAGTAATGTCCCTCAGCCTGTAATAATATCCCCAATCCTATAATAATGTCCCAGTCCTATAGTAATGTCCCTATCCTGGTCCGATCTTATAGTAATGTCCCCATCTTGGTCCCATCTTGTAGTAATGTCCCAATACTGGTCCCATCTTATAGTAATACACCCATCATGGTTCTATATTGTAATAATGTTCCCATCCTGATCCCTTTAAGTAATAATGTAGTAATGTCCCCATCCTGGTCCCATCTTATAAAAATGTCCCTACCCTGGTTCCATCTTATAGTAATGTCACCATCCTTGTCCCATCTAATAGTAATGCCCCATCTTGGTCCCTTCTTGTAATAATGTCCCCATCCTGGGTCCATCTTATATTATTGTCCCCATCATGGTTCTCATCTTATAGTAATGTCCCCATCCTGATCCAATCTTATAGTAATGCTCCCATCTTGGTCCCATCTTGTAGTAATGTCCCCATCCTGGTCCCATCCTATAGCAATGTCCCCATCCTGGTCCCATACTATAGTAATGTCTCCATCTCATTCCCATCTTATAGTAATGTCTCAACTTGTAGTAACATAGTTAGCAACATAGTAACATAGCAACATAGTTAGCAAGGATGAAAAAAGACATTTGTCCATCCAGTTCAGCCTATATTCCGTTAGAATAAATCCCCAGATCTACGTCCTTCTAAAGAACCTAATAACTGTAAGAACCAATATTGTTACGCTCCAGGAAGTCATCCAGGCCTCTCATGAACCCCTCGACTGAGTTCGCCATCATCACCACCTCCTCAGGCAAGGAATTCCAGATTCTCACTGCCCTAACAGTAAAGAATCCTCTTCTATGTTGGTGGAATATCCTTCTCTCCTCCAGACGCAGAGAATGTCCCCTTGTAACCGTCACCTTCCTTGGTATAAAGCTACAGACTTAAACCAGGATCACCTGAATAAACAAATAATTTGATTGGATACAAAAAAGGACATAACCAATTATGTTAAAAGTCAAAAAACATGACAGATCACAAAAACCCTATTAGCCCAGAATGGAGCTAGAAAGCTCCCCCAAACAAATGCTGCACACATGCAGTGAGTGATAACAGATATCCCATATAGCAATACAGAGTCAGACAAATAAAGTTAATGTTAGTTAGAATAACTTACAGATTATAGTCAATAAAATGGCTGATTAGTTCTGCCCAAAAAAGGTAAAGGCAGCACTTTATCTAACACCAACATATTGCTAGAAACCATGGTAATACACAATGACAAAATCCTGATGGCTCCAACCACCATGTGTGGAGTAATTGCACAGAATCCACAATACAAAGGAATAAATATTCCCAGGAAATGCTTGGGTAAAAAAGTGCCAAATGACATGCATGGAGAGAACAATTCACATAGATAATATACTTATCCCATCATATAAAAGCTAGATGCGGTAATCTATACATGTCTAGTACTGGGGGAGCTTGTGGAGATGCCCGACGCGTGTCGCCACCGCTAGGTGGCTTCGTCAGGGGCTGATGGTTACACCAAAAAGTTTCCTATAAATACCTAGTAGATTAGAAAATAAGATGCAACTCCAGCGT
Source organism: Dendrobates tinctorius (assembly GCF_039654945.1). Taxonomy (NCBI): domain Eukaryota; kingdom Metazoa; phylum Chordata; class Amphibia; order Anura; family Dendrobatidae; genus Dendrobates; species Dendrobates tinctorius. Next base: position 10,883,413 of record NW_027361678.1, read on the forward strand.
TACTTCATCGGTCACCTGTTTCAGACACGGCGGCATAGCGATCAAATGGAGTCCATGGCAACGTGTATACAGCACACTTGATTGGGAAAAGATCCCGGAAGTAAATATCATGTTCACAAAGGTCAGAAACGCTCAGCGGGCGGATCATAGCTCGGTCGGCGCTTGCATAATCACACAGCGCCTCCCAGCAATACAGACCTTAACAATGGAAGTGCGTCACTAATTAGAAATGGAGTCCATAGTAACGCAACGGACACATAGAAACTATTCAACGCGCAGTTCCTGACCTGTTCGGCGCTTGCGCAGTCACATCAAACCTCCCAGCAACACGGTCATTGAGAGCGGAAGTACGTTATTAGTTGGAATAGTATCCATAGTTACAGGAGAGAAATACAGATGATGTCTCGTGACATGCCTCAGTATCAATTTCAAAGTGGAAAAACCCAACAAAGAGGGCTATTTATGTTAGCTTTACACTAGACAAGGCGGACTTCCCGGAGTGGACCCTCTGGACCGTGACACCGAGGGTCCCCAGATGAGCAACCAGGTGGAACCGACCCCTATACAGGGATCGTTAGGAGCAGGTCCAGGGGTTCGAATGCCATGGCAGCCGGAACCAAAAGGGGCGGCTCGGAGTGGAATGCAGGGACTAACACGGGAAGGCAGGTCTGGAGTAGAACAGTAGGTACAGACACGGGTAGACTGGACTGGAACAGAGCTGCAGGTACGGACACAGATAGGCAGAACCGGAGCAGACACAGGTAGGCTGGACTGGAACAGGACTGCAGGTACGGACACAGACAGGCAGGACCGGAGTAGGACAGCAGGTACGGACACGGGTAGGCTGGACTGGAACAGAGCTGCAGCTATGGACACAGATAGGACCAGAGCGGACACAGGTAGGCTGGACTGGAACAGGACTGCAGGTATGGACACAGACAGGCAGGACCGGAGTAGGACAGCAGGTACAGACATGGGTAGGCTGGACTGGAACAGGACTGCAGGTGCGGACACAGACAAGCAGGACCGGAGTAGGACAGCAGGTACGGACACGGGTATGCTGGACTGCAAGGAAGCACAAGGCAGTGAGAGAGAGTGGAAGCTGCTACGCAAACCACAGGACCTAGATGGATGTCAGAACAACAACGATCAGGCGCCTCCATTAAGGGAGGGCGGCCTGATATACGTGCAGATGTGTCCCCATTGGTCCGGCGGTGCTACCGGGTCAGGGCACCGCCAGCCGTTAAGATCACAGGCAGAGGGCCGGCCGCGGCCTATGGCACATGCGCAGAGCACGCAATGACGTCACAGGCTGCAAGCCGGTCAGAGGAGGACGGCGTCGCTGGAGCAGGAGGGAGCGAAGCTGCGGCGCCGGGTAAGAATGAGCGCTCGCGACGGGGGGGGCGGCGCGGCGCACGGCTAGAGGCACGGGAACCGTGACAGTACCCTCCCCCTTAAGCCGCTCCCTGCTGCGATTGAGAAGAAATCTCCTGAGAATGCGGGGAGTGTTGATGTTCTCCTGGGGCTTCCAGGACCTCTCCTCAGGACCAAAACCCTTCCAGTCAATAAGGAAAAGGTCTTCCCTCTAACTCTCCGCATGGCGAGAATATCTCTTACCTCGAAGGTGTCAACGGAACCCACTGGCCAAGGAGCAGGACACGGTGAAGGGTGGAACTGATTTAGTACCACAGGTTTCAGGAGGGAGACGTGGAAGGTGTTCGGGATGCGGAGCGAAGCAGGTAACCTCAACTTGTAGGCGACTTCATTGACACGATCCAGGATCTCAAATGGGCCAATGTACCGGGGACCCAGCTTGTAAGAGGGTAACTTTAAGCGGATATACTTGGATGAGAGCCAGACCTTATCCCCGATGCGAAATGGTGGAACCATACACCACGAAAAAGGGTGACTTGGTAGAAGATTCGCTGACATGATTGTTATAGGCAAACTCTGCCCACGGAAGCAGGTCAACCCAGTCATTCTGGTGGGCATTGGAGAAATGACGAAGGTATGCAGTCAACGTCTGGTTGGTTCGCTCTACTTGCCCATTGGTCTGCGGATGATAGGCAGAAGAGAAGTCCAGGGATATATTCAGAAATAGGCAAAGCGCTCTCCAAAACTTGGAAGTAAACTGGACTCCACGATCAGACACGATCCGTTGAGGTAGGCCGTGAAGCCTAAAAATCTGATGGACGAAAATCTTGGCTAGTCCAGGTGCAGAAGGAAGGCCGCTCAAAGGAATAAAATGTGCCATTTTGGAGAAGCGGTCCACAACCACTAGAATCACCGTACAGCCGGAGGAGCGGGGCAAATCAGTGATAAAGTCCATGGCAACATTCTCCCAAGGTGATGTAGGTACCGGCAGAGGAAGCAGCAGACCGAATGGAGGCCGACGAGGTGTTTTATTCCTAGCGCAGGAGGAACAGGAGGCAACAAAGTCAGCTACATCTTGGCGGAGAGTTGGCCACCAATAATACCGGGATATGAGAGCAAGGGTCTTCTGGATTCCGGCATGGCCAGCCAATTTAGAGGAATGCCCCCAAAGAAGAACTTTTTTTTTGGCACTCTCCGGCACGAGAGTCTTACCAGGAGGTGGAGAAAGCAGCCTCAGCGGTGCCACGGTGATAATCTTCGCAGGCTCAATGATGTGGGACGGTTCCTCCCCAACCTCAGGCAGTTGAAAGACTCTGGACAGGGCATCGGCTTTGGTGTTTCTGTCCCCAGAGCGAAAGTATAGCTCAAAATCAAAGCGAGCAAAAAACAAGGACCATCTGGCCTGTCGAGGATTAAGTCTCTGGGCGGACTGAAGGAAGGCCAGATTCTTGTTGTCCGAGTAAACGACAAACGGGTGGACTGCTCCCTCCAGAAGATGACGCCACTCCTCCAATGCCAATTTGATGGCCAAAAGCTCACTGTCGCCAATCGAGTAATTACACTCAGAAGAGGAGAAGCCTTTGGATAAGAATCCACAAGGGCGTAGGCGACCAGAAGAGGTCTTCTGGGATAAGACAGCCCCGGCCCCTGACGAGGAGGCGTTCACCTCCAGCACGAAAGGTTTGCCGCTCTCAGGACAGGACAACACAGGAGCCGTGGAAAAAGCCCGTTTTAGCGACTGGAAGGCCTCCTCGGCCTCTGGCGTCCAGGAGTTAGAAGAGATCGCCTTACGGGTAAGGGCGGAAATTGGCTTGGAAAGTGAAGAAAAGTGTGGAATAAACTGCCTGTAGTAGTTGGCGAATCCGAGGAAACGTTGGATGGCTCTTAGGCCGATAGGACGGGACCATTTGAGAATGGCGGACAGTTTCTCTGGATCCATCTGCAGCCCGGCGTCGGAGACAATGTAGCTCAGAAATGGCAGCGAGGTTTGCTCGAACAGGCATTTCTCCATCTTAGCATACAAACGATTCTCCCGAAGACGCTGAAGAACCAGGCGGACAGTCCTCCTATGGGATGGAAGATCAGAGGAGAAGACAAGGATGTCGTCCAAGTACACTACCACACAGGAGTACAGGAGATCCCGAAAGATCTCATTGTCGAATTCCTGGAACACAGCCGGAGCGTTGCACAGACCGAAAGACATCACCAGGTACTCATAGTGACCGTCACGGGTGTTAAAGGCGGTCATCCATTCATCGCCGGCACGGATGCGGATAAGATTGTATGCTCCCCTGAGATCCAACTTGGAGAAGATCCATGCCCCTCTGAGACGGTCGAACAACTCCGAAATGAGTGGGAGGAGGTACTGGTTCTTGATGGTGATGTTGTTTAGACCCCTATAGTCGATGCATGGGCGTAGCGAACCGTCCTTTTTAACGAAGAAGAAACCGGCTCCTGCGGGGGAGGAGGACTTCCGAATAAAAGCCTTGGCAAGATTCTCCTGGATGTATTCAGACATGGCTGCAGTTTCCGCGGGAGAGAGTGGGTAGATTCTACCCCTAGGAGGAGTGGAACCAGGGATTAACTCGATAGGACAGTCGAAGGACCGGTGTGGAGGAAGGACCTCCGCCTCCTTCTTGTCAAAGATGTCTGCATAGGACCAGTAGGCCAAAGGAAGCCCCGAAAGCTCCAGAGGTGGACACACGGAGACAGTTGGACGAATAGGTTTCAGGCACCGGCCTTGACACGCATCTCCCCTGCGCAAAACGTCTCCCGATGACCAGTTGAGAACCGGCTGATGAGTCCGTAGCCATGGGAGACCAAGCAGAATGGCGTGAGACAGATCGGGCAACACGTAGAAGGCCACTTTTTCCCGGTGGAGAGCGCCGATTTGCAAAACCACCTCCTCTGTGACCGCCGTGATGGGTTCCTGTAGTGTTCTGCCATCCACAGAAGCGATCAGTCTGGGATTCTTCAGGGTAACCACGGGAATCCGATACTTGTCCACCACTTCACGCCGGATGAAGCTACCTGCAGCGCCCGAATCCACGTAGGCCACCTCGGACCCACGCCTCTCCCCTGAAAGTAAAAGAACAGATAACGTGAGAGCTTGAGATGAATCATTTACACCTAGGGAGGCCTCTCTTACCTGACCTAGGTGGAAGAGTTTCCCGGTCCCTCAGGGCAAGAACGGATGAAGTGGGATGCTCCTCCACAATAAAGACAGAGACCCTGCGCCCGTCTCTCTTTCTGACGTGTCTCAGCCATCCAGACCCGGTCTACCTACATGGGCTCGGGAGGCGGAGTGTGACCAGACCCAGCTGGTCGCGGACTAAAGGAACGAATAGTGGTCGGGGCTGGCCTAGTAGGTCTCCTGTCCCTAGCTGACTCTCGCGCGCGCTCCTGGAACCGGAGGTCTATTCGAGTTGCCAATGAGATAAGGTCCTCAAGAGTGGTGGGAGTATCCCGACCCGCTAATTCATCCTTTATCCTGCCCAACAACCCACGCCAGAAGGCTCCGACCAATGCCGGATTATTCCAACCCAATTCGGAAGACAACGTGCGGAACCGGATGGCGTACTGACCAACCGTCAGGTTGCCCTGGTGAAGGTTGAAAAGTGACTCGGTGAGGGAAGCTACCCATCCCAGCTCATCAAACACTCTACGAAAGATGTCCAGGAAAACCAGAATGTTTGAAACCACAGGGTCATCCCTCTCCCAGACAGGATTCAGCCAGGATAAGGCCTCCCCCTCCAGATGGGACATGATAAAGGCCACCTTGGCCCTATCGGAGGGATACTGGTGAGGCTGAAGCTCGAAGTGCAGGCTACATTGGTTTAAGAACCCTCTACACTGTTTGGGGTCACCACTGTACCGAGGTGGCTTGGCAAGGCGAGGAGAGGGAAGCGAGGCGGGACCGGGGGTAGCGGCCGAGGCTGCAGCGGCGGACTGGAGAGCCCCCAAACGGTTGTCTACAGAGGCCATATAGGACAGAATGTGGGACTGGGCGTCGCGCTGTTGACCCAGTTCCTGCTGGAGGCTGGCCAACTGGGCGGCGTTCCCTGGATCGGCAGCCTGTAGGGCAGACAGGCGTGACTCCATTGACTTCATTACGGACATGATGCGCCTCTTGTTCTCCCGTAAAAAGAGCAACTCCTTTTGACCGGGAGCCGAGGCACCGGCGGGATCCATGGCCTGATCGTACTGTTAGCTTTACACTAGACAAGGCGGACTTCCAGGAGTGGACCCTCTTGGCTGTGACACCGAGGGTCCCCGGACGAGCAACCATGTGGAACCGACCCCTATACAGGGATCATTAGGAGCAGGTCCAGGGGTTCGAATGCCACGGCAGCCGGAACCAAGAGGGGCGGCTCGGAGTGGAATGCAGGGACTAACACGGGAAGGCAGGTCTGGAGTAGAACAGTAGGTACAGACATGGGTAGACTGGACTGGAACAGAGCTGCAGGTACGGACACAGATAGGCAGGACCGGAGCGGACACAGGTAGGCTGGACTGGAACAGGAGTGCAGGTATGGACACAGACAGGCAGGACCGGAGTAGGACAGCAGGTATGGACACGGGTAGGCTGGACTGGAACAGAGCTGCAGGTACGGACACAGATAGGCAGGACTGGAGCGGACACAGGTAGGCTGGACTGGAACAGGACTGCAGGTGTGGACACAGACAGGCAGGACCGGAGTAGGACAGCAGGTACAGACACGGGTAGGCTGGACTGGAACAGGACTGCAGGTGCGGACACAGACAGGCAGGACCGGAGTAGGACAGCAGGTATGGACACGGGTAGGCTGGACTGGAACAGAACTGCAGGTGCGGACACAGACAAGCAGGACCGGAGTAGGACAGCAGGTACGGACACCGGTATGCTGGACTGCAAGGAAGCACAAGGCAGTGAGAGAGAGTGGAAGCTGCTAGGCAAACCACAGGACCTAGATGGATGTCAGAACAACAACGATCAGGCATCTCCATTAAGGGAGGGCGGCCTGATATACCCGCAGATGTGCCCCCATCGGTCCGGCAGTGCTACCGGGTCAGGGCACCGCCGGCCATTAAGATCACAGGCAGAGGGCCGGCCGCGGCCTATGGCGCATGCGCAGAGCACGCAATGACATCAGAGGCCGCGAGCCGGTCAGAAGAGGACGGCGTCGCTGGAGCAGGAGCGAAGCTGCGGCGCCGGGTAAGAATGAGTGCTCGCGACGGGGGGGGCGGCGCAGCGCACGGCTGGAGGCATGGGAACTGTGACAATTTATACAATGTTGTTACCCATCATCAAATATAGAAGCACTCGATCGCTAATATACTGAGCGCTTAGTACATCACGATATACCATGGCTGGAGGTAAAGTAATGCGCATGTCAGGATAGAATCGGCACCTGCGCAATGACATTGTGGCTAAGGGTGTACATACAAAGTGTCTCAATGCGTACAACTATTTTATTTGTGTAGCAAAAGATCAGAAAAGAATAAATATGCAATGTCCCGCAATCTGATAACTTATATAAACAATCAAATATCGATATACTGAGCACTACGTACGGCGACATGTGCAGTTGTCATATAGAAGGACAAAAATAGTCAATGCGCATGTCAAGATGTAACAAATACTTGTGCAATGACATGGTAAGAAAGTAGTCCATAGTTACAAGTCAAGCACACCCCGCGGTTCCCAGGACACACAGGAGTGTCTTGTTAAGCAGCAAAAAAAGGGAAAGAGGTGTGTAATATCACAAACTGCAATCGAGTGTGAAAATAGAACACAAGTACCAATAAAGTAAACACTTTACACAGTTACATATAGTTTGCGAGTCGAAGCTGAAAAAGATCACAGCACTTATCTAAACTGACTCAGTAATGCAACGACTTTAAATAGTGCTAAAATCAATAGAATCATTGATATAATCACAAAAATTCCCCTAGCATGCCTTATTATCCATGACAGATGTCATAATCAGGGCATATACTCAAATAAATTGGAGGAAAAAAAAACGATAATGCGCAGGCTTAATAACGCAGCAGCTCCAAATACTGGCATGGCTAGTGGAATCATAGAGATAGTCACACAAATTCCCCCTGTCTTGTTGTCCATGACAAATGTCATAACAGAGGGGAAAGATGGTACACTAATCCAGAGCTCCTACTACTCACGTTCTGAATCGGAACTCATTAATATGATTGCAGCATTTCCTTGACATATCATATAGTCTACTACAGTTATCAAAAATCACGACGCGTTATTGGAAAACCGGTATAATGTTTACCAATAGAAATCATCCAACATTATAGTTGCCAGGGATGGAATTCAAATAAGAATAGAACACCCATATTGAATTCCAAGGAGAGAAATAGTTCATAATATCCCCCAAAGAGTATATTGTACCTGACCTCCACACTAATAAAAAGCTATATCCCTGTTTATATACTCTCCAGATTTAATCATACAGTAGACGGTGTTCAATGATAGAAATACCAGTAGTCGGGGGATCAAAACATAAGTAAGGACATATCATAATTTGAAGAGCAGGCCACAATACCAAAGCACATATCCATGTGCCAATATATAGTAAAGAAACATGAAGCCCACAAATAGCAATGTCAACAGGTATTAGGGCCAGTTATAAGGATGCAGCTATTCACTCAGGGAAAAGCCAAAATCAGTCAAATAGATGGTAATAAATACTTTGTTGCTATAAATCAATACCTTTGTATTGTGGATTCTGTGCAATTACTCCACACATGGTGGTTGGAGCCATCAGGGTTTTGTCATTGTGTATTACCATGGTTCCTAGCAATATGTTGGTGTTAGATAAAGTGTTGCCTTTACCTTTTTTTGGGCAGAACTAATCAGCCATTTTATTGACTATAATCTGTAAGTTATTCTAACTAACATTAACTTTATTTGTCTGACTCTGTATTGCTATATGGGATATCTGTTATCACTCACTGCATGTGTGCAGCATTTGTTTGGGGGAGCTTTCTAGCTCCATTCTGGGCTAATAGGGTTTTTGTGATCTGTCATGTTTTTTGACTTTTAAATGTTTTTAAATTGGTTATGTCCTTTTTTGTATCCAATAAAATTACTTGTTTATTCAGGTGATCCTGGTTTAAGTCTGTAGCTTTTTCTCCTTCTTATTGGCTTGTTTTTTACAGACTTCTTGTGTATCCCTTTTTGTGGTGCCCTCTAACCTTCTTTCTACTTCCTTGGTATAAACAGATCCTCGGAGAGATATTTGTATTGTCCCCTTAAATACTTATACGTGGTTATTAGATCGTCCCTCAGTCATCTTTTTTCTAGACTAAATAATCCAATTTTGCTAATCTCTCTGGGTATTGTAGTACCCCCATCCCCTTTATGAATTTTGTTACCCTCCTTTGTACTCGCTCTAGTTCCTTTACATCCTTCCTGAGCACCGGTGCCCAAAACTGTACACAGTACTCCATGTGCGGTCTAACCAGAGATTTGTACAGAGGCAGTATAATGCTTTCATCATGTGTATCCAGACCTCTTTTAATGCACCCCATGATCCTGTTTGCCTTGTAATGTTCCTTGTAATGATCCTGTTTGCCTTGCAATTTGCCTAATAATGTCCCCATCCTTGTCCCATGCTAGGTGGTGAGTTTTTTAATGGAAGTCTTCAAACAGAGGCAGGACAGACATCTTTCTGAGATGGTTTAGTGAATTCTGCAGGGGGGCTGGACACAACGACCTTTGAGGTCCCTTCCAACTCTAAAGCCCCCGTTACACACTGCGATATCGCTAGCAATATCGCTGTAAAGTCACGGATTTTGTGACGTAGCAGCGATATTGCTAGCGATATCGCTACATGTGATACTTACCTCCGATCGGCTCCCCCGCTGGTTATCGCTGGTCGCGCGAGAAGGTCCTGGATCATTTCTCGTCGTCAGCTTCCTGCGGCGCTTCCTGCTGTGACAACGAGCGACGCGTGGACGCGGGTGGGAGGACGCAGGATCGCCGCGTCTGACAGGTAAGTAGCGACCCCCGACCCCTGCGATGTCGCTGGTGAGAACTGCCTGTGTGGCAGCTCACTAGCGACCACATAGCGATGCACCAGAGATCCATATCGTAGTCGGGATCGCTGGTGCATCGCTATGTGTAACGGTACCTTAACATTCTATGATTGTTTGAAATGTCTCCATCCTGGCCCCATCTTATAGTATTGTCCTTGTCCTGGTCCCATCTTATAGTAATGCCCCCATCCTGGTCCTATTTTGTGGTAATGTCCCCATCCTAGTCCCATCTTAAAGTAATGCCCCATTCTGGTTCCTTTCTGTAATAATGTTCCTATCCTAGTCCCATCCTGTAGTAATGTCCCCATCCTAAACCCATCTTATAGTAATGTCCCCATCCTGGTCCCATCTTATAGTAATGCCCCATCCTGGTCCTATCTTGTGGTAATGTCTACATCCTGGTCCCATCTTATAGTAGTGTCCCTCAATCTGTAATAACACCCCCAATATAACCCTTGAGGTCCATTCCAACTTTAACATTCTATGATTCTATGATTACTCACACTCCTGGAAACAAGAGATATTTCCTCACATTTGTTCGAAGATTATTCAAGCTATACAGTTGTCTACCTGCTTCACAGCAAAGATAAAGTTCCAGAGAAACCTGAAATATATCTAGCTGAAGTACAGGTCTAGTACTTCTCACAAAATTAGAATATCATCAAAAGTTAATTTATTTCAGTTCTTCAGTACAAAAAGTGAAACACATATATTGTATAGAGTCATTATAAACAGAGTGATCTATTTCAAATGTTTATTTCTGTTAATGTTGATGATTATGGCTTACAGCCAATGAAAACCCAAAAGTCATTACACCTGCAGAGGCTTTCTAAGCATTAAAGAAAGGTCCCTTAGTCTGTTTCAGTAGGCTCCACAATCATGGGGAAGACTGCTGACTTGACACATGTCCAGAAGGCAGCCATTGCCACACTCTACAAGGAGGGTAAGCCACAAAAGGTCATTGCTAAAGAACCTGGCTGTTCACAGAGTGCTGTATCCAAGCATATTAATGGAAAGTTGAGTCATTTAGTTAAACCAATTATTAGGTCATCTTGGTAAGCCATCAACTCAACCGACAGTGATTTATTGAGACAACCAAGGATGCATTAAACTTGCATGCAGGAAAAAGATCAATGCGAGAACCAAAAACATTGATGTTAAACATCATCACCTGCGTGATTTGATAGAACATGGCATAATTTAATTTGTTTATTGCAAAACTGACTGGATGATAGCTGATGTTCTGAAAAAGCCACTTCCAAGAGCCAAATTTGAAGAATTCAGAACCACTATGGAACTAACAGGATAAGTAGTTATTGAGTGGGAGTGTTGGAATAATGCTTATTATTATATATACAATCATGGCTAAAAGTGTTAGCACCTTTGAAATTGTTCCCAAAAATGAAGTATTTCACCCAGAACATTATTGCAGTTGCACGTTTTGTTATACACATTTATTTCCCTTGTTTGTATTGGAACAACACAAAAAAAAAACAGAGAAAAAAAGGCAAATTGGACATAATTTCACACAAAACCTCAAAAATTGCCCGGCCAAAATTGTTGGCACCTTTCCAAAAATGTGGGTAAACAAGTTTGTTTCAACCATGTGATGCTCATTCAAAATAACCTGTGGAAAGTGACAGGTGTGGGCAATATGAAAATCACACCTGAAACCAGATAAAAAGTGGAGAAGTTGACTAATCTTTACATTGTGTGTGTTTGCCTCTAAGCATGGAGAAAAGAAAGAGGAGAGAACTGTCTGAGGACTTGAGCACCAAAATTATTGAAAAATATCAAACAATCTGGGCAAGGGGCGGCCCACGGGCCGCATCCGGCCCGCCCACTCCCTGTGACCGGCCCGCGGAGGGGTCCGGGACTTCTCCGGTTCCTGCTTTCCCCATGAATCATTCATGAGGAAAGCAGGAAGCAGAGGAGTCCCGGAAGACGCAGTGGTGAGCGGAGCGGACCCCGACCTCCTGAGAGCGGCACAGAAACATTGCCTCCAGCGCACCACCCTCACACCAGACCTGCGGCGCTGACTGGTCGAGGCTGGAGGGGGGTGTGGTCTGAGAGAGGGCTGCGTAGATGCCGTTGGTGGCGTCTGCTTGCAGCAGTATACATCACACCACATCTCCAACTCTGTGCTAAAATATGCGGGCGTGGAGGCGTGGTGTGATCTATACTGCTGCAAGCAGACCAGTGACACTGTGGTGCATCGTAAGGCTAGCATCAATTACTTTAAACTGGGTCTGGACTGGGTGTTTACTGCTGCAGTTTTATTCTTCTGTCAAGGAGGAAAACTTTCCTAACCTAAGGAGGCATGCTCAGAGGATGTTAGTTCTCTTTGGATCTACCTACGTATGTGAACAAACATTCTCACTGATGAAGTTCAATAAATCCAGATACAGATCCTCTCTGTGATGATCACTTGCGTGCTGTTCTTTGCATATCCACCTCAGATATTGAACCTAACTTCAATGAACTTGTTCAGGCCCAAAACAGGCTAGATTACTCTCATTGAACATTTTCATGTTATTGAAATGTTTCATTTACTGTTCTTTACTAAGTTAAAGGGATGCCGGTCTTTAAAAAACTAACATGATACAGTTGTGGCCAAAAGTATTGACACCCCTGCAATTCTGTCAGATAATACTCAGTTTCTTCCTGAAAATGATTGCAAACACAAATTCTTTGGTATTATTATCTTAATTTAATTTGTCTTAAATTAAAAAACACAAAAGAGAATGAAGCAAAAAGCAAAACATTGATCATTTCACACAAAACTCCAAAAATGGGCCAGACAAAAGTATTGGCACCCTCAGCTTAATACTTGGTTGCACAACCTTTAGCCAAAATAACTGCGACCAACCGCTTCCGGTAACCATCAATGAGTTTCTTACAATGCTCTGCTGGAATTTTAGACCATTCTTCTTTGGCAAACTGCTCCAGGTCCCTGATATTTGAAGGGTGCCTTCTCCAAACTGCCATTTTTAGATCTCTCCACAGGTGTTCTATTGGATTCCGGTCTGAACTCATTGCTGGCCACCTTAGAAGTCTCCAGTGCTTTCTCTCAAACCATTTTCTAGTGCTTTTTGAAGTGTGTTTTGGGTCATTGTCCTGCTGGAAAACTCATGACCTCTGAGGGAGACCCAGCTTTCTCACACTGGGCCCTACATTATGCTGCAAAATTTGTTGGTAGTCTTCTGACTTCATAATGCCATGCACACGGTCAAGCAGTCCAGTGCCAGAGGCAGCAAAGCAACCCCAAAACATCAGGGAACCTCCGCCATGTTTGACTGTAGGGACCATGTTCTTTTCTTTGCATGCCTCTTTTTTTCTCCTGTAAACTCTATGTTGATGCCTTTGCACAAAAAGCTCTACTTTTGTCTCATCTGACCAGAGAACATTCTTCCAAAACGTTGTAGGCTTTTTCAGGTAAGTTTTGGCAAACTCCAGCCAAAATTTTTTATGTCTCGGGGTCTCCTACCATACAGTCCCTTTTCATTCAGACGCTGACGGATAGTACGGGTTGACACTGTTGTACCCTCGGACTGCAGGGCAGCTTGAACTTGTTTGGATGTTATTCAAGGTTCTTTATCCAACATCCGCACAATCTTGCGTTGAAATCTCTTGTCAATTTTTCTTTTCCGTCCACATCTAGGGAGGTTAGCCACAGTGCCATGGGCTTTAATCTTCTTGTTGACATTGCGCAAGGTCGACACAGGAACATTCAGGTCTTTGGAGATGAACTTGTAGCCTTGAGATTGCTCATGCTTCCTCACAATTTGGTTTCTCAAGTCCTCAGACAGTTCTTTGGTCTTCTTTCTTTTCTCCATGCTCAATGTGGTACACACAAGGACACAGGACAGAGGTTGAGTCAACTTTAATCCATGTCAACTGGCTGCAAGTGTGATTTAGTTATTGTCTGTTAGGTGCCACAGGTAAGTTACAGGTGCTGTTAATTACACAAATTAGGGAAGCATCACATGATTTTTTTGAACAGTGCCAATACTTTTGTCCACCCTCTTTTTTATGTTTGGTGTGGAATTATATCCAATTTGGCTTTAGGACAATTCTTTTTGTGTTTTTTCATTTAAGACAAATTAAATGAAGATAATAATACCAAAGAATTTGTGTTTGCAATCATTTTCAGGAAGAAACTGAGTATTATCTGACAGAATTGCAGGGGTGTCAATACTTTTGGCCACAACTGTATCTTGACCTAAAATAGCAAGTTTTTCCAAACACTGTTTAAGTTAACAATTAAAGTGAACTATCACAAGCTGGTTGCAGTTCATCATCTCATCATTAAATAAAGATGTAATTAGGTCCTCCATATTTTCATTGTATTGCAAATCTTTGCATTGTTTAACATACTGTTTATTTATGAAAAGATAGCATATGTATACTATATATTATATACATATATAGTATTGGGTACAACTGAGTTAATTATATTGGTCCGGCCCTCTGACACCATCCCAATTTCTAATGCAACCCCATGGCAAAATTAATTCCCACCCCTGGTCTAGATGGTGGACAAGCAACCCCAATCAAGTTTCAAAGAAATTCAAGCTGTCCTGCAGGCTCAGGGTGCATCAGTGTCAGTGCAAACTATCCGGCGACATTTGAATGAAACTAAACAATATGGCAGGAGACTCAGGAAGACCCCACTGCTGACACAGAGACAAAGCTAGACTGCTGTTTGTCAGAATAAACATGAATAAGCCCAAATCATTCTGGGAAAGAGCTTCTTGGTAAAGCACATCATTTTACTGTATACTGAAAACAGAATGAGGCCTACAAAGAAAACACAGTACCTACAGTCAAATATAGTGGAGGTTCAGCGTTATTTTGCTGCCTCAGGCACTGGGTGCCTTAACTGTGTGCAAGGTATTGTGAAATCTGGAGATTACCAATGGATTTTGGGCCGGAATGTATTGCCCAGTGTCAGAAAGCTGGGTTTGCGTCTTAGGTCATGGGTCCTGCAGCAGGACAATGACCCAAACACACTTCAAGAAGAACCAAAAAATGGATGGAAACAAAGTGCTGGAGAGTTCTGAAGTGGCCAGCAATGAGTCAAGATATAGAACCCATTGAACACTTGTAGAGATATCTTAAAATAGCTGTTGGAAGAAGTTATCCTTAAAATATGAGAGACCTGAAGCAGTTTGCAAAAAAGAGTGCTCCAGAACTCCAGATGAGAGGTGATAGACGATTGTTGATTGTTATAGGAAGCAATTAATTGCAGTTATTTTTTCTAAAGGGTGTGCAACCAAATATTAAGTTGAGGGTGCCAACAATTTTGTCTGGATCATTTTTGGTGTTTTGTGTGAAATAAAGTCCAATTTGCCTTTTTTCAGAACAAAACCAAAACGTGGCTTAGATTGTTAAATTAAACAAAAGAAAGTCTTATGCCAAGTGTGATGTATCTACACAGGGGAAGGGGGTGTCGACTTGGCTTTCCTTATAGGTACGAGTTAATGAGGCGCTCCCAATGAGGAGGGATATATATCACTAGTCAAGGCTGGGGATATATATAAACCTCCCGGCCATCACTGCCAGAGTTACTCACTAAAACAGTACGGTATTCTGCCACCAGTTCCTCGTTCGACATAAGCCCCGTCCAACAACAGGCTTATATCGGGTCAGAAACCAACCCGGGTAGTGTACAATTGACCAACCGAGCATGCGGATGTGGGGATTCATGTATCGAGATAAAAGAGCAGCCCAAGATTCATTTTATATTTAATCGCCGAAAAGGCGCGCTAGAAATATACAGGTATATATTTAGAAGAACATTATACAGGTTTATAGTCAGGAGTGCAGTACAAGGGTAGGGCATAGATAGGTTGCAGTTACCATGTTATGTAGCATGTGACCACAGGGAGGCGCTGATGGATCACAGGTCCAAATCTTACGTGGTTCCCTTGGCAGTGTCAGATTACGGGTCCTCCTGCCAGTAAGAAACTAAGTCCAAAATGAGGGTCTGCCTTATATCTCCTAGGCTGTTCCCTCCCACATTCTGCTGCCACCCCTTGGCTGGGTTGCCTCCCTCCTCCTATGTCTGAGAATATGATTTTCTGTCCAGAATCGTGTATGGCCCATAACTATCCACCCGAAGCTCTGAATGGGTCAGTGGTGATGCCACTGGGTTCCGCTGCATTTTATCTGTGCATAGAGACTAAATATGCCTACCGTATGTAATTCCCGGTAGCTATGCTTTATAACTCAATAATGCAGAGTGCTACAGGTGGCTGCCAGGCACAGGCATGTGGGGGAAGGAACACAGATTCAGATTATGTGATCGACTAGTCTCAAAGATATTGCATTCTGTTATTATAGCTTATTTTCCAGACTCAATACCTCAGAGGATTGATGTGACTTGTTATGCCACGGGGTCTCCATGTGCTTGGTCAGACAAAGGGAGCCAGCTAGCTGTAGATGCAGAAGATTTCACACCCTTGTGTTACGAGCTTTAAAGAGCTTGTTCTTGGATTTTTAATTAAAGAAAAACATTGCATTGCTTTTATGGCCTTGGGGAATGCCAAGGTGGGGGCACAGTTGTCTGAAGCAAGTATTTTTGGTCCAAGCTTATCCTGTTGGTAAATTCCATCAGAAATCAAAATGATATCATTTCCCATATCTCACACCAAGTATGCAAAATTATATTGTAATCTTTATTAGGACATATACACACACATATACTAAAAAAGATTTTCTGGGGGGTGGATACAAATACAAAATATTACTGCATTCACGAAGTATACTATAAGTTCATTGTCACGGCCCCTACCGCCGCCACTATTTACCTGTGCGCATCTCCTGCTCCACGGCGCGTCCCTGCTCCAGATATGCGGGGTCCTCGACGTTGGTCCTGCGCGCCTGCGCCCGACGTCTCACCCGGCGCTCAGACCTCTGGGAGCAGTGATGCGGTGGCTCCGCCCCCAACATGGCAGCGTCCACCAACTATTTCTACTCGGCGTCAGGTCAGGTAAGATGCCTGACTATCACATGTGGTGACACTGTCTTCGCTGCCAGCGTTCGCTCTGTCCTCAGGCCCTGAACTGCTAACCCTTGCTCTCTGCCTGCGCTACCACTGGTAGCTTCTTTGTGTTTGCACCTCCTGCTTTGCTCCGTTTCCCTGTCTCTGTCCCTTCTCCTGCGTCTCCCTCTGTACCGCCATCTCCGGCGGTCTGTCTGGTGTACCTCGTGCCTGCGTGTTCACCTGTCTGTCCGTCCTGAGCCCTCTTGTCCGCTCTATTATTATTATCTTGCTCTCTCTCTTGCAGCCTCCAGCCTCCGCCATCCCCAGGTGCTCCCAGCCCGTTCTCCTCTCTCGCTCCGTGGTCCCTGTAATCCTCACTTCAGTTGCAGCTCGGATTCTCCGCCTTTGTCTCCCTGGTGCTTAGCCCAGTGGCCTCTTTGGCTCCGGCTGTCACTGTTCCATCCCCTGTGGGCCTGCCCCTAACACTCCCTGTATAGGGGGTGGCTCCACCTGGTCAGCTCGCCCTCGGGGGCTCTGGAGCCGTGACCCAGAGGGTCCACTTCCGGGTTGTCCTAGTGTTCCCACACCTTAAACAGCACAACCGTAACAGCATAACAGCATAGTCAGGCCCATGGTTCCCGCTGGAGCCGCGGCTACTCAGAAAGAATTAGTTTTCTTACGGGAGAATCAAACACGCATAATGTCCTTTATGAAATCTATGGATGCGCGTCTCTCCGCTCTCCAATCCTCTGACCCAGGAAACGCTGCCCAACTGGCTGGCTTACAACAGGAGCTGTCTCAGCAGCATGACACTCAAACTCATATCCTCAGTTATATGGCTTTGGTTGACGGTCGATTGCTCTCCTTGCAGTCGGCTGCCTCTGCTCCCTCTCCAGCCGCTGTTTCCCACCCTCTACCGCGGTTGGCCAAACCACCCGGGTATAACGGTGACGCTAAACTATGCCGGGGTTTCCTGAACCAATGCCATCTCCATTTTGAACTTTTGCCCCAGCAATACCCCACTGACCAGTCCAAGGTGGCCTTCATAATCTCCCATCTAGAAGGGGACGCTTTGGCGTGGGTGAATCCCCTTTGGGAGCATGATGACCCTGTGGTTACCCAGCTATCTGTCTTTTTGGACACTTTTCGTCAGGTATTCGACAAACCAGGCTGTTTAGCCTCCACTACGGAGTCCCTGTTCAGTCCCTGCCTGGGTTCTCAAACCGTGGGCCAGTACGCCATCCAGTTTCGGACTCTGTCATCCGACTTGGGTTGGAACAGCGAGGCGTTGGTGGGAGCCTTTTGTGGGGGTCTTTCGGGTCGTATAAAGGACAAGCTTGCTGGTCGCGACACCCCCACTGCCCTGGAGGATCTAATTTCTCTGGCCACTCGGATCGATCTCCGGTTCCAGGAACGGGCTTGTGAGAGAAGACTTGCACGCCCATTGCCGTCTGCTCGCAGGCCACCCAGTCCCCGACCCAGGGCTCTCACTTCTGCCTCCTTGCCCGAGCCGATGCAAGTGGACCCCCTAAAGGTCTCCGAACAGCGTCGCAGGGAGAAAAGTACCCAGGGCCTCTGTTTCTATTGCGGCAGTGGGTCTAATTTGCTCTGAACCTGTCCGGAACATCCGGAAATCTTCTCCGCCTAGGTCAGGTAAGAGAGGCCTGCCTAGGTGTGTATGATACCTCTCAACCCCTTACTTTGTCCTCTTGCATGTTGGTGATAAGTGAGTTTCCTTGGCGGCCTACGTGGACTCGGGTGCCGCTGGAAATTTTATTAGGCTCGATGTGGTCACCAAATTTTCTGTCCCCGTGAGGATCCTGGAAAATCCGCAGGTCCTCGCATCCGTGGACGGCAACCCCTTGCAAGAGACCGTTACGTTAGTTACGCAAGAGATAGAGTTGCAAGTAGGGGTCCTGCACAAAGAGAGAATTACGTTCTATGTTTTAGCTGGTATCTCTCACCCTGTCCTTCTCGGTATTCCTTGACTGCGGCTCCACAAGCCCACCTTGGATTGGCGTAACGGCAATGTTCTGCGATGGGGAGAGTCCTGTCAGTCTCGGTGTCTGCTGCCGGTGTGCATCCTGTAGGTGTTCCCCGTCCTCTCCCTGTTCTCTCCGGACTGCCGTCTGCGTACAGTTCCTTCTCGGATGTCTTCGATAAGAGAGAAGCTGAGGTCCTTCCTCCACACCGACCCTATGACTACCCCATCGAGCTCATTCCTGGTACCACTCCTCCTCGTGGAGGATTTATCCTCTCTCTCTAGCGGAGACCCAAGCCATGTCAGAGTACGTCCAGGATAACTTAGCCAGAGGTTTCATTCGGAAATCGTCATCCCCTGCAGGAGCGGGCTTCTTTTTTGTGAAAAAGAAGGATGGGTCCCTTTGTCCGTGCATTGACTATCGTGGCCTAAACCGCATCATGGTGAAGAACAAATACCCGCTGCCGCTCATCTCTGAGCTCTTTGATCGCCTGAGGGGAGCACAAGTATTTACCAAGCTCGATCTGTGAGGAGCCTACAACCTTGTTCGTATACGTTCCGGGGATGAGTGGAAGATCGCATTCAACACACGGGATGGCCATTACGAGTATTTGGTTTTGCCATTTGGCCTCTGCAATGCGCCTGCAGTATTCCAGGAACTCGTAAATGACATCTTTCGAGATCTCCTCTATGCCTGTGTCGTGGTCTACTTAGACGACATCTTGACCTTCTCCCCCGACTTGTCCACACATCGTCGAGACGTCCGCCAAGTCCTCCAACGCCTCAGGGAGAATCACCTTTTTGCCAAGTTGGAGAAATGCCTCTTTGAGCAAGCTTCGTTGCCTTTTCTTGGTTATGTCGTTTCGAGTTCGAGCTTAGAGATGGATCCTGAGAAAGTCTCTGCCATCCTCAATTGACCACGCCCCCTTGGAGTAAAGGCAATCCAGTGTTTTTTGGGCTTCACCAATTATTACAGGAAATTTATCCCTCATTTTTCTTCGCTGACCAAGCCTATTTCTGCGCTCATCCGCAAAGAGGTCAACCCCAACCCCTGGCCCTCTGATGTTGAAGCTGCCTTCGAGGCTCTGAAACAAGAATTCACGAAGTCTCCTGTGCTCCACCGCCCAGATGCCAATAGGCCATTCATCCTCGAAGTTGATGCATCTTTGGTGGGAGCAGAAGCAGTCCTGCTGCAGAAATCCTCCTCTGGTCACTTGGTCACTTGCAGATTCTTTTCTAAAGCCTTCTCTGCTCCTGAACAAAATGATTCCATTGGAGACAGAGAACTATTGGCCATAAAGCTAGCCCTCGAAGAGTGGCGCCATCTTCTCAAGTGAGCCGTCCATCCGTTCATCATATTCACGGACCATAAAAATTTGGCCTACGTTCAGTCTGCCCAAAGGCTCAACCCACGGCAAGCCAGATGGTCTTTGCTTTTCTGGCGCTTTGATTTTGAACTCCACTTTCGACCAGGGAATAAGAACACCAAGGCTGACGCCCTATCCCGGTCATTTTTGTCAGTGGACAAGGAAGATGGACCTACGCATATCATCGATCCGGCCAAAATCCTTACCGTGGCCCCACTAAGCGTACTTTCTCCAGCACCGGGTAAAACCTTTGTTCAAAGTGGAGACAGACTGAAGGTCCTGCATTGGGGTCATTCATCTAAGTTTACTGGACATGCAGGAGTCAAGAAAACTCTTTCTCTCATCTCCCGCCATTATTGGTGACCTTCGCTTCGCCGGGACGTGTTGGATTTCATCACCTCTTGTCCCTCTTGTGCCAGGAACAAAGTCCCTAGACACCTTCCACCGGGACTCTTACATCCGTTGCCCGTGCCTGCGACCCTGTGGAGCCACATCGCTATGGACTTCGTCACCGATTTACCTCCTTCCTCAAAATGCACTGTTATCTTAGTGGTCGTTGATCGGTTTTCCAAAATGGTCCACTTCGTTCCGTTGCCAAGCCTACCTTCTGCCCCTGAGTTGGCGAAGATTTTCTTGCTCCACGTCTTCCGACTCCATGGATTCCCTCAGCATATTTTCTCGGATCGAGAAGTCCAGTTTACCTCCCGTTTTTGGCGAGCTCTCTGCGGATTGATGAAGATAACTCTGGATTTTTCCTCAGCCTATCACCCCCAGTCGAATGGTCAAGTAGAGCAGGTCAACAAGGCTCTAACTTCCTACCTCCGGTATTTTACCAATGCTCCCCAGGATGACTGGGTTTCTCTTCTTCCATGGGCTGAATTCACCTACAATAATCATCCCAGTGAAGCCTCCTCCAAGTCTCCCTTTTTTGTGTTTTTTGGACAACATCCCCCTTCCCGTTTCCCCCACCTCGGGTGTACCGGCGGCGGAATCCTTGTCTGTGGACTTCTCTCAGATTTGGGAGGCTCTTGAGAGAGTCAGTTGCAGAATGAAGAGGTATGCCGACAAAAAACAATTGGACGCTTCTCCGTATCTCCCCGGAGATAAAGTCTGGCTATCCTCACGGTATATCAGGCTAAAGATTCCCTCCTATAAGTTAGGCCCACATTACATTGGCCCCTTTGAAATCTTAGGTCGTATCAATGACTTGGCCTACAAGTTGAAATTGCCCGCCTCGCTGAGAATCCCCAATGTCTTTGATGTATCACTCCTCAAACCTGCGGTATTTAACCGCTTCCACTCGGCTTCTTCTCAAACTCCCCAACCTAGTAGTTCTGATAATATCTTTGAGGTGAAGGATATACTCACCATGAAGACAGTCAGGGGGAGAACCTTGTTTTTGGTCGATTGGAAAGGTTTCGGTCCTGATGAGAGATCTTGGGAACCTCGAGAAAACATTGATGCTCATCTTATGAGACGATTTCTCACCAGCATTAGGAAGAGGGGGAGTAGAGGAGGGGGTACTGTCACGGCCCCTACCACCGCTGCTACTTACCTGCGCGGTCCCGTGCGCATCCCGACTCTTCTGCGTGCCTCCCGGCGCGCTCCTGCTCCACAGCGCGTCCCCGCTCTGGATATCCGGGGTCCTCGGTGTCGGTCCTGCGCCCGACGTCTCACCCGGCGCTCAGACATCTGGGAGCAGTGACACGGTGGCTCTGCCCCCAACATGGCGGCGCCCACCAACTATTTCTACTCGGCGTCAGGTCAGGTAAGATGCCTGACTATCACATGCGGTGACGCTGCCTTCCCTGCCAGCGTTCGCTCTGTCCTCAGGCCCTGTACTGCTAACCCTTGCTCTCTGCCTGCGCTATCACTGGTAGCTTCTGTGTGTCTGCACCTCCTGCTTTTCTCCGTTTCCCTGTCTTTGTCCCTGCTCCTGCGTCTCCCTCCGGCGGTCTGTCTGGTGTACCTCGTGCCTGCGTGTACCCCTGTCTGTCCGTCCTGAGCCCTCTTGTCCGCTCTATTATTATCTTGCGCTCTCTCTTGCAGCCTTCAGCCTCCGCCATCCACAGGTGCTTCCGGCCCGTTCTCCTCTCTCGCTCCGTGGTCCCTGTAATCCTCACTTCAGTTGCAGCTCAGATTCTCCGCCTCTGTCTCCCTGGTGCTTAGCCCAGTCGCCCCTTTGGCTCCGGCTCTCACTGTTCCATGCCCTGTGGGCCTGCCCCTAACACTCCCTGTATAGGTGGTGGCTCCACCTGGTCAGCTCGCCCTCGGGGGCTCTGGAACCGTGACCCAGAGGGTCCACTTCCGGGTTGTCCTAGTGTTCCCACACCTTAAACAGCACAACCGTAACAGCATAACATTCATCAAGAATAACTCCATATGTTTACATGATTAACTAATTAATCTTGAGGAATATTTTACAGGATTGTATATAACCTATGTAAAATACATTAGAAAAAAATAATGGTATTACAAAGTGCTTTTAGTGCATATAGTGCAAATAGATATACTTGCTGCAAATAACTTAAATTAAGTATAGGTAACAAAACTTATAATAAGGGTAGTTAGCAGCATGTGATATGTATTAGTAACACAATATCACTAAAGGTGAGTACATGCTGCTGGTGCTACTCCCAGGTCTTACTGAATATGACTATATCATCCAGATAAGCCTGCAATATCATCCAGATAAGCGTGGAAGAACTCCGGAGAGACTGCAAGCATGACTTCCACGATTCGCTGATATGTAGCTGGCACATTCTTCATCCTGAATGGCATGACTGTAAATTGGAGCAGACCAAAGGGTGTGAAGAAGGCTGAATGCTCCTGGTTCCTGCTGACTGGGAACACCAGCTCGCCAGTCAGCAGGCACAGCTAGCACAACAGGAAACAAATAAGCTATTGGTTCCGCAGCTTTAGCAAATTCAGCCGCAGCAGCAGTGATAGCAGCAGGAGGCGCTAATGCAACAAATGGAGCTCCTCGCAGAGACTGTTCGGATAAGGCCAGCGGTATCCTCTTCATCTCCGGAAGGTGATGCATATGCCCGGAAGACGGTAAGGCGAGCTATGCAGAAAATGACTCTGGGAGATGATGTTGAAGCCTTCTTGACAGTTTTTGAGCAGGTGGCTGAATGGGAGAGACTTCCGCAGAAGCTGTCGACAGAGGTACTGGCACCATATCTGACGGGGGAGCCCCAGAACTCATATTATGACTTAGCCCTCCAGGATGCCAAAGAGTATAGGAAGTTAAAAACTGAAATACTGGCACGCCTGGGGGTAACAATGTCTGTAAGGGCTCAGCGGGTTCACCGCTGGGCATATGCTGGTGATAAACCACCTCACTCGCAAATGTTTGACTTGCTACACCTGGTCCAAAAGTGGCTGCAGCCAAAGTCGTCTACTCCGGCCCAGATGGTTGAGCGGGTGGTGATGGACCGATTCATTCATTCCTTACCCAGGCCAATACAGACCTGGGTTGCCCAGGGTGACCCCCGGAATGCAGACGATTTGGTTGGAGTGGTTGGAAGGCACCAGGTGGGGGGGAAATCCCTGGAGAGAGCAGACGTTACTACGTCCCTCTACTGGGATACCCAAAAGTGGGCAGGATCACCAAAGAGGGTCGCTAGGCCCACAATGGGGGACGACCCAATCCTGCTAAGGGGACCTCTAAGACTAGGATGAAAGACGTGATCTGTTGGCGGTATCACAATCCAGGGCATGTAGCCTCCCAGTGCAATATACTCCCTGAGTCTATGGACTGCAGTCTCGGCAGACGGTGCTCTTATTATGCTTACCCGGTCTGCGGGGTGGACTGTAAACCCAGCGAGGGCCCCCAGTTATGTGCTGTTTCCGTCAATGGGGTGAAGGTCCTCGGGCTGCTGGCCTCTGGAAGTCTGGTGACACTAATCAGCGCTGCACTACCCCATCAGTTAATCCCCAATAAGTTGGTGGGTGTCCGCTGCATACATGGAGATGCCAAGGACTACCCTGTTACCAGAGTAATTATGGGGACAGACTGTGGTAATAAGACCAAGGAGGTTGGGGTAGTCAGAGACTTGATCATCCCGTCAAACTGGGTCGTGATTTTTCCCTATTCTGTGATTTGTGGCAGAAGGGGGCTATACTGAGTGTCCTGGTGCAAAGCCAGGTCCCTCTGAAGGTAACTCTGTCAGGGCGGAGGTGATGGAATTTCTCCTTTGTGTCCTCGCTGGACAGGGGAATGAGACTATACCGGTGAGCTCAGCTTCCCTGAGTTAAAGGTGCTCGGAGAGCACTTCGGGACTGCTCAACTTCGAGACCTCACGTTGAAATATGCTTTTGAAAATGTCACTGTAATTGGGTTGCTCAAAAGCGGGGGGCTGACACCAGGTTCCCTCATTTTGCTGTGACTAGAGCTACTATATCGGGTGGCCAAATTGAGCGGTGGAGAAATTGTGGAACAACTGTTAGTTCCAACATTGCATCGGCGGAGGGTTCTAGATATGGCCCATGCACATATACAGGGTGGTCACATAGGGGTAGAGAAAACCCAGGCGCGAGTACTGCAGAGATTCTATTGGCCAGGTTGTTACCATTAGATTCTAGATTATTGTAGGTGTTGCCCCACCTGCCAGATAACTGCCCCCGTGTTTCACTTCAGAAGCCCCTTATTGCCATTGCCGGTGATAGAAATTCCCTTCGAGAATCGCTATGGACCTGGTGGGTCCTCTTGTTAAGTCGGCACGTGGCCACCAATACATCTTGGTTGTGATGGATTATACAACTCGATACCCCGAAGCAGGTCCCCGAGGAACTCGTCAGCTAAGAGTATCGCTCAGCAGCTGGTACACATCTTTGCCAGTACCGGTTTGCCCAAGGAAATCTCGACGGATCAGGGAACGCCGTTTATGAGCAAGGTGAAGCGGGAGCTGTGTAGAGTCCTCCAGATCGCTCAGCTGCGAAACTCCATGTACCATCCGCAGACCGATGGCCTGGTGGAGCGCTTAAACAAGACTTTGAATGCCATGCTCAACAGGGTTGTTGAGAAGGACGGTCGAGACTGGGACTATCTGCTCCGGTTATTGCTTTTCTCCATTAGAGAAGTTCCACAGGCCTCCACAGGGTTCTTGCCATTTGAGCTTCTGTACGGCCGACGAGGGTTCCTGGACATCGCCAAAGAAACCTGGAAAGCCGATGTCACACCACACCGAAGTGTAAGGGTATGACAAAAATGTTGTTATGGTACTGCTACAGTTATAGTGTATTACCACTCATATGAAGGGTATTGATACACCCACTGGTGTATTACCTTAGAAGTTAAATCTATAATGTGCTTATATGTTCTGCTATGTCTTTATGTATACTGTCTTATAGCTTGTTGCTGCTATGTACATAGGTTGTGCACTGTGGTTTATAGGGAGAGCGTAGTACCTTCATTTGGCCACAAGATGGGGGCATTTTAGTACACACTGTTACCAGTATAGTGTAGAAAATAAGTAAATGGATAAGCACATAGGGACTGCTGAGGAGTTAAGGAGAGGTGAGAAGGAAGTTTATCCAGACAGGGCCAGGGTGCCTGAAGTGTCCACATGGGCTATAGGCCCAGGACGGCTCGGCAGCCACGTAACATTAAGCAGTGACAGCCCACGTTATCCACGGCCACTGGACATCAATACAGTGGGCCAGTACAGTAGAGAGAAAATGTGGCGACTCATAGCCTGGGCAGATGCCTTTAGGGCGGGAGTCAGTTGGAGTGAGGAACAGAAGGAAGTTGAAGCTTCCCTGGGAACGGTACAGATGGGTTAGATGCTTTTCTAGAGGCAACCAAACCGGGTGGCTGATGGTTTCAAGTCTGGGACGAAACAGGCAGAAGGAATTGTCATAATGGAAAGATTAGGTCAGGAAGAAGCTGGGAAGCAGTCTAAGATGGTCCGATCCAGACGTATAGAAGCGTCAGCAAAGTAAGGAGAGCTCAGGAAGCAAGTGAAGTTGAATGTGTATCCCATGATGTGCCAACTGTGGATATAATGTGTGAAGTTCTGAGTAAAGGAAACGTTCAAGTTACTCTGGACTGTGTCTCAATTACTGGGAGTCACCTCAGAGGAGAGCCAGTGCCGCTTGAGAAGTGCCCAGGGGGACCCGAACCTGGAGACGCAGGTACACTGAAGAGTAAAACACAATTTTCTGTGAGGGAAGGCTGGTACACTGATGCTTTAGTGTCTCTGGCCACAACTATAGTCCTGGCCTCCTCTTACATTTGGCGTACTCGGCAGGATGCGACTACCTCGCAATGCGGAGAACCCGGGGAAAGAAGAGTTGATGATGTGTGTGCGACTGCTGTGCCCCTGGAAAGTGACCAGGAAAAGGAGCAAGTGGTTGCTGGATCTGGAGAAGAAATACTGGATTTGCCTACTAAGAATTTTGTGACAACACCGGACTTGACTGCTGAGTTGGACTTGGCTTACTTGATTAAAAAAATCTGATACCATTACTGTGACCAAGATGGTGGCTGTAGACCCCACAGCTTGGGTCAACCTTGCATAAAATATCATTATACCTGGAGGACTGTAAACCGGGATTCCTTGTTGTGCAACATGAACTGTGCTGCCTTGTTTGTGGACCCGGCTCACAATGGGCCCAGTTGAATTTAAAATATGTATATATAAGTCATCTACCTCGAGTTATCTCCCTGCGAGGAATATTGTCTGTTCTTAAGTAAAATGTTTCTAATTACTTTGGTCAGGGATGACCAAGTTAAAGGGAAGGAGGAGTGTAAGAGTATGCCAAAAATGTTGTTATGGTACTGCTACACTTATAGTATATTACCACTCATATGAAGGGTATTGCTACACCTACTGGTGTATTACCTTAGAAGTTAAATCTATAATGTGTATATATGTTCTGCTATGTCATTGTGTATACTATCTTATATCTTGTTGCTGCTATGTACATAGGTTGTGCACTGTGGTTTATAGGGAGAGCATAGTACCTTCATTTGGCCACAAGATGGGAGGCATTTTAGTACACACTGTTCCCAGTATAGTGTAGAAAGTAGATGGTTAAGCACATAGGAGGGGCTGCTGGGAGTTAAGGAGAGGTGATAAGGAAGTTTATCCAGGCGGGGCCAGGGTGCTCGAAGTGTCCACATGGGCTATAGGCCCAGGACGACTCAGTAGCCACATAACGTTAAGCAGCAACAGCCCATGTTATCCACGGCCACAGGACATCAATACAGTGGGCCAGTACAGTAGAGAGAAGATGTGGGACTCATAGCCTTGGCGGACGAGCGAGAGCTGGTTGGAGTGGGGAACAGAAGAAGTTGAAGCTTCACAGGGAACGGTACAGAAGGGTCGGATGCTTTTCCAGAGGCAACCAAACCAGGTGGCTGATGATTTCAAGTCTGGGGTGAAACAGGCAGAAGGAATTGTCATCATGGCAAGGTTAGGCCAGGAAGAAGCTGGGAAGCAGTCTAAGACGGTCCGGTCTGGATGTGTGCCGTATAGAAGCATCAGCAAAGTAGGGAGAGCTAAGGAAGCAAGTGAAGTTGAATGTGTGTCCAATGATGTGCCAACTGTGGATATAATGTGTAAAGTTCTAAGGAAAGGAAATGTTCAAGTTACTCTGGACTGTGTCTCAATTACTGGGAGTCACCTTGGAGGAGAGCCAATGCCGCTTGGGAAGTGCCTAGGGAACCCGAACTTGGAGACGCAGGTACACTGAAGAGTGAAACACAATTTTCTGTGAGGGAAGGCCGGGACACTGATGCTTTAGTGTCTCTGGCCATAACTATAGTCCTGGCTTCCCCTTACAGAAGCATGATAGAGCATGTCACCCAGCTGCAGGAGAGGATGGCTCACGTAATGCCTATCGTGAAGGAACATCAAGCCTGGGTGTACAACCGATCAGCCAGGCTGAGGCAATTCCAGCCCGGCGACCGTGTGCTAGTGGCTCCCCCCAGAGGCCTTGGGTACTCGGTGCCGGGCCCGTTGACTTCAATGGGAGATGTCACAGTGGCAGTGACCCGGTCCGTGGCCTCAGGCAGTCAATGTAAAAGGGGTAGAGTGATGGGGATAAAGTTGTTGAGATGATTCGTGACGCCACCTGTGGTTTCTGGTCAGTTTGACCAGCGCTGCAGGGTTGCTTCTCTGGGACAAATGGTGTGGTGCAGCAATAATAAATAATACAATAATCTTTATTTTTATATAGCGCTAACATATTCCGCAGCGCTTTACAGTTTGCACACATTATTATCACTGTCCCCGATGGGGCTCACAATCTAAATTCCCTATCAGTATGTCTTTAGAATGTGGGAGGAAACCGGAGTACCCGGAGGAAACCCACGCAAACACGGGGAGAACATACAAACTCCTTGCAGATGTTGTCCTTGGTGGGATTCGAACCACTGAGCCACCGTGCCACCCAGCAATGATGTTGAAGCTCCCCACAGGTGGAGCTGTAGTTCCAGGGTAGTGTAGATGAGGTTGGCAAGTGGGGAGATGGTGTAAAGAAGTAGATGTAGCAGAACCGGGTGTAAGGTGCAAGAATGAGTGGAGGACACAAGGGCATATACTGTAGTTCCAAGGCTTTACTCACAGTCTGGTGCACACAGATGCCCTCTTCGGTGCCGTGTCCTCCAGGTCAGGGGCTCAGCCAACTCCCAGGCAAGGTAAAGTACACCTTTCCAGCACTCCAACATGTGCCTTCTCTAAATGTCTCCACACTAGCACCTAATCTGAAGTTCTTGTAGTTGCGTATTAAACTCAAGTTCCTCCTTCTTGATGTTACTTAGAACTCTACTTGTACGGCAGACAGCTGTAGCCCGCTTCGGGGACTTCTTGCTATCATGTCCCGGCTCACCCACGTTGCTGTTGTGCCCCCAAGTCTTAGATGGGAATAAAGTGGTGACGACTTCTATTCCTCCGGTTTCTGCTGCAGGAACATCAGTATCCATACAACCTCGGGGACCGGACCCCGGCCATGCGCTTCAAACTTGAGGAAGGGCTCTACTCTGACCCTAGTCCTTAGTTCTCTTCTTCTCCTTATGTTCCGTACTAAACTATCTTCCTTCTGAAGAATCAGGCTTTCTATGGCTCTTTCCTGTGCCAGCAGCTCCAGGTCACAGGAGTCTGCTGTAGCACTTCCTTCACTCCATCCCTCTCAGGGGATCTTCTCTCACCAACTGACCCTTTCCTAATATTCTCCCGCTCTGTTGTGCAGTCTAAGCTCCACCCACCTCCCAGCACTCTTTCGTGTTCCAAGCAGGGAGCCACCAAGGTTGCTCTGCTACACTACTGGTGTGCGTGTGGGATGTGAGTGTTGGACTGTGGTCAGGTGTCTCCACTTTACCTGGATAGTGGAGTACCACACATCAGGAGGAGGTGTAGTACCTCTGTGGCGACTGAACCCTCAGGGGCGCCACAGTAGTACTCATACCAACAGTGGAGAGCAAGTTTCTGGCCATGTGGCAAGGCCCATATGAGGTCGTGGAGAAACTTGGGGACGTGAATTATAAGGTACACCAGCCCGGTTGCAGGAAGCCGTACCAGTTGTACCATGTGAACCTGCTCAATCCCTGGCGGGACCTTGAACCGCTGGAAGCTCCTTGCCTATGGGCCTGTCCTGAAGCCAAGATTGAGGAGATCGTGAATGCGGAGACGTTAATGCCGGCCCAGAAGCAGCAATGTTGAGAGCTGCTACAGCAGAACCGTGATCTATTCTCGGAATTGCAAGTGCGCATACAGGTTGTTGAACATGACATTTTAATGTTACCGCAGGTAAGGGTGAACCTAAAATCCTTCAGAATCCCCAAAGCATGAAGGGAGATAATCTCACAAGAGGTGAAGAGGATGCTGGACCTCGGGGTAATAGAGGAATCAAAAAGTGACTGGTCCAGTCCCAAAGTCTTTGTACCAAAGCTCAGTGGCGAGTGGTAGTTTTGCATGACTACTGCAAGCTCAGTGAGGCGTCCAGTGTTGATGCATACCTGATGCCCCGCGTGGATGAACAGATCAAGCAACTGGGACCTGCGAGGTATATCACCACCCTCGACCTAACAAAGGGGTACTGGCAGATTCCTATGTCACAGAGCGCCAAAGAGAAGACTGCTTTCTTGACGCCGGATGGCTGCTTCCATTACACCAGGATGCCATTTGGTCTGCAGGGGGCCTCCGCTACCTTCCAGAGGGTGATGGATCGGGCCTTGGCGCCACATAGAAAGTATGCCGCCGCTTACTTGGATGACATCGTCATCTTCAGCCATGACTGGAGCTCACATCTCCCAAAAGTACAGGCAGTCCTTGATGCCTTGAGGAAAGCTGAGTTTATGATAAACCCGAAGAAATGTGCCATTGGGAAGGAGGAGACCAGGTATCTGGGCTACATCGTCGGGTGAGGATTAATTAAGCCCCAATGGAATAAGGTAGAGGCAATTCAGGAATGGCCGCAACCGCTGTCCAAGAAGCAAGTGAGGGCATTTCTTTGGATTGTGGGATATTACCAGTGGTTTATCCCGAACTTCGCTACGATTGCTGCACTGTTAATGGACCTCCTCGGCTGAAACAGGCCATCTTTGGTGAAATGGGCTCCAGACACAGAGATGCCATTTCAGGAACTCAGGCGGGCTCTGTGTAGGCATCCGGTCCTGGTCGCACCAGACTTTAAGAAGGAGTTCATGTTACAGACCGTTGCTTCAGAGGTTGGATTAGGAGCAGTACTCTCACAGAAAATAAATGGAGAAGAGCATCCCATCCTGTATCTGAGCCGAAAACTCTCTTCTTGCAAGAATTATGCGATTGTGGAGAAGGAGTGTTTGGCCATAAAGTGGGCCATAGATACACTAAGGTACTACCTTCTGGGCCGTAGATTCAAATTAATGTCAGACCATGCCCCGCTGAGATGGTTAAGCAAGAAAATGGGTAAGAACGCCAGGGTGACTAGGTGGTTCTTGGCTCTTCAGAACTTCCTGTTTCAGGTCAATCACAGGCCAGGGAAGTTACATGGCAACGCGGATGCCCTCTCCCAAATTCCCTGTCTAGTGTCTGATCGTGCCAAAATCCCCGACTTTGGGCAGACGGGGGAATATGTGACAGAGTCAATGGCTTTGTGGAGGAAGGGAGGTACACGTCACTGCGCATGCAGCGGTCAGTGATGTGAAACCGGAATGTTTTTGTGTTTCCAGCACACTAGGTGTTGAGAGGCCGTGTACTGAGTTTAATGGGCCGGTTTTATGTAAGCTCCCGCAATGCAGGTGGAAGGGTGCTCACCGTACCCCTTTTCCCTGCAGGACCTGCAGGTGTATGAGGACCTGCAGTGATGTCATGATCACGTGACTAGTACATGTGATATATACCTGGCCCTGTGGTTCAGTCGTGGGTGTGTTGGGAGAGAGGTGGAACTGCCATGTGGCTACCATAGGAACTAACGAAGCTGTGTACCTTACCTGCAGTGAAGCCTGCAGGACAAGGACTCAGAGACTTTACCTTTGCTTTACCTTTTTGCCAAAAAGGCTTTGTTTGTTTTCATGAACTCTGCAAAGGTTTATTCTGTCTAAAATAAATCAGCCGGTGAATTTCTACTAGGACTATTCCTGTGTCTACCTTTGTGAAGCAGCAGAGCAAGTCAACCCCTCACAGCATATATAATGCAGCACTGACCCAACTTAGACATGCCCACCAGAGAAAACAAACAAGGCGAAATGCGCATTGGGGCAGCGGGACACTATATACTTCTTACTCTCCATCACCTTCATGGTGACAATTACCTCTATATTCCTCTGGTATTACCTTATACTAAAAGATGCATTTCAAAGAGGAGGGTAATTTGTACTGATGGCAGTGTGGAGACATGGGGGTCAACAGGTGCTCTGGTCTGCTAGCCCGAAACCAAATGGACGAGGGCTCATTCTACCAAACAACCACTCTCCTTTTACCGTGGGAATAATACTACTCATATAACACAGGGTGACTTTAAAACAGCGTGGCAATGATTTACTGAACACAAAACAGGCGAATCATACAATCATAGAATGGTAGAGTTGGAAGGGACTTCCTGGGTCATCTAGTCCAACCCCCTGATCAAAGCAGGATTCTCTAAATCATCCCAGACAGATGTCTGTCCAGCCTCTGAAGACTTCCATGGAAGGAGCATTCATCACCTCTAGTGGCAGCCTGTTCCACTCATTGATCACCCTAACTGTCAAAATGTGTTTTCTAATATCTAATCTGTGTCTCCTCACATTCAGTTTCATCCCATTGCTTCTAGTCTTTCCTTGTGCAAATGAGAATAAAGATGATCCTTCTACAATGTGACAGCCCTTGAGATATTTGTAGACAGCTATAAAGTCTCCTCTTAAGTCTTCTTTTCTGCAAGCTAAACATTCCCAAATCCTGTAACCGTTCCTCATAGGACATGGTTTACAGACCGGTCACCATTCTGGTCACTGTTCTCTGAACTTGCTTCAGTTTGTTGATGTCTTTTTTAAAATGTTGTGCCCAAAACTGGACACAGTATTCCAGATGATGTCTGACCAAAGAGGAGTAGAGGGCAATAATGACTTCACGTGATCTAGACTGTATGCTTCTGTTAATACATCCCAGAATTGCATTTTCCTTTTTTGCTGCTGCATCATACTGTTGACTCATGTTCAGTTTTTGATCTATTAGTATACCCAAGTCTTTTTCACATGTGCTGTTGATTAGCCCTATTCCCCCCATTCTGTATATGTTTTTTCATTTTTAATGCCCAGATCTAGTACTTTGCATTTTTCCCTGTTAAAAACTATTCTGTTGCTGCCCACTGCTCCAGTTAATTTATATCTTTTTGAATCCTCTCTTCTCTAGTATTAGCAATCCCTCCTAGCTTTGTGTCATCAGCAAATTTAATCAGTGTACTCTCAATTCCTTCATCTAAATCATTGATAAAGATATCGAACAATACAGGGCCCTGTACAGAATCCTGTGGTACCCAACTTGAAACATTCTTCCAACTCGAGGTGCAGCCATTGACGACCACTCTTTGGGTCCGATCACTAAGGCTAGTTTCACACTAGCGTTTATTCCATGCAGCGCATGGCGCCGCTAAGCCCCGCCCCCTGCCGGCTCCCTGCCCGCCCCATCCGGTCATTGCCGCCTACTATCGCACATGGACGCTTGCGATTTGTGCACCCTATCTTTAACATAGGGTGCGCAGATCATGCGCTGGCCGTGCGCTAGTAGGATTTTGGCGTGCGCTGCGCACTTTTGAAAGTGCGCCGAGCGTGCCGAAATGCAACATGCTGCGTTCGGCGCACACGGGTGCACCTTCAAAAGTGCACAGCGCATGCCAAAATCCTACTAGCGCACGACCAGCGCACGATCTGCGCATCCTATGCTAAAGATAGGGTGCGCAGACCGCAAGCGTCCATGTGCGATAGTAGGCAGCGATGACCAGATGGGGCGGGCAGGGAGCTGGCAGGGGGCGGGGCTTAGCGGCACCGTGCGCTGCGTGGAATAAACGCTAGTGTGAAACTAGCCTAAGCCAGTTATGAATCAACCTAACAGTTGCCTTGTCCATTCCATACTTAGTCATTTTCTCAATAAGGATGGTGTGAGACACTTTGTCAAATGCTTTACTGAAGTCAAGATATACTATATCTACAGCATTTCCCTGATCCACCCAGTCAGTGATTCTGTCATAGAAGGAAATTAAGTTAGTCTGACATGACTTATTAGTTACAAACCCATGCTGACTCTGTTTAATCACTTCATTCTTATCCAGGTATTGACATACATGTTGTTTAATAATTTGTTCAAAGATCTTTCCTGGTTTAGAAGTCAGACTCACCGACCTATAGTTCCCTGGGTCCACCTTCTTCCCCTTTATGAAGATAGAAACAACATTTGCTCTTCTCCAGTCTTCTGGGACTTCTCCTATTCTCCAAGAATTATCAAAGACTATGGAGAGTGGTTCAAAAATTTCTTCTGCTATCTCCTTCAGTACTCTGGGGTGTAATTCATCTGGACCTGGAGACTGGAATTCATTTATGTTAGCTAAGTGTTTCCTCAATATCTTTCTGTTTATAAATATCCTTGATTCTTCTATTCCTTTAATAGGACAGTGAAGATCAGATGATGTTACATTTCCTTTTTGAGAGAAAACATATATGTGACTTCAGATTTTGTATTAGTCTAGCCTGATGAAGAGACCTGAGTAGTCTCGAAAGCTTGCAATGTATTACCATCTTTTCAGTTAGCCATTAAAAGGTATCAACTACTGAGGACTCTCAATCCTGAATATTTTTCATATGCAAAATAGTAATTTAAAAGTTTGGCCTTCTCAACAATCTTTCTTACCATTTCATTATTTTCATCCTGTAAAAATCCTATAGCATCTTTGACTTTTCTTTTACTTTTGACATATCCCCAAAATCCTTTTTTATTGCTTTTGACATCTCTTGCAAGCCTTAATTTATTGTCAGCTTTAGCTAACTGATTTGTGTCCTGCAGGTTCTGCAGACAGCATTATATTCTTCTTTAGATATGCCTCCCTCTTTCCATTTGTTAAACATTTCTATCTTCTTTTTTAGCATGTGTTTAAGTTCTGTGTTCATCCATCATTTTTTCCTTAAATGCTTCATATTCTTCCCTCTTTTTGGAATTGTTAACGATTGTGCTTTGAGAATCTCATTTTTCAAGATTTCCCTTCCTTCCTGGACATTTTTGTCCTTAAGGAAATCCAGCCATTGGATCCCTCCAATTCTCTTTCTGAGTCCTTTAAAATCTCCCTTTCTGAAATCTAACCTTAAAGTCTGAGTCATCACAGGTCTTCCTTCTCTAGTTATCTAAAATTCTAAAATAGCATGGTCACTACCTCCTAGGGTCCCAGCCACTCTTACCTCCTCCCTGTTTATAAGGATTAGATCTAAGGTAGCAGAGATCCCCTTGTTTTCTCCTCACCTTTTGGAAGATAATGTTTTAACAAGAGAGGATAAGAATTTGCTTGACCTGTTCTGCCTGAGAGAGATTCCCAACAAATGTCTGGATAGTTGAAATCTCCCATGACCACTATGTCATATTTTTTGGAGAACTTGGCCATTTGATGCATAATGAGTTCATCCATATCTTCATCTTGCACAGGCGGCCTGTAGTAAATGCCTACAATGGTGTCCTTTCCGTTGTTCTCTCCTTGTATTCTTACCCGGTTTCCACAGAACTCCCAGTCTCTGAAGCTTCAATCTCTGTGCAGATATACGCTTTTCTAACATACAATGCTAATACAACTAATACATAGAGCAGACCCATCAAAATTCCCAAGATGGTGCAAAATTACAGAATCTAACCCTTCCACTGACTCGCTGGGATAAAAGCAGCAGTGACTTCAGAGCTTCCAGGGCCGACTACCCCCACCTGTGGCATGGACAGAGAGGAGGTAACGACAAGCTTAGGAAGCTGACAGTCCATTGAGGTACAAGGCCAGGTGACCGGAAGGGTCACAACTTAGCTTCTCTGAACATCTCTATGGAGCCAGGTGACCATTAGGTCACAATCCTGTTTTTTTCCAAACTTATCCATGGGGCTCAGGTGACCGGTGGGTCCAAATCCTGACTACCCCAAACATATCCATAGGTTCAGTGATGGTCAGTGGAGCATATCTGTATTCTTTCAGCCGGGCCCATGGTCCCCTAAGCTGGCATCCTGTTGAATGTCAAATCTGTGTCCCTCATGATGAAGCCATTATGTTTTGGCAGCTGTCTTGTAGACTGTTCCTGGCTGTGGTTTTGTAGAGTCCCTGGTTCTCTGGATCTCTTGGATGTCTTGTTACAGAGGGATATCCCCTTTTTATAGTTCACAACTATTGTCCTTCAAACCATAATCCACAGGTCAAGGTGAAGGGGTGATGAGGTTAATTAGCATTTTTGTATCATTTATAGTTTACTAGATGGAGGCCCGATGCTATCGCATCGGGAGGACGTTAATGTCGCGATGGGGGCAGGCTTTGCAGCGTTGAGAATTTTTCCCCCCCATGTGCTCACCCACCTATCCACTCTCTTTCCCCATGTGCTGAATTCTCCTATCTGTGCTCTTTTCTTTGACCTTTCTACCCCATGTGCTATCCCCTTGTCATGTTTCTGCGGTAACGTGGATAGCTGTCCTTTTCTTTGATGGTATATTCTTGGTATTTTTTTATGTTGGCATTGATATTTGCTTTTTAAAGGGGTTTTCCCACGAATGAAAGTTCATTTTAAAAATTATCTGTGTCTGACCGTGTACAGAACATACCACAGCTCCTGGGCAGGGGAGGAAGCAAAAGACAATACTGACATTACAGCAGGAGATCGCAGGGGATACATTTTGTGAGGTAAAATATTGTTTAAAAACAGTCAGTAAAATATTTTACCTCACAAAATGAATCCTCTCTGATCCCCGGCGGTAAGGTCAGTATCGTCTTTTGCTTCCTCACTTGCCCATGCCCAGGAGATGTGGCATGCTCCGTACACGGTCAGAAACAGTCAATTTTTTAAAATGAACTTTCGTTCATGGGAAAACCTCTTTAATGTGAACGGCTTCCTCTTCCTATAGACACGTTGCTCATCTGTTGCTAGTATCAGTCAAATGATTCACTGCACCTCTGCGTAATTCGCGCAGGTGCAGTAAATCAGACAGCCGCCATCTTTGTGCAGACAGAAAGCGGCGGTCACATTATAACTGCGTATGCGCGCCTCCTGTACAAAGATGGCGTCAGTCAGTGAATCATTCAGCTGATCCCGGCAGCAGCGTGTTCGCGATGGTGTTCCACTGGTGGTACCGCGCAAGAGGCTGCGTGAGTCTGTGTGTGTGAGTGTATGAGTGTGAGCGTGAGAGTGTGAGTGTGAATGTGTGTGAGTATAAGTGTGAGTATTAATGTGAATGTGTGAGTGTGTGTGAGTGTCAGTGTGAGTGTGTGAATGTGAGAGTGTGAATGTGAGTGTGTGAGAGAGTGTGTGTGTGTGAGTGTGTGCGAGAGTGTGTGTGTATGTGAGTGTGTGTGTGTTGTACGTACGCTGTATAGAGTGTTTGTGTGTGTGTATGTGGTGTGATGGTGTTCGCTGGTGGTACCGCACAATGGGCTGGTACCAGCAGCAGTTTCCATATTGAGACACTCATCACTTGGGTGTCCCAATATGGCGGTCGGTGAACTTCCTCCGCTTGGAATTCTGGGATATGGTAATATCTGGGCACAACAGGAAATGAAAACATTACAAGGCAATTATATAAATAGATGCTACAATGTTTGCAAGTGAACAAATTGCATTGCCTGATGCAATGTATAATCAGCATATCAGCAGACATCATTGTTCAGTGACCCTACATCCCTGTTTTGCAAAGGAGCTGATATGAGGTAAATAAGAACCATTCATCAATTTACAAATATCAAGTCAACCTGCAAGAACAGTAAACATAAACATAACAGTCTATGCCTCCATTAAATGCTGTGTTGTCACAGGTAGTTTCCAAAATTAGCATTATGCAATAATTCTCATAATATAGATTGAATAGAAACATTTATGCACTGGCAGAGTACTGGTTTTTATACCTATGAATAGGAGTGTATTTTAACTCCTTTACGACCTATGATGTTTAGGTACGTGATAGGTCACCTCCCCCTGTTTGATATGGGCTCCAGCGATGAACCGCAACGTTTCCAGCACATGTCAGCTAATTACATCAGCTGACATGTGCTTCTAGCAGCCACAGGTGGAATCGCGATCCTCCCACAGCTGTTAACATGTTAAATATCGCTGTCAATCTGTGACAGCAGCATTTAAAATGATCACGCCAGAAGTGCACCATTAACTCCTCCCATCGGCGCCCGTGTCACATGACTGCTCGTCGCCGATGAGATGGCATGACAACCCAGGGTCTGCAGGAGACCCCTGTGGTTGTCATTGCCAGATAGTTATGAGCGTCACCCTGTGGTCAGCATTCATACCAGATCTGCATTTTAGCTATACATAGCAAGCCACTGAAAAGTTAAAAAAAAGTTTAAATGAACCCCCTTTTGCCCCATTCAATAATAAAACAATAATAATAATACCACACATATTTGGTAATGCCGCTTTCAGAAACGCCTAATCTATCAATATATAAAAATAATTTTCCCTATGGGTAAACAGCATAATAAGAAAAAAATTTAAAACCCCAGAATTGCGTTTTTTTGTTGCCGCAACATTGAATTAAAATGCAATAACGAGTAAGTAAAATATTGTATCTTCACAAAATGATGTCAATAAAAACATCAGCTTGACATGCAAAAAATAAGCCCTCACTTAGCACCAGATCACAAAAAAATGACAACACTATGGGTCTCGGAAAATGACGCCAATTTTTAATTTTTTTAAATAAAAAAGAACCTATACATGTTTGGTATCTATGAACTCATAATGAGTTGGATAATCATAATGGCAGGTCACTTTGAGCATTTGGTGAACATGGTTAAAAAAAAAAAAAAAAAACAATTGCGGAATTGCACTTTTGTTCAATTTCACCGCACCTTGAATTTTTTTCCCGCTTTCCAGCATACTATATGGTAAATTTAAAACCAGTGGTGTTAAAAAGTACAACTTGTCCCGCAAAAAAACAAGCCCTCACACGGCCATATTGATAGAAAAATAAAAGTTAAGGCTCTGGGAAGACAGAGCAAAAACGAAAACTCAAAAACGGAAAAACCCAAGATGGTGAAGGGGTTAAGACCAATTTAGTATGTTTAATATATATTTTCGTATTCCTTGTTCTATTGCATATTTATTAATTTCTCTAATAAACTTTTGTAGTTCTTTTTTACAACATAGATCTCTTCATGTCTGTCCTGAGAGGATTTTACAGACTTAGTTGGTTTATATATGCTGTTCAAAGTGCTATGGATTACTATGGGACAAATTTTCATTACTCCTATTAATGGCATGGGTTTTCAAGCGGCTCGGCGCGGGGGGCCTCCCACCTGTTGGCAGGTGTCAAATGAGCTTACAAATTTTTGATTTCAAGGGTCTCCCCAGGTCAGAAGAATCTGATTATAACCCTGATTTGGGTCTCCTCACTTCCAGGTGTCCCCCGGCCCTAATTGACCTTTATGAGCTAAGGACAGGATCTCCTTTCTTTATTTCTCCGGCACCACAACTACTTGGTATCCTGCCCCACAGTGTCTCGTGCTACCTGATACATCAATCTCCTTTCCCATATAATGTTGACCCTATCTTCCTCAGACCCTTCTGCGTGCACTTCTCAACCCACCTAGAAATGGATTGCCCAGTACCTTCTTTTTGATGTCATTTACATCCCCCAGGTCACATTCCTTCATGGTAACAGGCATTATTTTGTATGCATTACTCACCACTGTCGGGGGGTTGTCGGCATGTTGAGATTGCTCTGTTCCCTCTCGACTGACTCGACAACCTGTCCCTGGGTTGTTTCCCAGCAACATATTTACTGGTAGGTGCTGCACTACTCCTAGATCCACAACTCCATGACTGTGGAGATTTTCTTCAGGCTATACTGACTAATAAACAGCTGTCAGGAACAATACATTTGTTAGATGCTAGCAGAAAGGCAGGATGCAGTGACGAGCAGGAGGCAGAGCAAGAGTTAATGGGAACTTTATGCAAAGTAGTGTGCAGTCAATACTCCACGCAGGGAGTTTGCAGTAATGATATTTTACGAATGCAGGAAGGGGAACAGTGGATAAAACAATGTTAACAACAAATAGCACGAAACGATTCAACTGATCAGCCTGTAGCTTCCGGACGTACGAGATTGAAAGATCCCATGATGGCGATGCAGATGCCGTGAGACGTCTCTGAAGCAATCCCAGATGAAATGAAGGCACTGTCTCTGTACCGTAATGGCGTGGCCTGGCTCGTCTCGATGTAATCCCTCAGTCCTAGAACACGGTGTTATGTGACGGATAGGAGTTGGCTCAGAGAGTGTAAAGCAAAGTCTCTGAGTGGAGGCCAGAGCAGGACCTCGCGGACAGGTGTACACTGTAGGGTCGGCGTGGTATGGCACATCAGTAGTCGTCAGGGGTGCTGACCAGTCAGGGCTCATGGATGCCAGAGTCTGTGAGGTGCGCAGTCCAGTAGATGAGCAAGTAGTGCGCAAAGGGGCCGACAGGCTGCAGAGTAATCCCGCTGGTTGGTCAGAAGCCACGGAGACGGAGTCAACTTTCTCCTTCAGCTTGTACTGTCTTCCCGCCAGAAGCCCTGTTTTCATGCCCTCTGCTACTTTTATATCCATCCCGCCCCCCATAGTCAGGTGCAAAGTTCTGCGTTGGTCAGAAAATCCTACAGGAAGCCCTTCCCCCAGCAACACTGGTGACAGCCCCGATAATTCCTGCCAGGGCACGCAAGAAGCTGCTCTAGCCCGGTCCATCCTCCTACACATTGGTGTGGTATTAGATGGTCTTTTATCAGTGTGACTGAGGCTCCGGAGGCACGGAGTCCCAGAGCGTCCACACCCTCTAACTAGGCTGGCTGCAGATGCTAGTTCATGATCTTGAGGTGTCCGGTATAGTCAGGGACACTTGTCCTTGCACAACATAGGCCTCTTCCTCTTCCAGTCGAAGTATTGGGATCATCTCTCCCCCAGCATTCCAGCCCCATTGCAGCACTGTTCACCGGTTAGGAACGCAGATGATGGACTTGGATGTGGATGAATGTTCCCGACATTCCCTGGAAAAGTGTCCCATGCATCTACAGTTATGGCAGCTTAACCCCCCTCACCCCATCAGAGGTTCTTACTTTGGGGCTTCGGAAACTTTCCCCTCTTTGTGAAGTTGGAAATCCCCACAGTTCCTCCTCTCGCCTGTCCATGAGTCTCACTGGCCTCCCTGTAAGCCCGTGTTCTCGACTCGCTGGGGCTATCCTTCCACGTAGCACTGTTCGATGTGCAGACCAATCATCAGCCAGTTTTGAAGCCTCATCCAGACTGAGTGGTTTTCTATCCACCACCCATTCTTTTAAGTCATTTGGGAGCTTGGACACAAAATGTTCCAGCATGAACATATCCAAGACATGTTCTTTTTCCAGAGACCATAGTCTTGTTATCCACCAAGTGCATGCCGTATGTAGTGTGTTGGAAAACTCTTGGTGCATGTGTGCACCGTGCTTGTCAGTCTCCCGAAACTTTCTTCGATAGGTTTCAGGCATGACAGCATACTTCTCTAGCAATTCAATGCTATTGGTAGAGTAACATCTCTGATCCCTGGAAGACAAGCTAGTAAGAGCTTCTCTTGCTTTTCTGGTCAGGACAGTGCTCAAAAAGCTTGTCCAATCACCGACTGACACCTCATGCAACAGGCAGAGGTTCTTAAATAACTGGAGATGTTCATCAATAACCAAGGTGTCTTCATTGAACTGTGGTATATCCCGGTATCTTTAAGATGTGGGCCACTCTCTCCTGTTATCTAATGTTATCTGCTCTGAGGTGGGTAGAGGTACTGCTCCATGCACACCCACCAAGGTATTTGCTTGCCACTTCAGCCCGCTCTATCTGAACTGACCTCCTCCTGTGGGTGTTCTCAGTCCCACTCGGCCAAGCACTGTATTAAGGTTGCCCGAATGTCCTCCTGCAAACACTTTAGCTCTCTCCCAGAGCAAAGAGCTATCAGCTCCTCCTTCTTGAGTCTCTTGTAGACGGAGTTTGCTAGCTTTTCTGCCAATTCACTGCTCAGTAACTTTCTCCGGTGAGCTGTCCAGAGATAGGTGATCCCACCGCTGCCACCACTTGTTAAGATCTGAGGCTGTGGGTTCTATTAATCACCTGGGCAGGATAGCAATGCAATTAGCTTTTTTTTCTTCCATCCACGGTCTTATAGCAACTCTGGGTAGATGGCCACAATGAGATGCTCCTAGTCCATAAGATCCCAACTTGGACCCTGTAGTTTTACTGCCCCCATACCAGACAATACCCACTGTCTCCCAACTTTTGTTTGGCCCACAGCTTTTGTATCTCTCACCAGTAAAGTCTGCAGTTACAGCCTATGTTCCTCCAGGCGATAGATACCATGACTGTAGCATGTGTATTCAGCTAGAGCCAAAAACAACCCCCCACTACCTTGTCAGTGTCCTAAATTCCCCAAGCCGTTCCTGTAATTCAGCCTTGCCCTATGGAAACACCCCCCAAAGCTAACTGTGAATTGGTGGAGATATTTTCCTGAGACCAAGCCCCTCACCTGGGGCTGCATGTAAGATTTCCTGTGGTGACGGCTCCACTGGGTCTATTATCCCCATCCACATAATGGGACTAGTGACTGGGAGAGCAATGGCAAGGATTGCTTTGCCTGATTACCAATCTTGTGTCTGGCCTTATGTATATGTAAGGGTCCCGTTACACTAAACGACGCACCAGCGATCCCGACAACGATACGACCTGGTCAGGATGCTGATGCGTCGCTACATGATCGCTGGTGAGCTCTCAAACAGGCAGACTCACCAGCGATCAGGACCAGCGAGGACACTGGTAACCAAGGTAAATAGTGGGTAACTAAGCGCGCGCATCCCTTAGTTACCCGCTGTGTACCCTGGATACCAGCGTGCTCGCGCTGGGAGCTGGTAGCCAAGGTAAACCCTGGGTAACTAAGCGTGCATGGCGCTTAGTTACCCGCTGTTTACCTTGGATCCCAGCTCCCAGTGCGAGCATGCTGGTATCCAGGGTACACAGCTGGTAACTAAGGGACGCACGTGCTTAGTTACCAGCTATTTACCTTGGATACCAGCTCCAGCGTCTGCTTACAGCACTGGGAGCTCACTGATTGTTGCTCTCCCGCTGCCACACGCGATGTGTGCTGGCCAGCAGGAGACCAACGATCAAAAAATGGCCCAGAACATTCGTGCACGATCAGCGATAGCCGGCAGGGGGGGCGGTCGCTGATGCGTGCCACACACTGCGAGATCGCTGGTGCGTCACAAAATCGGTGACGCATCAGCGATTTCGTTAGTAATCTCGCTTAGTGTGAAGTACCCCTAAGATCCAGCTCGCACACCTTCCTCTGCTTACTGTTACTGAAACATCGATTCCCGAGGTTGAAAACTTTCCATGAAAGATTTGTGCAGATTGAATTGACAAGTAAGCAAATCTCTAATAAAACACAACCATAAGATCAACGTAACTGTTAGCGTGGGTGGTCAGGAGCCAGAATCGCCAGGAGTGGACCCTCTGGACCGTGGCACTGAGGGGCTCCGGGCGAGCTGCCAGGTGGAACCGACCCCTATACAGGGACCGTTAGGAGCAGGCCCAGGGGTTCAAGTACCACGGTAGCCAGTACCGAGAGGGGCGGCTCAGGATGGACTGGAGTAGGAGTGCGAGACTGAAGTGTAGACTGTAAGGCTGGAACGTGGAGAGATGGCTGGAGCGGAACAACGGATGCAGGACTGGAGTAGGATGGAACAGGAGCACAGGGACAGGACTGGAGTAGGACTGTAGGAGTGTGGATAGCTGTATGGAGCAGGAACACCGGAGGCAGGACTGGAGTAGGATGGAACAGGAACACAGCAACAGGACTGGAGTACGACTGTAGGAATGTGGATAGCTGGATGGAGCAGGAACACCGGAGGCAGGACTGGAGTAGGATGGAACAGGAACACAGGAACAGGACTGGAGTAGGACTGTAGGAACGCTGGAGCATAGCAGGAGCAGGAGGGAACAGGAACACTGAAACAGGGCTGGAGTAGGACTGTAGGAATGCTGGAACAGAGCAGGAACAGGAGGGAACAGGAACACTGGAGCAGGGCTGGAGCAGGACAGAGAAGACTGCAGGGAACACGGATGACAGGGCTGCAAGGCTGCTGCAGGAAACACCGAGGACGGAACCGAGAGGCTGCAGAGAGCACAGGAGGAAGCAGGGCCCATTGTGCAAGGTAACACAACGATCAGGCGCCTCCCTAAGGGGGAAGCGGCCTGATATGGTCCCGCCTGGTCTGCCATTGGTCCGAAGGTGCTTCTGGGTCAGGGCACAGCCGGAGCACAAGAAGCAGAAGGGAGGCGCGGCTGTGGCCTATGGCGCATGCGCATTGCATGCAGAGATGGCGTCGGCCGCGAGCCTGTCAGAGGTGACCGCCGTGGCCGTCGGGTGGAGAGGATGCGGCGTGGGAGCAGAGGCTGGGTGAGTATGCAGAGACTGCGTGGGAGCGGAGGCCGGGTGAGTATGTTGGAGCGGTGTAACAGTACCCCCTCCCCTATGCCGCCCTCCCCGGAGATTAGCAAGAAATCTCTTGAGGATACGGGGAGCATTGATGTTCCCCCGAGGTTCCCAGGATCTCTCCTCAGGACCAAAGCCCTTCCAATCAACAAGAAAGATTGTCCTACCTCTAACCCTCTTCATAGCGAGAATGTCCTGCACTTCAAAGACATCATCGGCACCCACCGACTGAGGACCAGGATCAGGCAAGGAATGGAAGCGATTCAGCACCACAGGTTTCAGGAGAGAGACGTGGAAGGTCTTCGGGACCCGGAGCGAAGCAGGCAACCTCAATTTGTAGGCGACCTCGTTGGTACGTCCAAGAATTTCAAACGGACCGATGTTGCGTGGTCCCAACTTGTAGGAGGGCAGTTTCAACCAGATGAATTTGGAGGAGAGCCAGACTTTGTCCCCGACACTATACAGTGGAGGATCCAATCTCCTTTTGTCAGCATAATTCTTCATCTGATCAGCGGACCTCTTGAGTGACGTATTGGTCTCGGCCCAATTCTTGGAAAATTCCGAGGACAAGGCGTTGGCCGCGGGTACCTCGGAGGCAGGGGTTATCGGAAGGGGAACACCAGGATGTCTGCCAAAGACAATGAAGAACGGAGACTTGGCCGA
This sequence comes from Dendrobates tinctorius, assembly GCF_039654945.1. Lineage (NCBI taxonomy): Eukaryota > Metazoa > Chordata > Amphibia > Anura > Dendrobatidae > Dendrobates > Dendrobates tinctorius. Next base: position 10,927,952 of record NW_027361678.1, read on the forward strand.
GGACTCGCCAGCGACCCAATTGTTCTGGTGGGCGTTGGATGACGTACAGTAGGTACCCAGTCAACGTCTGGTTGGTACGCGCTACCTGTCCATTGGACTGTGGATGGTAGGCCGAGGAGAAGTCGAGGGAAACGTTCATGAGCTTACAAAGTGATCGCCAGAACTTGGAGGTAAACTGAACCCCTTGATCAGACACGATGCGTTGAGGTAGTCCATGGAGTCTGAAGATCTGGTGAATGAAAACTTTGGCCAGCTCCGGCGCCCAGGGAAGTCCGGGCAGAGGGACGAAGTGAGCCATCTTGGAAAAACGATCCACCACCACCAAAATGACTGTGCAGCTCGAAGAGCAGGGTAGGTCGGTGATGAAATCCATGTTTTCCCAAGGAACCGCAGGGACGGGCAATGGAAGCAACAAGCTGGACGGAGGTCTTCGTGGCATTTTGTTTTTAGCACAGGATGGACAAGAAGCCACAAAGTCGAGTACATCTTGGCGAAGCGTGGGCCACCAGTAGTGACGCATGATAAGGTCAAAGGGTCTTCTTAGTTCCGGCATGGCCGGCCTGTTAGGAGGAGTGCCCCCATAGGAGGACTTTTCGCTTGAGGTTCTCAGGCACAAGCGTCTTGCCTGGAGGAGGAGCAAGCCAGTTCACTGGAGCCACTGTGATGATCCTAGTGGGATCAATGATATGCGAAGGTTCCTCCGTGGTTTCGTGTGGCTGGAAGACCCTGGACAGGGCGTCGTTTTTGGTATTCTTGTTGCCAGCACGGAAACGGAGCTCGAAGTAAAATCGGGCGAAAAATAAGGACCATCTGGCCTGACGAGAGTTGAGTCTCTGGACAGACTGGAGTGGAGATAGGCCAGATTCTTGTGGTCCGAGAAGATGACAAAGGGATGGACAGCTCCTTCCAGGAGGTGACGCCATTCCTCCAGGGCCAACTTGATGGCCAGGAGTTCCCAGTCGCCGATCGAGTAGTTACACTTGGATGGAGAAAAGGCCTTCGAGAAGAAGCCACAAGGGTGCAGGCGACCGGAGGCGGATCTCTGGGACAATACTGCCCCGGCACCTGTCGAGGAAGTGTCCACCTCGAGTACAAATGGTCGATTGCTCTCAGGGCGATGCAGGACCGGAGCCGTGGAGAAAGCCTCTTTTAGGGACAGAAAGGCCTCTTCCGCCTCAGGAGTCCAATGTTTGGGGGTAGTCCCTTTACGGGTGAGAGCAGAAATAGGTCTTGTGATCGCGGAGAAGTGGGAGACGAATTGCTGGTAATAATTGGCGAATCCGAGAAAGTGTTGTATCGCCCTTACTCCGATGGGGCGAGGCCATTTGAGAATGGCAGACAACTTCTCAGGATCCATCCTTAGTCCAGCGTCGGAGAAAATGTATCCCAGAAACGGCAGAGAGGTCTGTTTGAAGAGACATTTCTCTATCTTCGCATACAGGCGGTTCTCCCGAAGACGCTGTAGCACCAGGCAGACACTCTTTCTGTGGGACGAGAGGTCCGGCGAGAAGACGAGGATGTCGTCTAAGTACACGACCACACAGGAGTACAAGAGATCCCGGAAGAACTAATTGACAAACTCTTGAAACACCGCAGGAGCATTTCAGAGACCAAAGGGCATGACCAGGTACTCGTAATGGCCGTCTCGAGTGTTGAAAGTGGTCTTCCACTCGTCACCTGCACGGATACGGACCAGATTATAGGCTCCTCTAAGGTCCAGCTTGGAAAAGACCTGAGCTCCTCTGAGACAGTCAAACAGCTCCGGAATGAGTGGAAGAGGGTACCTGTTCTTGATGGTAATCTCATTCAAGCCCCTATAGTCAATGCACGGCCGTAGAGTTCCGTCCTTCTTTTTGACGAAGAAGAACCCGGCTCACGCGGGCGAAGAGGATTTCCGTATAAAGCCTTTGGCGAGGTTCTCTCGGACGTACTCGGACATGGCGGTGGTCTCTGCGGGAGACAGGTGGTAGATTCTGCCCCTTGGAGGGGTTGAACCGGGAACAAGTTCAATTGGGCAGTCAAACGGCCGGTGTGGAGGATGGACCTCCACTTCCTTCTTATCAAAACATCGGCGTAGGAGCTGTAGGCTGGAGGAAGACCCGGAAGGTCTGGAGGTGACCGAGGAGCGGCCGCCAAGCGGACAGGAGTCAGACAGCGAGCTGGGCACGGGTGCCCCCAGCGGAGTATCTCCCCAGACCAGTCGAGAACAGGCTGATGAGTCCTTGACCATGGAAGACCGAGAAGAATGGTGTGAGAGAGCTTAGGCAAAACGTAAAAGGCTATCTTCTCTCGGTGTAAGGCTCCGACTTGCAACTCCACTTCTTCAGTGACCAAGGTGACGGTCACCTGTAGCGGTTTGCCATCCACTGCGGCAATCTGGATAGGGTTAGTTAGAGTAACCACGGGAATTTGGTATTTGTCCACCTCTTCAGGTCGAATGAAGTTACCTGCCGAGCCCGAATCCACGTAGACCACCTCGGAACCACGTCTCTCCCCTGAGACCAAAAGCACAGAAATCGTAAGAGGTTGAGAGGGATCATCATCACCTAGGGAGGCCTCTCTTACCTGACCTAGGTGGAGAAGTTTCCCTGTCTCTTAGGACAGATGCGGACATAGTGTGACGAATCACCGCAATAGAGGCACAGACCTTGTGCCCGCCTCTCTCTCTGACGCAACTCGGCCAACTTTAGGCGATCTATCTGCATGGATTCGACCGAGGAGGGAGAAGAGGACCCGGCCGAACGGGAACTGGCAGAACGGGTGAAAAGAGGAACTGGCCTGGTGGACCTCCTGTCTCTCGCTGACTCCCGAGCGCGCTCCTGGAAGCGTAGGTCAATGCGGGTAGCCAGCGAGATAAGGTCCTCTAAGGTGGACGGGGTATCTCAACTTGCGAGTTCATCTTTTATTCTGCCTGAAAGACCGCGCCAGAATGCCCCTACCAAAGCCGCGTTATTCCAGCCGAGCTCGGAGGAGATAGTGCGAAAGCGAATAGCGTACTGTCGTACTAGCGTACGACCGTGAGAGAACCCTGATATAAGTTAAAGAGTGACTCAGTGAGAGAGGCTAACCGGCCTGGCTCATCAAAGACTCTGCGAAAAGTATCCAGGAAAACCGGAAGACTCGAGACTACAGGGTCATCATGTTCCCAGAGGGGATTCAACCAAGACAGGGCCTCCCCCTCCAGATGGGACATGATGAAGGCCACCTTGGCCCGGTCAGAGGGATATTGCTGCGGCAACCATTCAAAGTGGAGGCTACACTGATTTAAGAACCCCCTACAGAGCTTGGGATCCCCGGTGAAGCGAGTTGGTTTGGCGAGGTGGGGCATCGGGAGAGCTGTAGACGGTAGACGCGGAGGGAGGAGTCGGGGCTGCGGTGGCAGCCTGGAGGGCCAATAAGCGACTGTCAAAGGAGGCCATGTAAGACAAAATGTGGGCTTGAGTATCTTGTTGCTGACCCAGCTCCTGTTGGAGACTGGCCAGTTGAGTGGCATTTCCAGGATCGGCCACCTGCAGGGCTGACAAACAGGTGTCCATAGACTTCATGACCGACATAATGCGTCCCTGAATCTCCCGCAGGAAGAGCAACTCTTTCTGAGTAGCTGCAGTAGTACCGGCAGAGTCCATGGCCTGATCGTACTGTTAGAGCGGGGGTTCAGGAGCCGGACTCTCCAGGAGTGGACCCTCTGGACCGTGGCACCGAGGGGCCCTGCGCGAGCTGCCAGGTGGAACCGACCCCTATACAGGGACCGTTAGGAGCAGGCCCAAGGGGTTCAAGTACCACGGTGGCCGGTACCGAGAGGGGCGGCTCAGGATGGACTGGAGTAGAAGTGCAAGACTGAAGTGTAGACTGTAAGGCTGGAACGTGGAGAGATGGCTGGAGCGGAACAACGGAGGCAGGACTGGAGTAGAATGGAACAGGAACAGAGGGACAGGACTGGAGTAGGACTGTAGGAGTGTGGATAGCTGGATGGAGCAGGAACACCGGAGGCAGGACTGGAGTAGGATGGAACAGGAACAGGACTGGAGTAGGACTGTAGGAATGTGGATAGCTGGATGGAGCAGGAACACCGGAGGCAGGACTAGAGTAGGATGGAACAGGAACACAGGAACAGGACTGGAGTAGGACTGTAGGAACGCTGGAGCACAGCAGGAGCAGGAGGGAACAGGAACACTGAAACAGGGCTGGAGTAGGACTGTAGGAACGCTGGAACAGAGCAGGAACAGGAACACTGGAGCAGGGCTGGAGCAGGACGGAGAAAACTGCAGGGAACACGGATGACAGGGCTGCAAGGCTGCTGCAGGAAACACCGAGGACGGAACCGAGAGGCTGCAGAGAGCACAGGAGGAAGCAGGGCCCATTGTGCTAGGTAACACAACGATCAGGCGCCTCCCTCAGGGGGAAAGGGCCTGATATGGCCCCGTCTGGTCTGCCATTGGTCCGAAGGTGCTTCCGGGTCAGGGCACAGCCGGAGCACAAGAAGCAGAAGGGAGGCGCGGCCGCGGCCTATGGCGCATGCGCATTGCATGCAGAGATGGCGTCGGCCGCGAGCCTGTCAGAGGTGACCGCCGTGGCCTTCGGGTGGCGAGAGGCTGCGGCGTGGGAGCAGAGGCCGGGTGAGTATGCAGAGACGGCGTGGGATCGGAGGCCGGGTGAGTATGTCTGAGCGGTGTAACAGTAACCAGTGCTCCGTGCTGGAAAAAGTCTGCATCCTTTAGAGCTGTGGACTCCACTTTACGTCCATTGGTCCAATAGTCTTTAGTCCTTGGCGAGCTCTTCACACTGTATTGCAACAGCTACTATTTACTACTGTTTAGTAATGCATGAGTTTCTTTTGTCAGCAATCGTGTTATATTGGCTAATGCACAGCTGAAAAAAAAAAAGAACCAGGAAGTTCATGTTCACTCTATATGTGTAGCTGGACAATTTTCTTACTTTTACTTTCACTTTTCAAGCTGACAGACAAGATGCTAAGATCCTAAGCTATATGAATTACCAGTTGTAAGCTGTGTTATCTTTGCTCCTGAATATATTCATTGTTGAACAAGAGGACAGTACAGAGATTAATCCACTGCCAACATTAACATGTCACCAATTTTACAAGTAAATCGACTTCTAAAGATGCTATTGAAATTGAAATTCTCACCAAATGCTGTTAACACCTATCCAATCCACAAAGGCAAAGATATTGTCCATAAATGTCCATATATATGTGTAATAATGAGAAATGACACAGAGATAACGTATTAAGCACGTTACTGAAATGTATTTCATACAAAAGCCTATGTTGGCGATGAAGCTTCAGCACACCTCCTGTATGGCGAAATTAGTTGCAGGCATTGCTCAGGTGTGATTTTGGCCCAACTCTTCCACACAAACTCTTCACATCCTAACGCTTCCGTGGCTCCTTCTGTGAATGTTGAGCTTCAGTGCCTTCCATACAATTTCTGTAGGAGTCAGTTTCAGTGATCTGCTCGGCCATTCTAGCAGGTTTATTTTCTGTCTCTGAAACCAATTGAGAACTTACTTGTTGTGTGTTTGGAACCATTGTCTTGCTGAAATGTCCTCCCTCATTACATGTTCATCATCCTGGTAGACGGCAGCAGATTTTCATCAAGAATGACTCACACATTTGTCCATTAATTCTTCCTTCAATCACATGAAGTTTTCCAATCTCGTATGTTGAAAAACAGTCCCACACCATGATGTCCCCACTTCCAAACTTCACTGTTAGCTTGATGGGTTTGGGGTGATATGCAGTGCCATTTGGCCTCCAAACATCGTGAGTATTATGGCATCCAAAGAGTTCAATTTTGGTCCCATCTGACCAGACTATAATCTCCCAGCATTTCACAGGCTTGTCTAAATGTTGTCGGGCAAACTGTAAACATGCTTGAACGTGCTTTTAGTTCAGCAATGGAGTCTTATGTGGTGAGCATGTGTACCAGCTATAGAGGTTGCATGGTGAGCGTGCATACAGGAATGAAGTTTGCGTGATGAGTGTGCATGCAGGTCATGGAAGTTGAGTGCATTATTTATAGTTTTGTATGAACAATTGTATTTGTTGATTCTAGTTCTTTCTGTAGCTCTCCACAGGTGTCCTTGGCACTTGGACAACTCTTCTGATAATTCATTTCTCTCCTCTGTCTGAAATCTTGTCCGAAGCACCTGGTTGTGGCTGGATTATGGTGAAATGATGTTCTTTCCACTTCTGGATTATGGCCCTAACAGTGGTCACTGGAACCTTCAGGAGTTTTGAAATTCTTCTGTAACCAATGCCATCAGAATGTTTTACAACAGTAAGGTTGTGAAGGTCTTGCGACAGCTCACTGGTTCTACCCATCATGAGATAGAATCATAGAATCATAGAATCATAGAGTTGGAAGGGACCTCCTGGGCCATCTGGTCCAACCCCCTGCTCAAAGCAGGATTCGCTAAATCATCCCAGTCAGATGTCTGTCCAGCCTCTGTTTGAAGACTTCCATTGAAGGAGAACTCACCACTTCTCGTGGCAGCCTGTTCCACTCATTGATCACTCTAACTGTCAAAAAGTTTTTTCTAATATCTAATCTGTGTCTCCTCCCATTCAGTTTCATCCCATTGCTTCTAGTCTTTCCTTGTGCAAATGAGAATAAAGTTGATCCTTCTACAATGTGACAGCCCTTTAGATATTTGTAGACAGCTATTAAGTCTCCTCTCAGTCTTCTCTTTTGCAAACTAAACATTCCCAAATCCTGCAACCTTTCCTCATAAGAGAGGGTTTGCAGACCGGTCACCATTCTGGTCGCTCTTTTCTGAACTTGCTCCAGTTTGTTGATGTCTTTTTTAAAATGTGGTGCCCAAAACTGGACACAATATTCCAGATGAGGTCTGACCAAAGAGGAGTAGAGGGAAATAATGACTTCACGTGATCTAGACTGTATGGTTCTGTTAATACATCCTAGAATTGCATTTGCCTTTTTTGCTGCTGCATCACACTGTTGACTCATATTCAGTCTGTGATCTATTAGTATACCCAAGTCTTTTTCACATGTGCTGTCACTTAGCCCTATTCCTCCCATTCTATATATGCTTTTTCCATTTTTATATATAAAAAGATGTTTAATTGTGTGGCACCTTGGTTATGAGACACCTTGTTATAGGCAATCAGATGAACCAGCTGATATTATTTGTCATTAAGTAGCAGGATTGCTTACTAGTTACTGATAGATTTCCTTGGGTATCAGGACTTTCCATTGATTTTTGCTCCTCTCTTTCTTCATGTGTTCAATAATTTTTCCCTGTGTCATTTCTCTTTATTTCACATAATTCATGGACATCTTTGGAGATCCGGGGGGATCAGCGGGTGCTCTTGTCCGCTGGCCCGAGACCACGTGGAACAATGCTCATCCCACTGAACGCCTGCACTCCTTTCCCTGAGGGCATACTACTACTCAGACAACACGGGGTGAGGGTTAAACAGTGTGGCAATACTTTATTAAACCACAAAACAAACAATAACATATAGAACAGTCCCAGCAAAATACCAAAGATGGTGCAAAATTACAGAGTCTTACTCTTACACTGGCTCGCCGGGATAAGAGCTGCTGCAACTCCATGGCTTCCAGGGCCAACTACCCCCACCTGTGACACCCACAGCTTACAAAAAGCTTAGACAGTCTATTGAAGCACGTGGCTAGGTGACCGGATGGTCACATCCTGGCTTCTCCGAACATCTCTATGAAGCCAGGTGAGCAGGGAATCCTAGCTTCCCCAAACATATCCATGGGCCTGAGGTGATCTGTGGGTCTAAATCATGGCTTCCCCAAACGTATCAATGGGGCTCAGGTGACGGGTCGGTCCAAATCCTGAATACCCTAAACATATCCATGAGTTCAGTGATGGTCAATGGAGCAGATCTGTATTATTTCAGCTGGGGCTGTGGGTCCCTAAGCTGGCATCTGTAGAATGTCAAATCTGTGCCCCTCATGATGTCTTGGCTGCTGTCCTGTAGAATTTTCCTGACTGTGATTTTGCAATGAGTCTCTGATTCTTTCAGAAAGATAGAAAATCCCTTTTTATACCCACTTCTGTGGCTCGGGTCTTCATCCACAGGTCGGGGGAGGTGCAATGAGTTCAACTCTTATTGAATATTTAATCAATTAACAATTCGTCTTTCTCTGTTTTGCAGGTCAATAAACTAGCTTTCCTGGTACAATGTGTAATCAACATATTAACAAACATCCATTGTTCAATTACCCTGTGTCCCTGTTATTCAACATAACAGACATTAAGTTACAACAAATAAGCTCAAAAGTCAATGTTAAAGGCAAACAAAAGTCTGTTTCTTAACCAACCAAAAAGAAACACAAACTCAAAAGTCTTCTGGCCTGCTGAATTTACATGTGAATAATTAAAATTAAATGCTGTGTCATCATAACATAGATGATTTATTTGCCTGTATGGATTGTTAACAACTGGGTGAGAATTTCATGTCTATAGCACCTTTAGAAATAGCTTTACTTAGAAAATTAGCGACATGTTCAACATTTATTTTACCCTCTGTATCATCCATCATATTATGCACCATACATTATACTTTCTTTGCACGAGGAGGTGGTGGTTTTCCTGTGATATTTCCACGAGTGAAGGACACAGAGTTCTGGCTTCAGTGCTGGACAGTGGGGATTACTCTGGGCAGGAGCCATTATTATGATGTTTTCGCCTACTTGTCTTAGTCGCAGTCTTTGTTGCTTTGTTTCTCTATTAATTGTTTGCTTCTTTTTCCTTCCTGAACTTCTATAGATTCAGAAGAAGTTTTATCTTTGGATCATAAGCTTCCCAAGTCTCTAAGTCACAACAAGAAACGCAAGAAGCGGCGTCACAGGTACGGCGAGGGGCTGCATTGCTCCTAGATTCAGACAAGACTTCCTGCTTCTTTCCATTCTCTGGGATAATTGTGGACATCGTCAGGGCATTGTTCCACCGGCACACGGACCCATAGAGTTTTATTGTTCCATACATACTCTTGTTACATGAAGCTCTTATTACGTGGATCTTGGTTAATATGTTAGGTCATTGCTAAAAACCTGCAGACACAATGATTTACCCTTTTCCCGCTGCTTAATCTTAGAACCATCTTCACTTCCTACCAGTTGGAAGAGCTGGAGAAAGCATTCAATGAAGCCCATTATCCTGATGTCTACGCTCGAGAGATGCTGGCCATGAAGACAGAGCTGCCCGAAGACAGAATACAGGTGACTGCTGTTTATCACTAGATGTCAGCCATAGCAATAAAGCCACTGCCAGCGAGTACCAAGATTATCTAATGTCAATGACAAACAAATTAGGCAGCAGTGCATCAGTCACTTATTGAAGTTGAGCTGTTCAAAGCAGAAAAATTGATGAAGTGTACGGTTGTATGGGGTGTTCCGGTATATGTTGGGTTTTGTGGGTGTTCCCAGTACACAGCAGGTGTTGTGGCATGTTCCCTCAGTATATGTCAGGTCTTCTGGGGTGTTACCGATACACACCAGGTCTTGTGGGATGTTTCCGGTATAAGGTGGGTGTTGTGGGGAGTACCCGGTGTACGGTATACCAGGAGTTCCCGGGCTTGTGGTGTTGTGGGCTGTTCTCGGTATACAATAGGTGTTGTAGGATGTTTCCGGTACACGGCTTGTCTTTGTGGGGTGTTCCCGGTACACAGCAGGTTTTGTGGAGTGTTCTCAGTATACGGCAGGTTTTGTGGGATGCTTCTAGTATAAGAAGGGTGTTTTGGGGTGTTCGCGGTATACGGCAAGTGTTGTGGGGTGTTCCCGATATATTGCGGGTCTTGTAGGATGTTCCCGATATACGGCAGGTGTTGTAGGTTATTCTCAGTATATATCGAGTCTTGTGGGGTTTTCCCGGTAAACAGCAGGTCTTTATTAGTTTCATAAACCCTAGAGGGACTTTAACACAAAACTGCTGTGCTCCGGGCACACAGGTAAACACAGCAGGAAAGTACAGTATATACGGCAAGTCAATACTTCGAGAAGTATACATCTAATACTCTGGCAGGTATGCGGCCAACCACACACAGGTCAGTATGAAATCTTTCCAGCTCTCACACTCTGGTAGACTGTCCGTCATGAAATGGTCCTTTTTTCTCTAGGACCAAAGCCTTCTAAGCTCACCAGTCACTTTATTCACAGAGAGAGACCCCTGCACATCTCACTGTCAGATACAGCTCACGTCTTGGCTGGTCATTCATCAGCAGCACACTCAACACTGTTATATCCAGCAGACTCACTGACTCACCAGCAACAACACACACTGAACCCATTTCCTGGTTTTAAGTAACATACTGCATGTGCATTCCTAATCAAAACCTGCAATGCTAGGAGTTAACCTTCACCTACCTGGCCTTGCTACAGCAGGTTGTTACTGGTATACAACCGGGCTTGTGGTGGGATCTCCGAATACAACGGGTCGTCTGGGGTGTTCCTGGTACACGTCAGGTCCTGTGGGGTGTTCCCAGTGTGGTGGCTGCCACACTAGGGTGTGACTCCTCTTAATTGTCTGTGGCCAAATCGAATCTCAGAGAGATATTTTACGTGCACGGAGAAAACACAGGACAGAACAGTGAAGTTGTGTCTCTAATGATTTCTGATTTTATTGGTCAAGATGCACAGTATTTATAGAGAGAAATAAGATGTTTTTCCACACATTACCTCATTGCCCTATCTAATAATTATTACAAGTTATTGCTGATTACACATGTCACATGTCATTATCTTTATTACTATAAGGATCATTACTCTAATGGTTAAAGCCAGACATCTAATAGGAAGTTGGTAGGAACCACTTGTTGGCCCCGTTCTGCTTGGGCTATTATCACTGAAAAGAGGCATATATGCCTTTGGTGTGTTGTGGTCTCTCAGAATAAAGAACTTATGGGTTGTTACCGAAATACAGCTGGTCTCTTGGGGTTTTACCGAAATACAGCGAGTCTTGTGAGGTGTTCTCGGTATATCGGGGTGTGAAGAATGGCACCAGAGAGATCATGCAAAATCCGTCCACTGCCACATGTGAAGGATCCACAACTCGCCATCCCTCCTGAAGTCAATATTACATTAGTGGAAGCACGTGCTAAGGTCTCCCCAATTGTACCAACATGATATTCCGCACCCCCTGGGGACATGTAATGTCAGCTTTGCACAGTTTTACACAGACACCAACTGACCATAAGGGCCCAGGGAGGCATGGGGAGTGAGAGGATCTGGCACACGCAGTCACTGACGTGGCACCACACTCGCCCACAACCCTGACAGGCTGAGAGACCCCTTTCACTAGCACCAGTGAAACAGCACTGGTCTGCTTGGTAGGACTGCCACCAGTTCCTCGTTCAATATACGCCTGGTCCAATAACAGGATTATATCAGGCAAGAAACCAACCCCGGTGGCATGGAACATTAAATTGAAAAAGGTACGTGTGGATTCGTGGATCAAGATAAAAGAGCAGCCCAAGGTTAAAATTTATATTTAATCGCCTGAAGGGCACACTAGACAATACACTATATACAATGCTTATACTGTACATATGTAATGGTCAGATATGCAAATACAATAGTGGTAGGGCAAAAGATATAAGCAGAATATGTGGGTGGGTCAGTGGGTCGGCACCTGAGATCTTGCTGTCGAGATCTCAATCTGAGCATGCGCCGCCTCCGGCGGCCATTTTCCCGGTGGCCACTGCATCGCAGTAATGGATGAGCGGGGGCGGGGGGGTCTGGGCTTTCACAAAATGCCGGCGGAGCCCCCCGCACCACAAAGCACCACAGCCATTTTTACCCGCAGCGGTGCACATCGGAACACCCCTCATCTCAGCGTGCGGCAACGTGCTGCTCCTCCAGAAGCGACCCTGGGACACTGTTTCTCCGCAGAAACCACCCCTGCAAGCAATAAGACGCATTGATTATAAGAGGCACCACAAAAAATATTTTTTTCCTATTTTTCTCCTCAAAATTTGGGGTGCGTCTTATTATGCGTCTTATTGTGCATCCTATAATCTGCAAAATACAGTATTTTTCATAAACCCTGCATTGCTTTAGATTAAATATAAAATATCATATTTATGTTCTTTTTGTTCTGTAAACCATGCTTCAAAGCCATACCCTATCTATAAGGCATCCAATCGGCGTTTATAAAAGATTGGTGGTGGCAGCGAGTAGTCTTAAGATCTTTGCTCTCGACATTAGAGGGCGTGTCAGGGATAAAAAGGATGGACGGGAAAACGAGAAACTTGGCAGGAAGACAGTGTGCACAGCAGGTTGGTTCTCTCTCCTTGGAGCGACACGAAATGTCAGGCCCACGCTGTACTTCCCCGGCCTATGCGCACACTGACTGTGAGCAACAGGTAGCTGTGTGCCCACTCACCCTTGGCACCGAGAAGCCGCCTTGCACCGTTCCACTGATTGCCACGGGCGCGCGACCTAAGACTGACCTAGTGCTTCGTACAGAACCAGGTAGGTTCACCCCTGCCTCCACTGCTGAACTGAGTCATGCTTCGGTGGTTCCACAGACTGTGCTACACCACGTACGTCAACCCGTGAACGCAAGACCTCGCTTAGGAGAGCCAGGGTACGCCACCTTCATCGGGAGCCAGTTCCTCAACTTTCTTCAGGATCACGCCAGAGACTTCATACGTCACTTACGTGGGCGCCACCGTGGGATTTCAAGCCTTCACAGACAGGAAACCAGCAGACTTATACGTTTACCCGTTTCATGAATCATTGTTCTTACCCCGATATAGTATTCAATTTTACTCCCTAGTCACCCATTATCTCCCTGCGTGAAGTATTCCCTGTAATAAACCCAAAGGCCTCTTTCACACTTCAGTTTTTTGCATCAGTTCAAATCCGCCAAAAAGTCAGAGAAGCGGATCCGTTCTCAACTGATGTGAATGGATGGCACAGGATCCGCTTTCAGACGGATCCTGAAAATGAGGAAATAAAGGAACTGCTGGCCGGGAAAGAGAGAGAGAGAGAGAGAGAGATATTTTTTTTTTCTTGTTTTGTCCGGCACCCAGAAAGAATTTCGGGTTAAATGAGTGTCTGGAGGATCCGCCAGAGAAAAAAACGTTGCAAGCTCCGTTTTGAAATCTTTCAGGATGGTGACGGACAGCAACTTTTGGCGGATCCTCAAAAAAACGGATGCAACGGACAGCAATCCGTCACAATCCGCCATTAATGCAAGTCAATGGGGGAAAAAAACGGATCCTCAAAAGAAAATTGAGGATCCGTTTTTTTCAAAACCTGGCGGATTGTGACTGATTGTAAAAAACTGAAGTGTGAAAGAGGCCACAACAGTAAGGGGGCATATAAATATATTGCGTGCATTGGAATCTGGGGGTGTATTTTCCATGCACTCATTGTTCATTTCCTGATAACTGGCCTGCTAGTGCAAACAGCCTGCAGTCTCCTCCGTAATTCGTAGGCTAATAGTGCAATTGTCCAGAAGATAGGGGGCAGCAGAGAGCTGTTCGGTCCAAAGATCACATTGGATGGTTCTCATGATCTTCCCGGCCTGTGATATTGTGAATTTGTGTGAGAAAAATCTCGACAAACTCATATGACAATGGTTACAGTATATACTTCCATATACAGAAAAAGGGTTATTGCCATTGTCAGTTGTTGGCAGTGGATTCATTTCTGTACTGTCCAGCCGTTCAGCATTGAATATATATTTAGTCAGGAAGAAAGCTACACACACAGAGAGACAGGAAGTTCCTGTGTTTTTTTCTTTAAAAATGTATTATTGGCAATATAACACTATTGCTAGAGTCAGAAATTCATGCACTATTAAACAATAGTAAATAGTAGTTGATGCAACATATACAATAATAAACATTATTCCTACATCCCCACTCAACAACTACTTATCCTCTTAGTCCAGTAGTGATTCTGAATTCTTCAAATTTGGTTCTTGGAAGTGACTGTCATAATATCAGGTATCATCCAGTCAGTCTCACAACGAACAAACTCAATATCCCACGTTCTATCAAATCATGCAGGTGATGATGTTTAATGTCAATGTGTTAGGTTCTCGAATTGATCTTCTCACTGCATGCAAGTTTAATGCATCCTTGGTTGTCTTCATAAATCACCGTCGGTTGAATTGATGGCTTACCAAGATCGCCTAATAATTGGTTTAACCAAATGACCTCTTGACTTGCGTGGAATGGAGGCACATACTCTGCTTCTGTAGATGACAAAGGCTACAGACACCTGTTTTAAGCTAGACCAAGAAATTGAACTTTCTCCAAGTTTGAACAAATAGCCACTTGTCGATTTGCGATCATTTAAGGCTGGTTTCACATTTGCGTTTTTTTGCGCTGGAAAAAAACGCATACGTGCGCATGCGTTTTTTCCTCTATATTTAACATGGGTGCGCATACCTGCGCGCTGGTAAGCGCACGTATGCGATTTTCATGCGCTGCGTTTTTTTGGGGTGTGCGTTTGTATTTTCCAGACGCAGCATGTTGCATTTTTTGGCCCTGCAAAAAAGCGCATGCGCACGTATTTAGGGTTAGGGTTAGGGTCAGGGTTAGGGTTAGGGTTAAGGTTAGTTAGGGTTTGGGTTAGTGTTAAGTATGGTTTGATTAAGGGTTAGGGTCAGGGTTAGGGTTAAGTATGGTTTGGTTAAGGGTTAGGGTCAGGGTTAGGGTTAAGTATGGTTTGGTTAAGGGTTAGGGTTAAGTATGGTTTGGTTAAGGGTTAGGGTTAGGGTCAGGGTCAGGGTTAGGGTTAGGGTTAGGGTCAGGGTTAGGGTTAAGTATGGTTTGGTTAAGGGTTAGGGTCAGGGTTAGGGTTAAGGGTTAGGGTCAGGGTTAGGGTTAGTAAAGTCATGGTTTGGGTTAGTGTGAGGGGCCACCTAATGTTGGAAAAAAATGCAAACGCGGTAAAAACGCACTAAAAACGCATACAAACGCATAAAAACGCTGCGTTTTTTTCATGCATGCTCATAAAAATGCTTGAAAAAAACGCAGCAGTTGTATGCTTTTGTATGCGTTTTTTCAATGCGTTTTTTTGCGGGAAAAACGCGCTGCAAAAAAAAGCAAGTGTGAAACTAGCCTTAGTCACCAGCTCACGCTGCATCCACATAGTCTGTGAGATTTAGATCTCCTGGTACAGATACCCTTAAATTTATGTCTTGAGTCTCTTTTAAATATCGAATAACTCTTAACAGCAATCCAGTCTTCGTGGTGAAGTTTTTCCACATATCTGGAGAGAATTCCAATTGTTGCTGTTGTTGTTATTGTCTGTATTTCTCATTTTTAGGTAACAAATCATCTTCTCCTTGCAACTTTAACTAGGATGGTTCTATTGGGGTTAATTTACCTTTGGCTTCTGACATTACAAACTATTTCAGAATTGAATTGACTTTTGCACTTTGGTTTAGAAAAAAGCTTCCATCTTCTCTTCAGTCCTGGATTCCTAGATAAAATGTCACATTTCCAAGGTCTTTAGTTTCAAAATACTGATTCGGAATTCTAGTCATCTTTGCAATTTCTGTTTCCTCTTCATGAAACGTAATCACATCGTCCACATATAATAGAATATATATCAACTTTCCATCTGTACATTTTTTATGTAAACACAGATCTGCTTGACCGCTTTTAAATTTTTCTTCCAATAAGACTTTGTACAATTTAGTGTTCCATGCTCTTGCCTATTTCCTAAGACCATAGAGAGATTTTTGTAGTTTGTAAATGAGATTCTATTAACTCTTTTTGATGTAACCCTCAAGTTGAGTCATGTACAAGTCCTCTATTTAAAAAGGCAGTTTTGATGTCCAAATGTCTGACAAACAGTTTTTGCACAGCAGCTATAGCCATTAGAGTCCTGAATGTGGTTGTCTGAACTGGAAAAAATGTGGCATCACAAACTTCACCAGAGAATATGATTTTGAGCCTAATGTTGCTTTAAATCCGTGAACCTTGCCTCCAGAGTCATACTTGGTGTGACGACACAGCATTTTATCTTAATTAATGAGATGTCTATTTTCAGTAAGCCAGGAGGAATAGACGGTTATCTATATGTTGACTTTTTAATTTGTGTGTTTCTTTCCTGTTGGTCAAGAGTCTGAAAAGTTGACTCTTCTTGTAGGTTAAATAGATATTTGTAAAATTGACAAATGGTTATTTACCTCTTATATCAGCTCCTACAGTTTATTGTACTGTTACATTTGCAAAACAGAGATGAAAGGTCACTGAACAATGATGTTTGCTGATATGTTGATTACACATTATACCAGGCTATACAGTTTGTTGACTTGCAAAATAGAGAAGGAAAAACTCATGATTCTGGAGTGACACAAAGTTCTCATCAATCTTTACATCTCTGCTTATTGTGACCTTGTATGTTTCTGAGTGAAGGATTCTATATCCTTTCTGGGTTTCACTGTAGCCCACCAGGATATCCTCTTTTGCATGAGATTCCCTCGTGTTACTTTTTTTGGGAATATGTACAAATACTTTACTTCCGAATATTCTTATGTGTTGTATTTCAGGCTTCTTGCAGTTCCTTTGCTCAAATGGTGTTTTCTGAGTAGCTTTACCTGATGTAAGGTGAGAGGTGGAACAACTGTGCCGTGGCCAGAGAGCCTAGATAGGCGTGACTAGGTGAGCACCTGACTCTTCACTGGAACCCCTGATGGTGGGGTTATGCTTGGCCCCTGAGGAACATGAGGTGCTACTTCAGGACAGACCATGGAAGCACGTCAGTTGACCACCAAAGGAGTGATAGCTGAAACGGCCCAAAAAGAGAGGACAGCTGATACAGGCTGGCACTGGTAGGTGCGAACTGGTGCGGCTAATGTACAGGTTGATACTGGCAGGTGCAGGCGGTCTGACTGTTATACAGATTGGCATGCAGGTAGGTCCGACTGTTATACACACTGGCATGCCCAATGGTCCCAAACTTGGCGAGCATATCCAGGAGTGTCTCTGCCTCTCTCTCTTCCGGCATGTTGTATACAGGGATGGCAGGGCCTCCCGATCATGATGTGTCTTCATCATGTTCACATGTTTCTGCTGCAATATATCCAAATGGTACAACTCCATACTTCAGCTTGCTGTCTGTCTTCTGCTGCTTTACCATTTTGCTACATATTTTAATGTGCCTGCTAAAGCTTTGGTATAATTCATTTGTTGCACTGTATTTAATACTTACTGCTTTATATCCGTGACTGGGGCCTCTCTAGATCTTATCAGGTGTAAGGTGCTGTAGCATATGGATGCAGCCTGGTCTCCTGCCTTTGATCATCTAACCACCCCCTGGTGTGCTGGCCCCAGCTGCCAAATTATCCCCAACCAGCTCCCATAATCCCTTTCTCCTGACCCTGTAGTGTTGCCTATATATTTAGTAGTTCCTAAGGGGAAACACGCAGTGAGGGGTGCATGCAGGCATCCCATAAGCAAAGCATCACAGAAGCTAGGCATCAAGAAAACGACAGTTATCCATGGCAGTTAATCATGGCAGGAATCAGTTAACCCACACTTTGCCATGTACTTTATTTCTATCCTCCTGTGTTCCCTTGCCATCCACATTCACCACCCCATCCCCCCTCCATCAAGACTCATACACATCAGCCCCTCAATACTTCCCTCTCCCATGTACAGCTCACATGCACTTCTCACCTTCTTGAGAAACCTCAGCCCAACTTGCCCCAACACATTGCAGAAAAAAACTACTTGCAATTCCAACAACTATTTGCTCTTTATTTTCCTACTCCAACTGATTGCAGGGGACATCTCCCCCAACCCTGGTCCACCATCCCCCAACCTCAACCACTACCCTACCTCAAATCGAAACCATAATAATCTTATTAATATTACTTGCACTCCTTCATCTCCATCTTTTAATTGTGCCCTCTGGTATCCACGGTCTGTTTGTATCAAGCTTCCTTTCCTGCACAACTACTTTCTGAACAACTCTCTTAATCTGTTGGCCCTCACTGAAACCTGGATTCAGGATTCTGACACTGTCTCTCCTGCTGCCATTTCCTATGGTGGCTTACAATTCTCTCATTCCCCGAGACACACAAACAGACATGGTGGTGGAGTCGGCATACTCCTGTCCCCACAATGCACTTTCCAGGTCATCCCCCCAGTTCCATCACTCTCATTCCCTTCTTTTGAGGTCCACACCATCATGCTCTTTTGTCGCCTCTCCCTCAGAGTAGTGGTCATATACCGCCCCCCAGGCTCACCCACCCACCCACTTCCTCGACCACTTTTCTGCCTTGCTGCCACACTTCATGTCCTCAGAACTACCAACTCTTATCCTGGGAGACTTCAACATCCCCATTAACAGCGCTACTTTCACATCTGCATCCCAGCTTCTATCACTAACCACGTCTCTAGGCCTCTCGCAGCCCTCAGCCTCTGAGACACACAAGGACGGTAACACCCTTGATCTGGTCTTTGTCCAGCTCTGTTCAATCTCCCACCTAAAAAACTCACCGCTTCCACTCTCTGACCACAACATACTCTCCTTCACGCTCACAAATCCTCGCCCACCCCAGCTCACTCCTACCTACCACACAATCAGAAATCTACAAGTCATTAACCCTCAGACACTTTCAGACTTCCTACACTCATCACTGTCCCCAATCTCCTCTTTTTCCTGTCCTGATCTGGCTGTTCATCACTACAATGATACTCTTAGAAGCACCCTTGACCAAGTAGCTCCCCTCACCCTCAGAACCTCCAAGCACAGAATAAAACAGCCCTGGCTCACACCGAAAACTCAACTTCTCCAGCGATGCTCTAGGAGTGCTGAATGCCTATGGAGAAAAACCCGCACACCAGAAGACTTCATCCACTTTAAATTCATGTTAAGAACCTATAACATTGCCCTTCACCTCGCCAAACAGACCTACTTCACCACCCTGATCTCCTCACTAGCCAACAACCCCAAGAAACTTTTTGACACTTTTCACTCCCTCCTCAGGCCAAAAGCACAAGCCCCTATCACAGACATTTGTGCTGATGACCTGGCCTCTCACTTTACAGAAAAAATATATAATATCCATCAGGAAATCTGCTCCCAACCACCAAGTGCTGTGACTCCCATCCCTTCCTGCATCTCCCCTGGCTCACTTTCCACATTTGATCCCATCACAGAAGAAGAAGTCTCCAGACTCCTCTCTTCCTCTCATTCGACCACATGCACTACCGACCCCATTCCCTCACATCTCCTCCAGTCTCTCTCTCCAGTCGTCACAACTCACCTAACTACAATCTTTAATCTCTCCCTTTCCTCGGGCATTTTCCCATCCTCCTTCAAACACGCCATTGTTACTCATTACTAAAGAAACCCACTCTCGACCCATTCTGCACAAACAACTACAGACCAGTTTCCAACCTCCCCTTCATCTCTAAACTTTTGGAGCGCCTAGTTTACTCCCGCCTTACCCGTTAACTCTCCACTCACTCCCTCCTAGACCCTTCACAGTCCGGCTTCCGCCCCCTACATTCGACTGAAACTGCACTCATCAAAGTGACCAATGACCTTCTGACAGCAAAACGTAATGGTAACCACTCTCTGCTCATTCTTCTTGACCTATCTGCAGCTTTCGACACTGTTGACCACCATCTCCTACTCTTTAGGCTCCAGTCACTAGGCATTAAGGACACTGCGCTCTCCTGGTTCTCTTCCTATCTTTCTGACCGCTCCTTCAGTGTTTTGTTCTCTGGCTCCACGTCATCTCCTCTTCCTCTCGCTGTCGGGGTACCTCAGGGATCAGTCCTTGGCCCCCTTCTCTTCTCTCTCTACATGGCCCCAATTGGACAGACTATCAGCAGATTTGGCTTTCAGTACCATCTTTATGCTGATGACACACAACTAGATACGTCATTCCCCGACCTTACCCCCGCTGCACTACAGAACGCCAGTGACTGTCTCTCCGCAGTCTCTCACATCATGTCCACTCTCTTTCTGAAACTCAACCTCTCCAAAACTGAGCTTCTTCCGCTCCCGCCGTCTACTAACCTCCCTAAATTTGACATTTCCCTCTCCGTGGGTGGCACTCTAATAACACCTCGGCAGCAGGCACGCTGTCTGGGTGTTATGTTTGACACCAATCTCTCCTTCACATCCCATATACAATCTCTTGCCCGCTCTTGCCGCTTACACCTAAAGAACATCTCTAGAATCCGCCCTTTTCTCACCATGGAAACAACAAAAACCCTCACTGTAGCATTGATCCACTCCCGTCTGGATTACTGCAATGCTCTATTAATTGACCTCCCCTTTACTCGACTATCCCCTCTCCAGTCCATACTTAATGCAGCAGCAAGGGTCATTTATCTGGCTAATCGGTACTCGGACTCATCTGCTCTTCGCCAGTCCTTACATTGGCTGCCCATTCATTATAGGATCCAATTCAAAGTACTTGTTCTCACCCACAAAGCTCTCCACAGTGCAGCACCCCCCTACATCTCCTTCCTCATTTCTGTCTATCGCCCTAACCGACCGCTGCGCTCTGCAAACGACTTTCGACTAACCTCTGCACTAATCCGTACCTCCCACTCCCGACTCCAAGACTTCTCCCGCGCTGCGCCAATCCTCTGGAATGCTCTACCCCAAGAAATTAGGACTATCCACAATTTGCATAGTTTCAGGCGCTCCCTCAAAACACATTTGTTCAGAGCGGCCTATCACGTTCACCAATCAAAATCATTCTATGTGTAAGTGTGCATGAGTAGCCCATTCACTATCTCCATCCATCCCTCACTCCCTCAAGATGGCTGCACCATCGTTGTAAATACATCACTGTAAATAAACACCTGTACTTTGTATCTCCCCCACCACATTGTAGATTGTAAGCTCTCATGAACAGGGTCATTTTATTTTGCTTTAATTATTGTATTGTTAACGTTGTTACTTATGACTTGTGTTTTGAAACTGTTAAACTGTAAAGCGCTGTGGAATATGTTGGCGCTATATAAAGATTATTATTATTATTATGTAAGGCCTTCCGCCTTCAGGTGTGGTCCAGGGTGACCATGTACGTGATGGTGTTAATCTGCTGGTGCACGAGGTATGGGCCTTCTCAGGCCGCCTGAAGCTAGTCCTGGAGTACAGGGACAAATGCCCACAGCTTTTGATCCACCTGGCATGTCCTCTCACAAGCATTCAGGTCGTACCATTGCTTCTGGTGGGCGTGGGCTTGTGTCATATTAAAGTGCACCACCTGCATCAAAGACTGCATCTTGTAACGTAAGCGCACAACATACTCAATGATCGACACTCTAGGGGTGCATACGTCTCCTTTTCAGACCTCTTCTACCAGAGCCAGGGGCCCCCTGCACATGTCACCCATACAGGAGCTCATAGGGGCACAACCCCGTTGAAGCCTGTGGAACATTCCGATAGGCAAATACCAGGTGTGGGAGGTACCGCTCCCAGTTGCGCCCATGGGAGTTGACTAACATCTTAAGCATCTGCTTCAGGGTGCCATTAAAGCGTTCGCACAGGCCGTTGGTCTGTGGGTGGTATGGGCTGGTCACCTGATATTGCACCTGTATTTGCCAACAGAGGGACTCAGCTGTAACATGAACTGGGTCCCCTGGTCAGTCAGCAGTTCCTGGTGAAAACTCACTAGGGAGAAAATCTCCAGAAAGGCTGTAGGCACCTTATCGCCCGAATGAACAACAAGGCTTCTGATTCCGGGTACTGGCTGGCATAGTCTACTACTATCAGTGCGAAGCATTTCCTGGAGTTGCCAGGAATGACCATCGAGCCAACCAAATCCATGGCCAGCCCCCTGAAAGGCTCTTCAATAATGCGCAAGAGGTACGCAAGAGGTACCAGTGGGGCTTTGGGGCGCCACCCCGTCTTCCCCACCCTCTGACAGGTGTCGCACGAGCAGCAGTAGGCAGTCAAATCAGCCTCCATCCTGGGCCAGGAGAAATGCTGGGCTAGACTGACCTTTGTCTTAGTGATCCCTAGCTGTCCGGCCATCGGAATCTCGTGCACAATCCGCAATAACTCCGCCCTGTCGGTCCCTAGGCCACGCCTTCAGTGAACCCTGCTGGGCTGTTACCCGATACAGCCGTCCTGTGTTCCAGACCACTTGCTTGAGGTCTTAGTCAAAGGGAGATTGTGCCACCTGCTACTTGAGAGCTTTCAGACTAGTTTCTAAAGTCGCCTGAAAGCCCTGACTGGACATGGCCAGAATAGGAAAGACTGCCAAGTCTTCAATCAGTTTCCGGGGACCTGTCTCCTGGCTTCCGTCTGGCCTGGCAGTGACTTGGTCAGAAGGGAGGAAACCGCTGGAATCCTAATGGGCCCTGCACTACCACAATCACAGGTAGTGCCAGCTCCTCCTATGCTTCTAATAAAGTCACCGGTCCAGACTGACTAACCTGGTCCTATGACATCTCCGTTATGGAGGAACCCTGAAATGAGGTCTTACCTAGGAGCCCTACTTCTCTTGAGACAGTCCCACCCTCAATTGCATGCTCCTCCTCCACAGTTATCTGCACCCTGTCTGACCCTTCCGTGACGACTTCACAGGACAACTGGTTGCAGCGTGCCTGCTGGCCACACTCTAAGGCATTAGTACAGCTTGCTTGCTTGATCTCCTCCCTACCCTAAAGGAGAGAGGGACACAGTACATTAGCCATTCCCATATCCCCATCAGTAGGCATATTAATCACACTGGCATCAATAAGGGTGAACATTATGTTGTCTGGAGGATCAGAACTTGAGGGTTCAGCAGCCACATACTGAGACACTAGCCGCTCCAAATCTGTCCCAAGCAAAACACTTGCAGGAATATTCGAGGTTACCCCCATCTCCCGCACTCCCTTCCTGGCACCCCAGGCCGTACACACCTTGGCAATGAGCAGTGCCGGACTGACTTCTTCAATCCCGGAGACAGCAAGAGTTTCCCCTGGTACCAAATCCTGTGTGGACTCCAGCTCATGCCGCACAAGAGTCATCTCAGCGCTGGTGTCCCGTAGTCCCATGGCTATAGCCTGGTCTATGGTGATGGGCTGAAAGTTGTCAAGGTACCCCCCACCATCTTCAACCACACCCAAACAGTGGACGGTTTCTGGGATGGGGACAGGCCCTTCTGGCGCTAAGGACACATGGCTTTGAAGTGTCCTGGCTTTTTGCAGAGATGACACAGTCAGAGCTCCCCCAACGATGTGGAGACAGCAGGCACCGCATTCATCTTACTCCCACTCCAGCTGACAAGTTTCTTGGCCTCTGGAGTCCTGTTGTTGGAGTACTCATTGGCAAGTGTCACTGTTGCAGAGTCCCCCTTTGGCTTCTGGTCATGGAGATATTGCTGGAGGTCTTCTGGCCAGTTCCATAAAAACTGCTCAGCCACAATGAGCTCCTTCAGCTACTGCGGTAAGCTCCAGTCTCGCTGTCAGTTGGTTGACTGCTCTCAGTAGGACCCGCATGTGATTGGCCCAGCTGTCTGCAAGACCCCACTACATACTCTGGAGATTCTTCCGGTATGTCTCAAGGGTCAGTCAAGTTGTACTGCCGGAGCAGAGCCTGCTTGATGTCCTCACAGCTCAGGGTGGTCTCTCTGGGCAGGTACCCAAAGTATTCCAGGGCCTTACCCCTGAGGTGAGGGGTTAAGAACCGGACCCACTGGTCCTCAAACAGATGAACACTTTCTTGCTAGCATTTGAAAAAACTTGCAATCAGTACCAAGTTCCCTCCTTTTTGCTGCAAGGGGAAGTCCTCCGCCTGTAGCTTTGGGATCCAGATCTCAGGAGACTCTTGACTGGTTGGCTTCTGCAGCTGGAACTTGAGTTGGAGCTAAAGCATTTGTTGCCGGTGCTCTTGCTGACATTCTGCAGTTTTTGCTGTCTTGCGACGTTCTGTTTCTGTCACTACCTCACAATGTTCTACTGCTGCTATGAGGGTCTTGTAAGAGGGCTTTGTCTCATTCCTTGAGCATGACCAGGCCAGCTTGCAAGAGTAAATCGAAACCTGTCTGGCTGGGGGGACGGACAGGTAGTGAGCAGCCCACTGTGGGACTGACCACTGGGGACTGGCTCTTTGGGGAGTCTGGGCTGGACTCCCCCTCTGCTTGAGCAACATTGTCTTTCACCTCCTCCCCACCATCTCTGGTGTTGGCCATCTCACTGAATCTGCCCTTTATGCCACTGGTCATCCTTGCATTCTTTTTTCACTGACACAGAGGTGCAACCTGATGCACCCACACAGCTTTCAGTATTTGCACTTGGACTGTCTAGTGCTGAGCTGATCTTAAGACCCCAGCGGCAAAAGCTACTGCTGGTAGTCTTTGTGAGTGTGGGGCCCATACTCCCAGACACTACACAATATTATCTCAATCCCACCACTACCACCACGTGATGAACTCACACCTCGCCACCCTGCCTGACGTCACTAATACATCAGACTGATCACATAATGCGGTCTCCCCAGTTTCACCAATGTGATGTTCAGAAACCCCTTGGGGACACATAAGGTAAACATTTTTCAGTTTTAGACAGACACCCCTTGTACCCAAGGACCCAGGGAGGCATGGGGAGTGAGAGGATGTGGCCCACGCAGTCACTGATGTGGCACCAAACTCACTCACAACCCTCACAGTCTGAGTGGCTCCTTTCACTTGCACCAATGAAACAGTGCCTGGTGAGCCCGGTAGGACTACCATCAGTTTCACGTTAGATATAAGCCCGGTCTGTTGACGGGATTACATCAGGCCAGAAATGGGCTCCAGATGTGTGGATTTGTGGATCGAGATAAATGTGCAGCCCAAGGTTAAATTATATATTTAATCGCCTTAAGGGCACACTAGACAATACACTATATACACAATGGTTAAACAGTGGTCAGTTATGCAAATACAATAGCGGTAGGACAAAAGATATAAGCAGATGGATCTTGTAACTTACCGGTTTGACGTTAGCCCATGTGTGCACCGGGCCACAAGGGGCATGGGCTGCCAGCTGGTTCCTAGGTCCCTCACAGCACATTACTCAACGAGGTTCCCACTTCCAAAGCGAATTGCAAGCATAACAGAGAGAGAGACCACATGGCCTTACACTACCCTTTTTTTCCTTTGGGTCACTCTCTTCCTGCTCTCTGGGATTAACCTAAATCCCCTTCCCTTGCCTCTAACAGCTATAAACTCCAGAACCTAAAATGGGCCATAACTCCTTAATGTACGGTCCTAGGGAGGAGGTTTTGGTGCTTTCGGATCCAGCTGGGCCACTGCTATGCATTGAGACTAAACAAATCTTTGCTATCTGATTCCTACTAACCATTCCACGTAACACCCTTACCTGGGGTGCTAGAACGGATCAAGACCCTGGAAGGTTTTCAGCCCATTCCAGATATCTCACAAATGTAACCGGTGTGTGTCTAGAACCTACCGTAAGTCCATAGTCTCTTTATGAAATCCAAGCTGTTTAAACAAAGCAGTTAGACCATAGGGTTTGGATCCACAGGTCTGGTGGAGGTGTGAATTCCTTCTTTGAAGCTGAAAAGCTGCCCACCTGCTGAGCCAGATGTCAGGAGGATTTTAAGCAGTCAAAAAATCCCCCATCTTTCACAGTTGGTACCAGGATCTTTGAAAAAAAGGACTGAGGACAACAGGCTTGGGAGACACATGAAAATAACTGAGGATCCATAAAGAGGCTGAGAGTTTGAGCTTGTAGGCTACTGGATTAACTTGTTTTAGAACCTCGAACGGACCAATAAGGGCCCAGTTTATACGATGGTACCTTGAGACGTACATACTTAGATGACAGCCAGACGTCTCTTGTCTACGTGTCTTTTCATCTGTTCAGAGGACTTCAATAAGCAATAAGGCGGACATGGTGTACGCCCATATTTTGTAAAAACCCTTGCCAAGGGATTCACCAGCAGGGATATCAGAGGTCGTAAAAACAGAGAACGTAATATTAGCATGTTGACTGTAAAGCTCAAAAAATGAGATTTGGCAGAGGATTCACTCACATGGTTGTTGTATGAGAATTCGGCCCAAGGCAGAAATTCGGCCCAGTCACTGTGGTGGGCATTAACGAAGTGCCCCGGGAAGTTGATCAGGATCTGATTGACCCGATCTACCTGGCCATTGGATTGAGGATGATAAGCTGAAGAGAATTCCAAACTGACATTAGTAGCTTGCATGTGGCCCTCCAGAAGCGAGCAGTAAACTAGATGCCTCTATTTAACACAATGTGGAGCTGTAGACCATGGAGGCAGAGAATATGTAGACTAAATTTCTCTGCAAGCACCGAAGCAGATGGGAGACTGGACAGTGGAGTGGAGAAACGATCCACAACACACATATGACGGTACACCTTGCCGATACTGGAAGATCATTGATGAAATCCATTGCAATATGCAGCAAAAGAGCAGATGGTACAGGCAAAGGCAGTAAGTGACAGGTCAGAAGCGGTTTCAGAATTTGGTTCTGGGCACAAGAAGTATAGGCAAAGACAAAATCCACAATAACCTTGCATAGGGTCGGCCACCAATGTCATGAAATGAGGGGAATCATTTTCTTCTGTCCAGCATGACCAGCTAGCTTAGATGTGTGACCCACAGAAGGACCCACTTCCTATCTGGTTCAGCAATATAAGTCTTTCCTGAAGAAAGCAGAGACAAATCTAACAGAGCAACTGTACTTATTTTGGAGGGCTTAATGATGTGTTGAGGCTCCTCCTCCTGGTCGGAAGGCAGAAAAGATCTAGAGAGTGTGTCCGCCTTGATGTTCTTATCAGTCAGACAGAAATGGAGAGTAAAGTTGAAGTATGCGAAGAACAGAGACCACCTGGCTAATCGTGGATTAAGCCGCTGTGCACTCTGAAGATTGGCAAGATTCTTGTGGTCAGTATAGATAACCTGTGAATGCGTCAGTCCTTCAAGCAAGAATCGACACTCCTCCAGAGCCAGTTTTATTGCCAACAGTTCTCGATCGCCTCTCGAGTAGTTGTGTTGTCGAACTGAACAGATTTTGGAGACGAATCCGCAGGTCACCATGTAACCAGAAGAAGGCTTCTGGGTAAGAACGGCTATGGCCCCTGAGGAAGAAGCATCCACCTCCAGAAAGAACTGCTTGTTTTTGTCCGGTCGATACAGCAAAGGAGCTAAAGAGAAGGTCTGTTTTGGAGACACAAAGGTTCTCTGCCTCTGGAGTCCATATCTTAGGATTGGTCCCCTTGCAGGTCAAAGGAAGAAATAAGAGCAGTTAGACACGAGAAATGCAAAAATGAACTGGTGGTACTAATTCGAGAAACCGCTGGATAGCTTTCAGACCGTCTGGAACGGACCACTTCAAGACAGCGGACACCTTCTCGGGATCCATTTTCAGGCTGATCTCGAAGATGATGTACCCAAGAAACTTGAAAGATCTGCTTAAGGCACACTATTCATATCTGGTGTACAGACGGTTCTTCCTTAATCTCTGCACAATCTGTCAAAAATCGCTTTCGTGTGAAGGCAGATCAGGGGAGAACACCAAAATATCGTCTAGATAAACTACCACACACTTAGAGGAGGTCCCAGAAGATGTCGTTCACCAGTCCTTGAAAAACAACAGGGGCATTGCAGAGTCCAAACAGCATTACATGATACTCATAGTGGCGCCTTCACGGGTATTAAAGGTAGTCTTCCATTCATCGCCCTGGCTTATTCTAATCAGGTTGCACGCTCCCCAGAGGTGGAGTTTCGTGAAGACTCTGGAACCTTTAAGATGATCAAACAGCTCGGAGATGAGAGGCAGAGGAAATTTATTCTTGAGTGCTATTTGGTTAAGACCCCTATAATAAATACAGGGTTGAAGTGAACCGACCTTTTTCTTTACAAAGCAGAATCCTGCTTCAGCCGGGGAGGAAGACTTCCGGGTAAATCCCCTAGCAAGATTTTCTTTAATGTACTCGGACATGGCTCGGGTCTCAGACTGTGATAGGGGCTAGATTCGTCCTCGAGGAGTAGGAGGGCCTGAATAAAGATCGATTGGACAATTATACGGCCAACGAGGTGGTAGCGCTTCAGCCTCCTTTTTGTCGAAGACGTCAGCGTACGTCCAGATTGCCGCAGGCAAGCCGGGTAAATTAGATGGAGAAGCCAGAGGTCGAGGAGGATGGATGGGATTGGGAACTAGACACCTCTCGTTGCACTCCTGTCCCCAACGGAATACTTCTCCGGATTTCCAATCCAAGACAGACAGACAGACCTAGAAGTAGAGAGTGAGACAGTCCTGACAGCACATAGATGGTTATCCTCTCCATGGATGCTCCGAAGGTAACATTCCTATCTGAAATTCCAGCAGCTCTTTCATGAAAAGGATGGTCTTGGAGAGAGATTCTCATCCACCGGTGAAACCACCAACCACTGAAGATATTTGATTGGGATTTGATACAGCTCCACAACAGCCTGCTGAATGAAATTGTCACGATCCATTTTTGGATCTGTGTCTGTTTGGGCTTCTCAAATATAAACTTTTTTTCCTTTCAGGCCATCGGGGGTTAATGTCAGTTTTTCCCCTCGGTGGCCGCTGGTGTTACTACATGTTTAGTTAGTGACCACTCCCACCTTCCTATATAAGGTCACCTGGTGCATCAGCTGACTGTTGGTTATGACAGGTCCTTTTTGGATACCAACCGTGGTGAAGACTGGAGCTACCTGGTGCAGTGGTGCTTCAGATTATCGGGAGCAGTGGTGGTTCTGCTGAAAAGAGGAGCTTTCTGGAGCAGTGGTGATTCTGCTGAAAGTTGAGTTCAGGAGCCTTACTCTACTGCATGGTGCATTGGCAGCAGAGAAAGCGAAGTGTTGTTTTGTTTAACCCTGTCTGTTGTATCTCCCCTTGGTGTCTTATTAGTGCAGCGGTGGGCCGAGTGTCCGCACTTACCAATTCCCTAGTGAGGGATAGGTGCAGGGTAAGTGAGGGACAAGGTATCTTGGTCGGCGACAGGTTGAAAGATCCTGTAGAGGGACACTAATAAGAGCAGGGCACATCCTCAGGAGAGTGCAGGAGGTGTCCATTTCCCTGTTCCCTATTGCAGGGCCCACCATTGTAATTTTTACCCTGGTGTCCCCTTGTTTGTCTTGTTGTTTGGTGACCGACCGGTCTTCGGGTCGTGCCACTCAGGGCCAGTCACATATCGTGACAGAAATGACCTGCGGAGACTGAGTCCAAGTAGGCCAACTCGACAAAACAGATGTCTTCACAGGAAATGGATGCTGACAAAGTCAGTGATGGAGAGGAGAGATTCTCACCCAAGGTGGCCTCTCCAACAGACCCTAGGCAATAGAAGCATCTTCCATTTGCACGACGTGTCTCCTGACGATGTTCAGCCATCTTCACCTGGTCAATCTATAGAGACTATGAGGGAGATGCAGAAGCTGAGACTTGCCGAGTAACCGGCCTTTGAAAGGTTGGAGCAAGGCGCACAAGTCTTCTCTTGCGGGTCACCGCTTTGGAACACTCCTGAAACTGGATGTCAGTCTGGGTTACCAGGGACACCAGGTCATCTAAAGAGGTGGATTTATCTCAACCATCCAGCTAGTTCTTGATTCGCCCAGGAAAGCCCTCCCAGAAGGTAGCCACAGAGCCTCATTATTCCAAGCGAGTTTGGATGACAGGGTACAAAAACAAACAGCGTATTGGCCCACTGTGAGGTTGTCCTGGTGCAGACTGAGAAGAGACGATGCTGTAGAGGAACCACGACCACACTCATCGAAGACCTTACAGAAGACTTCTAGAAAGGACTGGAGGTTCGACACAAGAGGGTCCCTGTGGAAAAACTGGAGATAGCGGATAAAGATAACAGTCTATGCCTCTGACTTACTAAAATAGAAGTCTGGATAATGAAGATTAAATGCTGTGTTGTCACTGCCCCCTTTCTCCCATAGGGGAATGAGCCATGATAGAGCTTCACCAGTGATATGGGACATGATGAAAGCCACTTTTGTCCTGTCAAAAACAAACTGGTGAACCAAGAGTTCAAAGTGCAGCGTGCACTGATTAATAAAGCCCTGACATAGGGCAAGATCACCGCCATAACGTGGTGGAGCTGACAGATGGGGTCCGGAGCCAGGCACATAGCTGGCAGGCTTTTGGGTCATGGTCAAGATGGTTGCAGCTTGGGTAGGTGCGGGCACGGCCGTAGGTGACAGCGTATCTAGATGGGTGGTTATTGTCCGCAGGTAGGAGAGGAACCCAAGGGACTGGTAAGGCAGCTGAACCCCAAGGGACTGATAGCTAAAACAGCCATAAAGGAAAAGACAACTGATACATGCAGACACTGGTGCGGCTGACATACAGGTTGGCAGTGGCCGGTGGGTGTAGTTGTTATACACTGGCACGACAGGTGCAGATGGAGCCAGTTGTTTTATAGACTGGCATGGCATGTACAAGTAGGTCCAGCTGATATCCAGACTGGCACTGCAGGTGCAGGTGGGTCCGGCTGTTATACAGACTGGCACGCATGTGCAGGCAGATCTGGCTGTTATACAGACTGGCACGGCAAGTGCAGTCAGGTCCAGCTAAAATACAGACTGGCACGGCAAATACTAGCAAGGAGGTTAGGGTTGACACTAGTGGGACCAGCGCTAACTAGCGGACAGGAACCTGAGAACTAGCAAGCGTGTTTGGGAACAGACTAGCAATGTTGTACAGGTAGAGAAGCCCTTTAAGAGGGAGGGAGCGCACTCCGCAAGCATGGTGATAAGTACATATTCCAAAAGCACATTCATGAAAGGGTAAGGGATTAGAGTCTAGTGTACCCCCCATAAGGTAATAATACCACGACATCAGGCAGTGGAGTACTCCAAAAGACATGCACATAAGAGAGAAAGAAAGTGGAGTACCCGTAAACCACCAATAGCATTAAATCAGGAATATATATTAGAAAAAATAGTTAAAAAATAAGTGACAAGTAATACAACAATATATAAACAATAAGTAGGATTAATATACTTCTATGAATGAGTGTGATGAGGATTTGGTTACAGGTACAAGGGAAGTAGCCAGCACTCAGCACAATACTGAACAGTTTAACCATTGCTGCCTGTATTTCTAGTGGGATTTAATCCAGGCCACTGGCTTTTCCACACGGTATGGAAGAGATTTTCTCTCTGTAATGTGATTGGTGTATCCAGAGGATTTTTTAAATTATTGACTTTTTCCTCCATTGACTTTAGTTTTGGCATCATATTTTTCTCTTCTTGGCTTAATCCTTCCTTCGGGATGTCTCTGCAGAGGCCACTGAAGTACTGGAGCCACATGTTGCCATTTTGGATATGGATATTTCTTTTATTACTTTTTGTGCCCATGCGGTTCCATAGGTCCCAGAAGTAGTTGTCATGGAGAGCATCTTGGAGTTGGTTAAGTTTGGTGGAGATATAACTCTGCTTCTTCCACCTGAGGATGGTTTTGTATTGCCTTTGTATGGTGTCTTTGCCATCCCTAAGACCCAGGTGGCTGGGGTCTGTGTTTCTTGTTTGAGGCTGTTCTCAAGGTCTTCCGAACGGCTTTACATTCTCTGTCAAACCAACAATTGATCTGTTTTACTTTTGCCTCTTGCAGTTAACATTTTTTAAGGTCAGACAATTCAGCCATGGTGTAGAATACATCATTGAAGTCTTTTGCAGCTTGATTCACTTCCTTCTAGGTTTCACTTGTACTCGTAGGTGTAGAAGTTTTGGCGCATCGCCTGTATTTTGTGTCTGTTTAAACCTCTATATCTTATTGACAATGTCTTGGACCATTTATAGGATGGAGGCAGGTTGAAGAGGCCGCTCTGCTGGAGCTTTTCTGTCGGATTTCTTTGTAGATTTCATGTAGAGAAAAAGAAGTTGGCTGGTATCTGTCAGGTGCATTTGTTGAGTGACTATGAAGGCGACAATATTTGCCGGGTCCATGTTTGCAATCACATAGTCTACTACACTTCTTCCTACATGGGAGTTTAAAGTATATCTTGCTAGAGAGTCTCCCTCGGTACAGCCATTGAGTATATGAAGGCCTAAACTTCTACATAGGTTCAGAAGCTTTTTGCCACTTTTGTTGACTGTACTGTCATAGCTGTTTCTCTCCATGTGTACTGAGTCATGTGCGTCAGTCTCTGTTCCAAATATATAGATGTTTCCATCTGTGGTCAGAAAGTTTTTTCTTTCCCTGTTCTTGGCATTGACGTCTCCAAAGAAGAGAACTTTGCCCAGGGCCTGATATTGGGTGGCTTCTCCTTGTAAGATCTCAAAGCTTTCTACATTGAAGTAGGGTGGTATGTAGGTGGCGCAGAGGTAGACATGAGACGGAGAGGTGAAGACAGAATGTAACGACACAGCTGTTGGGTGACGCGGGACCAGGGGCTCTTTACCTATCCTTAACACTAAGGGGGTGCCCTAGCTCGCCTTACTCCCCAGCATACTTTTGAAGGTGAAGATGCCAAGATGCCGGGGCCTCCACCCTTGCCTTATCTCCTGAGTTAGCCCTCCGTCTGTTCTCTTCCCCCACCCAAGGAAGAAGGGCGCTACTGTGCACTGTAGTACACCAACCTGACAAACAAGGCAACACAAACAAGGGTTAACAGAAAACTCCAGGCATACAAAATATTCACATATAACAGAGGTACCACAGCATGGACGTAGGGGAATAAACCAAAATAGAGAAGGATAGGGAATTACACATACAAACCAAACAACAGTCACAGATAACGCCTCCAAATCTCCTCATATGAACTCCTCTCCCATCGTTAGCCATGCAGCAAATGCTTGCTCTCACAAGGATTTGTAATAGAGCCCAGATTATAAAGGGGAAAGGAGTGGCTAACCGAGCTCAGCTGTGAACACAGGGATTTCCAACATTGCCGATTAACCCCTGTTCTGCCAGAAGAAATAAACACATTTAAAATGAAGGAGCAGTGTTTGTTCTCAGAGCCAGAGTAGGAGCAATCAGACGCTGCGGTCTTCTGATTCCACACTGTCACAGTAACCAAGTGACAGTACCCGATCTTCTATGAGAGACCTCCAGAACCTCAGGACCAGGCCTATCGGGGTGTGCCACGTTAAAAGCTCGGACCAGTCGGTCTGCTTGTACATCAGATGCTGTTACCTTCATCCTCTCCTCAGGACTGTACCCCCTCCAAGGTAATAGATACTGAAGCGACCGGAGAACAACAAGAATCCAAGACCTTGGCAATCTTAAACTCCAAGTTTGCATCGACAATGACAAGAGACGGTGGCAGAGGTGTTGGTACTGAAGATGCAACATATTTTTTGAGGCGAGATCGATGGAATACATTATGGATCCTAAAGGTAGGCGGTAAAGCAAGGCGAAATGCTACGGGATTAACCATGGCTACACTCTTAGGGGTACTTCACACTAAGCGAGATTGCTAGCAAGATCGCTGATGAGTCACTGATTTTGTGACGCGCCAGCGATCTCGTTACGTGTGACACTTCGCAGCGACCAGGCCCCCGCTGCGATGTCGCTGATCGTGCTTGAATGTCCTGTTTTTGATCGCTGGTGTCCCGCTGGCAGCATGCATCGCTGTGTTTGAAACCGACGAGCGACCTCTTTAGCGACTCAGAAATCATGGACGCAGGCGGCAGTCGTCAGAATCGCTGCTGTGTGACACTAAGCGATGCACCACCGATCCCGCTGAGATCGCTGCTGTGTTGTTGGGTAAATTGGACTGTTTGACAGCTTACTAGCAACCTCATAACGATACACCAGCAATCCTTACCAGGTCGTATCATTGTCGGGATCGCTGGTGCGTCGCTTAGTGTAACGGTACCCTTAAAAGGACAGATAAACCTGGAACCCAGTTTCCAAGATGGAATCTTCAGCTTAATGTTCCTCGAGGACAGCCACACCAAGTCACCAACACATAGGTCCGGACCCACCAAAGTCTCCGATCTGCCACACTCTTATATTTGTATCCCATCTTCCTCTAATTATTTGTAACCCCCTGCTATATGGTAGTAATAGTAGATGAAAACTGTTCTTCTTCCGGTAATACAAAAGGGCAATTACTATTAAATGAACTAAACTGAGGATGGAACCCATATGCCCCAAAAAACGGGGACTTACCTGTCGATTCCTGACAATGATTATAGCGAATTCGGCTGTTACGGCTGTAGCTAGTGAGAAAGAGGACAGAAAAAGGTAGCCGGAAGTGGACCCTCTGGGTCACAGTTCCAGAGCCCCCGGGGGCGAGTACCCAGGTGAAGACCACCCCCTATACAGGGAGCGTTAGGGATAAACCTCCAGGGGATAGAACCGTGACAGCCGGAACCAAAGGGGCGACTAGGCAAAAATAGATGGGTAAGGAGGCACAGCAGTATCCGTAGAGTTTGGACACCGAGACACGCTGGGAGCAGGCAAGGTACCGGTCAGGAGAGCCAGGGAACACAAGGACTGGAGGCTGCAATAGAGAAAGAGCACAATGAGGAGTAAGGAGGAGAGGGACGGAGCACAGGACGGTGCAGAGGGGGACCAGGTGGCGGCAGGGAAAGGACAGGGAGGCACAACAGTACCGGAGGCAAGGAGACCTAGGACACAGAGGGCACAGACAGAGACTGCGCAGGCAAAGCGCAGCAAACAGGCACAAGGAGTAAAAGCAGCGCGCAGACAGACACACAGGAGAGGGGGCCTGAAGATAAAGCGAACGCCGCACGGGGCAGGGACACCGCATACGATAATCAGGCGTCTTACCTGTCCCGACGCCAGGCATATGTGATGGGGGCCGCCATGTTGGGGGCGGAGCCAGCGCATCACGCTACCCATGAGGCAGTGCGCCGGAAGCTAGGCTGTGGGAAGGTGCTGGACGCCGCTGGAGCCGGAGACTGGGCGCGGGGACGCACTGCAGGACAGGAGCGCACCGAGGGGTGAGGGGACGCAACATCGGCTAACGTTAAAAAGGTAATCCAGTCCTCCTGATTTTCAGATACAAAACATCAGAGGTATGTTTCTAGATTCTGGTTAACCCGTTCAGTCTGCCCATTAGACAGCGGGTGAAAAGCGGAAGAAAACGACAAATGAATCCCCAGTAGGGTGCAAAATGCCTTCCAAAACTTGGAGACAACTGCATCCTCAATCAGAACCAATATCGGTCGGGATCCTATGCAATCTTATTATTTCCCTGACTAAAACTTGCGCCAAGGATTTGGCTTTCGGTTAAGCTGGTAAAGCGATAAAATGAGACATTTTACTGAATCTATCTACCACCACCAGTATTACAGTATTCCCGCCCGACACTTGAAGATCCATGATAAAATCGATCGCCAAGTGAGTCCAACGTCTACTGGGAATCTCCAACAGTTGGAGAGCCCCCGACGGGTGAATATGAGAGGTCTTAGTACATGCACAGACACCGCAGGTGACTACATATTCCCGGACATCCTGATGAGCACCTGGCCACCAAAAATGCCAAGTAAGCAGATCAGCGGTGGATTTATTATCAGGGTCTCCAGCCAACACTGAATCGTGATGTTCGCTAAGGACTCTAAGGGTATGTGCACACGCTGCGGACCCACAGCAGTTTTAGCTGCAGTGTACAGTACCATTCAAATGAATGGTAAAAAAAAACCCGCTGTGTAGACGTTGCGGAAAAATCTGCGCGGATTTGCTGCGGTTTTGAAACCGCAGAAAGAATTGACATGTCAATTCTTTCTGCAGAATCCGCAGCGGGTTCCTATCTCCACCATTGTGGAGATGGTGAATCCGCAGGACCAAACCGCAGTCAAAACCGCAGATAATCCGCAGGTCTTTTGACCTGCGGTTTATCTGCGGCTTTTGCAAAATTTGTGCGGATTAATGCGCTGCGGATTCCGCAGCTTCTGCACACACCCTAAGACGGAGATTAACAGGAACAGTTTGCCAAGTGGACAGGCAGCAGGGATGTCCCACTGAGCGTCAACAACCTCTGTTTCCAAATAGAAGCATATAGACACCATAACCACCCCTTTTCGAAGAATAGGTACTGGTTCACACTTATCTCCTCCCCAGGAAAGCAACGGGATAAGGCATCTATTCTAACATCCACCCCTGCAAACAAACTGGGGATGAAGAGGCATAGGCAAACATAAAGTAAGATATACAAATTTATTTATTTATGAATTTCAAAGTACAATTTCCATAAGAATCTCTCCACAGGAATGAAAAAAGACAATGAGCCATATACAAAAAAACAGTAGTGGCAATAGTATCATAGCAAAGGTCAATTAATATAAATGGTTAAAGCTATATAAAACTATCCCCAAAGAAAATAAAGCAATTTAAATATGCCTAGTGCCAATATATTGCAATGATCACATTTCAGGGTAAATAGCTATTTCCCTGCCTGTAAATAAAGTGCTTAAATGCATACAAACCAAAGCAAATGAACATATTATTACCTACATAGAGAAGTGTCCTGGCTTCTTGGGGACCACTGTCCCACCCCGACAGCGCCGTTTCGCCTCGCTGGCTTCCTCATCATGGGGGCAATGTGTGTAATGTGCCGCACGGTGCCTTTTTATATACCGCTCTCAGCTGTTGGTAATGTCAGCAGGATTGATTTCCACTGCGCATGCGCTATTTTCCGGATCTCCCCTCTAGTAAATCTGACTTCCTTTTAACGGGCCTATACCAAGATGGCGCATACCAGGAAGTCACGGGGTAATCCCAAAGCGCGCATGCGCCAACAAACCAGCCGAGATAAATAAAAAAAGAGGCTTAATTTAAACCTAAAGCGCATATGCGCCACCAAATCAGCTAAAATATGAAAAAGACGCTGAAATGTCTACTCATCAAGAAAAGAAGGATACCGCACATGTACTATATCCGATAGTGGGATGTTAATAACATACATCAGGAATGTGAACACCGTGATTAACCTAATTTAAAATTATGTAAACTATTGTAAACAATTTTGTTTATTAAAATATACTATAGTAAAGTGATGAAGTGCAGAGAATTTATATGACAAAAAAATATATAATATGTAATATAGTGAATAATATATACTATTATTAAAAATAAACCCATATATAGGCATAAGTGAATATTTGGATTATTATGATATTTATAAAAATATACAATATGCATATTCATTATATGCACTAGACATATATATCCTTAAAAATATATTACTACATAAGTGCAAGTGAATATTTAGATTATAATAATATTTATAATATATACAAATAGCACATCAATAACATGTACTATAACTACATATCCCTGAAAAATGCCACTATACAACACGAATCCAAAATAAGGAAAGAAGGTCTTCAATGGAATGTAATGTCCCGCATAATTTTCTTCATTAAGAAATTTATTTATATGAAACAAACTTCAAAAAGGCTGTTGACCCGAATCCAAGCGAAGACAGATTTCATATCAAATCCAAAAGAGCCTCTCCATGGAAACTGAATAAGAAATAAATAAAATAAAATAAGAATAGAAGACAACACACACATATTAAAAATATTAATAAAATCGGTGGAAAATTAGATATACTACAAAAAGGAATTGAAACCAAATGTTTCATTCAAACCCTGAGATACCATTGCTCCTAATAAATATATCCATTTACTCTCTCTCTGTGCCAAGAGTTTTCCCAAATTACCTCCCCTTAATCCCAAATGTACTTGATCTATTGCTTGAATTTTTAAACCATTTGGATTTGAGTTATGATAGATCTTAAAATGTCTAGGTAAGGTGCGTAGAGTACTCACGTCTTCGATGGTTTTAGATTTTTCGATATCCCTTACGTGTTCACGAGTCCTTATTTTTAATTCACGTGTTGTCAGGCCTATGTAGATTTTCTTGCAGGGACAAACGGCCTGATAAATTACGCCTTCTGAGGCGCATGTTACCGTATATACTCGAATATAAGTCGAGATTTTCAGCCCAAAAAATTGGGCTGAAAGTCCCCCTCTCGTCTTATATTCGAGTCATATACAAAGGGGGTCAGAGGGGGAGGGGGGGCGGGGGTGTCAGGTCATACTTACCCGCACTGACGCTGTCTCTTGAGCCCCCAGATTCTCCCCGTGCGCTCTCTTCCTGCCTTCAGCGGTCACGTGGTGCCGCTCATTAAAACTCATGAATATGCGCATATTAATGAGCGGTATCACAAGACCGCTGAATGCAGGAAGAGAGAGCGCGGAGAAGCTGGGGACTCAAGCGACAGCGTCAGGACGGGTAAGTATAGCGATACTCACCTGTCCTGCGTCCATGGCTGCTGGCTGCTGTCTGTCATCGGTCAGTGACTTCAGACAGCAGAGGGCGCGGTGACGTGGTTAGTGCGCACCGCGCCCCCTGCAGTCTGAACGTCACTGACTGATGACGTGCAAATAGCGGTGAGCAGCCATGGACGCAGGACAGGTATGAATCTGACACCCAGCGACGGAGAGGTGAGTATGTCATTTTTTTTATTTTTACATGCAGCAGCAGCATGGGGGCAGCATATGAGGGAACAATCTATGGAGCTTCTTATGGGGGCAGCATATGGGGGAACAATCTATGGAGCTATTTATGGGGGCAGCATATGGGGGAACAATCTATGGAGCTATTTATGGGGGCAGCATATGAGGGAACAATCTATGGAGCTATTTATGGGGGCAGCATATGGGGGAACAATCTATGGAGCTATTTATGGGGGCAGCATATGAGGGAACAATCTATGGAGCTATTTATGGGGGCAGCATATGAGGGAACAATCTATGGAGCTATTTATGGGGGCAGCATATGGGGGAACAATCTATGGAGCTATATATGAGGGAACAATCTATGGAGCTATTTATGGGGGCAGCATATGAGGGAACAATCTATGGAGCTATTTATGGGGGCAGCATATGGGGGAACAATCTATGGAGCTATTTATGGGGGCAGCATATGGGGGAACAATCTATGGAGCTATTTATGGGGGCAGCATATGAGGGAACAATCTATGGAGCTATTTATGGGGGCAGCATATGGGGGAACAATCTGTGGAGCTATTTATGGGGGCAGCATATGGGGGAACAATCTATGGAGCTATTTATGGGGCAGCATATAAGGGAACAATCTATTGAGCTATTTGTGGGGGCAGCATATGAGGGAACAATCTATGGAGCTATTTATGGGGGCAGCATATGGGGGAACAATCTATGGAGCTATTTATGGGGGCAGCATATGAGGGAACAATCTATGGAGCTATTTATGGGGGCAGCATATGAGGGAACAATCTATGGAGCTATTTATGGGGGCAGCATATAAGGGAACAATCTATGGAGCTATTTATGGGGGCAGCATATGAGGGAACAATCTATGGAGCTTCTTCTGAGGACACCATATGGGGGAATAATCTATGGAGCATTTCCCACCCTAGACTTATACTCGAGTCAATAAGTTCTCCCAGTTTTTTGTGGCAAAATTAGGGGGTCGACTTATACTCGGATCGACTTATACTCGAGTATATACGGTAA
Source organism: Dendrobates tinctorius (assembly GCF_039654945.1). Lineage (NCBI taxonomy): Eukaryota > Metazoa > Chordata > Amphibia > Anura > Dendrobatidae > Dendrobates > Dendrobates tinctorius. The sequence goes on from NW_027361678.1 coordinate 10,967,377, forward strand.
TCTTTTTCTAATTTCATAAATCCTGGATCCATCAAAGTTTATAAAATTCTTACTTTTAACATGATTTCTGCAAGCCTTGCATGTAGAACAAGGGAAAAAACCATTACATTCCTGTGAATATTTTTTTATTGTGGAGTCTTTAGAAAAATGACTATGCACTAAAATATCTTTGAGATTACGGGAGCGTCTTGGTACAATTGATGGATGATCTGAAAGACATTTTTTAAGGATAGGATCACTCAATAGAATCTCCCAATGTTTATATATAATTTTAGTAAGTTCCGGCCATTGTTTGTTAAAATCTGTTATGAATCTGATCTGTTGTTTCTTTTTTTGTTCACATTGTTTTTTCACTTTATCTCCATACAACAATTCATCTCTAGAGATTTTCTTGACTCATGTATCCTCTTTTTATCTGTTTCTTACTGTAACCTCTATCATTAAATCTCCGAGCTAAATCAGATGCTTGTCGTTCATAATCCTCTTGGAGAGTACATATTTTCTTTACTCTTAAAAATTGTCCTGTCGGGATTCCATTTATAGTAGACCTATGGTGGGAAGAAGAAGCGTGTAACAATGTATTTGTTGCTGTTGGTTTCCTAAAGATATCTATGACCACTTTTCCATCATTATGCGCCATTATCTTCATATCAATAAAATCTACAGACCTGCCATAATTAAATGTCAGTCTGATATTCTGGTCATTGTCATTTAACCTCCCCATAAATGATATCAGATTCTCTACATTGTCTTCCCAAATGAACAAGATGTCGTCGATATATCGACTCCATCCTTGTATTGCTTCAATTCCTGTTATACATTCTCCCAAAAAGATTGAACGCTCCCATAGATAAGGCATCTGCCTTAATGTTTTTGCTTCCCGGCCTATATGTGACAAAAAAGTTAAGCCTGGTAAATAACAATTCCCATCTTGCCTGTCGAGGTGTTAGACCTTTCGCCGATTCCAAGTATACGAGATTCTTATGATACGTGATTGCTATAACTGGGTGAACCTCTCCCTCCAAAAAATGATGCCACTCTTCAAAAGCCCATTTGATTGCCTGTTACCAATGTCAATTTTTCACAGCAGGTCACAGTTTTTTAGAAAAATAAGCACATGGTTGCCATTTACCAGGGGACGCACCCTGTGACAATACAGCCCCCACTCCCACCTCAGATGCATTGACCTCAACGATAAAAGGCTGAGAGACGTCAGGCTGTATGAGGATCGGCGCAGAAGAAAAACACCTCTTCAACGTACGAAATGCCTCCCTGACAGGACTGGACCACTCTGAGAAGTCCTTCCCCTTCCTGGTCATATCCGTAAGAGGTTTGGCTACTACCAAAAGTTCTTTATGAATTTACAGTACTAGCTGGCAAAACCTAAAAACCTTTACATTGCCTTCAAATCCTTAGGACAATCCCAATCCAATACCACCCAGACTTTTGCCGGATCCATGAGATAAACGGTAGAAAACAACATATATCATAGGAAAGGGATCTCCTCAACCGAGAACATACACTTCTTGGGTTTGACATATAATTTATTGTCTCGGAGTATACATAAGACCTGCCTGATATGTACCTGGTGTGACTCAAGGTCAGGTTAATAAATATGTCATCCAGATAGATGACCACGAATGTGCCTACCAGGTGACTAAGGATGTCATTTATAAAGTGCTGGAAGACTGCAGGTGCGTTCATCAACCCAACAGGCATCACCAGATTTTCGTAGTGTCCCTCGGGTATATTGAATGCTATTTTCCACTCACCCCCCCTCTTTAATGGAGATGAGACTATACGCCCCCCTGAGATCCATCTTAGAGAACCATTTTGCCCCTACAATTTGATTAACGAGGTCTGGAAAGAGAGGGAACGGATAAGGATCACCGATAGTGAACGTATTGAATTAATGAAAATCCAGGCATGGGCATATCCCCCATCTTTTTTCTTTACAAAAAAGAACCCCGCTGCAATGGGGGATGAGGATGGTCTGATATGACCTTTAGCTAGGCTTTCCGCGATGTAGTCCTTCATGGCCTGCCCCTATGGACCACAGATATTATAGAGTCTGCTCTTGGGCAGCTTGGAACCAGGAACAAGATTAATTGTGCAATCATAAGGACAATAAGGAGGGAGTTCTTGGCACTCCTGCTCCGAGAACACTTCCCCAAAATCCGACAGGTAACTAGGCATAGACTGGGTATCCACCTTTGCCCTTTATCCTGAGTTAGCCCTCTGTCTGTTCTCTTCCTCCACCCAAGGAAGAGGGACGCTACTGTGCACTGTAGTACACCAACCCGACAAACAAGGCAACACAAACAAGGGTTAACAGAAAACTCCAGGCATACAAAATATTCACTCACATATAACAGAGGAATGTACCACAGCATGGAGGTAGGGGAATAAACCAAAATAGAGAAGGATAGGTAATTACCACACATACAAACCAAACAGTCACAGATAACTCCTCCAACGCTCCTCATATGAACTCCTCTCCCTCTGTTAGCCATGCAGCAAATGCTAATTCTGACAAGGATTTGGAACAGAGCCCAGATTATAAAGGGGAAAGGAGTGGCAAATTGAGCTCAGCTGCGAACACAGGGATTTCAAACATGGCCTATTAACCCCTGTTCTGCCAGAAGAAATAAACACATTTAAAATGAAGGAGAAATGCTTCTTCTTAGCACCAGAGTAGAAACAATCAAACACTGCTGACTTCTGAATTCACACTGTCTCGGTAACCCTGTAAAACAGAGCTACTGATTCTGATTCACATCCATATGTGGCTGTCTCCTCTCTTCACCGGTTTGATGTACTGTTGAAGCTCCTCTTTATACCAGACCAACATTCTTCCTAAGCAGCGGCCCTGTTTGATGTTTTTATTTTTCAGGGCAGTGATGGAGGTTTCCCTGTATCTGATGGGCACCAGGCATTCATTCTCAGCTCTGGTCTATATTTACAGGAGTATCTGAATGTCTATATTTTTCAGCCTTTGTAAAAAGTATGGGTAGTTTCTTTTCCATCTAGAGGCCGAGTTGCTCCGTGCTGGATTATCAGCTGCCTGTGTCTCTGATGTAATATGTAATTGTATGTATATATATATATATATATATATATATATATATATATACTGTATACACACATATACATACACTAGCTGAACAGCCCAGCACTACCCGGGCATAGTAACTAACTACGGTTAGTTTAACAAATTATAATGATTACATCTATATATATAAAGCTGAGTGTAGAGCCCGCCACTCCGCATAGCCACATTCACTATAATAGCCCACATCATCCCGTCAGCCAGAGCTGCCGGACTACTACCCGTAATATCCCACATCATCCCGTCAGCCAGAGCTACCGGACTACTACCACTAATATCCCACATCATCCCTTCAAAGCCAGTAAAAGTAGAATAGTGAAATTGCATAGAAACATGGTTCACTAAGATCCCAGGTCAACTTGTAATTTGTCCGGCTCATGGATGTACAGCATCTGTATGCAGTGTAGTATCATATTTAATGGGTTGTTATGGGAAAAGCATTACGTGTTATATGGGTATATTCAGGTGAATTGTGGGGAAAGTAGCACTTTAAAAAAACTCACAGCATCAGAGCACAGTAACACATCAATAATGCATAAAAGTGTCTGTGAGAAATAATATCCACATGACATTTAATATGTGCACTTTCCTACATTCATGTTTGTCACTTAATGATTCCACACGGGAGGGGGGGATTCATTTCTGTCATGTGCTCTGTGCTCCTTTGTAGGGGGCAGACAGTGGCTGGGAGCTTATGTTCCTGGGGATGCTAGATTTCTCCCACCATGTCAGTGTCTGATGAGGTGTTGTCAAGTGGGAAAACTGCTGGTCATAGCAACCAATCACAGCTCAGCTACTTTTACCAGCTCTGGTGAAATAAGAGATGCTTAGTGATTGGTTGCAAGAAAAACTGTTGATCATAGCAACCAATCACAGCTGAGCTTCTTTTGAACAGCTCTGGTGAAATGAAAGATGCTTCGTGATTGGCTGGTGATACACACATACATACATACATTCATATATACACTCACTGGCCACTTTATTAGGTATACCATGCTAGTAAGGGGTTGGACCCCCTTTTGCCTTCAGAACTGCCTCAATTCTTCGTGGCAGAGATTCAACAAGGTGCTGGAAGCATTCCTCAGAGATTTTGGACCATATTGACATGATGGCATCACACACAGTTGGCGCATATTTGTCGGCTGCACATCCCTGATTCGAATCTCCCGTTCCACCACATCCCAAAGATGCTCTATTGGATTGAGATCTGGTGACTGAGGAGGCCATTTGAGTACAGTAAACTCATTGTCATGTTCAAGAAACCAATCTGAGATGATTCGAGCTTTATGACATGGCGCATTATCCTGCTGAAAGTAGCCATCAGATGTTGGGTACATTGTGGTCATAAAGGGATGGACATGGTCAGCAACAATACTCAGGTAGGCTGTGGCGTTGCAACGATGCTCAATTGGTACCAAGGGGCCCAAAGAGTGCCCAGAAAAAATTCCCCACACCATGACACCACCACCACCAGCCTGAACTGTTGATACAAGGCAGGATGGATCCATGCTTTCATGTTGTTTACGCCAAATTCTGACCCTACCATCCGAATGTCGCAGCAGAAATCGAGACTCATCAGACCAGGCAACGTTTTTCCAATCTTCTACTGTCCAATTTCGATGAGCTTGTGCAAATTGTAGCCTCAGTTTCCTGTTCTTAGCTGAGAGGAGTGGTACCCAGTGTGGTCTTCTGCTGCTGTAGCCCATCTGCCTCAAAGTTCGACGCACTGTGCGTTCAGAGATGCTCTTCTGCCTACCTTGGTTGTAACGGGTGGCAATTTGAGTCACTGTTGCCTTTCTATCAGCTCGAACCAGTCTGCCCATTCTCCTCTGACCTCTGGCATCAACATGGCATTTCCGGCCACAGAACTACCGCTCACTGGATTTTTTTTCTTTTTCGGACCATTCTCTGTAAACCCTAGAGATGGTTGTGCGTGAAAATCCCAGTAGATCAGCAGTTTCTGAAATTCTCAGACCAGCCCTTCTGGCACCAACAATCATGCCACGTTCAAAGGCACTCAAATCACCTTTCTTCCCCATACTGATGCTCGGTTTGAACTGCAGGAGATTGTCTTGACCATGTCTACATGCCTAAATGCACTGAGTTGCCGCCATGTGATTGGCTGATTAGAAATTAAGTCTTAACACACAGTTGGACAGGTGTACCTAATAAAGTGGCCAGTGAGTGTATACTGAAGAGCCCGGCGCTGCCCGGGCATAGTAACTAACTGTGGTTAGTTATAACAAATTATAATTATCCTCCATCTCATAGTCCCGTGCCCATATACCCATCACACATCCTCCATCCCATAGTCCCATGCCCATATACCCATCACACATCCTCCATCCCATAGTCCCATGCCCATATACCCATCATACATATCCTCCATCCCATAGTCCAGTGCCCATATACCCATCACACATCCTCCATCCCATAGTCCCATGCCCATATACCCATCATACATATTCGCCATCCCATAGTCAAGTGCCCATATACCCATCATACATATCCGCCATCCCATAGTCAAGTGCCAATATACCCATCATACATATCCACCATCCCATAGTCCCATGCCCATATACCCATCATACATATCCTCCATCCCATAGTCCAGTGCCCATATACCCATCACACATCCTCCATCCCATAGTCCCATGCCCATATACCCATCATACATATTCGCCATCCCATAGTCAAGTGCCCATATACCCATCATACATATCCGCCATCCCATAGTCAAGTGCCAATATACCCATCATACATATCCGCCATCCCATAGTCCCGTGCCCATATACCCGTCATACATATCCTCCATCCCATAGTCCAGTGCCCATATACCCATCACACATCCTCCAACCCATAGTCCTGTGCCCATATACCCATCACACATATCGTCCATCCCATAGTCCCATGCCCATATACCCGTCATACATATCCTCCATCCCATAGTCCAGTGCCCATATACCCATCACACATCCTCCATCCCATAGTCCCGTGCCCATATACCCATCACACATCCTCCATCCCATAGTCCCGTGCCCATATACCCATCACACATCCTCCATCCCATAGTCCCATGCCCATATACCCATCATACATATTTGCCATCCCATAGTCGAGTGCCCATATACCCATCATACATATCCTCCATCCCATAGTCCAGTGCCCATATACCCATCACACATCCTCCATCCCATAGTCCCATGCCCATATACCCATCATACATATTCGCCATCCCATAGTCAAGTGCCCATATACCCATCATACATATCCGCCATCCCATAGTCAAGTGCCAATATACCCATCATACATATCCGCCATCCCATAGTCCCGTGCCCATATACCCGTCATACATATCCTCCATCCCATAGTCCAGTGCCCATATACCCATCACACATCCTCCATCCCATAGTCCCATGCCCATATACCCATCATACATATTCGCCATCCCATAGTCAAGTGCCCATATACCCATCATACATATCCGCCATCCCATAGTCAAGTGCCAATATACCCATCATACATATCCGCCATCCCATAGTCCCGTGCCCATATACCCGTCATACATATCCTCCATCCCATAGTCCAGTGCCCATATACCCATCACACATCCTCCAACCCATAGTCCTGTGCCCATATACCCGTCATACATATCGTCCATCCCATAGTCCCATGCCCATATACCCGTCATACATATCCTCCATCCCATAGTCCAGTGCCCATATACCCATCACACATCCTCCATCCCATAGTCCCGTGCCCATATACCCATCACACATCCTCCATCCCATAGTCCCGTGCCCATATACCCATCACACATCCTCCATCCCATAGTCCCATGCCCATATACCCATCATACATATTTGCCATCCCATAGTCGAGTGCCCATATACCCATCATACATATCCTCCATCCCATAGTCCCATGCCCATATACCCATCACACATCCTCCATCCCATAGTCCTGTGCCCATATACCCGTCATACATATCCACCATCCCATAGTCCAGTGCCCATATACCCATCACACATCCTCCATCCCATAGTCCCATGCCCATATACCCATCATACATCCTCCATCCCATAGTCCCGTGCCCATATACCCATCACACATCCTCCATCCCATAGTCCCATGCCCATATACCCATCATACATATTTGCCATCCCATAGTCGAGTGCCCATATACCCATCATACATATCCTCCATCCCATAGTCCCATGCCCATATACCCATCACACATCCTCCATCCCATAGTCCTGTGCCCATATACCCGTCATACATATCCACCATCCCATAGTCCAGTGCCCATATACCCATCACACATCCTCCATCTCATAGTCAACCATTATGACATTATAATGAGCGGCGGGGCTTGCAACCTATGACATCAGCGTCGCCATGGCAACATTGTGACATCATGAGGGGCGAGGCTTGATACGCACACACTGTTTCCCCAGTATGCAGATAGGGGCATTATGACATCATAATGAGGGGCGGGGCTTGACGCACACACTTTTTCCCCAGTATGTAGATAGGGGCAAAATTGTTTGGTGAATTGGAACACGCAGGGTTAAAATTTTGCCTCACAACACAGCTTAGGACGCTCTCGGGTTACAGACGTGTGACTGTGCCAAATTTTGTGGCTGTAGCTGCGGCAGTGCGGATGCCTATCCCGGACATACACACACACATACATACATACACACACACTTTGAGCTATATATATTAGATATATAGTGAGGCAATCCAAAAAATAAGAAAAAAAGCAGCATGCTCCGTTTACCGTATCATAAAAAACCTAAATCCTTTATTTTAGAAAAGTATACACGTGGAAGCGTGTTAAACGTGATACGGCCGTAGTCTTGTCTCTTGTCTGCATGCCAGCACTTGTCCTGCCCTCACAAACCTTGTCCATGTATACTTTTCTAAAATAAAGGACTTAGGTTTTTTATGATACTGTAAATGAAGTGTGCTGCTTTATTTCTTATTTTTTGGATTGCCTCATGTGTGCTTCTTCAAGCAAGCACCTTCACTACCGTGCTTTCACCCTGCAAAGTGTCGCTGACTCAGAGTCCACCCACTCCTCCAGTAAGCAGACTGTTTCTTAGTGCCATTCTATTTTTTTCTTTTTTTTATCTGCCTATATATAGTGAGGCAGTGACCCCTGTTACAGCTAGGGGGCACTGTATGTGCTCCTCAGGATACACATGGAGGCGTAACTGATGGTGAGACAGTGACCAGCATTATTGTAAATGGTCGGTATGTGTCGCTCTCAGACTTAGGGTACCGTTACACATAGCGATGCACCAGCGATCCCGACAACGATATGGATCGCTGGTGCATCGCTAAGTGGTCGCTAGTGAGCTGCCACACAGGCACATCTCACCAGTGACATAGCAGCGGTCGGGGGTCGCTACTTACCTGTCAGACGCGGCGATCCTGACGTCCTCCCGGCCGCGTCCATGCCTCACTCGTCGGCGCCACAGGAAGCGCAGCAGGAAGTGGCCGACGAGAAATGATCCAGGACCTTCTCGCGCGACCAACGATGAGCAGCGGGGGAGCCGGTCGGAGGTAAGTATCACATGCAGCGATATTGCTAGCAATATCGCTGCAACGTCACAAAATCGGTGACTTTACAGCGATATTGCTAGCGATATCGCAGTGTGTAACGGGGGCTTTATAGTTCCACAAGTGTTTGTTTACTTATAAGGGGGCTTACAGGGTTAGTCGGAGAACTGGGTGGGACTGACTAACCACACACACCTCCCACTTATGGGGGTACGTATAGCTACATAATGTGACCTGGGTTTGGGTCACATAGTCTGTGATTTAAAGTCTAGGAAGACAGGACAGGCCTGTGTGTTGGAAGGTCCAAGGAGTGGACTTCCTAAAGAGCACATGGAGAGGCCGTGTATGTGCAGAGTCTGTGATTGCACTGCGTGGGGGAAGCTACCATCCTTCTGAGGGTCTGGACTGTCGGGAGTGCCCTGGTCACAAGGACGGTGATCCCAGTAAGGCAGCTTTCCCAGGATAGAGGTCTGACAAGGAGTCAACGTGTGGAGCAGGAACTCCAAGAAGGCAACTCCACACAAGGGGGTTATAATAACAGTAGAAATGTATCTGCCATTGGAATAGCCTGTCGGTGGTTATTATGTTCCATTGATGTATATAATGATCTCTTCAGTGTGCAGTCACCCACGGTAATGGGACAAAGTGAGAAGTCTGGCGACTGTTTAGTGGCTGGGAGTTAAAGCCATATACTATAAAGTGGCGCGGTCTTACTATATATATATATATATATATATATATATATATATATAGTATACATACACACACATATACATGCACTGCTCAAAAAAATAGAGGGAACACTAAAATACCACACCCTAGATATCACTGTATGAAATTTTCCAGTTGCAAATTTGTATTCATTACATAGTAGAATGTGTTGAGAACAATAAAGCATAAAAATGATCAATGTAAATCAAAACTAATATTCCATGGAGATCTGGATTTGGAATGATACTCAGGCAAAGTGGAAAATCAAATTACAGGCTGGTCCAACTTCAGTGGAAATGCCTCAAGGCAAGGAAATTTTGCTCAGTAGTGTGTGTGGCCTCCACATGCCTGTATGACCTGCTTACAACGCCTGAGCCTGCTCCTGATGAGGCGGATGATTAACTCCTAAGGAATCTCCTCCCAGATCTGAATTAAAGCATCAGTCAACGCCTGGAAAGTTTTCGGTGCTATGTGGCATTGGTGGATGGGAATGGAATGAGACGTGTCCCACATGTGCTAAATTGGATTCAGGTCTAGGAAGGAACAGGCCAGTCCATAGCATCAAAGCCTTCATAATGCAGGAACTGCTGACACACTTCAGCCACATGAGGTCTAGCATTGTCATGCATCAGAAGGAACCCATGGCCCAGTGCACCAGCATATGGTTTCACAATGGGTCCAATGATCTCATCCCAGTACCTAATGGCAGTCAGGATACCTCTGGCTAGCACATGGAGAGCTGTGCGGCCCTCCAAAGAAATGCTTCCCAAACCATTACTGCTCCCCTACCAATCTGGTCATGCAGGAGGATGTTGCTGGCAGCCGAACATTCTCCACGGTGTCTCCAGACCTGCTCTAATCCGTGAAGAGCACAGGGCGCCAATCTCGGTGTTCCCTGGCAAATGTCAATCGCCATGCATGTGTGAGCAGGTTGCGGGATGCAGTGTCGGACAGGAGGCAGTGCAAAGTCCATCCTAGCTCTATGGCCGTTCCTAAAACCTGGCCCCAAATTCTGTGATCATTAAAAACACCACTTATCGCCACTATATATGCTGGAGTCTGCTTCTCCAGGTCCTACATCACTGAAGCTTGGTACCTCAGTGACACATATCTCCAATCTAGGACCTGTCCAGCTGCCTTATATACCCCTTGCTTCTTCTGCTTGAATTTAGGGGCTTGACACCTTCTGTCAACATATAATGCACCATGACATTCTCTCCGCGTTCCCGTGTTGCCTTCTGGGCTCATGCTCCTCATGGAAGATAAATTGCTGCAATGACAAGAACCACCTAGTTGCCTGGGTATTGTTCCTTTTTGTTCCTTCCGTCCCAATATTGCTTGTGTCTCAGATGTCACTGGTGTATGTACAGTGGGGAAAAAACGTATTGAGTCAACAACTGTTTGTGCAAGTTCTCCCACTTAAAAAGATGATGGAGGCCTGTAATTGACATCATAGGTAGACCACAACTATGAGAGTCAAAATGAGAAAACAAATCCAGAAAATCACCTAGTCTGAATTGGCAAGATTTATTTTTCAAATTATGGTGGAAAATAAGTTTTTGGTCATTAACAAAAGTTAATCTCAATATTTTCTATATATCCTTTGTTGGCAATGACAGAGGTCAAACGTTTTCTGTAAGTCTTCACAAGGTTGGCACACACTGTTGGTGGTATGTTGGTCCATTCCTCCATGCAGATCTCCTCTAGAGCAGTGATGTTTTGGGCCTGTCGCTGGGCAACACAGATTTTCAAGTCCCTCCAAAGGTTTTCTATGGGGTTGAGATCTGGAGACTGGCTAGGCCACTCCAGGACCTTCATATGCTTCTTATGAAGACATTCCTTCCTTGCCCTAGTGGTGTGCTTGGGATCATTATCATGCTGAAAGACCCATTCATATTTCATCTTCAATGCCCTTACTGATGGAAGGAGGTTTGCACTCATTTTCTTATTATTGCTCCCACAGTTGATTTCATCACACCAAGCTGCTTGCCTATTGCACATTCAGTCTTCCCAGCCTGGTGCAGGGCTATAATTTTGTTTCTGGTGTCCTTCGAAAGCTCTTTGGTCTTCACCATAGTGGAGTTTGGAGTGTGACTGTTTGAGGTTGTGGACAGGTGTCTTTTATACCGATAACAAGTTCAAACAGGTGCCATTACTACAGGTAATGAGTGGAGGACAGAGGAGCCTCTTAAAGAGGAAGTTACAGGTCTGTGAGAGCTAGAAATCTTTAATTTTTTAGGTCACCAAATACTTATTTTCCACCATAATTTGCAATATAAATCTTGCCAAATCAGACAAGGTGATTTTCTGGATTTGTTTTCTCATTTTGACTCTCATAGTTGTGATCTCATAGTTGTGATCTACCTATGATGTCAATTACAGGCCTCTCTCATCTTTTTGAGTGAGCGAACTTGTACAATTGGTGTCTAAATACTCGTTTTCCCCACTGTATGTGTACAGTATATATATATATATACTGTATGTGTACAGTATATATATATATATATATTGTGGTGTAGTGACCACTATGTCAACTAGGGGGTGCTGTGTGGGTGTCCCAGGACGGGTGTACAGGCACATTCAGTGTGGTAACAGGAGCAGGGTCCTAAATGACCATTATGGGTCTCAAGGTGGGTGGCCTTGGGATGCAGGCTCCAGGGTGTATTGATCAGCAGAGGTACTGCTGATATTTCTGTTACACTGTGTCAGGGAAGCCTGTGTGTGTCTATACAACCTTTAGTGATGTCATAGCCATGTGATCACCTGTGGGTGTGGTTACAGGGCTATGTAATTGAGGTGTTTGGCACATGTGAGAAGGAGTGTGAGGGAGTCTGTCAGAGTGTGGACAGACTTCCATGTGTCCAGGTGGGACACTACAGAAAGTGTATATGGGGAGGACTACAGCTCCCAGCATGTGCTGAGACTCTCGGTCCGAGTCTCAAACCACGGACGTTTTGTGTTCCTTTGCCTGAGCTGAAGGTTACTTTTCAGTGTTACGCTGCCTTGTGGGTTTATGAAGTGAATAAACCACATGAACTTTGGGAAGAACCTGTCTCATGATTGTCCCGCTGCACCTAAGCGAGTCACATCCCTACAATATATATATATACACACAGTATATATATCTACTATATAATTGTCTAACTCTGTCTGTCTGTAACGGAAACCCTGCTGCACCTATTGGTCGCGCCCAGCCGGCCGCGACCAATCAGCGCATTCGAATGACACACGCCTCCATCAGGAGAACACACGACTGCATTGGGAGATGTGGGCGCAGAGAGAGAGATAGACTAGAATACCCAATGCGTTAGAATCGGGCCACCATCTAGTATATATATATATATCGCTGTGAGGACTATCAGCCGTCTGTGTTTCTGATGTCACTGGTGCATACAGTGGGGAAAATAAGTATTTGATACATTGTCGATTTTGCAAGTTTACCCACCTACAAAGAATGGAGAGGGCTGTAATTTTTATCATGGGTAAACTTCAACTGTGAGAGTTAGAATCTAAAAATAAAATCCAGAAAATCACATTGTATGATTTTTAAGTAATTAAATTGCATTTTATTGCATGAAATAAGTATTTGATCACCTACTGACCAACCTGCAAGAATTCTGGCTTTCACAGACCTGTTAGTTTTTCTTTAAGAAGCCGTCCTACTCTGCACTCATTACCTGTATTAATTGCACCTGTTTGAACGTGTTACCTGTATAAACGACATCTGTCCACAAACTCAGTCAATCACACTCCAACCTTTCAACCATGTCCAAAACTAAAGAGCTGTCTAAGGACACCAGGGACAAAATTGTGGACCTGCACAAAGCTGAGATGGGCTACTGGACAATAGGCAAGCAACTTGGTGAGAAGGCAACAACTGTTGGCACAATTATTATAAAATGGAAGAAACAAGATGACTGTTAATCTTCCTGGGTCTGGGGCTCCATGCAGGATCTCACCTCGTGGAGTAAGGATGATTCTGAGAAAGGTCAGTGTGATGGCAGCAGTTATTCTTAATTATCTAGATATCTATTTTCAGTTGATCAAGAACCATAGACTGTTGTCATACGAGTTAAAAAAGTTGATTCTTTATATTTTTAAATGGCTGAACAATTGATGTTTGATAACGTTGATTAACCATTGTGTTGGACCTTGTGGCTTGTTGACTTGCAAAAGAGAGGAGGAACAAGTATGCAAATCGATTATTAAATACTCAAGAAATGAGAGTTAAATTCATCCCATATCCCCCCTGACCTGTGGATGATAACCTGAAACACAGATATGGGTGTAAAGAAGGATTTCTATAATTCTGCAAGGCGAACCAGAGGTGCTATAAAAAAAACACAGCAGGAACACTCTGCAAGATAACTGCAAGGCCATCTTGGCTCCGCCAAGAGGGAAACAGATTTGACATTCTACAGGATTCCAGCTTAGGGCACCACAGCCACAACTGAAAGAATACAGATCTTAACCATTATTGAACCCATAGATATCTTTGTGGAAACCAGAATTGGGAAACACTGGTCACCTGGCTCTGTGGAAACGTTTGGAGATGCCAGGTTGTAACCCTAAGGTCACCTGGACAAGTACCTCAATGGACTGTTATTTTCTTAAGTTTGCCGTTACCGGCTCTCTGTGGATGTCACAGGTGGGATAGTCAGCCCTGGAAGCTCTGAAGTCGCAGCTGTTCTTATTCCGATGAATCAGCGGAAAACTGAGACTCTGTAATTTGCACCATCTTGGGTATTTTGCTGGGACTTTTTTTTTTTTTTTTACATATTTGCCTGTTTTGTGTTTCAATAAATTATTGCCACACTGTTTTACCCTCTCCTCATGTTGTCTGTGTAGTATTATGCCCATGGTAGGACAGTGGGTGTTCAGTGAGATGAGCCCTGTGTAGGGATTCAACTCACTCAGGAGCAATGGGAGTCAATCAGGAGGCACGTTCTTTTAAAAGTTCATAGGGCTTATTGCTCCATAACCCATAAACCAGCACATAACATAAGGAATAGCCTTTAGCTCAGGCAAAAGCAAGTATAAGTGTCCATGATTTCAGGCTCAGTCCTGGATTCTCAGCAAACACAGTAGGCTTATCCGTCCTCACATACAGCCAATATCCACAGACCTCACCGGGTCAGCAGCCTCAGCACGTGGTCTTCAGGAAGGTAGCACACCTTCCTCCACATAGGCTTGCCAGGACCTTCCACATGGCCCAATCAGATCCATGCACTCTCTCTCATGTAACCTACCCTGGTTACCTTATATGGTCCGTAGCCACGCCCAGTGGGTCACATGGCTGTGACCTCATCACAGGTCCTTCAAGCATCCATACACATATACTTTATTATGACACTCTTAAAACACACCCCTTGGGTGGGTTTGTAGATGATTGATCCCGCCCGTCTCATCAATCATCTGAAGGTTTCTCCCTGACACATTGGAACGACAGATCAGCTCTGCTGATCAGCACATGAGCAAGCCTTCATCTCAAGGCCACCCACCTTGAGATACATAATGATCCTTCAGCATCCTATACCCATTACCACAATGGATATGACTATAGGCCCGTCTTGGGACACCCACACCGATATTCCAGGAGCATGCGAAGCTTCCCAATGCTTTCCATCGAGCCAACCACAATGAGTGGAACCATGTCATCTTCAACAGCAACTTGGATTTCTCCAGCAGGTGGGATCCTCACTCTCTTCACACTGGATCGATGTACCATCTCCTGCATCACCTTTCCAAGTCTGCCAGATTTCTGGGTACCGGAATTATGTCTTCCACAAAGCCCAGCTGACTTTGAGCTTCCCTCGCAAGCTCTAGACGTCAAGCGGCTTTCCTATTACGCAACACGAGCATCTGTTTCTTGCGGAGACATTGTAGGTGCATCTCCTTTAGGACAGCCACCCTCTTCTCTGTGTCTTCCTTTTCTGCCAGCATCACCAACTGGTCTGCCATGCACACCCTCGCTGGCACATGCTTCTCGCACGTCTTCGGGTACCTCCATCACGCACTTGAAGGTCGTGGACTTGCTCTCATCCTGGACAGACGGCTCTGGGTTTACCACGGACACTTCCCTCAAGATATCTGCCACGACCGGGTGACTGTCTTGTGTAGCTCTTGGCTCACCATCTTCCTGAGATTTACAGTCTTTAGGACCCTTTTCCAAGATGGGCTTTGGCAGTTCTGCCTTGTTATCACTCGGGCCTGGCTGCTGTACACCTTCGTCTCAGCTCTTCTCCCGCAGAAGACCTTTTACTACTCCTCTGAGTTCTTGGAGAACTTTATCCCACTCCTCTGCCAGCTAGCGATGCTCATCCTCTCTCCGGAGAATCTTCTGTTGATGGGCCTCTCTGAGCACCTCCATATCCTTCACTATAGCTTTGTTCATAGTTTGATACGCTGACAGGTGACCTCTAAGCGCAGAGACTTCCTTCTCCAGCTCATCCACTCTGTGCTCAGCTGCTAGCCTTAGGACCCTTTCTTGTTCGACATGTTCTTCCACTGTCTCTTTTATCAATTGTATCTCATGGTCTTGTTCTTTTTTGGCCATCACGTGTCGCACCACTACTTCTTTGATTATATTTTCAATGGGTACCACTGGGTCAGCCCCACCAGTCGAGTGAACCCTCCAGTCACCCTCTGACCGTGTGTCTAGTCCAGTTGTCTCATCTCCCAGCCCATCATCCGTCCTGTCACGAGACGTCAGGTCCGTAAGTTGGTAAGTTGGGCAGATGTTTCTTCTGGTCGGTTCTACCTCTGACCTGTCCACTTTAGGAGGCGTCACTGTCTCAGTGTCTGCTGGCCCCACAGTCGAAACGTCTTCATCCTCCGACCATACGTCATCAAACACGACAAATTCTCGGCCCCTCTCAAAGGTATGCATTAAGTTTGGTGGCATACTACCACCTTGACACTTCCCCTTTGTCATCTCAATCATAACTCTGTCCAATGTATAATTCACAATGACCCCATGGTCGCAGCGAACCCTGACGTTTTTCTCGGTCAGAGATAAAACGAGAGGAGTTCCTGTCAGTCACCCGACTCTTTGAGTCCAGCCTACCAGGGACTCCTTCCCGGTGCAGCATCACGGTACACACCTGTGGCCCATCGTTATCAGGAAAATACATGCCGCACTCCTCAAAACTCATACACAAACACTGCGGTTCCCCAGACATACCCACTGAGGCAACCAGTGCTGCCATTTCCTGAACCACCCCAATTTGGGTCACCGCCCCCTCCCGGGACTCCACCCCTTTTTGGGTTACCACCCCAATTTGGGTCACCGCCCCCTTTTGGGACTCCACCCCCTTTTGCGTTACCACCCCAATTTGGGTCACCGCCCCCTTCTGGGACTCCACCCCCTTTTGGGCTACCACCCCAATTTGGGCCACCGCCCCCTTTCGGGATTTCCCCATGTCCGCTCTGCAGAACCTATGCCACAGTTCACACAGTACAGTTTATGTCTTTTTGGGCTGGTACTGGCCCTTTAAGCACGACACCACACCAGTTCCTTCTGGCGCTGCCACAGCTCCTGCTGTCACAAATCACCGGCACCTCCGGCTGTCGCTCACAAGCAGCTGCTGGTGTCACTGCAGCTCCTGCTGCGCCGTCTTCGTGGACCCGCCGATCCACCGCAATCTTCGTAACCCCGCCAAGTTACCGCTAGCCGCTTGTCACCTTCGTGACCCCACTGAGCCACAGCAAGCTACCTTGAAAAACTTTGTGACCCCGCCGAGTCACAGCAACACCTTCAGGTTTTGCAGAGGAAAAGAGGAAAAAGAAAAAAAAAAAAAAAACCACGTGCACAGTCTCTCACTGACCCTGGTCAGTGCAACACGCATTCCTGTCCGTTACCTGATGGTGTCAGCCACACAGGTTCTCGGGTACACAGAGACACCCTATAGCGACTTCTCAAATAGTCTTTCCCTGACCCCGGTCAGCATACCACAGACTCCTGTCCATTACCTGTTGGTGACGGCCACACAGGTTCCTGGACACCTCTTCTCCTCAGAGGTATCCCAGAAATATTAATACAGTCACTTTCTCTGACCACGGTCAGTATTACTCACGATTTTCCAGACCGTCTGCTCTCCTGGCTCAGAGCCGCCAGTACGGCAACATGTGCTTCTTGGAACTGCTGCCCGCAATCTGTCACCAATTGTAGGGATTCAACTCGCTCAGGAGCAATGGGAGTCAATCAGGAGGCACGTTCCTTTAAAAGTTCATAGGGTTTATTGCTCCATAACCCATAAACCAGCACATAACATAAGGAATTAGCCTTTAGCTCAGGCGAAAGCAAGTATAAGTGTCCATGAATTCAGGCTCAGTCCTGGATTCTCAGCAAACACAGGAGGCTTATCCGTCCTCACATACAGCCAATATCCACAGGCCTCACCGGGTTAGCAGCCTCAGCACGTGGTCTTCAGGAAGGTAGCACACCTTCCTCCACATAGGCCTGCCGGGACCTTCCATATGGCCCAATCAGATCCATGCACTCTCTCTCATGTGACCTACTCTGGTTACCTTATATGGTTCGTAGCCACGCCCAGCGGGTCTCATGGCTGTGACCTCATCACAGGTACTTCAAGCATCCATACACATATACTTTATTATGACACTCTTAAACACACCCCTTGGGTGGGTTTGTAGATGATTGATCCCGCCCATCTCATCAATCATCTGAAGGCTTCTCCCTGACAGATCAGCTCTGCTGATCAGCACATGAGCAAGCCTTCATCTCAAGGCCACCCACCTTGAGATACATAATGATCCTTCAGCATCCTATACCCATTACCACAATGGATATGACTGTAGGCCCGTCCTGGGACACCCACACAGCGCCCCCTAGCGGACATAGTGGTCACTGCACCACACCAGGTAAATACAGCATTGAGCCAGAGGACCTGCTGAAGACCTGGTCAATGACCTGAAGAGAGCTGGGACCATAGTCTCAAATACTACTGTTAATAACGAACTGCGCTGTCATGGATTAAAATCTTGCAGGACACGCAAGGTCCCCCTGTTCATGACTCCACATGTCCAGACCCATTTTAAGTTAGAAAACCAAAAAAGAAACCCTTAGAAATAACTTTTATTTGCATTATTAAAATAACATTGAGAATCCAATAATAATGGTCAGGACATCCGAGTATCATAAAAAAGTATAAAGTCAAATGAGTATCCTTATATAATAAATGAAAAATACAAAGAATTTTCTAAGGGAATAGACAGTGTCTTAACCATAGTCACCCTTCCTGACAGCGGAGGTTGGCACCCTAGGGATTCGACACGGCGCCCGCGCACAGCGTCGGCTTGTCCCTAACTGACCTGACCTTTCTAAACAAGCCACCACCAACACCCAAATAAAGTGCTTAAAGGGAACCTGTCAATAGGATGGTGCATGGTAACCTAAAGACAGTGTCAGATTGGTGCCTTTATAGTGATTAAAATTATACCTTGGTTGATGAAATCCATCTTGTGGTTGTTGTTTAATCTTTATTTTCAATTTTCAGTTAATGAGATGCTCTGAGGCAGCCTGTGGGTGAGGCTGTGGGCGGGACTGAGGGCGGAGCTGTGGACAGGGCTGATCGGGGCTCTTCATGTGGGTTCTCGGCTTAGCTATTCATACTGATGGCTTATGATAGGCCACTGATCCCTCCTTTTTTCACATACTGAATATAATATGTTTTAAAAAAAAATTACATTCAGCAGGCATGCGCCGGCGCTGTAGCATGATCAGATCTATTATGTCCAATTAATTATTTTATTTAGTGATAGAAATTTATTCAGAAAAGAAAAATTCTCTCAAAATGGCGCTGGCCACATCTACACAGTAGCATCTATTGGAGATCCAATAGATGCTACTGTGCAGGCGCCGCCGGTGCCATCTTGGTGGAGACAAATTTTCTTTTTCCTCTAGTAAAATGGCGCCGGTGCAGTAGCGTCTATTGGATCGCCATTTTGAGAAAAAAATTTTTTTTTAAATAAATTTATCACTAAATAAAATCATTTAATGCATATTATATTTAGTATGTAAAATAGGGGGCAGGTCAGTGAGGGATCAGTGACCTGTCATAAGCCATACAGATGCATATTTAACCCCTTTCTGACATCGGAAGTAATGATGACCTGGGCCAATTTGACCATAGACGGATCATTACGTCATTGCGATCGGCCGCGCTCACAGGGGTTGTGTGGCTGAACGCGGCCAGGTGATTCTGACAGCTGACACCCGGCACTAGGTGTCAGCTCCCAGCACTTTAGCCCCTGAAATACTGCGATCAAACAAGATCTCAGCATTCTGAAAGCCGGTGCAGGGCTGACAGCCCCTCTGCCTTTAGATCGGAGACCCTGCAGCCTGACGCAGGGTTTACGATCGTTTCCATGGTGAGCGGATGTCGTTATAACGACATCCGGGTCACCAGAGCTAGGAAACTTGTTGATCATGCGCAGTGCATGATCAGCAAGTCTCCCTCTCAGTGCAGCACAGACAGCTTCTATGGCATGCAGATGCTGCTTCACTTGCATGCTATAGAAGCGATCAGCCTGCAAAAAATGATTGTCCCAAAGTGGGACAAAGTAAAAAAGTTAGGAAAAAGTGACAATTTTTTAAATAATTGTAAAAATATTTTTTTTAAAAATCAAAAATAGAAAAATCAATATATATTCTATCACTAAATAAATATTTGAATAAAAAAAAAAAATCGAAACAATAAAAGTACACATATTTGGTTTTGTTGCGTCCACAACGCAACGACCTGACCTATTAAACTGTCCCACTAGTTATCCCCTTTAGTGAACACCATAAAAAAAGCCAAAAAACAATGCTTTATTATGATACCGCCGAACAAAAAGTGGAATAACACGCGATCAAAAAGATGGATATAAATAAACATGATACCGATGAAAACGTCATCTTTTGTCCCGCAAAAAACAAGCCGCCATACAGCTCCATCAGCGGAAAAAAATAAAAAAAATTATAGCTCTCAGAATAAAGCGATGCAAAAATAATTATTTTTTCTATAAAATAGTTTTTATTATATAAAAGTGACAAAACATAAAAAAAATTAAATGAGGTATCTCTGTAATTGTACTGACCCAAAGAATAAAACTGCCTTATCAATTTTACCACACATGGAACGGTATAAACCGCCCCCACCTCCCAAAATAAAAAAGAAATTAATGAATTGCTGTTTTTTGCTCATTCTGTCTCCCAAAAATCGGAATAGAAAGCGATCAAAAAAATGTCATGTGCCCAAAAATTGTACCAATAAAAACATCAACTCATCCCGCAAAAAACAAGACCTCAAATGACTTTGTGGGCCAAAATATGGAAAAATGATAGCTCTCAATAAGTGGTGATGCAAAAACTATTTTTTGCAATAAAAAGCGTCTTTCAGCGTGTGACAGCAGCCAAACATAAAGACCCACTATAAGGCCTCTTTCACACGTCCGAATGTGGTAATAGCAGGTACGCAGGATGCAGTGACGAGACGCGAGACAGAAATGACTTTAAACGTTAACTTTTATAGATAAATGCCGTTAGGGCTATTGCTATGCAACCAACAGAATAACAGTAGTTGTCCTCGCAGGGAGCCAATACACATAAATAAGGATTGGGAGAAGATGACTAATCCGGCAAAGACCGGTCACTATAGGGCCGCAGAATGGCCGACTACGTGTCCTTAGTCACTATGTATCACTTATCCGTCCTGACATCCCTCGGTATTCTGTTCCACGGTGGGTCTGCGTCGCAGGCACTGGGCCCAGCCGCTGAAGATCTGGCGTAGTCTTCGGGTGTTCCGAAGCCCAGGAGGAGTAGGGGCACAGCAGGCCCGTGGAGAATTCTTTGGCGGGATGTCCCCCAGCGGAGGCAGCGGGATACCGCCTGGGAGTGGGAGAGGGGAGGCCGCAACTCCCTGACAGGGACTGGCAGCGGCGGTGATAAGTGGTGGTTGATAGGCCACAGGTGCAGTCTGAGGCCACACTGGAGGATCCGCAACGGGCACAGGCCCAGTCTCTACCGTGGACTGGAGAGGGGCGGTGGCAGCTGCGGGCGGCAAAGGAGGAGTCACCGCTGTGGTCAGGAGTGAAGCGGCGGTGGCTGCGGGCAGCAGCGAGGAGGCCGCAGCCGCAAGCTGGAGTGAGGCGGCGTCGGCCGCGGACGGCTGTGAGTAGGCCGCAGCCGCGAGCTGGAGGGCTGTGAGTAGGCCGCAGCCGAGAGCTGGAGTGAGGCAGCAGTCTTCTTTTGTCGGTAAGCTCGGCACCGTCTCCCTGCGGTCCACCGAGAGTCTCCCTCCTGTCGCTGTTCTCCTCTCTGGAAGCTGCTCGTGGCTCTCTCTCTCTGGCCCTCCCCAAGTCTCCACCTCCTTCTCCCTCATTCTGCTGACTCACACAGTCTGGCCCTCTCCGCCCCTCTTCTCTGGACTCCTCCCCCAACTGCCCTGTCAGTCTCAGCAGTCCATCCCCTAGCTCTGCTCCCTGAAAACAGATACCCCAGGAACCTGGAAGACGGTCTCCTCGGTTCCGGCCCGGGTACTCGGTGGAGGCCTCTCCTCATACATGGATATTTCCAGTACCGGAGTTGTCAGTGTCTGTGTGTGTAATACTTGCAGCACAAGTGTGGTATGCGTGTGCTGCATCAGTACCACAAGGACGGGCGCCAAGGAAGAAGTGTTACAGTAAGCGCTGTTCCCAGCCAGTTGCTGAACACGGCTCTCATCATTCTCCCCTGCTCTGCTGGCGATCAGGGCAAGTGGGAAGAAGTGGGAACAACCGGACAAAGCGCCGGAATTGGTGAATCTAATAGATGTGCCTTTTCTGGGCAGTTGCGGGCTGCTATTTTTAGGCTGGGGGTGGTCAATATCCATGGCCCCTTACCAGCCTGAGAATACCAGCCCCCAGCTGTGAGCTTTAGCAAGGTTGGTTGTCAAAAATGTGGGGGACCCCACACCGGTTTTTAAAATTATTTATTTAAATTAAAGAAGCAGTGTGAGGACCCCTCTATTCTTGATAACCAGCCTCGCTGAAGCTGACAGCTGAGTGTTGCAGCCCCCAGCTGTGAGTTTTGTCTGGCTGGTTATCAAAAATAGGGAGGAACCCACGCCGTTTTTTCTTTAATTACCATATTTATTTACAGTACAGGATCGACAGATGAATACTCCCATCCACCGCTCCTGCTGTCACTTTTATTAGCAACAACAGGTAGGCTGATGGGAGTAATAGTTCTAT